>NC_072388.2:52979943-54311610 GCF_028885625.2 Pongo pygmaeus | reverse complement strand
TGCTCAAAAGCAATAAAGATCTACCTGCTCATTTGCCAGGGCCTGTAATTTCTGCACTTCAGCTTTTAATAAGAAATTCATATTCTGTATATCCTAGAACAAGGAAAAATAGCATTTAAAATACTTAATACAATTGATTTTAAAGTTTGTAAAGCATCTTTTCTACAAAAGAGTTAAGCAAATGTCTCAACTTACAAAATTTCCTAAATAGAAAAGAGAAACCACCAATTCCTGTTATTTAGCATATTCCTATCAAATTATTGTAAATTATATCACATGAGAGAAGCCCTTTGAATTTTTCCTCCTAGAGAGCTAGAGGATTTTGTAGTTTAGAAAGAGTTATTTCAAATGAATTCTAGACTATTTTCTTCATATACACTTACCGATTATGTGGCTCAAAGTAATTTAAATTTCAGTTCTGTAAAATATTGCAGCCATTTATACGAATTACTATACCTTAAGTTCCTCTTCTTTACTTGTTAAATGATCACGTTCATTTGCTAAAGAATCTTCAGTCTGTTTTATCTGCTTATCCTTTTCTGCAATCCTTTAGAAGGAAAGACATTTGTACATTCAATAAACATTAAGAAGTCACAAATCAAAAGGATTTAAAGCCTTAAAAAGCATCATCCTTACTTCAGTAGTTCTCATATACCTTCCATTTCTATAGCCCCTTTCAGTTTACTAACAACTGTCATACACATTACTATAACTCCTTAAAATATATAACCCTATTTTAAAACTCGAGATAAAAGAGGTTAATCTGTTAAAGCTAGCAATGTCAAAACCAGATTTCAGATCTTCCGAACTCAAGTGATCAGCGTCTATGCAAAATTATACAGCACAAAAAAAGCATATAACTTTGTTTGGGGTATAAGACACAAAAACTAATTTACTTCCACTACTTTCTAAACAATTACCTCTTCCACATAATTGCTAACACCCAAATGAAACTCTCCCCAACTCTTGTTATAATAAAAACATAAATAAAAGCAGAATATATAATGTTTAGGGACCCAACTCACTAATGGGAAAAAGGGAAAAAAAAAAAAGCAAAAGTTGCTCCAAATCTAGTTCAGAGTATTTTCTGAACAGGTCAGAGGTATAAAGCTAATCATAAGTGTTGCATCTAACAAGTATCAGTTAGTGGTGACTACACAATTATAAGAGTGTGAAAAGGTAGGCTTACACTTTATGTAATTCTTCTGCTAGAACTGAAGCGGAGGTCTAAGAAAGAAAAATAGTGTCAACATAAAAGTATTTAAGAGAAAGCTTTAAAGATATACAATAATCATAACACAGCTTTAAATTTTAAGAGAAGTTAATGTATATAAATTGTTATGAAAGTATCTGGCCCATGGTGAGTGTTCAATAAAAAGTAACTATCATTCTGAAAGCAAGTTTGATCACCAACAGCCAGTAGTCAGGAATTACATATCACAAGACATTTAGAATAAAACAAGTTGACAGGCCTGGAAACTAAATAATTGACAAGCAACAAATGAGTAGGAAAAACAGCCAGAAAGGCCATTTGTCATCCTGTGTTTCTTCTCCTTAGTAACAACTTTTAATAATAAAATTATCCATTCCATGACTAATATAGTTTAGTAATACCCATGTTCATGTTTACTATTTAAAAGATTCTTACAGCATCCTCTATGTATTTAACTCCTGATAAATTTTTTAGAGCTACTTCTCAGCTGATAACTAAAGATCACTATTCAATTTGAGTTGGTAATTCACATATACATACACATCCACACCAGCACCCTTTCCTGCATTAATTCTTCCTCAATTACTCTAGACTATAATTTCTACAGATAAAGCAATTGGGAAAAATATATTTATATGGTCAAAGCTTTGGGAGTCTGAACTTCTCTGAACCTTAAAAACAAAATTTTAATGTTAAAACCACTTTTTATACAGAAATGTCAGACTTCTAAGCCAATACTTTTTGCTACAAATAACTCTCAGAATTTTCAAGTTGAAAAACTGAAGCTCAAAATTCACAATACTTAACTTGTTTTTATTTGATTTTCTTTATATTATTTATAAAGATGTGTATGTCACGTTAAAGAATAACAGGTCTTACACTATCACTTGAAAACTTTGGAAGGTTGAGTCACTAAACTGAGGTACAAATTTTCAATTGATCATTTTGCAAATATAATCTGTGATCTATGGTTACCATATTGCTCCCCCTGCTGATATATTAGGATTTCCAGAGCTAGCTGATATTTAATGAACATCTGTAATACATAAGCCACTATTCTAGATAGGATTTGGCCAATTCTCTCTCCTTGTTTTGTGACAGGATTGGGGACATTTTTGTATAATAAAAGCTCTCTAACCTTCCCCTCATCCAATTAGTTGGTATGGATTTTTTTCTTAGTGTTTTCCCTCAGCACCGTACATAATTAGCAAGAGTTTAGCACTCAGGATTATCATTTGTTGATTCATTGACTAGTCTCCCAGCTATTAATCCAGTAATTGGCACTCAACAGACATTCAGATGAGTGTTTAAATGGCTGAAAGTTATTAATCATAAGCAATAAGAAAGCATCATTACCTGGGCTGCTATCTGGGAATGGAACTGCTGAATTTGAGCTTTCAAAGCCTCATTCTGCTCCAAAATATCCTTTCATAAATAGCAACCAAAAAGAGAAAAAGCATGCTAATAAATAACCCCATGTATATGAACACAATGTATTACAGGTACACCTGTTTATCTTTTTCTTTCTTTTTTTTTTAAGGCATTCTTAGATTCCAAAAGGCATTATTTTAAACAATGATTAGATATTCTGAGTTAGCTTATAAGACAGAAGTTAAAGATATGTTTGTGCTATTCCTAATCTAACACAAAAAGCCTAAGACTGTGCGTGAGCACATCTTCAAACACACCATATTGTGTCAAGTGCTCAAAGACAAAGTTATACTTATTCATCATCATATCAGATTTAGGATAAGGTAGACCTTAGTCTCTCTTCTAGACACACAGATCTAATAACTGACCACCTGTATTTAAAAAAAAAAAAAAAAAAAGAAGAAGAAAAAATACCTGAACCTGCATTTGTAGAGACTCTTCTTTGTTCACCCTTTTCTGCTCTGATTCCATTAACTGCATTAGTCTTTGCTCCAACTGTTGTTTTGATACCAAGGTATCCGTAAGCTTACTATGCAGACTCTGTACTTCATTTTCTTTGGCCACAAATTTACTCTGTAAATCTGTAATAAAACATTACATTTTACAGAGGTCTCTTTCTTTGCCTAGTTACTCATACTCATCTTTAGTGTAGGCATTCTCTCCTCTAGAAAACCTTCTTTGAATCTCTCCTGCTTCCATTCTTGCATGCTCCTGTAGCAGGCTATACTTGCGTTTCATGGGAGAAAGGGAGTAGTAGAGAAATAAACAATACACATAACATGTACTCCATTATCTCCCAGATGGATCCATCAAATTAAGAGTAAATGAGTAAAAGTTGGCATGTATTAAATGGGCAGTTTTAAGTAAACTACTTGGGATGGTAATGCTCTGTTTTTCTCTTCAAAATAAGAAGTAAGTATTTTCTTGGGGAAAAAAAGGAATTAACCAAAGAACCAAAGAGAATAACTACAGAAAAGAAACACACAGCCAGGATCCCATTACCCTGTCATGTACTATAATTTTGCCTGCAACTTTAATGCTTCAGGCAAAGCTAGTAGGTAACTTATTTTAAAACCCTAACAAATGTCAAAGAAAGATATTCTGAAAGTATAAAAGCTATTTTTATTGAGCTATAACCAAAATGCCAAATTATACTTTCTTCACAGATGGAAGAGAGGCAATTTTACCCAAAATTATATACAAAGTTTACATGAATACCTTTTTCCCTTACCTTGCTGTGCTGCCTCATGTTCCGCTGTTCTCTTCCTGATGTAGCTCTGAACTTCTTCCCACCTTCTCTCAGCTTCTTGTAGTTGAACCTTGATATTTTAAAAGGGAGAAAGGATAAATTAGCACAAACACAGAATTTCTACTTTGAAAAAGAGGGGAAAAAAGCATCCTCTACCTTTACTGTTGTATCATAAAACTGCTTATTACAACTAGTCTCCTACATTTCAATAAGATAGGCAGATACACACAGTCTAAAAGCCATTTATTTATCAGCCATAGCCATCCTATCCTCCAACATTACAGGGTTTACAGTCTGGAGATTATTTCAGACTCAATATTTGTGCTGAGTTTCTATCAAGACAGCTACTACTATACACATCTGATCCAATTAGCAATACCCTGTTTCCCACTAACCTTCCTTCAGCTGATAAGCTTCCGAAGGACAGGATGGTGTCTTTACTGCTAAATCTAAGTAGCTAAAAATTCTTATTTTGAGGTATTTTAATAACAGAACACTCCAATCATGACTATAATCTTTAATGTCATTTATTTATCCATATTCCACAGAGAACAGACTTCCATATCTATGCCAGCAGTAAACCCACCAGCAAGATCAATACTAAATAAAAGAAAGGATACTTATATCAATCTCCCAACAAGACTTAAGAAAAACAAAGGTTACTCACACTATTTTCCATATTCAATTACTCTTGAAGCCTTTTTAACTTCTACTCTGGAACTGGTATCAAAGTACAACTGTATCAATGACCTAGGTAGGAATCTATTATAATGAGGTAGCATTTAACTTACACAAATTGAACTATACTTTCAACAAATCTCCTCTTCAATAAAAGCAGGAATAGAGAATTATACTCATCATTCTATCCAATGTACATATGCTTCAGAATGCATATAAAATGCGATAAATGAATCTGCTCCTCCCTCAGTCAGCCTGAGCAAAGCCATGCATCTCTTCATAGTATAAGCATCTGACTGGACCAAGTGACACTCTGGCGTCTAAAGATACAGTATGTGATTTTTTGTACATCATGGGTCGAGTGCAAGCCACTGGAACACTACTTAGTCTTATGCTGAAGCAAAGGAAAAACTACCTATTCCAGTGCTGAAGAAAACTAGGTTCTACTGGACCTACTGAAAAATCCAAGCTATGGGTGATAAAGTGGTATTAAGGGTAATTTTTAACTACATGATTTCTGCCCTACACATGTAGACCCTAACCCCCATATATAAGGTAAAATTCTACAATTTATATCTGTCAATCAACTAACATCATTTACCATATCTTCAAACAGTCTTTAACTTCAAATTCAAGCCTATATTCATTCAATTCTTTCAAAAGGGCACATGCTTCTTTTTCTTTCATCAGGGCATAGCATTTAGACTATAGGTCCCATTAAGCTTAAAACTATATTTTTCAAACCTATATACACATTTAAGTCATCAAATTAAATACCTACTGATATGGTTAGGCATTGTTTCCCCAGCCAAATCTCATCTTGAATTGTAATCCTCATAATCTCCATGTGTAAAGGGAGAGACCACGTGGACGTAACTGAATCATAGGCATGGTTTCCCCCATGCTGTTCTTGTGATAGTGAGTTCTCACAAGATCTGATGGTTTTATAAGGGAGTCTTCCCCCTTCGCTCGGCATTTCTCCCTCCTGCTGCTTCGTGAAGAAGATGCTTTGCTTCTTCTTCACCTTCTGCCATGGTTGTAAATTTCCTAAGGCCTCCCCAGCCATGTCGAACCGTGAGTCAATTAAACCTCTTTCCTTAAAAATTTACCCAGTCTCAGGCAGTTCTTCATACCAGTATGAAAACGAACTAATACGCCTATATTATTCATGAAATGACAAATAAAGGTGAGAATATATCACCTTCAACTGAGTAGCTGCTTGCTCAGCATTCTTCTTTTGGACTTCCTCTTGCTGCAGCTTTCCTGTTTTCTCAGTCAGCTCATTCACCAACCTAGCATAATCCTGGCGTAGTTTATTTAGTTCTGCAGACTGCCTGAAAACAGTAACTGGATTAGGAGCCTTCCATTATTACAAATATATATAAGAAATAAACAAAACATACTTTGTTAGTTTTGCTGAGCTGAGCTAGTAGTTCCATTTACAGCCCAACTGAAACAGAACACAAGTGACTACTAACAATAAAGTTTAGTTGTGTAATTCCTATATAATTCTAATGAGTTATCCAAATTCTAAAATCACTGTAAAATATCAAGAAAAATGGATGACCATAAATAGTGTCACCTTCAAACTGGTCTTCTGAAAACGTATTAAACATCAGTCAGGGTACTGTGTTCCTGTATTACTAGTCTCTTTAAGGTACTATTTCTCAAAGTATGTCCTCAGAGCCAATCACAATCACAAGGAAAGTGTCTCTTTTTTTGAGACTGAGTGTGGCTCTGTCGCCCAGGCTGGAGTACAGTGGCGCAATCTGGGCTCACTGCAACCTTCGCCTCCCAGGTTCAAGCGATTCTCCTAAGTCTCCTGAGTAGCTAAGATTACAGGTGCGTGCCACCAGGCCCAGCTAATTTTTGTATTTTTAGTAGAGACGGGGGCTTCACCACATTGGCCAGGCTGGTCTCGAACTCCTAACCTCAGGTGATCCGCCTGCCTCGGCCTCCCAAAGTGCCAGGATTACAGGCGTGAACCACCACACCCGGCCCGAAAGTGTCTTAATATGTAGATTCCTGGGCTCTTCCTCAGAGTCAGTGAATCATAATCTTTTAAGGGGAGGACTTGGTAATACACTTTTTAATTAGAATGCCAGGTACTCTTCAGAATGCTGAAGTTTGGGAGCTACTGTGAAAGGGGACAGATGGTTTAAAACTTATAAACTCATAAGCTTGTAGACCATTCCATTGGTGGTACTAGTATTTATTACATAGTTTATATATAATATACACATACATGTTTATATAAATATGTAATATATGATATATATTAATGTATTTGTATAAGTATACAATAGTATGACGTTAATATAACATATATAGTTTACATATGTATAACTGAAGAAGTTCTTCACAAAGCAAAAGAGAATTGTTTTTAAAAGTAACTCATTTTAGAAACAAATGTAAAAAAACAAAAGTCTAACCAATTACTATCAAACACTATTAATATTTTGATGATTCAAGAAAATACTCTGCCATTCAATTAAAAATAAGGTATTTGGAAACATACTTGCTTTCCAGTTGATTTGTAGTGTTGCTGACAGCATCTCTCAGTATACCATTTTCCTGCTTCAAGTGAGCTATCTCTGCCTCCATCTGCTCACGAACTTGCTGAAACTAAAATTATTTTACACATATAAAACTTAGAAAACAAAGACTGTCAAAGCTAACTTTTAAAATAAACTTTATTAAAGTAAGAATGTAAAAAGCATCAATAGAATGAAGTTTGAATCATTCTTCTCAAATAAATATAAACAAATTTAAAAGAATTACATTTTGTTAGTGATGAATGCAAATCAAATACAAACTGTCACCACATTCAAGAATACAAGTAGATGCTAGCTGCTATCATATTTGAAATACAAGATAAACATGCTTAGAGATGATGTTTCAGAACTAAATATGATTTAGGACTTCTTTCCTACCAAACAGATTCATATAGAATTAAGCTTGTCCTGATCTTATGTCAATTATATGTTAGTAATATTCTTAAAGTCTTTAGTAAGCCAAAGTTTAAAAACTGAAAATATGTTTGATACACTTTATATTAAGTTACAAAATGAGCCATAATCATGCAGATAACACAAAAACCTGCTTGCTAAAATATTCTGACCTCTTAATTTTTTTTCCAAGTTTTTACATTATAAAATACATATAACATAAAACATACCATTCTAACCATTTTTAAGTATACAGTTCACTGGTATTAAATATATCCATAATGCTGTGTCATCATGACCACCATTCATCTCCATAACTCTCTTCATTGTGTAAAACACCTTCTACACCTTTTTAACAAATAACTCCCATTCCTCTCCCTGCAGCCCCTGGCGACCACCACTCTAACTTTCTTCTTCTAATTTTTAAATTTTGGATTAAAGAATCTAAAGATAAAGCACACTGACTCTTATATTCTCATAAGAACATGTTTTTATATGAAATAATCTTATTAATAATTCTTTCAAAAGAAACTGTTGCTTATTAAGAGAAATTAAGGTATACGTTTCTATTTTTCACAGAAGTTATCATATGGAATCTATATCCTGACCTCTGTAAGTAATCAAGTAAAACAGGATGAATCACTTAAATACCTTTCATCTTCAACAAAAGATGCTGCTACAAGTATCTGACTAATTTTCAAATTAACAGGAATTAGGAATTAAGAAGAAAAGATCACTTGAGGCTAGGAAAATCAGTTCCTCAATAACTCAAATTGCTGGGGGATGAGAAGATGAAGGAATGAGTTAAACAAATGCTAAAAGCAGTGGATAGGGTAAGAACATGAAAACAGCATCATTCACTTCTTTTTTGCTATTAGTGGCATTTCAGAGGAAAATATTGGGACTCTGAAAGCAGCAAAGAATATTTTAAAATTTTTAGCAGACTAGTGACATTATCAAAGCAATATTTTACAAAAAAAAAAAATCTGGTACCAAATACGAGATGGAATGAAAATGACAAACTTATTAATATCAGCCATAATTATCCTCGTATGTAATAATAAACTAAAGACATGTCTAAGAATTGAATGCAAGAGTAACTAGAAACAAAGAGGTTTGGAGTTTTTTGTTTTTTGAGACAGGGTCTCACCCTGTCACCGGCTGGAGTGCAATAGTGTGATCACGGTTCACTGCAACCTCAACCTTCCAGGCTCAAGCCTCCCACCTCAGCCTCCTGAGTAACTGGGACCATGGGCATGCCACCATGCCTGGCAAACTTTTTAATTTTTTTATAGAATGGGGTCCCACTATATTGCCCAGGCTGTTCTCAAATTCCTGGGTTCAAGTGATCCTCCCACCTCGGCTAGGATTACAGACATGAGCCATGGCACCTGGCCATAGAAATAAAATGTCTTTAAGATTTCAGAGCAAATTGTAGCCTAAGCGAGGCAAAGAGAAGTCACAGGATTCAAGCATAAAGATAATAATGCCTCAAAATATTAAAAACATCATTGCTCATGATTGGCCTGAAGAAATATGTATTTATACACATACATATACATTTATCAACCTGATCAATAGGTGAGTTTTAGACATATATTAAATCTGAGGTAATGACAGACCTTCTGAATTGAAGGATCAGCCAGCAGATGGAAGTAACAATTTCAAAAAGTCACTGGTCAAGAAAGTTAAATTAAGGAAGGTATTACATGACCACTAAGCAAGCAGACCCAAGCCATATTCTTCAATAACCTCTTTAGCAGTAATAAAGATATTTCAATCTTTTTAAAAATAAGAAAAAAAAATTCACTGGTCTAGTCCTAACTAGGATCATGAAAATGGAAAATATATACAAAAGACAGACTGTAAAAACTGAGCCTTCTGACAGAAGACAAGTGAAAGGGTAGGAAGCAACAACAGACAAAATCACTCAGGCCAAAACCTTGGAAGTCATTCTTCACTATCACTTCTCCCCTCCACACTAACACTAAGCCCTATCTAACTCTTTGTATACTCAAACTCATTCTCTCATTGTCAACATCTAATTTCAGGCCCTTGTTCTTTGACTTGAATTCTAGCAAAGTGTTC
The DNA here is from genome assembly GCF_028885625.2 of Pongo pygmaeus. NCBI lineage: Eukaryota > Metazoa > Chordata > Mammalia > Primates > Hominidae > Pongo > Pongo pygmaeus. The sequence continues at coordinate 54,302,003 of NC_072388.2, read as the reverse complement.
CAACTATCCCTTGCTCCACTCTCCCCACAGCTACCAAGGTAAAAATTTAAAATAGTAGTATAATTCCAGCAACTGCTGCGTTGCTTAAACTCCTTCACTGGCTCCCCAGTCTTCAGGTATACAAGGCCCTTTAAGATGGGGCCTCTATCTACTTCCAATATCCCTTCTTCATTCCAGCCCTCATTCCCAAATACCGCAACTCTTACTGTATTTCTCATAGAGCAGTTACTCTAGACAATCTGTACTGAGTACACCTGGAGTGTACTCATTAAAAAGCTGAATCCTGGGTCCCAAAATATACCCACTGAACTATCACCTCCAGAGATGGACTAAGAAATCACACCAAGTAACTCTTATCCTCAGTGCCCATTTCTTTACTCTCTTACTTGATAATGCCTAATTGTTTTAAAAGATTTAACACAGTCTGGATATCACTTCTAAAAAGTCTTCCCTATCAAATCCTTTTCTTCTCTACCTCCCATCACCATTGCTCTAAAGTCGCCAATACTTATCTCTATCATCATATTTATCTGCATCCAGCCTCCCTACCTCATTCCCACCTAGAAAAGTTGTTTTACTTAGGACACAGAGTGAACTTCACTAGCCACTGTATGTTGATGGCCCAACAAAGGGCCTTGTACATTCTAGCCACTTAAAAGTTTGCTAATAAAGTGAATGCAACCATTTCATCTTGTTTTCAAAGAATGAAAATATACCTTCATCTGCATCTGTTGAGTCTCTTGATAACTGACATGTATTTTGTTTTGAAATACATTATGTTCCTTTTCTAATGTTCCAATCCGATCTTTCATCCTTGCTATAACCACATTGCTTCTTTCTTTCTCTGTCATCATTTCCTAAAAGAATATCCCAGAAATTTAAAAACCTGTTATTTAATAAGTATCATAAGCCTGCAACAATGACAAACAATGATATTATTTAACATCATCAGTAAAATAATCATGAATGATAAAACATTAAGTACTTGCTTAAAAAAAGCAAGGTCAAAAGATTTTAAAAACAGTCTTCTGCATCTCATCTGCTCTTCACACCAATTCCCTTCATAAACACTTTGCCACTGTTGTTTACTCTTAATTCAAATGCATTTTCTAGTTTATTATGAGTTAAAGACTATGAACCTAGAATAAATCCTACATTCTAACTTGATTACACGAAAGAACATTTTAAAGCAAAACAGTTCATTCTCTATCATTCCCAGGTACACGTTCTCTTTCAGGGAAAAAAGGCCTAGAAGGAAATAAAAGTCTCTCTCCTAAGGGAAAAAATAGGGATAAGATGTCTATAGCAGAGTCAAAGTTTGAAACAAGGGAAAGTAAATTCAGAAAGCAAAGTTTTATCATCTTCCTAAGTCAAATTTTTTTTTTTTGAGACGGAGTCTCGCTCCATCGCCCAGGCTGGAGAACAGTGGCGTCATCTCAGCTCACTACAAGCTCTGCCTCCCAGGTTCACACCATTATCCTGCCTCAGCCTCCCGAGTAGTTAAGACTACAGACGCCCGCCACCATGCCCGGCTAATTTTTTTTGTATTTTTAGTAGAGACGGGGTTTCACCGTGTTAGCCAGGATGGTCTCGATCTCCTGACCTCATGATTCACCCGCCTCAGCCTTCCAAAGTGCTGGGATTACAGGCGTGAGCCACTGCGCCCGGCCACTAAGTCAAATCTTAAATGAGGGATTTCATTTTGCTTTGCCGGTACTATGAACTCTTAAAACAAATATTAATTATCGAAGTACATGAAAGCTAAGCAATTTTAAAGTTAGCTGCAGGTATCATTAGGACTAATCATGTTCCTGCTCTAAAGCAATTGTATGACAAAATTTGAGATATTACATAATTTATGGTTGCCTGAGTTTGTTCATTCATCTTTACAAACTGTTATACTCCTGTATAACATACTTAGAAGTATACACATCATAAGTATGCAGCTCAATGAATTATCAAATTAGTTATCCTAATTTTTAATTTTTTTAAATTAAAATTAATTTTTTAATTATGTGACTACATAGTCATATATAGTCACATAAAACTATGTTAAAGTTTCTAATTTTATTAATAACTTCAATTAATCTTGCCAACTTTTTCCATTGACTTTTTTTATTTACTTCAAATTCACATAAAGGATTTATATTCAAACAAGGCTATTCATTTTTACAATGTCATCAAGTGGCTAGGTGAATGACTCATAAATAAACATCATGTACTCTACTGCATTTAATCCCCAGAAAGAGAAACAAGCACTTCAGGAATAATGAAACCACATTTTCCATAGTTTCAATTCTGTTCTCTCAGTTTCATGATATTTTAAAGATTGGCTTTTCTGGTACTTTTTACTATTAACCTCTCAAAGTAAAATTTCTGAGATTTGAAGAACTTGACAAAAAATTATACTTATCACAAGAAGCTCCATAAATAAATTACCTATGTTAAGAGTTTCACATTTATTCCATTAATCAGACTTAAACAAGATCACACCAAATTCTGTGTTTCTATAGAGAACAGATCTAGTTCAGATCCAATTAAAACAAATTCCCATGCTTCTGTACAGAATGCTTTTGTTATTCTGAAGTTAGGATATCTGTAAGTACTCTTATTTTAAATAATTCAACTATAGGCTATAATATCACAAAAGAGAGAGACAGCTCTATTTACCCTCCCAAAACTCTAAAGGAAAGTTACTTTTGTTGGATATAAATTACAAATAATTAAACTACTGATTATGGACAATTTCTGAAATCTTTCGTTGTTTCTGATTTGGGACGTATATCCCTGGTACATATGAATGTCTTCACCTGGGTTAAGTGCTTACACCGATCCTTTGTAGCAGCAGCATCTTCCTTCACAGCAGCGAGTAACTTGTCCTTTTCTTGAAGCTGATGTATGAGCGTAGTCAATTCTCCCTTACTTGACTGCAATTGAGAAGGCAATGCAGAATTAGTAATAGTTACCATGGGCTAATAAAAATTATGAAAATGAAATGTGGCACATATACACCATGGAATACTATGCAGCCATAAAAAAGGATGAGTTCATGTCCTTTGCAGGAACATGGATGAAGCTGGAAACCATCATTCTCAGTAAACAAACACCAGAACAGAAAACCAAACACTGCATATTCTCACTCATAAGTAAGAGGTGAACATTGAGAACACATGGACACAGGAAGGGCAACATGCCTGTCAGGGAGTAGGGGAATAGGGGAGGGATAGCATTAGGAGAAATACCTAATGTAGATGACAGGTTGATGGGTGCAGCAAACCACCATGGCATGTGTATACCTATGTAACAAACCTGCACGTTCTGCACATGTTTCCCAGAACTTAAAGTAAAAGAAAAATAAATAAATAAAATAAAAAATAAAAGGTGCTAAGATTAAAAAAAAATTATGAAAATGAAGTATCTAACATCAAGTGTTCTTGGGTCAATGCAGAGTTCTGTATTACATAAAAAGTAAAATAACTGCCAAATACTGATCAGTGAAATATTCAGAAAAATCTCTTTAATGCTGTATATCCTGAAATTTCCAACTAGATACATATCAACCAAGAAACAGATTTTTACAAAGAATTACGGGAATTCCAGTTTTAAACTCAGAGTCAAGACAGTAATTTCCTCCTTCTCCTGCTAGATCAAAAGAGAGAATATGAAACCAAAATGTAAGCTGCTATACATGAAACAGTAACCTGTAATCTCAAAGCATATGAGGAAAGACCACCAAATATAGTAAAGATCAAATTCAGATGCTCCACGAACCCGTCAGAATACACCCACGGCTACAGAGGTGCCATAAATGTGTAGTTCTCTGAAACTAACAGGCACATCCTGAAAGGTAAAACCAGCCATCCCCAATTTGACATGGGAAACAACAAACAAGTGCAAAGATTGAAAGCAGGAACTTTCTTGGAAGAAGGTCTCAAGAAGGAAAAAAAAAAGTCGCAGATAAAATCCCACATCTCAAGAGGAAAAACCTCACTCAAAGGGAGCAACTAGCCAGTGAGGCAGTCAAAAGATTCTCTATAGGGAGGCCCTAAGTCTCTTATCTGAAAAGCAGCAAAGGCTAAAAAAATCATTACATACACAGTCCCCAAGGAAAACACCAGCCATCCCTGACCCTTCAACACCACCAAGCTCTAACACAAAGATGATCCAAGAAAAACATCCCTCATTGGAAGAACAGTAGTAGTAAATAAAATGAAATAAAATAAAACAAAACAGGATCTATACAAGATACCAAAAAAATGAAAATAAGAAAAACACAAATAACAAGTGAAGAAAAATCACCAGAAAAAGGTTATCACACAGCAGGAAAAAATTGTGGTTAAAAATCTAATATAGTAATCATCTCTGGAAAATAAAAGAGCTCAGAGAAAAGATAACACAAAATGAGATGAAACGTGAGCTGGCAAAACTAAAGTGGAAGCAAAGGCAACACCATCCCAGAAATATACTATAGTTAGAAGCAGCAAACAGAAAAGCACATGCCGCTGTAAACACAGTTTAAGAGCCATAGAGTCCATGGTGGAGAGAAATAAATAAAAAGTAGAAATAAAGTTTTCTTTGGTTATGTGTTACGATTTTTTTGTTGTTGTTAAAGATATGAAAAGACAACAAAGGTAGGCAGAGGAGAGCCCACATGTATTTAACTGATCTCCATTATTTTACTTATTTCAAGAACATTATATACAACTTCCCAGTAATAAAAGCTAACTTGAATCTAATGATTGAAAAGGCATACTGTATCCAAGGGAAGTTTAACGGAGCAGTCAATGTCAAGCCATGTTATAGTACAATTACTGAATGCCAAAGAAACTGAATTCCTTGATGTGTGTAGAGTAGGTCAGACACTGAAAAAAATCCAGTAAATAATAAACGTGATTGATTATTCAAAGAATGTTTTATTGTGAGAGTGCAGTTTAACAAAAATACATGAAAAGGGTGCAAAATGCAGGTTGGCGTCAGTCCTCTACCAGCAATATGAATAAAGAGAACAGTGAAACAACAAATGCATAAAACGTTTCAAGGAAAAAAAATGAAACTCTGTTATGTTATACCCCACCAAAGTATTATTTGAGTATAAATACAACAAAAGCATGTTAACTTGCCAAAATTTGGAAAATTTTTTGAAGAAATCCCAGGAAAAACAACTTCAGCTAACCAAGAGATGCATAAAGAAGCTATGACAAAAGTACTAACATTGAGATCTGGACCCACCATTAAACTATAAAATTAAAACTAAAACATGAAAGTTATAATCACAGAAGAGATGTTAAATATTACAAGTATCTGACAAACAGAAAAACTATTATTAATGAAAGTTGAGAGTGGTGGAAGACAGAAGCTAGGAAAAAAATTTAAGTGGTATAACAGCAGTTCCTCCTGCTACACAGCATGGGGCCCAAATTGTTAATAATTTAAAGTTTAAAATATAACTGAAGCAAGTATATTTAAAGGTCAATGATAAAAAATTAATAATTAAACATTTTCTTACTAATAATTACATTAATAGTTTACATTTTTCAGCAGTTATTATATGCTAGGGACCGTAAGCACCTAACATGCACTAGCATTTAATTCTCAAAACTTGATCATTCCCATTTTAGACATGGGAAAACTGAGTCACTGAAGCTAAGTAACTTATCTAAGGCCACAAAGCTGCAAGTGGCAGAGTCCAGATTTGAATTTGGGAAGTCTGACTCCAGAGCTCAGGATCTTAACCAAACTCTCAAGTGCCTCATAACTCGAATACAAGGGCACGTGTACACTCACACAACATAATATCCCTGCTCCAACCCTTCTAGCTTTTGCTGTTTTCCCCTTCCCACCTAAGCTTACTTGTAGCGGACACTCGCTGTCACTTTTCCCATCCATTTGGTACTTATTTATAGTCTTGTACTGCAGTGAAACTACTTTTACTAAGGATATCAAACCCAGTTTTACAATCTTAATCTTGACATCTCTAAAGCATGTTACTGTTGATCATTCCCCCAACCTCCCTACTTCCCAAACTCAAAGTTTCTGTGATTCCACTACCTCCTGGTGTTCCTCCTACCACTTCGCTCCTCTTCAGCATCTTTCATGGTGATTTTCCTTGCCCTTTAATTGTTGGTGTTTCCTGGGGTTCATTCTTGAGCCTTCTATCACCTCTCACATCCTCCCTGATCTAATATACATCTACCATATGTACTGCTGATAGTGGATTATCTTCCTCAATCACTCCCATTGTAGCCTTTCTTCTACTCCAGAGAAATATGTTAATTGTAAAATAACGATATCCACTTAAATGGCACAAGGGATGCCTAAAACAGCTTTCTGAAAATTCTCAATCCTCTACTCTCTACAAAGTGTTCACAAAAACCACTGTCACTACAATCTATCCAGTTACTCAAGAAAGAAAACAAGCAGTCACCATGGACTCTTCTTTAGCCACTACATACACTGCTCAAAAAATCCTATCCTATGCCAGTGCCTTGTATTTATCTCCCCCTTTGCTCTAAAGTGGTCTTTATTCGGCACAAGGATTCAATTACCTCTGGGACTTCGAACAATCTGTGAAAAGCTCTGACCAACTCAGCTCTAAGGCAGGAAAAAGGAGAAATTCAACTTACCTAGTCTTACTCAGATACAAGAGACCTACAAAGGCAGAGTTCCTTTAGTAGAGAACAGAACCGCCCCATGAGAAACCAAGAACAATAAGATTTTAATCTAAAACCAAATGGCTCCAAGGAAAAGGGGAAAAATGTGAACAGTTTTAAAACACTTGCTCCATGCTATCTTTAATAGTTTCCAACTTCTTCCAAGGCCTGCCTAAAATAGATAAATGGTAGTCTGATTTACCACCCAGACTCTAGAGTTGACAGCTGTCTCAGACAATAAAATGATTACTCTTGCCCCCATAAGCTACCAGCAACATCTCTCATTAGAAGAGAGACACTTAAAGCAATTACCTTTAATCTTAAAAAGCATTAACTCTAAACAGCAATATAGTAACACGGTAACTTCAGCAAGGTTCTTCCCTGCTAGGAGCTTTTCCCAATCCCCACATATAACTAACAACTTTTTTAAGTATTTACTCACTCAATTACAATAAAATAAACCGAAGGACAAATTCTTTAATCAATATCAAGGCTAGGCGCCGTGGCTCACACCTGTAATCCTAGCACTTTGGGAGGCCAAGGCAGGACGACTGATTGAGCTCAGGAGCTTGAAACCAGCATGGGCAACACAGTGAAACCCCATCTCTACAAAAAAAATACAAAAACTAGCCAGGCATTGCCTGTGGTCCCAACTCCTCAGGAGGGTGAGATGAGAGGATCGCTTGAGCCCGAGAGGTAAAGGCTGCGGTGAGCAGAGACTGCGCCACTGCACTCCAGCCTGGGTGACAGGGCCAGACTCCGTCTCAAAAAAATAAAAATAAAAATAAAAATAATCAAGAAAGTTCCTTGCAACAAAGCATCTGTCTTTGTATTTAAAGTCACATTTATCATTATTTACTGATTACCTTTTTACTCTGGGCCATTGCTGGCATCACATGGAAACTGTCTAACAAGCATACTACATTGTAAAATTGCCACAGATTTGTAAAATGCACTGTCAATAGAAGTATGACAGACTTATAATGCTATGATAAATGCTATGGCAAAAACATCCAGACGGTTGTAAGAAAGAATAGCAGGGCAAACAATTTAGACTGTGAATTCAGGTTAGCCTTATATGAGAAAATGACATTTAAGTGGAGACTTGAAGGAGAAAGTGGGCATAGAAAGAAATTGGAAGGGAGGGTTTGGGAGGAAAGGGGAGACAGGACAGACAGAAGAAAAAAGTCTGGTATGACAGAAGAACCAGAGAAGACTCCGTATGGGTGAAATTTAGTGAGGGAATGAGAAAAAATGTCATTAGATGAGGCTGCAGAGAGAGGCAGGACATAGACCTCTTAAGGAATCTGGATTTATGTTTTAACTACAAAAGAGAAAAACACCAAAGGGTTTTCAAAGCAGTAATATAACCTAATTTATCTCTTAAAGGTCACTTTACAGTTACGTGGGAAAAAAACAAAATTAGAGGACTAAGAGGAAAAGCAGAAACATCAATCTGGAGACTACTGCAGGTAATCAGGTGAAAGGTAATGGTCTAGACTAGTATAAGAAAAAATTAAACCACTGAAGGTTTGAAAGTAGGCGAGAAGTTATGAGGGAAGAGGTGTGCATGTGTGTGTTTTTAGAATAAAGACAGTTAAATGCACCATCTAATATTGAATAGCAGACACCATGTCACTTATTTTACATAGGTAACCCTTCAAAACTTGTCACCTTTCCCAGTATGACATAGTACATATGATATTATAGTGAATATGACCCATAAGAATATAGATGTTAGCTGCATGGGGTTTTTATTTTACAATTTTTTTTAAAACATCAGCCATAGCAGTGATTATGCCATTCAAATCATTTCTTTTAGAAGAGTACTATTACAAACACAATGCACACAACACCCCCACAACAACAGTCCTAAGGTTCTTTGAATGATGTGATCTTCAGTCACAAAAACCGTTCATACATGCTATCCAGAAATCACCTGACTTTGACTTTAGCACTTCTAGTCAGAGCAAAGCACGGTACAGTTTAGCCTAGGGCCAAAAGACTTTAAAAGTAATATAAATCTGGCCGGGCACGGTGGCTCATGCCTGTAATCCCAGCACTTTGGGAGGCCGAGGCAGGTGGATCACGAGGTCAGAAGATTGAGACCATCCTGGCTAAGACGGTGAAACCCCATCTCTACTAAAAATACAAAAATTAGCCGGGCATGGTGGTGCATGCCTGTAATCCCAGCTACTCTGCAGAATCACTTCAACCCAGGAAGCGGAGGTTGCAGTGAGCCGAGATCGTGCCACTGCACTCCAGCCTGGGCGACAGAGCAAGACTCCATCTCAAAAAAAAAAAAAAAGTAATATAAATCATTTTACTTATTTTAAGCAATTGGCTCTGTCAAAGGATCAGATAACAACAGATGACATTTTAAATAAGTGAATTGATTAGTGTGAATATATGATATGGTTAGGCTGTGTACCCACCCAAATCTCATCTTGAATTGTAGCTCCCGTAATTCCCATGTGCTGTGGGAGAGGCTCGGTGGGAGATAATTGAATCATGAGGGCAGTTTCCCCCATACTGTTCTCCTGGTCGTAAGTCTCACAAGATCTGAGGGTTTTAAAAGGGGAAATCCCTTTCATTTGGTTCTCATTCCCTCTTCCCTGCTGCCATGTAAGACATGCCTTTCACCTTCTACCATGATTGTGAGGCCAGCCACATGAAACTGTGAGTCCATTAAACCTCTTTTTCTTTATAAATTACCAGTCTCAGGTATGTCTTTATCAGCAATGTGAAAACAGACTAATACAGTAAATTGGTACCAGGAGTGAGGAACTGCTGTAAAGATACCTGAAAATGTGGACATGACTTTGGAACCAGGTAACAGGCAGAGGAGTTGGAACAGTTTGGAGGGCTCAGAAGAAGACAGGAAGATGTGGGAAAGTTTGGAACTTCCTAGAGACTTGCTGAATAGCTTTGACCAAAATGCTGATAATGATACAAGCAATGAAATCCAGGATGAGGTCATCTCAGATGGAGATGAGGAACATGTTGGGAACTGGAGTAAAGGCAACTCTTGCTATGTTTTAGCGAAGAGACTGGTGGCATTATGCACCTGTCCTAGAGATGTGAGGGAGACTTAAGGGAGATGATTTAGGGTCCCTGGTGGAAGAAATTTCTAAGAAGCAAAGCATTCGAGAGGTGACTTGGGTGCTATTAACAGCATTCAGTTTTAAGAGGGAAACAGAATAAAGTTTGGAAAATTTGCAGCCTGATGATGCAATAGAAAAGAAAAACCCACTTTCTGAGGAGAAATTCAAGCCAGCTGCAGAAATTTGCATAAGTAATGGGGAACCAAATGTAAATCACCAAAACAATGGAGAAAATGTCTCCAGAGAATGTCAAAGACCTTTGCAGCAGGGCCCTCCTATCATGGGCTGGAGACCTAGGAAGAAAAAATGGTTTCCTGAGCAGGGCCCAGGGCCCCCCTGCTGTATGTAGCCTAGGAACTTGGTGACCTGCAACCCAGCCACTCTAGGCATGGATAAAAGAAACCAAGGTACAGCATGGGCTGTGGCTTCAGAGGGTACAAGCCCCAAGCCTCAGCAGCTTCAACGTAGTGTTGAACCTGTAGGTGCACAAAAGTCAAGATTTGAGTTTTGGGAAACCTTTGCCTAGATTTCAGAGGATATATGGAAACACCTGGATGTCCAGGCAGAAGTTTGCCACAGGGGTGGGGCCCTCATGGAGAACCTCTGCTAGGGTAGTGCGGAAGGGAAATGTGAGGTTGAAACCTACACACGAAGTCCCCACTGAAGCACTGCCCAGCGGAGCTGTGAGAAGAGGGCCACCATCCTCCAGATCCCAGAATGGTAGAGCCACTGACAGCTTGTACTGTGAGCCTGGAAAAGCCACAGACCCTCAACGCCAGCCCGTGAAAGCAGCCAGAAAGGAGGCTGTACCCTGCAAAGCCACGGGAGCGGAGCTGCCCAAGACTGTGGGAACCCACCTCTTGAATCAGCATGACCTAGATGTAAGACATGGAGTCAAAGGAGATCATATTGGAGCTTCAAGATATGACTGCCCCACTGGATTTCAGATTTGCATGGGGCCTGTAGCCCTTTTATTTTGGCCAATTTCTCCCATTTGGAGTGGCTGTATTTACCCAATGCCTATACCCCATTGTATCTAGGAGGTAACTAAGTTGCTTCTGATTTTACAGGCTCATAGGCGGAAGGGACTTGCCTTGTCTCAGATGAGACTTTGGACTGTGGACTTTTGAATTAATGCCGAAATTAGTTAAGACTTTGGGTGACCAGTAGGAGGGCATGACTGGTTTTGAAATGTGAGGACATGAGATTTGGGAGGGTCCAAAGCGGAATGTTATGGATTGGCTGTGTCCCCACCCAAATCTCATCCTGAACTGTAGCTCCCATAATTCCCATGTGTTGTGGGAGGGACCTGGTGGGAGATAATTGAATCATGGGGGCAATTTCCCCCATTGTTCTCATGGTAGTAAATAAGCCTTGCAAGGTCTGATGGTTTTATAAGAGGAAACCCCTTTCGCTTGGTTCTCATTCCCTCTTCCCTGCCACCATGTAAGACGTGCCTTTCACCTTCCACTATGATTGTGAGGCCTCCCCAGCCACGTAGAACTGTGAGCCATGTAAACTCTTTTTCTTTATAAATTACCCAGTCTCAGGTATCTCTTTATCAGTGGCATGAAGACAGATTAATACAATATATAAAGTAATTTCTGAAGGCATTCCAGATGTATGTTCTGAGATGTTAAGGATGGGAGCAGATATTAATTGCTCTGGCTAAAGTCTTGTTTGGTGAACTTCTAATGACTGGTCATGAATATGCATGCCCATAATCAAAAAACATGCTTACCTTCTTTAAAGCATCTTGTATTACACCAGACTTCTCCTTTAGCAGGTCTACAACACAAAGAGCCTCATCTTCAGAAAACATCATAGTCTTCAAGGACAGAAGAAAATCTTTAAACTTCACTTCAGCATTTTCTTAATTTGAAAAAAAAAAGAGTTGGCATTTAAAAAACACAAGTAATAACTTCAGCAAAGGTAAGCATGAAGAATTCATGGCCCAGAAAGTCAATAACCAAAAGAAAACAGATATATACTTCAGGTTAAATAAAACAAATACTCCAGTCAAGAGGAAAAAAAGGGTTTATCATCTATAATACGGAATAATTACATTAGCTAAAAGTTTGCTCAAACTGCAAAATACTAAAATGCCAATATACCCTCACTTTAAAAAAAAAGTCACTTAGGTGTCTAGTATGTGCTAATATCTGCACTATTATATTCACAATAATCTCAATGAACTTAAATAATCCTTGCACACTGACAACCAACTGTGAAAAACAAAATAATCCTGAGAGATATTAAGCCAAATTCCACACATGAGAAAATAAGTTCTAAGATAATTATAAAAAGGAAATCTGATTCTATGAAGATCAAATATATGCAAACCATCCTGACATTTTAAAAATCCATGCATCAACCACCTCCTGACCCACCCACCCTTATTTTCCTAAGGTTCTCGTATTAGGCATTAACAACCTCTTCTTAAAAAGAGCTGTCACCCATCAGACTCGAAGGACCCTAGGGCTTTTAATACTTCAGCTAAATTATAAGTTTTAAGAGGTAGTTGTGTACATATGTGGAAACGGGATATGTGGGAACTCTGAACTTTCCAATGAATTTTGCTGTGAACCTAAAACTACTCTAAAAAAAATAGTCTATTAAAAAAAAAAACAGTTATGAATTAGCCATGAAACCTCACAGGAGACAGTAGTAGCTGGGAAATAATCATCAGATAGCAAAATAGCTGTAGGACCTTTAATAAGTCAAATTCAAGTTCCAGATCTACAAAACTGAGGAAGTTGGACTAAAAAACTACCAGTAAGTCTTCTACCACGAGGATTTGATTCTTTTGAAATGCATTGTTTCTATGAGAAAATGACTCCATCAGAACTCAGAAATGTCTTTTTATAGTACAACAAAGACTATACATCCCATATATTACCTTTGTCAGTTTCAGTCTTCAGTTTTTTAGTCCCAGATTTCTGGATCCCTTCTACTTGGTCAGGTTTAAGCAAATCAATAACCTCTCTCTTATCTACCACAGGACTTGAGTCAGCATTATCCATCAAAGGAATATAAGTAGTTGCATGAATAAGGGGTTCATCTACGAAGACTGCAATTTAAGTTCAACAAAATCATAATTAGAATTTTTACAAAACAGAGTAAATGACATGCAAGCAAACTTTAATGATAAATGCAGTTATTTTGAAACCTTTACTGGTAGCTCAAATTGGTTTTAAATTCCTATTTCATCATTTAACAAGTCAAAACACTCATTCTAATGAAGCCGTACCAGCTCAACAGTCTTATTTTATAGTAAATCATTTAAGTCATCTAAAAGTGTACAGCATATCTCCTCTAACAGTATCTAAAAACTTTTTAAGCATCCTTAGGTCTCCTTTAATTTTTGTTTTAATATAAGAATTATTTCCACTTAATTAGTGCTCAAGGAAAACTATTAGTTTTTATTTATGTTGGTACTTTACCAACTTACTGTAGTTGATAATTTTTAATCAAGTTCTTCGTACTTGCTAAGTGCAAGAATCACAGTGCTCCTTGCAGATAGCTTCTCATTTCTGAATAGTTATGCCTCTAATTTCCATGGTACATCTACACTTGCTAAAACTTCCAAAATAACATTAAAAGTGGAAGAAGGAAGCCTCTTTATTTTGTTCCTAATTTTAATGGGAAGAATTTGAAGAGTTTGAACATTAAGCCTAATGTCTGCTGGTTAGAGATACAAACTTCCACACCCAGATGAAAACCTCTTTTCTTTTCATTCCTACCTTTTAAAAAGAGCTTTTTTACTTATATATGTCTCTTCTTTTATTTAAAATTGTTTAACATTTAATTTTAACAAATATATTCAGGTAATATTTCCCTCATACCTAATTGATATGTCATAATTTTAAGTTGTTTAGTCTTCACAAATTTCACAGCCAAGCTTTCCCTGGAAAACTGTGAACAAATAAGATTGCTCCATCTCTTATAATTTGATGCTTGCCATATACACATGTGAGTTCTGTTTAGGAATTAATTGGAAATGTAAGCTAATGCCAGATCTAGCTAATGTCCTTAAGCATAATCTTTAAGTGATATTAAAAAGTACAAATATTTCAAGAATGTTTTTCTTCTATGGTCTGTATGCTATTCATTTTCTTCAAAACTGAGTTAAGAATATTAATGCTTTGCCCTTTGTAAATGGTATATAAACTTTTTCATCTCAAATGTACACTCTGCCCATCTGTCAAAGCGCTATAAAGTCATAAGGCTAAAGATAATTTTAGACGTGTATTAGTATTACAGTTGTCATTAGCACACATTAAACTGGGAGCTAAAGAGCGTGTGAGATTTCCAGGGTCCTTGTGCTGGTGTACTTCTCTAGAATTAGCATTATAAAAATACATATCTAAACATCTCACCATTTTCTGTCTTTTGTTTCTTTGATGAAGCTTTCTTCTTCCCTGATCCACTTTCTTGTTTAGTCTCTTGGTGGAGGGGCAATGCTTCTTGCCTTTTTGATGGTACCATGAGAGTTTCCACCTTTTTATCCTGGTCATCTTTATTAAACACAAACAAAAAAAATAATTGTGGCAAACAATGAACATAACAGAAAAGATGCAATCATTGAGTAATTTCCAGAATGCTTTACCACTAAAAATTTATAGTCTGACATATAACGCTCTCACCAACAACTTATTCTAGCTTTCTTATTCCACTACACCAGCTCTTCAATGTACTTACTCCTCCTTTCCCATTCCTCAGCTATTTTCAACCCTACTGAGCCTATAGGCATGATCAAGTCTCTATCATCTTAAAAAATAAACAGCAAGGTGCAGCTGCTCACACCTGTAATCCCAGCACTTTCGGAGGCTGAGGCAGGTGGATCACTTGAACCCAGGAGTATCACTTGAACCCAGGAGTTCCAGACCAGCCTGGGCAAAGTGGTGAAACCTCATCTCTACAAAACTCCATCTCTACAAAAAAAATTAAAAAATTAGCCAGGTGTGGTGGCGCACACCTGTAGTTCCGGCTACTCTGGGGCTGAGGTGAGAGGATAGCTTGAGCCCCGGAGGTCGAAGCTGCAGTGAGCCAAGATCACACCATTCACTCGAGCCTCAGCAACAGAGCAAGACCCTGTCGAAAGAAAAAGGAAAGAAAGAAAGAAGAAAAGAGAGAGAGAAAGAAAGAAAGAGTGAGAGAAAGAGAGAAAGAAAGAAGAAAAGTAAAAAAAAGAAAAGGAAGAAAGGGAAGGAAAGGAAGGAAAAGAAGGAAGGGAAGGGAAGCGAAGGAAGAGAAAACCCTTCCCCATCACCGTAATTCGCAGCATCCCACATCCATTTCCTTACATCTTGACAAAATACTCTTAGTTCCTTTTCTACCAATCATTCCTCAACTAATTGCAACCTGATTTTTATCTCTTTCATTCCACGAAAGGATTAACTCAGATCCCCCAGTGTCCCAAATGCCATATTCTACAAATATTCACTAATCCTTATTTGACTACTCTTTGGCATTTTATACTTTTGGTCTCTACCCCTTTCTTAAAATTATCTCCTCTCCATTATGCTAAGTAAAATATGGCAGTGAAAAAAAGATAAATATTGTATAATTTCACTTATATGACATTCCCAGAGTAGTGAAATTCATAAAGACAGAAAGTAGAAGGGTAATTGTCAAGATACGGGGGAAGGGGGAAGGACGGGGGAAAAGGGGGAGGCAGGCGGAATGGGGAATTAGTGTATAATGTGTACAGAGTTTCATTTGGAGAAGACGAAAGAGTTCTGGACTTGGCTAGTGGTGATGATTATATAAGAATGTGAATGTACTTACCACCACACAACTACACACTTAAAAGTTGTTAAAATGGTAAATTTCATGCTATGTGTAATTTGCCACAATAAAAATAAATAAAATAAATTACCTCCTATCAGCTCCCATAATAATTCTCTTCTTACACTTGAAATATTCCTTTGCGGTATACTTTGGGAACTGCTTCTACTGAATACTGCTTGTTCTCAGGGTTGGGGCTTCAATTAAAATACTTCCCTTGGATGAGCTATCTACTCCCATGCCTTCTACTACCTTCACGCTTAAGGCTTCTGAATCTACTTTTCTACATTTACATACCCTACTGCATCCTGAGTTGCTCTACGTAGATGGCCCCACAGGCACTGGAAACACAAACTGGAAGTGTTCTCTTCTCCATTCACATCTAGTCTCTCTCCAGTATTACCTATTTTAGTGCTACCAACCATCTGCCAAGCACAAGTTGGCAAACTTTTTCTGCAAAGGGCCAGGTAGTAAAACTTTAGACCTTATAGGCCATACGGACTCTGGTACGACTATTCAAGTCTGCCACTGCAGCATGAAAGCCAGTCATAAACATATTATGAATGAGTGAATGAATGTAGCTGCATATAAAAACACTTTATGAATACTGAGATTTGACTTTTTTTACATTTTTACGTTTCTCAAAATATTATTCTATTTCCCAACCATTTAAAATGCAAAAAGTGTTCTTGGTTCATGGGCATAAAAAAAGGAAGTGGGCTACATGTGGCTCACAGGTTGCAGTTTGCCAACCTCAACCTAACTCAGAACTTGGGAGATCAGCTTTAATCCTATCTTCTCCTTTATCTGCCATACTTCTATATAGTGAGGTTATTCGTGTCATTCTTACTTTGCATACTTCTCAACTTTGTTTCATCTGTCACTACCATAGTTCAGGCCTACATCTTAATTTTAGAAAACTACAATAACCTCTTAACTAGTCTGCCAGCATCAAATACTGCCCCATGAAATCTGTTCTTGCTAGCTCTGCCAAAAAAATCTTTCTAAAACAGAAATATGACCATGTAACTAAACTGCTTGAAAATCTTCAACAATGGCTAACCTAAGAAGTCCTAGCTCCCTGGCACGGTATCCAAAAACCACCATGATCTAGCCACTGCTATCTTTTCAGCTCTGTTCTCTACCACTCTCTATACCTCACATTGTATGGCTCAACAATACACTGTACTCTTGCAGCTCTGTGCCTTTACATGATATACTGCCAGTGAGGAATGAGACCCCACTATCTGCCTGATGAAGTGATTCAATGCTCAGACACTGCCTCCTCTGTAAAGCCTTTCAGCCCAGCATAAGTAGTACTTGCTTTAGCTTCTATATTTCCTCTATACTTTCTCTATCTCCTACATAAACCCCATTTTTTTTACTGGCTTACGTGTCCTTTTCCCCAACTAAAACATGTAGTTCTTACTATGCCTTGATCCTAGCTGACATGCAAATATTTAAAATTCAATACAACCGGGTCAAGCGTGGTGGCTCACGCCTGTAATTTCAACACTTTGTTAGGCCAAGGCAGGTGGATCATTTGAGGTCAGGAGTTCGAGACCACTCTGGCCAATATTGTGAAACCCCATCTCTACTAAAAATACAAAAATTAACTGGGTGTGGTAGCACACGCCTATAATTCCAGCTACTCGGGAGGCTGAGGCAGGAGAATCACTTGAACTTGGGCAGCAGAGGACACACTGAGCCAAGATCACACCACTGCACTCCAGCCTGGGTGAGAGTGTGAGACTCCGTCTCAAAAAAAAAAAAAAAATCCAATATAACCTCCTACAAGTTAAGACACACAAATGACTTAATGGTACATTCAAGTCCTTTCAAATAAAACAAACTGTTTACAGTTTCACACATCACCACGCCAATTCTCAAGGCTTTTCCATGGTACCTATCAACCCCCTTTCCCTGGAATCTCCCTCCCCTCCCCATCCACCCAAAAAACCTAACTAGTACTTACCCAAACTTTAAAAATTTCTGGCATTACATGCTTTAAGTGGTCTACCTTAGAATTCCTACACTGGTTTAGACATATCTAGACCATTACACGAAATCTTTCATAATGACCTATTTGTGTCTATAGCTAGCACACGACTACCTCGAAAACGCACTATTCATCTCTGTAGCCCTATTACCTAGCATAATGCCTAGCATAAAACAGATATATGATAAATGTTAGCAAAATGAAGCAATCAAGGGTGAGAAATGATATCTGATTTTAGCTTTTCACCTTTAATTCTTATCACATCATTTAGAAAGTTCGTAACTGCTAATATTTACAGGTCCTAAGTGGTTTTAATAAAAGCGACAAAGTTGGATATTTATAAGATGTATGGGTTTTTTTTTTTCTTTTAATTTCTCGTAGAGATGAGGTCTCACTTTGTTGCCCAGGCTGGTCTCAAACACCTGGGCTCAAGAGGTCCTCCCACTTCAGCCTCCCAATGTGCTAGGATTACAGGCATGAGCCACTGCATCGGGCCCTGAAGTTTAAAGTGCTATTTTATGATCAATACTAATTTCTACCAGCAATTAATGTTAATGAAGCAAACACATAATGAAAAGAATAATCTTGGCTTCAAATTCAGTATTAAACATTCTGTGTATGTACCTAACAGAATATCTCAATTCCAAGCTCCAAATCATACAATAAAATTAAATAGATTAAACAGATTACAATACCGCTTCCATTTTTAGACTTCTTCTGCCCTGGTTTCTTCTTTGAGGCAGCTGCTTCAGAGGGAGGGGTGGGCTGTTTAGTAACTGGGACAGGTTCTACTTTTTTGACAGGAGTCTTTGATGCGTCACTTTCTTTGATGACCTGCTCTTCAAGTACAGGCTTTTGTTTCTTTTCCTTCTTTTTTCTTTCCCTAACACTACTTGAAGTTTCAACCACATTCAATGGAACAGGTACAACTTGATCATCTTCTACTGCCAAAGCATCTGATAATTTAAAGTCTCGAGGTACACTCTCAGAGTCGGATTCATGGAGGTTTCCATTCTGGATTTCTTTCTTTTTATTCTTTTTCTTTTCTGCTTTCTTTTTATCTGTTTTGGTAGGAATAAGCTTTTGTTCTCTTTTTTGTTTTGCCAGAACTTCATCATATAACGTTTCTTTCATGAAAAGCCAGAAGAAGAGGAAAATTACTGTAATAACTATTGAAGGAATAAGAACAATAAAATATGCTGACTCATAAAACTCCATGGTACTTTTGTCAATGTGATCCTATAAAACCTAAATAGGGAAGAAGGTGGGGACAAAAAAAAAAAGAACCTGTCAGTCTCATAAAAATTAAATTCAAAACTGCTGCTCTTTCAAGTGGCATTTCAAATCTAACCTGACCTACAAATCCAAACAGGTTAGTTCTTTAAATCACATTCTGATTTATTTGCCAACTATAATTCATATATACTATGAAAAATAAGCCAAGTGGTAACTAGAAGGAGTAGAACACATCCTTCCATTTCTAAATCATGTGAAAATATCTTAATTGAAGAGAAAAAATTTAAATATTCATTACTTTCTTTTCCCAAAATATCCACTTTGGTACTTTATTAGTAGTTAACTTTTTTTGTTTATTGTACAGTGTTGATAACTACTACACGTGAAAATAAGGAAGTACTATTACCAACTCAATGGACATTCATTAAAAGTGTCATATTCTGAAATGCACACACACGCAAAAAGAGGTGGTTAATTTACAGATTAAGACTAGTCACAAACTGCTTGCATCTTTACACCAGTGACTATCAGCCTCACGATGCAGTGGGATCTATCAAGGATATAAAAATCTAATAAAATTAAAATTGAAATGTTAGGATGTGGCATTTAGCATTAAAATAAATTACAGACCAAGCGCAGTGGCTCATGCCTGAATCCCACCACTTTAGGAGGCTGAGGCGGACGGATCACTTGAGCCTAGGAGTTCCAGTCTACCCTGGGCGACATGGTGAAACCCTGTCTTTACAAAAAAAAAAAAAAGACAAGAAAATTAGCTGGGTGTAGTTAAGTGAGCCTGTAGTCCCAGCTACTTGCAGGCTGAGGTGAGAGGATCACCTGAGCCTTTGAAGTCGAGGCTTCAGTGAGCTGTGACTCTGCCACTGCACTCCAAGCCTGGGCAACAGAGCAAGTCTCTGTCTCAAAAAAAATAAAATGGTGAAATAAATTACAAGTTAGGAACTTATCTCAGTTTTTTAAAGGCACCCCATACTGCACAAAACAAGTTATACAGCAAAAGCGAGGCTGCCATCAACACCCTACCGAAATTGCTAAATAAAAGGCTTTGCCTCATCAAAAGAACATCAGCCCTACTTTTAGATTGACTCAGTAAGTATGGGGGGGGGGGGGATGTAACTTAACTACCAACATCTGCCTTGAATGTAGATATCACTTACATGAAGGGTAGTTTCTGCTAAAATTAAATCTCAAAGTAAAAATGATTCTGATGTTGAGATTCTAGATATTGATGCTCCTTACAAACATGCGTAAGCCACATAAAAGTGACTTGTATTCTTATGTCATCCTAAATGTGTTGTAGAAAAAGACAAGGTATATAATACAGATATAATTAAACATCAGGACATGTTTAGGATAAAGCAAATTAAAGTTAATTGCTGCACTTTTAATGTAAAAATAAATCTGAGACTTTTTTAAGTTTTTACATTATCAATTTGGAGAGTCTTGATATGTAATGATTAGATAAAGAAACCAAATTCTACCTAAACAGGGGACTTATTCTAAGAATTATTTTACACCTAAGAAAATATCTGATTTTAAATTGGATAAATGTTGAGTTTATTGAATATAAGACTTTGCCAGAACTATAACAACACGGGTTTGAACTGCACAGGTCCACTTACACATGGATTTTTTTTTTTTAACCAATTGTTACTGAAAATACAGTATTCGCTGGACGTGAAACCCAAGTATATGGAGGGTCAACTCTGTATACTCAGGTTCCACAGGGACTACTCCAGGACTTCCAGCATGCTTAGATTTAGGTATACACAGGGGTCCTGAAGCCAATCTCCTGCATATACCAAGGAATGACTGTCGTTTGTTCAACAGGCATGCTATTAATCTATATGACTGAAGTAACATTTCATACTTCCATAAGCAATTTTTAATAGTATTAGTTAAACCTAGATTTACTAGGACAAGGTTTTAACAAGTTAAGGGGGAAAAGGAATCATGTGCTAACAAAATACTAAAAGAAACTCCATACAGAATTGTTTCCCTGATAATTCAAATTAACCTGAACTATCCAGGTTTTAAAATTAGACACATTTTACTGTGCCTGCATAAGTGTGATTTGTCAACCAGGAATGCTTTAAAAGAGCCCAGAATTTTTTTTTAAACATAGCATCCATAGAATACACAGCCTATTCAACATAAGCTGGGCAGCCAAGGGAGAAAAAGCACAAAACAATGAGTTGGAATGCTTCAAGTTTTTGCTTTGGTGAAGAAGAGGCGCTAAGGCACTTAGCAGCAATAACAGAAGCTGAAAAAAGGGGCAAAAGTCAAAAAGGCCTAATGAATAAGCTGTAGCCCTGTACAAACCTAGGTTTTAGGAAAGCAGAAATTATGATCAAGCACAGCAAATTCACCTGTATAGAAAAAAAAAGTAGCAAATGTTCAAGGAGAAGAGAGGGTACGAGACCACAAGAATTCTGAAACACTGATTCTTCAAATGTTTTAATGATTTTCTAGTTTCCTTTTCCAGGTCCCATATATAGGCCTGAAGGAATCAAGCTTTCTGTCTCTGGATTTTCATGGGAGTCCCTCTTCACACAATTCAATTCACCTTCACTTGAGCTCACCTGAGTCTCACTATGCACTTAGAGGAACCTAACTAGACACCAAGAGATTAAGAATCAAGAAAATGTTTGCCGCAGCCATAAAAAGGAATGAGATCATGTCCTCTGCAGGGACATGGATGAAGTTGGAAGCCATCACCTTCAGCAAACTAACACAGGAACAGAACACCAAACACCGCATGTTCTCACTCATAAGTGGGAGTGGAACACTGAGAACATATGGACACAGAGAGGGCAACAACACACACCACGGCCTGTTGCGGGTGGGGGTTGAGAGGAGGGAACTTACAGGATGGGTCGGTCAGTAGGTGCAGCAAACCACCATGACACACATATACCTATGTAATAAACCTGCATGTTCTCCACATGTATCCTTTTTTTTTTTTTTAGAAGAATAAAAAAGAAGAAGATGTTTGCATTCCTTTAACCCAATAATCCCAATTCTTTATCCCTAGGAATTTATTTGCAAGAAGAAAACATATAGAAAGATGTTCACAGGCTGGGCACGGTGGCTCATGCCTGTAATCCCAGCACTTTGGGAGGCTGAGGCGGGCGGATCACTTGAGGTCAGGAATTCGAGACCAGCCTGATCAACATGGTGAAACCCCGTCTCTACTAAAAATTCAAAAATCAGCTGGGCGCGGTGGTACGCGCCTGTAATCCCAGCTACTCAGGAGGCTGATGCAAAAGAATCGCTTGAACTCAGACGGCAGAGGTTGCAGTGACAGTAAGCCGAGATCACGCCACTGCACTCCAGCCTGGGCAACAGGGCGAGACTCTGTCTCAAAAAAAAAAAAAAAAAAAGTTCACAGCAACATTACATAAAAACTAAGAAATAAAACATTCAAAATCAGAATGATTTCAATCAGCAAATATCAACTCAAAGTATAGGTATTAAAACCATGAACACTAAAACTTTGTTAAATTCAATTCAATGCTGCTAAAAAATCAAAATCATATGTATTTATATGATCAAAACATTTTATGTATGCAACTTCAGTAACTAAGGAGTTGTGCCAGAATCATGGGGACGGTCTCATTTGCCTTAATACTCTAGTTTTAAACTTTGTTTAAGATAAATTCATAAAATATTATTTTAAAAAGGCAAAACATTAGTGTTTATTGAATAAATACTACAATACCAATTAATATACCTCAGATTCACATTTTACCCATGAGCATCAGAATTACATAAGGAGGAAAAAAGAGGAGACAAAAAGGAACTGAGAACGAAACTGAGGAAAATTCAGGGAAGAACAAACGAAAAGTTTTAAAAGCAGGGAGGCAAAACTGAAAAATAAAAGGAAAGAGGTTGAGACAAAGTTAATTTAGCTCTGGGTAATAAGAACCAGGTCATTAAAATTTTCTAAGTCCACAGTATACAATTCAATACATGTTTGTTGAGCTGAAAAACATGGAGACATGTAGACGCTCATGTTGTTCTTTCACACATGGAAGAAATAATTAACACCGGTGATTTCTGCTAATTCACAACCTGAGTTATCACAAAAAATGTATAATATTTTTACACTTTTAAGAAATGGGGTCTCTATATATACACTGCTCAGGCTGGACCACATTGGCTATTCACAATACCTATGATAGCGCATTGCAGCATCAAATTCTAGAGGTCTTCCCACTTCAGCCTCCCAAGTGGCTGGAACTACACTACAAGCATGTACCAACTAGCCTGGCTTACCCTTTCTAATATTAGTTACCTCTTTAACTTCATCACTGATAAGTCATAATAGATTCCAATCTGAATGCAATAAACAGCCAGTGGTGGCAAATAGGATTTCTCTGTCAAGAGAACCAGGAGAGAAATATCCATGGAACAATAGGAAAGCAAGTCCAAACTATTTTAAAACCACATTCCACACCATTGTCTTTTATCTTTCACTTGGACATAAATCTTTCAAGAAACTGATAAAGATACTGACCCTCTTTCTCAAAGAAAAAAAGTATCCACACTCACTAAGTTTTACATATAATCTCCGGAAGGTTTCTGGATTCCCTGAAGAATATGCACAGGCCCCAGGTTTAAAATCCTGCTCTACAATGAGAGTTTTCATTCCTGCCCTATCTTAAAAGAACTAAAAAAAAAATTATAATAAGTTAACATGCATAAATAATTACGTAAGTCTTGTTTCGTCAGAGTGCACATTACAAATACTAATCAAATAGTTTTAAAATTCTATTTACTCACCCTCCTATAACTTACATTTGTTCATACAAAAACTGAGACAAATCACTGAGTTAAATTTTACAAACTTCTCAGAAGGCACAATGACCCATTTATATTAATATAACAAAGAGGTGAAACCTAAAATTTTAAGTGATATAAAAATCTGGCGGCAATTATTAGAATTTCAATAGAACTGCTTAAACAAAAAGGATAATATATTTATGTATATACAAGACAGACCACACTGTTTATATAATAAAACGATGAAACTGTTCCGGTGTGGGACATGTGAAGACACATCACACAACCATTTAAAATAATTAAGATTGTAATGCAGCAAAATACATTACACAGCAGAAAGACTAAAAGTTTTGTGTTGAGTATTATATACACTCATAGATGATACCTAAAAAATGAGAATCATTACATCTTTTGAAGGGAGATTATTACAAACATTTTACTGTTTGGTTAATTGTTCAACTTTTAAAATTTCACACTGAAACAATAATTTAAGTAACCAACCTGAATGCACAGTATTAAACTTTTAAAAGCTTAAATACATAAACATAAGAATTGTTAATATTATGAGAAAAAACTGGGGCAGTTTGATAAGTATACTATTAAATTTCAAGTAATACAACAATTTTGAATTATATTTTCTTACTATAGTGTTTCAGTTGCTTTTGCTTCTGCTATCCTTTTCTTCACATTAAAAACATTGAAAACAAATGACACAAAAAATTCATTTTATCAATATTTCTGTCCTTCAATTGACACAATTTTATCAGCTGGGGTGACTCAAAAAAACCATTAGCAAAAACTTAACAAATCAAAATTCAAGACTGAAATCTGAACACAGTGAAAGTCTTTTTCCACCAAAAAACATACAAAGCAAGCAGACACATTTGAAAAAAACAAAAACATTAAGTTGAGGGAAAGGTAATTTTCAACACAGGAATGCATAATTTCATAAAAGTTCCAGTATAAATCAATGTCTGGACAACTAAATGAATACACCTTTAAGATATGCAGGCTCCCAGAGTAGCCTATAAGAGCTTTATTTCATTATTTGAATACAGTTAAAATATTACAGAAGTAGCTGTGAGGCCTAAGCTGAAAGCTATTATTATAGGTTATTTGTAAAAATAATGTTCATAGGTTAAAAAAAACAAAAAACAACAAAAAAAACTATCATAGGTTAAAAAAAACAAAAAACAACAAAAAAAACTATCTGTAATCTGATCACACTGAATCTAAATACCTGGCATTCCAAACGTGCCACTCTTCATACCATGTTTACCTTTCTTTAAACCCACAATACTATCTTTTTTTTTTTTTAAAACAGACAAGTTAATCTTTTTTTAAGAAAAATGATTTATGGTAAGTACTCTACAGTGATAAAAAGTTTACTATTGGTAGCCAAGTATCATTTAATTAGATTTCCATTCCGCAAAAGGTTTAGCTACAATGAACTCCTCCTGCTAAAAGTAAACATTAGCCATCATGTAGTTGATAACCTTCAAATACAGTATGCGTGTTATGTTGCAGATATATCCTGAGCAAAAGTAAATTATTTTAAGATTAGTGAATAGCAATATAATGAGGCAGTAAAATGGAAGGCAAGAGTCTTGGCTTTTAGCCCCAATTCGGCCTTCACTCAGAGTCTTACTTAAAAATTTTTATCCATGAGTTTCTTCTCACATGGCTTTAGGGTCCAAACTACTTGCATCATCTTGGATATGCCAGCCAAAAAATTAAAGTGGCCCCCAGTTGGTGGTGCCCAGAGTACCCATGGCAGAAGCAAATGCATAACCTCTTTGGTGGAATCCTTCCCCAAGCCAGGCTCCTTAAGGTTTTTAAAAATTATTATCCAGATATAAGCCCACAACACAAAATAACAGAACATGTGATAAGCCATCATGAACAAGAGGCAGCAGAAACGAGCTAAAGAATTAGATCTCCAACTGCACTCCAGCCTGGGAGACAGGGCAATACTCGGTCTCAAATAACTAAATAAATAAATAAAACCAAATGGATAGGTTAAAAATAGTTGCAAAGAGACCAATTAAAATGACTTTCAGTAGTTTAAGTAGATCTGATGACAATAAATCAATTTCAACACAGAAATACTTGGGTGGAACAACTAACAAGAAAACCCAACTATTTGAAAGTGAGTGAGGACGCTAATAAGACAATTCCAACATGTCATGCCTGGAAGGTTCCATAAATGAGGAAACCCCTTGACAAGATTAAGAATATAGGAATAGGTTCCTATCTGGGGGTTCTAGATCAGATTTTGAAGAAAATATGGGATGACCAGCTAGAAAAGATCAGCAGTCAACCAAGTGGGAAAAATCAGCAGTAGGAGGCTACTATGGATTCTAAATCAGGCAACCAAAGGAACCACTTTCTAAAGTTCCATTTAAAGCACTTCACCTTATCCCTGCAATCAAATCTAAAAATCTTTGCCATGTCCTTTGTATGAAATCTCCGCCTATCCTTCAAAACCCAGCTTAAATCAAACCTACGAATATGTAATTTCAACTCTCTTCCACAATAGTCTTTATTATCCATTTGTTATTTAGCACTGACCATATGTCAGGACTGCTCTAGGACACTCTGAGTAGACAGCAGTAAAAGGGCCACAAACCCTGCACTCACAGAGCTAACATTCTACTAAGTGGTAAGACAGACCAACAATTAGTATGCAGTATATGAAAGGGTAATAAGTAGCAAGAATAGTGATAAGGAGGGAAGAGAAATAGGGAGCACAGGAAGATGTGAACAGTGGTTAAATTTTATTTAATTTTTTTTTAATTATTTAATATAGAGACAGGGTTTTGCCATGTTGCCCAGGCTGGTCTCAAACTCCTAATGGTT
Organism: Pongo pygmaeus; assembly: GCF_028885625.2. Lineage (NCBI taxonomy): Eukaryota > Metazoa > Chordata > Mammalia > Primates > Hominidae > Pongo > Pongo pygmaeus. Next base: position 54,275,565 of record NC_072388.2, on the reverse strand, counting down.
AAAATTTAGAGTAGAATGGTCAGAGATTATTCCATTTTTTAAAAAATGAGATCTCAATAAAGACCTGAGTAAGTGAAAGATAGAGCCATGTTGCTATCCATATCTAAGTGAAGAGCAAAATACAGTGAATGAGGGAAGAGCAAGCACAAAGATCATGAGACAGTAACATACCTGCTATATATGAGCAAGAGCAGTAAGGACAACACGGTTCGGATAGAATGAACAAAAGGATAAACTGATGAGGTCAAAGAGAATTTGAAAGGGAGAGGGGATGTGGTTAACAATTCATGTAGTTTCTTATAGGAAAAGGATTGTGGCTAACACTCTCAGTAATATGGGAAAACTACTGGAGGGATCTGACTAGGGAAGGGTGTAGGGAGAAAGTAAAATCAGGGAGAACTGTTAGGTGACAACTGAAATAATTTAGAGATGATGGTAGCAGGTGAGGTGGTCAAATTTTTGATACTTTATAAAGGTAGAGCCAAGATGATTTGTTGATGGACTGGATGTGGGGTATGAGAGAATAAACAAAGCCAAAAGCAATTCCAAAGCTTTTAGACTAGGCCAAAAACAAAAGGAGCTGCCCTTTACTGAGATAGGGGAAAAGCGGCAGGGACATGATTAAGGCTGGAGATAAGGAGTTAGGTTTTAGGTAAGTGGAGATGTCCAGTAGACAGCTAAATAAGAGCTGTCACGTGACAAGTGAAGGCTGGAGATATAAATTTGGAAGTATTCACAAACGGACTATATTTAAAGCCATAAACTTGGATAAAATCCCAAACAAATGGGTATAAATAGAGACCAGGTCTCAAGACTGAAGCACTGAAATTCAACAACAGGAAAATGAAGAACTCTCAAGGGAGACTGAGGAGAGCTAGAAAGAAAACTATGAGTTTGCTGTCCTGGAAGCTAGATGAATAAAGTCTATTAAGGAGGAGAGATGGATCAATTTTGTCAAATGGAGTTGGTAAGTAAAATACAATGAAAACTAGTAATTGACTTCTGAATTTAGCAACACAGACGTTACTGGTGACTTTGACCAAAGCAGTAGAGTAGTGGTGATCAAAACCTAGTTGAAATGAATTTAAAAGTTAGAAGAACTCTAGCAAGTGTGGACAACTCTTTGAAGCAGCTTTCCTGTGAAAGAATGCAGAGAAATAAGATGGAACTTGGAGGAGAATATGAGGTTAACAGTTTGGTTTTTAAAGATGGGAGAAATTACAGCATGATAATATGCTGACAAAAAAATGATCCAGTAAAAAGGGAAAGAATAATGATGCAGGAGTGAGAGGCAATGTTTTCAAATAGCAAGAACAGACAGAATTTGGACAAGTAGATAGAGCGACTGGCCTTAGATGGTAGCACAGCCAGTTCATCTGCAGAAACATAAAGAAGGGAGAATATAAAAGCACAGACCCAGGACAGGAAAGGAGGTAGATGGTATAGACATTTGTGAAAATTCTGTTCCTAATGCTACTATTCTCTTTATGAAATGAGAAGCAAAATCATAAGCAGAGAATAAGGGGAAAAAAGATGGTGGCCAGGCACGGTGGCTCATGCCTGTAATCCTAGCACTCTGGGAGGCCAAGGAGAAAGGATTGCTTGAGCCCAGAGTTCAAGACCATCCTAGACAACACAGCAGAACCCTGTCTCTACAAACAATAAAAAATTAGCTAGACGTGGTGGCATGCACCTGTAGTCCCAGACGCTTGGAAGAATAAGGCAGAAAGATCGCTTGAGCACAGGAGCTCAAGGCTATAGTAAGCCATGATTTCACCTCTGCACTCCAACATGGGCGACAGAGGGAGACCCTGTCTCAAAAAAAAAAAAAAAAGACAGCGTTGAAGGTCTTATAAAACACATTATAATTATTGTTGTAGTTCTCATTCTTTGTAAGTTGCACTCACTTTAATTTTCCACTTAAGTTTTTGAATGCAGGGTATTTGACAGTGTTCACAAATAAATTTGCTGACTTTAAATGAATTTATAATCTCGCTGAGAAAGGAAGTATATAGTTCTACAAACCTAACTACAGCAAAAATCCTAACTTGAGCCTCTATATGGTTCTACTCTTCTAGCTCAAGTACCATGTCTACAGCTAGTTCTCCTCCTAAAATTCCAGAGCACTTATTCTCTATTTACATAGACATGCATATAATTCTATGAGACAGTAAATGGTTTCAACTAATACAGCAAGGCAGCAACATACTGCAGTGTGATAAAGAAAATAAAATTGAACTCAAAATCTAAAACAAATCCAAATACATACAAAAATTTAGTTTACTGTAAGTTATTTCTAATCAGTAGAAGGCTGTATCATTCAAATCGACTAAAAACATCCAAATAAAGTTTCAAATACAAGAAAAAATATAAAGCACTTGAGGGCCAGGCGTGGTGGCTCACACCTGTACTCCCAGCACCTTCAGAGGCCACAGCGGGTGGATCACTTGAGGCAGGAGTTTAAGACCAGCCTGGCCAACACGATAAAACCCTGTCTCTACCAAAAATACAAAACTGAGCTGGGTGCAGTGGCACGCACCTGTAATCCCAGCTACTCAGGAGGCTGAGGCAATGAGAATCACTTGAACCCAGGAGGCAAAGGGTTGCAGCAAGCCAAGGTCACGCCACTGCACTCCAGCCTGGGTGACAGAGCGAAAATCTATCTGAAAAAAAGAAAAAATATAAAGTATTTGAAAACACAAGAAAATACATAGGCTCATTTTACATAGTTCTATAGGTTTAAATATTTTTAAGTATATTCCATTTGCAGTAAGAATTTTTAAAAATAAATGATTCTACAAATCAATTTAAAAAAACAAAAAATTCAATGAGAAAAATAGACAAAGCATTAACCATTTCCTGAAACAGCCATCAAAATGCAAAAACTCATCTAAATTCCTATTGTCCTAGTCAGTCACTACAACAAAAGTATAATGGCCCCGGAGTGAACAACACAATTATACAATTATCTTTTAAAATAAGAGGAAAAACATTCAAAGCAAGCAAAAGACAAAACAACCCAGGAAATCCAAACATCGAATTCTCCAACATGGGAATCCCATTTACAGTATCTTTTCTAAGATTAACTTTATAGACCACAGTAAAATTTCAAAGCTATGGTACAATTTCTCCTTTTAAACTGCAAGACAGTTATTTCTATGACTCACATCTTATTAACACACCCCTTACTTCAGCAATATCCATTCTAAAGTACTGCTAACCCAATCTGAAATGAATACAACTAATGCCAGAAATGAGTAATGAAATTTAATTTCTCCATTAGGTATCATGTCACAACAAATGAGACTTCTATTTTTTAATGAAACTTTTTTCCCTTTAATATGAGAATAGATCGATCCATTTGAACAGCTTTCCCACGAAACTGAAAAGGAATTGCAGAGATGATAGCTGCTGAGAGTATCTTTTAGACTTCTGCTTACTCATTATGCCCAAACCAGCCCATTTTCTCAGGAAAAGGCACTGCTCATTTAAAAACACTTCCATGGGAAATAATCTGGTCAAAAGTTTATTCGGTAAAAAAAAATCTAATTTATAATTAGACAAACTGAAAGCTTGAATACCAAAAAATTAATAACTTTTTAAAATAGTCTTTCAAATCAACACATAAAATCAGTTTTCGAAGACAAAAGAACATAAGTCATCAAAACTGTTCAAAAATTAACACAACATGAAATTCATACCAATAATGTAACCGTAAAACAGCTACACCACGTACAGAAGCTTTCCTCCCCTTAAAATCTACCATCTTGACCTACTTTTCCTTTCATAAGATTTCGGAGTAAGAAAGGGCCATCTAATCCAACTAGCCACTCAGAGATTAGACCCAGCTGAACAGGCAGCCAGCCTATGTTTGAAAAGCAGGGATGAATACCTCCCATAAACCCCTTTTATTTCTTTAGAAAGACAAGTTCTTTTTAGTTTTGATCCAAAATCACATCATCCTATAACTTCTCCCAGTGGTCCTAGCTCTACCCTAACCATAACAAATCTGTCCAATCCCACTACCACAGGGTAGTCTTCATAACTGATGCTTAAACTTAATGAAATTAAATTTAGCAGCAAATAGAAAAACTTACATCAAAATTTGTCATTCACAAAAATTTATCATCCTTTGGAAAAGTTTAGCTAGGGTATTAAAGTTGAACATAATGGATTAATAAAATATTAATAAAATAACTCTTAGGTGTATCACCTTAGGTCACTCAACAATGGAAGTACTAAAACATCTCACAAACTAAACGTGAAATGTAAATTAGAATATCAAATACTACCAAAAATGACTACTGAAAAAGTTTTGCTTATGAAAACAAGAATTTTTAATTCTTGTCCAAGAACACCCAATTAAAGGCAAAATAGCCCAAATACACACAAAAAGTTTGGCATATTATCACAGTGCCATTTCAAATCACTAAGTTAAAAAAATAGATTTAATAAGTAGCGTTGACACAAATGAGAAAAAGACACAAGAGAAAGCTTGTTTGTTTTTCCAAAGGCCAGAGTCTCCATTAAGATTTTACAGCCATAAATTCTGATCTACAGTTTCTGCCAATCCAGAACACCCCCTACTGCCCCCTTCCTACCACAAATATTGACATAAAAATGGCTCACGGATCACCTGAGGTCAGGAGTTCCAAGAACCGCCTGGCCAACATGGCGAAACCCCGTGTCTACTAAAACTACAAAAAATAAGCCGAGCGTGGTGGCGGGAGCCTGTTAATCCCAGCTACTCCGGAGGCTGAGGCAGGAGAATCGCTTTCAATCTGGGCTTCTGTGCGGCAGAGGTTGGCAGTGAGCCAAGACTGCGCCACTGCACTCCGCCCTGGGCGATAGAACGAGACTGTCTCAAAAAAAAGGAAAAAAAAAATGGCTCAATGGCCACAAAAGCCCTGGGACTCAGGAAAAACTCTTGGGAAGGAAAAATCTCTCTGGAAAAAAACTACCTCTATCCAATCTAGTCTGTACAGGATAGTATTTGCAGATATACTCCTGCCAGAGGTGAACTTCCAGTCAAAATGAACAAGAGTAGCACATACAAACGGGGAGTAGATCCCAAAAAACTGATAACAGAATGTGAAAGACTATTAAAACAAAAATTTCAGCCATTAGAGTTATAAAAGAAATCAGAAACACAGAAAACACTCGTAAAAAAAACAAAAATTAGAACTTGAACTTTATAAATTATGTGTGTACATACATATGTACACAGACATACAAACACCCAACCCAGCAATTAAAAGCTAAATGACCTGATAACTATATAAAGTTGAATTATCAAACAAGACAGACTTAATTAAAAAACTGATAATGTACCACAAAAAATTATACATAAGGGAAAATATGAAAGAAAAATTAACAGACATAAAGGATACATGAGAATGTCCAATAAATCAAATGGGAATTCAAGGAGAGGAAAGAACAAAGAAACAGTGGCTGAGAATTTTCAAAAACTGTTGAAAGCTATGGATCTTCCAATTCAGCAAAGGCAACAAAATTTGAACAGAATAAAAGATATTTAAACGTATTTGTTGTAACTCAAGCAAGTCTTGTGTAACTCAAGCAAGTCTTGAAAGCAACACAGAAAAGAGTACCGAAAAATTTAGACTTACATAGTACTTAGCAATAGAAGCCAAAGGATAATGTAATAAAATCTCCATAGAAACAATGACCATTAATTACCACAGAATTCTAGAACCTGCTGAACACTGGAATATTAGTTTTCAGAGTAAGTCTCTCAGCTATGCAACAAACAAAACTGATCAACATTAGTAAATAATTAGTAAAAATTATTTCAGACTTTATATGAAATTTACTAACCCAGAACGTAATTTTTTTTTTTTAATGAACAGTACCTCTTTCCAACCAGAGTATGACTGATTGAGAAACCAATATTCTTTTTTTTTTTTTGAGATGGAGTCTCACTCTGTCGCTGAGGCTGGAGTGCAGTGGTGCGTTCTTGGCTCACTGCAAGCTCCGCTTCCTGGGCTCCCGCCATTCTCCTGCCTCTGCCTCCGGAGTAGCTGGGACCACAGGCGCCCGCCACGACGCCCGGCTAGTTTTTTGTATTTTTAGTAGAGACGGGGTTTCACCATGTTAGCCAGGATGGTCTCAATCTCCTGACCTCGTGATCCGCCCGCTTCGGCCTCCCAAAGTGCTGGGATTACAGGTGTGAGCCACCGCACCCTGCTGAAAAAGCAATATTCTTATTCTTTCACTAGGTATTACAGCTGACCTTTGTTTTTCTCTAATAAACTTTTCGGGAATGTACAAAGAAGAGTGCTAGCAAAGAGTTTTCCCTCTCTGGCCCCTCAATTATTCCAAGCTTCCGTGTACAAAGCCATATGAAATTAGGACAAATCTTCACAGACAGTCAAGTACACCAATTAAATGGTGAAAGCCTGAATTTTTTTTTCTAAACCTTACAATCTATTCTGTAGTCTACATTTTAATTTCTACACTTCTACAACCTACATTTCTACTTTTTTTTTGAGATAGGGTCTGAATGTCGCATAGACTGGAATGCAGCGGCGCGATCTCGGCTCACTGCATCCTCCCCCTCCGGGGCTCAAGTGATTCTCTGGCCTCAGCCTCCCAAGTAGCTGGGATTACAGGTGCCCGCCACCATGCCTGGCTAATTTTTGTATTTTTCGTAGAGATGGGGTTTCACCATGTTGGCCAGGCTGTTCTCAAACTCCTGACCTCAAGTGATCCGCCTGCCTCGGCCTCCCAAAGTGCTGGGATCACAGGTATGAGCCACCATGCCAGCCCTTCTGCATTTCAATTTTAATGTTCATATTCCACAGGGAAATTCCTATCATTGCTATTTAAGAAAAAGCAAAGAGATTCGACATCTACACAAACAGCAAAATTGTGAATAAACGGCAAAATCTTACACACAATCTAAAAACAAGTAAAAATGTAGAATCCGATAAAATTAAGAAATGTTCTCATTCTGATTCACTGAAATTAAGAGGCATTTGCTTTAATACATTCACAGTCTTATGTGTTTATCATTCTCTGAAATTGCACCTTAAGAACTATGGCTTAAGAAAACATTCCCTGAAGATTTTTACTCACTTATTATACAAAGTTTAGCTTATACTACTCAAAAAGTGTAAGCCAAATGAGTAACTCCCCTTTTCAAATATATGTTCTCCCATCCATCTGGGAGCCCAACACAGAGTCCAACGCACAATGTTGTCAAATATTTACTTCTCTGAACATAAATAACTTTATATAGGTGGTCCTTGTGAGTTCTTCCCTTTGGATTTTTTTTCAAAATTATCCTTCGTATATACAGTATATACTAATCCTATTGGTGTTCACTGGTACTCTGAAACACAAAATCAAGGATGTTTTCTCATGATATGGACTTCACCATAATGTTCTATTCTTGAAGCTGCAAAAAGAGTCTATGACAGAAAAAAAATCAAAAAATACAAATATAATTACCTTGAATTGGAAATAAGTGTAGCTTTGATATATTAACAAAGTTTAAGTCTACAGTGGCAAAAAAAAACTTTGTCAAAAAAAAGAAAGGTTCTATTCTTTTGACATCACTCGCAATAACAGGAAACCTAAACAAGAAATTAGTGAGAGAACCGATCTTACTAAGAACCTTAGGGAGCTAACGCCAAGAAAACGTAGTCCTTGTGATTTCACCAACTGAAAGTTGGTTTAAGTATGTAAATTATGTAATTAACATAATTAAAACACAGCACACCATGAACCTTCAAAATTTGTGATTGCAAAGACTGCCTTCCAGACAACAGAAATACGAGGTAAGAGGCTGAAAGGTGATCAGTTATCAGAACCTAAAATATAGCCACAAGTAAAGGCTCCTATCCTATGGTCATCCTTAGACACAACCACCTCAACAGCCATGCAAAGATAGATGTTGCCTTCAACAGACACAGCTGCCATGATCCTACATTTCAAATTCCATGAAAGGCTTCTGCTTTCCTCACTATTAGAAGATGCCTAAGAGTTAGGGGGAAAAAAGTAAAAGCTATTAAATATCATGTACTAAAAATAGAAAGTAGTCAAATTAAAATTGATGAATTTATTTTAGGTAAATCCAGACAATGTTACTAAAAAATATAGGCACATCAAAAGCCATCCACTATAAACCATTTATTTATTTTTTTAATTTTACTTTTTTTTTTATTTATTTATTTTTTTTTTGAGATTGAGTCTCACTCTGTCGCCCATGCTGGAGTGCAGTGGCGCAATCTCAGCTCACTGAAAGCTCCGCCTCCCAGGTTCACACCATTCTCCTGCTTCAGCCTCCCGAGTAGCTGGGACTACAGGCGCCTGCCACCACACCCAGCTAATTTTCTCGTATTTTTAGTAGAGACGGGGTTTCACCGTGTTAGCCAGAATGGTCTTGATCTCCTGACCTCATGATCCGCCCACCTCGGCCTCCCAAAGTATTGGGATTACAGGCGTGAGCCACCGCGCCCAGCTGCCAAACCAGTCACTATTAAAAAAAAATCACTCCAATACCTTTTTAAATAAAAGGGTTACTAAATCAGGAAAACCCAATACACATTATGGAATGTCTGATTTTGTCAGAACATTCAATAAAGTAAACAAGCTATCCTTGGAGACAAGATTGATAAATCCTGAACATGGCTGAATAGTGGCATAAATTGGAGAATATTTAAAAGGTTAAACAATAATATCCCAAAGTTGCCAATTAATGGTTTAGAAAGTATCTTAACAATGTACCAAAAAACTCAGTTCTTAGCCTGACCTTACTAACATTTTAATCAATTACTTAAAGATAATCTTGCCAGTTTACAAATGTGTTGAATACCAGGGCAACCAACTAAAGGTTTCAGAAAGGAAGATTTGTATTATCCTGTGTTACTCTTTCAGTTACCTGGTTAGAATAGCAGAAATCCTGACAACTAGTTCAGATAAGCTGGAACACCACGTTACTAAGTCTACTACAGACTTACCCCACATAATGAGCTGTTCATTTAACTGGTTTTCATCAAAATGGCTCTTGAAAATTACCACTTTTCAAGCAGTGACCTTTTTTGGTATTAGTGACTGTTTACCTAAGCACACACAAAATAAATATTCTATAGAGTGAAATTTCAACATTTATGATTTCAGGCAAAGACACACTCAATGTTTTATTCAACATAATTATTTCCCGTCAGCGTACATCATATGGAACAGATCTATACTGTACATATAGTACACTGGATGAACCTAGATATGCTTTGTGTACATATGCAGAGCAAGAAAGTCAATGAGCTTCCAGCTTCTACAACTCCGTCTTTTCTGCATGTGTTCTGTTTCCCGTGTTGTGAACAACTTGTGTTTATCTGTTATTGCCCTAGTGGTGCTTTTCTGTGCAGACAACTTAAGTGCAGACAGAATGCAAGATAACTCTGAACTCCAGAAAGCTTGAATTGGTGTAAAAACACAGTACAGAAGAAACAGATTTTCCAAAAAGTGACACCCTACCAACTACACTACCATCCACTATCAAATCTTCTTTCTCCTTTGGCAAATACAATTAGCCTTTATTATACTACATTATATTTTATATATAAAGTGTATTTACTTTCAACTTGTTTATACCTACACAAATTTGTCTTCATTGTTAGATTAATATTTACCTACGTGTGAAAACTGTTTGGGATGAAATACCGCATCATAATTCCCTACTAAAATTAATGGAAATATGCTTTCATTTAATAGCTTTTAAATTAGCAGCAGGGTTTTCAAGAATGAATTCAAAACACTGAATATTTGATTTTCAAGTTGGAGACAACAAGCAAAAATATTTCCGACAACAATGGATACCAATCCAAACTCAAAAATGAAAAAAAAAAAAAACAAAAAAACTCTACTCTGCTTGAGTGGGAATAGCAACTCCAAAACAGAATGAAGAAACACAGGATGAGTGAGACCAAGCAGCAAAAGCAAGAATCGCATTTCAACGCTTAAAGATTCTAATTATTATATAATCATAAATTAGTGTGATGCTAATATCAGATGTGTTCTGTAGAGCTGAATAATATTCAACAAGATTAAAAGATTTGTGCAAAGGAAGGGAACAGATCACTGAACTAGAGCACTCGGGATACACTATGAATACTACTCAGGATACATAAGCTGAGATTCAAAAAGCAAGTAAGACTAACATAGGTAGAAATGAAGATAACGACTTCCAATAAAGATCCCCTCCAAATACTTAGTAATAGTGTGAAGTATCACTTTTGCACCAACCTTTTGCACGAATATAAAAGGAAATTATTTAAAAGATATGGCTAAACTCAAAACTAAAATAAACATCGTACTGGGTGAGAAATGCAATAAAAATTCAAAACAGTAACCCATATCTTAAGTGGAGTAGAGGGAAGAAGGAACCAGGAAGATGGCTGGATAGTTCAGTTCCGAAAGGTAACAGCAACAAAACAGAATCAGGTTCACCACCTGACACCAAGGGGTCAAGATTTGCACAGCTTGTAAAAACAGAGGTTTTAAAAAAATAAAAAAGTAAAAAAGGAGAGGGGAGGAGAGGGGAGAAAAACGATGACACTGCAAATCCAGAGCTATAACTTTACAGAAGCTCCAAGCCTGGAGAAAAAAAAAGACAACAAAACATCCGATGTCATAGCAAATTAAAAATTAGTAATTCCTTAATGCAAAGCTAGCGTTCGTTCACATTCCCCAATTGCTTTGTAAGTGTTTTGTTATTCCTTGACTGGTGTATTTCTTGTCTCCTTTCACCTACTATACCTATCTCTTTATTTTTCAGTTTCTTACGATTCTTAGAACTTTTAGTTGGGAAGGGAAAAAAAACTAAGCAGCTAGTCCAAACGTGTTTCCCAGTGTGAATTTTGTTGATAGTACCCTCACAATGTTTAACGAGGTTTTTTTTTGGGGGAGGGGGTTGTCTATTTCTGATCAATTTGTAAATTCAAAAACAAGATTAAATTTCAGAGTTTTGATTTGAATGCAAGAGTTGTCAAAATAATGAGTCTGTCCAACATTAAAACCAGTTTTTAATCCAAAACATAGGAAGAAATTTAATGATAAAAAACAATCATATAAAAACATGAATTCACACCAGATGTTTTATGAAATGGTCTGACAAAGATTTTTAAATTTGAACATGTTAAAGAAGGAGATAGAGGTTTTCTAAGTAGCAAAAGGGTTGCCAAACAAAAAGAGAATTGAAACAGGTGATTATGAAAAAGCAATTCCAAATTTAAAATATGAAAATTATAGATACTGGCATATAGACTCAACAGATACAACACACTCTAGACAAAATAGAAAAATAAAATGGTAAATTGCTAGATAGTAATGAATTCACCTAGTATGAAGCACAGAAAAGAGAAAAAAAAGACAGAACAATTAAAGACACGGGATAAACTCAGACTCCAAGACAGGTCTAGCAAAAGAGAAAAGTGAAAATAAAAGAAGCAATATTTAAAGAGGTGAGAATTTTTCAAAATTAAAGATTTGATTCCTCATACTGTAAGTATACTCTAAGTACAGGCTGTATACATAGAAGTTTGTCCATACATATTTAAAATACCAAGCACAAAGATCTACTTCACAATATATATGCAAAACAATTTAAGAAAACCACATGCAAACACTGGCATCACTCTGAAATATTTACAAAACACTTAGGATGTCAAATAGGGATTGGAGGAGGGACTTCAAAGTTTATTGAATAACTATCCGAAGTTTGTTTTTCAAAACATTCCTACATACAGTCACCCCTCAGTATGCGCCAAAAATTGGTTTAAGGACACACACAGGTACACCAAAATCTGCCCACAGTCAAGTCCCATAGCCCACCTACTCAGGTTTCACCATCCTGCTCCACGTATAAGTGGACCCATGCAGTTCAAACTCATGTTGTTCAAGGGTCAACTGCAATTATTTTCTTATGACTCTAAAAGTTGTAGATGCAATCCTCGAAACAACTCCATACTGTCAAAGTATTATTTCAAAGCATCTATAAATAAACACATTTTAGCCCTTAAAAACTGAAATGGTAAGCAGAGAAATCTTGGAGAAAAGAAAACAGCATAAAGGGGAAGAAACAAAAATCAATTCCAGGGAAAGAACTGTGAGACAACATAAAACTTTGTAAGACAACATGCAAGAACATCTTCATAACCGTGAGGTAGAGAAGAATTTCTTAAACTAGACACAAAGTACAAATTATAAAAGGAAAACACTGATAAATTCAACTACATTAAAATTTTTAACTTTTAATAGAGACACCATAAGAAAGTCAGAAGACAAGCCACAAAGTAGGAAGACATTTATAACACATAATTGGCAAAGAATTAGTATTCAGAACATATGAAGAAATCTTGCCACCCAAAAAGATAAATCCAACAGAAAAATGAACAGTCATTTCAGAGAAAAGGAAACTAGTGCCCAGCAAACTCTGAAAATATGTTTTCTCTCATTAATCAGAAATGCAAGGCCAGGTGCAGTGGCTCACGCCTGTAATCACAGCATTTTGGGTGGCCGAGGCGGGCGGATCACCTGAGGTCAGGAGTTCGAGACTAGCCTGAGCAACATGGAGAAACCCCACCTCTACTAAAAATATAAAATTAGCCAGGTGTGGTGGCACATGCCTGTAATCCCAGCTGAGGCAGGAGAATTGCTTGAACCCGGGAGGCGGAGGTTGCGGTGAGCCGAGATCGCACCATTGCACTCCAGCCTGGGCGACAAGAACAAAATTCCGTCTCAAAAAAAAAAAAAAGAAAAGAAAGAAATGCAAGACATACAATGTATCACACACAATAGGCTAACTGGTTTTTGCCATTATCATGTATAGGGAAGAACGTGGAGCCATCACACATATACACTGGTGACAGGAATAAACTGGCACACCTATATTGGAAAGAAAACAATTTAGCACTAACTAGTAAAGTTGAAAATGTCTGTCTCCTACAATCCAGCAATTCTATTTCTAGCTAGTCATAAGTCCCAAAACTATCTACACTCTAGTCTCAACTCACTAGTGATTAGCATAAAACTTAGGTCTTGACTAGCGTTTTTAGTTTTAATGAACTAGAATAGCATGGAATAGTATACCTGATAATATACTGAGTCATAATTTAAAATGTGTTTCTTATTGTGAGTGATAACAAAAAGTTTGAAAAAAAAACACTATCCTAGAGACACAAGTGCAACAAATAGACCTATGCTATTCACGGTGTTCATAGCAGCACTGTGTATACTAACAACAAAAATACCTAGAAACCCAAATGTCCAACAACAGGAAACAGGCTGTAAAATATTCATACATGAAGTAGCCAAATTAGTTAGAGCTACATACAACATGGTGAAAGAATATCCTGGGCCGGGCATGGTGGCTCATGCCTGTAATCCCAGCACTTTGGGAGGCCAAGGCGGGTGGATCACAAGGTCAGGAGATCGAGACCAGCCTTGCCAACATGGTGAAACTCCGTCTCTACTAAAAATATAAAAATTAGCTGGACGTGGTGGTGCATGCCTGTAATCCCAGCTATTCAGAGGCTGATGCAGGAGAATCGCTTGCACCTAGGAGGCAGCGGTTGCAGTGAGCCAAGATTGCGCCACTGCACTTCAGCCCAGGCAACGGAGCGAGACGCCATCTCAAAAAAAACAAACAAAAAAAAAGAATATCCAGATAACAAGGTTGAGGGGAAATAGGAAGTTACAAATAAACTCATACAGAAGGATTCCATTTAGAGTTCAAAAACCAACAAAACAACAAAATAGTTTAGGGATACAACTAGATCTGGCAAAACTAAAAGAAAAGCAAAGGTAAGAAAGGTAGTGGTTAGAGTGTGGGAAGGGACGTAAAGAAATAAAAAGGATTATGTTCTCAAACTGGATATTAGATACAAGGCTGTTCATTATGTCTTTATATCTTACAAGTATTCTTAAAATATTATTTCATACGTATTTTATTTTAAAAGAAAAAATTTAAATAGAGCTGAGAGAAAGGTACACGGGTGTTCAGTACACAGATGTTCATTTTATATTTAATCTTTAAATTGTACATATACATTATATATTCTCTTATATGTCTGAGTCATTTAATAGTGGTTTCAACTTTCAATAAAACAATAAAAAGACAAGTAGGAAGAGATAAATGTAAATCAAAACAAACAAGCAAACAGGCATAAGCTTCCCTGCTTCTTAACTTATACAATTACAATACAAGCACTGAATAACTGTAGAAAGTTATTCCTACTTTGGAAGAAATTTTCCCCAAAAAGAAAAGTCCTTTAAAATAAGAAATCTATTAAAAAGGTTTACAGAAAATATCTAGGTTTGTATGTGTGTTTTGTTTTGTTTTGTTTTGTTTTGTTTTTACTTATTACAAAGCTACCTTAAGAAATCAGATAAATAAGGCTGGGTGTGGTGGCTCACGCCTGTAATCCCAGCACTTTAGGAAGCTGAGGTGGGCAGATCACGAGGTCAAGAGATCGAGACCATCCTGGCCAACATGGTGAAACCCCGTTTCTACTAAAAATACAAAAATTAGCTGGGCGTGGTGATGCATGCCTGTAGTCCCAGCTACTCAAGAGGTTGAGACAGGAGAATCACTTGAACCCGGGAGGCGGAGGTTGCAGTGCGCCGAGATCGTGCCACTGCACTCCAGCCTGGGCGACAGAGACTCCGTCTCAAAAAAAAAAAAAATAGAAATCAGATAAATATAGTAACCAAGAATAATAATTAAAGAATCCCTGGCCCAGCATGGTGGCTCATGCCTGTAATCTCAGCACTTTGGGAGCCTAAGGCGGGTGGATCACTTGAGGTCAGGAGTTCGAGACCAGCTTGGCCAACAAGATGAAACCACGTCTCTACTAAAAATACAAACATTAGCCAGGTTTGGTGGCAGGTGCCTGTAATCCCAGCTACTCAAGAGGCAGTAGAATCGCTTGAGCCCAGGAGGCAGAGGTTGCAGTGAGTCAGAGGTTGCAGTGAGCCAAGATTGCACCACTGCACTCCAGCCTGGGTGACAGAGCGAGACGCCGTTTCAAAAAAAAGAATCTCTTTATACCAAAAGTAGTATGTTATTTTGAATGCTGCCAGGACTTTCTGCTTAAATGAAGGTTACATAACACTGAAAGGATATGAAATATAACTACCAATTTATGCCAGGTAATTAATCCTAGAAGAGCAGACAAAAATTCAGCTTTCATCACTTTACAACTAACTTATATTTATGAATTATTTCTTTTCTCCCCAAAACCTTAGACAAGGTAAATGCCTCGGCTGTAGTTTACATATAATACCAAGGCTAATCTTGAATGTATAACTGACCTTTGAACATTATGGGTTTAAACTATGTGGGTCCACTTCATGCAGATTTTTTTTTTTCAGTAACTATATTGGAAAATTTTTTGGAGACTGCAACAATATGAAAAAAACTCGCAGGGAAACCACAGCCTAGAAATATTGAAAAAAATTAAGAAAAATGTATGTAATTAATGCATAAAATATATGTAGATCCCAGTCTATTTTATAATTTACTACCATAAAATATACACAAATTATAAAGTTAAAATTTATCAAAACTTACACAAACCAGATCCTATACGGTTACTGTACATGGTGCCATTTGCAATAGATGGAAATGTAAACAAACGTCAAGATACAGTACCAAATCACTACTGCATAAAATTAACTGCAGTACATACTGTACCACTGTAATAATTTTGTAGCCACCTCCTGTTGGTATTACTGTGAGCTCAAGTGTCTGAAGTATCCATGACTCCTATCTATGACTCTAATTATCTCCACATGAGCATTCTGTCCTTCCAGTATCACAGTAAAAAGTGATCGTAGTTCTCGCATATTTTTCATCATTTTTAGCACAACACTGTAAACCCTGAATAACACCATGGGACCCATGCCAAGTGCCACTAGTAATGCTGGAAGTGCTCCCAAGAAGCAGAGAAAAGTCATGACAAGGAAAAGTTGAATTACTTGATATGTACCTAGACTGAGGTCTGCAGTTACAGTTGCTCACTGTTTCAGACAGATGATTCATCTTACAGATGATATAAACTTATGGTATCAATAAACAGTACAGTATTGTAAATACACAGTCTCTTATGATTTTCTTAGTAGCATTTTCTTTTCTTTAGCTTTATTATAAGAATACAGTATATAATACATATAACATACAATATACATGTTAATTGACTATTTATGTAATTGGTAAGGTTTCCAGTCAACAGTAGGGTACTAGTAGTTAAGTTTCTGGAGACTCAAAAGTTACACAAAAATTTTTGACTGTACAGGGTGCTAGTGCCCCTAATTCCCACACTGTCCAAAGGTCAGCTGTATTTTTTACTTGAAAAGTGCTCCAGAATTTTCAAGCTCAGAAATACTTCAAGTTAAAACTAAATCCAATTATTTAGACTAAAAGAAAAAAAGAGTAAAAGAATTAAGCCACTTTTACAAAAGGATTCAATTTAAACTTAAAATTACAGCAAACATCTAGTCAATTAAGAAATGATTCCCCAGCAATAGAGTACCAAGCACAAAGATTATCCAGCACAGCACCTGAAACTGTACCCAGAAATAAGAGCACTAAACACAAGCTTCAGGAATTCCCTTCACAGAAATCATGACATTCAGCCAACCTCAAGAGATCCAGATTATGAAAACTACGTAAAGTAATTACGGAAACATTTCAAATGAACATGACTTCCCAATAAAGTAGGCAAGTACAGGTTGGCAGCACGTAAGTGAATTCAACCTGTGTGGATATTACAGATTTAAGGCAACATCTTCAATGTTCTGCAACATAGCATTCAGAACACTAGGGAGTTTTCAGTGCACAGCTTAGCTGTCCAAATTTATTTCAAAAGGTAATGAGATCTAAACACATGCATTCACTAAATTATTTTTGTACAGATTCCACTCAGAACACTTACATTACTGATGAACAAGATTAACTGGGACTAAGCACAAGCATTTTGCTGAAATTCATGTTTCAAATTGTTTTCCATTCCACTCTCCCAAGAGTAAACCTAAAACCCTTATTCTTAGAGTTTCACTTTATATGGCATACCAAATACCACTCAGTTAGCCATGCTAATAAAGGGTGGCAAGTAAAGCAAAAGACTCAATGAGTCCCAATCATTTTCAAGCACCAGACCATCCATTCATTCAAATTGAGCACTACCTAGGTGTCAGACACATAGTTCACAGCGATGAACAAGACACAGTCCCTGCCTCACATTGCTTATATTCTTGTAGGTGAGGCAGATACCAAGAAAGAAATAAGCTTATTACATCAAGTTGTGACTCATGGTGCAATGAAGAAAAATAAGGCTGTGACAAAGAATAGGGAGGGTATGCATTTTTAGGTAGGGTCAGAGTTGGCTTTTTCGAGGTAACCTTTAAGAAATATCTATAAGATCACACAAGAGTAACTTATAATGAACATATGCAGGAAATGAAACAGAAAAGTTTCTTGGAAACTAAAAGGATGACATTCTATCTACTGCTTTCCACATAACTAAAACATTTTATAGCATGTGGTTTAAGTAGCTTTTACTGTTTTCTTCACTTGAAAAACTTCAAGTCTTTAAATTTAAATCACTAGTTTTAAGAATTAATCTTCTAATTCCTGTGGCGGGGAGGGGGGATCCTTATAACGTTAATTTAGCTTTGTAATGCCTAACATTAGACAGCTGCACATGGACAGCGTTTTGGTTTTTTTTTTTTCAGAAAGCATTCTTATAAAACAGCTCAATCGGTAAGAATGGGCTCTAAGTCAGAATGCCTCAGTTAAAATTCAGGCTCCTCCTAAAGATATTTGTTGTGTCTTTGAACAAATTATTTGTCTCCCTAGTTTTCACCAAATGGTACCTACCTCATAAGGTTGTTGAGAAGATTAAATATGATAATGCACATAAAGCATTTAGAGTCTGACAGCAAATATGTACGCCAATGTTAGCTATCATTTATGAGGCAACTACTGAGGTAAGATAATTCCTTAATGGCCTTAGGCAGGTTAATATACGTTAAGATCACACATGCAGTACGTGGTACTGACTAGCAAAACTAAATTCAAGCCCAAGGTCTTCAGGCTCCCTAGTGCCCATGCTGTTTCCAGTACCCCACAGAACATTATGTAATTAAAGAACTGGACAATAAAGAACTTGCATAAAACCTTAGAGTTAATAAGGTCTAAGACCTGTAGGTCTCCTAACTACTGACTTCCAGCTTATTATACCAGACCAGACTGTTTCCTTGACAACTCAATGACTCATGTGTAAGAATAATAATTGTCCCACATTTTCCAGTGAAAATGCAGTGTAACATCATGTCTCCTGATAGACAATGAACACTTACTTGAATTCACATAAGTTCTGAAAACTAATTGTAGACGTCACTCAGAGTCAAAATAAATAAATAAGGGTAAATAACATTCTCTTCTAGTAATTACAGGCTGCTATGATCCTATGGCCCCTATGGAACCTATTCAAAGTGGAAGCTGTCTTACAGGATCTCTCACCGGATTAACTGACATTCTCCTTTGTAAAAATACATGGGCTGGTGTCTTCAGAAAGCTGTTTCTGGCTAGCAGTTACTCTCCTACTCACTTATTTCTATATATCTATCAAACATGAAAATAGAGTCAAAAGGTGTTATTTCTATAAAAATGACATTAAATCCTCTGGAAGACCTTGATGAATAACTGGAAAAATCTATAAAGATTTTGTATTTGGAGAGTTTCCCAGTGCCTACCTTTTCATTCCACTTTAAAGAAACCAATACTAGAAATCATAGATAATGCTTTTAGAGTACAATCTATGAAAGGAAAATCAGGATAACCTTTATTTTAAGAAAAGAAATCAGTAAAAATAAAAAGGCAAATAAAAGTAAAATCAAATATTTTAAGTGAAAACATTTAAGGTGCACGTGTATTTTGATTCCTTGCTTTAACCAACTTTTTGAATTAACTAACAAATGGTCCTAATCATGTGGAGTATGTAAGAGGGTCTCCCCCACACTCTAACATCATTCCTTCCACCAAGCAGCTCCCAAAGGCTCCATGCCACTTTCTTCCACTCTCTGACCATCCCTGAAAGAGGAAAGGAGCAACCTGAAAACTACATGTATCCAATAATGAGTTATCCATCAAAGGAAGGAATGCGAGATTTTTTTTTTTTTTTTTGAGACAGAGTCTCACTCTGTCACCCAGGCTGGAGTGTAGTCACACCACCTCAGCTCACTGCAACCTCCACCTCCCTGGCTCAAGCAATCCTCCCACCTCAGCCTCCCAAGAAGCTGGGACCACAGGCACACACCACCATGCCTGGCTATTTTTATATTCTTTTTAGAGATGAGGTTTTGCCACGTTGCCCAGGCTGGTCCCAAACTGCTGGGCTCAAGCAATCCACACACCTTGGCCTCCCAATGTGCTGGCATTACAGATGTGAGTCATCACACCCAGCCAGGATTTAATTATTGTGTTCAACAAATCCTTACTGAGGACCTGCTATGTGCTAGCCACTGCTCTGAACTCTTTAAAGATCACCAATAAAACAGACAAAAAGCCTACCCTCATGGAAACTATGTAATACTGTGTGTTTGGGGGTTATGGGGAAGAGACAATAAACACAACCAGGAAATTATATAGTATGACAGAAGGTGACAAATGCTATAAAGAAAACGGAGCAAGGTACAATAATCAGACGTAGGGGAGTGCAGTTTTAAATAAAATAGGCAGATCTTTTTTAAAAAGTGACATTTAAAAAGCAAAGACTGGACGGAGACAACAAGCCATGCATGTATCATCAGAAAAAAAAAACTGATCTAAGGAGGGGTAACAGCAAGTGTAAAAAACAGCTCTGTTTCCTCCATGGCACTTGTCACCTTCTTGCCAAGAGAAGTAAACAGTATATAATTTCCTCATTGATTGTGTTTATTATCTCTTCCCCCTGCCCTCAAACATACACTATTACATAACTTCTATCAGGGCAGAGCTTTTCGTCTGTTTTGTTTATTGATGGAGTCTAAGTGTTTAGGGCAGTGTCTGACATGTAGCTGCCCCTAGGAAAGCCATTGGAGCCAGAGGGAAGTAAGCAGAGGGAAGACAGTAGCTAACCTTAGAGGTAAGGGGGAATGAGGAGAGTGGAAGTGTCCAGATTCTGTATGGCCTTAAGGACATAAGAACTTCAGCTTTCACTGTGCATAGAGAAAGTCACTGTAGCATTCTGAAAAGATAAGTAATATGATCCAGGTGTTGTGTTAGAAAGACTGTAGGGAGTTAGGGCAGAGGCAGGGAGATCAGTTAGGAGGCTAATTGCAGAAATCTAGGTAAGAGAGAAGAATGGCTTGGACCAGGCTGGTGAGCAGTGGAAGCAGTAAGTACTGATTGGATTCTGGTTATATTTTCAAGATAAGAGCACAGAATGCCAAGTGTGAAAGAGGTAAGTCAGGGATGACTCCAACGTTTTTTTACCTGAATGTTTGATGGAAACATCAAACATCAAACATGTTTGAGGAAAAATATGGAAATTTAGTTGGAGTTGACCACTGCACATCAAGTGGATAGGCCTAACAGGATATGTGGAAAGTCTGGGTTGGATATATAAATATGGGAGCCATCAGCATATAAGTATTTAAAACCATGACACTGGATAAGATTGTCAGAGGAATATAAAAAGAAAAGTGAAAGAAGGACTGAGCATGTCAACTTTAAGAGTAGAAGATGTAAGATAGAATGAACAAAGCAATTAGGTAGGAGAAAGCCCAAAAAGCAGAATGTCCTGGAAGAAGAGTGCAAACAAATTACATTTAGTGTACAAATCACTTTGCTGAAACCAGATTTAAGTTACAGAAAAGGTCTTAATCTCCCTGTAGTAGTTAGGACGACCCGTAAAATACTAAATCATAACTCTTTTTAGGGTAAGTATGTCTTCTACATTTCCGAGGAATATTATATTTCCTATCGGAGTATCTACTAAAACTATTGTTAGAATTAAAAGTATATCTTGCCTATTTTCTTTTTACATAAAACCAATTAAAAGCTTGTACCATTTTTTAAAAAAGAAAAATAGCCTAGTTTTCACTGCTACCTCTGTCAAAAACCAAAAACACATTTAAGCACAACAGCTTGGCACACAATTGTAAACTGTCATTATTTCTCTTTCTCTAGACCTCAGATACAGAAGGTTAAACTCCTTAGTTCACAGCACATAAGGTTCTTCCCCTTAATGTTTAATTTTCTATTTATAGAGGGGGGAAAAAGGCTTATATTCTCATCTAGACCAATGGTTTCCCGGTGATTTGAAAATAAATCACATTTTTTGATTGGGACACTCAAAGTCATATTCACAGGAACTGAAAGAGGAAGCAACGAAATGCAATTCTCTTTGAGCATGAGTGATCATTAATGTCACTTCTAGATAAATAGTTACTTGCTTCTATCCTCTAAGTATACTCTGGATTTACCTTCAAAGTCACTAAAAACAGTACAGAGAACAAGCAGGTCATAAGGTGTATTCTCAAATATATGAATGATCTTGCAAAGCACGATTTTTCTCATTTCCTTATTACATATTAGGTCAGATTCCCAAGAGAACCAAAACCTTCCTAGAACCACTTAAGTTCATTAACAATTTTATATTTTAACAAAGTATTGGAGATCTTTCAGGTTAAAACTTCATTTGCTATAAAAATTATAAGCATACAATTAAAAATACATGTTCCATTCAAGTTAAGAACTTACACATAGGAAATGTATAAGACACATTCAACTTTTAAAAAAACAATTATGATTCAGTATTCTACGTGTCATCTTAACCATGACAGGCTGATCAAGAACTTTTAACCATAACTTAAAATTCAAGTTAAGAACTTAACAACAGTGACAATCTTAATATGGGTTCTTTCAAAGTCTCAAAAAGGTTTTCACGTTTTAGGCTCTTTTAAAAAGCCATACTGACTGATATGAAAAATGTAATTATTAAAATGATCTCCCTACCAAAAGCAGATTAAAGCCTATAAACTAGAAGGGAGCCTGAAGTGAGGCATTTTTAGGGAAAAACACAACATCAAACAGAAGAGACTACTGGTACTAAAAGAATACAGAAAGATCTAAATTGGAAACAAAATCGTAAATGTCTCTTCATAATGCTGACGCTGAATCATTAAGAGTTAAATACTGATATTCTTTATAATTTTCAAGTATTAAGAAAATTTTTCAATAGATCTTGTTATATTTTCAAATTCATTATCTGCCTCAAGTAAATCAAGTAGAACATCTTATTCTCTAAGCTCACTTGATAAGGTATTGTTATGTCTGCTGAAGGCTACAAAATTAGAAGAGACATTTGAAACTCAATGTTGGGGTGGGAGGGAAACTCATGAACAGACCCAGCTATTTCAGGTTAGATCCTTAAACTAAAGACAAAACGAAAAAGGAAAAAAAAAAAAAGAGCCTTTTTTATCAGGCAGCACATCAAATATGAAAGTCTACTGCAAGGCATGTCTACCCAAAATACTCAAGAGTAATTTAGTGTTATTCTTGGGAACATTATCCCAAGTCTCACCAGGAATTGCTTCGGACCAAACTGGAGACCCTGTTGCCATTAGCCTGCTAGGTAAGCTAAGGAAAACAAATGCAACCTAATTTAGCAAAAATTCTAACTTTAAGTCAACTCCTATACAATTCAGAACCTTAGTTCACCTGAAGATGCTTATCTTTAGCTGGGCTGGCTATGGGTGTCTACATTTCTCAAGGCTTTCCACAAAGTCATCTCAAACACACACACACACACACACACACACACACACACACACACACACACACAACTTAACAGTTAACTTCAACCGTAGCTCTTTAAGCACTACTAACTTAAATAGCTGCTAAGGAATCCGTTTGACAACACAGTTCTGAATTTAGATTCCTCCTTCCTCCCAGAGGAAAGAAGGGCCAACACTGAACAGCTTGCTTTCAACCTAAGCTAGTCAAGGTGCAGCTGGGGCAGGCTGGGACGCCGCTGCCCGTGTCCGGGGCTGCCCACGTCTAGTGCACCCAGCGCCTTCACCGCCAGCGTGCGGGGCTGCACATCCCACACCAGACGTATGGCTGAGAGCCAGACGACTTCTCTAGACTTCCCGTGTAGTTTTCCGGCGAGGTCCCCAAGGCCAAAAATCTCACTTTTGGAAACTGAAGGGGTCAGGCCGAATCGCTAAGACACACCCCTCGGGGACAGGAAGGGATAACTTCGCCGGTGTCGAGGGTGGTCTACGGATTTTTCCAAAGTCCCCCCTCATGCTGCTTTCCGTGCCCAACCGCCTCCCACCCTGACCTGGGGACTCGCAAAGGGCAGCGGGAGGGGCGCCGGGGAAGGGGGCGAGCGCCCAGACCGCCAGAGGCAGCGGCAAGGACTGGAATTCCAGCATGGCGTAAAGTGTGGCCCAGCTCCGGCCCGGGGACGCCGCCGGAGACGCGCTGCCTCCGTCCACCGGCCGAGGAGGCGGTAATCCGCCTTCCCTCCCGGGGGCCCTCAGGCTTGGCTAAAAATAGGTGCCTTGGTCACCCCAGGGCCCGCGCGGGTCGACCTCGCCTTCGGGAGAGTCGTCCTTGGGGAGGAGGAGGGGTGTCCCTCGGCCGCGCCCCGGGTGCCGCGACAGAGCCGGGGTCGGGCCCGGGACGGCCCCGCGAGGCCGAGGAGGTCCCTCCGAGCCCGCCCCCTGCGGCGTCCCGGCCCCGGCAAGAGCCCCGCGGCGGCGACCGGATGCCCAAGGCCTACCCAGCGGGCGGCGTCCGGGCCCCGCGGCCGCGCCCCCCCGCCCGGCGCGGCCCTCCCGCCTGCCCCAGGACCCCGCAGCCGGCGCCGCCTCCCCCCGCGCTCCCCGCCGCCGGCGCCCGGCCCGGTGCGGCCTGCTCTCCCTCACCCTGTGCGGCCGGGAAAGAAGACCGGGAAGACGCGGCGGCGCCGGCACTACAGCCCGGGCCGCCCGCTCCAAGGCGCCGCCGCCGCCGCCGCCGCAGTTGCTCAGGTGCCGTCGCGCCGCTCGGCAGGAAACGGGCGGCTTCGGGGCGGGGCTGCCCCGGCACGTCCTGGCGTCTGGGCCGGCGGCGCCGGGAGACCGGCCCCTTAAAGGGACAGACGCCGGCCTGCCTCTGCCTCTGCACGCCTGCCCACGCGCTCCGTTACCCGCTGCTCGCGGCTGGCCGGCTCGGGATTCCGGGCTTTCTTCCCGAGACCGCGTCCCCCAGCTGGGCCGAAGGTGGACGCTCAGGGGCTGGAGGCTCCGCGGAATCCCCTGCGTTCAGTAGCCCCGCTCTCCCCTGTCCCAAAGGTTGGTCTCGTCTCGCGCGGCCCTCCCTCCAGGGCACCACCTGGCTCCCCACGGCTTTTAACTTCAGCAAACGGCATTAGATTTACCCACTGACTCTCCCAGATTTCCCCCAGAAATTACTGGAAAACGACATCCCCCGTCCCTTTCTCCAGGGATCTCTCTGAAATCTCCTTCGGGCAACGCTAGCTCCAAACGGAGAAAGAAATTAGAAAGCGACCCAAATAATGGTCGGGCGCGGTGGTTCACGCATGTAATCCCAGTACTTTGGGAGGCCGAGGCAGGCGGATCACCTGAGGTCAGGAGTTCGAGACCAGCATGGCCAACATATAGTGAAACCCCGTCTCTACCAAAAAAAAATACAAAAAGTTAGCTGGGCATAGTGGCGCACGCCTGTAGCCCCAGCTACTTGGGAAGCTGAGACAGGAGAATCGCATGAATCTAGGAGGCGGAGGTTGCAGTGAGCCGAGATCTCGCCACTGCACTCCAGCCTGGGCGAGAAAGTAAGGCTCTCCGTTTCTCTCAAAAAAAAAAAAAAAAAGAGGAAAGAAAGAAATCGACCCAAATAAGTTGTGTGCAAATATTATGAAAGTGTTGTGACTGCCAGCTGGTAGCCATTCATGAAGCCGGGGTAAAAATCTAGAAACTGCTGCGCGAGGAGGGATGGGCCCGGATCTCTGCTTATTCGTTTGCTCTTTGCTGAAAGGATGGCAGCCATCCTCCCTGTCCACTGGCAAGTGAGTTTCGTGTGGATTGTTTACCGATGATCAATCTCTCACAGGAGGCCAGGCACTGCCCCACTACATGTACAAAACACTCCAAGCTCTCCGCAAATGTTATGAAGGCTTAAAATAATCCGAACGATTCCAGACTGTGGATAGAGATACAAAAAAATTAGGACTCACCACCACCACCTCGCCCTACATCTGACAAAGTGGGAACAGAAGCAGTTAAGGAATGAACAGCAGAACCGTTTCTACACCAACAGAATTTCCTGTGCATGGGCTGGTTAAAAGTATCTATACTTTTTATTCTAATCATTTCTAAGTTTTCTAGAGCACGTCCAAAATACAGATGAAAACTGCGCAGTGTATAGTGGCCTGAGATATTGAGAATTCTGCCAGTCTTCAGTCACCGTGTTTTCCACAGATGCATTCTGTCTTATTTTAACTCCAGAGGCGTCCTCTTTTTCCTTTCTCATTAGGATTACTCTGCCCCTCAGCGGTTCCAGTGCCCTCAAAGCAATCTATCTCTGAAGTACTGGCTATCTTCTGAGCGTGTGCCAGAAGATCCAGCTTTGTTGAAAAGCGAAGCCGTTAGTCTCTTAATACAAAGGGTAAGTGTATCATTTATGTAATGGAGTTTAAGGGCTCTTGATTAGCTTACAAACAACCATGTAATTTCCTCAGGTTAGTACTAAAGCAGGTTTTAAGTTAGAATTAAAAATTTATATCATTCATTTTCCTGACCAGTAAAACCGCAATGTCATTTACAGGCAATAATATTTCGGTGCACTTGTAAGTAAGACAATGAGTGGAGTTTAGGATTTTCTCAAAATATACTACTGCTTATTCTAAAGGATGACTTTGTATCACCTATTTCAGCTTTTCTGGCGTTTGAACTTTGACTATTGAAAGGGAAGTGGTTGAATGCTTTATTTTTTATAAGCTTTCTATTTATTCACATCAAAACCAAAAGATTTACTAGAGGCCGGGCGCAGTGGCTCACACCTGTAATCCCAGCACTTTAGGAGGCCAAGCTGGGTGGATCACCTGAGGTTGGGAGTTTGAGACCACCCTGGCCAACGTGGTGAAACCCCAGCTCTACTAAAAATACAAAACTTAGCTGGGCGTGGTGGTGCATGCCTGTAATCCTAGCTACTGGGGAGGCTGAGCAGGAGAATCGCTTGAACCCAGGAGGCGGAGGTTGCAGTGAGCCAAGATGGTGCCACTGCACTCCAGCCTGGGCAACAGAGCAAGACTGTCTTCAAAAAAAAAAAAAAAGATTCACTAGAAATGCTATGCATCTCTAGTGTTATGCATAATAGGCAAGCCCTATTATGAATTAACACCAACCCTCTAGGTTTTGAAGTGTAGTATAATATAATATAATTAGCTATAGTTAACACATATAATTAACCTACGATATAATTAACTTTGGCTGCTATTTACTACCCTCCAATGTCACTGAAACCAACAACTAACTTGTTAAAAAGGATTAGCAACACACCCAGCATCTGAGGTACCTCTAGTTGCAACAACTAAGAAATTAAATTTTATTGAAAACTATAAAGTCTAAACACTGTTACCTAAAGAGCACACATCCTATTTTTTTTTTAATTTAACAAAATTGCAATTTACTGAAGACTGTCTTCTGAATTTTTTGCGGGTAACAACTCTTTCTTCTGAGTTTGGGGAAAGTTTTAAAGACAATACATGCCTGTCCTGCAGATGGAGAACAAGCTGGCTATTCCTGTTTTGACTAGGGTAGTTTTCCTGTAAGTGGTGACTTGTGTAGAGATTTGAGTAATACGTGAGTAACAGATTATATCTCTTGACTCCACAAGATCAGGGATAGCAGAGATGAAAGTATAATGGAAGCAACTGGAGGATTCCAGGTCCACTTTCACCCAAGTAATGTAGAGGGAAGGTTCATCGAAACTTCTTCAGCTGCAGATCTAGACGTCATTAGCTATTCTAGCAAAGTATCTGTCACAGAAAGGTGCTTCATAAAGGTCTGCACTGTGCTCCTTTGACCTGTGTCTTCAAGAGTGTGCTTTCATAACAGATTAAAGATGACTGAAAATTATCTGCCACTCGTTGCATGAAAGGTGGGATTTGTAGACCTCCCTCTTGAATTTGGGAGGGTTCTGTGACTGCTGTGACCAGTGAATATGGCAGAAGTGATGCTTTGCCAACTTCTGGGTCCAGGCTATACGAGATAGGCAGTTCCACTCACTGTCTCTTAGATCCATGTAAAAAGTTCATCCACCTTGCTGGAAAAACCATGTAGAGAGGCCCTGAGACTACATTGGGTAGGAGAGGGGCTCAACTGGACCATCTTCCAACTGTCCCCATCAAGATGACAGAAATATAAATGAAGCCTTCTTGAACTCCAGACCATCCTTGCTACAAGCTAAATGCCACCAAGTGACCCCAGTTAATACCACGTGGAGCAAAAATATCACCTAACCAAGCACTGCCTGAGTTTCTGACCCCACAGAATTCTGACCCCATACAAATAAAATAATTTTTGTAATTTTTTATAATTTGTCATGTAATAGATAAATGGAACAGCCTTCTTCCACTTTTTTAAATAGCTTCAAGAAATCTTTAAGCAGAAGGAAGTTTCTACTTTGTTCATACAGTCTCAAGACATCCCTGGAGCCTTTCAAGGGAAATTTGGGCAAAAGTGGGTAGAGAGGTAAAGCTATTATGTAACATTGCTTAACATGATTAAAATCACCTTAATGTCTCCCATCCTCAAAGGCTGCCAGTGAATTGGCAATTAATGGATTAAATGAGGACAGAGAAACTAGTATTTGTTGTACATATGCACTGTGCCAGGTATTTAACGTATCTTAGCTCATGTGGTCTTCGAAACAACCCCATATTGTAGTATCAGGCTCACACGGGTAACTAACTAGTGCAAAGACATAAGGCTCACAAACTGGTACTTGAACCTAGAGCTCTTTGACTCCAATTCCCATGTACCTGCCCCAATACCATGTTGACTCCCAAGGTGTAAATCTTTAGGTATACAAACAATTAAAATGTGAATTTTCATTTGTACATAATTTTTGCTTATGATATGTTTTTTGTCACTTGCATAAATAATAGATATGTAACTTTAAATAAGCAATATTATACTGGCTATCAACCAGTTTCATGTCAATTTTTCTAACAGAAAGAATGTAGCATTGAAATGTGTACATTTTTGTCCAAGTACACCTGGCAATTGAAAGAAAAAATCCAAGCCACTTGGATGCTTGATTCTGTGATTTTTTTTAATACACTTCCTTATAAGAATTTTTTTTAGGTATTGAATTTGCAACTACAAAACCTGATTTTCCTCCTGGTTCTGCCCCTTTCTCGTAATGAGACATTGGACAAGTCACTTCACTTCCCAGAGCTTTAGTTTCCTCACTAATTAGTGGAGGCCAGGAGTTAGCTCTAAGAGTGTGAGAATTATTAATAAATGAGATAATGTATTTTAAAATATTTTTAAACTACAAAATAGCATATAACTATATAACAGAGTAACCACCTTATGGGGTCTAAATATAAATAGGCATTATTTAACCTATAATGTATCTGAATAATAATAACAACCCTAGTAGCTACTTTTCATATACTATATATAATTGCCAATTGTAACAACCTCATAGGATGTAATTATGCTCACTTTACAGATGAGAAAGCAGGCTTAGGAAAGGAAATAATTCACAGCAAAGAAGTGTGCAAAAGGAGAAAAAAATAGAAAGAATGAATAAAATAACTTGCCTAAGGTCAAATGACTACTAAGTGGCAGAGCTGGGACTGAAACTCAAAGTTCAAGCTCCTTCCTCTCTACCAAACTATTCCCTACATGCCAACAGGCTAGTTTGCAACCTGCTTGAATAGCAGGAGAAAAGGGAGATTTGATCTCTTTCTTCTCACTTTTAGCCCAAACCACTCTTAGCCTCACCACATAGGTGGGAATCCTTTTTTGGCGGTGCGGGGGAGGGGGGGCGGAAGGACAGGGTCTCACTCCCGATGCCCAGGCTGGAGTGCAGTGGCGCAATGTCAGCTCACTGCAGCCTTGACTTCTGGGGCTCAAGCAATCTACCTACCTCAGCTCCCCCAAATAGCTGGTACTACAGGCACACGCTACCACACTAGGCTAATTTTTTTATTTTTTGTAAAGACGGTTTCGCCATTTTCCCCAGGGTGGTCTGGAGCTCCTGGGCTCAAGCGATCTGTTCACTTCAACCTCCCGAAGGGCTGGAATTACAGGCGCAAGCCACAGTGCCCAACCCTTATTTTTAAAAACTTTACATATAATTCAGCACCCTTTCTCAACAGCTACTTACCCAGTGTTTAAAGGTTTAATGTTCTTCACAGTTAAGTAATTCTTCTATCACTCTGAACTCAATCTTAGAAACTTTTTTTTTTTTTTTTTGAGACGGAGTTTTGCTCTCGTTGCCCAGGCTGGAATGCAGTGGCACGATCTCGGCTCACCGCAACCTCTGCCTCCCGGGTTCAAACGATTCTCCTGCCTCAGCCTCCTGAGTAGCTGGGATTACAGGCGCCTGCCACTGCGCGCGGCTAATCTTTTGTATTTTTAGTAGAGATGGGGTTTCACCATGCTAGCCAGGCTGGTCTTCAACTCCTGACCTCAAGTGATCCACCCTCCTCGGTTTCTCAAACTGCTGGGATTACAGGCGTAAGCCACCGCACCCGGCTTCAATCTTATAAACGTTTTAAATTGCATGTTCATTGTGAAAAAAAATAAAAATTAAAAAGAAGTTTTGAAAAATCACCTATAGTTTTATATCTAGAGATAACCCTAACATTTTTATTTCTTTCTTTTTAAATACCAGCATACTTTTATTGTAATTGTTTTAGTAAATACTAAATTAAGTAACACATGCAAAACTTTTAAATAATATCCTGGGTTGTTTTTTTTTTTTAACATCTATTTCTTTCTGACTTTAAAATTAACAAATAAATTTGAGAAGACTATTATATATTTTAAAAGACCAAAGAGACAGAACAAAGAAACATGGTAAGTTACCCTTGATTGGATCCTCATACAAAAAACAAAGTTATAAAAGATGTTTTTGGTACAAATGGGAAGTATTTGAATATGGACTGAAAATTGAATATTAGAGGACTTGTTAATTTTATTGGGAATGATTATATGTGTGCTTGTACTACAGAATTATGTACAATATCTTTGTGTTTCAGAAACACCCATTTAAGTACTTAGGAGTAAATTTATGATGTCTAACTTACTTTCATTTCAAATGATTTAGTAAATATATGTATAGATAAAGATAACATGGAAAACTGTCAACAGTCGTTGGGTCTAAGTGGTAGGTGTGCAGGTGTACATTGCACTGTTTTTCAACATTTCTGCAAGCTTCCCAATTTTCACAATAAAATACTGAGGGAAAAATCCAAAAGAAATCTATGGCTATTGAGGCTGGGCGTGGTGGCTCACGTCTGTAATCCCAGCACTTTGGGAGGCTGAAAAGGGTGGATCATGAGATCAGGAGGTCGAGACCATCCTGACTAACAACACGATGAAACCCCATCTCTACTAAAAATACAAAAAATTAGCTGGGCACCGTTGCAAGCGCCCGTAGTTCCAGCTTCTCGGGAGGCTGAGGCAGGAGAATGGCCTTTCATTACTGGGAGCTTGCAGTGAGCTGAGATGGTGCCACTGCACTCCAGCCTGGGCGACAGAGCCAGACTCCGTCTCAAAAAAAAAGAAAAGAAAAGAAAAAAAAACTATGGCTATTGTAGAAAATTTGCAGAAAAAAATGTAAAAGCAAAACCCAGTGGTTTGCAACCTTTCCTTGTATCTTTTGTGATGGTCACTTTTTTTGTAAATATTTTGAAGTGTTTATTAAAAATCAGCCTTGCAGCCTTCATCCTCTAATCCAATTACCCATGCATCTTATGCTGCCAGTGCTCTCCTCGTCTTTGGGGGGTTGGGGTGCGGTTGGGGAAATCTCTGGAAGATTTTCCGTGGCTCTCTTTAATAATGAATGCTACACTTTTGCTAGTAAGATCCCTAAAGAATGCTCCCAGTAATGGAAGGTTACTTTGTAGTTCTTTAGTCCTCACTTGACAAGTTTTATTTGCTTGGAAGGTTAGATCAGTTTTAGTTATCAGTATTAGCACTTCAACAAGGCCTAAATAAAAAATGTGGTCAACATACAGGCAGCAGGCTGTCATTTATGTGTCATATAAGAGAAAAAAAAGTTCCCTTCC
This sequence comes from Pongo pygmaeus, assembly GCF_028885625.2. Lineage (NCBI taxonomy): Eukaryota > Metazoa > Chordata > Mammalia > Primates > Hominidae > Pongo > Pongo pygmaeus. The sequence goes on along the minus strand of NC_072388.2, from coordinate 54,244,240 downwards.
ACTGCCTGCACAACCTTCATCCTGACCAGCTATGTTGCAGGGATAAACCTGGCCTGAGGAATCAGGCTAGAGAATGTGGATATGTCAGCATAAACCATCACCACTGCTGTCCAAATAACTCTTAATATGACCAGGCGAGGGCAGATCAGTAGCAACAAATCAAATCAAGTCAGCAAATATTTATAACGTGCATAGCATCCTGTTAGGTATTTGAATGTAAAACATGCATTCAAAAATTTTTGTCCTCTGAAGTGGTGCTCACATTTTAAACCTCGCTCCTGTTTACTGACTCCTATTCAGCTCCTTTGTGATAACGCTTGGACCCCAGCCAGCCCTTACCCAGTTTTTTTCCCCCCTGTAGTATGACAGCTCTGTGATTAACCTTCATAGGCTTTGTTCCATTAATTTTTGACCACATCTCCAGTATACCAATTTCTTTGATCTGAGTCAACAATTTTTTTAAAGCCACCTTTTGGTACTTCTGTATATTGTTTTGGAAATTTTCTATCTATGAGAAAAAGCAAATAGATTCCAAGCTCTGTTACAAATCATTATTCCATGAAGGCTGTAGAATAATTTCTGTAGATGCCAAGTCTCATGACACAGAGCTCTGGATGTCAGCCTTTTCAGCCCCCTCAGGGACCTCACTCCATCAGCAATGCGCTTTCCATCTGTATTTCCAACCTCTCCCTCTTTGTCAGTCATTAGTGCATTGAGAGCTCTCCCCACTTAAATGGGAAAAAAGAAGGTACTTGCAACTCCATATCACCCCATCCACCTCATTTCTTGCAAAGCCAGGTTTTTGGTTGGTTGGTTGGTTGGTTGGTTGGTTGGTTGGTTGGCTGATTGGTTAGTTAAGAGTCACTTACTTAGGATGGGTGTGATGACTCACACCTGTGATCCTGGCACTTTGGGAAGCCGAGGTGAGTGGATCACTTGAGCTCAGGAGTTTGAGACCAGCCTGGGCAACATGGTAAAACCCCATCTCTACCAAAAAATACAAAAATTAGCTTGGCATGGTGGTGTGTGCCTGTAGTGCCAGCTACTCCAAAGTCTGAGGTGGGAGGATCACTTGAGCCCGGGAGGTGGAGGTTGCAGTAAGCTGAGATTACACCACTGCACTCCAGCCTGGGTGATAGAGTGAGACCTCGTCTCAAAAAAAAACGAAGGAGTCACTTACTTGACTGAGTATTTTCACTCACATTCACACCTCATATTATGCTTCTGTACCCACAACTAGGTTCTGAAACACTTCTCACCAAAGTCACCAATGACATTCTTGCTGCTAACTCTAGTGAAGCATCTCAGTCTTCATCTGGTAGAACCTCTCTGTTACTTATGACACCACTGATCACTTCTTGAAATGCTTCTCTTTCCTTGACTTCAGTCGAAACCTCATCCACATGGCTCTTCTGACACGCCACACAACATTGCTTCTGACAAACTGATTTCACAGCAGAGTGAGACAATGGGCGAAGAATTCACAAGCAGCAGCTAACATTACAGAATGGTTGGAATGGCTATCAAAAAAAACAGCTTTGGTGACAAATGAGAGACAGAGACCATGGCATTAGAGTGCTGTTCTACCAGATGCAATATGTGTGCTCCAAATCAGCTACAAATCTGTATGACTTTTTAAAAAATCCGTAGACAAAATATATAGGTGCAGAAACCAAAAGGAAGAAGTGAGAATGGCTCTTAATTTTTTTCTTTTTTTTTTTTTTTTTTTTTTTTTTTTTGAGGTGGAGTCTTGCTCTGTCTCCCAGGCTGGTGTGCAGTGGCGCAATCTCAACTCACTGCAACCTCAGCCTCCCGGGTTCAAGTGATTCTCCTGACTCAGCCTCCCGAGTGGCTGGGATTATAGGCATGTGCCGGCACACTGGGATAATTTTTGTATTTTTAGTAGAGACAGGGTTTCACCATGTTGGCCAGGCTGGTTTTGAACTCCTGACCTCAGGTGATCTGCCCACCTCAGCCTCCCAAAGTGCTGGGATTACAGGCATGAGCCACCGCGCCCCGCCAGCTCTTATTATTATACCTATTAATCTCTGCATATTTAGAGGTCTTGGGTGCCAGGGGAGGAAGACTTCTATCAGGAGATAAATATATCCTATTTGATCTGACAGTTGAGGCTTCCAGATGGTCGTTTATGTGTTTCTCCAGCCACCGAATAGACAGAGAAGGGATATACTCTTCTTACTGGAATCATGGATCCATACTACCAAGGGAATCTGACCCCTGCTTGATTTTCTTGTAACTGTGTTAACCATCTCATACCAGTTTGTGTGAGACTTTTTCAGTTTTATCACTCAAAATCTCACATGCTAGAAAATCCCTTAGTTCTAGGCAACTTGGGACAATTGGTTACCCAACTCACTTCCCTAGGACATTAAAGATACTCAATATATTTTCTTTAGAGTGGATCTTGTTTATGCCAAGCAGAATCCATCCCAGTCCTCCCAAAGTAGATCCTTGATGACATGCAAACTTATTTTGCATCCCAGGGAGAAATGTTTGCAGATAGCATTGGCTTGCTCCTTCACTGGCTTACTTCTATCACAGACATCATCCTCAGTGGCTCCTATTTCTTTGAAGATGGAGTAGTGCTTCCCTGGCAAGCTGAAGGGAAAACCCTACATGTCATATACTTGAGCTCATTTTTGTTCTTTACTCATATTTTCCCAGAATGATGTATTACTTGATCTTTAGTTTTTTTAATGAATTCTCTCATCAGTCTAATTTTTCCAGCACCATGGAAAATTTATGTTCAAGAAGGGATCATAGAAATCATCTAACCCAAACCCAAATATTTCATGTTCATCTGCAACTGCCCTAATATTGGAACTTCCTTATTTTTGTTTTAGTTTATGATTTGTCATGTTCACCAAGCATTCATTTCCTCAACTGACTAAAAATTACACTTGCACATTTGATGTAGTGAGTAATTTATTTTTGCTTGTATAATGATCGTGAACTCTGAGTTTCAAAACCTCAGTGTTCTCTAGCATCTCATCAAAAATCACTATTCAATGAGAGCTTGTTGATGAAGGACCTTGGTCTGCTAAGTCCCATTTTCTATTGTGTCTTGGTAATAACATCCGTGATTGTCAAAAGATCTGCTTCCATATGGACCTGGCTAACAGCACCAACCACAGAGTAGAACTCAAAAACCAAGATTAAGATTTATTTCATATAGGAAACAACTGAGATAAAACAATACCATCCCACAAATCCTCCACTGTTGCTAATCTCAGTCAAATAATGGGGTAAACAGACTGCTGGTCTTGCATTTTGCTCTTATGAATCAGTCCTCTAATTTTTTGAGGTTAACAATAAAGAAGAACAGAATTTGTGACGCCATTTAAATTGTAACCAAGAGATATTCATTATGCTTAGAAACTCACTCCAGTTTGTCAGAGTCTACCTCCTGTAAAATTGCCAGGAAAGAAAGGGGATTTCTAAAGAAAAATATTTTTTACCACTTTTTTCCTTCTTTGGGCTTAAAATTTATTATTTTATAACTTAATTTTCTTCTATTGAGTGTATTTGGACTGTTATGGGAGATCTCAATTCCCACTCATTCAGGGGTTTGAAAAGAAACCAAGATTACAGAAGCACCAAGATTAGCAGCAACAAACACCTTTCAGCTTCTAGCCTGACAATAGAGGATATAATGTTAAGAGTGCTAAAAAGACTAGACCCAAGCATCAATGCTCCACTAAGTTCTATAAATAGTTTTGTCAAGTCATTTATTACTGAGAAAAGAAAATAACAGGTATTTTGCAAAGAAAGTTTTTATTAGCAGGGGGAGTTCAAATTAACAGCCAGAGCATCACACAAAGCTTCAGGTTGAATGATTTCTAAACTTTTTTTTTTCCAGTGTCTTTTCACAAATCTTTTAGTTACTCTTGTCCCATCAGTGGTAGGAGTCTATGTTAGGCAGGAAACTATTACCAAATAGCTTCAGAGCAAAACCAAATCTAGCACAGAGCTGTGAGATCTTTTATTAAGAAGTCAGGGAAATTTAAGGTGGCATCTCCTAGGTCCTTGCAGACAGAAGAAGAAGGCCTTCTGGGGATTTTAAGAGTTTATCTTGCAGACTGTCTCTGTTTAAACAGCAGGGCCTCCAGGAATGTAAGGTCGTCCCACAACAGCTTCAGAGAGTCTAAGGAAGATAAATACTTATATCAAGAGGTTTGTGGGCTTGGCTTTTATATGATGGGTGGATTATAAACTGACACTCAGGAAGTCCACAAAGTTTTTAAGGTAATTATATAAGCTTGATCTGAGAAAGAGAGACAGTACAGCACCTACCCTGATTTTACCAGCCTTTTTCAAAGTGTAACTCACAAATTGTGATCCACACCAGACCTCTTAGTCTGAATGTCGCAGGGGTAGAGAGGGAGAGAAAAGAATGGAGGCGTATCCAGGAACCAACATTTATAATAGATAATACGTATGGATGTTAAAATTTGATATCCTAGCTGGGCATGGTTGCACACCCTGGTAGTCCCAGCGACTCAAGAGGCTGAGGCAGAAAGATCGCTCGAGCGCAGGAGTTGGAGGCTACAGTGAGCTGTGATTGCATCACTGCACTCTTGTCTGGGCAATGGAGCAAGACCCTGTCAAAAAAAAAAGATAAATTGACATCCACCTCAAACAGACCTACTTACCCATTCCTAAATATATTATTTCATTGGTAATGCCTTCCATTTTCTCATGTTGGAATACCACTGCCTTCCATTCTGCAAATATTATCCATAGTTAAATTTTGTGCATTTTTTTTAGTAAATAGTGGTGAATCAATTGGACAAGGGAATATGATGCCTATCTCATATATACATGCACAAAAAATTAATTTGAAATGGACATAGACCTAAGTATGAAGAATAAAATAATAGTTTTAGAAGAAAACAGGAGAATACCTTTAAAATCTTGACATAGACAAAAATTTATCATAGATTAAAAATAAGCATAACACTATACATTGAAAATAATACTTCATTAAAATTCTTTTTATCAAAAGACACCATTAAGAGAGTGACATGCAAGCTAAATCCTGGAAGAAGACATCTGCAATACAGATATACAACAAAGTGCTTGTATCCAGAACATGTAAAGAACAGCTACAACTCTAAAAGAAAAAGACTGACATCTTATTTTTTAAATGGGTAAAAGACTTGAGCAGGCACCTTACAAATGGCCAATAAGTATGTGTCCAGTATCACTAATCATCAGAAAATTGCAAATTAAAACCATATTGCGTGGCAAATAAGAAGAATACAAGATGCTCAATGTTATTAAGTCATTAGGGAAATACAAATTTAAAACACAATTAAGTCCTACAGCATATAATCAGCTCTCCATATCTGTGGATTCAACCAACCTTGGATTGAAAATATTTGAAAAATAAATAAAATAACAAGACAATAAAAATAATACAAATTTAAGAACAATATAGTATAACAACTATTTACTAGCATTTACATTGTATTAGGTACTATATATAATCTAAAGATGATTTAAAGTATAAGGATGTGTGTAGTTTTACACAAATACTACATCATTTTATATAAGGGACTTGAACATCTGCAAATTTTGGTATCTGCAGGGGGTCTTGAAGTCAATTCCCTATGAACACTGAACAATGACTGTACCTACTGGAATGACTAAAATTAAAAATTATGACAGTACCAAGTGCTGACAAGGATGCAGAGCAACTGGAACGCTCATGTGTTACTGGTGAGACTGCAAAATGTCACAGCCACTTTAGAAAATAGCTTGACAATTTCTTATAAAACTAAATACACACACACACTATATATATACACACACACACACACACATATATTTACACACATACACACACGTATATATATAAAAAACAGGTTGAGCAGCCCTAATCTGAAAATTACAAATCTGAAATGCTTCAAAATTGGAAACTTTTAGAGTGCTGACATGATGCTCAGATTTCAGATTTTCTGATAGGGAAAACTGGTAAGTGTAGTGCAAATACTCCAAAATCTTAAAAAATTCAAAATCCAAAACACTTCTGGTCCCAAGTATTTTAGGTAAAGGATACTCAACCTGTAGTTTGCTAGGGCTGTCATTTAAAAATACCTTTAACACAGCTAGGTATAGTGGCTCACCCCTGTAACCCTAGCACTTTGGGAAGCCCAGGCAGGCAGATCACGAGAAGTCAAGAGTTCGAGACCAGGCTAGCCAATATGGTGAAACCCCATCTCTACTAAAAATACAAAAATTAGCCAGGCATGATGGTATGTGCCTGTAGTACCAGCTACTCAGGAGGCTGAGGCAAGAGAATTGCTTGAACCCGGGAGCAGGAGGTTACAGTGAGCTGAGATTGCACCACTGCACCCTAGCCTGTCTCAAAAAAAAAAAAAAAAAAATCATCACAGTTCTGGAGGCTATCTCAAGGTACCACCGGGTTTGGTTTCTTCCATGGTTTTCAGAGAGCCCCCTTCTTGCTGTGTGCTCATGGTCTTTCCTCTGTGCATGCACAGCCCTGGTGTCTCTCTGTGTATCCTCATCTTTTCCTATAACTATACCAGATATATTGAATTAAGGTCCATTGTAACAACTCCATTTGAACTTAAGTGCCTCTTTAAAGGCCTTATCTCCAAGTATAGCCACATTTTGGGGTACTAGGGGTTAGGCTTCAATCTAGGAATTTGAAGGAGACACAATTCATAAAACCATACAACCAGCAATCTCACTGCTAGGCAAATGAAAGATAAATGACAGGATATATCCACACAGAGACCTACAGGTGAATGTTTAGGGCTTCTTTATTCATAACAGTCAAAATTTGGAAACAATGAACACCCATAACTGTCAATCAGATACATTGTAGTGCATCAATACAGTAGAATACCAGTCAGCAATAAAAAAGAATGAATTTCTGAAACAACATGATAAATCCCACAGACATTGTGCTGGCATGTTCTCAGCAAGAATGGCAAAGTAGAAAACTCTGAGAACCTGTCCCTCCACAGAAACACCAAAAGAGCTTCCAAAATCAACTTTAATCAGAACACTGGAAGATAGTCCAAGGGGAATGCTCAGATAGGAGAAGGGCCACAGAAACACGGTAGAAGAGCTTGGTGGCATTTTTCTTACCCTTGCTCTCTACCCTCTGCAGCTCAGCAGTGGTCTTGAAGACAGCAGTCCAAATTGGAAAGGAGGAAGCAAAACTATCTCAATTCACAGGTAACATGAACTTATATATAGAAAGTCCTATGGGATCTACAAAAAATTATTAGAAATAATAAATGAATTCAGTAAATTTGCAGGATGAAAAATCAACGTACAAAAATCAGATGTATTTCTACACACTAGCAATGAACAATCCAAAAAGAAAATGTATTTATGATAGCATCAAAAGAATAAAATACTTAAGAATAAATTTATCAAAGTAGATGAAAGACTTTGTATTAGTCTGTTCACACGCTGCTAGTAAAGACATACCCAAGACTGGGTAATTTATAAAATAAAAAAGGTTTAATGGACTTACAGTTCCACATGGCTGGGAGGGCTCACAATCATGGCAGAAGACAAAAGGCATGTCTTACACAGCAGCAGACGAGAGAATGAGCGCCAAGTGAAAGGGGTTTCCCCTTATAAAACCATCAGAACTCGTGTGACTTATTCACTACCACAAGAATAGTATGGGGGAAACCACCCCCATGATTCAATTATCTCCCACAGGGTCCCTCCCACAACATGTGGGAAGTATGGGAGCTACAATTGGAGATGAGATTTGGGTGGGGACACAGACAAACCATATCAGACTTGTACACTGAAAACTGTAAAAATTGCTGAAAGCAAGTGAAGACCTAAATAAATGGAAACACAGCCTATGTTCACAGATTGGAAAATTTAATATTGTTAAGATGGCAACTCTCCCCAGTGGGATTTACAGGTTTAATTCAATCCCTATCAAGACCCCAAGGGCCCCAAAAAAAGCCAATCTTAAAGTTCATATGGGAATTTTAAGGGAACCTAATGGTCAAAAACAATCTTAAAAAAGAACAAAGTCAGATGACTCACATGTTTCTATTTTGAAACATACTACAAAGATATAGTAATCAAACAGTGTGGTACTGGTATAAGGACAGACATCTAGATCAATGGAATAGAACTTAGAGCCCAGAATAAAAATCATGCATCTATGGGAAACTTATTTTCAACAAGAGTGCCAAGACAATGAAATGGGGGAGAGAATAGTCTCTTCAACAAATACTGCTGTAATGACTAGATATCCACACATAAAAGAATGAAATTGGACTCTTCACCATTGTCTTAGTTCAACCACACTACTAGAACAAAATACCTGAGATTTGGTAATTTATAAAGAATGGGAATTTATTTCTCATTGTCCTGGAACCTGGTAGTCCAGGATCAAGGCACCGGCAGGTTTGGTTTCTGGCGAGGGCCTGGGTCTCTCTACTTCCAAAATGGTGTCTTGTTGCTGTCCCCTTCAGAGAGGACTAACACTGTATTTTCACATGGCAGAAGAAAGAAGGGCAAAATAGTCAAACACTGTATGAAGTCTCTTTTATATCTTTTATAAAAGCTCTAATCCCATTCATAAGGGAGGAACCCTCATGACCTAATAGCTTTGTAAAGACCCCACCTCTTAATACTATTGCATTTGGGAATAAGTTTCAACATGAATTTTGAAGAGGACACAAAACTTCAAACCATAGCAACCATATACAAAATGTAACCAAAAATGGATCAAAGACCTAAATATAAGAGCTAAGACTATAAAACTCTTAGAAGAAAACATAGAGGTAAATCTTCATGACTTTGAATTTGGCAATGGTTTCTTAGATATGAACCCAAAACACAAGCAACAAAAGAAAAACTAAATTAGTTGGACTCTATCAAAATTAAAAACTCATATGCATCAAAGTACACTATTAAGAAGGTGAAAAGACAATCCACTGAATGAGAAAAAATATTTGCAGATCATACAGTTGGTAAGAGTCTAGTGTCCAGATAAATAAAAAACTCTTGCAACTTAACAACAAAGGACAAAAACCCAATTTTAAAATGGGCAAAGAACTTAAATAGATATTTCATCAAAGATAATGTACAGATCACCAAGCACATGGAAAAATGCTCAATGTCATTAGTCATAAGAGAAATAGAAATCAAAACTACAATAAGATACAGCTTCACACCCATTAGGATGGCTATCATCTAAAAAAAAAAACACACAGAAAATGTTGTCAAGGATGTGGAGAAATTGGACCCTTGTAAACTGCTGGTAGGAATGTAAAATGATGTAGCTGCTGTGGAAAACAGTATGGTGCTTCCTCAAAAATTTAAACATAGAATTACCGTATAACCTAGCAATTCTGCTTCTGGGTATATACCCCAAAGAGTTGAAAGCACTTATTTCACATTGCATGCCTGTATCACAACATCTCATGTACCCCGTAAGTATATACACCTACTATGTACCCACAAAAATTAAAAATTAAAAAATAATAAATTTTAAAATGACAATAAACAATTGAAAGCAGAGACTCAAACAAAATGTTTGTACACCAGTGCTTATTATAGCATTATTTATAATCACCAAAAGAAGGAAACAACCAGTGTCCACTGATTGATAAATAAGCAAAATGTGGTAGATCCATGAAATGCAATGTTATTCAGCCATAAAAAGGAATGAAGAACTGAATCATGTTACAACATTGATGAGTCTTGAAAGTATTATGCCAAATGAAAGAAGCCAGACACAAAAGATTATGTTTTATATGACACCACTTACATAAAATATTCAGAATAGGCAAATCCATAGAGACAAAAGCAGATTAGTGGTTGTCAGGGGCTGGAGGAAGAGGGAATGGAGAGTGACTACTTACTAGGTATAGGGTTTTCCATTTGGGGTGATAGTGACAGACAACATTGTGAATGTACTTTATACCATGAACTGTATACTTTAAAATGGTTATAATGGTAAATGTTATGTTGTTTATATTTTACCACAATAAAAAGTTTTTAATAAAAATCAGTATGCTCAGTACAAGAAGCCAGACACAAAAGGCTAAATACTTTAGGATTCCATTTATATGACATTGTGGAAAAGGCAAAACTGTAGGGATAGAAATCAGATCAATGGCTGCCAGGGGCTCAGGGTGGGGGAGGGGATTGATTACAAAACAGTATGAGAAAAAGGACCTATATTTTTATTTTGTGGTGATTATAAAATTGTATACATTGGTCAAAATTCATCAACCTGTAAAAAAAGATAAATTTTACTATATATAAAGCACACCTTGTATTAAGATTTTCCAGAAAAAATTATATATATATATATCACATATAAATATATTTTTAACTACATATATAAAGATATTTATTTTAAGAAAGTTTCTCATGCAGTTGTGGGAGCTGGCAGGTCCAAAACTTGTGGGGCAGACCAGCAGACTAGAAACTCAGGCAGGAGTTGATGCTATAGTCTTGAGGCAGAATTGTTTCTTCTCTGAGAAACTAGTTTTGGCTCTAAGGCCTTTCACTTGGATGACACTTACTCACATTATTAAGGGTAATCTCTTTTACTTGTAGTCAGCTGAATGATAATGTTAACCGTGTCTACAAAATACTTCCACAACAACACCTAGGTTAGTATTTAATTAAATAACAGTGCTATAGCCAAGTCATGCTGACCCATAAAACTAACCATCACACACCTCAAAAAATTTGACTTTAAAAAATTAGGTCTCTGTTCATGACATCATGAACTTACATAATAAATATAAGTGTCTGATTAAAATAAATAAAAATGAAAAACAAAAAGAGTAGTGATTACCACTTTATCTCCACGATAAAGTGCCAGCTAAAAGGCTGGCAACCCTAAATGTTGGTAAGGATGTAGAGCAACTAAACTGCCTTCCATTACTGGTAGGAGTGTATATTGGTATAAACAATTGAGGAGCCTGGCGTAGTGGCTCACGCCTGTAATCTCAGCACTTTGGGAGGCCGAGGCAGGTGGATCAGGAGGCCAGGAGTTCAAGACCAGCCTGGCCGAGATGGTGAAACCCCCATCTCTACTAAAAATACAAAAATAAGCCAGGCGTGGTGGTAGGTGCCTGTAACCCTAGCTACTCAGGAGGCTGAGGCAGAGAATTGCTTGACGCTGGGAGGCGGAGGTTGCAGTGAGCCAAGATCTCGCCACTGCACTCCAGCCTGGGTGACAGAGCGAGACTCCGTCTCAAAAAAAAAAAACAATTGAGGAAACCTGCAGTAACTTAAAGCTAAATACATGTTTACTCTATGAACCAGAAATTCTGCTTCAGTATTTACACCCAGCAGAAATTAGTGTGTATATCCACCAAAAGGCACATACAAGAAGGTTCATAGCAAAAAACTAAAAGCAACTTGTATGTTCATCAACAGTAAAATGGATGAAAAAATGATATTGTGTATTCATATAATGACATACTATACAGCAATAAAAAAACCAAACTACTGTTACATGAAACAGCATGGATGAATCTCATGGACATGAGATTGAGCAAAAGAAGCTGGACACATACTGTATCATTCCATTTATATGAAGTTCAAGAACAGATGAAACTAATTGGTGGTGATAGAGGTTCAGAATAGTAGTTACCTTTAGAAGTGAGGAAGCATTGACTAGAAGGGGACATGAAGGAGCCCTCTAATAAGCTGGGAATGTTCTATATATTGATCTAGGTGGTACTGTCTACTGGAATATACATATGTAAAATTTTATTGAGCTGTATGGCTAAGATTTGTGTGTTTTGCTATAGCAAAGTTATACTTCAATTTGGAAATAAAGTAATAAATAAAAACAAAATTGTACACATCTTTCCAAGGGGCAGAGTGGGGAAAGTAGATAAGGGTATAAGTGAAACTAGGTTGGTCATGTGTTGGTAAATGTTGAAGTTGGGTGATAGGTATATGGAGGCTCATTGTATTTTCTCATTTAAAAATTATTTCCATTTTTTAAAAAACCCCTTTTATCCATTCTAATAAGCCCATTTCAAAGCCACTTTTTCCATAAAGCTGAAAGATTTTATCTCTTCTTCTTTTGAACTTCCAAAGCATTTTACTTCATCAGGAGAAACTCTCTTAACCAGCCTCCACTTAACTAATTCTCCAAATGAAATGGCTGTCTCCTCTCTGCTCCGTACTGACTTTGTACATGGAACACAAAACACTTTTAAGTCTAGGCTACACTAGTACCCCCAGGCACTTCTATGCCTACAATTGAGTGGGCTTCCCAAAGATCAGTGATATTCCTCATAAACCTGTTCATGTCAGGTATCTGTTACTGTATTTTCATAATTTGGTCAAATACTGAGTACAAAAAAAGAACTGTTTGTTAAAACTATGTGAATTACTTTGCAAAGAGTTTGTAAAAGCAAATAGCTAGAAACCTTAATGTCAAATTAGGTGTGTATATAACTCTGAATATATGAAAATCACTCAATTGTATAGTTTTAAAGGAGTGGATTTTATGGTATGTGAGTTTTATCTTAATAAAGCTGTTATAAAAAATTAGTTGTGGGTGAGATAACTACAAAAGATTGCAAAAACTTTCAAAAAATCCAGAAGACCTTGCAATGACTTTGCAAATATCTTTAATTTCTCATTCCTCTCTTAAGAAAATGTAAAGAATAACATTGGGTCTGTGGGTTATGGGAAGCAAAAAAGAAAATATAAAGAAAATCATAGATAATGCTTTATAAGCAGGTTTATGCCAGAAAGACAAATGTAGAACTGCAATCAGCAAACCTATGCCCAAAGAAATCTTGGCCCTACATCATACCTTTGGAGAATAAATCACATTGATATGTTTTAGGATAAAACAAAATTTTTAAAGATTAATATATTATTATTATTCCTTTACTGATAATTCCATATACAGTAGTCCCTCCTTATCCATGATTTCACTTTCCACATTTTCAGTTATGTACAGTTGGGAAATATTAATGGAAAATTCCAGAAATGAACAATTCATAAGTTTAAAATTGCATGCCCCATTCTAAGTAGCATTATGAAATCTCATGCCATCCAGCTTCATCTCACCCAAAATGTGAATCATCTCTTTGTCCAGCATATCCACGCCACATACACTCCTCACCTGTTAGTCATTTAGTAGCTATCTTGGTTAATGGATTGAAAAAACATAGTTTGGTTGACCCTCGAACAACATGGGTTTGAAATGTATGGGTCCACTTATACGTGGATTTTCTTCTGCCTCCCACACCCCTCAGACAGCAAGACCAACCCCTTCTCATCCTCCTCCCCTTCCTCCTTAGCCTACTCAACATGAAGAAGGTGAGGGTGAAGACTTCTATTATGATCCATTTCCACTTAATGAATAGTAAATATATTTTCCAGTTTTTGTGATTTTCTTAATAACATTTTTTCTCTAACTAAGAATACAGTATATAATATATATATAAACCTTAAAAATGCATGTTAATAGACAGTTCATGTTATCAGTAAGTTAAATTTTAGAGGAGTCAAAAGTTATATGTGTGTATATATATATATATATATTTTTTTTTTGAGATAGAGTCTCGCTCTGTCACCTAGTCTGGAGTGTAGTGGTGCAATCTCGGCTCACTACAACCTCCGCCTCCTGGGTTCAAGCGATTCTCCTGCCTCGGCCTCCCGAGTAGCTAGGATTACAGTAGGCACCCACCACCATGCCCAGTTAATTTTTGTATTTTTAGTAGAAATGAGGTTTCATCTTGTTGGTCAGGCTGGTCTCGAACTCCTGACCTCAGGTGATCTACCTGCCTTGGCCTCCCAAAGTACTAGGATTACAGGTGTGAGCCACCGTGCCTGACCATATGTGGATTTTTGACTGTGCAGGGGAATGGGCACCTCTACCCTTCACATTGTTGAAGGGTCAGCTGTGTATATAGGGTTTAATACTATTTGCAGTTTCAGGTGTCCACTGGAAGTCTTGAATTGTATCCTCCACAGACAATGAGAGACTACTATACACATGTGTGCTTAATTGAGATATAATTCACAAACCATACAATTCACCCCTCTTGAAGTGTACAATCCAATGATTTTAGTATAAGAGTTGTGCAACCATCACCACAATCAATTTATGAATATTTTTATCATCCCAAAAAGAAATCTCATACCTATTAGCAGTCAATCCTCATTTTACCCCAGTCTCCTTACTTGGAAATGACTAATCTACTTTCTGTCTCTATTGTTTGCCTATAGAGACAAATTAATTTATGCCTGGGGCACCATCACCAAAAGAAGAGGAAATGGATGCAAGTTTTCCCAAAACAACAGGTGAGTACTACAGCATGCAACTAAATAAACTGCATCTCACCTTCAGAACAGAGCTTGGTGGGTGGGGGAGTCTGCTACTTAATTGGAATCAGCTGCTGCAGTATTAATTCATGGTCATCCGATTGGGCTCAATGACCTACCTGTGCCCTAAAACAGTCATGTTCATCTTTTTTTCTCTCCATGACTTAGTAGTTTCTTGAACATAGTGAGTGTTCAGTAAATAGTTTAATTGACTAGAATTTACTCCCCCAGGTCAAACAAATTTTCAACCCATATTGTGTAATTAAAAAGGAGACCTTAGGTAGTGTATTCTTGACTAATAGAATAAACAAAAGTAAAGCTTAGAGTGAATAACTATGCCACTTAATATTAGTCAAATGTCCATTTACAGTAGAACCAAGGAAGGACTGTCTCAGCGATGACAGAAACAAAGCTCAAATTCCTTGAACAAAGAAGGGACTAATTTATTGCTTGATGTCACAGAAAAGTCCAAGGAGAGTTTGGCTTCAAGCACAGCAAGATCCAGAGACTCAGGAATCCCTCACTCTTGCTCCCTCCCACCCATGGCCCTGCTTTCCTCTGTCAGCATCATTCTCTAGAAGGCTCTCTTTGGGAGTTTCCACCAATAGATTTAGGTTTTCACCCTATGAGATTAGTAACCCTAGAGAAAGGGGGAGATCTCTTTCCCAATAGTTCTAGCAAAAGTCTGGGATTGATTTGAATTTGGTTGAGCTTAGGTCACATGCCGACCTCTGAAAAACCACTGTGATTTTAGGAGGAAGGACTATGTCAGTTTCTGAGGCTCCAATTACATACGTACTCCTGAAGCCAGTGATGGGGTCAGCTCCCTTCTGTGTCATATGGACTAAAAGTGGGAAAGAGGTGATTGCCCAAAGGAAAACTGGATTAATGTTACCAAAGAAAGAGAGAACAGACACCAGGCTGCCATCAAGTATAGACGAGCACTGTAGCAAGCAGCTGAGTGAAATGCATCTCATCTTCATAACAGAGCCTGGGCTCTCCTTTACTGGAATCAGACAGGTGCTGTATAAATGCACAGGAATCTGACTTACCAGGGCTCAAAACCAAGCTCTGAGCCCAATTGTTGTACAACCTTGGGCCGCTTTCCTGACATCTCTGGAACTCAAGTTCCTCATATGTAAAAAGTGGGGGAATGAAAGTTACCACTCAGGGCTATTGTGAAGAGTAAGTGAAATAGATTTACGAGAGAATGCAGCTATCATAATCATGTGGTTCATGCTCACAAAACATCTTCTCTTCATTGTTCTCTACTTTTAAAACTTGCTTTTTTTTTCTTTTTTAGAAAGAGTCTCGCTCTGTTGCCAGGCGGAAGTGCTGTGGTGTGATCTCAGCTCACTGCAACCTCCGCCTTCTGGGTTCAAGCAATTCTCATGCCTCAGCCTCCCGAGTAGCTGGGATTACAGGCACATGCCACCATGCCCAGCTAATTTTTGTAATCTTAGTAGAGATGGAGTTTCACCATGTTAGCCAGGCTGGTCTTGAAATCTTGACCTCAAGTAATCCGCCAGCGGGCCTCCCAAAGTGCTGGGATTACAGGTGTGAGCCACTGCGCTTAGCCAAAAAACTTGCATTTTAAAAGAAGTTTTCCAGAACTTTAAAGGAAGTTCTATTCAATAAGTAGACTGAGTTACAACTATGTACTTAGCTTCATGTGACACTGAAGGGAATATGAAGAAGAAAGAAGACAAATTCTGCTTATACTCTGATAAGACGACCTCTGCTATTTTCCTTCTGAAGCTTTGCAGAGGGCAGTAAATTGTAATGAAAGGAGATATGGGAGTAAAGACTCTGTGAGGTATTGAAGTCTCTAGGGGAACCTCATTATAGCATTCCCCTTCCCAGCCTGGATTCTGAACAATTTGAGAAATAAAAAGCAAATGTGAAGCACACCGAGGCCAAAGTATCACCTTTAGAACCAGTAAAGATGAATTGGAATTCCAGGCATGGCAGGCCAAGGCAGATGTCATCCTTAGAGGCAGAGTCCCTGGAGGGGAAGAGGAAGGAGATAAAGCTGAAGCAAGCCAGCCAGGGCAAGTCACTTTGACTCCCCAGGGACAGAAAGGACCAGGAGTATGGTCAGCTGCAACTAGGAACTGGGGAAAGATGTTCCCGCATCACTGGTTTTTCTGCTCCTCAGATGCGTGACGTTGGATGTGTCCATTAATCCCTCTATCCATTATCATCTTTTCTAAACCGAAGGATTTTACTAGATCATCTCTGAAATTTCTTCCAGGTCTACAGTGGTATGATTATATAAATTACTAGACCCATAGTAAATCATCTAAGAGCTCATATGACCTTATTTAGAAAGGAAATTACAAATCTTTTACACTTGGATCTGGAATTGCTTTTGTAAATGTGAAGCTACTATGACTTGAATTACACTTTTGTTTCAGAGATTGACTTTATGAAGATCCTTAGGAAGTTTTAAAGTTAAATAAGATTCTTCTTCTTACCTTTAATCATCACTTTTACATCTCATTTGAGGCCTGGAATCAAAAGTCACTGACCCACGAAGTGTCTTCCTCTTGCAAGATGGGCAAATGGATCCACAACAACATAAAACCCAGCATCACACTGACTGTTCAGGATCTGTTTCTGCTGGGTTGAGTCTCCTGGCCACCAGAATCCCAGAGCTCTCACCCAGGCTGAGATGCAAAAGCCACAAGCACAGTGGGGAGAGAGGAAAATAAGAGAAGGAGCCCATGACTTTGAGATGTGAAATAAAGGAGAACCAACAATACTCTGTGCCTACTCATGAGCACCTCGGTGTACCCAGAACTTTCGTTTCAAAAAGTTAAATAGGAACCTTTGTCCAGAGATTGGCTCAGATGTTCTCATTAGATCTTAACTTGAAGCTTCTTCTGCCAGTTCCTCCCTGTTTTTATAGTAAGTCTCATAATGCATGGTCCTGGACCCACAGCCCTGTATCATATGGAAAAATGATGCAGGCTGGGCACGGTGGCTCATGCCTGTAATCCCAGCACTTTGGGAGGCCGAGACAGGTGGATCATTTGAGGTCAGGAGTTCAAGACCAGCCTGGCCAACATGATGAAACCCCATCTCTACTAAAAAAAAATACAAAAATTAGCCAGGCATGGTGGCGAACGCCTGTAGTCCCAGCTACTCAGGAGGCTGAGGCAGAAGAATTGCTTGAACCCGGGAGGCAGAGGTTGCAGTGAGCCGAGATCATGCCACTACACTCTAGCCTGGGCGACAGAGCAAGACTCTGTCTCAAAAATAAATAAATAAAATAAATAAATTAATTAAAAATGATGCTGAACAACAATGAGTTATATTCAACTCATTGAGAAGTTGTGTTACCAAGAGTGTGAGTGTAGTTGGAAAGATTAATGAAAGGTTTGTGTTTCGGTTTGTGGCTTTGGTCACTGCTTGCCTCTCTGCCTCTTAAGCTGCCCATTCGATTCAAATTAAGCAGTGTTTCTCAGACTGTGCCTGCCAGCATGCTGTACGTGCAGCTGCTGCCTTCCATCCATCACAGCCTAACTTACCCCCGCTCCAAGTTCCAGGTCAGCCTTTCCTGATTGCATTCCTTGTCCCTGTCATGCCTCAAGCTGCCCTCCTTCTGGCTATTCATCACCCAGCAATTGTTGCTGTTAGCTGTCTTTCTCACATGACCAGTCCTGCAAAGTGTGCCAGACAGGAATGCCAGTGGGCTGGCTGCATGCCAGGATGTTGCCTGGAATTTGTTAGTGCTCTTAAGCACCATGGATAAATGCCGCTGGTAAAACCTGTGTGAAGTCAACTGCAATATCTAAGGACATCTAAGGCCCAGCTCTTTGTCTACGAAGTTAGAAATCATCCTTGAGTCTATGTCTCAGCTGCCATATGAACTAGTGCTTAAATATAATACAGGCTCTTGAGTCAGACTTCAGGGGCCTTCCAGCAACCTGAGAAGTTACTTTAGCTCTGCTCCGTTTCATACCTCCAAGAGTCATTTTGGGGACTGCATGAGTTAATGTATGTAAAGCATGTAGAACAATGCCTGTCACATTAAAAGCCCTATGAGTGTTTGCTATTGCTATTTTTCCACTCACTCTGCTTATTGTGCTTAGATTGACCACTTTGGATCATTTATTTATTCCTTTAATCAATACTTACTGAGTGCCTATGATATTCTGGGCATTATGTACAGTGATCCATTTGCTTTACGGTAAGCTTTGGCATGGTCATCTGGAAATCCTTTTGCACTCTTGGTTGTACTTATTATGGAGGCAGTAAGACCCCAGAGAAGAAACCACTGACCAGTGCACCTAGGCATGCTGATCCTTAGGCAGCCTGTCTTGAGGCTCCCATGCTCCCACAACAGCACAGAAAGAACAGAGGCAGACAGGGGTCAGTGAAAGAGACAGTGTGAATTCAAGCAGATGTTGGCCCCTTCCCCTAGTCCTCTTCTATCTGGAACTTTGAGGTATTTCCATGCAAGGGGGAGGTTGGAGGGAGAATAGGGACAGAAGAAGGTGGAGGTATGGAGAAATCTTGCCAATGACTAAGCTTAACTTTATGCCAATATGGTAAGATAAAAGTTCAAAATGGAATTAAATTGATTTAGAGAAAATCACTGGGGTAAAGCATATAAAATTGCTGATATCTGACAATTTTTGACATGCAAAAACATCAAATTGATGTTATTCAACCTATAAAAGGTGCAATATTTCATGTACCTCCTGAGTTCGCAGAAAACATTCATAATTGCCACACCTGCTTTAAATTTTTCACTGTCTTAGGAAAGCTCAGATATAAGAAATCTTCATCAAGGCTTTCTCTTCTTAAATTGAAAACTAAAGACAAATTTGGGAACATGGCTACCTGTGTTAGAAATTTGATGAATGATTGCTCAGAAGCCTAGATAACAACTGACATGTGGAAGTCTTACTTATTCACTCTATAAACCAACATCAACTGATTAGATTTCCTTTCTTTCGTCCAATTTCTAACTGAATCCCAGTAATACTCCATCACAAAATAGGTTTATTAAAAAGCTCAGCAATATTAGAGATTTCCAGAAATTTTCAAGGATCAAAGTAAATGGTAGGCTGCATTCCTGCCAATTTCTTCATCCTCACTAAATGTTTAGGTATATTCTCATCTGGTTGGCTACAGAGAACAGGCACTGTTTTTTTTCTTCAAACAGTCTTGCTCTGTCACCCAGGCTGGAGTGCGGAGGTGTAATCTTGGCTCACTGTAAGCTCCCCCTCCCGGGTTCACGCCATTCTCTCGCCTCAGCCTCCTGAGTAGCTGGGTCTACAGGTGCCCACCACCACACCCAGCTAATTTTTATTTTGTATTTTTAGTAGAGACGGGGTTTCACCATGTTAGCCAGGATGGTCTCGATCTCCTGACCTCGTGATCCACCCGCCTCAGCCTCCCAAAGTGCTGGGATTACAGGCATGAGCCACCGCCCCCAGCCCAGGCACATTTTTTAAGGGTGACTCTCTGTATCACCAAGATTGTAGACAGTCCATCTAAAATGAATGCCAATGCATGTGTTACACATCTTAAAAACAAGTGTTTTTAAGATGTGTAACACATGTTAAAGCATGTAACCAATGTTCAAGCAAATTCTCCATCTAGAAATTTACTTGAAGAAGATAATTAAAGACATACATAAACATTTAGGTGCAATGGTTGTATCAGTCAGAAAATAACTAGCACATTCAAACCAAGATAATTAGAGTGGTGTTCATTCATAAAGATGTGGAAGAGTTGTAGAAAAACTGCAAGGGATGGTGTAGGTGCCCAGGGCTAGCAGCAGCAGCAAAGCTATCACCACCCTTAGGCCCAAAAGAAAGGGACGTGTTCTGAGAACTGGGAAGGAAGTATTGTATGGAGGTGGCCACCTTGAGAAGAGTGCTCTTCGGTCGAGGAGTACAACCAGTTCTAGGAGCCCTCACAAGGAAGGAACCAGGGGACTGACACTCTGATCTCACCCTCGTCCCTCCAATCTCCTGCTGGGAAGAGGCGTTGCCTGAAGCTGACTGGAAGTCAGAGGGCAAAGGAACCAGTTAATGTAATCCCTGAAGAAGAGTAGAGCGGAGAGAAAGATGGAAAAGGGTAGAAAGTGGATATGGAGGAATGAACAAGAGAGATCTGGCATAAAGATGTTCATAGAGGCACTGTTTATAATAATATAACATTGGAAATAATCCCAAACTGGAAGGAAATATAAACAATTTAAGGTATACATACCAAGTGAAGTGCTATGCAACCATTCCAAATATTGATGCAGAAAAGCTCACAAAACTGTATAATGTGATTTACCTTTTCTTAAAATAGTATGTATCTATATAGATATGTGTTTTTCTATGTATTTACATACATACACAATAAATGCACACACATTCATAGGAAAAAAAGACTTAAAGTACGGCCAGGCACGGTGGCTCACGCCTGTAATCCCAGAACTTTGGGAGGCCAAGGTGGGCTGAGGTCAGGAGTTTGAGACCAGCCTGACCAACATGGAGAAACTCCATCTCTACTAAAAATACAAAAAATGAGCCAGGCATGGTGGCGCACATCCGAAATCTCAGCTACTGGGGAGGCTGAGGCAGGAGAATCACTTGAACCTGGGAGGCGGAACTTGCAGTGAGCTGAGATGGAGCCACTGCATTCCAGCCTGGGTGACAGAGCAAGACCCTGTCTCAAAAAGAAAAAAAAGACTTAAAGTATATAAACCAAGATGTAAATAGTGGTTATCACAAGGAGAGTAGGATTATAGGTAATTTTATCTATATTATTTTTTTGAGCAGGAAAAGTTTAATATAAAGAATTATTGACTGTAACAGGGCAACAGAGAAACAAGGAGTTGGCTAGTTAAAAGTAAAGAGAATGCCAAAGAATCTGAGAATGGCAGGTAGGAGCAGCCACAACCCCTACGTCTGAGATCAATTACCCAGGAAGAAGCCCTCTCGGAGCTCAGATCTAGATGTTGTTGGAGATGGTACAGCTGTGGTTTAGTAGCTGGCAGGGAAGTTACCGTGCTACTGTGCTGCTGTGCTGCTGTGATGTTAAAACTTGCTTAAAATCTGTTCTCTAGGATGCTAGGGAATACTGTTCACTGGGAGGTGACTCACCGGAGACATCCTGCTACAAAACCAACTGACAGGTCAGGGTGTTTGAGAAATGTCTGGCCATAGGAGCCTTGCCAAGATGGCACACTGGAACCAGGAAGGAAAACCCTGTCCTTCTGCAAGGTAACTCTGGCTCCCTGTACTGACAAATCTTAACATATGTGCCAGCTGGCAAAGGGAAAATATAGAAAGAGCTCAGCTCCATTTTTGGAGAGCAAGTAATGAAGGATGAATTGGGAGCTGAGAGGCAATACATTGATAACTGGCACACACTCCAAATCTTACCACCTAGAGATACTACTTATGAACACACACAGATATCAATATTGTTTTTAACCTGTTATTTTCCTGCAATAGCGTGGTGTGGACGGCTTTACATGCCAATAAATATGATCCTCATCAACATTTTTCTTTGTCAAGTAGTATATATTCACTTTGTTTTATATAGCTGATTCCCTACTGGTTAATATTTAAATTGACTCCTATTTTTACTATTATAAAGAATGCTGTGCTCAACATCTTTAAATGCTTATTTTATCATACTAAATTATTAGAAGTTGAATTGTTGGAACAACTGTTCTATGTTAAATTGATAAGAGTAAATGCTGGGTGCATTATTTATTTGTTTTAGCAAGAAAGATATTTTTTCATTTTCTGCATTCCTCAATAAAGCATGAAGATGCTACCTTAGACATCTGATATGGTATCCAAGTCAAATAAGGTCAGGTACCAGTGTGGTTCCAAGAATTTCTCTGAGAGCCATGTAGCCTGGCCAGGGAAACTAACTGGCAAAGATGGCATGTATCTACCCTGGCTTTTCACTAAAATAAAGTATAGGATTAAAAAAAACCTTCATTTTTCAGAGCAGTTTTAGGATCACAGCAAAACTGAATGAAAGTGCAGAAGAGTTCCTATACACCCCCCATCCCTGACCCAATCTCCACTATCAACATCCCATACCAGAGTAGTACACTTGTTAAAATTAATGAACCTACATTGATACATCATTATCACTAAAGTCCATAGTTTACATCAGGGTTCACTCTTGGTTTGTTCATTCTTTGAGTTTTGACAAATTTTTAATGACATGAACTCACCATTGTAGTATCATACAGAATAGTTTCACTGCCCTAAAAATCCTCTGTGCTTTGCCTGTTCATCCCTCCCTCCCCGTAGCCCCTGAAAACCACTGATCTTTTTCACCATCTCTGTAGTTTTGTCTCATAGTTTCTACATTCTTCCAAAATGTCATATAGTCGGAATCATACAGTATGTAGCCTTTTCATACTGGCTTCTTTCAGTCAGTAATATGCATTTATGCATTTCCTTTGTGTCTTTTCGTGGTTCTTTTTTTTTTTTTTTTAAAGCACTGAGTAATATTCCATTGTCTGGATGTACCACAGTTTATCCATTCACCTACTGCAGGGCATCTCAGTTGCTTTCAAATTTTGGCAATTATGAATAAAGCTGCTGTAAACATCTGTGTGCAGGTTTTTGTGTGGACCTGAGTTTTCAGTTTATTTGGGTAAATATCAATGAGTATGATTGCTGGATCATATGGTAAGAGTATGTTTGGTTTCATAAAAAAGTACCAGGCCAGGCACAGTGGCTCACGCCTGTAATCCCAGCACTTTGGGAGGCTGAGGCGGGCGGATCACGAGGTCAGGAGATCAAGACCATCCTGGCTAACAGGGTGAAACCCCATCTCTACTAAAAATACAAAAAAATTAGCCGGGCGTGGTGGCGGGCGCCTGTAGTCCCAGCTACTCGGGAGGCTGAGGCAGGAGAATGGCGTGAACCCAGGAGGTGGAGCTTACAGTGAGCCAAGATCGCGCCACTGCACTCTAGCCTGGGCAAGACAGCGAGACTCTGTTTCAAAAAAAAAGTACCAAACTGCCTTCCAAAGTGGCTGCACCATTTTGCATTCCTGCCAGCAATGAATCAGAGTTCTTGTTCTCCACATCGTCACCAGTACTTGGTGTCAGTGTTTTGGATGTTGGCCATTCTAATAAGGGTATGGTGGTGTCTCATTGTCATTTTCTTTTCTTTTATTTTTTGAGACAACATCTTACTCTGTTGCCCAGGCTGGAGTGCAGTGGCACAATCACAGCTCACTGCAGCCTCCACCTCCCAGGCTCAAGCAATCCTTCCACCTCAGCCTCCCTAGTAGCTGGGACTACAGGCGTATGTCACCATGCCTGGCTTATTTTTGTATTTTTTGTAGAGACAGGGTTTCACCATGTTTCCCAGGCTGGTCTCAAACTCCTGGGCTCAAGCAATCCACCTGCTCTGGCCTCCTAAAGTGCTAGGATTGCAGACATGAGCCACTGTACCTGGACTCAGTGTCATTTTCATTTGCATTTTCCTGATAACATATGATATTGAACATCTTTTCATATGCTTACTTGCCACCTGTACATCTCCTTTGGAAAGGTATCTGTATAGGGCTTCTGCCCATTTTTTAATTGGGTTGTTCATTTGCTTATTGTTGAGTTTTAATAGTTCTTTGTATATTTTGGACAATAGTGGGTTTTTTTTAATCGGATGTGTCTTTTGCAAATATTTTCTCCTGGGCTTCTTATTCTCTTGACATTATCTCTTGAAAGAGTTTTTAATTTTAATGAAATTCACCTTATCAATTACTTCTTTAATGGGTCATGTCTTTGGTTGAATCAAAAAGTCATTGTCATACCAAAGGTCATCTAAATTTTATCCTATATTATCTTCTAGGAGTTTTATAGTTTTGCACTTTAGATTAAAGTAAATTATCCATCTCGAGTTAATTTTTATAAAGGATATAAAATCTCGGTCTAGATTAATTTTTATCCATGTAGGTGTCCAGTTACTCCAGCACCATTTGTTATAAAGACTGTCTTTATATTGTATTATGGGATATTAAATTTAGGATATTAAACTAAGAATCCTAACAGCTCCATTGTCTTGCCTTTTCTCCTTTTGACTATATTTACGTGGGTCTATTTCTGGGCTCTCTATTCTTGCCCATGATCTATTTCTCTATCCTTTGACAATAAGTTTCTCACCATAAGTATGTTGTTAGCTATAAGTTTCTGTAGCAGTGGGGTGTGTGTGTGTGTGTGTGTGTGTGTGTGTGTGTGTGTTTGAGACAAGGGTCTCACTCTGTCACCCACATTAGAGAGCAGTGGTATGATCTCGGCTCACAGCAACTTTCACCTCCCAGGCTCAATTGATCCCGAGTAGGTGGGACTACAAGCACACGTCACCACACCTGGCTTATAGCTGTTCTTTATCAAGTTGTAGATGTTCCCCCTTATTCCTCATTTGCTAAGAGCTTTTATCATGAATTGATGATAGATTTTGTCACTTTTTTTTTGCATCTATTGATATGCTCTTATGATTTTTCCCCTTTTATCTGTTGTGATGAGTTACATTAATTGATTTTCAAGTGTTGAACCAACCTTGCATACCTGAGATAAATCCCACTTGAACATTGTTAGACTCAATTTGCTAATTTTTTTTAATGAGTAATATTTTCTTGGCAAAGTTTTTTCAGAAATTGTTAAAAATGTAATTAAGCCATATGAATCTAGTCCTACCATTCTAGTCCTATAAATTCTAATTAAGATATCTTTGTGGTTATATGTGGTATGTTTACACTACTAATATTCACATGTAAAGCCATTACACAAATAAATAATTAATGTTAAAATTCAAGTGGTTTGTCTTATTTCACCACAGGGTGAAGGTTAGAAAATTGTGAAGTTTGCATTTAAGTCCACATTAGTTGTATTTTAACACTATCCCAAATTTCATATAGGAGAATGGTTTATTATAAAAGACTACGTAAAATTTAGACAAAAAGGTTGTATATAAATTAAGAGAACAATCCACTTGAAAAATGAAAAGCAGAAGACAGCTAGCTGATCACTAATGATACTTTGTTTAAAATTAAAACAATCACATTGATTTGGGAGCAATAATGGCCTTTAATTTTCAAAAATAAATGTTTTGCACTAGTCTTACCATTCATTATGTTGTTATAAGTCTGTAACATCCAGTATACAACCATAATTTGAAATCCAAACAAATCCTCAATACACCAAAACTCACACTTGAATGTTCTACTTTAATATCCTAAGCAATATAGAATTACATACACGATAACAAGAGAAAACACTTCTTTAGTCCTGCCTTAAATTAAGAGGAGACACACAAAGTACATGTGTTACATTCAATTATGTCAAAAGACAATACAAATCTGTTGGTTAGGTATATCTCTGTTCACAGAATAATACCTGATCTACCTTCTTTCCCAATTATTTTATTTTACAACCTTAACATTGTTAGCATCAGGAAATGGAATAAATAGTGCCTATTCACAAATCAATTGCATCCAGTTTTACAATATGTAAAAGATCCTTATAATTGCCTTTTGTTGAATTGGTATACCATAGTCCACTGTAAAACTGAAGGAATGATACAGCAATCTTCAAGAATTTTCCTACAAAACGAATGTGCACACTTTGGCCCATTTTCTTAGCTTTAGTAGTTTCAGGCCAGGCGTGGTGTCTCACACCTGTAATCCCAGCACTTTGGGAGGCCGAGGCAGGCGGATCACGAGGTCAGGAGATCTAGACCATCCTGGCCAACATGGTGAAACCCTGTTTCTACTAAAAATACAAAAATTAGCTGGGTGTGGTGGCACACTCCAGTAGTCCCAGCTACTCAGGAGGCTGGGGCAGGAGAAACACTTGAACCCAGGAGGCAGAGGCTGCAGTGAGCCGAGATCGCGCCACTGCACTCCAGCCTGGCAACAGAGCGAGACTCCATCTCAAAAAAAAAAAAATGTTTATTTAAAAAAGGAATTCAGTAGATTAACTTGTAAATAGTCATCTCAGATTTTGAACCTATAAAAATTCATCACATTGTTTTTGAGACAAATTGAGATAAGGCTATAATTTTTTCCATGTTAATATGTTGAGAAAATAGAACTGTACTTCTACAATAAGACACTATCTTTTATTTTTTTAAAGCAAATCAGTGAAAGAAAAACAAAACCTTTGGTTCACTTATGTATTTATGAGTGGAAAAAAATTATAATGTAAATCCCACTCCTTAAAAAACTTAGGTACAAATTACAGCACTATAGATAACCCTCCATTTGCTTCTTTTGTTTCACATGGAGACCTTGGAGATTCAACTCATTTTAAGAGACCTAACTAAGTATAAGTCCTCCAGGGAAACATTACACCAACTGGAAGCATCTTGGAACTTTTAAGTATATTCCAAAACATATATTTTTATGCATGCTTTAAACAAACAGTAGTTTTTAAAATCAGATAATCTAAACAAAAAGTTTGATGAGCACTAGCATTTAAGTTTTCTGACTTTAGCATTTAAGTAGTCTGACATAGCATTCATCAGTAACCAGGCTGCCCTGAACATGTACAATCTGAATCATGATTTGTTAAATATTACACCCTACTTCCCCAGAACATTTAGGCTGGTCATAAAGTTAAAAATGTGTAAGTAAGTACTTAAGCATCATCAGTTATGGACAGCCTCTTGTATAAATTGCTGTTTAGCAATACACAAACTGCTTCAAAGATTTATGCTTATGGGTTGGTATTCAATTATATCAATAAAATAGCATGTCCTGAAAATATGAGCACATTTTAAAACATACTAAGATGATTCTGTTAACCACAACAGTCCCACAGTATGACTGAGTAATAATAAGAATCTACTTTAAAAGCAAAAAAAAAAAAAATTAATCAGCATAATGAATGATTGATTCAACATAGCTCCCAGGGAACAGACCAGTCACCTGATTGAAGACTCCTTCATATAAGCCATCAACATTCTTTATAACATAAATGACTGCACCCTCCATAAATGACAGCTTATCATCCTTGTCTTTTGTATAATCATACACTGCAATGATGTTCTCAATATAATTATTTGGGGACCTTGCAGTATCCTTATCTGCATATGAAACATTATACTGAACTATTGCAGCCTCCTCATCTTCATAATCCACTGGAGTGGGTGGTGGTGGAGGTGGAAAGTCATCAAACATGAGAACATTATCTGGTGGTGTCAGTGGTGGAGGAGTTGAACTATCCAGTAATAGGGGATGAAGGTATAGGTACAGCAATGTGAATACTAACACTACTGCTTCCTCTGTTTTCTTGGCTTCCCTTCCTCCACTACTTTCATTGTGTGCCTTGGTTTCTGATTTAATCAAGCTGACCTGCCTGGACTATGATGACTTCCAAACCTAGCAGGATGCATCATCATATAGTCATTAGGAGCAGTTGCGGGTTTAATGGGTTCCAGGGTTTTATAAGGAGTATTCTGTTCCAGTAATCCCTGGCCTCATATGGGAGGACTTGGTGGTTTTGGATAGAAGGATTTGTTCTTGGCAGTGTGCCTTTTTTTTTTTTTTTTTTTTTTTTTTTTTTTTGAGACAGGGTCTTGCTCTGTCGCCCAGGCTGGTGTGCAGTGGCACAATCTCAGCTCACTGTAACCTTTGCCTCCTGGGTTCAAGCAGTTCTCCCTCCTCAGCCTCCCGAATAGCTGGGATTACAGGCACCCGCCACCACGCCTGGCTAATTTTTTGTATTTTTAGTAGAGACGGGGTTTCACCACATTGGCTAGGCTGGTTGCAAACTCCTGACCTCAGGTGATCCACCCACCTCGGCCTCCCAAAGTGCTGGCATTACAGGCGTGAGCCACCGCGTCTGGCTGGCAGTGTGCCAATTCTTGCAGGCTCGTTATTTACATGCTTGGCACCATGGCTCACATCATTCAGAACTGTGTAGACAATAGCTATCCAAACATACCTCATAAGACGCTCCATATTTGCAGGCGCTATTATTTTGTGAATCCTTGATGTAATCTTATTTGTTGTCCAAATACTAACATCTCTTTGAGCTACTTTTTCTTTATTAATATCCACGGTCTGTGAGATATGATAGATGAAAGACTCCATTCTTCAAAGCTGAAAGGCTTGGATGTTCACCAACTGGAGTACATTGTTAGACACTGCAGTTTTTTGATAAGTGACACTAACTGGAGGTCCGGTTATGTAGGCTTTGGTCTCTTCTAAAGCTTTTCTCTTGTCTTCACAGTAGTTTGCCACCTGGGTCAGGTTCTGGTAACTCACTATCAGCGCCCTCTTGTGAGACAGGATCTCCTCCTGTGGTAACATCTGCAGCTCCGCCATTTTCCACCCTTCTGTATCGGTTCCTATTGCATTAAAGAAACAGAGGCAGAAAGTTCTACTGAGGCTCCCAGCACCTCATAGCCTGGATCCAAACCACCTTGCCACCCGGTATTGTCAATTTGTTTATATTTTGTTGAGGATTTTTGTATCTGTGTTCATGAGAGATACATCTGTAGTTTTCTTGTAATGCCTTTGTCTGATTTTGGTAGTAAGATAATTATAGCCTCACAGAATGAGTAAAGAAGTACTACTTCTATTTCTAGAAGAGACCGTAAATAATTAATGTAATTTCTTCCTTAAATGTTTGGTAAAGTTACCAGTGAACCCATCTGGGCTTTCTGTTTTCGAAGGTTATTAATTATTGATTCAATTTATGTAGTAGACACAAGTCTATTCAGATCATCTATTTCTTCTTGTGTGAGTTTTGTTAGATAGTGTCTTTCAAGAAATTGGTCCATTTTTATCTAGGTTATCAAATTTCTGGATATAGAACTGTTCATAATATTCCTTTATCATCCATGTATTAATAATATCTGTGGGATCTGCAGTCATGTCCTCCTTTTCATTTCTGATATTAGTCATTTGTGTTCTCTCTCTATTTTTCTTAGCCTGGCTAGAGGCTTATTACTTTTGTTGACCTTTATAAAAAACTAGCTTTTTTGTAAAAACTGATTTTATTGACTTTCTCTATTGACTTCCTGTTTTCAATTTCATTGATTGCTGCTCAAATGTTTATTATTTCTTTTCTTCTGTTTACTTCTAATTTAATTTGCTCTTCTTTTTCTAATTTCCTTAGGTGGAAGCTTAGATGATTGATTATAGATTTTTCTTGTTTTCTAATATATTTATTCAATGCTATAAGTTTCCTTCTAAGCACTGCTTTCACTGCATCCCACAAATTTTGATAAGTGTATTTTCCTTTCATTTAGTTCAAAAGATTTTTAAATTTTTCTTGAGATTTTTTTTTGACTTACATGTTATTTAGAAGTGTTTAATCTCTAAGTATTTGGGGATTTTCCAGCTATCTTTCTGTTATTGATTTCTAAGTTTAATTTCATTGTGGTCTGAGAGGAGATATTGTATGATTTTTAGTCTTTTTAATTTGTTAAAAATTAAATGGGTCTTTCCTGGTGAATGTTCCATGGAAGCTTGAGAAGAATCTATAATCTCCTGTTATTGGATGAAGTAATCTACAGATACCAACTATATCCAGTTGATGGATGGTGCTGTTGAGTTCAACTATGTACTTACTAATTTTCTGTCTGCTGTATTTGTCCATTTCTGATACAGGGGTGTTAAAATCTCCAACTATAATAGTGGGTTCATCTATTTCTCCTTTCAATTCTATCATTTTTCACTTTATGTATTTTGATGTCCTATCGTTAGGTGCATACATATTAAGGATTATTTTGTCTCTTTTGTCTCTTGTTGGTTTTTTTTTTTTTTTTTTGGAGACAACGTCTTGCTCTGTGGGCCAGGCTGGAGTGCAGTGGCATGATCTGTCACTGCAACCTCTGCCTCTCAGGTTCAAGTGATTCTCCTGCCTCAGCCTCCCAAGTAGCTGGGATTACAGGCATGCACCACCATGCCCAGCTAATTTTTTTATTTTTAGTAGAGACAGGGTCTTACCATGTTGGCCAGGCTGGTCTCGAACTCCTGACCTTAAGTGATCCACTGGCCTCGGCCTCCCAAAGTGCTGGGATTATAGGCGTGAGCCTCCACACCCAGCAGATTGGTGGATTTTTTTTTTCCTTTTAGTACTTTTAAATATTTCACTCCATTCTCTTCTTGTTTGCATGGTTACTATGGAGAGGTCATATGTAATCCTTATCTTTGTTCCTCGAAAGGGAGATTATCGTCTCTCTGGCTCTTTTCAGATTTTTCCTTGTCTTCATCTGAAATTTGAATATAATATGTCTAGTTGTAATTTTTTTTTTGGCATTTATCCTGCTTGATATTCTCTGAGCTTCCTGGATCTGTGCTTTGGTGGCTGACATTAATTTGGGGAAATTCTTAGTCTTCATTGCTTCAAATATTGCTTCTATTCCTTTCTTATCCTTCTCATATTCCCATTATGTATATGCTATACTTTTTGTAGTTGTCCCACAGTTTTGAATATTGTGTTCTGATTTTTCAGTCTTTTTTCTCTCTCCTTTTCAGTTTTACAAGTTTCTATTGCCATATCCTCTAGCTCAGAGATTCTTTCCTTAGCCATATCCAATCTCTAATGAGCCCATCAAAGGCATTCTTCATTTCTGTGACAGTCTTTTCATATCTCTAGCATTTTTTTTAGAATATCCATCTCTCTGTTTATGTTATTTGTCTATTCCATGTTGTCTACTTTTATCATTAAAACCCTTAGCTTATCGATTATAGTTTTTTTTTTTGGAGAATTTGTATTATTTTAATTATTTTTATGTACAGAAAACTCAACAGTGTACATTTAACTCACTTTGGTGGCAAGTTCTTTAGCCTTTGCCTTTTCTGTATGGGCAATGTGAGCCATAGACTTGGGGCCCAGGGCCTTGCCTCCCCAGTGACGGTGGATCTCATCGGATCTGTCATAGTAATTGGTCCTGACAGCTTCCACCAGCTTAGCCAAAGCCCCTTTGTTTTCCGAGTTAACCTGTGTGAAAGCAACATTGGTGCAGGTCTTCCTGTGGACTAGACATCCCAGCCTTGCCTTCCTTTTGATAACACAGTAAGGGACCTCCATTTTATGGCACAGGGCAGGCAGGAAGACAACCAGCTTGATGAGCTCCACATCCTGTGCAGTCACCATGGGCTGAGCCTTCTTGTTCTCCACCAAGGGGGTGATGGTGTTAACTCCTGCTCAAAGGACAGGTGGTCTCTTAGTGGGGATGCCCCCTTTGCCCAGAGCTTTCTTTTCAGCCAGGGCCAACAGCCTCTGCTGCTTCTCTTGCTTTGTCTCTGGGCCAACTTAAATAGCTGAGTAGCTGTTTGGCGTTCCAGGGCCTGGGTGAACTGGTTAATCACAAGAGGCACTTTCAGCCGCTTATGGAGAATGGCTGTCTGCCCTCATATAGCGGGGCCATTTCAGAAAAAGAGTGAGGTCCCTTTTCAGGCCAGATGTCCTGTCCAATGCCAAAATTCTTAGGCTTTTTCTCAAACAGGGGATTCGCCACTTTCTTGGCCTCCTGCTTCTTTACGACAGCGGGGGCCAGAGCCACCTTTTTGCCCTTGGCCTTCTTTTCAGCATCTTGGGTGGCAGGAGGAGAGAGCAATTATAGTTTTTTAAATTTCTAGTCAGATAATTCCAACATTCCCATCATATCTGAGTCTGGTTCTGATGCTCATTCAGTCTCTTCAAACAGCGTTTTTTGCCTTTTAGTATGCCTTTTAAGCTTTTGTTAAAGGTGAACATGGTGTACTGAGTTTAAAAAAAAAGTAAAGTAAATACGATTTTAGTAATGCAGTGGTAAGGTGTTAGGGCAGGGGGAGAGGAAGTGTTCTATAGTCCTGTGATTAGGTCTCAGTTTTTATTGTTGTTGTCTTTTTTTTTTTTTTTTTTTTGAGACAGAGTCTTGCTCTGTTGCCCAGGCTGGAGTACAGTAGTACAATCTCAGCTCACTTCAACCTCCGCCTCCCTGGTTCAAGCAATTCTCCTGCCTCAGCCTCCCGAGTGGCTGGGATTGTAGTCATGCACCACCATGCCTGTCTAATTTTTGTATTTTTAGTAGAGACGGGGTTTCACCATGTTGGCCAGGCTGGTCTCAAACTCCTGACCTCTGGTGATCCGTCTGCCTCAGCCTCCCAAAGTGCTAGGATTACAGGTGTGAGCTACTGCACCCAGCCTGGTCTCAATCTTTTGTTGAGCCTGTGCCCCTGCACTGTGAACTTCACAAGTGCTTTTCAGGTGTTTTTCCTCTTAGGTGAGACAAGATAGCTAGAGGAGGCTAGAGTTGGGTATTTCACTTCCCCCAGGTAGGTTAGACCGTGATAAAGCCCCAGCAAGTAGGGCTCTCGTAAAATAGTTTCTCCTGAGGCAGGCCTTGTTAGGAAGAATAAAACGCTCTGGTGTATTTCAAAATGGTTCCTTTTTCCCCTCCCCCTGCCAGAAGCACAATATTTATGATCTAATATGATATGTCTAGTTGCAGTGTTTTTGGCATTTATCTTGCTTGATTTTGAGCTTCCTAGATCTGTGGTTTGGTGTCTGACATTAATTTAGGGGAAAGTCTCAGTCATTATTGCTTCAAATATTGTTCCTATTCCTTTATTATCCAATAACATTATCCAATATTTATTGTGAGGACCTGGTAGAGTTCCCAGAAGTAAAACTCACAAAAGTGTGCCCCCATCCCCACCTTGACTGGGTGTCCCTGGAATTTTTAACTCTGAGAGCTGCCCACACTGAGCTTCTATTAATTCATCAATTATAGTTCAGTTATCCTGTCACTGGTTCCGCAGAGGTTTCTGCTCCAGTAAGTTGTGATTCTGCCTCTGCCTGTCTGTCTCTCCAATCTTTGAGGCAGCAGTTTGTCCTGTGATCTCACTCTCTGACAGATCTAAGAAGAGTTCTTGATCTTTCAGTTTGTTCAGCTTTTTACTTATTGTAAGGCCAGCGTGGTAACTTCTAAGCTTCTTACATGCCAGGTGGGAAACCAGAAGTCCTATCTAGGTTTTTTAAAAATTTACGCATCATATGTAATTTATCTAAAATTGACATATATTACTTATATAGTAAAGAAAAAGGCTCGTTTTTGCTTTTGTTTTTCCTGCTTAACATATGCAGTTTCTTCCTCAGTAAAGCTCAAGTCAAAGGCTTCTGAGGCTAGATTCTATATAAGGAGCAAACAGGATTTGGGAAATACTCTTCTACTATAGACCATGCTTTATCATGATGACTTTTAAATTTGCATTTGTTGCCTCATTACCACAAAATGGCTGTTGTGATTTCAGACATTATATCTCAATTCAAGGTAAGAAGAGAGGAAAAGCAGCATAAGACCCATCTGTCCTTTTCACTAGGAAGACAGAAAATCCTCAACAAATCCTGCTTCAGTCTGGTTGACCAGACCTATGTTTCAGGGATGCTCCCAGCTACAAGAGGCTGGGAAAAGAAGCCTCTGAATGGAAATGTGAGGGGCAGGCAAGAAATGGATTGAGAATGGCTGCTGGGTTAGGCAATCCAACATAACTTTACAATATTTGAAAATGGTATTAACCTTTCCTTCACATTATTGATTCATTCCTTCTGCACAGACAAGAATCAGACATTGACTAAGCTT
Source organism: Pongo pygmaeus (assembly GCF_028885625.2). Lineage (NCBI taxonomy): Eukaryota > Metazoa > Chordata > Mammalia > Primates > Hominidae > Pongo > Pongo pygmaeus. The sequence goes on along the minus strand of NC_072388.2, from coordinate 54,210,317 downwards.
ATGAGTTTACTGTAACCCTGCTGACTCATAATGGTTATTCAAAACCAATACCTTGATATTATCAATAGAGTCAGGACTGAGAGAAACTGTTTTTAATAGAACAATTTAAAGTCCTAGCAGGAGAAAACAGGGTTGTTTTAATCTCTACCAACCCCACTTTCCCACCTTATTAATTATACTTTTGGAAGATCTGGATAAGCCTACTCAATCTTCAAGTCTCATTAAATATTTCCTCTTTGTTGAGTCCTTCCCTAGACCGTAGATCAGTTTAAGAACTCCCTGCTTTTTGTTCTCATAGGCCCCTGTTCTTCCCTTATCACAATACTAATGCTTTATTTCAATTCCTGATTAGAGTTCTGCCTACCTGACTAAAGAGTAAAGTTCATTGAAGTCAAGGATCGTCTTCCCTGTTCACTGCTGATATATAGTATAGACTGTCAATACATGTTTATTGAATGAATGAATGATTGCATCCCCCTTCTAACACCACCAAAAACTTCAAGATATCTATTATCCTATAATTGTCACACAGGGTCAAATTAGGACATCGAAACCACTCAGAATAGTTAAAGCAGAGGGAATTTACTACACTGAATTGATAACACAGGAGGTAAAAGATGCTGAAACTGGATCTCAGCATCTGAGACTACCTGAGAAGACTACCTGAGAACGGATATTACCTCAGATGGGCAGAGCAACAGCAGGAAGCTCTTAGGACCCTTGGGTTGGAGGGACAACAGGAAAAACCAGTATTACCACAACCCCAAGGGGTCACAAATGTACAGCAGAAGTCCCAGTACAGTGTGGCTCACCTGGGTCCCCTATTTAGAGTCTCACAAGGTCAAAATCAAGATGTTGGCAGGGCTGCATTCCTTTCTGAAGGCTCTAGGTATGAATCTGCTTCCAAGCCCTTTCAGGTTGTTGGCAAATTCAGCTCCATGATAATGTAAGACTGTGGTCCCAGTTTCCTTTGTTTGGTGTCAAATAGGAGTGACTTTCAACCTCTAGAGGCTGCCCCCACATTCCTTGGTTCATGCCTCCCTTCATCTTCAGAGCCAGCAATGGCAGATCAAGTCTTTCTCATGCTTCCAATTTCCTGGACTTCCCCTCTGCCTTATCTCTCCTGCTCCCAGCCAGAGAACTCTCTCCTGTTTTAAGGGCTCATGTGATTAGAGTGAGTCCACATGGCTAATTCACAATAATCCTCCCATCTCATAACCTTAATCACATCTACAAAGTCCCTTTTGCCAGGCAATGTATGGACATCTTTGAGCAACCATTATTCTGGCTATAACAGCCTCCCATTAGTCAAACTCAGCTAGATTTCAGTTGGTACAAGGGGCTGAGAAACAGGCCTGCAGAGCAGGAGAAGAGTGAGGAATAGATCTGAGGACAAGCAGGCTCAGGATCACTACATTTTAAGATGACAACATGTTTTTTCTTCTCAAACTTGGACTGGCCTAACAGATAATTGGCCTGATTTCAACTTGTCAAAGATAATGAATTAATCTCAATTACTATAAAAAAAACAAACGAACAAAACCCACAGTGATAACATACCCTGCAATTATATTAATTCAAATATAAGGCAATTGTCAATTGGCTTCCATTATCTGCCCAACCCTGATTCTCAAACAAGGGTCAGCTAAAATTATTATCTTCTGCAGAGGAATATGAAAATGAGGCCTAGGCCAGCGAGGGAAAATGCATACAATTCCAATCTCAAGAAGTGCAGAGTTTGAAGTGAGTCCCTGAGTCCACAGTATGTTCTTGGCCCAGTCTCTCTGGATTAAGCCATCGAGATGAGAGCCAACTAACCCAGAGATTCCTGGAATCATTGTTGCTGTCCCAGAAGACTCAGCCAGCCACAGGACCCAGAATTGTCCCCAGAAATATTTATGTCAATAAACTGCTGCCATATGATATCGAACTCCAGCAGGGACCAGGATAGATTGGATAGCAGAGTCAAACTCTTAAAATTATCCAGGGCAATCAATGAACAACTCTACCTTGTTGTAATGTTGCACCCCGAATAGTTTTATTAACCACAAAATAACAAGACTGCATTTTGTACTGCTTAAGTTTTTGGACCACACAAGTTTTAGAGATGGTATTTACAGTATTTCAAAACTCGAACGATCATTTTTGGTAATCATCCTCCAACATTTAACTTGCTTCTCATTAACAAGCCTGCATGGCAACAATGCCTAAAAGGGTTACTTCAACATTGAATTTTGTGAAAGCAACAAAAGAACTGTTGACAATAACAGAACTAGTACATGGAATGCGAACACTACAGTCAAGCATAATGAATACTATAGATGACCGATGTTGCAAGGATTCTGTCAGAAACACTCATTCCCCTCTGAGTGAAAACCTTTAGTGAGGTTGATGTGACTGAGAATAGGCTCTACTCTGGTCCACTTTACATTTTGTACTGTCCAAACTCTGCTATGCCTCTCCTCTCTTGTCTCACTCAGATCTGCATGCAGTAGGATGTCACTTTCTTGCATCCTTGACCTTTAGTAGAAATTCTCAGTCTTTGATTGTTTAAAATTCACCTTGCTGGGCGCAATGGCTCACATCTGTAATCCCAGCACTATGGGAGGGCGGATCACAAGGTCAAGAGATTGAGACCATCCTGGCCAACATGGTGAAACCACATCTCTACTAAAAATACAAAAATTAGCTGGGCATGGTGGCACGTGCCTGTAGTCCCAGCTACTCAGGTGCCTGAGGCAGGAGAATTGCTTGAACCCAGGAAGCGGAGGTTGCAGTGAGCCGAGATTGTGCAGCTGCACTCCAGCCTGGCGACAGAGCAAGACTCTATCTCAAAAATAAATAAATAAATAAATAAATAAAATTCACCTTAAGAACAGTTCTTTTTTTTTTTTTTTCAGACAGAGTCTTGCTCTGTCGCCCAGGCTGGAGTGCAGTGGCACGATCTCGGCTCACTGCAAGCTCCACCTCCCGGGTTCACACCATTCTCCTGCCTCAGCCTCCCAAGTAGCTGGGACTACAGGCACCTGCCACCACACCCAGCTAATTTTTTGTATTTTTTTTAGTAGAGACGGGGTTTCACCGTGTTAGCCAGGATGGTCTCGATCTCCTGACCTCACTATCCTCCCGCCTCGGCCTCCCAAAGTGCTGGGATTACAGGTGTGAGCCACTGTGCCCGGCCAAGGACAGTTCTTAAAGAAGTCTGTTCCTTTTAATACACCCTACAAATGCAGACTCCTGTTACCAAGTGCCCTGGAAATGAGGCTTCTCTCTCTTCTCATGGCCCAGGAGCTTTCTCCTCTCTCTCATATGAACTCTGTGTTCTCTCTCCAGTGGTCTATAAAAAGATGCTCTCAGTTCCACTCTTTAGTGTTGCATATATTGTCAGCCACCAAAGAAAGGGTTAACTTCTGCTTTGATAGGGAAATTTTCTGATTGAGGTCTGAGTTGAAAACCAGTGCCTCTTAGGGCAGGAACCTGTGTTACATGATCTTTGAAGTTTAACACTTCAACATTTTTCCTGGCTGCTAAAGCTTGAGCCGTTTTTTAAATTTTATTTCAAAGTATACATACAGTAATATTTACTCTTTGCTATACAGTTTTTTGAGTTTTGACAAGTAAATAGAGTGTATAAACCACCATCACAATCAACATTCAAAACAGTTCTGTTGGCCGAGCGTGGTGGCTCACGCCTGTAATCCCAGCACTTTGGGAGGCTGAGGCAGGCGGATCACCTGAGGTCAGAAGTTTGAGACCAGCCTGGCCAACATGGAGAAACCTTGTCTCTACCAAAAATACAAAAAATATCCAAGCATGGTGGCGGGTACCTGTAATCCCGGCTACTTGGGAGGCTGAGGCAGGAGAATCACTTGAATCCAGGAGGTAGAGGTTACAGTGAGCCGAGATTGTGCCACCGCACTCCAGCCTAGGTGACAGAGTGAGACTCTGTCTTAAAAAAACAAAACAAAACAAAAACAGTTCTGTCATCCCAAAAATCTTCTTTAGGCTGCTCCTTCATAATCAACCTTAACTCCAGCAACCACAGATCTGTTCTTGATTCCTGTAGTTTTGCCTTTCCAAGGATGTTATAGAAATGAAATCATACAGTGATATATGAAAGATACAGCCTTTTGAGTCTTTCTTTCACTAAGCATAATGCATCAGAGATTCATTCATGTTGTTGTATATATCAATAGTTGGTTCGTTTTTTATCACTGAATAGTATTCTATTGTGTGGGGCATTAGTTTCTTATGGCTGCTATAAGAAATTACCACATTGATAGTTTAAAGCAACAGAAATTTATTCTCTCACAGTTCTGGAGGCCTGAAGTCCAAAATCAGTATTACTGGACTAAAATCAAGGTGTTGGCAGGGCCTCTAGAAATTTTAGGGGCTGATCTGTTACTTGCCAGCTACTGGTGGCGGTCAGCATTCCTTGGCTTATGGCCACATCACTCCAATCTTTGCCTCTCAGGTCATAGTGCCTCCTCTTCTCTGTCTAGAGTCAAATCTCCCCTTAACTTTCATTTATAAGGATACATGAAATCTCCCCATGCCAGGATCCTTAACTTAATCACATTTGCAGTCTTTTTTTCTTTTTCTTTGCCATATAAGGTAACATTCACAGGTTCCAGGTATTAGGACATATTATCTGAAGGGTCATTATTCAGCCTTCCACGTGGATATACCAGAGATTATTTATTCATTCACCCATTGAAGGATATTTGGGTTGTTTCCAGGTTGGGATAATTATGAATAAAGCTGCTATAAGTATTTACATAAAGGTGTTTGTTTTAAGTTTTCATCTCTCTTGGGTAAATACCTGAGAGTGAGACTGCTGGGACAAATAGTAGCATAGTTCAACTTTATAAGAAACTGTCAAACTGATTCAAAAGTGGTTGTACCATTTTGCAATTTCACCAGCAGTATTTGAGAGGTCCAGTTCCTCCACATCCTTGTCAACAGTTGATTGTCAGTTTTTCTGATTGTAGGCATTCTGGTAAGCATGTACTGGTATTTCCCTGTGGTTTTAATTTGCATTTCCCTAATGACTAGTAAGGTTGAGCATTTTTATTCTGTGTTGAAATTTTAATGTTGCGTCACTTCATTCCCTCTCTCACTTGGCTGTATTTTCTTTTAGCTCTCCAAATGTGCTTTAGTAATTGTTTAGAATTAATTAACTACTTAATAAGTAAAAATCTTATAATTATTAGCTTCTCATGAAGTTAAAACTACTGAGTAACTTTCAACGTAAAGGAAAATTCTTTTTTTTTTTTAACCTTGCATCTCCAGCTCAAAGGAAGGAATTCTGTCAAGATGAGTCATCATGGTATTCACAAAATATACCCAAGGTGCATGGTTAGCATGAGGTGATTAGTAAGATGGGTTAAGAGTACGTCTATAATGTACATGTGTTCTTTTTCACCTTTATGCACCTTTTTGGATTAATACTCTATGTGTACCAAAATAATTCGGGGAATCTTCCCTTCAAAAATATGAGTGGAATACGATATTTCTAACTCAGTTTAAGTCCATATAATTAGGTCTTTAGGGCATGCTTGGGCCTGAAGTCCAACAAACCAGATTTGCTTAGAAGCAATTTTCTTAACCAATGAAATACTGCCTCTGAAGCTGCCAGAAACTCTGAATATCATCAGGTCTGCTGAGGCACCTGGAGAGTAATAAACCATTTGAATCAGAATCCACTTACTATTGAATGCCAAAACTCTCTCAGGCTAGTTGGTGCATAAAATATGCCTCCATGTTTCCAATAGCTCCAGGATAAATGTCCTGTGCCAAAGAAATACAACAAGTAAGGCAAAAACCTCAGGAGGCTTGGAAGATAGGAGAAGTGACAATCTTAGCACAAAGGACTCAAGTATAGAATCTTATTCTTTTAAAAAATATTATTAGAATATTTTTATTAACAAAAATAGTAGCAGAAATGGTGTGCCAGTACACTTGTGGCATATATGTTAATAAAAACTAGTAACTATCCTTTATGGCATGTTTATACTATTATGCCAGACCCTGTTATAAGTAGTTGACATAAATTCACTCATTTAATCCTTACAACTAACCCAAGAGTAGGTACTATTTTTATCCCCATTTATGGATGAAGAAACCAAGAAACAGAGTTGAAATGATTTTTCCAAGGTCCCAGTGGAGCATCACACAGAGGCAGACAGGCCCCACTAAGGCAGATGGTGACTGCTGTCCAGGAAATGTTACCGCATCTCCTACACCCAACCAGTGACCAGCCTGATCATGGAGCTTTTCAAAAATCTGATTCTTATGCCCCGCCCCCAGGATTCTAGTTCAGTCAGTCTGAATTCTGCATCACTTTTGTAGATTACCCTGGTGATTCTGAGCATTAGCTTGGATTGCCAACATCAGGTTGGTTTCCCATTGGTGATTTGGCAATGTCTTTTTGCTGGTGGATCATTATTAAGTTCCTTCAGACCACACAATATTCCACATCATAGGCAATGGGGCAGGTTACTACTTTTAAAATTTCCAATGCAATGAGTAAAAGTCAGAATTAGTATTTTACTTACATATGATACTTCTCGTACCTGAGCTCATCTTCCGTTAAAACATATTTTAGCCAGGTGCTGTGGCTCACCCCCGTAATTCCAGCACTTTGGGAAGCCAAGGCAGGAAAGTCACTTGAGGCCAGAAGTTCAAGACCAGCCTGGACAACATAGCAAGACTCCATCTCTACAAAAAATTTAAAAATTAGCCAGGCATGGTAGTTTGTGCCTGTAGTCCCAGCCACTCAGGAGGCTGAGGTGAGAGGATCACTTGAGCCCAGGAGTCCAAAGCTGCAGCAAGCTATGACAGCACCACTGCACTCCAGCCTGGACAACAGCGTGAGACCCTGTCTCTTTAAAAAACAAAAACAAGCAAAACAAAACATTTTAATTGTTACACATAGTATATATGTGCATTTTTGTTAAATTAAGACTTATAATCTCATAATGATCATGATTTCCCCCAAATGCTGGTGATGACCAAATTTCTATTTCTGTCCCAGACATTGAACCCCCAGCCTAAAAATCATATTGCATATTGGATGTTTCTTCCTGGAAGAATGTCAAACTGAACAAGTCTGAAACTGATCTTTGTGCATCACACCCCAGCCAAACCTGTTACTTCTCCTACATTCCCTTTCTTGGTGATTGGCTTGTCCACCCACTCAGCCACACCAGCCAAAATGCTGGGAGTCATTTGGATTCCACTGCCTCCCCCGCTTCCTATGACCCAACAGTCCACCTGCTTCCCACGGCCTCCCCTTCCTGCTGCCCCTGCACCAGTTCACGCCACTTCTTGGAGGACATCGCGGGGTCTATCTCCCAGTTCCCTGTCTTGGGCTGCACTGCTTCCAGAGCGCTTGCTTTCTTTTCTTTCTTCCTCTTTGTTCTTTTGCTGTTGGGTCCAAGCTTCACTTTTTAAAAATGACATAATCTGTTTCAAATATACAGTTGAGTACAGAGAATAATAAACAATTGTGTTCTACTAGTTTTATCAACATCTCAACATTATCATGTTTGCCAATTTATTTAAAGAAATATATATAAATTTATGTATTTAATGTATATTTCAACTGCCAGAGGTCACTGGTTTGAATCCAGCTCCACTACTTACTTACTACATATGTATTAATACATATTATATAAAAATATAGGTATTGAAACCCACCTTGACTAGCTCGTCCCCTAGTCCCTGAGTCCCCCTTTCCCAGGGCACTCTCATGAATTTGCTATTATCAGTCTCACGTATGTTATTATTTTCTCTAGACATTTATATGTTCATAAACAATTCAAAGTGCTGCTTTGTAGGTTTTTAAACTTTACTAAAATAACATCATACTGTATATATTCTCTGCAGCCTGCTTCCTTCACTCAATTTTGTTTTTTCTTCTTTTTGCCACATGTTGCCCTAATTCATTCATGTTAACTACCATATGGTATTCTATTATGGCTCTATACTACAATTTATTTATTTATTCTCTGTGGAAGAACATTTAGGGTTTTTTGCTAATACAAACAGTGGAGCATTGCTGTTTTTGAACAGATGTTTGAGAGTTTCTCCAGGCTAAATTCTCAGGAACGGGATTACTTTCCTGGTCTCCCAAGACAGAGACAAATAGTATCCCGCCTCCTTTTCTCTAATCCGCACTGCTGCCAGAACAATTTTTCGGAAATGCCCATCTGATCCTGTCACTCTCCTGCTTAAGTGCCTTTCATGAAACAAACCTGCCATTCCTCAATAGGGCACATGGGGCCTGTGCTCTGGGCCCTGCTGCTTCTGCAGCCTTCTCTCCCCTCTCTACCCCACCTGACACCCAGTGTTCCAACAATTGCTCCCTGCATCCCTAACAGGCCCCAGGGGTCCTGTCTCCCAAACCCTTGCACCATCTTCTCTCTTTCCAGGACTGCCCTACCCTCACTCATCTCCTCCAGCCTTCATACCAGGAAATACCTAATTTACAGGGTAGGGTCTTGCTCTGTTGCCCAGGCTGGAGTGCAGTGGCACAATAACAGCTCATTACAGCCTTGACCTCCCAGACTCAGGTGATCCTCCCACCTCAGCCTCCTAAGTAGCTGGGACCACAAGTGTGGGCCATGACACGTGGCTAATTTTTAAAATTATTTGTAGAGATGGCGTCTCCTATGTTGCCCAGACTGGTCTCCAACTCCTGGACTCAAGCACTAATTGTTTTTTGAGAGTCATGTTCTCACGGACTTTTCCTCAACTGCTAGAGGTCACTGGTTTGAATCCAACTCTACTACTTACTAACTCAGGCACATCTTTAAACTTCTCTGAGCTCAGTTTCTTCATCTATAAAATGAGGAAAATAATAGCACTCACCACATATGCCTGTCATATGGGTTGTATTTGATTATCAATACTTTGATTATTGAATTTGATTGTTGATATAGAGTACTTTATATAGTGCTTGACAATAAATGTTAGCTCTTGTCTATTCATCCATGAAAGCATTTTATTAGAATTATGATTTTTTGTTGTTGTTAGCTATTTTTTTACATATTTCTCTCCCTCTACTAGCAATAAGTATTTCAAAGTCTAGAACCATGTTTAATTCACTTTATCAACAGCACAGTCTCTGGCATAGAAAAGGCACATAGTAAATGTTGAGTGAATAAATGAATGGTTCTTGGGGCTCTCAGAACTGCTAGTTTATTATTATTTATTTATTTTTGAGATGGAGTCTCACTCTGTCGCCCGGGCTGGAGTGCAGTGGTGTGATCGCAGCTCACTGCAACCTCTGCCTCCTGGGTTCAAGCTATTCTCCTGCCTCAGCCTCCTGAGTAGCTGGGATTACAGGCATGCGCAACCACACCCATCTAATTTTTGTCTTTTTAGTAGAGACAGAGTTTTGCCATATTGACCAGACTGGTCTCAAACTCCTGACTCCAGGTGATCCACCTGCCTTGGCCTCCCTAAGTGCTGGGAGAACAGGCGTGAGCCACCATGCCTGGGCTGAACTGCTAGTTTTTTTTTTTTTTTTTTTTTTAAGGATTTAATATTTTCTTATAGATGGTATCACATTTCCACAGAAAAATGCAACTTCTAGTGACGCTATTTTTGTTTCCCTTTTACCAGCAAAGCTTTCTTACAGTAGTTTTATTTCTTTAGCTTGATAATGATTTCTGCAAGCCTATTAGTAAATAGTGTTAAAAGTATTTACTTTGCCACTTGGTTGTTGCCTACAGAAAAGATATACTTAAAAACAAACAAAAAGGCCCAGCACGGTGGCTCACACCTGTAATCCCAGCACTCTGGGAGGCCGAGGCAGGCAGATTGCCTGAGCTCAGCAGTTCGAGACCAGCCTGGGCAACACAGTGAAATCCTGTCTCTACTAAAATACAAAAAAATTAGCCGAGCGGCATGCACCTGTAATCCCAGCTACTCAGGAGGCTGAGGCAGGAGAATCGTTTGAATCTGGGAGGCGAAGGTTGCAGTGAGCCAAAATTGTACCACTGCACCCCAGCCTGGGTGACAGAGCGAGACTCTGTCTTCAAAAAAAAAAAAAAAGCTTTACGGCTGATATGGTTTTGTTGCCTACTTACAACCTTACTGAGGTATAAATTCATACCTAGAACTGTAATGAAAAGGCAGGGGCAATTTCTGAAAACTGAAGGTCTGTTAATGTAGATTTACCAGTAGAAAAAGCAAATAGAAATGCTTCTGACCTAGAGGGAGAGTAATTGGAAAGGAGAGATGACAATAGAAAGATGACATTCTTTTAGCCTTCCTCCTCTGTCTCAATCTTCCTCAGTACCTGGAAACCAGGGACCAAGCCCCCAGACTGGGTCTTGCAGGGCTCCTCAAACATTCTGCACCGTCAACCAGACTGGATTCTCCCCTTAGCTCCTGCCCAGTTACCCTGCCCTGTCACACTGCTGTCTCCCTGCAGCACAGTGGTCTTCTCTGAACCCTGAAACAACTGCAGCTAGCTACCCTCCTCAAGCTCTCTGCATCCCCCACTCCCACCCCCAGCGCAGGACTGCCTAACAGCGACAGCTCTCCTGCAGCAGATGCCACTCTGCACTGGGTTTTCTGGGACTAATGATACCCAAACATGCTTGAGCATGCTGGCTGTTTGGGCATTGCACCCTGGATCACTATACTCTTGCCAAGCCAGCCCCTGAGGCAGGAGTGGTGTCCCAGTAGGGAACTACTCCTAGTTTCCAGGACCATGCTGAAGCTCAGCTTCCCCTCCCCGCTGGCCCCAGGCAGCCAAATCTCAGCACCTGCCAGCCTGGACACCATCCAGTTCCCACCACTGTCACTTCTTATCTGTCACACTTTTTCTGTTTTCTCCTTTCTTGCCTTTTTTTGAACTGACTGAGTTCCCTCTGTTTCTGCCTCCATTTCCTTACTCCAAAGGAATAAGGAACAGATATATAGATATATAGATATAATCTCTTTTAAATAGAAACCCACCAAAACAATACAAATACCTTAGACAGCGTATAAATTAGTTCTTTTTTAGCTCCACAAATAACATACCAGTTTTATAGTTAATGCTATTCAAATTGACCCACATACATTTCTATTTCTTTGCTTATGATTCCTTCTTATGTCTCAGACCTCTGATCTGGAGCTATATTTCATTTGTGCCAATGATATCCTTTAGAATTCCCTTTGGTACAGGACTCTTGGTAGTAAGCTCAATAGTTTTTGTTTATATGAAAATGTATTTTTTTCCTTCATTCTTGAAAAATCATTTCACAAGATATACAATTTTAGATCAACAGTTATTTTTTCTGCTGAGAATTTAGCCATCAATCATCCCTTGTAAGTAATCTGTCCTTTGTTCTGGGTGCTTTTCATATCTCCTCTCTGTTATTGTTGCTCCACAATTTCACTGGTTGAAAGTCACACCCTATGATGTGGATTTCTTTTTATTGATGCTACTTGGGATATATCAGACAACCTGAATTTGAGGATTGGTGTTTTTCATCACTTCTGGAAAATTCTCAGCCATTAACTTTTCAAATATTGGCTCAGCTTTATTTCCTCTCTTCTTTCCTTTTGGAACTCCCATTAGGCATGTGTTAGATCTTTTCACTTTACGTTTCTTACCATCTCTTTCACATTTTCCATATTCCTGTCTTTCATTGCTGCCCCCTGCTTAATTTTTTCAGCTCCAGCTTCCAGTTTCTCTTCTGCACTATTAAGTTGAATTTTTAATTTCATTTTTTTACTTCTAAAAGTTTTAATTTATTTAAATGTTTTAAGTAAGGATATAATAGAATAGAGCAGGCTAGAATAGGATCCATATCTGATAATACCAATATGTAAAATATTTACAGGTTTGGTGCTATAGTCTGTTGTTTCTGCTGGCTCTTGATCATGGTGCTTTGCTTCCTGTGTTTTGTTCTGTTTTGTTGTAATTTTGTTTGTTTTACAATACAGTTATATTACTTGGAATCTCTTCAGTGGAAATTCTTTCAGATTTGGGTTAAAAGTAGGTTTCTTGAAAGAATATTTATATTTGTTTCTTCCAGGTACTTCATTCACTTAGTAGCCAGGATCACTTGAAAAAATTGACTTGAGGTTTTCAGCACATGTAGGTGGTATTAATTTAGGCTGAAAAGGCCAGGCGCAGTGGCTCATGCCTGTAATCCCAGCAGTTTCGGAGGCTGAGTTGGGCAGATCACTTGAGGTCAGGAGTTCGAGACCAGCCTGGCCAACATGGTGAAACCCCCATCTCTACCAAAAACATAAAAAATCAGCCAGGCGTGGTGGCGCATGTCTGTAATCCCAGCTACTTGGGAGGCTGAGGCAGGAAAATCGCTTGAACCTGAGAGGCAGAGGTTGCAGTGAGCCAGGATCATGCCACTGCACTCCAGCCTGAGTGACAGAGAGAGACTCCATCTCAAAAAAAAAATAAAAATAAAAATAATTTAGCCTGAAAAATCACATGAAGATTGGCTTGTGAATGTGAATTCTCAGGGAGAAATTTTTTTCCCCTTCCATCTAGCATCAAGCTGGTGTGAACCCCAAAAATCTGAGACAGGTCTCAGTTAATTTAGAAAGTTTATTTTGCCAAGGTTGAGGACACGTGCCCATGACACAGTCTCAGACATGTGCCCAAGGAGGTCAGAGCACAGTTTGGTTTTATGCATTTCGGGGAGACATGAGACATCAATCAACATAAGCAAGATGAACATTGGATTGGTATAGAAAGGCGGGACAACTCAAAGCAAAGGTGGGAAGACTCGAAGCTTGGAGGGGGCTTCCAGGTGATAGGTAAATAAGGGACAAATAGTTGCATTCTTTTGAGTTTCTGATTCGCCTCTCCAAAGGAGGCAATCAAATATGCATTTATGTCAGTGAGCACAGGGGTGACTTTCAATAAAATGGGAGGCAGGTTGGCCCTAAGCAGTTCCCAGCTTGACTTTTCTCTTTAGTTTAGTGATTTGGGGGCCCCAAGATAGATTCTCTTTTCATACTGGAGACAGACAAGTTTTTTTATTGTCCCTTTTTGTGAGGCAGGTATGTCTAGTTCACCCTTAACCTAAAAATATAGAGGTTTTTTTTGCCCAACATTTTTGCAAGCAGCTCCCTTTAGACTCCCTACTTTTATTGGGCCCTGGGTTTCATCTCCTGTCTCATGCCTGTGTGGTTGTCAAATCTGAAGCTTATCATCACCAGGATTCAGCAGTTGTCCTTGAGATGAAAACTGCTCTACTTGCCTCTCTGATTCTCACTTTCCCTTTGTTTTTGACTTCAGAAATTCCTTACAGTCTTGCCAGCTCAGCAATGCATTGAAAAATGTTTCATATTTTATCCAGCATTTGTGGTTGTTCTCATATGAGTGTTGTTCAGGCTATCTAATCAACCATGCTGTCAGAATAGAAGTCCTCATTTCTTACTTATTTTTCCCACTTTAAAAATGTTTTATTATACATTGCAAGTAGTTATTTTATTTGTCAGAATCTAATGTGTTCAGTGTAGGGTTGCCAGATTTAGTAAATAAAAATATAAGATACCTAGTTAAAATTGAATTTCAGAGAAATAATGAATTTTTTAGGATAAGTCCCATTTAATATTTAAGACATACTAAAAAATTATTTGTTATTTAGCCAAAGTTCAAGCTTAACTGGACACCCTATATTTTGCCCTAGTTCTGAGTCTAATCTAAGGTAAGTGATAAAAATTATTTCGACCAAGAGATAGTTACCCCTTTAGGGGAAGTACATACTATGTGATTATTTGCAGCATTATCTACGCAATTGCTCTAACATAAAAACAAATGTAAATCTTTAATCACAAAAGTAATACATGTATGGTAAAAAAAAATGTAAATAAAATGTCCACATTTCTTTTTAAAAGTTGCCCATTTTTTATGAGTACTGCTAAAATCTAATACTTAGAAAATCAAACTCAGACCTAGTGAACAATGAAATAGTTAATTTTATCTCTAATAGTTGGGTAAAGTATAGCTAAGAATTGCTAAAACACCTCATGTGCCATATCCTAGCTAATGACATAGCAAGTAATTTATTTAGAATAAGTAAAGACTTTAAATGCTAAATACTAAAATACACCCAACACTATTTTACTGCAAGAGCAGTTAATACAGCCTATACTTTCGTATGTGTGAGCACAGATTGAGTTGTTCAGCAAAGTTAACCAAACAAGTCAGCTCTAATAATGTTACTGGCAGCTGGTCACAACCTCAAATGATTTGTGATCTAACTCAACCATGAGTAGTCATTGATGAGGCATTATTCAGAACAGATCAACTGGAAAGATAGTTTTGGGTTGGGTGCTGGCTCACGCCTGTAATTGCAGCACTTTGGGAGGCTGAGGCAGGAGGATCACTTGAGGTCTGGAGTTAGCCAGGCATAGTGGCTCATGCCTGTATTTCCAGCCCTTTGGGAGACCAAGATGAGTGGATCACTTGAGGTCAGGAGTTCGACACCAGCCTGGTAGACACTGAGTACTTTTTGTACCCATTAACTATTCCTACTTCCCCCTAGCTGTCCCACTATCCTTCCCACCCTCTGGTAACCATCCTTCTATTCACTATCCATCAGTTCAGTTGTTTTAATTTTTAGCTCCCATAAATAAATGAGAACATGTGATGTTTGTCTTTCTGTGCCTGGCTTATGTCACTTAGATAATGATCTCCAGTTCTGTCCAGGTTGTTGCAAATAATAGGATCTCATTCTTTTTTAATGACTGAGTAGTGTTTTATTGTCTATATGTACCATATTTTCTTTATCCATTCATCTGGGTGTTTTTTTTTTTTTTTTGGTTTTTTGTTTGTTTTGTTTTGTTTTGAGACAGAGTCTCCCTCTGTCACCCACGCTGGAGTACAGTGGCACAGTCTTGGATCGCTGCAACCTCCACCTCCTAGGTTCAACTGATTCTCCTGCCTCAGCCTCCCAAGTAGCTGGGATTACAGGTGCCTGCCACCATGCCTAGCTAATTTTTGTCTTTTTAGTAGAGACGGGGTTTCACCATGTTGGCCAGGCTGGTCTTGAACTCCTAACCTCAGTGATCCGCCCACCTGGGCCTCCCAAAGTGCTGGGATTACAGGTGTGAGCCACCGTGCCTGGCCCATTCATCTGTTAATGGACACTTAGGTTGCTTCCAAATCTTGGCTATTATAAACAGTGCTGCAACAAACATGGGAGTGCAGGTATTTCCTCAATATACTGATTTTCTTTCTTTTGGGTATATACCCAGCAGTGGGATTGCTGGATCATGTGGTAGCTATATTTTTAGTTTTTTGAGGAACCTCCATACTGTTTTCTATAGTGGTTCCACTAACTTACATTCCCACCAAGAGTATACAAGGTTTCCTTTTCTCCACATCCTCAGCAGCATAAATGCCATTTTAACTGCGGTGAAATGATATCTCATTGTAGTTTTGATTTGTATTTCTCTGATGATCAGTGATGTTGAGCACCTTTTCATATGTCTGTTTGCCATTTGCATGTCTTCTTTTGAGAAATGTCTATTCAGATTTTTTCCTACAGAGTTGTTTGAGCTCCTTATATATTCTCGTCATTAATCCCTTGTCAGATGGGTAGTTTGCAAATATTTTCTCCCATTCAGTGGATTGACTCTTCACTTGGTTGATTGTTTCCTTTGCTGTGCAGAACCTTTTTAACTTGATGTAATCCCACTTGTCCATTTTTGCTTTGGTTGTCTGTACCTATAGAGTATTACTCAAGAAAATTTTTGCCCAGATCAATGTCCTGGAGAACCTCCCCAATATTTTCTTGTAATAGTTTCACAGTTTGAGCTCTTACATTTGAGTCTTTAACCCACTTTGATTTGATGTTTGTATGTGGCAAGAGATAGGGGTCTAGTTTCATTCTTCTGCATATGGATATCCAATTTTCCCAGCACTATTTATTGAAGAGACTGTCCTTTCCCCAATGTATGTTCTTGGCACCTTTGTCAAAAATTAGTTCACTGTAGGTGCATAGATTTGTTTCAGGGTTCTCTGTTCTGTTCCATTGGCCTACGTGTCTGCTTTTATGCAAGTATTATGCAGTTTTGGTTACTGTAGCTCTGTAGCATAATCTGAAGTAAGGTAATGTGATTCCTCCAGTTTTGTTCTTTTTGCTTAGGATAGCTTTGGCTATTTCAGGTCTTTTGTGGTTCCATTTAAATTTTAGAATTTTTTTCTATTTCTGTGAAAAACGTCATTGGTGTTTTGATAGGGATTGCATTGAGTCTTTAGATTGCTTTGGGTAGTATGGACCTTTTAACAATTTTGATTCTTCCAATCCATGAACATGGAATACCTTTCCATTTTTTTAATGCCCTCTTCAATATTTTCATCAGTGTTTTATAGTTTTATAGTTTTCATTGTAGAGCTCCTTCACTTCTTTGGATAAGTTAATTCCCATGTATTTAATTTTATTTGTGGCTATTGTAAATGGGACTTTTTTAAAATTTGTTTTTCAGATTGTTCACTGTTGGCATATAGAAATGTTACTGAATTTTGGCTGGGGACAGTGGCTCATGCCTGTAATCCTAGCACTTTGGGAGGCCAAAGCAGGTGGATCACCTGAGGTCAGGAGTTCAAGACCAGCCTGGCCAACATGGTGAAACCCCATCTCTACTAAAAATACAAAAATTAGTTGGGCATGATGGTGCACACCTGTAATTCCAGCTACTCAGGAGGCTGAGGCCGGAGAATTGCTTAAACCCGGGAGGCAGAGGTTGCAGTTAGCCAAGATTACACCACTGCACTCCAGCCTGTGTGACAGAGTGAGACTCCATCTCAAAAAAAATGCTACTGAATTTTGTATGCTGGTTTTGTATCCTGCAACGTTACTAAGTTTGGCAGTTCTGATAGTTTTTTTGGTGGAATCTAAATTTTCCAAATATAAGATCATATCATCTGAAAACCAGGATAATTTGATTTCTTCCTTTCCAATTTGGATGCCCTTTACTTCTTTCTCTTGCCTGATTGCTCTAGCTAGGACTTCTAGTACTTTGCTGAATAATGGTGCTGAAAGTGAGCATCTTTGTCATGTTCCAGATCTTGGAGGAAAGACTTTCCGTTTTCCCCATTCATTATGATAATAGCTGTGGGTCTGTTGTAGTTGGCTTTTATTATGCTGAGGTATGTTCCTTCTATACCTAGTTTGTGGAGGATTTTTATCATGAAGGGATGCTGAATTTTATCATATGCTTTTTCAGCATCAATTGAAATGAACATATGGTTTGTGTCCTTCATTCAGCTGATGTGATGTATCACATTGATTGATTTGCATATGCTGAAACATCTTTGCATCCCTGGGATAAAGCTTGGCCATGATGAATGATCTTTTTTATGTGTTGTTGAATTCAGTTTGCTAGTATTTTGTTGAGGATTTTTGCATCAATATTAATCAGTGATATTGGCCTATAGAATTAGTGAGCTTGAAGATAGGCTATTTGAAAATGCAGTCAGAAGAGACAAAAAAAAAGAATAAAAAATAATGAAGCATGCCTACAAGATTTCATATAGATATGAAATATATATATTATATATATATGAAATATATATATTATATATATATGAAATATATATATATTTTATAGAGAGAGAGAGAGAGAGAGAGAGTGTGTGTGTGTGTGTGTGTGTGTAGTCTTGCTGTGTTGCCCAGGCTGATCTCAAACTCCTGGGCTCAAGTGATCCTCTTGCCTCAGTCTCCCAAAGTGCCAGGATTACAGGCGTGAGCCACCACACCTGGCATAATTCATTCTTCTGCTTGATCAGTTCTGCTATTAAGAGACTGATGCATTCTTCAGTGTGTCAGTTGCATTTTTCAACTCTAGAATTTCTTCTTGTTTCTTTTTTATTATTTCAATCTCTTTGTTAAATTTATCTGATAGAATTCTGAATTCCTTCCCTGTGTTATCTTGAATTTCTTTGAATTTCCTCAAAACAGCTATTTTGAATTCTCTGTCTGAAAGGTCACATATTTCTGTTTCTCCAGGACTGGTCCTGGTGTCTTACTTAGTTTGTTTGGTGAGGTCATGTTTTCCTGGATGGTCTTGATGCTTGTGGATGTTCTTTGGTGTCTGGGCATTGAAGAGTTAGGTATTTATTGTAGTCTTCACAGTCTGGGCTTGTTTGTGCCTGTCTTTCTTGGAAAGGCTTTCCAGGTATTCAAAGGACTTAGGCCCCAAGCCCAATAATGCTGTGGTTCTTGCAGATTCATAAAGGTACTATGTTGATGATCTTGGATAAGACCTGGAAGAATTCTCTGGATTACTAGGCAGAGGTTTTTGTTCTCTTCCCTTACTTTATCCCAAACAAATGGAGTCTCTTTTTCTGTGCTGAGCTGCCTGGAGCTCAGAGTGGGGTGACACAAGTACCACTGTGGCCACCACTGGGACTGCACTGGATCAGACCTGAAGCCAGCATAGCACTGGATCTCACCCAAGGTTCAATGTAACCACTACCTGGCTATTGCCTATGTTCGCTTAAGGCCCTAGGGATCTATAATCAGCAGGTGGAGAAGCCAGACAGGTTTGTGTCTTTCCCTTTAGGGCAGGACCTCCTCCTGGCTCCAGGCAGGTCCAGAGATGTTACTATGGATTAGAGTCAAAAACCTTAGAAATCTACCTGGTGTTCCATTCTACTGTGGCTAAGCTGGCCCTCAAACTGCAAGACAAATTCTTCCTGCTGTTTCCTCCCCTTTCCACAGGCAAAGAAGCCTCTCCCAGTGGCCACCATCACCACCGGCCCTTGGGGAGTTCTGCCAAGCCACCACCAATGTTCACTTAAAAGTCCAAGGACTCTTCAGTCAGCTTGTGGTGAATGCTGCCAGGAAAGGGACTCATCCTGCAGAGCAGTGGGCTCCCCTCTGGCCCAGGGCAGGTCCAGAAATGCCATGCAAGAGCCTAGGCCAGGACTCAGGGACCCCAAGGACCCGATGGTTGCTCTGCCCGCCTTTGGGCAAGCTGATACCTAAGGTGCGAGACAAAGTCCCTTTTACCTTTCCCTCTGCTTTTCTCAAGCAGAAGGAGTCTTTCATCATAGCTATGACAGCAGGGAATGTGCTGAGCCTCACCTGAAGCCAGTACATCTCAGAGGCTCACCCAAAGCCCATGAAGTACTTCCTGGGTATTTCTGTTGGTTATTCAGTGCCCAGGGGCTCTTTGGTCAGTAGGTGCAGAATGCTGCCAGGTCTTTCCCTTCAAGGCAGCAAGTTTCCTTCTGGCCCTGGGTATGTACAGAGATTTATCTGGGAGCTAAGGCCTGGAATGGGAGTCTCACACCTCTGCCCAGTGCCCTATTGTATTGTGGCTAAGCTGATATCCAAGAGACAAGACAAAGTTCTCTTTATTCTTTGCTCCTCTCTCCTCAAGCAGAAGGAAGGAGTCACTTTCTTTGTTGTAAGCTGTGCTGCCTGGGGTTAAGGGAGGGTGGCACAAGCACTTCCTTAGCCACTCCAGCTGGTGTCTCTCTAGGTCACATGCTGCCCTAGTCCACTGGCTCAAACCCCAACCCAGAACTAGGACTTGCCTAGGAATTGCTGTCAGTATATTTTTAAAGCTACATGTTTATTTGTTCTGGAAGGAGCTTACAACTGAGGCATTAAAATCCTATAAATGTTTATGGTTAAAATGTCATATTTCTGACATCAAAAGAAAGAAAAAGTGTCAATTAGCTTTTTCTATTTAAAGAGCCCCTTAATTCTCAAGGACTAGCTGTTTAAAAAGAGGAATAAATCTCTATCTTAGAAGGTCTTCACTTTTGCTTTTGAATTCTAAAATCATTTTCATAGACCATCTATATATCTTCCCATATAATAAGAAATCTTGGGCCGAGTGCGGTGGCTCACACCTGCAATCCCAGCACTTTGGGAGGCCGAGGCGGGCGGATCACCTGAGTTCAGGAGTTCAAGACCAGCCTGGCCAACATGGTGAAACCCTGCCTCTACTAAAAATACAAAAATTAGCCTGGTGTGGTGGCACATGCCTATAATCCCAGCTATTCGGGAGGCTGAGGCAGGAGAATCACTTGAACCTGGGAGGCAGAGGTTGCAGTGAGCTGAGATCGCACAATTGCACTCCAGCCTGGGCGACAAAACAAGACTCCGTCTCAAAAAAAGAAAAAAAAAAAAAAAGAAATCTTGGGAAAGCTGGATTTTTTTTTATTTAAATTTTTTAAAATTGTGGTAAAATACACATAACATAAAATTTACCATCTTTACCACTTTTAAGGATACTGCTTGGTAGTGTTAAGTGTATTTATATTGTTGTACAACCAATCTCCAGAACCTTTTCATCTTGCAAAACGGAATCTTGCAAAAACTGAAACTCTGTACTCATTGAACAAGAACTCTTTTTCATATTTTTTCCTATTTATTTATTTTTGAGACAGGTTCTCACTCTGTTGCTCAGGCTGCTCTCGAACCTCTCGGCTCAAGTGATCCTGTTGCCTCAGCCTCCCAAAGTGCTGGGATTACAGGCATGAGCCACCATGCCTGGCCACCAAAAACCCTTCATTTCCCACTCTCTTCACAACCCCTAGGCCCTGACAATCACCACTCTACTTTCTGTAGGTTTGATTACTCATATAAGGGAAATAATACAGTGTTTGTCCTTCTGTGATTGGCTTATTTCACTTAGCACAATGTCCTCAAGCTTCACCCATGTTGTAGCATGTGTCAGAATTTCCTTCCTTTTTCCATTTGGTGGATTGGTATAAAACATTTTTCCCTCCTTTTTAAAAACTTTAATCTTTCAAAAATTTTTTACCTTCCATTCCACCTGTGAAAAAAACTTTAATCTTTTAATGTGTAATTATAAAAACTAACTTTAACCTGTTTTTGTAAAAATGAGAAGGAAGATAGAAATGCTCTGCTCTGAAAGCAAGAGAGTTTTTCTTAGTTAACAGTAACTATATACATGCATTACTTAACAATAGGGATACGTTCTGAGAAATGTGTCATTAGGTGATTTCTTCTTTTTTATTTTTGAGATGAGGTCTCACTGTGTCACCCAGGCTGGAGTGCGGTGGTGCAACCTCACTGCAAACTCAACCTCACGGGCTCAAGCAGTCCTCCACCTTAGCCTCTTGAGTAGTTGGGATTACATGCCATCATGCCTGGCTAATGATTTCTTCATTATGGAAACATTAGGGTGTACTTACACAAACCTAGAGGGTATAACCTACTACACCTAAGCTATATGGTATGGCCTATTGCTATGGCCAAGGCTACAAACCTGTACAGTATGTTACTGTACTGAATACTGTAGGCAACTGAAACACAATGGTAAGTATTTGTGTATCTAAACATAGAAAAGATACAGTAGAAATATGGTATTATAATCTTATGGGACCACTGTTATATGTTTGTCATTGACCAAGATATCATTATGTGGTACATGACTATATATGTACACATATGCATACACACATAGAATGTGTGTATTAACAATATAATTGACACTATAGGATAATGAAGTAAAGAGATTCAGAGGCAACTTTTCAGGCATCGAATAATGCAAAGACTTACTGTTTGGAGAGGAGAGACACTAAAAAACCTGAAGCATTCCAGGATACACTCGTCCCAGCACCTCCCCAAAAAAGCAGTATAAAGAGTGTGCTTTCTTTGTCTATATATGCTAGACAGAGGGCAGAGGTCTCCTCAGTAACCCTGTCCTACCCTGGGGACTTCCTTTCCTATCAAGACTATACAGAGAAGGGTGACCCCAGGGTTCCAACCCAGCTATCAAGGGACACTTTTGTTTTCAGAATGATGACAAAACTTCACAGCAATTCATAACTTTACATATATTAGTCTCATTACCATGTCCAGGGTATGAAAGAGAAAATTCATCAGTTGCTCAGCTACAAATTATTAGACTGAACTCTTAAATTGCCAGTGGTTTACTGTTTTGACCTACAAAACAGCCTTTTCAACCTAACAGAATCTTACCTCTTTTTTTCTCCATCTATCAGAGAATTGATGTAAATACATTCTTCTTTTATAACCAAAAGCGTAACTTAGCAGTTAGGAGTATAGGCAACAGGTTCAAAAAGACCAGGATTTGAATCCTGGCTCGGTCTGTGTGTGTGAACTTGGGCAGTTTCTTAACCTTTCTGGGCCTCCCAGCCTGTAAAATGCAGGTAAGAACAATACCTCCCTCAGATGGTTGTGGTGGGGTGGAAATGATATGAGATGCATGAAGTGTTTAGTACAATGCCTGGCATGTAGTCAGCTTTCGATATCAGCTCTTAGTATTATCACAACAACAACAACAACAAAAATAATGAAAAGTTTCACGGATAATGGCTTGATAGGGTGAGGTAACCACATGTGATGATTGGACTCAGTTCCCCTCCTGTTAGTTGATTGGGATGAGGGATCCTGAAATCATGGCAAAGCACAGCAGGGACCATGACTCTTCCTGGCTAATTTCCAGGGCAGATCCGGGCCCCTTCTCCAACCCTGCTTGCCTTTCTGGAGTGCTGCATCCTCTAGAGATGGAAGGGCTGGCCATCGCATGTCAGTCTGATTTCTGTACTTCAGTGAGAGAACGCTGTGGAGTGGAGGGAATAAATGACTCTCAGCTGCAGTTTTCGAGTTTTCTGTCTCTCTGGAAATCAGCCGGCTCCCGCTTGCTCCATTTACTGTGTACCAGCCAATACAAAATGAAATGCTCATGTCGTAATTTAAATTACGCATATCCCAGAGGAGCCCCATACAAAGCGTACATCGGTGTTTAACAATCTGCGAGCCCAATCTCGGAGACAGTTTAGAATACTCCACTCCTCACTGCTCAAAGGCTGCAGGCCTTCTCCAAGTCAGAGCTTGTCAACTGAGGACATGAAAGAGCTGCAGCGCAGCAGAACAGCAGATCACATTCGGTGAGCTGCCCCACCTGCACTCGTATTTGCGCATTACAGGATCAGAGAGGCGGCATGCCACAGTGGGTGCAGGAGCAGTCTCGCTACATAGCCTGGGTTTGATTTGGCTTCACCACTTACTAGCTGTGTGACCCTTGGCAAGTCAGCTGACCTTTCTCTGTCTGCATTTCCTTAGCTGTAAATTGGAGAGCATAACAGAAGCTGACTCATTACTGGTGTTGGAAGGATTACATGAATATATACAAAGCGCTTAGGAAACATTAAGTCTAAGCATTTACTATTCTTGTTACTTCTTTTCATGTACATTGTTAAAAGGAGATAGATTAGTCAGATCCAGATGTATATAATGTAATTTTAGAGGTCTTTTTCTGTGGTGAAATATATATCAAATTAACATTTTAAGTCTACTATTCAGTGGCATTAAGTGCATTCATACCATCGTGCAGCCACCACCACTATCCATCCCCGAAACTTTTTCATTATCCCAAACTGAAACTCTGTTCACATGTATTCCTCCTCATTGTCCCCTGCCCCCAGCACCTGGTAACCACTGTTCTACTTTCTGTCCCTATGAAGAAAGACATCTGATTATTCTAGGTACCTTATATAAGTGGAATCATACAGTATTTGTCCTTTGTAACTGGCTTATTTCACTTAGCATAATATCTTAAAGTTCATCCATGTTGTAGCATGTTTCAGAATTTTATTCCTTAAGGCTGAATACTATTCCTTTGTATGTTTACATCCCATTTCATTCATTCATTCATCTTTCCATGGACATTAGGGTTGATTACACATTTTTGCTACTGTGAATAATGCCGCTATGAACATTGGTACACAAATAACTGTTTGTGGTGGACCAGATGAGACAAATGTGATGCATATATACCATAGAACACTATGCAGCCATAAAAAAGAATGAAGTCATGTCCTTTGCAGCAACATGGCTGCAGCTAGAGGCCATTATCCTAAGTGAACTCATGCCGGAACAGAAAACCAAATACCATATGTTCTCACTTATAAGTGAGAGCTAAACATTGAGCACACATGAACACAAACATGGCACAATAGACACTGGGGACTACTTGACGGGGAAGGCATGGTGGGGGATTGAAAAACTACCTGTTGGCTATTATGCACACTACTTGGGTGACAGAATCATTCATACACCAAACCTCAGGGATAGGCAATTTACCCATGTAACAAATCTGCACATGTAACCCCCGAACCTAAAATAAAAGTTAAGCTGGGCGCCGTAGCTCATGCCTGTAACCCCAGCACTTTTGGAGGCCAAGGTGGATGGATCACTTGAGCCCAGGAGTTCAAGACAAGCCTGGGCAACATGGTGAAAACCTATCTCTACACAAAATACAAAAATTAGCTGTGCGTAGAGGCATGCACCTGTAGTCCCAACTACTCGTTGCGGGTGGGGGGGGGGGTGGCGGCGGTGGTACTGAGGTGGGAGGGTCACTTGAGGCCATGAGGTCAAGCCTGCAGTGAGTTGTGATTGCGCCACTGCACTCTAGCCTGGGTAACAGAGTGAGACCCTGTCTCAAAATACATAAATAAATAACAGAAAATAAAAGTTTATAAAACAAACAAATATCTGTTTGCATCTTTGCTTTCAACTTTTTTTGATATATACCCAGACATGGAATTCCTAGATCATATGATAATTCTATGTTCAATTTTCTTAGGAACTGCCATACTGTTTTCCACAGTGACTGTACTGTTTTACATTCCTACCAGCAAAACACAAGTGTTCCAATTTCTCCACATTCTTGGGAACACTGTTTTTTATTCTTTTTTTTTTTTAATAATAGCCATTCTAGTGGGTGTGAAGTGGTATCTTACTGTGGTTTTGATTTGCATTTCCCTAATAATTAGTGATGGTGAGCATCTTTTCGTGTGCTTATTGACCACTTGCATATCTTCTTTGATATAATGTAATTTTTAGATACACATTTCCTAATTGTTAACCTGAAATCATATTAATGAGACTTAATCAATCTATTAGAATGTATTGGCTTCTACTATGTGACCGCCTAGTACCCCATGTATACACCTGACCTGGATACATAGCAACCCCAGCAGGGCAATGTCTTTTATTTTTTACTCAGCTAGTTATCATAGCCAAGGTGACAATGGCGAAGTCTCCCACGTAGAGGGAGTAGGATGGAGAATTTTCCAGATAGCCCAAAATTTGAAGTGGTTCTCTTCCTCCTGAAACTCTTCCAGCAGCCGCGGTGCTTGCAGAAGGCACTTGATGGCAGCTTTCAGGGGCATTTCCTGGCAGCTGTGGCAAGGATTTTGCAGAATTAGAATGGCATATATTATAACCAGAGCCATAAAAGTACAGTTCTTGGATACTCTGTACTTCAAATCTGCACTCTGAGCAATTTTGGGCTCGGGAACCAAGGATTCCTTGTAATTAGGGTTCCCATTTTCAACAGCAGAAAGTAATGCAGTCATCACTTGGCACAGGATACACAGGCAAGTTTGAAGACAAGCAGAGAAGAGAATGGCCCAGAACCAAGGCAGATACTTCCTGTAGCCACAACTGCCTTAGGGTCTCACCGCTATCTGAAGGATACAGGATCCCAGAGTAATTTATTCATAAATGCCTTCAAGTAATTCATCATATATGAATACACAGCCTACTATGTGCCAGACACTATTTTGGGCTCACATTGGTGAACAAAACAAAGTCCCTATTATCCTAGCACTTATATTTTATTGGTCAGTAGAAAATAAATGATCAAAAACATATTATTTGAGCTGGAGATAAGCTGGAGATTATTTGAGCTGGTGGCTCACGCCTATAATCCCAGCACTTTAAGAGGCCAAGATGGGAGGATCCCTTGAGCCCAGGACTTCAAGACCAGCCTGGGCCACATGGTCAGACCCCATCTCTACAAAAATAAATAAATAAGAATAATTTTTTCTCAAAAAGAAAAGAGAAATGAGTCGCAATTAATTATGCCTGAAAATTATTATAACTCTATACACAGTATATAGTTATACCTAAGCTATACCTGTACATAATTCACTCCATAGTATAGAGTCAGTCCTTTTAACTAACCTTCCTCTTGTCTTTCAAAGCCCTAAATTAAGAATGTCTACAAGGACCAGGCACAGTGGCTCACGCCTGTAATCCTAGCACTTTGGGAGGCTGAGGCAGGTGGATCACCTGAGGTCAGGAGTTTGAGACCAGCCTGGCCAACATGGTGAAACCCTGTCTTAACAAAAATACAAAAAATTAGCTAGGCCTGGTGGCACACACCTGTAATCCCAGCTGTTCGGGAGGCACGAGAGTCGCTTGAACTTGGGAGGCTGAGGCTGTAGTGAGCCAAGATCACACCACTGCACTCCAGCCTGGGCAACAGAGCAAGACTCTGTCCAAAAAAAAAAAAAAAAAATGTCTAGAAGGATTATTAAAAGTACTTATCTGAACCTGAGAGCACCAGCCTATGCCCAGAGTGTATGCACCAAGAAAGCAGCCCTCCCAGAATGGAGCCTGAGGTAAAAAATAATGAAATAGAAGAGGCACCGTTATATGAAAAAGGAAGAGGTTGAAGAAAAAAAAAAAAAAAGCCAAGAGAACAAGAAGACAAGCCACACACTGGGAGAAAGTGTTTGCAAAAAGTACACCTGGTAAAGGACTATTATCCAAAATATACAGAGAACTCTTAAAACTCAACAATAAGAAAACAAAAAATCTGATTTAAAAATGAGCAAAAAACCTAAACAGATACCCCACCGAAGAAGATATATAGATGCCAAGTAAACATATGAAAAGATGCTCAACATCCTATGTCATTAGGGAATTGCAAATTAAAACAATGAGATAACACTATGTACCTATTAGAGTGGCCAAAATCCAAAACACTGACAACGCCAAGTGCTGATGAGGTTGTGGAGCAACAGGAACTCCCATTCATTGCTGATGAAAATGCAAAAGAGTACAGCCACTTTGGAAAGCAGTTTGGCAGTTTCTTACAAAAGTAAACATACTCTTACCATACACTCCTCAGTATTAACCCAAATGAATTGAAAACTTACGTCCACACAAAAACATGCACAAGGATGTTCATAGCAACTTTATTCATAATTGCCAAAACTTGGACCCAACCAAGATGTTTTTCAGTAAGTGGGTGGATAAATAAACAGTGATACATCCAGACAATGGAATATTATCTAGCACTAGAAAGAAACGAGCTATCAAGCCATGAAACAGCATGGAGGAAACTTAAATGCATACTACTAAGTGAAAGAAGCCAATTTGAAAAGGCAATATACTGTATGATTCCAACAACATGACCTTCTGGAAAAGGCAAAACTACGGAGACGGTGAAGAGATTAGTGGTTTTCAGGGGTTAGGAGGAAGGAAGGAATGGATAGGTAGAGCACAAAGGATTTTTAGGGCAGTGAAACTATTCTGCATGATACTATCATAGTAGATACATGTCATTATACATTTTTCAAAGCCCAAGGAATGTGCAAAACCAGGAGTGAACCCTAAGGTAAACTATGGACTCTGAGTTGTAAGGATGTGTTGATGTAAGTTCATCAATTGTAGCAAATGTCACTCTGGTGATGGGATTGATAGTAGAGGAGCGTGTGTGTGTGTGTGTGTGTGTGTGTGTGTAGGGGGATGGGGGTACCTAGGAATTTTGTGTACTCTTGCACAACTTTGCTGTGAGCGTAAAGCTGCTCCAAAAAAAAAAAGTGTATTAATTAAAAAACAAAAGCAAAATAAAGCCACAGTGCCTGAATTCCTGGCCAGCATTTAAAGAGATTATGGGGATTAACTAAATTCCACAGGTAGAACATTTGAGCCCTTCAGAGAAAATCACTCCTGGATATACTGATGAGGAACTCAGAGAGAGAGGCAATGACCGTGTGGTGGAGCTGTTAGTAGTGGTGATCACGCAATAACTGACATCCATCACCACTCGCTGTGCAGCAGGCACTGCCCTGAACGCTTTGCACTGAGTCCTCACCAACAACCCAAAGAGCCAGAGACTTACACAGCAATCCTCTAAAGTAAAGCTTCACTTTAAAACATGTGCTGAAATTAAGAAACACACTGCAGACTGGGCGCAGTGGCTCATGTCTGTAATCCCAGCACTTTGAGAGGCCGAGGTGGGCGGATCACCTGAGGTCGGGAGTTTGAGACCAGCCTGGCCAACATGGAGAAACCCCCATCTCTACTAAAAATACAAAATTAGCTGAGAGTGGTGGTGCACGCCTGGAATCCCAGCTACTTGCGAGGCTGAGACAGGAGAGTCGCTTGAACCTGGGAGGCAGAAGTTGCAGTGAGCTGAGATTGCTCCGTTGCACTCCAGCCTGGACAACAAGAGCAAAACTCCGTCTCAAAAAAAAAAAAAAAAAAAGAAGAAGAAAAAGAAAAAAAAAGAAACACACTGCATTGGTGAGGATGTGAAGAAACCAGCAGTACCATACCTACTTGGTAAGTGGGTAAATTCACAGCACCACCTTCTCAGACAGATTAGATATTGTTTGGCAATATCTAATCAACTTTTCACACCCTTTGACCCATCAATTCTAGCTGTAAGCATTTTTTTTTTTTTTTTTTTTTTTGAGATGGAGTCTCACTCTGTTGCCAGGCTGGAGTGCAGTGGCGTGATCTTGGCTCACTGCAACTTCCGCCTCCTGGGTTCAAGTGATTCTCCTGCCTCAGCCTCCTGAGTAGCTGGGATAATAATAATATTTTCCCCATTGCCTGAGATTGTCTGGGGGTTAAATCAGATAATGTATATAAATCACTTAATGCTCAATACAAACATATACAAACATTAGTTAATATTATTTTTCAGCCGGGTGCAGTGGCTCGTGCCTGTAATCCTAACACTTTGAGAGGCCAAGGCTGGAGATTCACTTAGGCAAGGAGTTTGAGACAAGCCTGGGCAACATCATGAGACCCCATCTCTACAAAGAATAAAACAAAACCAAACAAAACAAAATAGCTGGCCTGTGGTCCCAGCACTTTGGGAGGCTAAGACGGGAAGATTTCTTGAGTCCAGGGGAGGTGGAGGCTGCAGTGAGCCATGACTGTACCACTGCACTCCAGCCTGAGAGACAGATTGAGACCCTGTCTCTAAAATATATATAGTATGCGTATGTATAATTTTTCATTCTGTGATAGTAATCATTAAGGGAGTTATATATTTTTGTAATATATAAATTTTGTATCATGAACATGTGTTTCTTTTATAATTTAAAACAAGTGGAAATGAAACATAAGGCCTATGCAGGCTGTTTTCCTGTCTGTTCTAACCCTTGCTACTCGGAAAATGTTCTGCTGAGGAGGCAGCAGCTTCACCTGGGAGCTTGTTAGAACTGCAGAGCCTGGGGCCAAGCCTAGGCTGCATGCGAACAGGCCCAGGTGATTTCGTGCATGACCGTGTCTGAAGGACCCTCTCTACAGCCTGTCTGTGACCACAAAAAAACTCAAACTATGTTTTTGCTCTGTGGAACTCATATTATCTTAAGAAGTATTTGAGACAAAATAACACTTCATTTTCAGCTCTTTTTTTTTTTTTTTTTAACATTAGGACTCCATTTAGACTCTTCAAATAAAATGTTGAACTCAATAATTTAGAAATGAGAAAAGTTATCACTGTTTAGACCTGTATTCTGCAACTCTCAATGGATACTGTCTTTCCAAAATTTTATTTTTTGACTGAATTAATCTTTAAGAAACTCTAAAATGTGCTTCAATGGATGATCATCTTAAGATCATTGTATAGAACTTCTTGGAATTTAAATATTCTTGAAAGTCAACAGTCATCTCAATAAAACCTTTCTTTCCTTGTTACATAAGGTTGTGCTTAACACAGAATGCATGATATTTTTGTTTTTAAAATGCACTTAAATGCATATGTATGTGTGTGGGGGTATATTTTGTAGGCCATACAAAAAATGCAAAAATGCAAAAAAATTGCAAGATATGTGTTTTAAAGTTGGTCCCCAAATTCTTTGATATTTCTCCCCTTGAATGGTGAGGCCTATGTCTGTCCCCTTCCCCTTGCATCTGAGCAAGCTTGTAACCACTTTGACCAATAGAGTGAAACAGAAGTAACACTATGCAGATCTCAAAGTTAATTCATAAAAAATCATGCAGCTTCTCCCTGATTCTCTTGGAAGACTCACTGTCTGGAAGTTTCCTCTTGGGACAATTCTCAGAACCTAGCCACCATACTGTGAGAAGTTCAAATCACATAGGGAGGCTAAATGTAGATGGTCCAGATTCCAGTCAACCAACCCAGCTGAAACTAGCCTTCAGTCATCCCGACCTGGTTAGCAGACATTTGAGTGAGGATGCTACCAGGTGACCCCAGTCCCCAGCTAGTGAGTCACCAGCAAGTCTTTTCCCAGCTGAGGCCCCCAATATCTTGAAGCAGAGACAAACCATTTCACAACTCTGTATCTGAATTCCTGACCCACAGAATCTGCACACATCACAAAATGTTTTATACCACTAAGTTTGTGGTAGTATGTTACACAGTGTATTCGTCAGTTCTCACACTGCTATAAAGAAATACCTGAGGCTGAGGCAGGCGGATCACTTGAAGTCAGGAGTTCCAGACCAGCCTGGCCAACATAGTGAAGCCTTGTCTCTACAAAAAATACAAAAATTAGCTGGGTGTGGTGGCGCACGCCTGTAGTCCCAGCTACTCGGGAGGCTGAGGCACGAGAATTGCTTGAACCCAGGAGGCGGAGGTTGCAGTGAGCCGAGATTGCACCACTGCACTCGAGCCTGGGTAACAGAGCAAGACTCTGTCTCAAAAAAAAAAAGAAAGAAAAGAAAGGAAAAAAAAAGAAATACCTGAGACTGGGTAATTTATAAAGAAAAGAGGTTTAATTGGCTCACAATTCTGCAGGCTGTACAGGAAGCATAGCCTGGTTCTGCTTCTGGGAAGGCCTCAGGAAACCCACAATCATAGCTGAAAATAAAGGGGAAGCAGGCTCGTCTTACATGCCTGGAGAAAGAGGAAGAGAGAGAGGAGGAGAGGTACCACACACTTTTAAACAACCAGATCTCACGAGAACTCACTCACTGTGGTGACACAGTACTAAAGGAAAAATCCGCCCCCATGATCCAAACACTTCCTACCAGGCCCCACCTCCAACACTGGGGATTACGATTTGACATGAGATTTGGGTAGGGTCACAGATCCAAACCATATCACACAATGAGTCATTATACACAAAATGAACAACTAAACAACAGATAACTAAATACCAATGTAGTAATAATAGGATTCAAAATAATTTTATTTATATTTTCTAATTTCTCTTTAATAAATATATATCATAAAAGGCCAAACAATGTTTTGCAAAGAATATCAAGAATTCTTGATATTCTTTGAGTAGGCCTACTGTCTCCTGAACTGCTTCCCCACTCCCTATCCAAGTTCTCTAACCAAGTTCTGAAACTCCAAACTAAGAATGGAAAAATGCAAAGTCCAATCCATGGATTGCATAAATGAGCATGAAAGCTGTACTTTTCACCCACATTACATTTATTTACTTTTATTTTAGACCCCAAATGACAAAATTTATTTTTTCACAAATTTTTAAAAATGCTTATGAGTTATTGAGATGAGTGACTACTACTTATACAGCAAGAAGAAGATTACAAAGGTACATTTGGCACAGAAAATGCCACCAATTAATTACACAAAGAAGTTGGAACAAGCTCAAATTATGTGAAGAATGTGTACAAGCTCATAAACTGACTTTAATTACTATCCAAACTGTCCCAAGGGGGGAATTAGTATATCAGGTTTGGAGCAAGAGCTTGGTAGGATTTTTTTCTATTTAAAAATGACTTACACTTGCTAAGTATGTAACAATTTAAAGATTACTTTCACATGTGCTATCACATTTACGCCTCACAACAACTCCCAGGTGCATGTATTATAAGTGATATTTTAGAGACTTCCAGAAACTGAGAATTGCTCAAGGTCGTATAGCAAGTGAATAGCAAAAGACATCAAATTCAAGTAATTTGACTTGAAGGAGGAAAATGCTTTTCATCAGATTCTCATGTAAGCTCATTCTCCAGATGTAAAAATTTGCCCAAAGTGGAAGGGAATGTTTCCTGCTCCCCACTTGTGTGGGCTGAAATTAAAAAGTCATGTATTCTATTTCAGTCAGGCTCTCAGTCACAAGCAGCAGAAAACTACTCAGGCTGATTTAAGCAGGAGAGGAAATCTATTGAAAATATATTGGGCATCTGATGGAATCTTTGGAAGGCCATGAACCACAGGAACTAATTTCAGATTTGTGCAGGGAAGATGCCACTGGTGCTGTCACTGGGCACAGCCAGCTTGCCTCCCCACCCACTGACACTGGACTTTGGACATTGCTGCTGAAGACACTGCTTCTGTGCCTCCAAACAGCTACCAGACAGGATTCTGCTGGGCTCCTTCTTTGCATCATTATTTTCATCTCAAAATCGAGGGCATGTGCTCTGATTGATAGGCATTGTGCCTCTGCACTGGCTGCAAGAGACTTGGAATCACCTGCACACACACCTATACCCACGCACTTTCTTTCTCTCTCTTTTTTTTTTAAAGGATGCCTAGCTTAATTCCCAACCTCCCTTGCAGTTATGTGAATCAGTTAGCT
The DNA here is from genome assembly GCF_028885625.2 of Pongo pygmaeus. Classification (NCBI taxonomy): domain Eukaryota; kingdom Metazoa; phylum Chordata; class Mammalia; order Primates; family Hominidae; genus Pongo; species Pongo pygmaeus. Next base: position 54,177,778 of record NC_072388.2, on the reverse strand, counting down.
TTTGCTACATAACAAATAACCCAAAGACTTGGTAGTCTAAAGCAATAATGTGGCATACATGAAGATGCCCCACTCAGATCCTTCTTCAAGAGAGGACTCACTGCTGGACAGTGAGAAGTGTAATTAGCTGACAGCTTTCAAACTGAAGTCATTCTCATCTTTGGGTAACCCCTAGCCCATGACTGAGCAAGGCAGTGGTGCAAAGGCCTAGCCATTTCTGTCCAATGCAGGACTCCTTGACGGGGTTCAGAACATACTGTCACAAAATAGGGCACCTTGGCATTTGAGAAAATCGCAGAAGCAGAAAGGACTCTCTGATCTTCTCCCAACCTTCTTGCCTGAAGCAGGCCATAAAAGAATTATCTGACCTACCCCTGATGCAGGTCATAAGACTCTCATTCTAGAGGCACTCTCCCAGACTGGGTGCCGTGGCTCATGCCTGTAATCTCAGCACTTCGGGAGGCCGAGGTAGGCCGATTACTGGAGGGCAGGAGTTCAAGACCAGCCTGGCCAACATGGCAAAACCGCATCTCTACTAAAAGTACAAAAATTAGCCAGGCGTGGCGGCGCGCTCCTGTGGTCCCAGCTACTCGCAAGTCTGAGGCAGGAGAATTGCTTGAACCCAGGAGGCAGAAGATGTGGTGAGCCGAGACTGCACCACTGCACTCCAGCCTGGGCGACAGAATGAGACTCTGTCTCAAAAAAAAAAAAAAAAAAAAAAAAAAGCCACAGAGACACCCTCCCTATACCTAGAGGAAAGGAATATGATTATCTCTGAAGACACAGGAATACAGAAGAATCTGAACAAACAGTTCTCGCTAAGTTACCCCCAGTTTATTACCTTTACATCATACACCCTTTGTCTAATCATACTTCTCCACAACTCTCCACTTCATCAAACTTAGCATTAAAATACATACATTTCCCTGTTTCTTTAGGTTTTCATTTTCAAAAGTTTGAGTGCCACATAAAACTCATATTATGCCTTTCTCTTTTTAATCTGTCTTTTGTTATAGGTTTGTAAACCAAAGAGTATCTGAGACAAGTCTTAATCAATTTAGGAAGTTTATTTTGCCAAGGTTAAGGACATGCCCATGACACAGCTTCAGGAGGCCCTGATGACATGTGCCCAAGGTGGTCGGGGCACAACTTGGTTTTATACATTTTAGGGAGACATGAGACATCAATCAATATATGTAAGATGTACATTGGTTCAAACTGGAAAGGCAGAACAACTTGAAGTGGGGATGGGGCTTCCAGGTCATAGGTAGGTAAGAGACAAATGGTTGCATTATTTTGAGTTTCTGAATAGCCTTTCCAAAGGAGACAGTCAGATAGGCATTTATGTCAGTAAAGGAATGACTTTGAGTTCTGTCTGTCCTTTGCCCACAAGGAAATTCTTTATGAGGGAGGTATGTAGCTTTTAAATCTTAGTAGCTATCTTTTTTAAAAATAGAATGGAAGGCAGGTTTGCCCTAAGCAGTTCCCAAGTTGGCTTTTCCCTTTGGCTTAGTGATTTTGGGGTCCCAAGATTTATTTTCTTTTCACAGATGTCTCAGCCATGAACCTAGCAATGGAAAAGAGAGAGATTACTTTTCTCCCCTACATCCTCTAATGGGCAATTTTTATTTTGGAACTTTTGATGGACTGACAGACACTCGTCAGGAACATGATGGTTCCTCTAGCCAAGCCTTGCTTCCTTCCTGTGCCCTTTCACAGCTATTTTGCATTCCTAACTCCATCTCAGCATCTATAATACCTCCCAGGTAACCCAATTTGCAACAGATAACCACTTATTTAGTTCACAACTCTGTGGGTCATTGGTTTGGGCTGGGCTCAGCTGGGATGGCTGATCTCTGCCCCACATGGTGCCTCATCCTCCAGCAGGCCAGTTGGACTTGTTTTCTTGTTCACATGACCCCTAAAGAGAATTCCAAAAGAGAAAGTGGAATGGCTCTTAAAGTCCAGGCTCTGAACTGCCACATCACTTCTGCCACACTCTACTTACAAAAAAGAAATCTATGCCAGATTCTAAAGGAGAAGAAATAGACTCTACCTCCTTAGTAGGAGAAGCTGCAAAATCACATTGAAAAGGGCTTGGATACAGGGTCAAGTGAAGGATTGTGGCCAGTTTGCAAACTACCACTTTATGGGCAGTCATGTGATTAAGTTGTCAACAGTGAAACTGAAGCGGTGTCATTCTTCTGGGGTAATACCCAAGGTTTGTTGCCTCACGCCAAGGAAATCAAGGACACAAGACACACAAGGAATGAGTTTAAGAGCAGAGGTTTAATACGTGAGAGAAAGAGAAGGGCTGTGTCTCCTGTGGCGAGAGAGGGGCTCCCGAGTAGGTCTTCCGGTTTCATGGTGAAATGCATGGGGTTTTAATAAATGAGCTTGAGGAGGTGGTGTCTGATTTACATATGGCCCAAAGATTGGTTGGACCAGGTGTGTTATTTACATAGCACGGGAAGAAGCTGGCCACACCACCCTAATCTTTTATGATGCAGATGGATTCTCTATCTGGCTGGGCTTTGTTGCCTGTTCCTTTACCGTACACATGGTTGACTGAAGGGAAAATGGAGCCTCCATATTGACCATGCCTGGCCCCCAGGTAGCCTTTTCCTATTAGGGCAGCTGCTGGCATTCACCCATGCGAGCTTCCAGCTTCCTTATCTAGGTCTGCAGCTTGATTTTACAGGCTACTCTTTGCTAGAAAAGCAATGATTTGGAGGCTGCTTTTTGTTTAAAGGGAAGCCTTACTGAGGACTCTCTTATCCTCACTAACTGCCTAAATAATTTCTTTTTAGTTCCTATATCAAAATGTCAGCATGTTATAGATGTTTAAACTAGAGCAACTCCATCTTGAATAGGGGCTGGGTAAAATAAGGCTGATACCTACAGGGCTGCATTCCCAGACAGTTAGGCATTCTAAGTCACAGGAGGAAATAGGAGGTTGGCACGAGATACGCATAATAAAGACCTTGCTGATAATACAGGTGCAGTAAAGAAGCTGGCCAAAACTCACCAAAACCAAGGTGGTGAAGAGAGTGACCTTTGGTTGTTTTCACTGCTACACTCCGACCAGCACCATGACAGTTTACAAATGCCACAGCAATGTCAGGAAGCTACCCTATACAGTCTAACAAGGGGAGGAATGAATAATCGACCCCTTGTTTAGCATATCATCAAGAAATAACCATAAAATGGGCAACCAGCAGCCCTCAGGGCTGCTCTGCCTATGGAGTAGCCATTCTTTTTATTCTTTTACTTTCTTAATAAACTTGCTTTCACTTTACAGATGTGCCCTGAATTCTTTCTTGGGCGAGATCCACGAACCGTCTCTTGGGGTCTGGATTGGGACCCCTTTCCGGTAACAAGCAGAAGTGAAATGTGCACTTATGAGCCTGGATCTTCAGACAGAGAGCTGTGCCTCCTTCACACTCTCTTTTCCCTTCGCTCCGTCTAGAATCCATATACTTTTATCATATTATGCAGATAATGACAATGCAGAGCTACGGTTTAGAAATAACCTGGGTTGTTGAATAACAAGAGAATAGAGCTGCCCTGCTGGCCAGGATTATTTATATCTTAGCTGTTGTGAAAGGGGTGGGGAGAGAGAGAGAGAGAGAGACAGAGACAGAGAGCATCTTTTTCTTTTAAACCACTGCATTTTGGATTTTGGGACTCTGTTATACTAGCTAGGCATTACCCTAACTAATGCATATGGAAATGGATGTAGGTACTGAAATGGTGACGGAGGGGTGCGGTGGGTGGAAGTAAAAATGTTTAAAGAGGAGTTTTAGAGAAACTTGCTTATGTGATATATAATGCAATATTCTTATTTTTTCCTGAGTAACCTCCAGTCATAAGTCTTCATTACTTCTCAGTGCAGATTTTGGCTTTTATATTTTTCCCAAAAATGTCAATAGGCTGAGCTCAATCTTACATAAGTATATGGTAATTTAACAAGGTCTACTTGCATGTGGGTTACGGAATTATTACTCCATTTTTAGACAGGAAACTGAAGTTATATAGCAAATAACTGATGGAAACAGTATTTCAATCCTGACTTATCAGACTCCAAAGCCATTTCCCACCTAAATAGTTATTAGGTTTATTTTTCCCTTGAAACGTGAGTATAGTAGAGATTTTATTCTCTGTGTTGTCATCTTTAGAGTAGGGAAACCCCACTCCATCCAATGGCAGGTGATGGTCCACAGGGATGCAGTACAGAATGTGGCCAAGACTCTAAGACTAATGTTCTCTTTGGAGAAAGACAAGTGAGAAACTTCAGCCAAGTCATCGTCTTGCCAAAATTACTCCTTGGATGAAATTATGACTCATTTGGAATCTTTATTAATTAATTTGATGAGGGAACAGCCGGGCTGATACCATCTATGCAGAATGATAAAAGTGGCTCATACTTCATCCAGAAATCAAAGAAGGAATGAAAACAGGTTTAAAATTGGCAAAACACTGCAGCATTCTCGGACTGGCCCCAGGGGCTTCATTTCTGGCCAAAATTGTAACACAATTAACAGTATTTGCTTTTAATACCTTTGAAAAATATATATGCAAGCTCGGTGCAATGGCTCACACCTGTAATCCCAGCAGTTTGGGAGGCTGAGGTGGGCAGATCACCTGAGGTCAGGAGTTTGAGACCAGCCTGGCCAACATGGTGAAATACCATCTCTACTAAAAATACAAAAATTAGCTGGGTGTGGTGGTGCATGCTTCTAATCCCAGCTACACAGGAGGCTGAGACAGGAGAATCACTGACGGAGGTTGCAGTGAGCCGAGATCCTGCCACTGCACTGCAGCCTGGATAACAGAGCGAGACGCAGTCTAAACAAACAAACAAACAAACAAAAATATATATATATACACACACAAACACAAATGATTCTATTAAAAAAATAACATTTTATAACTGTATTACTTGGCTGAGATTTTAGTACTTTATAATTTTCTGCAACTGAGCAGAAAGGAGAAAAAATCTAATGCTTGGCACTACATTTTGCTTTCCAGTTCCAAATAACAGTTTTAAATCTCAGAGCTTAAACAGCAACAGATTAAAAAAGAAATTTATATACATAATCAACTGTATAACTGATTACACTTGCCTGAGTATACACTTAATTAATCTAGTATTCTTCAAGTATAAGTTTCCAAATAATAATACATTTGGCGAATTGAAAAAGAAATAATGATACGAAATTTACTGACAGCTGAATTAAAATAAGATTTTGCAAACAGCTTCATATAATTCAAATATATTCCCAGAAGCAATTTTTTTGTATATTTCATGCAAAATATTTCAAGTAATAATGCTGCCAGAATTATTTCTCATAGGCAAATACTGAAGTTAGTATTGACAAAAACTTGAAGCTGGGTGAAGCCTTGCACAGTATCTAGTCCATCTTTTCATATTAATGACAAAGAAACTGAAACCCAGGAAAAATTATTAATAAGTCTGTTAAAGCAAACTAAATATGGCCTGAGAAGAACTCCGTACTTTTATATTTGAGTCCTTGTAGACAAAGAGTAACCTACCTTAATAGGCAGACAAGATTGAAAACCCAACTTAGCAGTATATGCTTGTAACGATACCTGAGTCTTGGCCAATCCCAGCAGCTGTACTTCAACCACTCATACACTGCTGAGTGTTCAAACTGTGTTCAAATAAGGCAAACGCCAACCTGTAAACAATCCAGCTATTTCTGTACCTCACTTCCGATTTTTGTCAGTTTCCTTTTTTTATCTATAAATTTGTTCTGACCACGAGGCATCCCTGGTGTCTCTCTAAATCTGCTGTGATTCTGGAGGCTGCCTGATTCGCAAATTGTTGCTCAATCAAATTCCTTTAAATTTAATTCAACTGAAGTTTTCTTTTAACAAGTCCAAGATCATCATTATTTTTTGCCAACCCTTATAATTGATCCCTCTATCTTTAGTCCTTTTATTTATTTTCTTACTCAATTACTGAAATAAAGAGGAGAAATGAACTCTAGAGGCAGAAACAATCTCAGCATCATAAATAAAACCATTTCCCTTTTATAGCACTAAATGCCCACAAGAGAAAGCAGGAAAGATCTAAAATCGGCACCCTAACATCATAATTAAAAGAACTAGAGAAGCAAGAGCAAACAAATTCAAAAGCTAGCAAAAGGCAAGAAATAACTAAGATCAGAGCAGAACTGAAGGAGATAGAGACACAAAAAAACTCTTCAAAAAATCAATGAATCCAGGAGCTGGTTTTTTGAAAAGATCAACAAAATAGACCACTAGCAAGACTAATAAAGAAGAAAAGAGAGAAGAATCAAATAGATGCAATAAAAGATGATAAAGGAGATATCACCACTGATCCCACAGAAATACAAACTATCATCAGAGAATACTATAAACACCTCTATGCAAATAAACTAGAAAATCTAGAAGACATAGATAAATTCCTGGACACATACTCCCTCCCAAGACTAATCCAGGAAGAAGTTGAATCTCTGAATAGACCAATAACAGATTCTGAAATTGAGGCAATAATTAATAGCCTACCAACCAAAAACAGTCCAAGACCAGACGGATTCACAGCCAAATTCTACCAGAGGTACAAGGAGGAGCTGGTACCATTCCTTCTGAAACTATTCCAATCAATAGAAAAAGAGGGAATCCTCCCTAACTCATTTTATGAGGCCAGCATCATCCTGATACCAAAGCCTGGCAGAAACACAACAAAAAAAAGAGAATTTTAGGCCAATATCCCTGATGAACATCGATGCAAAAATCCTCAATAAAATGCCGGCAAACCGAATCCAGCAGCAGATCAAAAAGCTTATCCACCACAATCAAGTTGGCTTCATCCCTGGGATGCAAGGCTGGTTCAACATATGCAAATCAATAAACATAATCCACCACATAAACAGAACCAACAACGAAAACCACATGATTATCTCAATACGTGCAGAAAAGGCCTTCAACAAAATTAAACAGCCCTTCATGCTAAAAACTGTCAATAAACTAGGTATTGATGGAACATATCTCAAAATAATAAGAGCTATTTATGACAAACCTACAGCCAATATCATACTGAATGGGCAAAAACTGGAAGCATGCCCTTTGAAAACCAGCACAGCACGAGGATGCCCTCTCTCACCACCCCTATTCAACATAGTGTTGGAAGTTCTGGCTAGGGCAATCAGGCAAGAGAAAGAAAGAAAGGGTATTCAGCTAGGAAAAGAGGAAGTCAAATTGTCTATGTTTGCAGATGACACGATTGCATATTTAGAAAATCCCATCATCTCAGCCCAAAATCTCCTTAAGCTGATAAGCAACTTCAGCAAAGTCTCAGGATACAAAATCAACGTGCAAAAATCACAAGCATTCCTATACACCAATAACAGACAAAGAGAGCCAAATCATGACTGAACTCCCATTTACAATTACTACAAAGAGAATAAAATACCTAGGAATCCAACTTACAAGGGATGTGAAGGACCTCTTCAAGGAGAAATACAAACAACTGCTCAATGAAATAAAAGAGGACACAAACAAATATATCGGGGAACCTGCCCCGATATTCATGTAGGTTCTTTTCTATTTTCCTTAAGCATCGGCCAGCTTGAGAAGTAAAGGGACAGAGTACAAAAGAGAGAAATTTTAAAGCTGGGCGTCCAGGGGAGACATCACATGTCAGTAGGTTCCGTGATGCCCTACAAGCCGCAAAAACCAGCAAGTTTTTATTAGGGAGTTTCAAAAGCTGAGGGAGTGTGCGAATAGGTGTGGGTCACAGACATCAAGTACTTTACAAGGTAATATAATATCACAAGGCAAGTGGAGGCAGGGCGAGATCACAGGACCATAGCACCGAGGCGAAATTAAAATTGCTAATGAAGTTTCAGGCACCATTGTCATTGATAACATCTTATCAGGAGACACGGTTTTGAGATCAACCGGTCTGACCAAAGTTTATTAGGCGGGAATTTCCTCTTCCTAATAAGCCTGAGAGCGCTATGGGAGACTGGAGTCTATTTCACCTCTGCAGTCTCAACCATAAGAGACAACCACATCCAGTGGGGCCAGTTCAGAGACCCACCCCCAGGTGCACATTCTCTTTCTCAGGGATGTTCCATGCTGAGAAAAAGAATTCAGTGATATTTCTCCCATTTGCTTTTGAAAGAAGAGAAATATGGCTCTGTTCCACCCGGCTCACTGGTGGTCAGAGTTTAAGGTTATCTCCCTTATTCCCTGAACAATTGCTGTTATCCTGTTCTTTTTTCAAGGTGCCCACATTTCATATTGCTCAAACACACATGCTGTACAATTTGTGCAGTTAACGCAATTATCACATGGTCCTGAGGCGACATACATCCTCCTCAGCTGACAGGATTAAGAGACTAAAGTAAAGACAGGCATAGAAAATCACAAGGATATTGATTGGGGAAGTGATAAGTGTCCATGAAATCTTTACAATTTATGTTTAGAGATTGCAGTAAAGACAGGCATAAGAAATTACAAAAGTATTAATTTGGGGAACTAATAAATGTCCATGAAATCTTCATAATCCACATTCTTCTGCCATGGCTTCAGCCGGTCCCTCCGTTTGGGGGTCCCTGACTTCCCGCAACACAAATGGAAGAACATTCCAAGCTCATGGATAAGAAGAATCAATATTGTGAAATGGCCATACTGCCCAAGGTAATTTATAGATTCAATGCTATCCCCATCAAGCTACCACTGACTTTCTTCACAGAATTGGAAAAAACTACTTTAAAGTTCACGTGGAACCACAAAAGAGCCCACATAACCAAGACGATCCTAAGCCAAAAGAACAAAGCTGGAGGCATCATGCTACCTGACTTCAAACTAAACTACAAGTCTACAGTAACCAAAACAGCATGGTACTGGTACCAAAACAGATATATAGACCAATGGAACAGAACAGAGGCCTCAAAAATAACACCACACATCTACAACCATCTGATCTTTGACAAACCTGATAAAAACAAGCAAGAGGGAAAGGATTCCCTATTTAATAAATGGTGCTGGGAAAATTGGCTAACCATATGTAGAAAGCTGAAACTGGATCCCCTTCCTTACACCATATACAAAAATTAACTCAAGATGGATTAAAGACTTAAATGTTAGACCTAACACCATGAAAACCCTAGAAGAAAACCTAGGCAATACCATTCAGGACATAAGCATGGGGAAAGACTTCATGACTAAAACACCCAAAGCAATGGCAACAAGAGCCAAAATAGACAAATGAGATCTAATTAAACTAAAGAGCTTCTGCATAGCAAAAGAAACTGTCATCAGAGTGAGCAGGCAACCTACAGAATGGGAGAAAATTTTTGCAATCTACCCATCTGACAAAGGGCTAATATCCAGAATCTACAAAGAAATTAAACAAATTTACAAGAAAAAAAACCCATCAAAAGGTGGGTGAGGGATATGAACAGACACTTCTCAAAAGAAGACATTTATGCAGTCAACAGACATATGAAAAAATGCTCGTCATCACTGGTCATCAGAGAAACGCAAATCAAAACCACAATGAGATACCATCTCACGCCAGTTAGAATGGCAATCATTAAAAAGTCAGGAAACAACAGATGCTGGAGAAGATGTGGAGAAATAGGAACGCTTTTACACTGTTGGGGTGGGAGTGTAAATTAGTTCAACCATTGTGGAAGACAGTGTGGCGATTCCTTAAGGATCTAGAACTAGAAATACCATTTGACCCAGCCATCCCATTACTGGGTATATACCCAAAGGATTATAAATCATGCTACTATAAAAACACATGCACACGTATGTTTATTGTGGCACTATTCACAATAGCAAAGACTTGGAACCAACCCAAATGTCCATCAATGATAGACTGGATTAAGAAAATGTGGCACATATATACCATGGAATACTATGCAGCCATAAAAAGGATGAGTTCACGTCCTTTGTAGGGACATGGATGAAGCTGGAAACCATCATTCTAAGCAAACTGTCACAAGGACGGAAAACCAAACACCACATGTTCTCACTCATAGGTGGGAGTTGAACAATGAGAACACATGGACACAGGGCGGGGAACATCACACACTGGGGCCTGTCGGCAGGTGGGGGACTAGGGGAGGGACAGCATTAGGAGAAATACCTAATGTAAATGACGAGTTGATGGGTGCAGCAAACCAACATGGCACATGTATACCTATGTAACAAACCTGCACGTTGTGCACATGTACCCTAGAACTTAAAGTATAATTAAAAAAAAAAAAAACACTTCCCTATATCATTAAAGAGTATTTAGTACAGGCCTGCTGTGATGATTCATGCCTGTAATCCCAGCACTTTGGGAGGCCACGGCAGTAGGATCCCTTGAGGCTAAGGGTTCAAGATCAGCCTAGGCAACAAAGGAGACTCCATCTCTACAAAAAAAATTAAAATTAGCCAGGCATGGTGGTGTGTGCCTGTAGTCCCAGCTACCTAAGAAGCTGAGGCAGGAGGATCGCTTGAGCCTGGGAGGTCAAGGCTGCCATGAGCCATCATCACACCACTGCACTCCAGCCTGGGTGACACAGTGAGACCCTGTCTCAAAAAAATAAAAAAGTGATTAATACAAAATTATTTCCACATACAAGGTTTTATCTCTGCCTTGCATATAGTAGATTCTCAATATTATTAGAATGAGTAAATTCTTCCAGGCTAAAGAGAAAAGCAAACAGAGCCAAATCCACCCAGCATATGGGTTCATTCTAGAAAGCACTTCTCTTCACCTGCCCCAGTCAACTCTCCTTCTCCTTCAAGTCTCAGTCTAAAAGCCACGTCCAGGCCGGGGGCAGTGGCTCATGCCTGTAATCCTAGTACTGTTAGAGGCCAAGGCAGGTGGATCACCTGGGGTCAGGAGTTCAAGACCAGCCTGGCCAACATGGTGAAATCCTGTCTCTACTAAAAATATAAAAATTAGCTGGGCGTGGTGGCGGGCACCTGTAATCCCAGCTACTCAGGAGGCTGAGGCAAGAGAATCACTTGAACCCAGGAGGCGGAGGTTGCAGTAAGCCAAGATCGCGCCATTACACTTCAGCCTGGACAACAAAAGTGCAACTGTCACACAAAAAAATAAAAACTCAGGAGGTAGAGCTTCCAGTGAGCCTAGATCACGCCACTGCACTCTAACCTGGGTGACAGAGCGAGACTCCATCTCAAAATAAATAAACAAATAAATGAAAGCCATGTCCCGGCCAGGCGCTGTGGCTCACGCCTGAAATCCCAGCACTTCGGGAGGGCAAAGCAGACAGATGGCTTGAGCTCAGGAGTTCAAGTCTAGCCTGGGCAATGTGGCAAAATCCCATCTCTACAAAAGAAAACACAAAAATTTGCCAGGTGTGGTGGTGTGCACCCGTAGTCCCAGCTACTAAGGAAGCTGAGATGGGAGGTTCGCTTGAGCCTGAGAGGTTGAGGTTGCAGTGAGCCATAATCATGCTACTGCACTCCAGCCTGGAGCAAGACCCTGTCTCTAAATAAATAAATAAAATAATAATAAATAAACATCATGTCCTAAGGAAGCCTTTGCCTCTCCCCAATCCCTGATCCCAAAATTAAAGTAACTGTACTTGTACTAATTCCTTACAGCGTGGGTCACAATTTCATTTGTAATTATGTTTCTGCATATGTATTTAAGGTGTCTCTTTCCCATTAAACCAAAAGTTTCTTAAGCTCAAGGATCCTGTCTGTCTTCACTATTGTTTCTTTAATACCTAGCACCGGCATTGCCCCATAATAGGTTATCATTAAGCATTTGTTGAATTTGTGAATGAATGAGTAAGCAATTTGTGAATGAATGAGCAAATAAACAAGCAAATGACCTTGTGTCAAAATCACATTTGGCAGCTAGGCATGGTGGCTCACGCCTGTAATCCCAGTGCCTTGGGAGGCTGAGATGGGAAGATTGGGGCCAGGCGTTCAAGACCAGCCTGGGCAACACAGTGAGACCCCCCCCATCTCTACAAGAAATTAAAAAATTAGCGGGCCATGGTGGCATGCACCTGTAGTCCTTGGATAAAGCTACTTGGGAGGCTGAGGTGGGAGGACTGCTGGAGCCCAGAAGTTTGAGGCTGCAGTGAGCCCTCACCACACCACTGCACTCCAGCCTAGGTGACAGAGTGAGAACCCGTCTATTAACAAAAAAAAAGAATCACATCTGGTTAGGCCCACAGCAAGATAATATATGAGTTGTCTTTCCTTGAGGTGTTTAAAATGAAATAGAAAAAGAAATAAAGAAATTGATCATGACAGACTAAAGCCAGCAAGGAAATGGTTCTAAAGCAACATACTCAGAAAAAAAAAAATCTCTGGCAGGGCATTAAAAATATACCTGAGATTTGCACTTTGGGAGGCTGAGGCGGGCAAATCACAAGGTCAGGAGATCAAGACCATCCTGGTTAACACGGTGAAACCCCATCTGTACCAAAAATACAAAAAAATTAGCCAGGCACGGTGGCAGGCGCCTGTAGTCCCAGCTACTTGGGAGGCTGAGGCAGGAGAATGGCATGAACCCAGGGGGCGGAGCTTGCAGTGAGCAGAGATCGCACCACTGCACTCCAGCCTGGGCGACAAAGCAAGACTCCGTCTCATAAAAAATAAGTAAATAAAAATAAAAAATATATATATATACCTGAGATGGCCAGGCATGGTGGCTCACACCTGTAATCCCAGCACCTTGGGAGGGCAAGGCGGGTGGATCACGTGAAGTAAGGAGTTCAAGACTAGCCTGGGCAACATGGTGAAACACTATCTCTACTAAAAATACAAAAATTAGCTGGGCGTGATGGCGGGCACATGTAATCTCAGCTATTCAGGAGGCTGAGACAGGAGAACTGCTTGAACCCAGGAGGCAGAGGTTGCAGTGAGCCGAGATCACACCACTGCACTCCAGCCTGGGTAACAGAGTGAGACTCCATCTCAAATAAACAAAAAAACCCAAAAAACTATATATATTATATATATATATATTTTATATATATATTATATATATATATTTTATATATATATTATATATATTTTTATATATATATTATATATATATTTTATATATATATTATATATATAAAATATATATATATTATATATATATATTTTATATATATAATATATATATAAAATATATATATATTATATATATATTTTATATATATAATATATATATTTTATATATATATTATATATATATTTTATATATATATTATATATATATATTTTATATATATATTATATATATATATTTTATATATATATTATATATATATATTTTATATATATATTATATATATATTTTATATATATATTATATATATATTTTATATATATATTATATATATTTTATATATATATTATATATATATTTTTTATATATATATTATATATATATATTTTATATATATATTTTATATATATATTTTATATATATATTATATATATATATTTTATATATATATAGCTTTATATTTTTATATATTATATATATAATATATATAGCTTTGTATTTATATATATTATATATAATATATATATAGCTTTATATTTATATATATTTGAGACAGAGGAGTCTCAAAAAATATTTATATATATGTATAATTGCATTTCCATTAATAAACAAGAGCGAGTACCTTTTGAGCAAGCACAACAATGCAGAGGTAGCTGTATCTTGCACGTGAACATCACTGAATGAACAACAAAACAGTCTTAAGTGCACTTTTTGTCATTTTTCTGTGTTGGCAACTGTTATCTAGAGATCAAGGAGGGGTCGAGGACAGTCTTACTACAATTCAAAAATGAGATTTAAGGGCTGGGCACAGTGGCGCACGCCTGTAATCCCAGCAGTTTGGGAGGCTGAGGCAGGCAGATTATTTGAGATCAGGAGTTCGAGACCAGCCTGGCCATTATGGTGAAATCCCATCTCTACTAAAAGTATAAAAATTAGCCGAGCATGGTGGCACATGCCTGTAATCCCACCTATTTGGGAGGCTGAGGCACAAGAATCACTTGAACCCAGGAGGCAGAGGTTGCAGTGATTGCTCCACTGCACTCCAGCCTGGGCAACAGAGCAAGACTCTGTCTCAAAAAAAAAATAAATAAATGAGATTTAAAAGCCTTAAGGCAAACTATTGTTGGAAAGCCCTCACAGCTACTCGATAGTTGGTCATCATTTTTGGATGACCAACAAAAATGAAATCAAGCTCATGGCTGTGTCTATCATAATAAGTGAGGCAAGAATTTAGAACTCACTTTCCAAAATGAAGTCAAAAGCTTCTAAAGTAAAAAGGAAGTGTAAACCAAAAATTAAAGGCTATGACAGTAAACAAAGAATAAAATGGCTATACTTTAATGAGTTACAAAAATAAACCAAAGGAAGTGGCATACAACAGTTTGTATACACTATTTAACACTAACCTTGCAACTGGAAGAATCAAGTTCCAGAGAGGAAACACATACCATGTGAAGCTTTTATCATCAAAGCCCAAAGCAGCCTCTTTATAGCAAGGTTCCTGAATACAAGGATCAAAGAGAGACTCCCAAAATAAAGAAGGTTTTGGGGACTCCTTATATAATCAAAATGAGTACATTAGGGAAGACATTTTTTAAAAGAAGAAGATGACAGTGATGACCTACTGAGGAATATGAAATAATAAGAAAACTTTGACTCTCAATGCTCAAAGTATTTGCTATAGTGGAACTAAGAGAGAAAGAAAGAAAAATAAAAACACATGGCAACTAGGCAACACAAATCAGAATGCAGTAAGTCATCACTGTGGCTATGCTCTGGTTTCTATATTTCTAGAACTTGTGGCTTAAATTTTATTAAAGCCCCTTGGATAAAGATCTTGACTTATAAACAATACATTTTCTGTTTCCTTCATAGCTGGGAGTTTGTGTGCTCTTTCGAATGCTTTGTAAGATGTCAAGGATTTACTGCCACACTATAGGTAGCCAAAAAAGAGACTCTTTTAAAAAGGTAATTTACCTTTTCTTAAAGATTCAAATTTAGAAGCCCTATACCTAATATTTTAACTGAGAAGACAGAATTGTATTCAGAATAAACCAGAATAAATGATTTCGCTGGGAGAAACTGAGAATATGGATTACTAAGGCCGGAACAATAGTGGTTTAAAACAGTGCTTCTCAAACTATCTGTAGGAAGGAATGAGTTTTGTTTTATTTTTTCCTAATCTGTTGCAGACTGACACTTTTAGTAGATACAATGAAAATAGATGACTATACTAGAAAAATCAAATTAAAAAACAAAGCAGGCCGGGTGCAGTGGCTCACGCCTGTAATCCCAGCACTTTGGGAGGCTGAGGTGGGCAGATCACCTGAAGTCAGGAGTTCAAGACAAGCCTGGCCAACGTGGTGAAACCCCATCTCTACTAAAAATACAAAAAATAGCCGGGTGTGGTGGCGAGCACCTGTAATCCCAGCTACTCTGGAGGCTGAGGCAGGAGAAGCACTTGAACCCAGGAGGCGGAGGTTGCAGAGAGCTGAGATCGCACCATTGCACTCCAGCCTGGGAGACAGAGCAAGAATCCGTCTCAAAAAAAAAAAAAAAAAAAAAAAAAAGCATACTAATCATGAGAAAAATACCAGACAAATCTCAATTGAAGGACATTCTACAAAATATTTGACCAGTCCTCCTCAAAACTGTTAGGGCCATCAGAAACAAAGACAGTCTGAAAAACTGTCACAGCCAAGAGTGGCCTAAGGAAACATGACAACTAAATGTAACATAGTGTCCTGGATGGGATTCTGGAACAGAAATATGACATTAGATAAAAACAAAGGAAATCTGAATAAAGTATGGACTTCATTAATAATAACGTTTCAATATTGGTTCATTATGTGTAATAAATGTACCACACTAAAGTCAGATGTTAATAATAAGGGAAACTGGCTGTGGGGTGTTTGGAAACCCTCTGTACTACCTCATTGTTTTTCTGTAAGTCTTAAAGTGTTCTAAAATTAAAAGTTTATTTAAAATTAGGAAAAATAGGCTGGGCACGATGGCTCATGCCTGTAATCCCAACACTTTGGGAGGCCGAGATGGGCAGATCACCTGAGGTCAGCAGTTCAGGACCAGCTTGGTCAACATGGTAAAACCCCATCTCTACTAAAAATACAAAAATTAGATGGGTGCAGTAGTACATGCCTGTATAGCTATTCAGGAGGCTGAGGTAGGAGAATTGATTGAACCTGGAAGGTGGAGGTTTCAGTGAGCTGAGATTGCACCATTGCACTCCAGCCTGGGCGACAGAGCAAGACTCCATCTCAAAATAAATAAATAAAATAAAATTAGGAAAAAAATATATACAAAGCACAAGCCCCCCAATTTTTAATAATTATATTCAATAGATGTAAAATTACTCTGGCACATCTCCAAATGCTGCAAAAAATTTCTAAATTCTTCCTCTCCATTTCTGTGCTTGTCTCATGATAGGCTGGTAAGGAACAGTTGAGACTGAACCTAGCTCACGAACTACACTGTTGAGTATCTCTGGTCTAGACCAGTGCTTCCCAAATGCCATGGTAAACTTTTCCTTGGGTATACAGCCAATGAGAAAAGGTAGGACAATGAATTGAGTTTTTCACAAAGCAAATTAATTTGATGTAAAGGATCATCCTATATTCTGAGATTATCTCCTTTCCACATATTTAGGGTTATTTGTGTGTATGTGTGAATGTGTATGAAACAATGGAGAGAGTGCATGGTGGTAGTTTTTGTTTGGATGTCTTCGCCTACAAGTTATTGGAGAAAGGCTTAAACATTAATATATTTATCATTTCACCAAGAAGTCTGCACTTAGAAGGCTTCCAAGGTTGAGAAATTTAGGCACTCAGTGTTTCTAACAAGTTTCTTTTCCTCTTTGCCCTGTGCAGCCCTCAGCATCTTGGCTTGTCCTCTTAACCTGACTTTCCTCATGGTCCCAAGATGGCTGCCACAGTTCCAGTTGTCACATAAATACAATACCCAAAAACAGAAGGGCTGCCAGAGACTAATTTACCATGAAACTAAAGAAGCTTAAGCTTTAGAACCCTTCACTTACACAAGCTCCTTCCAAGACCCTAGCCTGGGGGAAGAAGGGGGATCCTACCAATACATTCATCTGGTCGTATATTTTTGTAAACTGTGAAAAAGCAGGACAATTTTAAACAATTTTTCTTAAAAAGGGCTCCAAAAGGCTAGGCGCAATGGCTCACGCCTGTAATCCCAGCACTTTGGGAGGCCAAGGTGGGCAGATCACCTGAGGTCAAGAGTTTGGGACTAGCCTGGCCAACATGGTGAAACCCTGTCTCTACTAAAAATACAAAAATTAGCTGGGCATGGTGGCAGGTGCCTGTAATCCCAGCAACTTGGGAGGCTGAGGCAGGAGAATCGCTTGAACCCGGGAGGCGGAGGTTGCAGTGAGCCGAGATCACGCCACTGCACTCCAGCCTGGAAACAGAGCAAGACTCCGTCTGAAAAAAAAAATTAAAAAAAAAATAAATAAATAAAAAGAGGGGAGGGCTCCAAAATTGTACCAGAAGCCCTCACTTAATGTCATTGATAGGTTCTTGGAAACTGACTTGAAGCAAAATGATGTATAACAAATCCAATTTTTCCTAGGCTAACTGATATTTCTGGAACAAAAACATCACCACAGGCTGGGCGTGGTGGCTCATTTCTGTAATCCCAACTTTGGGAGGCCTAAGCAGGCAGATCACCTGAGGTCAGGAGTTCAAGACCAGCCTGGCCAACAAGGTGAAACCCTATCTCTACTAAAAATACAAAAATTAGCTAGGCTTGGTGGCGTGCACCTGTAATCTCAGCTACTTGGGAGGGTGAGGCACAAGAATCGTTTGAACCCAGGAGGCAGAGGTTGCAGTGAGCCGAGATTGCGCCACTGCACTCTAGCCCGGGCAACCGAGCAAGACTCTGTCTCAAAAAAAAAAAAAAATCACCAAACTTCCAAATGAAGACCCAAAACACTTCTAATGTTGGACACTGGAATAAATGTGAGCTATACATACATTTAAGAAAAATTAATAAAAACAAGTAAGATCATTATTTACCCAAGTATTCCAGTTCAGGGTCACAGGTACATCACCAGAGTGGCTTTCTGGTGGTCTATTTCAGAGGAAAAAGTGATGAAACTTTTGTTCACATATATACCTAGAATACTGAACAAGCTGGACTCATGAGCCATAATCATGAAGCAATTTAATTTTGCCTTTCACTACCCCTTCAAATTTGTTAGATGGGGCAAGTTCTTCTTCCTCTGAATGAAACCCAGGCAGTCTTACGAATTTTCTGATTGCTTTTAGGAACTAAAAATCCATACCTTGACTTGAAATACCCAAACAGACTTTAGTCAGAAGTAGCATATGTGGGCTCAGATACTCCCTGTTGTCCTACTTACTAACCATGTCTGACCCCTTAGGCAAGGAGAGGAGTGGGTGGGAGGAAGAGACAAGGAAGACAGGGAATGTCCCCCTAATTGACCTAAGATGGCCTAGAAAACTTTGGTCTTGGCAAATGTTTAAAGCTGACCCTTGTTTGTGGGTAACTTTCATGGTCTCTTTAGAGACTTCCCAATCGGAGAACTTTTGCTTGCAGCTTCCTTGACCTGAGTAATCATACCTCAAATTTGTCTGGTCCCTTATTCCTTCTATGGCCTTCCTGGAAACCTGGTGATAGCTTCAGAGTTGCTCGGTTAGGTCCTAATCACCAGTCCAGGAAGTCCTATCATATAGTATCTGGGATAGGTACTCACACCTCCCTTTCCCTCTCTCTCTCACACACCACACCACACACACACACACACACACACACACACACACACACACCCCTAGGCCTTGGGAGACATTCAGGCTGCCTTGGTCCCAGTAAACTTTGATTTGCATGTCAGCAGATAGCCAGCCCCTCTCTCATCCTTTACATTTCTGAACAGAGCTCATTGCACCAGGCTTCAGTGAGGTGCATCCATGCACCAGCTCTACCCTTTGAAGGAAATCCAAAGAGTTGGGGAATCCATGTTACAGCTCTCTCCAATTCTTCCTTTC
This sequence comes from Pongo pygmaeus, assembly GCF_028885625.2. Classification (NCBI taxonomy): domain Eukaryota; kingdom Metazoa; phylum Chordata; class Mammalia; order Primates; family Hominidae; genus Pongo; species Pongo pygmaeus. The sequence continues at coordinate 54,158,692 of NC_072388.2, read as the reverse complement.
ATGACCCGTCTACATTCTTGGTGTGGGTGAAGGGCTTCAGACCTATCCGACCCTGTGTGCTGTCCTCCACCATTTAAATTTACATTAATAAACAGTAAATAAAATTAAAACTTCACTCAAACTAGCCATATTTCAAGTGCTCAATAGCCACATGTGTCTAGTGGCTACTGCATAGGACAGTGTAGAAAAAAAGAACATTCACAGCACTGCAGAACAAGAATCTATTGATTCTTGAACACCTACTTTAAACTTTCTACATGAGGGTCTCAGAACCTTTGGCATCTGAAACTTATCATACTTTAAAGCTTCAAGCAAAACCTAATAAACTGTTAAACATTTTAAAATGTGACCGGTATTCATGTAATTAAATATGATGTCCCTATGAATCCCATTCCATGCATAATAATCATTACATCCTTGAAGTTGTAAATATGTTACAAGGACTACTACAATCCGTTTGCTTTAGCTTACATTCGGTTAATGTGATATATCAGAGAGTATGTTTTATCTCAGAGAGTGTGTTTTCATACCATTTAAATGGTATTTGTATGTATTGAGTATGCATATTTTGAAACTACTCTTTGTCTATTTATGTCCAAATCACAAAAGTGAAAGGGTAGCTTAAAAGTTGTTCATTGAAGTGTAAATGTAGTAATGAAAGTAGTAATAGACACACTATAATTGAGAACAACACAAACATAAAAAGTGAACAAGAATCCAAAACAAATATAGAATGTGAGTCTATTCATGTTGGGACAAGTAAATCTGTGGGTATTCTGATTTCCCACAAGCAACCAAAGATGAAAAGAGTGAAGAGGAAATACAATGAATCTTTGAAATTAAATGTTATTCATTTATCAATCTATTCTCTAGTTTCCAGTGTGCTGTCTGCTTCAAATGTTGTCAAATAGTGGTATGGTACCACTGAATCCTTTGTGTAATATTTAAATACTGCATAGCGACCACTGGCATGAAACAATTATCTATCCTATTCCAAAACAAACGAAAACTAATATTCTCCATTGTGAAAGAGATAACATTTGCTAGTCTGAAATAATGACTATTGCTTATTCATATGAGTCTTATTAAAAGTAGGTATATGTCATGGTATTGCTGAACAATAGTTGCAAAGGAAATAATATTCAGAGACAAGACAGGAAAAGCTATTCGTAAAATCTTTTAATTGATGATTTTGTTGTAGAAGATAATAACAGCACACAAGGTGGAAGAGCAGTTATTATCCATTATGCACGCTAGTACTTTACTGCAGGAGGAAATCACCGAGAAGTACAAAGGCATAAATCAGTCCTTAGTGGATTGTGATACAATTTGTGAGTGAGAAGTGCTGGATGACTTTGTTCTCCTTATGCCTGAAAATCCATGCTAATCATTTGCTTGGTTGCCCAAAGTTCCGTAAGTCATAACAGTAATAGGAAAAAATATGCTGAGATCAGCACTGACAAAGCATCAAATAGGTATGTTACAAGAATGGTATTCAAATAAAAGAGGCTCCAACTGAATGTCAGTGCGTGCTCTACTATATTCAAAGAGAACAGCAGGCAGTCCACAGTTCCATGTTAAAGGAAATTGTGGAAATTATGACTATGATCAAGTTTCACTATACATTTTTTATATTAAACTACTTTTAGAACAGATTCAATTTATAGAAAAATTGTAACAAGTACTACAGAGAGTTCTCATATTTCCTGGCAGAGTTCTCATTTCCCCTGTTATTAAGATCTTACATTAGTGTGGTACATCTGTTACAATTAATGAACTAATATTGATACATTATTATTAATAAAGTCCATACTTTATTCAGATTTCCTTAGTTTTTATCTAATGTCCCTTTTCTATTCCAGGATCCCATCCTGGAATGACTATTTAATTAATAACTATTTAATAGTCATGTCTCCTTAGGCGTGTCTTGGCTGTGACAATTTCACAGACCTTCTTTGTTTTTGGTAACCTTGACAGTTTTGAAGTAGACGGGTAGGATATTGCGTAGGTTGCCTCTTAAATGGGATTTGTGTGATGTTTTTCTCATGATTAGACTGGGGTTCTGGTTCTGGAGAGGAAGACCACAGAGGTGAAGTGCCATTTTTGTCATATCCATATCAGGGTACATACTACCATCGCAACTTACCACTGTTGATGAATCAGTGTAGACTCATGATATTTATTTTATCCTTTGAGTTAAAATGCAGTGCTTCTTTATTTTGTTGCTAAAATTGTTCCATCTTTGGCCATTGGGAGCTCTTTCAATTGACTCTTATATGATTTTCACATACCCATATCATCATGTGTGTGTGTGTTTAGCACTGTTGTACTGTACTTTCTTACACTACTAGAATCAGTCATTTCTCCAAAGAGCCCTGATTCCCTTTATTGGAGAATGATATTCGAAACCAAGATCTGGGTGCTAGATGTGCTCATTACTACTGGGATGTCATTGCTTCCAGGCCTACTCGACTGTCAGAGGAAGGAAATATATGTGTGTGTACCAACTTGTGTATTTACATGCATCTATATTTCTATATGTAATCATCTGTATATATATATTAAGCTAAATTATAAATTCACAGGTTTGTCTCCAGCTCTAATCCATTACTCCATAAATTATTCTAGCTTATTTCCTTTGCTTATCTATAAACACCCACTCCAACAGTGAAAAATCTATCTCCCACTGTTGCCATCAATTTAATTACTTGTTTAATAGCCATATATTTTTCAGCATGTTGTATAAAGAAATGTATAGTAACTCTAACTCCACTTTTCCATACTGAAGTACATAAGTTGTTGAAGGGAAAAATGCTCACTTGCGGTTTTATTTTACTATTTCAACTAGGTCATGCATAGTGGCCCACGCCTGTAATCCCAGCACTTTGGGAGGCCAAGGTGAGTGGATCATTTGAGGTCAGGAGTTCAAGACCAGCCTGGCCAACATGGTGAAATCTCACCTCTACTAAAAATACAAAAATTAGCTGGGTGTGGTGGTGCGTGCCTGTAGTCCCAGCTACTCAGGAGGCTGAGGCAGGAGAATTGCTTGAACCCAGGAGGCGGAGGTTGCAGTGAGCCGAGATCGCGGCACTGCACGCCAGCCTGGCAACAGAGTGAGACTCTGTCTCAAAACATATATATAGGCCAGGCGCAGTGGCTCACGCCTGCAATCCCAGCACTTTGGGAGGCCGAGACAGGTGGATCATGAGGTCAGGAGATCGAGATCATCCTGGGTAACACGGTGAAATCCCATCTCTACTAAAAATATTTTTTAAAAAGTTAACCGGGTGTGGTGGTGGGCACCTGTAGTCCCAGCTACTCCGGAGGCTGAGGCAGGAGAATGGCATGAACCTGGGAGGCAGAGCTTGCAGTGAGCCGAGATTGGGCCACTGCACTCCAGCCTGGGCAACAGAGTGAGGTTCTGTCTCAAAAAATATATATATATACACACACACACACATTATATACATTATATATAAATATATTATATATAATAACTACATTATATATTATATATTATATATAATGTATACATCATATATAATGTCTACATTATATATAATATATAATGTCTACATTATATATAATATATAGTATATATTTCAACTATTTCTAGTATACAGAATAACATAAATTTTTAAAATTATACTGGTAATGCCAAGAAAGACCAATTTTAAGATTGGAAGTGTTGGCCCGGAGCTGTAGATCATTCCTCTAATCCCAGCACTTTGGGAGGCCGAGGTGGGCAGATCACTTGAGGTCAGGAGTTCGAGACCAGCCTGGCCAACATGGTGAAACCCCATCTCTACTAAAAATACAAAGTTAGCCAGGCATGGTGTTGGGCGCCTGTAATCCCAGCTACTCGGGAGGCTGAGGCAGGAGAATCCCTTGAACCCAGAGGGCAGAGGTTGCAGTGAACTGAGATCTGGCCACTGCACTTCAGCTTGGGTGACAGAGCAAAACTCTGTCTAAAAAAAAAAAACAACAACAACAACAAAATTGAAAGTGTCTTGCTCAAATAGTGTATCTTGATGGTATTTTTTAAGAATATTGAAAGCCCTTCTCTTAGCCCAGATTCCCTACAAAACAGAGCCAAAGACAAGTATTTTTCTTAAGAAAAAAGCTAATGCTTTTTGAGAACTGAACATCTCTAGGAAAGGAATCAGGGAAGAACAGGGTCAGAGCAAGGAGATGCATGGCTGTGTTGGTGACTGCTTCATAATGAGCCATAAGAAATCCAGCAAGTCACTCCTCAGGTGCTTACACTCAGGTTTTTGGGGTGTCTCCAGACAGACCTCAGGAGATAGTCTATGGGAGGGGAGGGGAGAGGGACCTTCTCTGGTCCCTCTCTCCGGTTTCCTATTTTCCACTGGCCAAAGTGTGTCCTATAAATGGTTATGTCTCCTGCACTTGCAGGCTGCATTATTCAGCCCTGTGATGGTTAATTTTATGTGTCAACTTGGCTGGACCACTGTGCCCAGAATTTGGCCAAACATAATTCTATGAGGATTCTCATTTTTTGGATGAGATTAACACTTAAATTGCTGGACTTTGAGTAAAGCAGATTGCCCTTCATAATGTGAACAGGTCTCATTCAATCAGTTGAAGGCCTGAATAGAACAAATGACTGACCTCCTAAGAAAGAAAGAATTCTGTCCAGGCCTTTAGACTCAAACTGCAACTTTTCCCTGAGTCTTCAGCCTACCGGCTTACCCCACCAGATTTTGGACTCAGCAAGCCTCCATTGCATGAAATTGCATGAGCCAATTTCTTAAAATAAATCTCTCTTAGATAGATAGATGACAGATAGATAGATAAATAGATAGATAAATAGATGATAGATGATAGATAGATAGATAGATAGATAGATAGATAGATAGATAGATATTGATAGATATAGATACAGATATCTCCTGTTGGTTCTGTTTCTCTGGAGAACCCTGACTAATACCAGCACCTTAGTTGACCTCTTGGGAAGGCAGATCCCACACCCTGTGGTATATATGGCACTTGTCTAGGTCAGGAAGTGACAGGAGGAGCCAGAACTCCCAGGCACATGGGTAGTTGGCCTGGATGCAGGATAGCAGCAAGGGGAGTGACCCAGCACTCCCAGTGAGAGGCCAGTTAGACCCAGGTAACAGAACCATGTGGCCACACTGGCATTGGATGACCTTGTTGTGGCTAAGGTAGAATAAGTGGCTGAGGGTTCAGAGTGGCAAGTAAGGAAATCTCAGGAGGAACACAAGTATGTCTGAAGCCTAACTGAAGCTAACTTCAGGTGCCAACTATCTAGATTTTTAATGTTGAGCATAAAATATCAGGATTTCTGGCCGGGCACGGTGGCTCACACCTGTAATCCCAGCACTTTGGGAGGCTGAGGCGGGCGGATCACAAGCTCAGCAGATTGAGACCATCCTGGCCAACATGGTGAAACCCCGTCTCTACTAAATATAAAAAAAATTAGCCGGGCAGGGTAGCGGGCGCCTGTAGTCCCAGCTACTCGGGAGGCTGAGGCACAAGAATCGCTTGAACCCAGGAGGCAGACGTTGCAGTGAGCCAAGATCGTGCCACTGCACTCCAGCCTGGCAACAAAACAAGACTGCGTCTCAAAAAAAAAAAAAAAAGTCAGGATTTCTTCAGAAGACTGAGATGTGTACAATTGGCTCAGTCACTAAGACCTTAAATTTTCACTAACTCTTTGTGATTCTTCAGACACCTAGGATATAAATCAATAATATATTATTCGGTGTATTTTATTTATTTTACTTTTGGAGACAAGGTCTCACTCTGTCACCCAGGCTGGAGTGCAATGACGCAATCATGGCTGTGCAACTTCTGCTTCCTGGGCTCAAGCCATTCTCCAGCCTTACCCTCCCAGGCAGCTGGAACAACAGGCACATGCCACCACACCCGGCTAATTTTTGTATTTTTTGTAGATACGGGGTTTCACCATGTTGCCCAGGCTGGTCTCAAACTCCTGAGTTCAGGCAACCTGCCAGCCTCGGCCTCCCAATGTTACAGGTGTGAGCCACCGTGTCTGGTCTTGGCATACTTTAAATCACATTCAAAAACTCCAACAGTGAATCCACCTGTACAGGGATTACAGGTGTGAGCCACCGTGTCTGGTCTTGGCATACTTTAAATCACATTCAAAAACTCCAACAGTGAATCAGTCATTTCCAGAGTCCACTGTGAAGAAAGAATGAAATAATAATCCATTTACCCACACTCCTAACCAGCACATTCAAACCCCAATGTTTAAGTGTGATCTATTACAGTCTTAGCACCTGATAGAGCCCTAAAACTACTTGTATATTTATAAATTTCTGCATAACAAACAACCTTGAAACTTAGTGGCTTAAAACAACAACAATCATTTGTTTGCTTGCAATCCTGCGATTTGGACAGGGCTCAGCTGAAACAGCTTGTCTCTTCATGTTGATTAGGATGGCTTAACTGGGGCTGGACTATGGGAGAGTGGCCTTATTCACATGACTGGCAGTTGATTCTGGCTGTTGGCTGGGAGCACAGCTGGGGCTGTCCACGGGAACCCTGCGTCTCTTCCACATGACCAGCTTGAACTTTCTCAGAACATAGCATCTGGGTTCTAAGAAGGAGCATTTCAAAAAAGCAAAACAAGAGGCCGCAAGACTTCTTAAGGCCTAGGGCCACTTTCACATGACTTACAAAGCAAGTCAGAGACCAGTCCAGATTTAGCATAGTAGCAGAATTCTCAGATGGCTCCCATGATCTCTGGCACCTGGTATTACTCCTGTGATTATGTAACATGGCAAAAGAGATTTTGTATGTGTAATTAAGACCACTAATCTATGACCTCAAGACACAGTGGGTGGGCCTGACTTAATTCCATGAATCCTTTAAAAGCATAGTTTTCTCTGGCTGGTAGCAGAAGGGCAAGTCAGGGAGATTTGAAGTGTGAGTGGGATTCAGTGAGACAGAGGTTCTCCATCACTGAGATGGGGAGGGGGCATATGGCAAGGATCTGAGACTGGCCTCTGGCAGCTAAGAGTGTTCCATGGCCAACAGTTAGCAAAGCAATGGGGACCTCAGCCCTATAACCAGAAAGAAATGAATTCTACCAATAACCTAAGGGAGCTTGGAAATGGAGCTTTCCCTAGGAGAACCTCTAAATGAGGGTGCTGGATGGCACTTGAATTTCAACCTTGTGAGATCTTGAGCAGAAGACCCATATAAAATGTGCTGGCCTGTTGTCATATGGAAACTGTGAAATAATAAATTTATTTTAAGCTATGGTTTGTGCTAATTTCTGTGGTAATAGAAAACCTATACACAGGGGATAGAAGATGGAATAGACTTTGCCTCTTGAAGAGAGGAGTAGCAAAGCCTCACTGCAAATGACTGTGGGTTGGGGGATATTGTTTGAGAATATGGGGTCCATGTCAATCCAAATAATAACTAGAGTTATATGACAGAAAAACCAACACCTACTGCTATTCTCAGCAACCTATGATTGTGAGTTTGGGTTTTCTAATTAAGGAGTAATAAGAAATAAGAAACTAATGTGACCCACAGCTGAAGTTATCCATTGTCATTGCTGCCTTGACAAAAATTGCATATAATTATCTTCCCTCTTATAAGTGTGAAGTGATTATCATAATTTTTCATTATTATTTTTCATTAGCAAGCAACATTTTAGAAATTGCTGACTAAAATTTTTGGCCTACAAGTGTGCAAAACACTGATAAGAGGTCCAATAAGGGCTAAAGCATGACAAAAACTGTCTTGTGCACATCTGTGAAATAATCACAGAGAAAATGGTCTCATCTGGCATTACAATATTTAAATATAAACTCTTTTCTTTTTCTTTTGAGACAGAGTCTCACTCTGTCACTAGGCTGGAGTGCAGTGTCATGATCTCAGCTCACTGCAACCTCCGCCTCCCGGGTTCAAGCAATTCTCCTACCTCAGCCTCCTGAGTAGCTGAGACTACAGGCATGCACCACCATGCCCAGCTATTTTTTTTGTATTTTTAGTAGAGATAGGGTTTCACCATGTTGGCCAGGATGGCCTCAATCTCTTGATCTTGTGATCTGCCCCCTTCGGCCTCCCAAAGTGCTGGGATTACAGGCGTCAGCCACCACACCCGGCCAATATCAACTCGTTTTTAAGGGTTCTTGAAGCAAGAGGCATTGCTATGCTATAGCTAAGACATTTCACAAGGACTTGATGTCAGCTCAGAAGGAGGTTATGTGTACATTAAAGACAATCAGAGAAACAACCCATCACAGCCACACACGGTGGCTCACGCCTGTAATCCCAGCACTTTGGGAGGCCCAAGGCAGATAGATCACCTGAGGGTAGGAGTTCGAGACGATCCTGACCAACATGGTGAAACCCCATCACTACTGAAAATACAAAAAATTAGCCAGTGTGGTGGCAGGCACCTGTAATCACAGCTATTTGGGAGGCTGAGGCAAGAGAATTGCTTGAACCCGGGAGGCAGAGGTTGCAGTGAGCCAAGATTGCGCCATTGCACTCCAGCCTAGGCAACAAGAGCGAGACTCCATTTCAAAAAAAAAAGGAAGAAAGAAACAAGCCATCATCATTGTGTTCGCAATTTATGTTCCTCGAGGTCTCACAAAGGTATTTATATATCAAAATCTAAAAATGAGGCCAGGTGCAGTGGCCCATACCTGTAATCCCAGCACTTTGGGAGGCCAAGGAAAGTGGATCGCTTGAGCCCAGGAGCTGAAGGACAGCCTGAGCAACATAGTGAGACCCTGCCTCTAAAAAGTACATATTAAAAAAATTGAAAAAAGAAAACAAAAAAAGTGCCCTTCCTTCAAATGGATAAGGTCAATAGATAATTGATATAATAAAAAAATTTAAAGGTTGACTTACCCCTATAATACAAAGAAAACGGGCCTTGGGGATAGGGATTATGATACAAACGGTGGTCAACATGCATTGAGTGCTGTGTTCCAAGCATCATGCTGAGCTCTTAATTTCATTCTAACCTTATTACTGCTCTACAATATAGGAATCCTTGTTCCCAATTAACAGGTGGGAAAAATGAGCAGAAAAAACAGTTGAATAAATTGCCCAGGATACACAAGAGTTCTGTAGGCCCAAAATGAGTACACCTAACCCCAGAGCCATACCTTGAGCATAACATCATGCAGGAAAGACAGAGCAGTTCTGTTGGAAACAAAGGGCCTCCAGAAGAGGCTGGAAGTGATGCTTCCACTGGAAGTAAAAAGATAAATTTGGAGAAGAGAGAAAATAGACAAACCAGCCAGAAGTCTGCAACTGTGATTCATAAACATCTAGGGCAGAAATAATTTCTTTGATCACAAAAGAAAAGGAGAACCCCAGGGATTCCAGCAAGAGCATGAGGGGGCACAGGGAGAACTGATGAGAGGATTTTTCAGGCATCAGCAACTAATGGGAAGATTTTCACAAGACCCAAACTTTGGCAGGATGCAGAGCAGGGAGAGAAAAGGGCTGAATTTACATTTCATGTTAATTAAAGATATTGCTCTTAAACTGCATGGTAAAGACTGCGTTTCCAGATTCAGATTCTCTTTGGAATGCTGGGAGAAAAGGGATTGCACCAACTCAGTTATTTATATAAGATTATTTAAGTGGAAAAATTTGAGCAAATTTGAACGGATGTGGGTAATATGGGAAGAAGCCCTCCCTATCTGTAATTCCTAGGGAAGAGTTTACGGTCTCTGCTAACACTGAACTCTGCTTACGGATGTCTGCAACACCATACTCTCACAGATTGCTAGAAAGTTCAAAACCTAGCACAAGAGCTATGTTGTATTGGTACTCTAGATGAATAAGATAATTTAAAACAGGATTCTGTTGCACTTTTATCACCTGATGTAAGTTCAGTTATGTCAACTAAATCATAGATCATATAATAAAACCCAAATTCCTTTTTTTTTTTTTTTTTTGGAGACACGGTTCTGTTCTGTCACCCATGTTGGACTGCAGTGGCATGATCATAGCTCACTACAGCGTCAGCCACTCAGGATCACGCAATCCTCCTGCCTCAGCCTCCTGAGTACCTGGGATTACAGGTGCACACCACCATGCCCAGCTAATTTTTGTATTTTTTGTAAAGACAGGGTTTTGTCATGCTGCCCAAGCTGGCCTAGAACTCCTAGACGTAAGTGATCTATCTGCCTTGGCTTCCCAAAGTACTGAGATTACAGGCATGAGCCACCAGGCCCAGCCTCCCCAAATTACCTTAAAGTAGCTAAATATTTTATTGTTATTCTTATACTTTAAGTTCTGGGGTACATGTGCAGAACGTGCAGGTTTGTTACATACGTATACACGTGCTATGGTCGTTTGCTGCACCCATCAACCCGTCATCTACATTAGGTAGTGGCTAAATATTTAACCAATGAATTCACCAAATATTTTGCTGATTAATTCTAATAGTTACTACACTCTTCTGACATCATTAATTTAATAAATCCATAGAATAAATAAATGTTCTTATTTATTCAATTCTCTAGAAGAGTTTGCATTCAATGTTTATTAGAATTTGTCTTCACAATTATCTGGAACTGTTATTTTCTTTATGAGAATTCCATTTGAAATTATCAGTTCTGTGCATTTAAGGGAATACTCAGGGGTTTGGGGTTTTTTTAGTTAATTTTGGTAACATTTTTTTCTAGGCATTTGTTCATTTTTATTTGTTTTAAAATTTATCGTCATAAAATTTTCCTCTTAATTTCTTTCCAATCTCTGCTGCTCCTTAGGTTATGTTCCAGTTATCATTCCCAATACAGTATTTTTGTTTTTGTTTTTGTTTGTTTCCTAATACAGTGTTTTTGTGCCCTTTCTCTCTTCTTCTAACCAATCTACCAGACATAAGTTAATTTTATTAGTGATTTCCAAAAACCATTTTTCTGCTCTACTGAACTTTTTTTTACCTTTGTCTTCTATTTCGTTCACTTTTACTCTATTCTTTATTAATTTCATATTTCTCATACTCCTAGGTATATTCTGTTGCTACATTTATAAATTTTTTAACCAGCTGATTATCTCCAGCCTGGGTGACAGTGAGACCTTTGTCTTTAAAAAAAATAAAATTTTCAGCCTTTTGGCTTTTCTTAATGACCCATGCAAGACTATAAGCTTTTTTCTTTTTCTTTTTCTTTTTTTTTGTTTTGTTTTTTGTTTTTGAGACTGAGTCTTGCTCTGTTGCCCAGGCGGGAGTGCAGTGGCACAATCTTGGCTCATTGCAACCATCTCCTGGGTTCAGCCAATTCTCCTGCCTCAGCCTCCTGAGTAGCTGAGATTACAGGCACCCACCAACATGCCAGCTAATTTTTGTATTTTCAGTAGAGATGGGATTTCACCATGTTAGCCAGGTGGGTTTCGAACTCCTGATCTCAAGTGATCCGCTCATCTCAGCCTCCCAAAGCACTGGGATTACAGGCATGAGCCACCACGCAAGGCCATACAAGATTTTTCCTTTTGTATACATGTGGCTATAGTTAATAACAATGTATAATATTCTTTAAAATTGCTCAGAGTAGATTTTGTGTTCTTATCACAAAAAAAATATGTTTATGAGGTAATGCATATGTTAATTACCTTGATTTAGCTATTCCACAATGTATACATATTTCAAAACATAATGTTGTACACAATAAATATATACAATATTTGTTTCTCAATTAAAATAAATTAATTGGCCGGGCGCCGTGGCTCCCACCTGTAGTCCCAGCACTTTGGGAGGCCAAGGCAAGTGGATCACTTGAGTTCAACAGTTTGAGACCAGCGTGAGCAACATGGTGAAACTCTGCTTCTACAAAAAATATAAAAATTAGATGGGCATGTGGGCCTGCACCTGTGGTCCCAGCTACTCAGGAGCCTGAGATGGGGGGACCATCTGAGTCCAGAAGAGCGAGATGGTAGTGAGTTGTGATTGCACCACTGTACTCCAGCCTGGGCAACAGAGTGAGGCCCTGCCTTTAAAACAATAAAAAATAGCTGAGCACGGTGGCTCATGCCTGTAATCCCAGCACTTTGGGAGGCTGAGGTGGGCAGATCACCTGAGGTTGGGAGTTCGAGACCAGCCTGATCAACATGGAGAAACGCCGTCTCTACTAAAAAAAAAAAAAATACAAAATTAGCCGGGCGTGGTGGCACATATTTGTAATCCCAGCTACTTGGGAGGCTGAGGCAGGAGAATTGCTTGAACCTGGGAGGCAGAGGTTGTGGTGAGCCAAGATTACGCCATTGCACTCCAGCCTGGGCAACAAGAGGGAAACTCTGTCTCAAAAATATAAATAAAATAAAAAATAAAAAATTAATTCATTAACCAGAAAAAGATAATATGTTTCCCTTTATGCACTGCTGAAACCAAATCTCAAATTTTTTTTTTTTGAGATGGAATTTTACTCTTGTTGCCCAGGCTAGAGTGCAATGGCGCAATCTCAGCTCACTGCAACCTCTGCCTCCCAGGTTCAAGCAATTATCCTGCCTCAGCCGCCCGAGTAGCTGGGATTACAGGTGCACACCACCACACCCGGCTAATTTTTTGTATTTACTAGAGACGGGGTTTCACCATGTTGGTCAGGCTGGTCTTGAACTCCTGAACTCAGGTGATCCACCCGCCTCGGCCTCCCAAAGTGCTGGGATTACAGGTGTGAGCCACCACACCCGGCCTCAAATATTTTTATATGTAGCACTTTTTTTTATTTTTCAGTTCTACATATGTTTAAATTTCCATTATGATTTCTTCTTGACCTATGAATTATTTAAAAGTATTGCATGAATGTTTTTAAATTTCCTAGTATATTGGATTGTTATGGTCAATTTTCACAAATTAATTTGAACTTTAATTCCATCGTGGTCAGAAATTGTGGTTCCAATTCTTTAAAATATATTGACCCTTGCATTATAGACTATTTAGTTGAATTTCACATGATTCTGTGACAGTGAAAAGAATGTGCATTCTCCAATTGTTTTGCGGGGTCCTATATGTCCCTTAAATTGAGTTTATTACATGACTTAGTCAAAATTTATTTATTTTTATTGATTTTTAAAATATACTTGATTTATTGGGTGAGGTGAGTTAAAATCATTCACTATCATGAGATACTTTTCTATTTCTTTTTGTAATTCTATCAGTTTTCGATTCATATTTTGAAGCTATCTTACTAAGTGTATTCCAATTTAGAATTTTTATAAACATTATAATGTTATAACATTATAAACACAAATGGTGTGTATTGTGTAACATATTACACATATACACATATATATCCACACATATACATACACATGCACATACATACATATAACTCTGTGGTAGCTAGCCTTCAACATGGCCCCCTATGAGCCCTGCCTCCTGGAATTCACACTCCTGAGGAGTCCCCTCTGACATTGTACCAAGATTGGTCTGTGTGTCCAACAGAATACAGCAGAAGTGATAATGTTGTCACGTCTAAATCAGGTTATGAAAGAATGTGGTTTCCATTTTGGGTGCTCTCTTGTTCTCTTTCTCTCTCTCTCCCTCTCTCTGTCATCTTGTGGGGCAAGCTGCCATGTGTGAGCAGCCCTATGGAGAGGCCCAGGTGGTGTGGAACTGAAGTCTCTGGTCAACAGCCAGCAAGGGACTGAGACCTGTTAACAAACATGAGAGTGAGATTGACAGAGGATTCTCTAAGCCCACTCAATCCTTGAAGATGCAACTTCATGAGAGACCCTGATTTAAAACCACCCAGGTAAGTCACTCCTAGATTCTAATCCCATCTTCAGTGAACAAGGAAATGCTACAATTCTAAACATCGACCATGAGAAATGCTTGCCAAATACTTTCAAATTTGAACAGAAATGATGGTGAACACTGACAGCCTTGGCCCTCAAGCAGGGTATATACGTTTCTGAGAACAGGTGACAGTTCCAAAGAGTCTTTGATTAAAGCTCCAAGATCCAAGGACATGGGAGATGATGGGAGAAGCAGTACAGGCACCTAAGGAGACATTGATTCTGCATCGGACAGTGGCAGGGGAAAGGTACTGAAAGAGAGATCGTGATAGCGATAGTCTGTTTATCTATGACCTGGTCTCATAGTTGAGAAAGGTAGTTTAAGGGATTTCACGGGACACCACGCTTATCTCCAGAATGCTAAATATGATTATATGAAGCTTAGGAAAGAGGAAGTCACAGTTCTGGGAAGCTGAGGGACTGCTCAACTTCACTCCTCACCTCCTCCCACTAGGACCTCCCCCCTAGTGCCCCCCTAGTGTAAAGGAATATACTCTAGTGTAAAGGAATATAAGTCAAAATACAGATAAAGAATATATGCAAACAAAGGAATTATCCAAGGAATCAGAAGAAGAATTCCAAACACAATAGGGAATAAAGGAAAACCAGTAGAGCTCAGGGGGGAGATAGAACAGAAATATAAAACATTACCCCAAAACACTACATGATAAATAAAAATGGAAAAATACAATTAAAAGCATCATAAAGGATAGGTTTTTTTAGAGCCGCCAAAAGAGATGGAAAGAGCAATGAGAAAAAAAAATAGTGAAGATGACAGATGTGAAAGTAAAGAGAAATCTAATGTACACATAGCTGCTATTCCTTTATAGAATACCAGAGAAGACTAGAACAAAACAAGTGAATTTTTAAGAAATGCTTTCCAAAATATGATAGAAGAAAACTATTCCAAAACAAATACTTCAATTTTCTGGACAAAAGACCACAATGTCCCAGGAAAAAGTGAGGTAGAAAAAACAAAACCAAGATGTATCCTAAGGAAGGAAAAAGAACCAACCCAGACAGAGAAAAGCAAAAGTTACACACAAAGCAAAAAAGAAAAATTTACATACAAGAGAGAAGAATCAAGTGGCCCTCAGACTTCACCATGAAAATCATCTATTCTGGAAGACAATAGAGCACAGCACAGAAAGTTCTGTGGGAAAGTATAATCTAAGGATTTGTAAACAACAGATTTGTTTTTCATGTATAAAGGCAAAAGAAAGACTCTCTAGCATGGGGAAACTCAAACTAAACAGCACCTCTGAGCTCTCCTTGAAAAAATAAAAACAGCACAAATCCTCTTGATGATAAAATCCAGCCATGCAAGGGAGAGTGGGCTCCAGTAAAGGATTCATAAATTAAGGTACACTGGTAAAAATCACCACAGCGAGTATGAAGACTGGAGACAGACTACCTGGGCCTGAGCCATGTCTCTGTGCGACCTTGGGACCTGAGCTCTTTGTAGCTAAGTTTCCTCATTGTAAAATGGGGACCATAGTATAATTTAAATCTTAAGGTTTTCTAAGACTTAATTTGGCTCGTATACATAACATGCTTAGAACAGTGACTGGCACAGAAAAGGAGCTATGAGCTATATGTGTGTAAGCTAATATTTTATTTTATAAATCAGTATAAACATTAATAATATGGTATCATGCACTCCAAAATTTGTTAAGAGTGTAGGTCTCATGTGAAATGTTCCTACCATACACATACAAAAAAGGAGATGCAGGGAAATGTTGGTGGCAGATATATCTATTACCCTCATTGTGGTGATAGTTTTGTGGGTGTTTGTGATGGTGGCAGGAGGCAGACAGGTTCCCAGGTGGGAAGGGTTGAGTCCTTGGTGAAACCCCACCTTCAAGCCAGGGACAACCTGAAGTCTGGGGGCCGGGCTGCCAGTTCCAGGTGAAGTCCCTGACCTGGAGTGAGAACTTCCTTGATGCCTTTCAGCCAATCAAGTGGTGTTTTTCCAGGCCCACCCTAGACCAATCAACACACACTTCCTCCATTCTGAGCCCATGAAAACCCCCAGACTCAGCCAGACTCAGACACTCATGTGGACTACCTGCTGGTGGACAGCAGCTACCCACTTCGGGTATCCTCTCTGCTGAGAGCTGTTCAGTAGCCCAGTAAAGCTCTTCTCTGCCTTGCACACCCTCCAGTTTTCCGTGTATTCTCATTCTTCCTGGACATGGGATAAGAACTCAGCATCCACCAAATGGCGGGAGCGAAAGGAGCTATAACGCTTTCCTGGCTGGCTCACCAAGCTGTGGGTGGGAGGTAAGGAGCTATAACGTGTTCCTAGCTGGCTCGCTGAGCTGAGGGTGGTGACAAGCTCCCAGACTGTGGCAGTGAAGAATGGTGACCCTTCTGGGGACCCAGACCTAGGGATTCCCCAAGCCAGAGCTGTAACACTAGCCCTTGTGCCCTCTGGAGTGCCAGGTGGCCACTCAACATAATGGGAAGCAGCAGCAGGGCTGAGCCAGCCCAGGATCTGCAGGCCAGCAGGACTGACAGAGTTGTAACACAAACGGCTGAAACATACCCCCACAAAACATACCTCCCACTCACCAGGCTGTGGGCAATAAGAGGGAGAAAAAAGCCACCGCCCTTCTGGAAGCCCAGACCTCGGGGCTCCCCAAGCCAGAGCTGTGACATACTGTAACACCCTCTTTGGGTTCCTGGAGTCTCCAAACTTTCAGGTGCCACTGCATTCCCTTTGTCCAGATGCTGGTGCCTGCAGTGGAAGCCACTCATGGTACACCTGGTCAGGCTGCAGCCTTGCATGGAGCTGGTGCCTGTGCTGGCACCTGGAGCTACCAACCCCGCCACAGCAGCCGATGTGCCTGGCTGTGCACAGTGGCCAGACCCCATGCTCGCTCGCTTACATACCCCTCGCTGCGCCACACCTGGCTCACCCTTGGCAGCCATGGAATCTGGGCCAGTTGTGCGAGCTGAGTGCAGTCTGCCAGGCTGAGTGGGCGGAACGAGCCCAGCAGGCACAAGCAAAACTCAAGAAGAGGCACCACCAGCCACAGAGGTTTCCAGTTGGTGAAACGACACCTGAAGGATCCTATGACATTTTCATAAGTGCAAACTCATCATATTGTACACATTGAGTTGTACAGTTATTTGTATATCAATTGTACCTCAATAAAGAGCTGTTAAAAAAAAAAGAAAGAAAGCTAAACAATGATGAGAGCTGTTGCTACAAATCAGAATATTTGGGTACCTCGTAGAATAGCTGGGAAGGATAGGTAAATAACCTTAAAGGCTACAAAGCCAAGAACACCCAAAACAATGCTTCAAGACTGGTCTAGCAAGCTCAGGCCTATTGCCACTGCCAATCGCCAGAAGCTGCAGCTATAACCCCAACACTCCCAGCACTGGATGCTGGAAGCCACCATGGCCACTGCTGCAGCTGGTACTCCTGAAGCTTGATCTTGCTGCAGTGACGGCCAGAGTGTGTGCCTGATTGGTGGGCCTAAATTACAGGCCCACACCCAAGGTGCAAAGGAACCTGGGAAGTCAGTATCTTCACTTTCAGCTTTCATAGTGGCAGGTGGACCTTGTCTCCTACCCAAATCATGTGGAGGAGTTTTCAAACAAGAAGATTTAGATGTTAGGACACCTAAAAGAATAACTTATATCTTCTACAGTAAAAGAAGGCAATATAGCTTAGAGAGATTAAGAGCATGGGCCCTATACACTCATTGCCTCTGGGGAAATGCTCTGTAACTATGGCCATAGAAGCTTTAGTTTCATTGGGAAATGGAGATAATAGTACCACTTTCACAGTGCTCTCTTGAGGTTTAAATGAGTAAATTCACGTAAAGCACAGAGTAAGTGCTCAGTAAATAGTTACTAGGAGATATGAAAGTAATTATTACTATTATTCTTATATTCCACCCCTTCACTGCCCAGTATCAACCTTTCTGCACATAATTATAATCCCTGAAGTGCTCTCATCTAACAAAATTAAAGTGTCCTTATGCAAACAAAAATATACTCGCCCCTTCTTTAAAGTCTCAAAACCCTAAGAGTTTATACATCTGGCTTTAAGTCCAGGCTCTGGGAGATGTCATTTCTCTTTTGCTCTATCTCAGCTCTTATTGGTAGCCTGTAATATGTAGACTAAATTGTAAGGTTAACCACCTTCCACATGACCTGTATATAACTGCAGGAAGAAAAGCAGAGGAAAGAAGAGGGAAGTTAGGGTACATAAGCATATCCATGAAAAGCAGAGTAGAAAACATGTGTTGCTGAAATCATTCTTATATCAGCAATGTTGTACAAATACCATAGCTGGTATTCATGACTTATTCTTCTACCAGCTACTCCGTGTTCCCTTGCCTTCCACCAGCATCTCAGCTTGTTGGGATTCTACCTGATGAAGTGAACCACCTCACTCATGAGGGATCTGAGCCTATCGCGGTCCAGTTTCCACTGAGTTACTGCAGTGTCCTGCCTACTTTGATTGTTGGCAGCGGCAGTGGAGAGGCACCGGTGGCTTCATTGAGTCACGTGCATATCCCTTCTTCCCTCATGTGATCCATGTTGCAGATTGGGTTCTCTGGAAATGGATGCTGCCATGGGGCTTGGGGTGCGAGGTGTTTGTTGGGATCACCAATGGGAAGTTAAGGGAGAGGAATGGGGCTGAGGGAGATGCTAAACTGCCAGGCAAGCCCAACAAAGCCTTGGCCAACCTGGTGGGAGCTCCAGGGCCAGTGTGGCCATCACCATCTCCTGCACCAGGTGGAAATACCCACTCCTCGTGTGACTGTCATACTAGGAAGAGTGTGACCTGGTGAGGTGGCAGGCCCTGAAGGAGAAGAGAGCTGGAAGCTGCCTGCTGACTGCACTGCTCACAGCTGGGTGGCAAATCCTTGCCCGAAAGGTATCTGGGTGTTCATCATATTTCCTACAGGCAGCAATCCCATTTCCCCCTTAGGAGCCAGGCACAATCACCTCATCAACATTGTAAACCCCCTGTTTTTTTGTTTGTTTGTTTGTTCAGCCAATGGCATACGGAAACCTCAGCTTCCAACTTGGTGGAAACATAGTTGTATCCACTAGTGGAAGCAATCATTCTCCCATGGGCATCAAACAAAGCTTCAAAATCTTGAAAATGGGCAAAGAAAATTTTGCAAGTGGGTCATTGGGTATAGCAGTCAGAAGTGCCACTGCTTTGTCTACCCTGTTTATTAAATCTGGAGCAAACAGCTCAAACACTGTACTTTCAGGAAAACAAATACTGACATGTTTATTTCATAGATGTATGCCTAGAAAACAAATCTGTATGTAAGTCAAACCATGGCAAATTGAACTGTATTTTAAATGCATCTGGGGAGCTCATAATATAAAGGAAGTTGTTCCTCAAGAAGAAAATTATTTTTATTAATCAAGCAGTCACTTTTTCACTCTCCCACTTCCTTTTCCCAGCCTACTCTCTACCTCCAGCAAAATTAATATATTTTATCAATTAACCTGTTTGAGCTTTTAAAGTAGAACACATTTGCACTGTTAATCACAATTTAATATCCCATAATACTTCCGGGAAATAGTGGTTTCTTATTCTTAATGATATAACTAGGGTTTATGAAATTATCCCAACAGGAGGTAATAGAAATATGAATATAAAAATCTTTCCATTAAGGAATGAAAAAAGTTAAATAAATGTTCCCATGACAGGGCTCCAAGCACTTATTCTCATTAAGAAACATTCACAGCCTGAAGACTTAAGTGTGATACATGTGTGACTACAGTTCAGTACCATGGAAGATGTAATGTTTCAAGGCTTCTAGGATTAATGTCAGTAAAATGTTCTTAAGTTATTCTGAGTTTATTTTAATTGTAATATACTATGCTTCTTAGGAGACTTTTTATATGCCTCCTAATTTTACCTAGACTTTGCAAGTTTTGCTTGTGCACTGTTCTGTAGTACTGTTCATTAATTCAGCAAATAAAAATTGAGTACTTTCTGTGTCAGACCAAGGGGTTATAAAACATTGTCCTTCTCCAAAGGAGCTTACGATCTGATGGGCATACAGAAAAGTAAATTTAAAAATTATAGTGGTTCCCAGCCAGGCATGGTGGCTCAAGCCTGTGATCCCAGCACTTTGGGAGGCCGAGGTGGGCGGATCACGAGGTCAAGAGATCGAGACCATCCTGGCCAACATGATGAAACCCTGTCTCTACTAAAAATACAAAAATTAGCTGGGCATGGTGGGGCATGCCTGTAGTCCCAGCTACTCAGGAGGCTGAGGCAGGAGAATCGCTTGAACCTGGCGGGTGGAGATTGCAGTGAGCCGAGATCATACCACCGCACTCCAGCCTAGCGACAGAGCAAGACTCTGTCTCAAAAAAAAAAAAAAAAAAAAAAAATTATAGTCGTTCCCTTATAGAGGTATGCACAAGATTGCCAGAAAGAAGGCCACCATGCTCTGTTATGAGCATTCAGGAAAAATGACACAAGGACGTGCCATTCAAGCCAAGATGTAAGACTACGTAGGAAGTAGCTGAGAATGCGCTTCTATTGCTTTGGGGTTTTTTTTGTTTTTTTTGTTTGTTTGTTTGTTTGTTTTACTCTGTCACCCAGAGTGCAGTGCAGTGGTGTGATTTCAGCTCACTGCAACCTCTGCTTCCTGGTTTCAAGCAATCCTCGTGCCTCAGCCTCCAGAGCAGCTGGGATTACAGGTGTCTGCCACCACACCTGGCTAATTTTTGTATTATTAGTAGAGATGAGGTTTCATCATGATAGCCAGGCTAGTCTTGAACTCCTTGCCTCAAGTGATCTACCTGCCTCAACCTCCCAAAGTGCTGGGATTAAGGCGTGAGCCACCGCGCCCGGCCTATTGCTTCTTTTTCATCTTTCAGTTGTAAGTGCTGTCCTTCAGCTTCTCCTGTGGGGAGATAAGGATTTGGCCTCCTCTTGCTTCTTCCACATGCACCAGCCCTCCCGTTCAGCCACTCTTCTGAATCATATCACAATCTTGGTTAAATCAACTTCAATATTTACATTACAGTGACAATATGAGTCACCTAGCATATGATTATTTCTCCTTTCTTACTTTTTAAATTATCTTTTATTTTCATTTGCTTGGTTTTCAGCCACAAATTCTCTAAAGTTTCTGAATTTCCACTCAAAACTCTTGACACATCAAGCCTTGTGTTGATGTCATCCTTGTCCTCCAGGCTGGCGCTGTCAGCTTCAATTGCAGCGGGTCATCAGACCATGATCTCCCTTCACTTTCATGCTGAAGATTACCTCTCCTCCCTCCTGGGTTCACTATGCTGTTTTCTTCTTCTTTAATTTACACTCTCATGTTGGGAGGCATATCCCCTGATACCCTGAGAAAGGGTACAGGAAATCCAAAATTTGAGGGAAGTCTTACGTTTGGAGATGGGATGAGGGAAGGATGGATAGATGACAAAGGAGTATAAAGACACTTCCAGATGAGATGGATATACTCATTATCTTGACTGTAGTGATGGTTTCATGGTTATATACATATAGCAAAACTTACCAAATTGTGACATTATATTGTATGTCAATCATATCTCAATTAAGCTGCAAGAAAAGATAAATAAAGAGGTATGCATATAAAACTCAGAAGTTGGGCTGGGCGTGGGGGCTCATGCCTGTAATCCCAGCACTTTGGGAGGCCGAGGTGAGTGGATCAGGAGGTCAGGAGATCGAGACCATCCTGGCCAACATGATGAAACCCCGTCTCTACTAAAAATACAAAAATTAGCTGGGCATGGTGGCACATGCCTTTAATCCCAGCTACGCAGGAGGCTAAGGCAAGAGAGTCGCTTGAACCAGGGAGTCAGAGGTTGCAGTGAGCCGAGATAGTGCCACTGCACTCCAGCCTGGCAACAGAGCAAGACTCTGTCCCAAAAAAAAAAAAAAAAAAAAAAAACCTCAATAGTTTATCAACTTATGTTATTTGCAAGTCTATGGGGAAACAGGTACTCTCATACAATGCTGGTGGGAATGTAAAATGTTACAGCCTCTAGGGGAGAAATTTGACAATATCTAGCCAAATTACAAATGTGTTTTCTTTGGCCCAGTAATTCTATTTCTAAGAATCTGTACCAAACATACATGGGCAGAAATACAAAATGACATTTGCACAAAACTGTTCATTGAAGCACTAGTTGTAATAACAAAAGACTGGAATCAATCTAAACATACGTCAGCAGAATATTGATAAATGATGGTACAGCTATGTAATGAAGCACTGCACAGTTGAAAAGAAGTGAGAAAAGTCTCTATATACTGCTATGGAATGATCAAGATGTATCGTTAAGTGAAGATAACAAGTTCTGAAACATTGAGAATATTCTACCTTTTGTTCTTGGAAGTTCTCTATATCTTGATCTGGGTGATAGCTACATGAGGTGTATAAATATGTAAAACTTCATTGAGCTGTACATTTAAGATGAGTATACTTTACCATATATAACATCCTAATAAAATATTTTTTTAAACTAGATAGGAGCAAACTGAGGAGCGCATGGAAGAAGAAATGGAGAAAATGAGAATTTTGTCTATGAAAAGGCAGGACTAGCTAGAGAGAACGTAATGTCAGAGGAAGGTTTTTCTTTCCTTCCTTTTCTCCCTTTCTTCTTTCTTCCTTTTTAAAATGGGACTTAAGCATATCCCAAAGCTGATGGCTGACGAGAAAGAGCAGTTGAAAAGTAAGATTGAGTCTATATAAGAAAGAGAAGGTGGGCCAGGCACAGTGGCTCATGCCTATAATCCCAGCACTTTGGGAGTCCGGGGTGGGCAGATCACAAGGTCAAGAGTTCAAGACCAGCCTTGCCAACATAGTGAAACCCCATCTCTACTAGGAATACAAACATTAGCCAGGCGTGGTGGTGCGTGCCTGTAATCCCAGCTACTCGGAAGGCTGAGGCAGGAGAATCACTTGAACCTGCAAGGAGGAGGTTTCAGTGAGCCAAGATCGTGCCACTGCACTCCAGCCTGGGTGACAGAGCAAGATTCCGTCTCAAAAAAAAAAAAAAAAAAAAAAGAAAGAGAGAAGGTATAATCAATACTACAAGGTCTTTGGAAAGTTGGGAGGGTATGAGAGTCAAAATTCCCCAGAAAGGTATTGTTCTTAGATGGGGAGAAACATTTTTACTGTCCCAACAGGGGAGAAGGAGGCTAGAATGGGGATCGCTATAGGGAGTTTTCAGAATTAGAAACACCAGGCCCTAAAGGAGATAGGGCATGCAGAGGGAGTGGAGGGAGGTGGTTGTGAAATCCAGGAAGCAGAAAAGCCTTGGAATAGTTATTACAGTGAGTAGGAGAGTAAAAAGTAAGCTGAACAGGGAAATATAGAAGGATCATCAGCTATTAGTTGGGTTTCACCAAACCCAACTAAGAGATAGGACAGAAAGGGGTACAACTAAGAGATAGGATAGAAAGGGGCTTTAGATCATTGGCCAAGCATGTTACTAAAACGATGTATCATGCAGTCTAAGGTGATAAGCAGGAAATCAAGACAGCAGGAGACAGAATGATTAGAAGTAAACAGAAGTCCACAAGGATTGGAGTTCCAGTGAGGTTGATAAGTGGTTGTACTGGGACTGGTTGAAAGCAGGCTGGCAGGAAAAGATGCTGTGGCCAGAAAGGGAAAGCTTGAACTGGTGATTCCGGGCATGTTGGGTGATGGTAGACCCCAAAATGGCCATGGGTTTGGAAGGCTCATGTGAAATGGAGGCTGGGCATGGAGGTTCATGCCTGTAATCCAAGCACTTTGGGAAGATGAGGCAGGAGGTTCGTTTGAGTCCAAGAAGTTCCAGACCAGCCTTGGCAACATAACGAGGCCCTGTCTGTACTAAAAAATAAAACGTGAGCCAGGTGTAGTGGTACATGCCTGTAGTCCCAGCTGCTTGGGAGACCGAGGTGGGAGGATAGCTTGAGCCCAGGAGGTCGAGGCTGCAGTAAGCTGTGATTGCACCACTGAATCCAAGCCTGGGCAACAAACCCAGATCCCATCTCAAAAAAAAAAAGAAACAAAAAACTAAAATAAAAAAAAAATAAAAATGAAGTGAGGTGGAGATCCCCACCACACACAGATTAAAAGCTGAGCCAGCATTTCCCAAAGTGTTTTCTACAGAACATTGCTTGACAAAGGGCTTATGCACTAATGACACATTATTAAAGTTCTGATATATCTTGAATCAAAGAATCCTATTTACTGTGTTTAACCAAATATTCCCTGAACCTTTGAATTACTAAATTTTTTTTGGTTCAATATTTATCAGCAGTCTTCTAAACTAATGTTCTTCCAAACACACTTTAGCAACTTTCTGCTTTGCATGTAACCTGCTGAAACTCTAACATTAATGGAATGAAGTGAATAATTATCACAGCAAGTGATCATTTTTTAATATCTGGGTTTTTTTTTTTTTGGTTTGTTTTTGTTTTGTTTGAGACAGAGTCTTGCTCTTTCACCCAGGCTGGAGTGCAGTGGTGCAATCTTGGTTCACTGCAACCTCTGCCTCCCGAGTTCAAGCAATTCTCCTGTCTCAGCCCAGTAGCTGGGATTACAGGCATGCATTACCACACCCAGCTAATTTTTTTGTATTTTTAGTAGAGATGGGGTTTCACCATGTTGGTCAGGCTGGTCTCAAACTCCTGACATCAAGTGATCTGCCCTCCTAGGCCTCTCAGAGTGCTGGGATTGCAGGCATAAGCCACTGCACCTACCCTTTAATATCTGCCTTAATGTATTTCGATATGAAAATATTATTTGCCTAGCAAAAGCATGTAAAAAAGTACAACATATGTTTCATAGGATAATAATGTTAGGTTTACCATACTTTGCTATGAAGATAAATAACAACAGTGTTGTATTAGATCATTAGAGTTGGGATTTAACCATGATTATCTTAGTCCTTCATTAATACACCTATTTTGACCATTAAGTAGCCTTCTCTTAAAACTAGTTACGTTCCTGCTACAGAAAAGGCATTAAATAATAAACGTTCTGATGTCAATCCCATCAAATATGTATTTCTATTCTTTAAGCCTCATAAGAATTCTACCACATATAGTAAGAAGAGTAAAGAAGAGCCATTAAAATTAATAAATATAAAAGGTCTCCATTTTCTTTCACTTCATTTCTCGGACATTTAAGATCAATAACAAAAATTAGGTACCTGACGTAAACTGTTTTAATGCTGTTGCTGCCCCTCTCTGAGGAAGAATTAATACTTCCTCTCCTGATTGACATTTGGCTTAGCCAATGAAATGTGAGTGGAATTGACTTGGCTCACTTAAAAGCAGAAGCTTTAAAGAGCCAGCTTATTGTTCGCCCATGTCCTCTCTCCCTCTGCTACGAGAGCAGCAATATTCCAGGTAGAG
Organism: Pongo pygmaeus; assembly: GCF_028885625.2. Classification (NCBI taxonomy): domain Eukaryota; kingdom Metazoa; phylum Chordata; class Mammalia; order Primates; family Hominidae; genus Pongo; species Pongo pygmaeus. Next base: position 54,133,527 of record NC_072388.2, on the reverse strand, counting down.
GCTGCTCCGTCAGCCTGAGTCCCTGAATGAAGGGGATGTGGATCAGAACTTCAGGTGATCCTGAAAGGACACGTGTTATGAGCAAGAAATCAACCTTTATTCATGTTAGCTACCAAGATTTGGGTGTCATTTGTTAACATTGCATGACTCAGCCTATTCTGACTAATACAGAAATCACATTGTCCACCCTATATTCATTTCCAAACACTGGCAACTGTTAATGAACACAAATAGAAGTCATCACCAGAAGCATAAAATTCCCTCCACAGAATGTCTAGAACAGCGGTGGCAAATTGGCTTAATCTCTCGTATCAGCTCTAATGAACTCATAACGATGGCCTGAGTCAGCTCTATAGAGAAGGGTTCTGAAACCATGACCTTGCCTGGCAGGAAAGAGTTACCGTATTTATTAGTATGTTTCCAGTAGAAAGAGGGGTAATAAGCTGTCCATCCCTGGCCCATGAGGCACAACCTGTCCTCACTATCATTTCTGTTTATTTCTGATTTTGTACAGGAGGCATTGTTTTTTAAATGCACCCAGAAATAACAGAAACTAGTGCATCAAACATTTAGGCTAATACATAATTTCATTTAACTGATGAAAGGAAGAGAAAAAAAGTGTTACTATCAGAGCTGACCACAGAATTCCTTCTCAGCGAGAGAACTGTCTTTGTTAGAAACATCTCTAGTGGACTTTTTAGTTATTAAGATGGCTCTCTAGACCAGGCCTGGATGATTGGCCTGGGGAGGAAAATAGTGAAACTGTTTTATATCAGAAATGCACTGTGATTTTTGCAGTTGGAGCTGAATGAGCCATGAGGAAGCAGGGAAAAGCCCAAGAAGAGGGCCAGAAGGTGTCCCGCTGCATGGCAGGAGGCTGTGGGGAAGGCAGGACACAGGACGCGCCCTCAGAGGACAGAAAGGCTGAGGACTTTTGAGAACTGGGATGGTTGAGTATGCAGTTCAAAGTGTTTTACCCTTCTATTCTGTAATCTAACATCCCTAACCATGACCACACATGTGCATGCACACACACGCGCACACACACACACACACACACACACACACACACATACAATTATGGGTTGAATTGTGTCCCCTGAAAATTCATATGCTGAAGTCCTGACCCGCAGTGCCTCAGAATATGACCTTATTTGGAAATAGGGTCATTGCAGATATAGTTAATTAAGATGAGGTCATAGTGAAGTACGGTAGACCCCTAATCCAATGTGACTGTGGTTGTACAAGGAGGAAATCTGAACACAGACACTCACATGGGGACAGCCATATGAAGATGGGAGTGATGCTGCCACAAGCCAAGGAACTACCAGAAGCTGGAGGGGAGACCTGGAACAGATCCTTCCCTAGCACCTGTTAGAGAAAGCACAGCCCTGCAGACACCTTCATCTCAGGTGTCTAGCTTCCAGAACTGTGAGACAATGAGACAAGAAATTTCTATTGTTTAAGCCTCTCAGTTTGTGTTACTTTTTATGGCAGCTCTAGGAAATTAACACATATGCACATGCACATACGTGAATGCACACACACTCATGCACACACATGCATGCACACACATGCACACTCATGCACACACTCATGCGTGCACACACTCATGCACGCACACGCATGTACACACACATGCACACTTATGCACACACACTCATGTACACACATGCATGCACATACACACACCGTTGCCCAAATCTTCATTAAAGGTTGCACCACACGCACAGCCATGACTAGTGGCAGTCTGGAGACTGAGGGGTTTGTATGGGAGTTGAGTAAGCACATAGGCTATGCAAAAGGAACAAGACACGCAGAGGCAGAGCACAGAGTAGATGCCAGAAAGGCAGTGGAAGCAGAGACTCGTGGCAGAGGGAGCACAGGTTCCTTTCACATGCCACCCCCAGCAAGAATTCTCAGAGCTGTTGGGCAAGTATTGAGACGGAGCAGGGACCCCTCTTAAGGGCTTGCAGCACCCTCCTCCACCCCCAACCCCAAGCAGGGAAATAAAATAAAATCTTGAGTTCCTTCAAGGGAATTTACAGGCACCTACCTTGACAAGTAAATGAGCAATTTGATAAGCAAGACAGTAACAGTAGCTTAAAACAATAGCCAAGGAAGTTAGAGTCACACGAATATTTGGTTCCCAATAGAAACTAAAGATAACATCTTAGCATAGATTCTTGAGTTGTTTTTCAGAATTTGGACCTCCACTAAATGGGTACACTGGTACAGAGACCTTAGACAAGGGGGAACTGAGGACTGAACTCCGACCGCTGTTTCTACTTCTAAATTTCTTTCTGGGGGCCTGGAGGAGATCACACCCATGAGCCAAAACTAACATTATTTTCTGCCGATCCCAAATGTTTAGACAAAGCTCCACCTCCTTAACCAATCACAAATCAGCAAATCTTTGACTCCACCTACGACCTGTGGGTGCCTGCTTCAAGATGTCTCACCTTTTATACAGGTCAAACCAATGTATAGCCTGCATGTTTTTTGTTTTTGTTTTTGTTTTTGAGATGGAGTCTCACTCTTGCCCAAGCCGGAGTACAGTGTTGCGATCTTGGCTCACTGCAACCTCCGCCTCCCAGGTTCAAGCAATTCTCCCGCCTCAGCTTCCCAAATAGCTGGGATTACAGATGCATGCCACCATGCCCAGCTAATTTTGTATTTTTAGTAGAGATGGGGTTTCACCACATTGGCCAGGCTGGTCTCGAACTCCTGGCCTCAAGTGATCCACCTGTCTCGGCCTCTCAAAGTACTGGGATTACAGGCATGAGCCACTGTGCCCGGCCAGCCTTCATGTATTATGATTTTGCCTGTAACCTCTGCCTTCCTGCCTTTAAAAATCCTTACCTGTAAGCTCTTGGGGAGTTTGGGTCTTCAGCCTGACCTGCCTGATTCTCCTGGCTTGGTGCCCGCAATAAATGCCTCACTTTCTCTCGCTGCAATCCCGATGTCAGTGTTTGGCTTTTTTTGTGCCAGGCAAGTAGACCTAGTTGTTTGATAACAGTATCCGGGGTACCTAGTACATAATGTCAAGTGGGTGTCTCTGGTTCAGGCAGTGAGTAGTGTAAGTAAGGAGCGACTGAAGGCAAAATGGCTCTCTGCCTCTTTCCTTACAAAAGCAGCCTTACAACAATCCAGACTGATCTGTCCTTGGCCTATTCATTATTCTCTGCGCAGTGATAATGAGTTTACTGCATTGTGGGCTTTTAGGTAAGGGGAAGAGATGAGCTTGGCTTAATGCCTGCTGACTCATAAGACGCAGGGGCCCTGGCCTGCCTCTGATGTGATGCATGCACTTAAATCAGGAACAAGCTCCATTTCCTCTCCAGCAAATACGCTGCGAGGGGAGGCTAGTCAAGCACGCAGAGCTGGAGACCTAGGAACCCTATCTCTGCTGCTGGGGATTGGGGGTAGAAAGAAGGAAAGAGCAGGCACAGCCCTTCCTCAAACCTCCCCTTTAGCTGCTCTACAAACATGCTGCCGCTAAAAAGCATTAGAGCTGCTGCTGATTCCTATCAGGAAGGAATTATACTAAGCACGCCCAGCATTTATGAAAGGCTGCCTATCTTTTGTTAGGCATTATCTGGATGCAAAAGTGAATCAACAACCTTCCACTCCTCAAGGAGTGTGCAATCCAGAAGGGAGTGTAAACAATGAAATGTAGGACAAGGTTAAATGAAACACAGGCCAAATTGGTATGGGCATTCAGAAGAAACACTGTGTCTCAGCTTTGTCTTGGGAGATCAAGGAGGGCTCCACACAGAAGGTGGCATCTGAAGGCTAGGAAGGATTTCCGAAGACAGAGAATCGAAAAATAACATTCTCAGCTGAGGGAACTATAGGAACAATGATACTCAGAGCTTTTTCAGAGCCTGGAAGTGTCGTTTGGGAACTGAAGATGGGAAGGTTTATGTTTGTTGGCCCAGGCTCAGGAATTTGTATTTTATTCTAAACTCAGTGTGGAAAACAATGCAGATTTGCGGAAGCATGGAGTGAGGTAAACTTTACATTTTAGCAAGGTGATCTGGGTTCTAGAAATGTACCTGAGATTTACTGAGCCCTTGAGCATGGCTAGGCACTATACTAAAACTTTTAGACATTGTCTCTTTAGGCAATTGCTTTTAATGTCCTCATTTTGTGGATGGGAAGACTGAGGCTGAGTGAGATTAAACATCTTGGCTAAAGTTAACTTCTGTTAGCAGGCCCTAACATCACAGGTTTTGCAGCCAGTACCACTTACAGTTACTGTATCGAAGTCATTTTTTTTCCCAAGACCAATGTAAAGATCAAGGCTATATAAGAGGACGCTTTTTTTTTTTCTTGAGACAGAGTCCCCCTCCATCACCCAGGCTGGAATGCAGTGGCACAATCTCAGCCCCCTGCAACCTCCACCTCCTGGGTTCAAGTGATTCTCCTGCCTCGGCCTCCTGAGTAGCTGGGATTATGGGTGCCCACCACCACACCCAGTTAATTTTGCATTTTTAGTAGAGACAGAGTTTCACCATCTTGGCCAGGCTAGTCTGGAATTCCTGACCTCAGGTGATCCTCCCACCTCAGCCTCCCAAAGTGCTGGGATTATAGGCATGAGCCACCGCACCTGGCCCCATTTTATTCACTCCTTCCAATACAAGCAAACCTAGGGACACAACCAGAAAACTGCCACGTGAGGCTAAAACATGCTCTTGCTCCTTCAGAAAACAGCACAAGTTCATCAGCCCAGAAAGTTCTCAAACATTCTCAGGACAAGGGACACTGAGTCCAAAGCCTTTGCTTTTAGTCACAGCGCTATTCTGCCTCCCAGTACACAGTCCTAGTATGGTACTTTTCAGCAGAAATCCCATATATCTTCCAATATTCTTTAAGACAGTACTTTTGAGGCTAAAAAATTCTAAACAAAGAGCTGAGTTTCCAACAAAAAGTGCTTTAGAAAACTGAGTTGCACAGAGAATGGGGTGCATAGAAATCTGAGGCATGCACAGCCAAATAACTTGGGTCTATAAACATTTACCAGATTATTTTAAAGTGATTTTGCAACATTGCCTCATCAAATGCCTTACAGTTCTGGAAAAGGGCAGATATGAGAATTCCTTTACCACTTGGTCGGGTTTACAGATGGAGACACCAAAGCAATGAGAGTTTTAAGAGGTGCTCAGCAAGTCAGTAATCTCAGCACTTTGGGAGGCTAAGGTGGGAGATCATTGAGCCCAGAGTTTGAAACCAGCCTGGGCAGCAAAATGAGACCCTATCTCTACAAAAAATTAAAAAATTAAAAATTAAAAAGTCAATAGCAGGGCTAATGAGAAATCTAGATTCCTGATCTTGAAGCACAGGTTAAATCAAAAAATCATATCTCTATGGGCATCAAGGAGATAGAAATGGGGATGGAAAAAAGGCACTGTCCTTTCTCTTAAAAGTAATATGCACTTTTATAAAATACTCTTTTTGTAGGAAGTAAAATATAAATGTTCATTGTAGAAAATTTGGACAATACCAAAAGTTCAAAGAAGAAATGAAACCCACCAATAATCTCGGTACCCAGAAATATCCCCTGTGAATGTTGGTATATTTCCATCCAGGAGTTTATGTGCTGTTATCATTTACAGACAGACAGCCCTTCCATTCTACTCCCTTTTCTGAGAGCAGGAATCTGAAAGGTAGACCTCAATCAATAATTGATGCCCCCATTGCATGCCCAGCACTATGCCAGGCACCATGGGGTCAGAAGGAAGACTGCACTCCTCACTCTAAGAGGCTACAGTCAGTTAAAGAGATAATACACAGACCCAGAATCAGGGAGCTGGCAAGAGCATCATATGAGCAAACTGGCTGCAGGAATTCAGAAAAGGAAAGCTGGTTGGGAGGCTTAATGGAGGAAATGAGCTGGAGCGGAGGCATGAACAACGTTTAGACTCAGGATTGCAGAAAGAAGGGAGAAATGCACTCTGGGGTTGAGCAGGTGGAAGATGGGACAAAAACAGCATGGACCAAGGACAGTTGGCTTGGTTCCTAAGGATATTGGCCTGGGTTTAGAGATTAGAGGGTGTGAACAGAGGCCCTAACATCGCAGGTTTTGCAGGCAGTGCTACCCACAGTTACTGTACCAAAGTCATTTCTTTTCCAAGACCAATGTAGAGATCAAGGCTGTATACGAGGATCCATTTTATTCACTCTTTCCAATTCAACCCAACCTAGGCATGCAACCAGAAAACTTCCACGTAAGGCTAAAACATGCTCTTGTTCCTTCAGAAAACAGCACAAATTCATCAGCCTGGAAAGTTCTCAAACATTCTCGAAGATGATGTCCAGGAAGTGCTAGGTCAGGGCATGTGCTATAGGAGGGACCACAGGGGAAGTGATTGTACAAAATCATGGCACAAAGTCAAAATCCAGCATGCACCAGCCAAATCCTGCACATATGCCAAAAACTGAATTCTGCCACCCTAGTAACACTGAAAAAAAAAATATCCTGGGTAAGAAGTGGTGTGATATCTGAGAAAATCCCAAGGTTGTATCTTGGCAGCTCTACTCCCAGTGTGACCTTGTGCAGTGACTTAATTGCTTTGCCCTTCAATTTCCTCATCTGTAAAATGAGGATAATAGCACCTGCCTCATGCTTCTGATGTAAAGATTAAATGAAGTCATATATACAAAGCACCTCACACAGTATCTGGCCATTGAGTAAGCCCTGGGTAAACACTGGTTCCTCTTCTTTTCTTCCCACTAGTCTAATATTAAAGAGCCAGATCAAAAGGGTCAGTGTGATTTGGGGAAACTAAAAAACAGAATATGAGGCTAATAAGGCTTGAAGCCTCGGATCACGTTCAAGGTCTCCGGGGCATTGGTAATGTCCAACTTCTTTACATGGCTCGAAGGTTCACATCTGTCTGAGATGTCACAGCTTGATCAAGGCCTCCTCTATACCATACTCAGCATAAAGTGTTTTGAGACAGGATCTATAATAGGATGCTGGAGTGAGGCCAGCATAGCTGCCCTGAAACCCTGCCTCCTGCCCCCAGCTCAGGTACCAAGGGAAGGAGACATGGGGTATTGAAACATTTTCCAAAGGTTTAGCTCACATAAGAGGAATAGAGACAGAGAAGGGAAAGTCCTCAACCTAGAACACAGATTAATTACCAGGGAGCCAGAAAAAGCTAATAATCCTAGTTGACAGGCAGCCAAATGACTTGGGGTAGCTCATTTAGAGTGTGGGTGTTATGCAGCCCGGAAGACAAACACATGTAAACAACAGCAGGTAAAACATGAACCAAGCTACTTAGCAAGTTAGATCAAGAATCTATTGATTGCCAAGTCTCTTTGATTCCTGCAAGACACTTCCTCTCTGTCCCTTCTGTTAAAGCAAACTAAATATGGCCCAAGAAGGACCCCATGCTTCTATATTTGAGTCCCTGTGGACGAACTGTAACCTAGCTTAATAGGCAGACAAGATTGAGAACCTAATTTAGGAGTGTGTGCCTGTAACAATAGCTGAGTCTTGGCCAATCCCAGCGGCCATGCTTCAGCCACTCATAGACTGCTGAGTGTTCAAACTGTGTTCAAAGAAGGCAAATGCCAACCTGTAACTAATCCAACTGTTTCTGTACCTCACTTCAGATTTCTGCATGTCACTTCCCTTTTTTGTGTCTTATAAATTTGTTCTGACCACCAGACATCCCTGGAGTCTCTCTGAATCTGCTGATTCTGGAGGCTGCCCAATTCACGAATGGTTCATTGCTCAATTAAACTCCTTTAAATTCAATTCAGCTGAAGTTTTTCTTTTAGCACTTCTCTTCATTCCACTGTCCCTGCCCTAATTCAGGCCCATATTACCTCCTGTTAGCTCAGGGACATCTTCATTTTCTGAATACACAACTCAACAAGTTCATCACTGATCATCAAATAAAATCTACATTTCCTAACCTGACATTCAAAGCCCTCCATAATATGATCCACATCTTAAACAACACATTCCATTTCAGGATCCTTATGCTTCAGACAAACCAAAGCCAACAAACCTAAGCCTTTGTATTTTTCCACCTCAGTGTCTTAGCTCGAGCTGTTGTTTCACAGCCATTCTCACGTATTCTTTGTGTTAGTTACCTAGGGCTGCTGTAATAAATTAGCACACCCCGGGTGGCTTAAAACAACAGAAATGCATTCTTACAAGTCCAAGATCAAGATGTCAGCAGGGCTAGTTCCATCTGGCAGCTCTGAGGGGCAATCCACTCCATACCTCTCTCTTACTGCTGCTGGCTGCTGGCAGCCCTTGTCATTCCTTGGCTTGGGGCTGCCAATCTCTGCCTGTCTTCACATGTGTGGCCTTCTTGTCTCTGTGCCTCAGTGTCTCAAATCTCCCTCTGCCTTTGTCATATAAGGACACCTGTCATTGGATTTAGGGCCCATCCTAAATCCTGGGTGGTCTCATCTTGAGAGCCTTAATTACATCTACAAAGTCCCTTTCTTAAGGTCACATCCATAGGTTCTGAGTGGATATGTCTTTTGGGAGGCCACAGTTTAACCCGTATACCCTTTAAGACCTTGGTGTCTTGCTGCATCCTTTATGAAATATGCCTTGATGTGTAGCCCCAGGAAGGAATCTCTCCCTCCTATGAACTGCCAAGAAACTCAACTGAATTTGATTTTGTGATATTGTGTTTGTCTGAATAGCTTATCTTTGAGTGAGTTGCCTAACTTCTGTAGGCCTCAATTCCTCATCTTTGAAACAGAGATGATTATTACATTTATTTTTAGCATTATTTTAGGTTTTGGTTTTTTTTGTTTTTGTTTTTCGAGATGGGGTCTCTCTCTCTGTTGCCCAGGCTAGGAGTGCAGTGGCGTGATCTCAGCTCACTGCAACCTCCACCTCCTGAGTTCAAGTAATTCTCCTGCCTCAGCCTCCCAAGTAGCTGGGATTATGGGCATGTACGACCATGCCTGGTTAATGTTTGTATTTTTAGTAGACACAGGGTTTCACGATGTTGGCCAAGCTGGTCTTGAACTCCTGACCTCAGGTCATCGGCCCACCTCGGCCTCTCAATGTTCTGGGATTACAGGCGTGAGCCACTACCCAGCCTATAGCATTATTTTGATAAAAAGAAGTTTTAAGGGACTTAGAACACTGGCCAGACATAGCAAATCATCCATATGTGCTATTATTATCCTTATCTTTATTATCATATATCATCCCTATTATATTGTAAGTTCCTTAAAGATAGTCATCTTTGCAGCCTCCATGGATTCTAAAAAGTATCTTGCACAGAATCATGGATGAGTGAACATATCAAGGAGAAGGAGGGAATGACAGCTAAGTCATCTTGAGATAGTCAATACAGGGACATGTTTGGAAATGTCGTGAAGAGTGACTCCTCTATCCAACACTCAACCAGCAGGAAAGTACTCAGGTCTTCCCCGAAGTGGAAAGTCTTGGTCAAAACTCCCTGCCAACAGTTTTCCCTTTGATTTACAAGCAGCACAACTTGGAGAGTTGCCAGTCTGGTGTTTCCAAGTACAGCATATCCAAAGGAGAATTCCTTTCATAAACAGCATCATTTGCTGATTTGTCATCATGGTAATTATATTTTATTATTCCCATTGTACACTGTACCTCTTAGTACTGATGTGGTTCTGAAATAGAAGTGAAAAAAAGGGGATGGGGAGGGGCTGACTCCCAGGCTTAAGGGAAGAGTGACTCAGTGGCCCTAGGGAGCCTCTTCTCAGGAACTGGGTAGGTGTGCTGACTCACTTCTGCCTCCGGCCTCCTCCCAAAGGTTGCTGCTTCTCCAGGACCTCACAGGAGTTGTGGAAGACTTTAGTGGTGGCACTGCTAATTCTCTACACACACCATAATCTTCCCCTACATAATCCCATGAGCTATTTTGTAAAGCTGCCTTCTAGAGGGCCAGTGCTCTAGAGACATGGTTCAGACTGAAGTCTTCTAGAAGATTTTTAATTTTTATGGGTACCTAGTAGATGTATATAGAAGATTTTCATTGTTAGTACAAGTACAAACACATACAAAAATCCATTCCTAGTCAGGTGCATACAAAGTGGAGTTCAGGCCGGGCATGGCACTTTGGGAGGCCGAGGCAGGCAGATCACCTGAGTTCAGGCATTCGAGACCAGCCTGACGAAAGCGGTGAAACCCTGTCTCTACTAAAAATACAAACAAATTAGCTCGGTGTGGTGGTGTGCGCCTATAATCCCAGCTACTCAGGAGGCTGAGGCAGGAGAATTGCTTGAACCCAGGAGGCAAAGGTTGCAGTGAGCCAAGATCGCGCCACTCCACTCCAGCCTGAGCAACAGAGTGAGACCCTGTATCAAAAAAAAAAAAAAAAAAAAAAAAATGTGGAGTTCAGAGCAGACAGAAGCTGAAATCTCCATCCATACTTTCCCAAGCAAATACTGTAAAACCTAATCTCCCTGTTTTGCTGTGAGTGGCAGGAGGCAGGTAGCTACTGTTTGGGATCAGACATCCCTGATGTGCTCAGCATGGAAAATGGTAAAGCAACTCTCTCTCGCCCAGAATCAGTGCTGATTGATTGGTTCTGTTTCCATGAAACAACTGCCAAAACGATGCTTATAAATAACACTTCCCAGTTATAATATGCTTTCAAAAAAATGCATTATTTATTGCAGAAACGCTCTGATGGAATATGTTCACACAGAAAGAAAATAATAGGGATCAGTCAAGGGAGAAAAAGGAACTTGTGAAATTTTAATTCTTGTCTTTAATATTACGTGAAATTAAGCCATTTTCCTGAGAAACTTTAAACACAGCAAGTCTTCTTTATGGCCAGTGTACAGCACTGCCTGAGAAGGAAAGCTGCACCACTATGATTCAAGATTTTCAGTGGACTGGGGTTGGTGAGCCAAGACTATAGAGATCAAGGTTATCTGTGCTGTGCTTCAGCACCTCCCGACTAAGCCATTACACAGGCTCCTTCCCAGATGCTGACGTTCATGCTCCACCTCCACCAAAAAGGGGGAGGAAGAATTACTGTGGGTTTTTATTTCAAACGATTACTGAAAGGACAAGAATTCATTGAATTTTGATCTAGAAAAGGCCTCTGTGCAGTGCTCAAACCCACCTCCCTATTCTTGTGTATAAAATCACTGTCTGGAAACTGACAGCTCCATGTAGGGATTAATCACACCCAATGTCCGTGGCTTCTAAAAGAAAGAGAAGGCTACATTTAGCAAATATTGCCACCATTAAAAAAATGTTCTCTCTCAACATGGCTTCTAGAAACCTAATCTCATGTATGCAAATTCTTTTCTGTTTTTTCCTGGGCAGCGAAATTGCCCCTCACATTTAACAGCCATCAAGATAGTGCGAATGTGGATTACTCTACAAGCACTTTTCGTTTAGCTCCTATAAATAGGACCTCCTTGTATAAAATGTACACATATATTCACATTGACTGATACAGTAACTAATCTTATTTATTTTTGGAAGTACCCTCTGGTCTTCTGCCATGGAGAAGTAGCTACCGTTTTTTTCTTCAACATTTACGGAGTGCATGCTCCCCCTTTTTTTTTTCCTCTCTCACCTCAAAGCTGTTTGTTTGCTCCCCAGACCAGAAGGTATTCCCCTCATGGAGGTGAAAGTGCGCCCCCTAGTGAACAATGTTTCTCAACATCCCTCCAACACTGAATTTCCACCTTCATTATTCTTGCCAGACAATCTCAGGCCCCAGTGGTGAGGCGACTGCATTTGAGAGGTTGAGGTTCAGTGCCCAGGGCTTAGAAGCTTTTCAAGGGACAATAAAATTGTTCGAGAGCTAAGAAAATCTATTGACTCCAAACATTTTTTTAATTCCAAAACTGAAATTAGTGAATTTGATTAAATGTCTATAAAATATCAACTAATCATAAGCAATTCAACTCTTAAATTGTTACATATAAATTATATTTAATGTAGAATGTAGGTTCATTTTAATATTGTCTATGAGGAGGCCAGGCATTGTGGCTCACGCCTATAATCCCAGCACTTTGGGAGGCCAAGGTTGCGGGAGGATTGCTTGAGCCCAGAAGTTCAAGACTAGCCAGGGCAACACAGCAAGACCCTCAGCTCTACAAAAATTTTTGTTTTAATTTCCAGCTAATTTTTTAAAATTTTGTGTAGATATGGGAGTTTTCACCTTTAGACAGGTGTGTGGTACACACCTGCAGTCATAACTAATACTTAGGAGGCTGAGGTGGGAGGATTACTTGAGGCTGGGAGGTTGAGGCTGCAGTGAGCCATGATCACACCACTGCACTCCAGCCTGGAGTGTCTCAAATATATATTATATGTATATATGTATGTGTGTGTGTATATATATATATGTATGTGTGTATATATATGTATGTGTGTATATATATGTATGTGTGTATATATATATATACGTGTGTGTGTGTGTATATATATATATATTTATAGTTTTTTTTCTGTGAGGAGGGACAGGTCCTCTTAAAATAAGAGTAAAAGGCATATTTTCCATAGAGTTGACCTCTGTTCAAGACTCTTCATGACCATGAATATGCACTCCTGTCTTAACATTATTCTTTTAAAGATTCTAATAACAATACTTCATACTTGCAAAGTGCTTAGTAAAAGTTTACATATGGCCAGGCACAGTGACTCACGTCTATAATCCCAGCACTTTAGGAGGCCAAGGCAGGTGGATTGCTTGAGCCCTGAAATTCAAGACCAGTCTGAGCAACAAGGCAAAACCCCATCTCTACAAAAAATACAAAAAAGTTGCTGGGTGTGGTGGCACAAGCCTAGAAGCCCAGCTACTTGGGAGGCTGAGGGGGGAGGATCACCTGAGCCTTGGATGTCGAAGCTGCAGTGAACTGTGATTGTGCCACTGCACTCCAGCATGAGCAACAGAGTGAGACCTTATATCAAAAAAAAAAAAGTTAACATATACTCCTATTTAAATCATTTAATCTTTACAACAGTAAATTGAGAAAGGAAAGAATGAATTGGATAAAGTAGTTTTTTGGTTTTCTTCTTTTTTTTTGCCAAAGTATAAAATATTATAAATTCTAAAGCAAAAAAAAAAAAAAAAAAAAGTCAGAATCAAAACAGATAACCACCACAGTTCAAAAGAAAACAAACTACTAATTTGAAATGGTCTATGTAAGCCTTTGGTAAGCGACAGTACATAGCAAATGACTCCATAGTCAGACACCCTGGGATGAGTTACTCAACCTCTCTGTGCCTCAGTATCCTCAATTGTAACATGGGGACAAAAGAGTATTTATCTCACCAGGTTGTTAAGACATTTAAATGAGTTCATATATGTGAAACACTTAGAATAGCGTGTGGTACATAGTAAGAGCTGAATAAATGCTAGCAATTAACTGTTAGTCAATCAAACCACAGCAATCTTTGATTCCCAGAAATAGAATAACTTAAGATTTTGGGCCAGGTGCGGTGGCTCACGCCTGTAATCCCAACACTTTGGGAGGCCGAGGCAGGCAGATCACCTGAGGTCAGGAGTTCGAGACCACCCTGGCCAGCATGGTGAAACCTCATCTATACTTAAAAAAAAAACAAAACGCAAAAGTTAGCTGGGTGAGGTAGTGCATGCCTGTAATCCCAGCTATTCGGGAGGCTAAGGTGGGAAAATTGCTTGAATCCAGGAGGGAGAGAGTGCAGTGAGCTGAGATCGCACCACTGCACTCCCAGCCTGAGTGAAAGAGCAAGACCCTATCTCAAAAAATAATTAAAAAAAAAAAGATCTTGTATAAATCTCAAACAACTAAAACGCTCACAAAACAATCACTAATATTATATTTTGAAACATTTTACCTGGAAACAATCTCAAACTTACAAAAAGTTACAGGAATAAAAATAATGTAAGGAACATTGGTACACCTTTTACCCAAATGAGCTTATTAACATTTTATTCCTCTATCATTTGCATGGCACATCACTGCAAATTTGTGTCTCTACTTATAATTTTGATGTATTTGTTTTCTCTTGTAAAGTAACAAATTACCACAAATTTAGCAATTAAACGCCAACTTATAAGCTTGCAGTTCTAAGACATCTGAGTATAGCATAGCCAGCTTCTTTGCTCAGGGTCTTTACAAAGCTAAAACCAACATATTAGCCACGCTAAGCTCCTTTCTGGAAGCTCTGGGAAGAATCCACTTTCAAGCTAATTCATGACTGATGTCAGTCATAGGACGGAGGTCCCCATTTCCTTGCTGGCTGTCAAATGTGGGCCACTCTAAGCTCCTTGAGGCACCCACATTCCTTCCAATATGATTTTTATTTTTTTAATTATTACTTTAAATATTATTATTATTTTTTTTTGAGACAAAGTCTCACTCTGTTGCGCAGGCTGGAGTGCAGTGGTGCAAACACGGTTCACTGCAGCCTTAACCTCCTGGGTTCGAGTGATCCTCCCACCTCAGCCTCCCAAGTAGCTAGGACTACAGGTGCATGCCACCACACCTGGCTAATTTTTTAAAAATTTTTTGTACAGATGAGGTCTCGCTATGTTGCCTATGCTGCTCTCAAACTCCTGGACTCAAGCAATCCTACTGCCTTGGCCTCCCAAAGTGCTGGGATTACAGGAGTGAGCCACCATGCTCTGCCCACATTCTTTCCAATATGGCCCCATTTATCTCCAAAGCCAGCAATGAAAAATCTCCCTCATGGCAAATCCTTTTCAGATTTTGACCCTCTCTCCCAAACAAGAGCCAGTTCCTTCTAAAGGCTCACCTGATTAGGTCAGGCTTACCCAAGAAAAGCCTAGATACTCTTTCTCAAAGTCAAATGATTTGGGACCTTAATTACATCTGTAAAGTACGTGCATAGCAGCACTTACATTGGTATTTGAATAACTGGGAGAAGGTGTGTATATACTAGGGATAGGAATTTAGGGGGCATCTCAGCATTCTGCCTACCACATATGATGACAGACTTTATAAGTCTATGTGTAAGTCTGGTAGGGCTGCCACAACAAAATACTACAGGCTGTGGTGGCTTAAACAACAGAAATTTATTTTCTCACAGTTCTGGAGGCTGGAAGTCCAAGATCAAGGTGTCAGCAGGGCTGGTTTCTCTTGAGGCCGCTCTCTTTCATTTGCAGATGGCCGCCTTCTCACTGCATCCTCACCTGGCCTTTTTCTCTGTGTGAACATCCCTGGTGTCTCTGTGTGTCCAAATTTCATCTTTTTGTGAGGACAACAGTCAGATCAAATCACGGCTTCAACATATAAATTTTGGGGGGACACAATTCAGTCTATAATGGTCTAATAACAAAATTAAGAGCTAATATTTGAGCTACTAGGCAGGTACTATGCTAAAAAAAATGTGTAGGTTATCTCAACACAAACCTTTAGATTAAATTAAATACCATTGTGAGCAATTATATGAAATTCCAATCTCATCAAAATGTTTCCTTTATTCTTAATTAGAAATTCTGTAAGACTTGTTGTGATTTGATTCTTAGAATGAGCTGTCTCTACTATAATGTGCTTCCTATGCTACGTTCTAAAGTCAATTTCCTTCATCCATCCAGTTTTACTGAGCAGATAAGCTTGGTACAGAGACATTAAAACTAGTTATCAAAATTCTTGCTCTCAGAGAGCAAAGTCTAGCAAAAAAAGATGTTTTTTATGTCTGCCTCTGTACTTTTTTTTTTTTTTTTTTTTGAGACAGAGTCTCATTCTGTTGCCCAGGGTGGAGTGCAGTGACATGATCTGGGCTCACAGCAACCTCAGCCTCCCAGGTTCAAGCAATTCTCCTGCCTCGGCCTCCTGAGTAGGTGGGATTACAGGTGCATGCTACCATGCCCAGCTAATTGTTGTATTTTAGGTATAGATGGGGTTTCACCATGTTGGCCAGGCTGGTCTTGAACTCCTGACCTCAGGTGATCCACCTGCCTCAGCCTCCCAAAGTGCTGGGATTACAGACATGAGCCACCACACCCAGCCATCTGTACGTTTTTACATATCTTACATAAAAAGTGTCAATTATAGGCCAGGCACGGTAGCTCGTGCCTGTCATTCCAGCACTTTGGGAGGCCAAGGCAGGTGGATCACCTGAGGCCAGGAGATCGAGACCAGCCTGGCCAACAAGGTGAAAACCCGTCTCTACTAAAAATACAAAAATTAGCTGGGCATGGTGGCAGGCACCTGTAATCCCACCTACGTGGGAGGCCGAGGCAGGAGAATTGCTGGAACCTGGGAGGCGGAGGTTGCAGTGAGCCAAGATCTCACCACTGCACTCCAGTCTGGGTGACAGAGCAGACTCTGTCTCAAAAAAAAAAAAAGAAAGAAAAGAAAAAAGGTATCAATTATGTTTATAAAATCATTCTACACAGTTAAGCTCTTATGCAGGCACTGAAAATTAAAATAATGATTTCAGGAAAGAGAAACCCTCTCTGAATGTTTTGTGTTATTTTTGTGAGATTTCCTCAACCCTAACTGTGCAGCAACACACTGTTTTTTATGTGGCTTTAGACTGAACGCTCAGTGATTGGAGAAAAACCACGTGGGATTTGATGGTGATAAGTAACCATAATGTAAAAATACTACACCTGACTAGGTAAGGCAACTCATTCCACTCACTCTGCTCAAGAGGAAAAAAAAGATCCCTGGTGGAATGTGATGGCTCATGCCTGTAATCCCAGCATTTTGGGAGTCTGAGGCAAGAGGGTGGCTTGAGACCAAGAGTTCAGGACCAGCCTAGGTAACATACGGAGACCTTGTTGCTACTAAAAATAAAAATTATAAAAATAAAATTAGCCAGGGGTGGTGGCACCTGCCTGTAATTCCAACTGCTAGGGAGGCTGAGGCAGGAGCTTGAGTCCAGAAGGTCGAGGCTGCAGTGAGCTATGGTCGCCTGTCACTGCACTCCAGCCTTGGTGACAGAGTGGAAACCTAGTATTTAAGTTTCTTTAAAAAACGGCTGGGTGCAGTGGCTCACGTCTGTAATCCCAGCACTTTGGGAGGCCGAGGCGGATGGATCACCTGAGGTCAGGAGTTTGAGACCAGCCTGACCAACAAGGTGAAACCCCGTCTCTACTAAAAATACAAAAATTAGCAGGTCATGGTGGTGCACACCTGTAATCATAGCTACTTGGGAGGCTGAGGCAGGAGAACAGCTTGAACCCGGGAGGCGGAGGTTGCAGTGAGCCAAGATGGCACTGGGCAAAAGAGTGGAATTCCATCTCAAAAAAAAAAAAAAAAAAAAAAAAATCCCTTTTTTCCTCACTTTTCATGCACTTGCACCGAGAATTTCTCTCCTGGAAGCAAAGACCACATTGCAAGTATCGAAGAAAATCAAATCTGCAGGCCCAGGCGCTTCCCAGCTGCGGGCAGAGTGGGGTGACTGCCTCCAGGCGAGACGTCCCTCTCCGGCCCACCCCTAGCCCATCTCCGCTTCCCAGCGCGCATGGGCCGGTAGCTGAGTTCCGCATCCCGCTCCAGGCCCATCGCCCAACGCTTCTCTCGCGCCCTCTGCAGGAACCTGAGCCGAGGGCCGCCCCGCCTCGCTGCCCCCAGGCTCATAAATGGCCTCTGCGCCCTGGCCGGAGCGGGTTCCGAGGCTGCTCGCTCGGCGGTTACCCCCTTACCCGCCCCCACCCCCAACAGTGGGATTACCGTCCATGGAGCAGGAGGAGACCTACCTGGAGCTCTACCTGGACCAGTGCGCCGCTCAGGTGAGGCTGCCGCCACTGTCCCAGAGTCAGGACCCAAGTCCCGCCCGGTCCTGTGCCAAGGGCTTTGCCTTCTTTCCTCTTAAATCTCATAGCGACCATAAGAGGCGGGCTTGGTTTCCCACGTCTTTCAGTTGAAGGTTAGAAGCTTCGAAAAGTGAAATAATTTGACCAAGGTTGCCAAACAGAGCTCGAACTTCATCTAGCGCGAATCCAGAACCGTTTACTCAGTCAACAGATTACATGGCCCATCCTGCGTTGTTTTGGTTTTTGATTGATTGATTGATTGATTTTTTTTCTGAGATGGAGTCTCACCCAGGCTGGAGTGCACTGGCGCGATCTCAGCTCACTGCATCCTCCGCCTCCTGGGTTCAAGCGATTCTGGTGCCTCGGCCTCCCGCGTAGCTGGGATTACAGGCACACGCACCACACCTGGCTAATTTTTGTATTTTTTAGTAGAGGCGGGGGTTTTGCTTTTCTCCCCAGGCTGGTCTTGAACTCTAGACCTCAAGTCATCCACCCACCTTGGCCTCCTGAAATTTTGGGATTTCAGGCGTGAGCCACCATTCCTGGCCCCCCGCCCGGTTCTAAAGGACACGCACAGAGAGCGCGTCGTGCTAGCTGTAGCGACTTCAGGTTCCCACGGGTTTCCGCTTTGACAGGGGAAACAGAGATCCCCTGTCCCCTGCAGCATGGATGCCAGTACTAGGCCTCCCTCGAGAAGTCAAGTCTCTGGTGGAGCTGGTGGTTGCAGGGTTTGCCAAATGTTAACTAGAAACACCTGTGGCTTCTTTTAGTTAATTACTCTTAAGACTTTTAAAAATCCTTAGCATTGGGCAGGGTGAGGTGGCTTACGCCTGTAATCCCAGCACTTTGGGAGTCCGAGGCACGTGGATCATTTGAGGTCAGGAGTTCAAGACCAGGCTGACCAACATGGCGAAACTTCGCCTCTGCTAAAAATACAAAAATTAGCTGGGCGTGGTGGCAGGAGCCTGTAGTCCCAGCTACTCGGGAGGCTGAGGCAGGAGAATTGCTTGCATCCAGGAGGCAGAGGTTGCAGTGAGCCGAGATGGCGCCACTGCACTCCAGCCTGGGTGACAGAGTGAGACTCCGTCTCCAAAAAAAAAAAAAAAAAAAAAGGCAAGAGAGTAACTTTTTTTTTTTTTTGGCGGGAGAATTTTTTTATAAAGACAATGATCAGCACTGAGGTAGAAATGGTGACTTTCCCTAGCATTTAACACAGCAAAGAAGAGCCCAGGCAGGAAAGGTTCCGAGAAAGGTAAGTGGATACAGTTTAACAAAAAATGACTAAAGATCCTGAGGCCAAAGATGCAGTGAACGTGCTACACAGACATGTTTTGAGGCGTGTCCCTACAGGCAGACCCTGCAGAGAGCCCGTCAAGTTTCCATTACCATAAAACAACCCCCTCAACTCCTCACCATTGCCTTACATTCTTGTGTACGTTTAGCTTTGTTCCCTGATAAAATGCCATGATGGGGAAGGGGAAGGGAGACACTGACTGTTGCAGCTTTGGTGCTTTAGCGTAAATTGCCCGAGGAGACCCTTTACATCTGGGACAGGTGAGGCCAAGGAAACCCTGCAGTGGAATTGGGGCTCATTGTCCCCACCTCACTTTTCTTAAGGCCACTCTGTGGGTTGAGGGTGGGGAAAGATGGGAGCCTATCATGTATTCAAAATGAAATAGAGGTCAAAAATCTTACTTCAAGAGAATAGCTTGATTTTGTTTTTTAATTCTAAGTGCTTTCTTTAAACAATTAGTCACCCCTGCCACCTGCTGGACTTGTAGTAACAGAACACTCCAATAGGCTCCAGTCAGATGTACATTAGCAGAGGTAGCATTGTCACTGAGAAGATGCAACACGGGGCATTCCTGACCCTTCAGTGGTCAGAAAAGAAATAAGATCTTGTTGAGTTTCTCCTGCAAGCAGTGCTCAAAATCTGGAGTTCAGGCCCGTAACTTGGGTGAAGCAGGTGGTAATGCATTTCTCAAGGTAATCGATTTTTTCCCGTAATAAAGCCCATGAATTTTACATTAGTTGCTTTCCTCAGGTGCACACGTCATTCTCTCCGTTGCTGGATAATGGTAGTTGAGCAGCCTTCCCTGGACTGAAAATACATTGATTTACAGTATTCTTACCATTTAAGTTTCAATAACTTTTTTCCTAGTGTAAATTCTTGTAACTAGAACATTACAAGAATTATTATGCCTTTGCCTAGAAGGAATAACCATGGGTCTTTAGTGAGTCTTGATTAGTGTTCAACTATATCTTAAACTTCCTTCATTTATTCTATTTAAATTTAAAACTCAAAATTATTTCAAAGTTAAGTCAACTAAAGTTTATAATTAACTTAAATAATACAGTATATCTGTTATCTTCAAAGTATACAACAATCTAGAGCATGGTTGCTCAATTGCCTCTGTTGCAAAATTGGACTTAGAGAGTGGCAACTTACTAGAGATCTAACCAAAGTAGCTAAGATAGTTTATGAAGAATGCTTTTTCTGCATTTTAAAATATTCTTTCCTGTTTCCATTAAGTGTGCTGTAACTGTAATAGAATCTTTTTTTAGATGGAGTCTCACTCTGATACCCAGGCTGGAGTGCAGTAGCATGATCTCGACTCACTGCAATCTCTGCCTCCTGGGTTCAAGAGATTCTCATGCCTCATCCTCCCCAGTAGCTGGGATTACAGGCAGGCACTACTATGCTCTGCTAATTTTTGCATTTTTAGTAGAGACGTGGTTTTACCTCATTGGCCAGGCTAGTCTCAAAACTCCTAGCCTCCAGCCATCCGCCTGCCTCAGCCTTCCAAAGTGCTGGGATTACAGGCGTGAGCTACCACACCTGGCCTGTAGTAGAATCTTAATGGCATTTTCTAGAAAAAAGCAGTGCACGAATACAAGCAATCTTGAACTGCCTCTTACACTGGATACATTGCCTGCCTGCCTGCCTGCCATAGTGACATCCCTTTTGTGTAACATGCTGTTCTGTCTGTTGTGTTTTTGTCTGTCTGTTTTGGGAACTGCCTAGGATGGCCTTGCCCCACCCAGGTCTCCCCTGTTCAGCCCAGTTGTACCTTATGATATGTACATACTGAATGCATCCAATCCGGATACTGCATTTAATTCGAACCCTGAAGTCAAAGAAACATCTGGTGATTTCTCATCTGTGGATCTTAGCTTCCTACCAGATGAAGTTACCCAAGAAAATAAAGACCAGCCTGTCATTAACAAACACGAAACTGAAGAAAATTCTGAAAGCCAAAGTCCACAAAGTAGGTTGCCATCACCCAGCGAACAGGACGTTGGGCTGGGCTTAAACAGCAGCAGTTTGTCAAATTCCCATTCACAGCTGCACCCTGGTGATACTGACTCAGTCCAGCCCTCTCCTGAGAAACCAAACTCCGACTCCTTGTCTCTGGCATCCATAACTCCCATGACACCAATGACCCCTATTTCAGAATGTTGTGGAATTGTACCTCAACTACAGTAAGTTTTTATTTTTGTTTTAACTGAGCACATTGGGTACACATTTTATATTCCTGAATGCGATGACAACTAATTTCAGGATAATAGTAGGGAAGACAATTTCAGATTTCATAATTCTTTGTTTTATCAGTTCTAAATGGATTGTGGCTTTAGACAGTTTGATTATCCGTAAGGGGAAGCACTAATTCTTGATCCTCTATGGTGGGTGGAGGGGACTTAAAGATTAATAGATGCATTCTTGAAGGATTGTATTGTTTATACTACAGCACTGAAGTTGCTGACAATTGTGGGTAGGGTTGGATAAACACCAAGGATATAAAGATGTAAAATTGAGTTTGATTTGCAAATTGATTCAGAATTGTAATTTCTATTTGAGGCCTTGTTTTGAAAAAAGATCTAAAATTTAATTTTAGCAGCTAGTCATGAAATTTTAGGAAAGGCTCTTTTAGCACTTCACTTTGGGATTTTACACTTTACTAGGAATAATGTTGTCATGTATTTCACATTTGGAATAATTCTCCCCCTAGGAAATTGCTAAGGTATAACCTAAGAAATGAGAAAATAAGTTGTCGTGTCTTTTTTTTTTACCCTTTATATCTGATATAAGTTTCTAAACTGACTTATTTCTTCAGGAATATAGTTTCCACTGTAAACCTGGCCTGTAAGTTGGATCTGAAGAAAATAGCTTTGCATGCAAAAAATGCAGAATATAACCCAAAGGTAACATTTCTCAGTATTCCTTTCAATAATTAGCTTCTCTTTAGATTTACTTTTCTTAATATGATCATGATATTGACTAATTCCTCTGTTTTTTCTTAAAAAATTGTTACTGAAAAAGCTATTGGCAACTCAAGGTTAATATCTGTTTTGAGTTATAAAAAATAATCTCATTCTTTATGCTGAATAAAGCAGTAATTGAGCAGTTCCTTAAAGATAAGCTCTCTCCCTTGTCATTCAAAAATATTTTTTAGTATGACTATAATTTTTCATCTGACTATTGGGATGCTAACTTTCTTAAAATGCCATCATATTTCTGGAAATAATTTTTGCCAAATGTTGTCTCAGCTACCTGGCACGTATCTTTCCATTACAATTCCTCTTATTTGAGAAGGCTAAATTGCTTAAAGTATAAAGTTCAAGCTCCTATTTACTAATGTAAGATTCAGGGATTTTTTTTTTCCTCCTCCTCAAAGTTTAATAAAATCTATTCTTTCTTGTATCCTGCCAAGGCCAGGCATCCTGTTGTCAATGGCTTGTTTACCTAGGGTAATTGGATTTGTCGATCCTATCAACTTTTAACGATTTGCCAGGCTCTGTACTTAGGAGTACAAAGATGAGTAAGACCTGCTTCCTATGGGAGAAAGTTCACTGGCTTAGGTGGTGGAGGATTTATGGAATTAGATGAAAAAAGGTCACATTCGTAGGAACCCAGAGACCTTGCAGGCATCAACTATTATTTGTTTTTGCTGTTGTGGTAAGTATTGTTGCTGACATCTGAATTTAAATGTTACCTCAATGTTACCCGAATACAATAAAGCTTTCCTTTTGATATTTCACACAGCTGACAATGGTGAGGACAGACACAAAGATGAGCTAAGATCCTCACAGCTGCAGCTGTGATCACATTATTGAACAATCAGCGTTTTAAGCAACTTTTATTGTCCACCATCCTCAGCACACCCCTCATTTTGGACGAGGGGTAGGGGAGAGCGGGGCTGGGGATGAGTGTATAGGATCTCTCTGAACTTGTGCTTGACACCCAGAGAAATTCTGGCTTGGCCTTTAAGCTAGCCCCACCCCAGTTTCCTTCCTAGCTTAACCGGGGAGAGGAGCTGGGGTGAAGAGACTATCTGTGTAGGAGCAGGCCATTTGATGACACATCCATGTGGCAGGCCAGAGGTTCCCTACCCTCACGTGTGTCAGCCTCACCTGCAGGGCTTGCTGATGCTGCTGGTCTTGAATGACACTTTGAGAACTATAAGAGGCAAGAACCTTGACATCAGCTTCCTGTCATTCATCTTTAGCATGCCTATCATACAGACTCTTCTGCATTTTGGTCGCTTTTCAGTACATTCTAAAGTCTTGGTGAGCCTTTAACATACTTGCTTTTTCTTTTGAAGCATCTTTTGGGAAAAAAATAAGAAGTGTGTCAAAGTAAAAAGCAGAGAATCTGATTAGTTTGGGTTTTGAATCTTAACTTTACCATTTCCTGTGTAATGTTGGAGGTTATATTGCTACTTGTTTTCCCTGAGCACTAAATGAGGATGATAACACAAGTTCATCCTATCATGAGAATAAATAGGAACTGAAACATAACAGGCATTCAAGTTTAAGTTACTGATACTATTTTTACCTGTTAATAAGTACATTTTAGAATCATCATTATTTTTGTTAACCTTAACGTAGGGAGAAAAGACCCAGACATTTAGTTTTCCCATCCAATCTGTTTGAGATTTTCATATCCAGCTTGGCTTTTTCAACTGGGATAATGTTAACTCCTAGCAGAGGCTAATTCTCTTTTGGTTTCTGGGTACAGAGGTTTGCTGCTGTCATAATGAGGATCCGAGAGCCCAGGACAACAGCCCTTATATTTAGCTCTGGGAAGATGGTCTGCACGGGAGCCAAAAGGTATGAGGAATCATCCCTCCACCCTTACCAGAGAAACAATTTAGTATGTAAAACAAGGAAGCATAGAATTAATGTGCTAAAGCACATAGTAGAAGCAAAATGCCTTTCTTTGCTGAAGACTTTATTCAATGAAATGCCACATTTTAGGTTAAAAACACTCCTATAATACTGACTTGGGCCAGGCACAGTGGCTCACATCTGTAATCCTAGCACTTTGGGAGGCCTAAGCAGGAGGATCACTTGAGCCCAGGAGTTTGAGACCAGCCTGGGCAACATAGGGGGAGACTCCATCTCTGTTTAAAAAAAAAAAAAAAAAAAAAAAAAAGAAATCTAAAAAGTAGCTGGATGTGGTGGTGCATGCCTGTAGTCCTAGCTACTTGGGAAGCTGAGGTGGGAGGATCACTTGAGCCCAGGAATTTGAGGCTGCAATGAGCTATGATCATACCACTGCACTCCAGTCTGAGTTACAGAGCAAGACCCTGTCTCTATTAAAAAAATAATAAAATACTGACATATCCCCCATTTTACAGTTTCCCCTGTTAAACAGGGGGGACTTAACTGTGCTGTTACAACTTGTTTCTAAGGTGAATTTTTTTTAAAGTTACAGTAATGATGAAGTGTGTTATAAGTCTGGGGAAGTAGTTATTGTGGATTTTCCTCATTGCAGATAAATGGATAGAACTTTCTAAAGGAGCTCAATTAGACATTCCTTGACCATTAGCTTGCGTTAGCTCAGGAGGCATCCCTTAAAAATCTCGTCTCTCCTGGATCTCACGCAGAGGAAGCCCTGTGTTGAAGGGTATTCTTTCACCATAACTCTGTATTTGGCAGAGCCTGTTTTCCCCTGTAGGTGTTAAAAGATGAGAAGCAAATTCTCCTCCTGAAAGGTTGTGCCAATTTCTTGCTCTATAAATTTACTGCGTGTTCATTTTATCCTATGGACACTGGGTGTCGATATTCGTTTTATATTTGCTAGATTGATTGGCAGAAAGTTATATTGTTTTACATTTCTTTGATTTACTAGTGAGATTAAATAACTTTTTAAAAGCACAGAAATCCCTATGTCGTTTTTTTCAATTATCTATGGATTTCTTTTGTTTTTGTTTTGTTAACTATTTTCACCACTTTATACTGTAAATATTTTTTCTTAAATTACTGTTTATGGTATTTTATGGTGCGTGTGTTTTTTTTGTTTGTTTGTTTGTTTTTCCAAGACAAGGTCTCACTGTGTTGTCCAGGATGGAGTGCAGTGGCGCGATCTGGGCTCACTGCAACCTCCACCTCCTGGGCTGAAGCCATCCTTCCAGCTCAGCCTCTCAAGTAGCTGGGACCACAGGCATGTACCACCAGGCCTGGCTAATTTTTTTTTTTTTTTTGGTAGAGACAGATGTTTCCCCATATTGCCCAGGCTGGTCTCGAGCTCCTGGGCTCAAGTAGTCCTCCCACCTTGGTCTCCCAAAGTGCTGGGATTACAGGCGTGAGCTACTACATCTGGCCTATACTGGGTTTTTTTAAAAACACAAATTTTGAAGGATATACTCATTTTATCCCATTTTTTCTTTGTTTTCTACATTTGGCTTTGCCTTTAAGGCGTTTGTGCACGATATTATACAAATATTAACTTTCATATATTTTTCTGGTCTTTTTCAGGTCCTGCTTTGTGATAGTAAAAGGATAGCTGGTATTTTGATTCACCTAGAGCTTTCTCTAGATGGAAATGTTCTATATCTGCACTGTTTAATGCAATGATGTAGCCACTAGTCATATGGGGCTATTGAGCACTTGAAATACAGCTAATACAACTGAGGGACTGAATTTAATTTATATTAATTGGACAGAGCAGATCTAGAATTTTATTTCTATGTAAGACAATTATTTTTCCCAAATGATCAGTCGGTACTCAGATACATTTATTGAAGAATCCATTGTTACCACGTTTCCCCCGACTTGTTTTTACATATTAAGTTCTTCACATGTGTCTGAGTACATTTCCTGACTTTCTCTTATGTTGATCCCAGGAATCTCCATTTTAAAGTGATTATTGGACAGTTGTGCAAGATGTCTGTAACAATGTTCATTTCAGCATTAAAACAGGGAAAACCTAATTAATAATAGGATTTCAATTTGAAGTCATAAAGTAAAATTGTATTAGCCATATACGCACACATACTGAGCTGAAAGGATGGTCACATTGTACTAAGTTGGATTGCGGAGGGAGAAGTAAGCAACTAAATGGTGTTTGTTATCCAACTTTCATTGTAAAATATGCTCATGTTACACATATTACACACATTCATGAGTGTCTTTTCTTATCTGAATTTATTCCTAAAATCTGATAGTGAAAGTTTGGATAATGAGTTCAGATAATAAGAGATACTTGTTATCCAGATATATTTGGTTTTGAAGTTTTGGATAGTGAGTTGTGAGAATTTACTTAATAAGAGGTGCCAGTATTATCTCCACGTTTTATCCAAACCTATTCTCTTTCGTTATAATAGCAAGAGTATGAGGGATACCTGTGTTTGCGTCGGAAAAGTGCAGAAGATCAAATTTAGGTAGTTAACACCAGTATGGGTGAGATTTTAAGATTTTTAAACTACTTTCTAATGTTTGTACAATGAACATGTATGTAGACTTTCAACTATTAGTTGTTTCAATAGAAACTTCTGTGTCCTTAGAATATCACAGCTGATATCCCAAGAAACTACAGGACTATGCAAACTTAAAATTTGAACTTATTTACATTATGGGAAATGTAATAGATTAGTTAGGCAAAATGTAGTTCAAAATGGAAACAGTTTATTTCACTGCTAACCTGGAGACATGGCCTTGCTAAGGACATTTCAAGAGTGAGAAGTGGGTGAAGAGAGCCAAGGGCAGTGCTGTGCAGCTGTAGTCAATCTAGTGAGTAGATACCAGATCAACAGATGGCCATGTGCAGTGGCTCACACCTGTAACCTCAGTACTTTGGGAGGCTGAGGTGGGTGGGGAGGGTCACTTGAGTCCTGGAGTTTGAGCCCAGCCTGGGCAAGACAGCAAGACCCTGTCTCTATAAAAATTTAGGCGGGTGTGGTGGTGCATGCTCCTGCAGGCTACTTAGGAGGCTGAGGCAGGAGGATCACTTGAGCCCAGAAGTTCAAGGCTGCAGTGAGCTATGATCATGCCACTGCACTCCAGCCTGGGTAACAGAGCAAAAACCCAATCTCTTTTAAAAAAAAAAAAAAAAAAAAAAAAAAAGGGGGGGGTGAGGAGAATCAACATTAAATGAGGTGACACATATATGAAGTAATGAATACCCAAGAGGGGGCAGTGTTGGTGAAGGATCTGGATAAGAGAATCAAACACTTGCTTTGGTCCAGGCAAACAAGTTCAAACTGGCTTTTCTTTCAAGTGTTTCTGATTTACAGCTTAAACATAGGGCCAAACCCATGAGGGGGACGGAATTCACCTGATTCACCCTCCAGGTGTTGCTACCTACTGTTTTGTTTTGTCACATGTGAAAAATACCTAAGGAGAAATGAAGCCTCACCTCTCAGGACTCCACAGGCTCTGCTATGAATTTAGGGGTGCAGCAGGACAGACACTTAAAGGACATAGCCACAGAGTAGGACAAATTCCTGTCCTTCTTGTGTTGAGTTTGAATTGAATTGAAGATTGGGTGAGAAAGCCGAGCAAAACAAGGGGGGTTTTGAGGTATCTTCATGTGGTTGTTTTGGACAGTGTGTCCAATAAAGACTCAAGAACTGATACCTTGTCTGTGCCACTCAATCAGCACATATCTTACCTCCTTATATGCGATTTTTTTTGTATGCCATGTGTCCTTATTTTTTCTTGTTTTCTTTTTTTTCTTTTCTTTTTTGAGATGGAGTTTCACTCTTGTTGCCCAGGCTGGAGTGCAATGATGCGATCTCGGCTCACTGCAACCTCTGCCTCCCAGGTTCAAGTGATTCTCCTGCCTCAGCCTCCTGAGTAGCTGGGATTACAGGTGCCCGCCATCACGTCCAGCTATTTTTTTTGTATTTTTAGTAGAGACAGCGTTTCATCATGTTGGCCAGGCTGGTCTCAAGCTACTGTCCTCAGGTGATCTGCCCGCCTCAGCCTCCCAAAGCACTGGGATTACAGGCGTGAGCCACTGTGCCCAGCCATTCTTCTCTTCTAAATGGGACATACTTTGAGACTGGATGAATGGTTCCCAAACTGCAGTGAGCAGCACAGTTACCTAGAGGGCTTGTTAAAAGACAGATTGCTCGGCCCCGCCCCCAGAGTTTCTGCATGTCTGAGGTGGAATCTGGGACTTTGCATTTCTAACAAGTTCCCAGGTGAAGCTGCTGGTCTGGGGACACACTTTGCGAATCCTTGGAATAGTTTTAGCAAATAACACCCAAGTAAAAGTAAAAGTACCTCATATATGAAAGGTGACAAATGAAGACAAAAATTTGTTTATGATTCTGTTCAATAGCTGTACAATTTTACAAGACCTTTTATAAGGTGCTAGGGACCAAAGTATGGGAAGTAAGTCCTCCTCACAAAGCCTACAGCTTCATAGTATACGTTGAAAGATAAACATGGTACAAATGGTAACAATCCAATACAACACCAGTAGTTTAGAGGATGTAGTGATTAAGACATCTTTAAACATATTTGCCCCTCCCCAGTGAAGAGCAGTCTCGACTTGCAGCAAGAAAATATGCTCGTGTGGTGCAGAAGCTTGGGTTCCCTGCCAGATTCCTCGATTTTAAAATTCAGAACATGGTTGGAAGCTGTGATGTGAGATTTTCCATCAGGCTGGAAGGTTTGGTGCTAACCCATCAGCAGTTCAGTAGGTATGACGATTATATAGTTTGAACTTTGAATTTACCAAGATATTTAAGTTACATTATGGGTTGCTTACATAAAGTATCTTTCAGAGAAATTGTGATTTAAAAAAAAAAAAGGTAGGGGACACAATAGTGAAAAGATTAAGATGCTATGCCTGAGTCCTTATAGGTTACCACATGTGCCCAGTCTTTTGAAACCGTGGTTCTTAAACTTATATTGCTTAGCAATCACTTAGCTTTTAAAGCACACATCTCTGGCTGGGCTTCTTCACCAGAGATTTTGCTAGAATCTGTGCTTCTAAAAAGCTCAAAGGTGATGCCAGTGCTGCTGGTCAGAGGCCCACACATTGAGATCCACTGATCTACAGATTTATAAGCATACAAACGTAGCTTGGCAATGACACTGGCAAGATAAGGCATGTGTTGGGAGGCCGAGGCGGGCAGATCATGAGGTCAGCAGATTGAGACCATCCTGGCTAACACGGTGAAACCCCGTCTCTACTAAAAATACAAAAAATTAGCCGGGCGTGGCGGCGGGTGCCTGTAGTCCCAGCTACTCGGGAGGCTGAGGTAGGAGAATGGCCAGAACCCTGGAGGCGGAGCTTGCAGTGAGCCGACATCGCGCCACTGCACTCCAGCCTGGGCGACAGAGCAAGACTCTGCCTCAAAAAAAAAAGATAAGGCATGTGAAATGGACTAGGCCAGTAGGAAGGGGCTTGACAGCTGGTGAGGGGAGAATGGATTGGAGAGAAGATGAAAAAAGAATGGCTGTAACACGTTCTATGAAAGCAATCCTAGGAGGCTGAGGCAGGAGAATGGCGTGAACCCGGGAGGCGGAGCTTGCAGTGAGCCGAGATCGCGCCACTGCACTCCAGCCTGAGCCGCAGCAAGACTCCGTCGCAAAAAAAAAAAAAAAAAAAAAAAAAAAAAAATCCTAACTAGTTTGTCCCCTATTTGAGTGTGTGTGTGTGTAGCTGCAGCCCCCATCACAATGTTGCCTGTAGTATATTCCTTTCCCTAGAGAATATCTCTAGCCTTCCTGACTTCAAACTTCCCGTCTCAACAGCTAGTGCTCCTCCCCCGGCCCCAGCTGTTTTGATGGCTCTCCCATCCAGCCCAGGCCCTCAGAGAGCAAGGATGGAGGGTGACTCATCGACACCAAACCCCTTGACTCACCAAGATATACACCTGGGCTAGGGCACTTGGCCTGGGTTAATCACAGATGCTCTTAAATTCTCTTGGCCAAGCTGAAACTGAAGTTCTTTCATTCTAACGCCTTATCCTCTCGGCCATGGAATCATTATTCCGTCAATAGAGTAAATAGGGATCATATTGCTGTGCTTTCCCTAACATTTGTTAGCTTTCCTTTCAGATATGATCTGAATGGAAGTTAAAAATTCCTTTTTCTTCTAAAATATTTTCATTCATTCTGAGATTCAGCTTTTATGATATGCTTATTTTTCTTTTGACATGTTTATTTTTCTCTTGATTATGTTTTCTTTTTCTTCAGTTTTTTCACTGTATGCTATTGAATGCCTAAAATGTACCCGATTTTTTAAAAAATCTGAGCTCCCTATAAAGTCCTCCCATTCCCCCACGTAAGACATGTTGCCTCTTTAGGTATCTTTCTTCCTTCAATCTTGGCATAATTTGCAGATTTCCTAATAAAGCCTGTTTCTAAGAGTTTCCCAGTGTTTAAGTTGTCTTATCTTCTAGACTCTCAAGTCATGAGCCTCCAACCTATCTTTCTCTGAATCGGCTTAGTGTACATCTGCAAGAGCTCTGCCCGAACTCTAAGGTTGTGCCTACATTAGACTTAGCGTTCCCTTCTGGCCATTCAGGGCTGGAAAATGATGTGTATAGTTCTTCCCAAGTTTCCATTCATTTCTTTTTCACCAACATCTTCCTTGCAGAGCAGATCTAAGTCTAGAATTGGTGCCCCTTGTTATTACTACCAGCTTCTAGAAGGGTTGCCAGTAGGGCGCAGTGAGAATACATCAGATGGAGTGGGCCCATCCCTGTTCTGTCGTCCTCCTGGGACAGTTTTATGATCTCAGTCATCTTTTCTTTTTCTTTTTTTTTTTTTTAATCTGGCCAGGAAGCTTGCTTTGTATTCCCACAGCTTTCTATTTCTAGTCTCATTCTTGCCTTCCCCTCATCCTCTCCATTCGGCTGTCAGCCTCAGGTTATGGATTACAACTCCAGAGTGTGTATTCTTGACACTGGGAACATTAAAAACACCTCTTAGGAAGTTTGAATTTTTAACATGAGGCCTCTCTAATTGTCTGTAGCTCTGTGGGGAACCATGCCACATAATCTGTTATAATTATCAGGCCAAATTTGCCTTGTGTTAAACCCCTAAGGTCATTCAGTTCCCCAGGTTCTGCAAATTTGTATGTCAACATTTAATAATACAAGTATCTCCTTTTGTTACCAGGCACTTTTCTCTGGCAATCTTTCTATGACATAATCATTTCCACAGTTGTAAATGAGAATTTTTCCTTCTTTAATTTTTTTTTTTTTTTTTTTGAGATGGAGTTTCGCTCTTTTGCCCAGGCTGGAGTGAAGTGGCATGATTTCAGCTCACTGCAACCTCCACCCCCTGGGATTCAAGCGATTCTCCTGCCTCAGCCTCCTGAGTAGCTGGTATTATAAGCGCCCACCACCACACTTGGCTAATTTTTGTATTTTTAGTAGAGATGAGGTTTTACCATGTTGGCCAGGCTGGTCTCGAACTCCTGATCTCAGGCGATCCACCCACCTCGACTTCCCAAAGTACTAGGATTACAGGCGTGAGCCACCGTACCCAGCCCCCTCTTTAATTTTTAATTCAAAGGTATCCTGATATAAATACTTGCTATATGAATAAGATCTAGGTGACTACCAATGCTAGGATGATAATGGCAAGCAATATAGCTATAGTCCCTTGTGCACATAGAGATCCCTGTCTAAAAGAAAAGATGGACAAGTCAATGATGAATAAGATGTAGGTGACTACCAGGCAGCAAATGCTAGGGTGATAATGGCAAGCGATATAGCTATAGTCCCTTGCCCACATAGAGATCCCTGCCTAAAAGAAAAGATGGACAAGTCAATGATGAATAAGATGTAGGTGACTACCAGGTAGCAAATGCTAGGGTGATAATGGCAAGCGATATAGCTATAGTCCCTTGCGCACGTAGAGATCCCTGTCTAAAAGAAAAGATGGAGAAGTCAGTGACAGCAATGAAACATGGTGACTGTGAAGGCAAGGCCCTTCAGGGGCTGTGACACCATAAAGCAGGGTCTTTAATGTAAGTGGGGGTGGGTGCAGATCAAGGAAGATTTTCTTGGGGAAGTAACATTTAAAGTGAGACTCGAAGGATGGGTCAAAGTTGGGTTGGCCAAGAAATTGGCAGGTGTTCGATATTCTCAATCTTTGTGAAATGTTCTCCATCCCTAACCAAAACCACTCTCTTTCTCTGTCTCAGCCTTCTTTTGGAATGAGGCAGAGAATAAATAAAATGAAGTATATTCCTAATTGGGAGCTCATTATACTGGTAATCTTAAAACGATGGTTCTAAAAGCTAAATGCAGTTCAATACCATTTACATACCAAAGTTTTTGTTTTCTCTAAGTCTTAAAATTCAGCTGGAAGATCAAATGGAAATCTTCCTTTTGTGTCTCCAGCCTTCATTTTCTTGGCCTGGATCTCATAGTCCTGGAAGGGTTTTCGGGGCTCCCTCTAGTATCATGATCTCCTCAGTGTCGGGAAGTGGTGAGTGGGAGAAAGTCTTGACAGGCTCCCTGCAGTAAGACAGAGTGATGTTCCAGGAAGACAGTTCCACCCACAGTGACCTCCTATACTTGAGATGGGCAAGACTCACTTCAAGATGTGCCTTTCTGGAGCCAGTAAAAGGTTCCACATCTGCTGTCGTTTTGGGTCTTGTTCATTGCTGAACTGAATGGAGCTTTTCCATGCAGTCTGGATTCACCCTTTTAAGTGCAAAGATGCTAGTGTTCCATTGCTTGGATGTCTTTTTTTCTTATATTTCTTGTCCATTAGCCACTGCTTTGAGAATAGTTTTATTCACCTCCTCTCACCTCCTGACTTCTTTTTGGTAGGTTCCTCAAGCCTTTCTAAGAATCTGCCCTCCTCTCCAGGCTGGAGTGTGGAGAAGAAGCTCTTAAGTGCTATCATCTTTTGCTCCATGGAGTGGCCAGCTTACATTTAGTAGTAAATACGAGTTACTATTTATAGCAACAAATCCTGAATTTTAAAAACTTGGGATAATTGGATTTTCTTTATTTATATAGCACCTGTTCAAATACAAATAGCAGTGGCCTAGAAATATTTTTAGGTTCTATCTGCTAAAAATGTTAACTTCAGCAGTTTATAAAAGCATACAAAATATGTTTATCATTGGAGAATTTGGAAATCCAGAAAAACATGATTATGTATTCTTATTAACAGACTTTTTTGAAAAGATACAGGATGTTTAACCAACAAGATCTTAATACACTAAATCAGATGCCCTAAGTTACCTTAATTTCTAATATCCATCCAGGATAGCTTGCACTTGTGTTATGACCAAAAATTAATTATGTTCCTAACTTCCGTAAGATATTACCTAGGACACTCAAGACTCTTTTCATCAAGATAGTTAAAAGGTTTTTGATAAAATAGCTAACTTACTTACAACTGCTTTAATATGCACTTTAATATACTGGGCCTTACATGTTATGGGAAAGGAGCTGAATAGTGCTATTTTTAACATTTTCCTTTTACATCTTAACAGTTACGAGCCTGAACTGTTTCCTGGTCTTATTTATAGAATGGTAAAACCACGAATTGTGTTGCTTATCTTTGTATCTGGAAAAGTTGTGTTGACAGGTAAGTGCTAAGATTATTTTCTGACTCAAAATGTAATTGCTATGCATGTGCTTTGCTTATTCTTTTAAATACCTTTGTTCACTATGGTAAAGTAATTCTTGTTATACAGAATACCTGGAATGAAAAATAAGAAAAGAATAACATCACCCATAGGTCCCAGTACCTAAAACAATATTTTTTTATGTTTTTATGTCATTTTATTAAGTATTTCATCTTTACATCCTGATTTTTTTACAAAATTTTCCATGATAACATATATGGCTTAAACTTACTGTTACAAACTCTTCATAAAGTCTTTTAATGGCCACACAAGCTCCTAACACAGGGGTTAACAAACCCTTTTCTGGAAAGGGCCAAATACTAAGTATTTTAGGCTTTGTGAGCCACAGGGTCTGTCACAATTACTGAGCACTGCCATCGTAGTGTGAAAGCAGCTCTGAATGTTACATTATATAAAGGAATGTGCTCTGAAATGTGAATTTCTTATCATGACATAATTTGTGTCATGTAATATTTTTTCCCCAACTGCTGAAAAAGATAAAAACCATTCTTAGCTCATAGGCTAACAAAATCAGGCAGCAGGATGGCTCTAGCCAGCAGACCTACCTTTCCTGAACCCGTTCTAACATGTTATTGAATCAAACGTATTGTCCCATTGTTAGATAGGTAAATGTTCCTTCTTTGTTTGCTACTTATGAAGGGCAGACATTGGGCTGTTTTTACCTGTAGACAATTATGTTATTAGTGTGGACACTCAGAAATGGGACTTTCGTTTAAGGCTATGTCCATTTTGTTCTTAGAACAAATCACCCAATTGTTTTAAAGGGATATATGACATAGTTCTGTATCACACGGTCTTACATGCAATGTATCTAAATATCTTTTACCAAATGCTTGGCAGCATTCCAAACAAAATGGTACCAAAGAAAACTTTAACTGTATATGTAAAAATTATCTCACTACTTTAACCCCACTGGTAATCAGAGACAGAAATCGACCACTTTTCAACACATCCAATAAATAGCATTTTGTCTCTTTTAAATAATATGTACATAACTTATCCTTTTGTCTACTTAGCTTGTATTTTCTCAGGATTTATGAGTTTACTATAATACTATTAAAGATAAATTACTCTTTGCTATATTTGTTATTTTTTCCTGTTGGCTTTTTTTAAAAATAATTTTTGCATAAGTAGCACTTTTTAAAACTACTTGAGGGAATGGTTCAGACTCTTTTCTATGTCATTCTACAGAAGGTTGCGATATATATTGTTTGTTTGTTTTTGTTTTTGAGACAAAGTCTCACTCTGTTGCCCAGGCTGGACTACAGCGGCGTGATCTCAGCTCACTGCAACCTCCACCTCCCGCGTTCAAGTGATTCTCCTGCCTCGGCCTCCTGAGTAGCTGAGACTACAGGCACATGCCAGCATGCCTAGTTAATGTTTTGTATTTTTAGTAGAGATGGGGTTTTGCCATGTTGGCTAGGCTGGTCTGGAACTCCTGGCCTCAAGTGATCTACCTGCTTTGGCCTCCCAAAGTGCTGGGACTACAGGTGTGAGCCACTGTGCCCAGCCTACAGGATGTTGCTAGTTTATGATCGGGCGTGGTGGCTCACGCCTGTAATCCTAGCACTTTGGGAGGCCGAGGCAGGCGAATCATGAGGTCAGCAGTTCAAGACGAGCCTGGCCAACATGGTGAAACCCCGTCTCTACTAAAAATACAAAAAAAAATTAGCTGGGCATAGTGACAAGCGCCTGTAATCCCAGCTACTCAGGAGGCTGAGGCAGGAGAATCGTTTGAACCTGGGAGGTGGAGGTTGCAGTGAGCTGAGCTCATGTAGTCTAGTTTTGTCTTTTTATACATTTCACTGTCCTCTACCATAATGAATGCCAAGTTTATGTGGCCTGAGCCAAACTGATCTCCATGCGCCAGTCCCAAATAGCTAGCCAACCAACTTAATGCTACGTATCTTCTCATTAATTTTGGATGACTCCTTTTGACCTTTCTTTTACATATGTGGCTGTCCTTCAGTTCTGCCTTTGCTCTAGGTTTATCCTATTATAATCCTATTGCCTTTATCTTATTGTAGCTTTAATACTCATGGTATATCTAATAGGGCCAATTTTCCCTCATTACTTTAATTTTTATATTTCTTAGCTTCTCTTAAATATATATTCCTCCAAATTAGAATTTTATAAAATCTTGCCTCATCTAAAAAAATTGAGACTTTTATATTACCTGAATTCAGAAAAGTTGATTAAGTCATAACTCAGCATCCAGCAGAATGACATGTCTGTTTTAAGTGTTCTTTTATAACTCTGAGTTTCGTAGTTTGCTTTTCTCTAAGAAATAATTAATGCGTCTTCAAAGAGGGGAAAGTTGCTGGGTATGGTGCCTCATGCCTGTAATCCCAGCACTTTGGGAAATTGAGGCAAGCAGATCACATGAGGCCAGGAATTCAAGACCAGCCTGGCCAACATGGTGAAACCCCATATCTACTAAAAATACAAAATTAGCTGGGCATGGTGGCAGGCACCTGTGACCCCAGCTACTTGGCAGGCTGAGGCAGGAGAATCACTTGAACCTGGGAGGCAGAGGCTGCAGTGAGCCAAGTTTGCGCCACTGCACTCCAGCCTGGGTGACAGAGCGAGACTTCATCTTAATTAAAAAATTAAACATGAAGTGGGGAAAGCTTGTTTGGAATCCAAGAACCTTTTGAATGCAGCAAAATTACAATTCCTCAGATGCCACTAATTTAGAGTCTGGCGTAATTAAGATCCCCTAGTGACTGACATAAAGTTTACCTCTGTATGTCCTAGAGGAAGTGAGAAAAGCCTGCCAATAAAATTGAATAGTATAGATATCAGAGGCAAATACATACCCTACTTTAAGGAAACACACTTTCAAGTCCTTTGGAAGGAAATTTTCATAAGTGCCATGTATCATTACAAATAAATCTTATTAAAAGTGCAAATTGCCAAGTACAGGCAAAGTTCCTATTATAGATTTCTTTAAATGCCCTGAATTCAGATCGGCTTTCCCACTTACCCCAAATTTCTTTCTTTCTTTTTTTTTTTTGAGACAGTCTCTCTCTTTTGCCCAGGCTGGAGTGCAGAGGCTCGACCTCAGCTCACTGCAACCTCCGCCTCCCGGGTTCACGCCATTCTCTTGCCTCAGCCTCCAGAGTAGCTGGGACTACAGGCGCCTGCCACTATACCCGGCTAATTTTTTTTTTGTATTTTTAGTAGAGACGGGTTTTCACCATGTTGGCCAGGATGGTCTCCATCTCCTGACCTCGTGATCCACCCGCCTCAGCCTCCCAAAGTGCTGGGATTACAGGCTTGAGCCACTGCACCTGGCCCCCAAATTTCTTTTAAAAAGCTTTCATTTACACATTTGCTAGAAGTTTCAAATCACAGAAGTAAAGGATTGTTACTAAATACTGAAGACTATACAGTACACTTCCCTTAAAATTTCTAAGTATACAGAATAGGCAAATTTAAATTTCTCGCAAGACATGGACTTTTCTGAAGGTGAGGATTAAATATATTAACTGAAATCCAAATTTTGCTTATATTGTGAAGTAAAAGTTAATCCCTGACTTACTACTGAAATGATAAATAATTATCATCTGTTGGCGTTTTACCTGTTTATGCTATACTGTCTTAAACTATTTTGCCTAGAGCTACATGGTTTAGGTTATTTTTGCCTCAGCCTTAGAGACAAATGTTCTTTATTACTTAATCCTGTGTCTCTAGACTCTTTTCACCTGCAAATGGATTAAAAACTTAAGGGCCTGGCTAGGCGCTGTGCTCACGCCTGTAATCCCAGCACTTTGGGAGGCTGAGCTCGAGACCAGCCTGGCCAACATGGCGAGACCCTGTCTCTACTTAAAATAGAAAAATTAGCCGGGCATTGTGGTGCATGCCTGTAATCCCAGCTACTCAGGAGGTTGAGGCAGGAGAATCGCCTGAACCTGGGAGGTGAAGGTTGCAGTGAGCCGACATCGTGCCACTGCACTCTAGCCTGGGTAACAGAGCAAGAGTCTTGTCTCAAAAAAACAAACAAACAAAAAACCTTAAGGGCCTAATTTCAGGTGAACACCTCAGGAAAGGAACCAAGGCGGTCTCCTTAAACTGAAGCTTGGGGAAGCTCATGTGTGGCCTAGTGCAGCATGGCACAACTGGGTACTCTACAGAGATGTTCTGAAAGCAGTATCTCAATAATGGTAAATAACTTGCCTAGAAAATGTAAAGTGTTGCAATTACAAATGAACTTTGAGTCTGACTGTAGAAAATAATGAATTCCAGCTCTTGCCTAGTTAGGAACTGTAGAATGCCAATGCCCATAGTACAGATGTGTGGCAATTTGAAACCATTGTATCATGCCATTTGCAGGTCTTTGAAAATAATTTATCCATATAAAATGGTCTTATTCCCCTGAGTTGCCAAAGCTACAGCCACCATGTCTAAGGTTACTTCTGAATGTCCTAATTATAGTCAAGTAAGCTGAAAACAAAGAGGCCCTGCTGTTCTACTGTCATGGTCCTGAGCAGAAAGCAACAGGACCTGGGCCCAGCTTACACTGTTCTGGATCTGTGCTTGTTTTCTGTGGCTGGTGTGACATTTAGGACCCATGTTTTTTCTCAAACCACAGTAAAATTAATAGCATAGCTAGGTTCTGCTGGAATAATGTACAACAAACAGCAAATATGTCAACTTCCACTTCTAAGATCAGGCATAATCGTCAAAGCTAACATATTGGGCACTCATATGACAGACACTGCTACATAAGGACTTTCACATGGGGTCTGGTTAGCTCTGTGAGTTGTACTTTATACCTAAGTTTCCTCACCTGTAAAATGGAACGGCTCAGTAAACTTAATGATATCAAGCAGCTGTGTGTGCCACAGGGCAACAGGCATGTGAGGAGCCTGGCTCCAGAGCCCACTGGGCTCACCCTGTCCCACAGCAATTTGCAAGTCTACAATAACACCTGTGTGGTCTCCTGGGCAACTTCTTAATTCTCCTTGTCAGCTGAAAGAATGATTAATATTCTCTTAGCAGTGAGGGTCAGCAGGTGTGGTGGCTAAAAGGATGGACTGGAGAGTTGTCCAGTTTTAATCATGATCTGCCATTTATTGACTGTGTGGCCTTGGTGAGTTTAAGTTCTCCGACTTGGTTTCCATATATGCAAAATGCAAGTGACCATAGAATCTACCTCCTAAGCGTTGTAAGGAAGCAGAAAACCAATGCCTGGCACTGCTGAGCTATTATTATCTTAGTGAAAACACACTCTCCTGGTTTTTTCTCTATCATTGACAAAGACTGGAATTTTGCTGTGATGCCTTGCCCTGATGATAGGAATATGAAGACAAAGAGGCTTCAAGAAAACACTTATTTACTTATTTCCCTCTAGCATAAAGAACTAAGAAGTTGTGTCGTTGTTGCTGAGGGTCACCCTTAATCAGCTTAACATCCGTACTTCTCAGAAATGAGTAGGTCAGAGGGCAGCAGAAAAATGCCAAGACTTATTAGTGAGTGGGCCAGAGACACGACAGGATGTCCCTCCCAATTGTTAACAGTAACCCCCAACTAACAGTAAATTGATATATGTCATAAAATGAATAACTTGAGCAGTGCAATGCTATTTTTACAAACTTGTAGGGTTTTGACTTATACACACACGACTGTGGCATCACTCGGTAAAATAAGATGTGCAGTTATGACTTGATGTAAGAACAGAACTGGAAAATCCACGTAGTATTGGAGGTTGATATTTGGAGCTGACTAAGGGGTAGGGATGAACTTACAAACCTTATCGACAAATTACAGATATTTAATAAATTTTGGGTGCGTACCAAGTACTTGTAATGTGCTGGGGGCTGGGGACAAAGGTGAATCTAACATATTCCCCATCTGGCAGGAATCCAGCCCTGCTGAAGGAGACAGACATAAACAAATTACATGTTGCTGGCTTATCAGAATGAAATGATAAGCCATGTGTACTTGGACGAGCCATGCCAATGTCCCTAAGCTGGAAGTATATTCCTCTAGGGCAATAAAATGGCTTAGATTTTATAAAATGTCCCAACTTTCTACAAACGTTAGCTCACATGCTTTATCACAACTCTACAAGAAGGTTTATTGTCCTTATTTTACAAGTAAGAAAACTGAAAGTGGTTAAGTAATTTATTTTCCTGTTATTTTAAAGCTAGTTAGTGGTAGAGCTGGCACTTAAGCCCATATTGTTTGATCTCAAAGCCAGTCCTTTCTCTAGTGCACCAGGCCACACAATTTTCACCTTAGTCACCAAGGTTAGGAATGGTATTTATTCCCCAGTCATTACAGCCTGAAGAAAAGGAATGGTAAGTTTTGCTTAAAAGGCAAGTTTCATATCCCAGCACTTTGGGAGGCCAAGGTGGGCAGATCACTTGAGTCCAAGAGTTTGAGACCAGCCTGGGCAACAGAGCGAGACCCCATCTCTACTAAAAATACAAAAAATGAGCCAGGCATGGTGGTGCTTGCCTGTAATCCCAGCTACTTGGGAGGCTGAGGCATGAGAATCACTTGAACCCAAACCCAGGAGGCAGAGGTTACAGTGAGCTGAGATGGTGCCACAGCACTCCAGCCTGGGTGACCGAGTGAGACTTTTTTTTTTTTTTTTTTTTTTTTAAAGGCAAGAGTCATCTAATTGGAGCCTGGTATTAAAAATTGGGGGTTTTGATTATTGATTGATTATTAATAGGACTATGGAGCCAATTTAGGTTCCCTTAAACTTTTGATGGCGATAT
Organism: Pongo pygmaeus; assembly: GCF_028885625.2. Taxonomy (NCBI): domain Eukaryota; kingdom Metazoa; phylum Chordata; class Mammalia; order Primates; family Hominidae; genus Pongo; species Pongo pygmaeus. The sequence continues at coordinate 54,093,229 of NC_072388.2, read as the reverse complement.
TTTAGTGAGGAAATGTTTGACTAAATTGACCAAATCCCCTCATTTTAACACCCGGTTACAAATACTGGCAATGTTGATTTGTTGACTTTTGGTGTAAAGGAAGGAACACCGGATACACGCACTCTTCTCCCACAGCTGCTGCTGTATGGTTCAGGTAACATCTGTTTCTTATGCTTCTATGAAATGAAGAAATTGTACTAATTTCCCTAAAGTCCTCTTATGTCTAAAATCGTTTCTCTATGATATAATGATCCCTCAAATGTCCATTCCCTCTTGGGAAAGGGTGCCCCCCAGGGGCCTCCAGATGGTATACTCCTTGTGCTTGAATGCAGTGCTCTTAGTTATGATTTTTGGTCTGAAGTCCAATGCTCTACTCCTGAGCTATACCACCTCCTACTTAGGATTTTTTAATATAAAAGTGTTATGGAAAATAAGTGAAGTTCATGGCTGTCCAAAATACTGGACCTGGACACTGTTCCTCAATTAAATATGAAAAAAAGAACCTTGGTTTTGGGGATTTTGGGAGAGGGGCATGTGTGTGTTTGCTGTACCTATTATGCTTCATTGTCTGCTAACAAGGTTGTTAAAGATGAATGCAGCTAGAAGCCCAAAAAGTCCATCAAACCAGAGGCAGAGGTTCTTGCTTCTTCACCAACTCACTGTTTAGTTTCTAAAGAGATTGGTTTTGTAGAAACCAAAATTTTAGAGCTGGACCTAAAAATCTGCTGAAACTTGTGGCTTTTTCTACCCCAAAGAACCAGTGTCTCTTATGTGTGTCAGGAACTCACTCTCCTCCCCACCCCAAATCTTTGAAGGTGAAGACCTACAGATAGTAAACTTTTTGGCAATGAATAAATAACTTACCTTTTCTTCTCTTTATTTTTTCTCTTTTTATTTTTTTCCTTTTTTATTTTTATGGAGACAGGGTCTCCCTATGTTACCCGGGCTGGTCTCAAACTCCTGGGCTCAAGGGATCCTCCCACCTTGGCCTCCCAAAGTGCTGGGATTACAGGTGTGAGCCACCATGCCTGCCCTTATTTCTCAAAAAATTAAGCTTATAAGGACTTCATCCCTGATTATTTAATATTTAAGGTGAATGCACATAACAAATTTAACCATTTTAAAGTGAACAGTTCAGTGGCATTTAGAAGCTGGTTGTGTATTGTGAATATACCACCAGCTCTACCTAGTCCTAAAACATTTCCATTGCTCAAAAATAAAACCTGATATCATTAAACCATTCCCCCCATTCCCCTCTCTCCACTTCCCCTGGCAACTACCAATCTGAATTCTGTCTCCATGGATTTAACTCTTCTGGATACTTCTTACACACAGAATCTTATAACATGTGACTTTGTGTGTCTGGCTTTTCACTTAGATGAGCCTAAGAAACATGCTATATGTTGTAGCACGTGTACTTCATTTCTGATTATGGCTGAGTAATATTCTATTGTATATATACACCATACATTTTTTTTCATTTTGAGACAGAGTCTCGCTCTGTTGCCCAGGCTGGAGTGGAATGGTGCGAACTCTGCTCATTGCAACCCCCGCCTCCCAAGTTCAAGCAATTCTCCGGCCTCAGCCTCCCAAATAGCTAGGATTACAGACGCCCGCTGCCACGCCTAATTTTCTTTTGTATTTTTAGTAGAGACGGGGGTTTCGCCATGTTGGCCAGGCTGGTCTTGAACTCCTGACCTCAGGTGCTCCACCTGCTTGAGCCTCCCAAAGTGCTGGGATTACAGGTGTGAGCCACCACGCCCCGCCTACACTATAAATTGTTATCCATCCATTGATGGGCATTTAAGCTGTTTCCACCTTTTGGCAATTGTGAATAGTGCTGCAATGAAAGTGCGTAGTATTTTTTTGAGTACCTGTTTTCAATTTGGGGAGTATTTACCAAGGCGTGAAATTGTTGGGTCATGTAGTAATTCTTTAACTTAAAGAACCACTGAACTACTTTCCACAGTAGCTGAGCCATTTTATGTTCCTATCAGCAATGTACTTTACAGTTCTTAAGAGTCTTTATCAACTAAAGCTATTTTCCATTTCTCTTCATGCTAACAGTTGTTATAGTCTTCATTACCCTCCTCTCTTCCTTCCTTGCCTCCAGCCCACAAAATATCAGATTAACTGATTAGTGTCCTGATTAGCTGAAGCTCCATATAAACATAAGTAGTACCAGTACATGACCCTTAGCACAATGTGCCTGCATAATTTGGAAGGTGGAGGTAGTGGTAGTGTTTGGTTGTTGGTGGTGAGAGATGAGTAGGGACTAATACGTCTCAAGGGTGGAGACTGTGTTTGATTCACGTTTTTATCCCTGTAATTCCTAGAGCAGTTATGATTTACAATTTCTTGAAACCTAAGACTTTACAAGTCACAGTAGTACAATTTTCCCCTCTAATAATCCCTTCCCATGCACTAAAATTTAAAACTCATTTAAATTTTTAAACTAAAATTTAAAACATTTAAAGCTCATTTGTCTCTGTTAGTCAATATTAGGGAATCAAGATGTTAACTAGAGAGGAGGTGGATCAAAGGAAGTCCCTTTTGCTGGTAGCTAAGTGCCTGCAGGTGCTGATGAAATTACTCTGAGGCCATATTCATGGCACATGTAGACATAACATTCCACATTTCATACTGAGCACTGTGTGAGCAAAGATGACACCCACAGAGAAGTTCTAGAAAACTCTGCTCTAAGGTTTCTGTCTTGTGGAAATACGACTGTAGTTGCCAAATTATTTACCTGGAATAAATGCCATTTCTCAGGTACAGCTAAAGAGATGTCATATTAAAAGTAATTGGAGACAATACAATGAAATTTTAGTGTTTAAGTAAATTTTGGTATTTTTATATTAAAAATTATATAAACCTGGATTTCTTTATAGGTGCCAAAGAACGTTCTGAGATCTATGAAGCATTTGAAAACATCTATCCTATTCTAAAAGGTTTTAAAAAAGCCTGAGCATATCATTCAACATCTCACATTATTCTGGTTTGAATATGTACATAAGCCCAGCACAGTAACAGCTGGATTCTTCTACCTTTAATTGTAGATGTTCCAAGTACGTTACTTATTAAAGGGTGACTCTGTGTAAGTAACCTAAGAAACGAAGAAAAATTCTTATTCAAAATGACTCCTTCTGTGTTATTTTAAAAACTGAACAAGTAAACACTTCAAAATTTGAGAGATTTAGGGTCTCACTAGAACGACATCGTAGCATCATTAAGACTCAACGCATTTCCTTTTAGCCGGAAGGGCCATCTTCCAGTAATTTGCCAAAATGATGAACACAAAGGGAAAGAGGGGAGGCACCTGATACATGTTCTCTAGGCCTTTTAGAAAAGACGGAGTTGTTCCTTTGGCCACATACACGCGAATCTACGAAAAAGGTGATATCGTAGACATCAAGGGAATGGGTGCTTTTCAAAAAGGAGTGCTCCGCAAATGTTACCACAGCAAAGCTGGAAGAGTCTACAGTGTTACCCAGCATGCTGTTGGCATTGTTGTAAACAAGGGCAAGATTTTTGCCAAGAGAATGAGTCTACTGAACCAGGCTGGTCTTGAACTCCTGACTTCAGGTGATCAACCTGTCTGGGCCTTGGCACTCTAAGAGCCAAGTAAGTTTCCTGAAACACGTGAAGGTAAATGATCAGAAAAATACGTCAAAGGGAGAGGTGTCTGAGTTCAACTGAAGCGCCAGCCTGCTCCACCCAGAGAAGCACTTAGTGAGAACCAATGGAGGGAGCCTGGGCTGCTGGAACCTATTCCCTATGAGTTCATGGCATAATAGGTGTCAAAAAAAAAATTCTGAACTGTACAAATGTTTCTCTTCATTGAGAAGTGTGGCGCCGCCCCCTCCCCTTAAAGAAATATTTAAACTACATTTTGTATCCAAAAACCTTGGTGCTCTGCTGTTAAGTAATACATTAATATGCGTTCTCTGAAAATATATAGCAATATATAGGAGTTTCAAATAACTGCATAAGCTAGATACTATCTGTGATATCATCTAGCACGATAGGAATTAATGTGTATTTTTTGCCTTTTAAAATATTGAACAGTTGATCCTGATCATTAGGTATTAAGCACTGCGAAGGATCCTGTCTGAATACAAATAAAACATAAGCCCGAGACCTTAAAAAATAATCCTTTTGTTTGAAATGATCAGAGAGAAAGACTTCACTTAAAAATAAATCTTAAACTTTCAGGAACCATTCAAGTTTAGTGTAAACTCTATTCTGAATATACAGAATTTTTGCTTTTGCTTGTTTTTGTAATCCTACGTGATTTGTATTTAAAAAGACTGGGTAAGATTAAGAAGACGGAGGAGCAAAGGGCTCAGATTCAAGACCTAATCAGCTTGTAGAATCACCAGCCTTTGATGGTGATGTGGAGATTAACAGGGAGGGACGGGCTAATATGAATCATGGCTCTTGGCTGTAAATCATCCATGATTACGTCCTTCACCAAAGTAAGAAAACAGGTTTGTAGGGAGGTAGAAGTCAGTTTCCAACAATTTGAGTTTGTGGTGTCCTGGAATGTCACCTGATACCTTGTAAGTAGTTCTGGATCTTTGGGTATGGAACTTGAGAAAGGAATCCTGGCTAGAGAGAGAATTCAGGGCAGTTTATCAGTGGATAGCCTAGTAAAATCATCCTTGAGAATCACTGGTCTATTTAATCTGACCTATAAACTCACTTTTCTCTGTAGTTTAGAGGCATATTCAAACACTAATTACTCTGATATGATCCTCCCAACACATCACCTTATATATCCCCTATCCCCCAAAAGAAACTTGAAGGGAAGTCCTAACCATCTACCTAGTTCAAATTCTCTTAGAGCATGGCCCAGGGTAGGGAAGGTACGTTAGCCACGTGATTAACATTTCAGAAAGATACAATTCTGATTTTGCACGTTCACTTTGGTTGTTTTCACTATTGGTAAAGTACAATACTATTAACCATATTAATCCTCACGGCATTAGATAGGTACTATAATTCTATCCATTTAACACGAGAGAACAGGCGCAGACAGATTAAGGAACTTGCCCCAAGTCACACAGCTATTAACCAGGTGAGTGAGCCAAATTCAACCTAGTTCCAAGACCCAACCCCTTCACCCTACTTTGTTTGCTGTAGTTTTAGCCAGATTTTAAAGCATCCACAGCAAGTTAAATTCCCTTATTCCGCTCCCATTCCGTTTTCCCAGAATCCTTAGGGTATGGTATTACAATTTTCTGTACAAGTTTGAGGCTTTAACTCGTAGTCTTGGCCTGAGCCAGCAGATGATGACATTTTGTTTGGCAGACTAGACCCTCTAATATAACTCTACCCCTGCTTCGGGACCTGTTGCCCCTCAGCAGACCGGAAAAACAACAGTGCCCCGGACAGGAACACACGGCGGCAGAGGGGTCCGGGGGCTCGTGGGGATCCCAGCCCGCCTTCCCCAGGCCCCTCCTCCTGGCCCAGAATGCACCCGGTTGAAAACAAAATCCCACGTGACTGGCTCTCCTCTCAGGCCATCATGGCGTCTCCCAGTGGGAAGGGAGCCCGGGCGCCGGAGGTTCCTGGCTGCGGGCCCCGGCCGCTCGCCCGGGACCTGGTGGACTCCGTGGACGATGCGGAGGGGCTGTACGTGGCTGTGGAGCGCTGCCCGCTGTGCAACACTACCCGCCGGCGGCTGACCTGCGCCAAATGCGTTCAGAGCGGCGATTTCGTCTACTTCGACGGCCGCGACCGGGAGAGGTACGGCGGCCGCCACGGCCCTATTGTTTCTTCTGCTGTGTGTTTTCCAGCCAGGCGGCCGAAGGCTGGAACCTGGGGCTCCCCGTCCGGGCACCAAATACCAGCGAGAGGAGCGAGAGAGAGGGAGTGTAGCTAGCTGCTCTGCACCGGAGCTTTGCTACCAGAGGACAGCGTAGGGGCCAGATGAGGGAAGGTCGCCGTTTCCCCATCACCCACCCAAGAGGAGTTTGACCCCACGGTGCTCTTGGTCACTGGGGAAAAAAAGGAATAAGTGGTGACTCTCTGGAGAAGTTTTCCCGTTGCTGCCATTGAGTTAGAGTCCCAGCTCTTTGCTGTATGTACTCCCATTCAAAAGCTTGGCTTTCTATTTCCGAAAGCATATTTATACTCATTCTCTAGAGGAGAGAGTAGAAGAGAATCAAATATCTGTTTTAGAGGAATTTGGGCCCTGTAGTCTGTCACAGATGGACTTTGTTATCAGACATGCTTACTCTAATGTGTGAATTGGGGCTTGCTATTAACGCCCCTTTCCCCTCCCTGCCTCTAAAGATTATTTTGGATTCTTAGGAATTTGGGAACGTGTTTTGGCCTTGTTTTAAAATTCAGATTGGGAGCTGCATGCTTTTAGTTAAGAGAATTGCCTTTAGGAAAATGTTTTGGTTTCATTTCGAAATCTAAACAGAGTGCTACAAGTTCTTGGTTAAGAAAACTGCAAAATTAGTGTGATTAGCTGCAGGATCTCCCACTCTCAACTTACGTTTCAACAATTTAGTGTCAATGATAGTCAATGATAGTAAGATAGCTAGCATTCTGAGCACAAAAATTCAGGTATTAATTCCTTCGCAACAACCCAATGACTTATCCCCAACTTATTAGGAAGCTGCACAGTAAGTGCTTTGCCCCAGGTCACACAAATAGTTAAGCGTAGGAACAAGAATTAAAGTTCAGACAGCTTGGACCTGTGTACCCGCACTTAACCACTAGACTTTATATCCTCTATATTTGGGAATGTTTTGAGTTCTTAGTATTTCTGTGATCGTGGATGGAGTTCTTTTCTTTCTCTTTTGAGGAGATTTGAATGACAAACTCTTTTTTAGTTTTGTTGCTGTGTCTCATTGGTGCTCTTGATGACTTTAGAAACTGCTTATGTAGTAAGTGATAGCTTTAAAAATTAAACCAGTTACAAGAATACGGGGTATGAGATGGAAATGTCTAACTGATGGAGTTAATCGAGGATTTAGTTCTGGACCTTCTTGTCTATCTACACGTTTTACTATGTCTATTCACATAATTTAAATACCATCTATATGCTTAAGACTGCCAGACTTGTATCTCCAACCTAGACTTCTCTAAAGTCCAGAAAACAGCTGCTTATTCAACATCAATATTTTTAGATTTGTAATAGATGTCTTCATTTTAATATGGCAAACTGAACTCCTTATTTTCCATCATAAATCTGTTTTCCCATGCTCATCCCAACCCAGTAAATGTCAATCTCATTGTTCCTTTGGTTCAGGCTAAAAAACCTTTCAATTCTCCTTGACTCCTCTCTTAACCCGACTCTGTTTAGTCTCATCAACAAATCCCATCTACTCTTCAAAACTTATCTTACAACAAATCCCATGTACTCTTCAAAACTTATCTTAAATCTGACCCTTTCACCATCACCTGGCCCAATCTACCAGAGACATGAAGTTATTTCCTCTTATGTCTCTGCTTCCGTCCTTGCTCCCCTTTTATACAATTTCCATATTGCAGCCAGAGTTATGCTACTTCTCCATTTCTGTTCACATCTTCCAGTGGTTTTTCGCTTTACCCAAAGTAAAAGCTGGAGTCCTTAACCAAAGTTCTATATTATCTGTTCCTCTGATTTAATCTCCTATTATTTTCTCCCTTACCTAATCTGCTGTACCACTGTGGCCTCCTTGTCTGTCCTCAAACATACCAAGAACACTCCTTCCTCAGGACCTTCGCAGTGGCATTTAGACAGCCAGGAACTCTTTTTCTCTCAGAAATCTTCAGGGCTGCCTCCTTTGTTTTTTTTTTTTTAGGTGCCTGCTCATACGTTAGACTCTTTCTGATCCTTCTATTAAAATGCTAACCTCTTGCCTATTTAACCAGCTTTATTATCTTTTCTTTTCCATAACACTTATCACCATGTGATGGTTGTACATATTAATTTGTCTGACTGCCCCCCACCCCAGTGATATAAACTCTATGAGGGCCAGAGTTTTTCTCTTTTATACACTGTTGTATTCTCACATAGTAGAAGCTCAATAAAGATTTATGGAATGATTGAACTGACTCTATCCCTCTTTCCCAAACTCAGTTTCTAGACCATTTCAGTATTATTCATCATGATCCATTTGTTACTAAAGCCAGAAACCTGGGAGTTATCCTAGACTTTTCTTTTTCTCTTACTCTCTGCATCCAAAAATCAGCAAGTGTAATTCACTTTGATGTCAAAATATATCTTGAATCTTTCCGACTTTTAGTTCAGACCACCATCATTTCTCTCCTGACTACTTAGTGATCTGCCTTCTTTTACTCAGACAGCTCTTCCTTACCTTCTTCCTTACCTTGCCTCTGGTCCCCAACAGCACAGCCACAATAGAAATGTAAACAAGATAATGTCACCGTTTTGCTTAAACCTTTCATTGGCTCCCATTGCATTGAAAATAAAATCCAAGCTCCTTACTATGGCATAAGAAGCCTCATGTGATTTGGCTACTGTTTGCCTCTCTAATTTAGACTCTAAGGTTGAGTTTAAAATGTGGGCTTTTGACTCATGCTCCCTTGAATTGAGTCCAAGCTCTACCACTTGCTGTGTGATTTATTTTATTTTATTTTATTTTGAGACAGGATCTTGCTCTGTCACCCAGGCTGGAGTGCACTGGCACAATCATGGCATGCTGCAGCCTCAGACTCCTGGGCTCAAGCAGTCCTCCCATCTTAACCTTTTGAGTAGGTGGGACTACAGGCATGCACCACCACACCGTGCTAATTTTTAAATTTTTTGTAGAGACAGGGTCTCCGGGTGTTGTCCAGGCTGATCTCGAACCTGTGGGCTGAGCAGTCCTCCTGCCTCAGCCTCCCAAAGTGTTAGGATTACAGATATGAGCCACCACGCCTGGCTGCTGTGTGAGTTTGAAGAAGTTTTTTTGAGGGGGGAGGGGACAGGGTCTCACCCTGTCCCCCAGGCAGTGCAGTGGCAAGATCACAGCTCACTGCAGCTTTGACCTCCCTGGGCTCAAGTGATTCTCCTGTCTCAGCCTCCCTGGTGTCTGGGACTACAGGCGCACATCAACACGCCTAACTAGTTTTTTTGTATTTTTTGTAGAGACAGGGTTTTGCCATGTTGCCCAGGCCGGTCTTGGACTCCGGAGCTCAAGCCATCCGCCAGCCTCAGCCTCCCCGAGTGCGGGGATTACAGGTGTGAGCCACCATGCCTTGCCCTGAGCAAGTTTCTTAACTTCATGTTTATTTCATTTTGAAAATGGCAGGGTATCTAACTTCATAGGTTTCTAGTAGTGATTACATAAGAGCATGCATTTAAAGTGGTTAGCAGGATGCCTAGAATGTATTACGCACTGAAATAAGTTCATCCTTGTTCTCCCTCTTTTTCACTGCTCCACAGAAATAGGCCTTCTCTCAAATCCTCAGTCACATGAAACTTCCACCAGTGGGTCGTTTTCCTTGCCGTTTCTTTTGCCTGGAACACTTTTCCTCCTGATTGATACCTTGTCTTTCACCATTCAACTTAAAGGCCACTTCTTCAGTGAGGCCTTTCCTGACCTCCCTCACTAAGATAGGTTCCCACCTCCATCTTTTCCGCCATTCATTATTTGCTATCACAGTACCCTGTTTCTTTCATGGTACCACACACAATGTGTAACATTATTTATTTGAGGAAGATAGCCACATCCAGAATGTAGTTTCATGAAGGCATGAATTCTGGTCTTGTTCTTTCAGATCACCAGCCCAGCAGCAGCAGGTAGCAGAACTTAGGCATGTTGTTGAAGGAATGTCAAAAGCAATACAACTTTTAAAACTCAACATAGGGGTTGGGTGCAGTGGCTCATGCCTGTAATCCCAGCACTTTGGGAGGCTGAGGCAGGCGGATCACTTGAGGCCAGGAGAGCGAGATTAGCCTGGCCAACATGGTGAAACCGTATCTCTACTAAAAATGCAAAAATGAGGCCGGGGGCAGTGGCTCACGCCTGTAATCCCAGCACTTTGGGAGGCCGAGGCGGGCAGATCACGAGGTCAAGAGACCGAGACCGTCCTGGCCAACATGGTGAAACCTCGTCTCTACTCAAAATACAAAAATTAGCTGGGCGTGGTGGTACGCATGCCTGTGGTCTCAGCTACTCAGGAGGCTGAGGCAGGAGACTCACCTGAACCCGGGAGGCGGAGGTTGCAGTGAGCCGAGATCACACCACTGCACTCCAGCCTGGCGAGAGAGCGAGACTCTGTCTCAAAAAAGCAAAAACAAAAATTAGCTGGGTGTTGTGTTGCAGGCCTGTAATCCCAGCTACTCGGGAAGCTGAGTCACGAGAATTGCTTGAACCTGGGAGGCAGAGGCTGCAGTGAACTGAGATCACACCACTGTACTTCAGCCTGGGTGACAGAGCTAGACTCCATCTCAAAAAAAAAAAAAAAAAAAAAAAAAAAAGATAGACAATCTCAAAAATTCTTGGCTAAACGTGAGCATTAGATTTTCAGAAGAGAGGTATGTTGTAGTGGATTTCTTTTCTTGACCAAGCAGAAAAATATAAAGCAAATAACCATTCAAAATTTAGAATAAAAAAGAAATTTTAGGGTTCAGGGATAACAGGACTGTCAACAGTGGTCTGCTTAGGTCAGCTTCACCTAACTCTCCATCTTTCTCTTTTCCAGACTATGTGTTTTAAGAAGAATGGTTTGTTAGTTTTTCTTTCTTTCCAGAATAGTGCACAGTATCTAGTAAGGTGAAAGAATCTCTTGAGACCCAGGACCATTGTTCTAATAGCCAAATATTTTTTAATGAGCTCTCATTGGGCACTGTTATGTGCACAAAATTTTCTGGCAATATAGAGGAGAGAGACAGGTCTCTGCTCTCAAGGATTTTTACCGACTGTCAATAGGCCTTGAACTGTGTGGGCCACAGGTTGATTGTGAGATATTCTATCTTCATTATTTTTGAAAATTTTGTATTCTCTGATTGCCTTTAGACTCTTTCCCCTTAACTTCATGAAAAGCCCCTCACTAACTATAGAAAACCACTTGTTAATAAAATCTGGAACCTTACAGCACAGTTTTAAAACCCTTGTTTAACCTCTGATTTTCAGTAAATTAGCCAAACCATCTGTGCCTGCATGGATCTTGAATGTGATAATGCATATCAAAGTTCTTGTAAAGGTAAATGTATTTTTTTCAGGTTTCATTAACAGACTAGCTGAATATCTAGGTTTTAGTGGTGTAGCAGCTCAAGGAAAATTAAGTATTAAAGAAATAAATTGATCTCACATTAATTAGTTCCTTTGACTCTTAAGAAGGGAACCATGTGTCTTTAAATACTTTTGGGGACAATATGAGTTTGGCAGACAGATTAGTTGAGAAATACCTAAACTCATTATTTTGTTGTTGTTGTTCGATGGGAAGACTCCCCTACAACTTTGGTATCCTCACCCACATCATCCTTTCCTCATCTCCCACCTTGCCCCCAGTCCTGAACAATACCTCCTCTGCTTTCACATCTGCGTTTTCTTCCCCTGCCCCCTGCCGCCACCCCACCCCCAGGGGAGACCCAGCCTTCAGTGTAAACTGAAGGCATGTTCCCTGTCATCTGCCTTTTAAACTGTATGCTTCCTTAAGGGATGAAGAAGAATGAGATTAGGCAGTACCTCCAACACAGTCTTCTTTGGATCTGTACTGCTGGACATATTAAAATTACAGGAACAGAACTGTATGGATTATGTATTTGTCTGACACCAGAAATAGCACTGCTACCCAGTAGATACCTGATAGGTCGAAGTAATCTTTCCACTCACAACAGGAAAGAAATTGGTTACCAGTTCGTGTTAGGTGGGGGAATGGGACTGAAAATTAATCTAAGGGTACCTGGGGAAATGTATCTGCTGGTTTAGGAGCCATTGATTTTCACATGTGGATTAAAAAGAGAGACAAATTGTATGAACATATAGATACTACTTTATAATTATGTTTTCAGGAATGATGCCACATTGCCTTCACTGACAAGTTTTAGAATATATGATTATACTTTTGCCAGGAAACAGAAATGCATGCCCTAAACAAATCGAGAAATGGGATAAAGGATGAGGAAGAAATTTAAATGTTACTGCAGATTTCAAGGGGAAGGCACAACCAACATCCAAAAAATATCCTTTAGATACTTCTGTTCTCCCTCCAGTATATTTTTGGTTGTCAGCCACTGTGGCCCATAAAAATCTATTGTCTTGAGAATTCAATTCTGTATACTGAACAAAAGCTCTACAGGTAGACAAGAGTTCATCAGCCTTACGACTGTTTCACTGTGTCCTTCAGAGGGTCTCAATTCCTGTCCCATGGAGTTTGTTTATGGTATTTCCACCAGAAAATGTGGATCTGCTAAGAAAATATAACTTGTTTTCAGCCAGTATCACTGGCTACTCTTATGATTATACCTTTTAGAACTTATAAAAGGTTTTTGCATTTACTATCTCATTTCTTCCCTACCCTCACCCCATGAGTTATTAATGTATTTAAAGCAGAGGAAACTGAGTCTCAGGGGTGTTGTGGCTGACTTACTCCTGGGTTATGCTAATTCTTAAGTTCACATTTAGATCTGAACTATATTTTTATACTCTGCATGTGTGTGTATAACAGTATCGGAAAAGAAAAACATTCCATTTTGTTATACAGATTGTGCTATATCTTGGAAGGTCATGTGTGCTGTAGTGAATCAAGGGCTGGGATTAACCCTGGAGAGGCAGCACCCCCCACCTGTACACACTGCCACTGTGTGAAAATTCCTGGAATGCCCAATTTCTGTCCCCTCTAGATATTTTCAAGGCCTGTCATAATGCAAAAGAGTTTTCATAATCTCAAGTGTCTTTTGAACACCAAAAGACATACTTCATGGAAAATAAAACGTGATTATATAAAAATAATCCTGAGATTTGCCACCTCCTGTTGCTAGGGAAGGTACTGAATTGACGTGATGATGGAAATTGAGTGCTTACTTGTGCATGGCAGAGCAGTGATGGCACATCCCAGAGGGCTGTGTAAGGATTCAGAGAGAGCATGTGTTTTGTTTTAGAAGGGAACAGGGTGCTTTAGGGATCAGGGTTGTGGTTAAGGTGTCATTGTGAGATTTCAATGAGTGTCTTTTTAGTAAAATTGAACTGCTTTCAGCCAGAGCCAAGTGAAAGTCTCCAGCCCTAGTTTAATCCTTTAAAATATTTTTCAGATGAATTTGTGGTCATGTCTTAAAATGGAAAACTTAGTACACTTAATAATCAGAGCCCGTTTGGGACAGATATTTGTGAACTCCTCTTGAGCTGACCTACCTCAAGTAAATGATATAATCCAGGCTCCCAGAAGGTCAGTTCCATGGGTCTCCTCCTTGGTAAAGAATAACTCTCAGTGACCATTTCCATCCCATCAAATTTTAAAAACATTTTTATTTTTATTTAAAAACATCTTCAAACAAGATGTAGTTTAATTTGAGTATTTTGAATTTTAAATTTACATTTTAAATCTAAAATGCATGTTTTTAAAGAGAGCTAAATGTTGTAAATATGACATTTGAAATTTTGAAATGTTTATCTCAAACATTGTAGAAATAGGAAAATTCTCTCACAATCCCACCACATAAAGGTGCCTGTAATATAGATGAGGCACAGTCCTCAATATCCTATGCGTATTCTCTGCCGAAGTGGGATCACACAATACGTACTATTTTGCTGGTTCGTTGTTGTTGTTGTTTTTGTCATTTAACATACCTAAACATCTTTTCATGCCGGTACATGATATTATTCCTTTTACAGCTGTAAACTTTTATCTTTTTAAAACCCAAAGTTAGAATCATTCAGTCACTTCATGAAAAAAAAAAAAAGATTATACATGACTATCCCTTTTATTTTTCTGTTTATTTACTATTTTACAAACAAAAACGAATTTTTCTATTTTTGTTTCTAAAGGCTGTCCCAGTTTAGAGTAAGCTGAATGAAGGAACTGTAGTATACATTTTCTCTGTGTGCAGAAGAAGCGAGTGTAGTTAGGACTGCCTTATCCTGGTTTCATAATCCCTCAGCCTCTTTTCATGGTCTGATTGTATAGTTGAGTTTAATGCATGGTAAGATTAAGTGCAGAATCACTCGTTGCAGTGAAGAAACGGAAAGCTGGCATATGTGTGTGCTAAGCATCTGTACCCACTGCTTTCACATTTATTTAATCCCTTTACCAAGGAGTATGTAAGCATTATTCCCATTTTACAAATGAGGAAACTAAACAACACTTTGTTTCTGTTTTATGTTTTGAGAGACAGGTTCTCACTCTGCCATCCAGGCCAAAGTATAGTGTAGGATCATAGCTCACTGCAGCCTCTAATTCATGGGCTCAAAGGATCCTCCTACCTGAGCCTCCAGAGAAGTTAGGACTATAGCCATGCACCACCATGTCCAGCTATTTTTTAATATATGTATATATTTTTTTTGTAGAGGTGGAGTCTTACTATGTTGCCAGGATGGTCTTGAACTCCTTGATTCAAATAATCTTCTTGCCTCAGACTCCTAAAATGTTGAGATTACAGTTGTGAGCCACCACACCTGGCCTGTTTCTAATTTCTGTAAATGGTTTTTAACCTTTATTCCTGACAGTGGGATATATTTATACTATGCTTTGTCATATCCTAAATATTCTAACATAAGGTTAAAAAATCCTGATAAGGACCAGGTTTTTAAATCTTATTTGCCTATGAAAATCATACTCTTATATGATTAAAGAATAAAAGCATACTCATATCTTTGCTGATAAAAATATTTTAATATCTTTTGTGGCAATATACTATCATTTAGTCTTTCTCCCATTGAACACTAGTTTCCAGTTTCTTGCTATTAGGACTGATTTTGTGATTGGTGCCTTCAAACATGAATCTTTCCTCATCTCTGTTATTTTCTTAGGATAGATTCTTTGAAATGCAATAACCGAATCAAAGGGTCGAAAATTTTTTTTTAGGCCCTCAATTGCTTATTTAAAATCTATTTTTTGCCTTTCTTAAAATACATTAGTAGTGTTTCTGAGACTTTTCATTGCCATAACCTTAGGCACCAAGTAAATGTGTAGCCCTAGGATGAAGGAAAGGACTAGACAGGCAGGTAGAGGGGTGAGAGTTATGTTATGAAAGGTGCTGTGCTTGGGACATAGTAAGTGCTTAGTAAATTGTGGGTGTTACGGTGAGGCTAGTTATTCCTAGCACAGAATTAATAGTCTGCATCCCTAATAGAGTGCATGCCCTGGTGTTGTTTTTCTGGTAATATAGGGCAGATTTATGTGAATAGTCTGACCTGTGGTTAGGTCCACTCAGTTGTCCATGTAGTCGGGGAACAGAGTAGAAGCGACTCGCATTCATAACCACTACCTCATTAGTAGCATACTCCCGTCATTGTTTTCCCACTTGGCGTGTTGAAATGCTTTGGTGCAGTTACATAGAATTTTCTCTGCCTCCATGCCCTTCCTTCCCTTGACAGGATCAACTCTGGCTCACCCTCAGGTCTCAGCTTGGACAGGCAGCGCTCCTGAAGCCCGAGCTGGGTTGTGTGCTTTCTCTGGTGCCACTGGGGCTGTGTGTGAGCACCCCTCTCCTTGTTCCCATCAATCTGTATCACAGAGGGACTGCTGGAAAGTCAGTTTAAGGGAGTACCTTTTTTTAACAGAAAAAAAAATCGTAAATCATAAAAGTATGGAAGAATTTATGAAACAACAAAGTTCATTTGAGAGAATACTTTTTAGGGGGGAACAGCCCAAATCATATAAGTATGGAATAATTTAGTAAATAATATAGAAGACATTTTTTAATTGGGAGAGAAAATACGGGAAATAGTGTTGTAAGACCCAGGCATGGAACAGGTTCACTGGCAGATTTCTTTCAGAAAACAGCACAAAAACTAGTGTCATTAAACAACAACAAAAAAAAGATGTGTGCCTACATAAAAGTTCAGAAAATTCTGTAGAGCAGAAACATAACTAACATGAAAATAGAAAAAATAATTTGTATGAAAGAAAAATGGCCAATTTCCCTGCTAAATAATCCTCAAAGGAAAAAAAAAACTATAAAAAATTGGATGAAGGACATAGGGAAATAACAAGAAAAATCAGTAGCCAGTAAAATATGAAAAGTTGTTCAAACTTTCTAATAATGAAATAAATGCAAATAAGTGAATTATGAACCATCTCTTGAAGGGATGGGAGGCCAATCAGATTAGCAAAGAATAAAAAGAAATGTCCAGTGTTTGGGGAGAGTGTGAGAAAACAGGTTCTGTTGGTGGGGTTGTAAACTGTATAAAGTGTTTTAGAGGAAATTTGAGGATTGCCCACAATTTTGCATGTAAATATTCTTTGACTAAGCAGTTTATTTTATTTTATTTTATTTTATTTATTTATTTGAGACAGTCTCACTCTGTCACCCAGGCTGGAGTGCAATGACGTGATCTCGGCTCACTGCAACCTCCGCCTCCCGGGTTCAAGCAATTCTCCTGCCTCAGCCTCCCAAGTAGCTGGGATTACAGGTGCCCGCCACCACGCCCGGCTAATTTTTTGTATTTTTAGTAGAGATGGAGTTTCGCCATGTTGGCCAGGCTGGTCTCGAACTCCTGACCTCAGGTGATCCACCCGCCTCGGCCTCCCAAAGTGTTGGGATTACAGGTGTGAGCCACCGCACCCGGCCCAGTTTATTTTATTTGTAGGAATTTCTTATAGAGAAACTTAAAAGCCTATAAAGGTGCACTAGGCTATTCACTTGTATCATTACTGATCATAGTGAAAATTTGGAAGGAAGAATGGTGTTCACCTGTAGAGGTTTATATAAATAAATTATATGGTGTCCATCCAGTTCAATGCTGTGTACCTATTAGTGAATTAGATCAATATGTTCTGGCATGGAAAAAGAGACCAAGATACTTTATGTGACAGCCGCAATTTGGAAGACAATCTGTGAAATATGGATCCCCCTACACACACTTTTAAAAACTATATATATAAAATATGTATCATTAAATTTGGTTTGAATATAGTGATACTCTATTTTTCACCTCTTGGAAGCTGTATTGAGAAAGCACAGACTTGTGGAATGAATTTTTTATCTCCTTCTGTGAGTGGTGGGATGGAGACTGCAGAGCCTGGATGAGTGACTGAGTGAGCATTTGCAGCCCTGACCCACCCATGTGGCTTGGTATCATTTGCTCTTTAGCTTTACTGACACCACCTATTTTTGATTTCTTTCATGAAGGAGGACGTGACTCATGAAGTATTAGGTTGGTGCAAAAGTAATTGCTGTTTTTGCCATTCCTTTCAATATTTGATACACTAGGACTTATCTTTTGTTTATTATTCCTGCTGCCATCTGTATATTTGTAAGAGTTTGTTTCTTTCGTGTTTTTAACAAAGTCCAAGAAAATCACCCAGCTCACTATTAAGCTAGACACAGTTGTCTGTCTTCCCAGTTTGTTTTAGAGCAAAGTGGCATTTTTACAACAGACCTCAAAGGAGAACTTTTATGGCCTCTGAAGTCAAGATTTTATTTTCCCTGTCAGTCCTTTGCATGGTTTGAGATTGCTAACTAGTGAGTTTGTTATTTTCTACATTATCAGAACATAAATCACCATGTTGTCTCAGTGATGTAAAAGTAAATACTATATTAGTCTCTCCTTTTTGATACAAGGAAACAGAAGCATATAACAAGTGATAGGTCCAAGAATTCACAGTCAGCTGCAGGAGAATTTATAATTAGATTTCTTAGTATTCTGGAGGATGCCTTGTTCTGTGTTCCAGGTACATAGTAAATGCCTGATAGACTGATTGATGAATCTATGGGTTCATCCACATTCCACATTGGTTTCTGAGTTTTCTAATACTGTTTCACGCCGTTGCCACCTTACTGGACATTACAGTGATATTCAGTAGAACTTTCCACAATAATGGGAATGTTCTGTATGCACACCATCCAGTAAGTCATATGTGGCTGTTGAAATGTGGGTGGCAGTACAACTGAGGAACTGAACTTTTAATATAATTTTAATTAATTTAAATTTAAATAGTCACAATATAAGTATATAATTCTGTCACATATAATATTGCCTATTGCTTTTTCTGTTTATGTATATTGTGCATTTTCAGTGACTATTAAATTTGTTAGGGTCATGATTAGACCATTTTATTTCTTCCTCTTAGAAGTAGATATCTTGGGGTATGTTTCAAACATGGGGTTACAGAAATAGTATTTTAGAAAGACTTCTTTGTCCAGAATATTTTTAGGTCTGTTATGGCCTGTTGAATTGTTTTCTTTTTGCTGGGAGATAGCCAAAAGCCTATTCTTGAACACCACATCATGTTACTGCAGCACGAGTCATTATCCCTGCTCCCTTGAAAATGGTCAGTGGGTCACGTTCACTCCACAGTCAGTTGTATGATGTTAGTCATACAATTTTTTTTTTTTTTTTGTCCATGCCCTTATTAAGCAGCAAGCCACATCTTAGGCACTCAGTAGCCATATGTGGCTGGTGGCTACCACATCGAACAGCACAGATCTAGAAGACATTTATAGAACACTGCCCAACAGCTGTAGAATACACGTTATTTCAAGTACGCATGGAACTTTCTCCATGGCATTCCATATGCAAAGCCATGAGACAGTCTCAAGTTACAAGATCAAAATCACGCAATATATTTTGTAACTACATCAGAATGAATTAAATTAGAAACAGTAACAGTAAGCTACCTAGAAAAGCCTGTATATCTGAAAATTAAACAATATGCTTCTAAATAATGGATGGGTCAAAGAAGGATTCTTATGGAAGATTAAAAGTTTCAAACTAAATGGTAATGAAAATACACCATATCAAATCTTAGGATATAGCTAGAACAGTGCATAGAAGGAAATTCAAAACTTCATGTGATTATATTTAAAAGGAATAGAAGTTTAAAATTCACCTGAGTTATCACCTTAAACTGCAAAAAAAAAAAACAAAAACAAAAAACAAAAAGCCCAAGTAAGTTAGCAAGAAGAAAATAAGGATAGAAAACTGGCAAATAGAAAATAATAACTGCGGCCGGGCGCGGTGGCTCACGCCTGTAAGCCCAGCACATTGGGAGGCAGAGGTGGACGGATCACCAGATCAGGAGATCGAGACCATCCTGGCTAACACAGTGAAACCCCGTCTCTACTAAAAATACAAAAACAAAATTAGCTGGCGTGGTGGCGGGCGCCTGTAGTCCCAGCTGCTCGGGAGGCTGAGGCGGGAGAATTGCGTGAGCCCATGAGGCGGAGCTTGCAGTGAGCCGAGATCGCACCACTGCACCCCAGCCTGGGCAACAGAGTGAGACTCTGTCTCAAAAAAAAAATAATAATAATAATAACTGCATTGTGATACCTCTTCTTTTTGATAACTTTTACAAGTAATTTTTAGCCTATGATAACTAGCAATAAAATTAGTGAAAAAAGTGTACAATTTTAAAAAATTTATTATAAGGAATCAGTTTATAGGAGAGAGCAGGATTGAATCCAGATTAGTAATTAAAATTTGTTTTCTAGTGACAGCATCAATTTCCTTGAATTCAAATTCACTTTAGTGTTCTGATGTACCTGTTTTGACAAATAATTTAACCTGGGAGGAAGATATCTGTAGACATATTTTATAAACACAGGAAATAATTTTAAAGTTGAGGATTTGAGCTTAGTTTTAAAAGAACCAAATGGTTAGCAGTTGTGTGCACCCCGTTGAGAAGCCGTGTATTTACTATCAGGACAATGACATTTTCACATGACTCTGCAAAATGACTGGTTCTTGGGAATTCGCATAGTCTCATTGAACTGAAAAAATGAACATTTAAATAAGACATTGAATTTTTTTGTTACAGGTTTGTTGACAAGAAGGAAAGGTTAAGCCGACTTAAGAGCAAGCAAGAAGAATTTCAGAAAGAGTGAGTGTTTTGTTTTGCCTTTTAATTTGTGGAGGTGATCTAGTCACCATTTGGTTGAATTCATTGCTGTGGTATGCACATATACGGATTGCTAACTTACTGAATTTAGGATACAACCTCTTAAAGTGTAGGAAAGGAGTGCATCTGGGAGAGGTAAAGCAGGAGAAGTTAACAAGTTTCTAGAAAATACTGGCCTCAGATGCGGTGCGTGGTACACAGTAGATACTCAATGAATCACATCCCTGGCACTGATAATTGATGTGTGGGTCCAGGACAGTCAGCATGATTAGTAGACTTAAATTAGTGCTGGTGGCTCCCATAGGATGTTACTGCTTCCGTTTACCTTTCTTCTTTTGTCCATGTCAGTACTTTACAACATATGGTCTGCACATTACCTGTATCAGAATTCATTAGCTGAGATAATGGCTAAAAATTCAGATCCTTGGAATCCTATCCTCAGAGATTCTGATTCAGTAGATCTGGGGAGAGGCCTAGGAGTCTGAGGTTTGTTTTTTTTGGGGGGGAGTGGTGGGAATCTGAGTTATTAACAGGTACCCCTGATGAATCTCTGACCCCCTAGGATTGAGAATTGTCCTATAGAAACATCTGGTATAGAACCTGCTCTCTAGATGCACCCTAGAGGTTTGCATCTCTGTGCCTTCATTCAGTTTCTCTCTACCTCAGTGCTTTTCCTCTTCTCTGAGCACGCCCTGCCCAACTCTCAAGGTTCTAAAAGGGTTGTCTCTTTTGTGGCACCTCCCCAAACCATGCCAACATGGATGTCTCACACCCCCAATGAAAACAGTTAATGCTCAGGCCAGTGATTCCCAAAGTGTGACCCAAGCTTCTCTAGAGTCTGCAGTGGTCTGATAAACACATTCATGAGCAGTTTAAATCTACCAGGATATTCTGTATTACAGAAACTTGCTTGAATTTATTTAATTCTGCAATTTCCCTAACTTACTCAAACACAAAAACTTTATTTTTCCCATAGAACATTTTATTCCATAGAACCAATATTTGGAGATAGTGGCATGTATCATTTCTTTGGGAACTATTAGATCATTAATTCTCTTGTAGCTATTGCTGTGAATTATGATGGATGGCAGTTACTGATGATGACTGAGGACAAAGGCTAAGACTGTTAGATTTATTGTGGACATTTGTAGAAAGGCTCTTAGCAATATTCAGAACTACAAAAGGAAGGAGATGAAAAAAAATGCAGAGAACAGGGAATTTGGAAAACACTTTAAATGCTAAGTCCCATTTTGATATTTCTAGCCATTTCTAAGAACTTAATTTTAAAAGTGTTTGATTTTACGTTTTTGAACTTCACAGAATTTTATTATTTTTAAGAGCTTATTTTCTGTCTCTTTTCCTTACAGAGTGTTAAAAGCTATGGAAGGAAAATGGATAACAGATCAGTTGGTAAGTTGTAATACATGTTCTTTTTACTTGAGGCTACATGTTTTTAAGTTGGTAGAGCTTATAAAATTATTTTTAATTAAAATTTTTAAAAATCGTATTCAGCAGTCCTCTACTTAATCCACTTGTAGCGTGGCCTTCTCAAATATTTCATCTAGATACCAAAACTGGGGTATCGGCAATTAATTATGGAGCCATTGTAAAGGATAATTATGAAACCTGAGGTGTTGACATAGAAAAACAAAAATAATGGGCTATTATTCTTTTTTGCAAAAATTATTTATCATACACACTCCAAATGGATTAATGATTAAATGTGTCAAAGAAAATATGGGTGGCTATTTACATAATCTTGGAGTGGGGAGAACCTTTATAAACCATAGAGGAAAGCATTTTGACAGATTATATAACAGTTTAAAACTTCTGGCCAGGTGCAAGGGCTCATGCCTGTAATCCCAGCTACTTGGGAGGCTAAGGCAGGAGAATCAGTTGAACCCGGGAGGCAGAGGCTATGGTGAGCCAAGATCGCGCCACAGCACTCCAGCCTGGGCAATAAAGTGAGACTCCCTCAAAAAAAAAAAAAAAAAAATTTAACAATTAAAGAGTTTGGGAGAGGCATGGCAGCGGCCAGGCAGCCTGGCTTTGCTGAGGCTCTAGATGCGCTATGCCTCGCAGGCACTCGGCACATGCCTTCCCTGCAGCCGGGATGCCCAAGAGGAAGGTCGGCTCCACTGAAGGGGCCACAGAGGAAGAGCCCAAGAGGAGATCGGCACGGTTATCAGCTGAACCTGCTCCTGCAAAAGTGGAAACGAAGCTGAGAAAGCAGCAGGAAAGGATAAATCTTCAGACAAAAAAGTGCAAACGAAAGGGAAAAGGGGAGCAAAGGGGGAAAAGTCAGAAGTGGCTAACCAAGAAACTGAAGATTTACCTGCAGAAAACAAGAAACTAAAACTGAGGACAGCCCCTTTGAAGTGTCAGTGCCTTTTTTTAGGAGGTGAAATCATTCTCTGGTTGTTTACTTTTTGGTACAACCAGAAGACAGTGTGGGATATTGAGTGATGGGAGGCTTTGACTGTCTTGGGTGTCAGCTTAGCATTCCGTAGTTGGGGGGTTAGTTTTTATATCCTATAATACCAGGCATACTAAATGGCACTATGGAGTCACAGTCCTGCATTTAATGTATTGAACATTTTTAATTACTTCTGTTCCCATGTTGTTTTTTAGTAGAACTGTTTCCTAAAGAAAACCGCTCCTTGATGATGGCTCTCCCTGTCAGAATTTCGTGCACTCTGTGAGCTCTTTGGTCGTGGTAGTCCTGTTTTCCTAATAACTTTGATACTGTGCTGTGAAAGATTGAAAATTTGAATATGTAGTGTACATGCTATTCAGTTGTGAATTGGTGGGACATACGTAACAGCTTATCAATGTGTGAAGATACTGGTACTTGATGACCTCATAAGGAAAATTTGCTTCCAGATTTTAAGCTGGAAAGTCACTGGAATAACTTTAAAAAAGAATTAAAATACATGGCTTTTAGATTTTGGGTATGTATATTAAGAATTGGGTACAAATTGAAATGTCCATGTACTGATCTTCAGCACAACCAGTGAAATCTCAATTATGAAGGAAAAAAAGGGCCAGGCGCGGTGGTTCACACCTGTAACCCTAGCACTTTGGGAGGCTGAGGCAGGTGGATCACAAGGTCAGGAGTTCGAGACCAGCCTGACCAACATGGTGAAACCCCGTCTCTACTAAAAATACAAAAATTAGCCAGGCCTGGTGGTAGGCGCCTGTAATCCCAGCTACTCGGGAGGCTGAGGCAGGAGAATCGCTTGAACCTGAGAGGCAGAGGTTGCAGTGAGGCGAAATCGCACCATGGCACTCCAGCCCGGGCGACAGAGTGAGACTCTCAAAAAAAAAAAAAGAGCAAGGAAATGCTCATGAATATAGAAATTTATGGGTAAAAAAAGCTGATTATAGCATAATGGTAAAGCTAATACATAAATAAATGTTCATCAATCAGGATGAGATAAAAAATTATACAGAGCTGGGCGCGGTGGCTCACGCCTGTAATCCCAGCACTTTGGGAGGCTGAGGCAGGTGGATCACAAGGTCAGGAGTTCGAGACCAGCCTGACCAACTGGTGAAACCCCATCTATACTAAAAATAGAAAAATTAGCTGGGCGTGGTGGCGCACGCCTGTAATCCCAGCTACTCGGGAGGCTGTGGCGGGAGAATCACTTGAACCCGGGAGACAGAGGTCACAGTGAGCCGAGATCGTGCCACTGTACTCCAGCCTGGGCGACAGAGCGACACTCCATCTCAAAAAAAAAAAAAAATATATGATACTGTGTAGTTGTTAAAAAGAATGTGGTCAGTCTACGTGCTGTGGAATGATGTCCAAGTTGTATTTATTAATGGAAAAAAAAAGTAAACTAGGATAAAGTATGATTTCATTTATGTGAGTATTTTAAATATAAATATACTCATAAAATCTGCGCTGGGTGTGGTGGTGCATGCCTGTAATCCCAGCACTTTGGGAATCCGAGGTGGATTGCTCAAGCCCAGGAATTGAAAACCAGCCTGGGAAACATGGCAAAACCCCATATCTACAAAAACAAACAAAAACCAAAAATTAGCCAGGCATGGTAGTGTATACCTGTAGTCCCAGCTACTTGGGAGGTTGAGGTGGGAGGATCACTTGAGCCAGGGAGGTCAGGCTGAAGTGAGCTGTAATCACGCCACCATACTCTAACCTGGGCAACAGAGTGAGACCCTGACTCAAAAAAAAAAAAAAAAAAATCTGAAAAGATACACATTAAACTTTAATTTTAAAGGATTACCCCTGAGAAATGGGATGGAGTCAGGCTAACAGTCACATTTTCTGTTTTTCTTCTGTAATGTGTAATTTTTTTTCACAACAGTAAACATTATTCATATATTTCTTTTTTCTTTTTTTTTTTTTGAGGCAGAGTCTTGCTGTGTCGCCCAGGCTGGAATGCAGTGGCGCGATCTCGGCTCACTGCAACCTCCGCCTCCCGGGTTCACGCCATTCTTCTGCCTCAGCCTCCCGAGTAGCTGGGACTACAGGCACCCGTCACCACGCCCGGCTAAGTTTTTTTGTGTTTTTTAGTAGAGACGGGGTTTCACCTTGTTGGCCAGGATGGTCTCAATCTCCTGACCTCGTGATGAGGAGATCACGAGGCCACCCACCTCAGCCTCCCAAAGTGCTGGGATTACAGGCGTGAGCCACCACGCCTGGTCATATATTTCATTATACTTAAAATTTGTGATAGAAGTGAATTTTGCTTATTCTCTGAATGTTTTAGTAAACAAAACATGTTCTGTGGAAGATTTTCCTGAGTTCTCTGTAATGTTTCTAGTTTTTCTATCTAAGACTTCACTATTCATTTCTAAAGACTCTGTTACCTTTTAAAATTGAGGATAGGTCATATCTGATATATTTCTGAACCCCTCAGTCCCTGTGGATCTGTTTTTGAATGTCTGACTCTATTCGAGATGTTAGAGTTTCGCTCACCATAACATCCCTGTAATCTGTTCCGTATCTCTTAACCATCAGACTACTTAGATAATTGTAACACTATGAACATTTGAGCATTGTTTTAAGCTTTTAATTATTCACTTTTACAGAGGCATTAGAGAATAATCATTCTTTTTAACTAACTAGTAGAGCCCTCTTTTTTTTTTTTTTGATATGGAGTCTTGCTCTATCTCCCAGGCTGGAGTGCCATGGCACAATCTTGGCTCACTGCAACCTCTGCCTCCTGGGCTCAAGCGATTCTCCCACCTCAGCCTCGCTGGTAGCTGGGACTATAGGTGCATGTCACTACACCTGGCTAATTTTTTGTATTTTTGGTAGAGATGGGGTTTCGCCATGTTGCCCAGGCTGACCTCGAACTCCTGAGCTCAAGTGATGTGCCTGCCTCAGCTTCCCAAAGTCTAGGATTACAGGTGTTAGTCACTGCACCCAGCCATAGATCCTATTTTTATTGATCCTTTGTTCACTTTAAGGCAGGGGTCCGCAACCCCCAGGCCACGTATACCTGTATACCTACTGGGCTGTGGCCTGTTAGGAACCAGGCCATACAGTAGGAGGTGAGTAGGGCAAGAGCATTACCGCCTGGCTCCACCTCCTGTCAGATCAGTGGTGGCATTAGTTTCCATAGGAGTGCGAACTCTATTATGGACTGCACATGCGAGGGATCTAGGTTGTGCACTCCTTATGAGAATCTAAAGCCTGATGATCTGAGGTGGGACAGATTCATCCCTGTAAATCATCTGCCACCCTGTGCGTGGAAAAATTGTCTTCCACAAAACTGGTCCCTGGTGCCAAGAAAGTTGGGGACCGCTGCTTTAGGGGGTGCTGAACCTAACTCCTGGTAATATAAAGAGTCAATTTCAGTTTCATATAATTTTCTGAGGCTTTTCAGGAAATCTTACTTGAGTTATGCACTGAAAAAATAATGTTTTTTGCCATTTTTATTAACTTGCAAGTACTGTTTGCTTATTGGGTGAGATGACTTGGTTACGTTAACCGTCTCCTCAGTAACCAGAACTAGAGGTTTGGAGCCGCACGTCAGTAGGACTCTGCGTGATGATGCTTGAGTTCTGTATCTGCACTGTCCAGTCCATTAGCCACTAGCCATATGTGATGTCAAACATTTGACATGAGGGTGGTGTGAGTAAGGAACTGAATTTTTGATTTTGTATGATTTAAATTGAGTTTTAAGTAACCACATGTGGCTAGTAGCTATATAGATAGAGCGGGTTTAGAGAATGTCCTTCAACTTTTTTCTCTTTGCTTACTGATACATACAAAACTATGTGAATTTCTTTCTCGTAATTTCCCTTTCCCTTTTTTTTTTTTTTTTTTTTTGATGGAGTCTCACTCAGTTGCCAGGCTGGACTGCAGTGGCATGATCTCGGCTCACTGCAAACTCCGCCTCCCTGGTTCAAGTGATTCTCCTGCCGCAGCCTCCCGAGTAGCTGGGATTACAGGCACACACCACCATGCCCAGCTAATTTTTGTATTTTTTTTAGTAGAGATGGGTTTTCACCATGTTGACCAGGATGGTCTTGATCTCCTAACCTCGTGATCCGCCCACCTCGGCCTCCCAAAGTGCTGGGATTACAGGCGTGAGCCACCACGCTGGCCTAATTTCTCTTTTCTCTGCATTGAACTAGAAAAACATCGTTCTCTTTTTCGTATGTTCCATAGTTACAAAAGCTGTAACATAAGGTCTTTTTCATCATTATGTTTTCTGACATATCTGAAAATAAGCAGTGATCCCAGGTAGATAATCATATTAATCATAAGAGACTAACGTTTGTGATATTTATTACATGCTTTTTTCAGAGATGGAAAATAATGTCCTGCAAGATGAGGATTGAACAGTTAAAACAAACAATATGTAAAGGAAATGAAGAAATGGAGAAAAGTAAGTAATTCGTGTCCTTCCTTCCAGCCCTAGAAAGCGCCTATGTGGAATTTCATGGGATTAATAAACTAGAGGGACACAGAAAGGAAGGGAGGGGTGAGGCAGTGGCAACTTGGAGAATTTTACTACTCGCCTTCATCTTTCCTTGTAAAACATTTGTATAGGAATTTTTAAAAATTAAATACACAATTATAGAGGTCTTAAATAACCAGATTCTTCTCTCAATTAAAAAAATTGGCCAGGCGCCGGGCGTGGTGGCTCACGCCTGTAATCCCAGCACTTTGGGAGGCCGAGGCAGGCAGATCACAAGGTCAGGAGATCAAGACCATCCTGGCTAACACGGTGAAACCCTGTCTCTACTAAATACAAAAAGTTAGCTGGGTGTGGTGGTGGGTACCTGTAGTCCCAGCTACTCGGGAGGCTGAGGCAGGAGAATGGTGTGAACCCAGGAGGCGGAGCTTGCAGTGAGCCAAGATTGCGCTACTGCACTCCAGCCTGAGCGACAGAGCCAGACTCTGTCTCAAAAGAAAAAAATAAAAAAGTTGGCCAGGCACGGTGGCTTATGCCTGTAATCCCAGCACTTTGGGAGGCCAAGGCGGATGGATCACCTGAGGTCAGGAATTTGAGACCAGCCTGGCCAACATGGTGAGACCCCGTCTCTACTAAAAATACAAAAATTAGCCGTGCGTGGTGGCAGGCGCCTATAATCCCAGCTACTCAGGAGACTGAGGCAGACTTGCTTGAACCTGGGAGGCAGAGATTGTGGTGAGCTGAGATCGTGCCATTGCACTCCAGCCTAGGCAACAAGAGCAAAACTGTGTCTCAAAAAAAAAGTTAAGGAATGTATGTTCCCATTTGCCTTGGCTAGCAGGAAGCTCAGAGTCTTAACTTGGTACTCACTTGTAATAATTATTGGCTCATGCCAGAAGCACAGAATATTGTTTTTTTTTCCCCTTAGTGAGTCTCTACATTGTAATCTGTATTAATTTTACATCATATTTGTACACTTTATACTTTATCATAGGTCGTTGTCAAAATGAATTCTCTTAGAAGTCCTACATCCTTAACCCATTTCCCATTTGCCCCAAGAATACTCGTATTTCTAATCCTAATGTAACATCATATACATTTCTGTTACATTAGGATTAGAGACAAGTTCTGTTTAGAAATAACTCCAAGAACAGTTTTTATATTTTATTTTCACATTGAAAATCAGATTTACTTCAGACTCAAAGAGCATGTTTATGTAACATTAAATGAGTGCTGGCAGCAAGCTGCAGTCCATGAATTTCTGAAGATCACTGTTTAAAGTTTAGAATGAGTCACCATCAGACCTCGTGAATCCCTTTTCTTGTCTACTCATTGCTTCCAGAAGCAAGTCTTTTACAGTGGCATGTAATGGTGTAAAGCTTCCGTTGAAAACATTTGTCCTAATAAAGTGCTCACGTGGAGTTTCACGGGATTACTAAACTAGAGAATTAGGGCAGCACAGTGAACAGTGCCCAGAACTATACAGAACCTACTGTCCACCCAGTCTTGCATGCATTCTCCAAAGGCTCTGGTTCAGTAGCAACATCAAAACCCATGCCTTAACATTAGTTCATGCTCTCCCCATCTTACCATGATATTCAGGGCTTTGCCACCGGGCATCTGGGAACCTCCTGAAAATTGCTGAATTTACTGATCCTGCGTGTTTCTCTGATGAGCATGTTAAAAGCTCTGATCAGCTCTTTTTAACACATTCCTAACTCCCAAAAACAAAAACAACCACCACAAAGAATTAGACATAGATCTAAAGGAGTGGACCCTATAACAGTGGTTTCCATCCCTAGCAAATCATCAGTCACCTGGTGACCCTTTTAAAATCTAAAGAGAGAACCCTAGGATCTATCCTGGACTTAGGAAAATGATCACATGCTTCAATGTGATGGCAATGTCAAATCGCCGTGTTGAAGAAAAAAGCTTCAACGTGCTTACTCTGTATTTCTGTCCTCCTCTCCTTAGGACTGGTAACAGTTTACAGATGGGCCCAGATCTAGACGCCACACTTTGAATAGCACTACTCCAGGTGGTTCTGATGACTTGCCAGGGTTGGGAACTGCTGCTCTTTTAGAATGTACGTGTCTCCTTCCCACCCTCTAGACCAGACTTAGAAAATTTGCAAACAATTTTAAAGGTGTTAATGGATTCCAGAAACTATGCTTGGACTCATGCTTAAGAGCTTGTTGTTGTTGAATTATGACATGTAGTCACAAAAGGGCACAAATTATAAATTGTAGAGACTGATGAATTATTTCTCTAGAATCTTTTGACTTAAGGTTTCATGATATACATTATATGGTATAATACAGATATAGGGCATAGATAGGGAATTTAGGTTATATGCAATTGCAGTGTTGAGTTGATCTGTGCTGTAGTCAGAGTAACTTATCTGAAGAAGCAAGAGTAGATTACAGATACAGCACCAAACATTTTGATGTTTATGGGGAGATGGTAGGGAGAGAGGAGGATGACTGCCTGCTGAGTCTGCACTGGGTGCAGATGAGGTGACTGATGATTTCCTGCCACCTGCGAGTGGTCATGATAATACATTTGAAATGGATCCTCCCCCAAAAATCTGACCACTGTATGACTCAGGATCGTGGCTGGATAGATTCATTTCAGCACTTGTAAAGAGCTTGGTAAAGATAATGAAAATAAGTTAGCATGTGATGGAACCAAGAGACTGAACCTTTAGGACATTCACATTAAGCAGGATGGCAAAGAGATGTTGTTGTTGTTGGTTTTGAGATGGAGTCTCGCTCTGTTGCCCAGGCTGGAGTGCAGTGGCACGATCTCGGCTCACTGCAACCTTCACCTCCCCGGTTCAAGCAATTCTCCTGACTCAGCCTCCCAAGTAGCTGGGATTATAAGCACCCATCACCACACCTGGCTGATTGTTGTTTCAAAACTGTAAGAAATCGGCCAGGTGCAGTGGCTCACACCTATAATCCCAGCACTTTGGGAGGCCGAGGCGGACGGATCACATTGAGGTCAGGAGTTCGAGATCAGTCATGGTCAAACTCCATCTCTACTAAAAATACAGAAATTAGCTGGGTGTGGTGGTGAGTGCCTGTAATCCTAGCACAAGATCAGTCATGGTCAGACTCCATCTCTACTAAAAATACAGAAATTAGCTGGGTGTGGTGGTGTGTGCCTGTAATCCTAGCTACTGGGGATGCTGGGTCAGGAGAATCAATTGAACCCGGGAGGCGGAGGTTGCAGTGAGCCGAGATGGCGCCACTGCACTCCAGCCTGGGCAACAAGAGCGAAACTCCATCTCAAAACAGAAAAACTGTCAGACATCTAATGCGTGCAACCAAATACCTAAGTTCAGCGGTGCTCAGTGAAAGAGGGTGGGAGGGTGGTTTGGACCCACAGACATTTATCAGGTACGTTTTATACCCTAGTTAGGAGACAGCAAGGCTTTGGTGGGACCTCATATGAGGAACCAAAGAGCTATGCGCCATCAGAAGAGTCCGAACACATTACCATAGGGTTCCGAAGAGCAAAAGGTCTGGGGAGTGTTTATGGAGGGGGGCCTTCCTGAATGAGTAAAATTCAAACATTTAGAAAACAGGAGCAAATAGATAGCCTGAGTGTTAGGGAGTGATAACTGATTCAGCATTCATCCTTCCATGCATTCAAGTGGTTCCGCCTTGCAGAAAGGATTTGAAATATGTTGCAATTGAGTACAGCTAGAGCGAAGGGTGTGCAGAGGGGAACTGTGGGATATGTACCAATTTGGAGGAGGCCTTGAGCTGAGGGGTTTGCTCTGTATTTGATGGGCAGTGGAGAACCACTGAGCATGGACTATAATTTGTAAAGATTGAGCAAGTGAAAGCGGGTATGAAGGCGTGGAGTCGAGCCGTGTTGGAGATAGGCAGAGTGTTGGTGAGCGTTAACTAGGATTGTGATAGTAGGAATGAAAAGAAAGGCCTAGATAGAAAGACTTGGACTGGGAATGGAATTGACCATCAAGGGGTTGATTAGGCAGTGGACACGTCAAAAATAATCTTGAAGTAGGGAAACTGGAGAAGATTTTCCTGGAAAAATAATGAACTTGATTTTGAACTTGGGTTTAAGTTGCCTAAGCAACTCCTAGATATCTGTCTGAGAGTTTACAGCTTGTTTTTGTCATTCAAGTGAAGTTTAGCTACAGCCCAACAGCCCTAGCAGGTGTAGGATCCAGAATTAGAAAGGACTCCACAAAAAGGACCTAAATCTGACAGGACGAGTGTATGTCTCCTCATGATTGTGTGGCCAGGCTTTTGTTTCCCTCGCAGCACTTAAAAGGCTGGGCATGTGTGTCTAGATACCTCACCAGATGTGTTCCCACCCACCCTGCTGGTTGCTGCCACATTCCACTGTGACTTTTCAGAGTTCTTGGGCTGTTTCTGTTGCCCTTCTCCTCTACTGGATGACCACCTGCTGTGAGATTATCCCTGGGTTCTCTGATTATAGCCCAAGGCACACCTAAGAAGTTTCTAGGGAAATCAGATAGCCAGTAAGTTTTTCAAACTTGAATTAGATCTCTTTTCTGCCCATTGTGACTATTCTTTGGTGCACACTGTAGGAAAATCAGGTCCTTCCTGTGCTAAACTTAAACTCGATAGTTGTTGAGTGACTCCTTTTACTAGTGATGATTACAAATGGAGATCCAGAGTCATTTTAATCATGGTTCTCTTTGCTTTATGTGTAATATCTACTTGAACTAAACTCTCAAATTTTCCACTTAGTGAACATTATATTATTCCGGTTTTGCTTTCAGTTTAGATTGCAAGGGAAAACACGCGTGTTTGTGGGGTGGAGCTCTGCAGTACACAGGAACTATTTGCAGAGATAATTGTTGGGTGTGATTTATTTACTTTAGATTCTGAAGGCCTTCTCAAAACCAAGGAAAAGAATCAGAAGCTTTACAGTCGAGCACAACGGCACCAAGAGAAAAAGGAGAAGATTCAGAGGCATAACCGCAAACTTGGTGACCTGGTAGAAAAAAAGACCATTGACTTAAGAAGTCATTATGAGCGTCTGGCAAATCTTCGACGATCCCATATATTAGAGCTCACCTCTGTCATTTTTCCAATCGAGGAAGTAAAGACTGGTGTGAGGTACATTAAGCAAGTCTTTTGACTCCAGGAATAGATCAAGTTCCAAATACTTTTTAAAGTATGTCATTACCTCATTTATTGGGTCTTATTCTAGGGTCATTGGTTTTCCTGGTGATGGAACATAAGTCTTATCTGTTTCAACAAACAGTACGCACCGTAGAAAGCTGGGGAGGCAGACAGGTGAGGGGTGGGACCCAGGCTTGTGTACTGTCCTGGAGCTTCTAGATGAGGTGCTGACTCACACTCCTGATTAAGAACCATCTGATGGCTGGGAGTGGTGGCTCATGCCTGTAATCCCAGCACTTTGGGAGGCCGAGGCAGGCAAATCACCTGAGGTCAGTAGTTTGAGACCAACCTGGCCAACATGGCAAAACACTGTCTCTACTAAAAATACAAAAATTACCCAGGCGTGGTGGCGCGTGCCTATAGTCCCAGCTACTCAGGTGGCTGAGGCAAGAGAATCGCTTGAACCCAGGAGGCTGAGGTCGCAGTGAGCCAAGATTGTGTCACTGCACCCCAGCCTGGGTGACAGAGCGAGACTCTGTCTCAAAAAAAAAAACAAAAAAAAACCAGAGAACCATCTGATGGGCGGTATTGGGCCATTTATTAGTTGTGTGTTGTGAGGCATGTTCTTGGACCTCAAAATCTTGATTTCCTTGTCTGATAAATGGGGATTTAAAAATGCCTTTTTCACAGAGAAGTCATGACAAATACATAAGAAAACATCTAGAGCTTGGGGTCTCTTAGATGGTGGGCACTACGTGTTGACTTAGCCTTTTCCTGGTGACTGCTGCTTATTATGTTAACTGTTATCGAGCACTGAATACTGTGACTTTAGTCTTAGGTGATAGTGCATGGATAACCCCTGGTGGGATGGACAGGACAGTGGTTCCCCCATCTGCCTGTTCATCTGAGAAATAGAGGTTCCAGAGGGCACCCCTCCAACCTCCCAGTCCATCTTGTAATACTTCTATATCTTTAAACTTCCCTGATGCTGCTGCTGATCAGCAGATTTGGAAACTACTACCGAAGGCTTCCATTTATTCCCACAAGCCACCAGGCTGCTCTAATTGAGGATTTTCCTGTCTTCTGGCTGCTCTCACTCTCCAGCACCTTTTCCTGGAAACTGACGCTCACTGGACTATTGCTAGTTTCATAACTATTCTCTTCAGTCTGTCCTTTAGTCTGTTGCCAGAGTTGGCTTCCTAAAAACCAAAAAGACTGATTGCTACTTCCAGCTTGAGAAGCTGCTCTCTTGACTCTAAGTATTTTGTCATTAGTAAGAGTTGGCAAATAGAAAAATAAAAAGGCAGATTCAAAATAGAGCAAAATAGAAAGTTTTTAGGAGACTGACAGCTGAGTGCAATGTGTGATCTTGAGTCCTGAACCCCAAAAGAGATATTAGCAGGACAGTTGGAGAGAGTTGAATAAGGTCTGTAAATTAGTTAATAGTGTTGTAGCAGTGCTAATTATCTGGTTGTGATTATTGTATAATATTTTCCTGAATTGATACTTTGGGGAAGTTGAGTGAAGTGTATACAGGGAAACTTTAAAATTCTTGCAACTTTTCTGTAAGGCTGACTTTTTTCAAAAAGAAAATACACACACACACGAAGAGAAAACATGAAGAAAAACTATTTCTGTGCTGCTTTAATCTTTTATTTAGTGTATGTTATTATATGCCATTAATTTTTTTTAAAGAAGCTGGTGGTTTTAAAGTTACCCTTCTAATAAGATTTCTTGTTTGCATTTCTCTCAACTTCTTGTGGGAGAAGGGAGACGTAGCAGTACAGCTCAGAACTGGCCACAGTCTTATCTGTGACAGGCGGTAGCAGCTATCTTACACGTATGTTGTGGCAGAAGGAAAGATATGAAGAACCACTGGCCAAGAGGACAGAATCTAAACTTGGTGCAGCACAGAAGGCCCTTCCCAGACTGCCTGCTTCCTACCTGCTTTCCCAGTACCGTCTCCTGGCACTTCCCTTGTGCATCCCACACACCAGCCACACCGAGCATCTCTGTTCCCCAAGCACACTATGTTCTTCCCCCTCACTGCATTTGTACCTGCTGTGACTTCTCATGGTGGGTTTTTTTTGTTTTTTGATTTGAGAGGGAGTCTCATTCTGTTGCCCAGGCTGGAGTGCAATGGTGTGATCATAGCATCATTCGTGGGCTCAAGCAGGCCACCTGCCTTGACCTTCCAAAGTGCTGGAATTACAGGCATGAGTCATCATGGCGGGCTTGTTGTTATTTTTTGTTGTTCTTGGTTTGTTGTTGTTGTTGTTGTTTGTTTGTTTTTTTGAGATGGAGTCTCACTCTGTCACCCAGGCTGGAGTGTAGTGGCATGATCTCGGCTCACTGCAACTTCTGCAGTGAGGTTCAAGCAATTCTCCTGACTTAGCCTTCTGAGTAGCTGGGATTACAGGCACCCGCCACCACGCCCAGCTTATTTTTGTATTTTTAGTAGCGATGGGGTTTCACCATGTTGGCCAGGCTGATCTCGAATTCCTGACCTCAAGTGATCTGCCTGCCTCAGCCTCCCAAAGTGCTGGGATTACAGGCATGAGTCACTGCACCTAGCCCTGTTGTTTATTTTCTTTTTTTTTTTTTTTCCCCGAATATTTTCAGTCCTCGGTTAGTTCAAGACATGGAACCTGTGAATACAGGGCTGGCTGTGGCATGTGATGGCATGGGAAACATGCGTAAGGCCCTTGTGCTGCACACTGAAGTACCATTGCTGGCTCAAGGAAAAGCACTTGAGAGACTGAGCTGCACGCTAAACTAGCTGCTCTTTTTGTGGGACGCTATTTTTACTTGAAAGAACAACAGACAGACTTGAGTATTAAAGAGAGTTTAAAAAATGTAAAACAGTGTCACTCTTTACTAATTTTTTGTTTTGAAAGATTTTTTTCATAAAAATATATAATAGGTTTATTGGTATTTTTGAATGAATTATTTATATTTTTCTCAGTATTTCTAATTCAGTATCAGTAATCTAACCCATATAAACAAAAGTTCTTTGGGATTCCAAAGTGTTTTAAACATGTAGAGAGGTGTTGGGACCAAGTAGTTTGAGAACCTAATATGTTCAGCCCTAGCTCATGGTTCCGTCTTCCTCACATTGTGTGGGCTTCTGTGCCACAGCTGGTTTGATCTTCCTCTGTGATAGCAAGCTCTTATCTACATATATTCCAGTTAAATTCCTGGCCAGGCATGGTGGCTCACAACTGAAATATTTGCACTTTGGCTGGTCACGGTAGCTCATTGATTATAATCTCAGCACTTTCAGAGGATTGCTTGAGGCCAGGAGTTCGAGACCAGCCTGGGCAACAAAGTGAGACCCCATCTCTACAAAAAAAATTTTTTTAAGTTAACCAGATGTGGTGGTAGGTACCTATAGTCCTAGCTACTTAGGAGGCTGAGGCAGGAGGATTTCTGGAGTCTAGGAGTCAAGGCTTCAGTGAGCTATGATTACATCTGTCACTGCGCTCCATGTTGGGTAACAGAGTGACACCCGTCTTTAAAATAAAAAATAAAAATTTAACGTAAAATTCCTGTGCTCATAGGCAGCTTTTCGATGTTCTAGCATGTCTTGCAGGTATATTGCATGCCCTTAAAAACCCTCTCTCTTGAAATCCATGTGTGTCTTCCTACTTGTAGAGACCCCGCAGATGTGTCTTCAGAGAGTGACAGTGCCATGACCTCCAGCACTGTGAGCAAGCTTGCTGAAGCCCGGAGGACAACTTACCTCTCAGGACGATGGGTCTGTGACGATCACAACGGAGACACCAGCATTAGCATTACAGGGCCTTGGATTAGCCTCCCTAACAATGGGGACTACTCTGCCTACTACAGCTGGGTGGAGGAGAAGAAAACAACCCAGGGGCCTGGTGAGAAGCAGCATATCCTTTGAAATCTATGTATAGAGAGAGTTATAGGTAAAATTGACATAATGAAATGAACAACTTTCAAGTGAACAATTCAGGGGCATTTAGTACATTCACAGCATTGTGCTCCCATCACCTCTGTGTCATTTCAGAACATTTCGATCACCCCAGACAGAAACCCCATGGCATGAAAGTGTCACATTCCCCCACTCCCCCTTCCCCTCAGCTCCTGGCAACCACACATTGCTTTCTGTGTCTATAGATTTGCCTGTTCTGGGCAACTTATATAAATGGAATCACAGAATATATAGCTTTTTGTGTCAGACTTCTTTCACTTAGCATAATGTTTTCAAGATTCATCCACATGATAGCATATATTAGTGTTTCATTCGCTTTTATGGTTGAGTAATATTCCATCGTATGGATAAGCCACGTTTGTGTATTCGTTCATCACCTGATGGACTGAAAACATGTTTTAGATGTCTCACCTTTTGGGGGTTAATATTGCCTTGTTTATATAAGAGGACATTATTTAAAGAAGTATATTTAACCTGTTGAGACCCATATTTATAGTGTATAATTTTGTAATGTGTTTTAGTAGTCCTCAATGGAGATTGAAAGGCCCCAATGGAAAAACCCTTTAAAACCCCTGCAGTTTCTCTTTGGTGGAAAAAGATTGTTCATTTAGTCACTCAGTAAATATTTAGTGAGCTCATGCTTTGTGTCATGCACATTGCTGGGTGCTGGAGATACAAAGGTGACCAAGACAGAGGTGGCCCTTTGCCCTTCTCAGGGGAGAAAGGTAGGAAGCAAGTAAATGATCAAGATACTGTACATGGAGTGAGTGCCATGGAAGGACCTAGGGGAGCATCCTGGGGCAGGATGGGGTACAGAGGAAGGGATGACTCTTCCGTAGGGTTGTCAGGAGAGGCCTCTCTGGGGAGGTGACATTCAAGTTGGACATTTATTGTTTTGATATTACGTTATCAGGTTCACGCAGGTCAGACTTTAATTTCATTTATGTTGGGTCTATTTAGGCCATTTGCTCTGTTACGTTGCTCTCAGCAAAAGCAAAATATATATATATATACACACAAATAATGGACCATTTATGTCTGGTCATGGAGCGTCTATTAAGTAAGCACTAAAACGTAACAGTGCTATCATGATAAAATCATAAATGATAAACTCGTAGATCATTAGTAGTTTTGTTGGAATGAAGGTTTTGTACACGGTGGTTGTTTTCTTACTGCAGACATGGAGCAGAGTAACCCTGCCTACACCATCAGTGCTGCGCTGTGCTATGCAACTCAGCTGGTCAACATTCTGTCTCATATACTTGATGTAAATCTTCCCAAAAAGCTCTGCAACAGGCAAGTAATTGAAGGTGGTAATGTCGTCTTTATCATGGCTCTTTCAGGTTTCTATTTTGTCCTTATTTATTCCAATAAACCAAAAATAGGAATGTAAGTATTATCAAGACGGAGATGGTCGGATTGAAATGTTGAGATTAATTTCAAAAGCCTTATGTGCAGATTTGTTTCATTATCTTAAAATTGTACATGAAGTCGTCCAGAAGACCACAGAGGATATAAAGGGGAGTATCAGATGTTCAGACGGTTTGCTGCAGATCCTCATATGTTAAATTGTAGCCGTTGAATTCTTTGGTTTGTTGTTGTTGTTGTTGTTTTGAGACAGAGTCTCGCTCTGTCGCCCAGGCCAGAGTGCAGTGGCGCAATCTCTGCTCACTGCAACCTCCACCTCACAGTTTCAGGCAATCCTCCCACCTCAGCCTCCTGTGTAGGTGGGATCACAGGCACCCACCACCACGCCTGGCTAATTTTTGTATTTCTAGGAGTAAGGGGGGTTTTGCCATGTTGGCCAGGCTGCTCTTGAACTCCTGACCTCAAGTGATCCACCTGCCTCAGTCTCCCAAAGTGCTGGGATTACAGGTGAGCCACTGTGCCCTGCCCTGAATTCTTTTTGTTTGTTGTTGTTTTTTAATAAAAAGCTCCTATGGTTTAAAATTCAAAACATTTATACAAAAACTAGCTGGGTGTGGTGGCCTGTGCCTGTATCCCAGCTATTTGGAGGCTGAGGCAGAAGAATCACTTGAACCCGGGAGCTGGAGGTTGCAATGAGGTAAGATCACATCACTGCACTCCAGCCTGAGTGACAGAGTGAGACTTCGTCTCAAAAATAAATAAATAAAATTCAGAAAATTTAAAGATATACAGCCTACCCAGTTTGCACTACAACCTTCCTGCTACCCTCCAACTATCATTGCATTTCAAGCATATATAAACATATTATTACCATCTTCTCCCACTTAAAAAAATTCTTATTCTCTTTAATTTTTTTAAAAAATTAAAAGTTTGCTTTCTTCTTTTTTCTTGAGACAGGGTCTCACTCTGTCGCCCAGGCTGGAGTGCAGTGGCACGATTTTAGCTCATTGCAACCTCCATCCCTCCCCAGGCCCAAACGATCCTCCCACCTCAGCCTCCCAAGTACCTGGGACTACAGGTTCATGTTACCACACCTGGCTAATTTTTTTTTGTATTTTTTTTTGTATGAGACAGGGTCTCCCTATGTTGCCTAGGCTGGTCTTGAACTCCTGGGCTCAAGCAATCCGCCCTCCTCTGCCTCCCACAGTGCTGGGATTACAGGCATTAGCCACTGCACCCGGCCATCATCTTCCCCCTTTAAATAAACACAGATGGTAGTATGCTATACTATGGTGTTTTACACTTTGCTTTTAAAATTTTTAGTTATGTAACACATATTTATGAAGTACCTACTGTGTGCCAACACTGGAGGGTACATTGGTGACAAAAAAATAATCCCTGCCCTCTTGGAGCTCACATTTTCATGGAGGGCCCAGAATAAATAGTAAACAAATCAACAGCACGTTACATGGCAGTAAGTGCTGTGGAGAACATTAAAACAGGATGAGACGGCCAGGTATGGTGGCTCATGCCTGCCTGTAATCCCAGCACTTTGGGAAGCTGAGGCAGGAGGATCACTTGAGCTCAGGAGTTCAAGACCAGCCTGGGAAACATAGTGAGACCTTGTCGCTACTAAAAATAAAAAAATAGCTGGATGTGGTGACACACACCTATAGTCCCAGCTACTTGGGAGGCTGAGGTGGGAGGATCGCTTGAGCCCAGGAGATTGAGGCTGCAGGCTGTAGTGAGCTATGATCATGCCAGTGCACCCCAGCCTGGGTGACAGAGTGAGACCATGCCTAAAAAACAAACAAAAAAGGTAAGAGAAAGGGAATGTGGTGAGAGAGGGGCTTGCTGTGTTTGAGTGGGCATTTGTGTGATCATAGGGGAACTGAGGGAGGGAGGGAGGAAGGGAGGGAGGCAGCAAGCAAGCTGTGTGGACCCCTAAGGAAAGAGGCTGTGGGTAAAAAGAATAGCAGTTGCAAAGTCCTGGATAGAATAACGAGGGCAGAGAGGAAGATGGGGTGCAAATCTTGTGGGCCTCATAGGGCCGTTGTAAGCCTTTGACTGCCATTCTGCATAAAGCAGATGACAGTTGTATAGTTTGCCTTTCTGTAAAGGTGTCAAGATCTTACCAGTCTGCTGTTGATGCTTCAAGAAATAATCTTGTACATTTTTCATTTCATTAGTGTGCAGATATTTGTGTAGAATAAATGTCCTGAAGTGGAATTGCTTGGTCAAAGGGTATGTGCGTTTGTAATTTGTATAGATGCAGTATAATTGTTCTCTGAGGGGAATGGTGTATTCTTAGAAAGTCTTTAAGTGCAATTTACTAAGGAGTAAAAGGGCACAGAGTATGTGTTATACCTAATTGTACTGTAAATGGAAATTTTAACATAGAATTTCCTCAAAAAATGCAACTTTATAAATTGTATGTTTGTTTTACAGTGAATTTTGTGGCGAAAATCTAAGCAAGCAGAAATTTACTCGAGCAGTGAAGAAACTGAATGCAAATATTCTTTACCTTTGTTTTTCTCAGGTATGAAAAATAGGTTGTGAACTAATTTTTACTTTGTTAAATAATTGAAAATATTAACCAATTCTTTAATTTTTTTTAGCATGTAAATTTAGATCAATTACAACCACTGCATACCCTCAGGAATCTAATGTACCTGGTCAGTCCGAGCTCTGAACACCTAGGCAGGTAAGAAGATATTTGTTGCTTTTCTCTAAGTGTTTTTGTGAATCCTGTTAGAGGAGTTGTATGTTGGCATAGTAGAGTCGTGTTCCCTAATCCCAAACTCCTCAAACCGGACAAAAATAGTGGAGTCCCATACAGAAAGAAACAAAGGTAATCATGTCTTAGAAAAAATTACTATCAATCATTTTTAATACCTAAAGCGCAGTTGAAGAACCCACATGTTCCTGGAATAGTGCCTTTTTGTGCTCTCCCTGAAGTCCAAAGGCCATGTCTTTGGATCTGCGTCTATTTCTTCTCCAGCCCTCCCTGGACACAGACCCCTTTATAAAAAGCTGTGAACTCTCTAGCCCTACCTAGTGCCCTGTTTCCTGCGCATTTTCTTTTGCTCCTCCTCACTCCTTGTCCGTCGTAACAATTCACAATTTCCTTTTTTTTTTTTTTGAGATGGGGTTTCACCCTTGTCACCCAGGCTAGAGTGCAGTGGTGCAATCTCAGCTCACTGCAACCTCCACCTCCCGGGTTCAAGCGATTCTTCTGCCTCAGCCTCCCGAGTAGCTGGAATTACAAGTGTGCGCCACCATGCCTGGCTAATTTTTGTATTTTTAGTAGAGACAGGGTTTCACCATGTTGGCCAGGCTGGTCTCAAACTCCTGACCTCTGGTGATCCACCCGCTTCGGCCTCCCAAAGTGCTGGGATTACAGGCTTGAGCCACCATGCCTGGCCACACAATTTTCTTATCACTGAGTCAATCTGATCACCATTTGTTGGAGATAAAAGGTATTAGAGGTGTAGGGGATGAACTGGTTTGAAATCAGTTAGCTTAAAAACAGTTAAACAAAAAATACCAACCAGGGCTGGTGTGTGAGATCTTTTTATTCTTTCAGCCCATGAAAGCACGTACTGTACGAGACTTAGCTTTCGTTCCATCCAGGCACCCCTGTGCTGGGCGTTTGCCCTTTTTTCCTTGCTCTTAGCAGTCTGTCCATACATTTCTGCAGAGATGTGATATGGTTATATATTTACACTTTTGAAAGAGAACGCAAGAAAAGACAAATGGCGGGAAAGTTCTTTTAGGATTCCCTTCTGCATCATCCATCTACTGAAACCCAAGGCATTAGGGAGGCCTCGTCCACTAACGCGTGTGCCTGGCTTCCCCCATGCAGCAGTTAACTTTCGGTGATAATCTGCTTTTAACCATTGTCTTATGCTTCCTCCCCCTCCCCACCTCAGATAGTTAACATTTCCGGGACATAGACTCCTTTATAAAAAGCTGTGAACTCGCCAGGAAACTGCACATATACTTACAGTGTTGTGCCATTTTACAGGGAGTTCATGCCTCTCACCCCTGATCCATTCATTGGTTCATGAGCCATGGAAACGTGAACATTAGAAATCCATCCCAGTTTTGATGGTTGGTTTCTGTGAGTTTACTCACCATCCTCTCTGTACCTTACCTGTAAAGGGCTCAAATTAGGAAATTTATCCTAACTAATAAGAGCTAATATTTATTGGGCCGCTATCTATTGACACAGGGCCAACCACTTTACTTGCCTTGGATATTATTCCTACTTTACAGACAGGAGAAACTGAAGCTTAGTATGGTCAAGCAACGCATGGCCATGGTCACAGAGCCAGTACAAGTGGTGGAGCTGGGGTCTCAGTGCACACCTGGCTGACTGCACAGTAGTAGACACTCAGGCAGTTAACCAGTATTTATTATTTCATCACGTTAACAGATTAAAGAAGAAAAAACATAAGAGCAACCTGATAGATACCGAAGAGAATTAAATAAAATGCAGTTCCCATTAATAATTAGGGGGAAAAATTACTAGCAAGTTAAAAGTAGATTATTACTAGCGGATATCTATCATAAACCTACAAGGAAAGTTATACTTAATGGCACGTTACTTACATAGATATTGATGTAATTTATGTAATAGATTACATAGGAAAAATCAAGGATGCCTACTATCAGTGCTGTGTTAACAGCTCTGAAGGCCTTGCCAAGGCAAAGCATTTTTAAAAAGAAGTGAAGTGTATTTATATTGGAAAGAAAGAAACTAAGTTGGGAGTATTGTAGATGGTATAATTATTGAACTGGATATCCAAGAGAACTAAGAAACTGTTTGAAATGACAGTTCAAACCAGGCATGGTGGCTCACGCCTATAATCCCAGCTACTTGGAAGGCTGACGTGGGAGGATCACTTGAGCCCAGGAGTTCAAGACCAGCCTGGGTAACATAGTGAGACTCTATGTCTACAAAAAGTGAAAAAAAAAAAAAAAATTTAGCCCGGCATGGTAATGCATGCCTGTAGTCCCAGCTGCTGTGGATGCTGAGGTGGGAGGGTCGCCTGAGTTGAGGAGCTCCAGGCTGCGGGAGTTTGTGCCACTGCACTCCAACCTGGATAACAGAATGAAGCCCTGTCTCTTCACAAAGAAAAAGATAAACATACAAAAAACAGTTGCTGTCTTGTGTGCCAACAACAACCAGTTTGGAAATTTAATGGAAAAAGTATTCCTTTTATTGTAGCAGCAAAAACTATAAATTCTATAGCAGTGATCTTAATAAAATGTATGTAAAATGATTATAAAAATTATGATGCTTATTTTTATTCCACATGTATTTTTTGAATGGCTCTACACTGTATGAGGAGTGGAGCTGAAAGAAAGCCACAGGCAGGGAAAACCCTTATGATTTTCCAGGATGAGAAGGCTCAGTGTTGCAAAAGGGCTACTTCTCAAAAGGAAGACTGATTGTATTTCATGGAGCTTTGACAAGCTGATTCTAAAGTTCAACTAGAAGTATAGTCTGCAAGGAAGTTTTGAAAACAATAATGAGGGATGGGGTTGGTCCATTTAAAACATAGCATAAAGGTAATTAAAACAGAGTGCTGTTAGCATGCAAATAGGTACAGTGATTAGAGGAAGAGAATAGTCCCAAAACAGACTCTTGTATATGTGGAAATATAATCTTATGATAGAGGAGGCGTTGAATCAGATAATGGTTCAATAGTGTTGGGCCAGTTGGGTATTCATATGGGGGGAAAGTTTGAGTTCATACCACATTCTATATACAAAAATAAAATCCAGATGATATAAAAAACCTTATTTTAAAAAAATACAGCTATAAAATAAGCAAAAGGACAGTGTTTTATAATGATAGGGTGGTGAGGGAATTCCCAAGTAAGCCACAAAACCCAAAAACCATAAAGGAAAGGAGTTAGACATCTTCCTGTGTCAAAACTCTGAGTGTGTCTAGTGAAAGCTGCCATAAACAAAGTTAAAAGACATGTCATAGATAGGTTCCACAACCTCTATAACAGACAACAGATTAAAATCTAGACAACTGAAATCTTTCAGATCAGTACAGGAAAGACCAACAACCTATTAGAAAAATAGACAAAAGATTAAAACATGCGGCTCACACAAGAGATGTAAGTAGTCAGATCACTTGAGCTCAGGAGTTGGAGGCTGCAGTGAACTGTGATAACTTTTGTGAATAGCCACTGTACTTCAGCCTGGGCAACACAGTGAGACCCCCATCTCTTTAAAAAAATAATAATAATAATTAAAATAATTAAAAATTTAAAATGCAATTCAAAACAAGTTTCCATTTGCAACCATCAGTTTGACAAAAATAGGAAGGATCGATGAATCCAGCATTGCTGGTAGTTGAGGGAAAAAGGCACTCATACTGGAGGTGAATTTTTGTAGCAAGTCTGCAGTTTTCTGTAGGCTTACTCTTGAGTCAGGTTTTCCATTGAGAATTGCACACACAATTAGGCTGTGAGTCACATCTAAGTTTATGGCCAGAGGACAGGAAGTAGAACTTCAAAAGTCCCCTTTTCACACCTGCTTCATCAGAATCAAAGTGTAGAGAAGATTGTTAATGGAACCTGGGTGGGATTTCCTGTTTCTATTCAGACCGGCACAACTGAGGATTCTATTCTGAAAAGATAAACTTTTTTTTTTTTTAAACAAATTTAAACTTACAGAAAAATTACAAAAAAATAAAAATAGGGCCAGGCATGGTGGCTCACACCTGTAATCCCAGCACTTTGGAGGCTCACACCTGTAATCCCAGCACTTTGGAGGCTCACACCTGTAATCCCAGCACTTTGGAGGCTCACACCTGTAATCCCAGCACTTTGGAGGCTCACACCTGTAATCCCAGCACTTTGGAGGCTCACACCTGTAATCCCAGCACTTTGGAGGCTGAGGTGGGCAGATCACTTGAGTTCAGGAGTTTGGGACCAGCCTGGCCAACATGGGAAACTGCGTCTCTACTAAAAGTACTGAAATTATCTGAGCGTGATGGCAGGTGCCTGTAATCACAGCTACTTGGGAGGCTGAAGCAGAAGAATCGCTTGAACCCAGGAGGCGGAGGTTGCAGTGAGCTGAGATCATGCCACTACACTCTGGCCTGGGAAACGGAGTGAGACTCCATCTCAAAATAAAAAAATAAGTAATAAAAATAAAAATAGTACAGTCATATACACCCTTACCCAGATTCACCTATTAATATTAATATTTTGCCCATTGCTTATCCTTTGTGCAGTCTCTGTATCCATAAATGCACACACTCCCACATATTTGAAATAGGATATATTGTAAAAGTGACTTTTGCAAAGCTAGAAAGATCCTTTTGTTGCCTTAATTGGTAGAATACCTCCCTGCAGCACCATGAGAAAATGAGTATTCCTGGTTCAGGGTCTTGAATAGAAAGGTATCCATTATTCAGCTAAACTAAAAATTAGGAAACTATTTTATAATCTTTATTCCC
The DNA here is from genome assembly GCF_028885625.2 of Pongo pygmaeus. NCBI lineage: Eukaryota > Metazoa > Chordata > Mammalia > Primates > Hominidae > Pongo > Pongo pygmaeus. The sequence goes on along the minus strand of NC_072388.2, from coordinate 54,048,448 downwards.
CAAAGACATTAAGCAAAATAGGATGAATTATTTTGCTAGTTAGTTGTGTGTGCGGTGTCTCTAGCTTGGGGTCTGGCAGGCAGGTGATGTATCTCTAATCTAGAAGTGGTGGGAGAGAGGCATTGGGTGGAGAAACATCGCAGGGGCCTCTGCCAGGACCCTCCTCCTGCTCTGTGGCTTCTCAGAAATGTAGGTTGATCATTGGAACCAAAATTGTTCCATACTGGCCCCTTGAGGAGTCTTCCATTCAGTCGCTTGTCGTTGTACTTAGCTGAGTGCCTGCTCCATGCCAGGTGGGTTTCTCCACGCAGAGAACCGGAGTCCACCGGGAAATGACATTTCCTCCTCTCTGTCCCTTCTGCCTGTCTCCTGGGAAAACTAAGACCCCAGGATTAGAGAAGGCAGCATCAAAGAAGAAAACAGGCTGAGCCTTGGAGGGAGGGAGGAAAGAAGGAAGGAGCTGTGGTAAAAAGGAAGGAAGGAAGGAAGGAAGGGAGGGAGCAGGGAGGAGCGAAGGAAGGAGCGAGCTGTGGAAAAAGCTGACTGGGGAAGAAAGGAAGGGAGGGAGGGAGAAAGGGAAAGAAGGGACGGAGGGAAGGAGGAAGGGAGGGAGTGAGGAAGAAAGGATGGAAAGAAGGGAGGGAGAGAGAAAGGGAAAGAAGGAAGGGAGGGAGTGAGGAAGAAAGGATGGAAAGAAGGGAGGGAGAGAGAAAGGGAAAGAAGGAAGGGAGGAAGGGAGGAGCGAGCTGTGGTAAAAAGCTGACTGGGACCTTTGGGGGATCCTGGGGAAGATGAGAGACTTAGCCTGGGAGTCAGTTGTGAGGTCCCCTGGACTGCACAGCTCAACAGAACAGAATCAGAGCATCTTGGGTTTGGTAAAGGAGGGAGCCCAGGGAAGGAATTTAAATTGTGAACATTTTTAGTGGGTGTGTGCCAGGAGGAGAGAGGCAGCTCTCCAGCAAGAGGAGGCAGGTGGGAAGTGGTGGTGATATGGTGAGGACCTGGGCCAGGGTGACAAGTTGAGAATAGAAAGGGGGCTTATTTAATGATAACAGGTAGCCCTGGTGACCCCAGACACAGAGCGGGAGGTGGGAAGGGAGGAGTCCCAGCCAGCTAAAGTTTTGAGACTGGTTCAGATATCTGAGATGAGCCTGAGGGTTTAGTAACCAGAGGATATTTGGGAGTGGCGCTAGGAGAGGAATCTGAAAAGATGGCTCTAGAGTAGAACTGTTTGCCAAGGAAAAGAAAAAGGGGAGAAAAGAAATGAAGTGCAAGGAGAAACTTGAGGATACAGAAAAGGGTGCTCAGAGCTAAAAACTGCAGTGGCCATTAGTTTGCTGGCAGAGAAATTCAAGGGGCAGTAGGAAGTCCTACTCCTTTCACCCTTGCAAAATACTGACTTCTGGGCAGGGTGGGGCCTAGTAAACTTGGGAGCACCCCTAGTCTGAGGGGCTCTTTGTTTTTTTGTTTTTTGAGACAGAGTCTCGCTCTGTCGCCCAGGCTGGAGTGCACTGGCGTGATCTCGGCTCACTGCAAGCTCCGCCTCTGGGGTTCATACCGTTCTCCTGCCTCAGCCTCTCGAGTAGCCGGGACTACAGGCGCCCACCACCATACCCTGCTAATTTTTTGTATTTTTAGTAGAGACAGAGTTTCACCGTGTTAGCCAATGGTCTCGATCTCCTGATCTGCCTGCCTCAGCCTCCCAAAGTGCTGGGATTACAGGTGTGAGCCACCGTGCCCGGCCTGAGGGGCTCTTTGAAAATGTAAATTGCTCACTGGAGACCAAGTGGGAAACCCCATGGCATATCTTCCAATTTAATAAAGCCCTAAAAACAGTCCCTAGAGCATAAATGTTAGCTATTATTATTGCTTTATCCAGCTGGGAAGCACAGGTGTCTGGGAGGAATGAGGGCTGCTTGCTTCTGTAAAAAGTGAGTCAAAGGTGCAGACCTGGTGAGGTGCGTTGGAGGCCAGTGCTAGCCATTCATCATTGTGAAGGCTGTGGAGAATTTGGGACCATAGGCTGAAATGGCAGGCTGTACAATTCTAGGCTCTCATTTCTGCCTGCTATTTATTTCGACCTCTCTTATTTTCCCCAAAGTCGTTATCAGTGAAACCCTTAAATGAACCAAGGCATCGTGTGCTTATCTTGGGGGCAGCAGCAGGGAGAGAGCGGCACCTTGGTCCCACCCTGTAGCTGGTTGCAGGGCAGTTCCCTGGAAGGCAGTGGGTGTGGGTGGCTGCCTACAGGGAGGACATGCAGCCTGGCTGCCCTGGAGCAGGAGCTGAGGGGCATTTGAAAGGGAGGGAAAAAAAGAAGCAGAAAGGCGACCGGGCATGGTGGCTCACGACTGTAATCCCAGCATTTTGAGAGGCGGAGGTGGGTGGATCACTTGAGGTCAGGAGTTCAAGACCAGCCTGGCCAACATGGTGAAACCCCGTCTCTACTAAAAATACAAAAATTAGCCGGTCGTGGTGGCAGGTGCCTGTAATCCCAGCTACTCAGGAGGTTGAGGCAGGAGAATCGCTTGCACCTGGGAGGTGGAGGTTGCAGGAGCCAAGATGGCGCCACTGCACTCCAGCCTGGGCAACAGAACGAGACTTTGTCTAAATAAAAAAAAAAAGAAATGCAGAAAGGCTTCTGAGGTTTGCCGACTCGGTTCCCTGTGCTGAGGTGCAAGCAAAGAGGATGAGGCCTAAGAAAGGGTTATTGGACTTGGCAGTGAGGGTTGTTATTAGGGACCTTTGGGGAATAAAAATTGTTTTCTCCTGAAATACAGTGCAGAAATATACAACATTGCCTCTGAATATATTCTAAACAGTTGTGCCTCATTCTATGCTAGAAATGTGTCCTAGAAAATTGTGATATTTTTAAACATGTACAGGAACCCACTGAGTTTTCTTTGTATACCATTTATTACTTGTTACACTAAATAATATCCAGAGTATACATCAAGTGGCTTTTTGTTAGAATTGTCTCATTAGAGTGCCGTGTATTTACTTCGTACACACTGCAGTTCTTTACAACAGGAAGTCAGACTTAGGACCAGCATGGGCCATCTCAGTGAATAGGTTTTTTTCCTATGCACGGTCATCACCAATTAAGTAGGCAGACTTGTGGGGAAGTGTGGTATCATGATTTTATTTATAACTTGGGTGGAGATTATTTGGGTAAAGGAAAACGCAATCACATGTCAACACGGAGTGCTGCACAGACTTGGGGAATGAATGGGGTGTGCGGCGTTCCTCATCCCCTCAGGTGAGGGCCTTCAGGAAGATGGCATATTTTCTGGTGTTGAGAATGGTTGTTATCCTGAAGAGACCCTCATTGTCTGCACACAGGTCAGGGCCCTTTGAAGTACGAGCAGACCTTGAGGAGTCCATGGAATTTGTGGATCCCGGAGTTGCTGGAGAATCAGATGAGAGCGGAGATGAGCGTATCAGCGATGAAGAAACCGACCTGGGCACAGACTGGGAGAACTTGCCTAGTCCCCGGTTTTGTGATATCCCTTCCCAGTCCGTGGAAGTCTCCCAGAGTCAGAGCACCCAGGCGTCCCCACCCATCGCGAGCAGCAGTGCAGGTGGGATGATCTCCTCTGCAGCAGCCTCGGTGACCTCCTGGTTTAAAGCTTACACTGGACACCGTTAACGAGCATGGACCAAAACATGCCAAATCTGCATCAAGAAAGTTCTTCTCCCACTACACTCTAGTAAACATTTTCTGTTTAAGTTAAGATAGTGCCTAGAACAAAGAGGTTAAAGTGTTGTTTTGTTTTTTTTTTTTTAAGCAGGGAGACAAACATTTCTGTTTGTCAAGTGGCCTGTGATGGTGACCAACATGCTTATGATAATTAATAGAACAGGGGTCAAAGGTCTTTCTACCCAGACCAGTGTTGGTGGAAGGAGGACCTGTGTGTGTGGCCAGTTCTGCCAAGGAAGCCGTTGATTTGGGTTCCCTCTGGGCCCGGGCCACCGGGCCCACAGATAGTGGTCAGTGTGCTGGTCCTTGCGGTGCTGAGATCCTGACACTTTAAGTTTTAGAGGTTGGTTGAATCACAAGAGGTGATTCTTGATTATTAGGACATGAAAGATAAAAGCTCTTTAATAAGAGTTTTTCTGCCGTTGTTTTTTGTATGAGAACCAGCAGGCAATTTGAAATTTCTTTCTAATTTGGTCCTTTGATTTTGTTTGGGAGGGGTGAGTTACACGTATTTTATTCATGCTGCTCTGTCGTAGTTTGTCAGACATTCCTGTTTTTCGTTCCCCCACACACCAAAGAAAATGAAAGTCTTTTTCTTTAGTACCCACATCCATAAATGGAAGAAATCCTGGCTGCAATAATGTCTAGAGAGTTTTTAACTATTTTCTTGTATTCTGAGGGGAATTAAGCTTATTCTTACCTAGTTGATTGAATTCCTGCCATCCATACTATGAGCATTTTGAAATTGAACTTATCTTTTCTGGGTGAAAATAAGTCATGGAGGTCATTCCCTTATGTAAGCTCAATGCCTTCCTGGGCACAGGGGAAAAGCCACTTAGTTAAGTGGCCTCTGGTCATTCTTGTGATGTCCACTTTCTTTCTATGGGATTGAGTAGGTGGCAGGTGTTTTCAGGGGAAACCATCTTACTTGTTTCTCCGAACTCTTTGTGGCTCTGAGGACACAGCTTTGCTCAGAAATGCAGTGCAGATCCTTATGGCTGATGCTGCTCTGCTCTGTTCTGGGGAAAGCACAATATAAAGAATTTCCCAGCTGGGCACGGTGGCTCATGCCTGTAATCCCAGCACTTTGGGAGGCCGAGGCGGGCAGATCGCTTGAGGTCAGGAGTTCAAGAGCAGCCTGGCTAACATGGTGAAACCCTGTTTCTTCTAAAAATACAAAAAATTACCGGGCGTGGTGGCACACGCCTGTAATCCCAGCTACTCGGGAGGCTGCGGCAGGAGAATCGCTTGAACCGGGAGGCAGAGGTTGCAGTGAGCCGAGATTGTGCCATTGCACTCCAGCCTGGGCAACAAGAGCGAAACTCCGTCACAAAAAAAAAAAAAAAAAGAATTTCCCTCACCAGGAGATCATTTTCAGCTCATGTGTCTTGTCATTCTTTTAGTGACAATCTTACAAGAAAACTATAATGAGAGAGGCATTATGTACAAATATGTAAGTAGTTTATTTTTAGTAACTGCAAAAAAAATCCTATGTAACAACTACCAAAAGAAATCCTATGAAAGAGTCCTAACAGGCATTATTACCATATCTTATGTGATTGGCATGATAGTACCTCTGATAAATCATTTAGAGGTTTGCCATGCCCCAGCTTCTTTTCTCATCATAATAATTGTAGTTGATACTTTGCCTCCAAGTCCGAAGTGCTATATAGCTTTTGCTAATGGTATATTTGGTGTTTGGTATAGTTTTGGGTAGAGTTGCAGAAGGGAGTTTATTTCTATCTGGTAGTCACAAATTCCATGAATTTTCCATGAAAGGAGGAAGTAGGCTTTTCTCGTTGTGGGTGGTCTTTTTTTTTTTTTTGGAGACGGAGTCTCACTCAGCTGCCCAGGCTGGAGTGCAGTGGCACCATCTCGGCTCACTGCAGCCACCATCTCCTGGGTTCAAGCGATTCTCCCGTCTCAACCTCCCGAGTAGCTGGGATTATAGGCACCCGCTATCATGCCCAGCTAATTTTTGTATTTTAGTAAAGATGGGGTTTTCACCATGTTGGCCAGCTGGTCTTGAACTCCTGACTTCAGGTGATCTGCTTGCCTTGGCCTCCTAAAGTGCTAGGATTACAGGCATGAGCCACCACACCTGGCCCCTTGTGGGTTCTTCTACACTGCTGGGATCTCTGTTTTAAGTGCTCAGCTTCATGATTGATTGCTGGGCTTCCATTTTCCCATCCAATTCTGGAGTTCATAGAGAGTGAAGATGGTAGACTTGAACAGATACCAAATAAACTTACGATCTTGTAAGAGTTGTCTAGCTACTTAAAACTCTCAGAAGTAAGAGCTTAGTCTCACGAGTTGTAAGAGTGGGATTTGGAGCTTGGTGGTGGAGATTGACTTCAGCTGAGAGATGCACAACAGTCATGGTTTTCTTAAGCCTCTTATGAAACCATGAATGTGAGATGAAGCTAAAGAATAGAATCCAGAGATCACAAACTCATCTAGAGTACTTCCACAAAATTTACAAAGATCTGGGAACTTTAGGGATAGGATATATTTTGTTGTTAACCAACTAGAGGCACTTTACGTAGGGTTAAGTGATCAAACCCTTTTGTGGTTTTGAACACCAACATACTGGCTTACACTGCTGAAATATTTTGGGTTTCATTATTTTGCACTGGATCCACCCTGTAAATACTCTTAAGTATACATTTCAACCACTGTTTTTTCTACTCTTTTTGCTGCTCATTAAAATCTTTCATGTAGGTGCCAGAACCATATGTAAACAGCTTTTTAAAAAATTGAAGCTGGTATTTTGTTTAAACAAAAAGCCATAGAACTTGGTCATGTTTTCCATTTTAAAATGATTTATTGAAACAAGGTAATACTAATAAAAACCCACAGGCACCAAACAGGCTGCTTAAAATGGTCTGTTAAAGACATTTTTTGGTTATGGAATATAACTAAGAAAAGTTTTGCACATCTGTAAGGGGGAAAAACAGTATATCACCATTGGGTAGAGTGGACAGGACTCATGTAAGGACTCACTTAATTTGGGGAAGAGCATTCAGTGGCATGCTGTTAGAGGACTAGTGTCCGAGAATCTCCTCACAGTATCATGTTGCAGGAATTCCCCATTGCTCTGCAACTTCCAAACCAGTTTGAGTCATACAAATGTTTTCTAAACTTTTATTGTATTACTGCAATAAATCTTTTAACAATTCTTTGCTAATGTGTATGCCTTTTTCAAACTGTTCGTTTGCACTGCTACATCGAGGTTAGCAAGAATGAGATTGAACCCTGGAGTACTTTATACAAATTATAGAAGTTTGTGGAAGTTTTTTGCCAGGTAAGAAAAAATGTTAATATATTTTTAAAATTATGGATCATGGTGGTATTAACAATGATCTTTCCCAAGCTGAGAAGCTGGTTGCATACTTTCGCTAAAGACGTGTTTTTCTTTGGTAGCCATCATTTGATGCATGTGACCTACAATGACCTGGTTTTGTTCAACAGACCCCTGGGGCAGAGGGCCTCTAGGATGCCCACGTGGAACCTGCCCAGACTTTCTTGAGGACGAGAGGAAAAGGGAAATGTTAGAGGGAACCACTCAGATGCCTGAGTAGCTTTGGAGAATCCCTCCCCAACCCAACACCCTTTTTTTTTATAACTAATTTCTCCCAGGTGGGTAGTCGGCGGTACCCTTCAGATTAGATTATTGTAGAGAAGGACCACCTGCAGGTGGTGGAGAAGATACCAAGAGTGACTACTGTGGAAGAGCCAGGCCAGCCAGGATACCCCCAGGAGCTATTGCCATGGTCATAGTGCCCCTTTATCCGGAGCAGAAGGCTGGCAGGCAACAGGAGGAAATAATAGGCAAGGAAATGGAAGGGTTCTCAAACAGGGTGTGTGCTTTGGTGGCACTGTCCTTCAGTCTTTCCAGGCAGCAGTTTAAAGCATGCTCCCATCTGGTGTTTAAAGGGAGATTTCTGCATCCTGAGTTACATCATGATTGATGCAGGAAACAGATTGAAACAGATTGGGAGGAATTAAGGATAACTTTGTCATTGGTAGTGGGGAGATTATTTAAAAGTTGCATCAATAAACTGTACCAGAAAACTTGAAACTGGACTCTTGGGCAAGCCATCTGCACCTCAGCCTTGAAACTCAATGAGGAAAACTACCACCAGCCGACCTGGTAAGAAAATACACTGGAAAGAGTTCACAATCTGCTTAGATAGTTGAAGTGAATTTTTTTTAGGGCTGGGCACAGTGGTTCATGCCTGTAATCCCAGCACTTTAGGAGGCCAAAGGCAGGAGGATTGTTTGAACTCAGGAGTTCAAGGCCAACCTGTGCAACATAGTGAGACCCCATTTTTGTTTTTTTCTTTTGAGACAGAGTCTCACTCTGTTGCCCAGGCTGGAGTGCAGTGGCACGATCCCGGCTCACTGCAAGCTCCGCCTCCCAGGTTCACACCATTCTGCCTCAGCCTCCCGAGTAGCTGGGACTACAGGTGTCCGCCACCATGCCTGGCTAATTTTTTTTTTTTTTTTTTTTTTTAAGTAGAGATGGGGTTTCACCACGTTAGCCAGGATGGTCTCAATCTCCTGACCTCGTGATCTGCCCGCCTCGGCCTCCCAAAGTGCTGAGATTACAGGCGTTAGCCACTGCGCCCAGCCGGTGAGACCTCATTTCTACAAAAATTTAAAAATGAGCCAGGCATGGTGTTGTGCATCTGTGGTCCCAGCTACTCAGGAGGTTGAGCTGGGAGGATCACATGAGCCTGGGATGTTGAGGCTACAGTGAGCCGTGATTGCACCACTGTACTCCAGCCTGGGTGACAGAGTGAGACCTTGTCTCAAAAAAAAAAAGTTGGGCGCTGTGGTTCACATCTGTAATCCCAGCACTTTGGGAAGCAGAGATAGGCAGATCACCTGAGGTCAGGAGTTCAAAACCAGCCTGGCCAACATGGCAAAACCCCATCTCTACTAAAAATACAAAAAAAAATTAGCCAGGTGTGGTGGTGCATGCCTGTAATCCCAGCTATTCAAGAGGCTGAGGCGGGAGAATCACATGAAACTAGGAGGCGGAGGTTGCAGTGATCCAAGATTGCACCACTGCATGCCAGCCTGGGCGACAGAGAAACAAACACTCCATCTCAAAACAACAACAACAACAAAAACAACAAAACCAGAAACCACCAGTGGGATAATCTTTCCTCCAAGAAAGAGGATAGTAAACTAAAGAGTTACATCAATGACTTTTTTGTTGTGCCTTTTGTAGGGAGGAGTCAGAGATACTCTGGTGGTGGGAGGGATCTAAAGGAGCCTTTGAATGAATGCTGCCCTTTAAAAAGAAAATTAGCTGGGCATGGTGGCTCACACCTGTAATCCCAGCACTTTGGGAGGCCAAGGCAGGTGGATCACCTGAGGTCGGGAGTTCAAGACCAGCCTGACCAACATGGAGAAACCCGGTCTCTACTAAAATACAAAATTAGCCAGGTGTGGTGGCACATGCCTGTTATCCCAGCTACTCAGGAGGCAGAGGTTGCAATGAGCCGAGATCAAGATCACACCATTGCACTCTAGCCTGGGCAACAAGAGCGAAACTCCGTCTCAAAAAAAAAAGTGAGAAAATTGGCAGAAGGTATTTGATGACACTAGTTAAGTGTTGAAAATGGGCTAGAGCCAGTTGAGTAAAAACAAACTCAGAGGTATTAAGCAGGAGTGTCCAGTCTTTTGGCTTCTGTGGGCCACATTGGAAGAATTGTCTTGGGCCACACATAAAATACATTAACAATAGCTGCTGAGCTATTTAAAAAATATAGCAAAAAATCTCATGATGTTCTAAGAAGTTTACAAATTTGTGTTGGACCACATTCAAAGCCATCCTGGGCCGCATGCAGCTCATGGGCTACCGGGTTGAACAAGCTTGCATTAAAGAGTCTTGTGGGCAGGGCGTGGTGGCTCACAGCTGTGATCCCAGCACTTCGGGAGACGAAGGTGGGTGGATCACCTGAAGTCAGGAGTTCGAGACCAGCCTGACCAACATGGTGAAACCATATCTCTACTAAAAATACAAAAATTAGTTGGTTGTGGTGGTGGGCACCTGTAATCCCAGCTACTCGGGAAGCTGAGGTGGGAAGATGATGTAAACCTGCGAGGCTGAGGTTGCAGTGAGCCAAAATCATGCCACTGCACTCCAGCCTGGACGAAAGAGCAGACTCTATCTCAAAAAAAGAAAAGGCCAGGTTTGGTGGCTCATGCCTATAATCCCAGCACTTTGGGAGGCCAAGGTGGGTGGATCACCTGAGCTCAGGACTTCGAGACCAGCCTGGCCAACATGATGAAACCCCATCTCTACTAGAAATAAAAATAAAAAAAAAAAATTAGCCAGGCATGGTGGTGTGTGCCTGTAATCCCAACTACTCAGGAGTCTGAGGCAGGAGAATCGCTTGAAACCAGAAGGCAGAAGTTGCAGTGAGCCGAGATTGTGCCATTACACTCCAGCTTGGGCAACAAGAGCGAAACTCTGTCTCAAAAAAAAAAAAAAAAAAAAAAGGGTCCTGTGGCATTGATACCTCCAGATCCATATCAGATTGTTCCTGACCTCACCTTTGGGTGTGGCATTTTAGCATTTACTGTATGGCTTCAGAAGACACCTGGATTTTGAGGAAAGAACTTTCTTACCCTTTCTAGCAGCTAATTTCCCTAATTTAAAAAAAAAAAATTGTCAAGACAACATTTCTGGAGTGTAAGTATGTTGCTCTCAATTTGGGAATGAAAGTGCCAAGTGGTTTGATGGTAGATGGAATAGAAAGACCTCCCAGCCCAAGGCTGATGGAAGAATGATAGGAGCAGAGAGTATCTTCTGTGATCAGCAATTTCACAGTTGCATTCAAAATAAAGAGGACTAAGTCTAGTATCCACAGGAGGAAATAACTGTTTTCTGGTTCAGGGGCCACTGGTACTGGCTTAAGGGAGTTCTGCTACTCCTTTGAGACATTTAACATTCTTTTTTTTCCTTTATACAAGCATACCTTGTTTTTTTGCGCTTTGCTTTGTCACACCTCTCTGGGTTTTTTACGAATTGAAGGTTTGTGATAACCCTGCGTTGAGCAAGTCATCAGTGCCATTTTTCCAACGGTATGTGCCCACTTCATCATGTCTGACATTTTGATAATTCTCACAATATTTCAAATCTTCATTATATCTGTTATGGTGATCAGTGATCTTTGATGTTACTATTGTAATTGTTTTGGAGGCCCATGAACTGTCTATATAAGAGAGCAAACTTAATAAATGTGTGTATTCTGACTGCTTCACCAACCTTCTGTTCCCTCATTTCCCTCTCTTCAGGCCTCCTTATTCCCTGAGACACAACAATACTGAAATTGGGCCAATTAATAGCCCTACAGAGGCTTCTAAGTGTTCAAATGAAAGAGTCCCATGTCTCTCACTTTAAATCAGAAGCTAGAAATGATTAAGCTTAGTAAGGAAGGCATGTCAAAAGCCAAGACAGGCTGAAAGCTGGATCTCTTGTGCCAAACAGCCAAGTTGTGAATGCAAAGGAAAGTAATTAAAAATGCTACTCCAGTGAACACACAAATGATTTAAAAAGCAAAACAGCCTTATTGCTGATATGGAGAAAGCTTTAGTAGTCTAGATAGATGAAACCAGCCACATTACCTTAAGTCAAAGCCTTACCCAGAACAAGGCCCTATCTCTTTAATTCTCTGACAGTTGACAGAAGTGAGGAAGCTGCAGAAGGAAAGTCGAAAGCTAGCAGAGGTTGGCTCATGAGGTGTAAGAAGCTGTCTCTGTAACATAAAAGTGTAAGAGAAAGCAGCAAGTTATCCAGAAGATCTAGCTAAGGTAATTGATGAAGATGGTTACACTAAACAACAGATTTCCAATAGAGATGAAACAGCATCCTATTGGAAGAAGATGCCATCTAGGATTTTCACAACTAGAGAGAAGCCAGTGCCTGGCTTCCAAGCTTGGGAAGGACAGGCTGACTCTCTCATTAGGGGCTGATACAGCTGGTGACTTTCAGTTGAAGCCAGTGTTCATTTACCATTCCAAAAATCCTAGGCCTGCTAAGAATTATGCTAAATCTACTCTTCCCGTGCTCTGTAAATGGAACAACAAAGCCTGCATAGCAACACATCTGTTCACAGCATGGTTTACAGATTGTTTTAAGCCCACAATTGAGACCTACTGCTCAGAAAACCAGATTCCTTTCAAATTATTACTGCCCATTGACATTGTACCTGGTCATCCAAGAGCTCTGATGGAGATATACAAGGAGATTAATGTTTTCATGCACAATAACACAACATCCATTCTGCAGCCAATAGCTCAAGGAGTAATTTTGACTTTCAAGTCTCATTTAAGAAATACATTTTGTAAGGCTACAGCTGCTATGGATAGTGATTCCTCTGATGGATTTGGGCAAAGTCAACTGAAAACTGGGATGGATTCGCCATTCTAGATGCCATTAAAAACATCTGTGATTCATGGAAAGAGGAAAAATACCAACTTTTTTTTTTTTTCTTTTTGAGACAGGATCTCACTCTATCACCCAGGCTGGAGTACAGTGGCGTGATCTCGGCTCACTGCAACCTCCACCTCATGGGTTCAAGCAATTCTCCTGCCTCAGCCTCCCGAATAGCTGGGATTACAGGTGTGCACCACCATGCCCAGCTAATTTTTGTATTTTTAGTAGAGACAGTTTCACCATGTTGGCCAGGCTGGTCTCAAACTCCTGACCTCAGGTGATCCACCCGCCTAGGCCTCCCAAAGTGCTGGGATTACAGATGTGAGCCACCATGCCCGGCCAAAATATCAACATTAACAGGAGTTTGGCTTAGAATCCTTTCTACTTTCACCTTCAAGTCTAGCCTCTCATTGTTTAAAATAAACATCTTGTGTACAATAGAAAAGATAAAATAAAAATAGAGTGAAAAAACAAAAAAAATCCCAGGGTTTATGAGTTGATTCCAATCCTCATGGATGACTTTGAGGGATTCAAGACCCGTGGAGGAAGTAGCTAAAGATGTGGTGAAAAATAGCAAGAGAACTAAAAGTGGAACCTGAAGATGTGACTGAAATGCTGCAATCTCATAATAAAACTTGAATGGATAAGGAGTTGCTTCTTATGGATAAGCAAAAGAAAGTGTTTCTTTTGGCTGGGCGCTCATGCCTGTAATCCCAGCACTTTGGGAGGCCAAGGTGGGCAGATCACCTGAGGTCAGGAGTTCAAGACCAGCCTGGCCAACATGGTGAAACCCCGTCTCTACTAAAAATACAAAAATTAGCCAGGCGTGGTGTTGCGCACCTGTAGTCCCAGCTACTTGGGAGACTGAGGCAAGAGAATCTCTTGAACCCAGGAGGTGGAGGTTGCAGTGAGCTGAGATCGCACCACTGCACTCCAGCCTGGGAGACAGAGCGAGACTCCATCTCAAAAAAAAAAAAAAAAAAAAAAATTATTTTTTTCCTCATTCTCATCCAGGCCGTAGTGCAGTAGCATGATCATGGCTCACTGCAGCCTTGACATCCTGGGCCCAAGTGATCCTCTCACCTCAGCGCCTCAAGTAGCTGGGACTATTGGCATACACTACCACACCTTTTTTTTTTTTTTTTTTTAATAGGGACAAGGTCTCCCTATGTTGCCCAGCCTGGTCTTGAACTCCTGGGCTCAAGCAGCCTTCTCACCCTGGCCTCCCAAAGTGTTGACATAACTGGCAGAAACTGAAATGAAATCTACTCCTGATAAAGATGCTACGAACATGATTGAAATGACAACAGAGAGGTTTGAGATTTTGAAGTAAGTTATAATGGGGGTAAAATGCCATCAAACAGCATCACATGCTACAGAGAAATCTTTCGTGAAAGGAAGAGTCAATTGATACAGCAAACTTCATTGTTGTCTTAAAGAGATTTCCATAGCCACCCAACCTTCTGCAGCCACCAACTCTGCTCAGTCGTCAGCTATCAATATTGAGGCAAACCATACACCAGCAAAGATTGACTCACAGCTGATTGTTAGCATGTTTTAAGCAATAAAGCATTCCTTAAAGTATGTACATTTTTAGACATAATGCTATTGCACACTTAGTACAGTATCACATAAACATAACTTGTATATGCACCAGAAAATTCATGACTTTATTGCAGTGGTCTGGAACTGTTGGATGGAATGAATTTTATCTAGAGCCTGGTGAACAGCTTCCCAGGTGTGCATTTAGGGCCTCCTAGGGATCATCAAGTTTTAGGAAACAGGTTTCCTTCTTCCAAAGGCATGGAGAAGGAAGGAAATTTTGCACTGGCCTTTGGGGAGCTGAAGAAGAGCTGGGGGGAGGCTTGTTCTGACATAAAATAGTGACTCTCTCCCTGCTTGAGATGTCCCACAGAAGGCTGTTTCTGGTTCACATTTGCCCCTCTAGGTCCCCTCCCTCCCCTTCATCCTGCTCACTGCCAGAGACTATGCTGGGAGTGGTGCATCGGCGATCTCCAGGCCCTTTGAGGCTCAAGGTGTTCATTCCCTAGCTCCTTCCCTGCCATGTCTGTGTTCCTTCCTCCCTCCTTCCCATCCCAGCAACCACCCTCCTCCTTCCACCAGACCTGGGAACCATCATCCCAACCACAATCGCCCTGTGGTTCTATTACACGTATCAGTAGTTCTCAACCCCACCTGCAACTGGAATCACCTGGGAGCTCCAGCCCCCAATGGTTGATTTAATAGGTCTAGGGTGTGCCCTGAGCATTGAGAATTTTCAAAGCTCCACAGTTGATTCTAATGTGCAGCCACTACCCTGCCCACTACGACCCCCAACCAGGCAGCTGGGGCCTCTGCACCAGCTCCTGCACATGAGTAGGACCAATCCTTTGGCCTTCCTGCCCTGTGCCTCTTCATGGGCAAGGAGTTTGAAGGATCAAGGGGGCAGGCACTGTTCCAGAACCTTTGTTCCCCTTACAAACCATTACCTAGATTCCCAGAACCTCAGGACCTCCAGCCCTTCCCCAGCTCTGTCCTCCAGACAGATCCCTTCATCCTGAGAAGTGGCCGAGGCGTGGCTCAGTACAGAGGGTGGGAGGATGCTGGAGGGGATGTGCTGCAGGAGGGCTCTCTGTGTTCCTGCCATGGGCCCTGCAAATACTGGGGAGGGCTTGTCCCTATATCTACACCCTTATAATAAATCCTTGAATTTACTCATTTCAAGTGTGCAGCAGTTTCAAGACCCTGCACGGAGCACAGACTTAGAAATCTGAGGGGCCTAAAGCCAAGACCACTGGTCATGGAAAAGGAAAAGTTCACATGAGAGGTCCCAGCTTAGGCACTGGGGCAGCCAAGTCATCTCTGCTTAGGAGAGAAAATAAGGGCTGGTAGAGAAAGGGAATTGCTCAAGACAGGCCACACACCCTGCAGCAGAATCATGCTGGGTTGTCTGTATAGGGGAGGGTTGGTGAGGAAGGGCAGAGTGAAGGCCAACAGTTCGGTCCCAGAATAGGGAAGGCTGGGTGGACCAGGCCTGCCTCCAACTCTACCCTTGAACCAGACTGCAAACACTCAAGTTATGCAAATAGATTATCCAGCCTCACAATGGAGAGGGAACAGATACAATTAAATACAACCTTGCTTTCCATTTTACTCATGTTTGGCAACTAATTGATTTTTTATTTAACTAATTGATTTTTAGTTTTTTAACAACTTTATCAACATCTTCATATTTTTTGAGACAGGGTCACCCAAGCTGCAGTGCAGTGATGCGATCATGGCTCACTGCAGCCAACTTCCTAGGCTCAAGCTGTCCTCCTGCATCAGTCTCCTGAATAGCAGGGGCTACAGGTGTGTGCCACCACGCCTCGCTAATTTATTTTTTGTACAAAGACAGGGTCTCACTTTCCTACCCAGCCTGGTCTCAAACTCCTGAGCTTAATGATTTTTCCACCTTGGCCTCCTGAAGTGCTCGGATTACAGGCATGAGCCACCATGCCCAGCCCTTCATACTTCTTAATAAACAGATCTAAGACTTCAGTACCAGTATGTAAAGGAAAAGTCCACCTTAATTCAAAAAGAATGAGAGGGGGTCCCAAAAGGAGTTTGTTCTGAGGCCTGTTCTCTGCTCACTGAAGGACGCTTGGCTCAGGGGGCCTCTGGGAGAAAGAGTAGAAGGTTTTGTTCTGCTTTGCAGATAGAGGAACATCACCTCTTACATGCGCTGCTGCCACATAAGGGACTGCCATCTCTGCTTCCATTTCAGTTCTTCCCACTGGCTCCCACTGGCTCTGCTCCCCTAAAACTGTTAAGGTCAAACCAACCACCTGGAATGGTGATGCTACCTTATTGTGCTTTTCCTCACATCAGTTTGGTATAAATGCACTGGATGTTACCGAAGGGTTTATAACCACCAATGTTTGCTCTTCCCATGAGGTTATGCAAACATCAGCTATGGCCACAAGTGACAGGCAGGAAATGACATGTATGTCAGTTGAGACTGCACATCTCCCACACAGATACCTTGACCAACTCACAAAGATTGCAACACTAGCTTTTTTGAGGAAAAACGGGGATAAAAGCAATCAGATTCCCAACCTGGGCAACGTGGCAAAACCGTCTCCACAAAAAAATACAAAAATTAGCCAGGCATAGTGACATGCAGCTGTAGTTGCAGCTACTCGGAAGACTGAAGCAGGAGGATCACTTGAGCCCAGGAGGTTGAAGCTGCAATGAGTCGAGATCATGCCACTGCACTCCAGCCTGAGCAAGAGACCCCATCTCAAAAAACCAGAAACAGCCAGGCACGGTGGCTCACGCCTGTAATCCCAGCACTTTGGGAGGCTGAGGTGGGCGGATCACAAGGTCAGGAGTTCAAGACCAGCCTGGCCAATATGGTGAAACCCCATCTCTACTAAAAAATAAAAAAATAAAAAATCAGCTGGGCCCACGTGGTGGCGCATGCGTGTAGTCCCAGCTACTCGGGAGGCTAAGGCAGAAGAATCGCTTGAACCCAGGAGGCTGAGGTTGCAGTGAGCTGAGATTGTACCACCGCACTCCAGTCTGGGCGACAGAGCAAGACTCCATCTCAAAACAAACAAACCCCAGAAACAATCAGATTCCCCAAGTGCCAGACACCGCACAGTAGAGAATGCCTTTAAACGAGGCATACCCAACATACAGCTAGATAACATCAGCTCTCATTGGTTTAGTCGGTGGTGTACAGAAAAGAAGGGCTGGCAGTGCAGGCTAATTTCATGTTTTTGAATCAGGCTGTAGATAAAGGAGGACAAACAGCCAGTCTGCTGAGTGAAGAAGGAATGGAGCTATGGAAAATACCTGGGAACACTCACATAAAAATAGTGTCCCAAGCTGGTCCAAAAAGGTTGGTACGAAGGTACTGACAAGTCCAAGTTAGAAGCAGTGATTGGGCTTTGGCCCAGGAAGGCAGCCTCTAGGTCATAACATAACCACCAGCTCAGAGCCTGCTGCTAGGGGAGCTACTGGTACTAACAGAGCCGAGATTATACCAGATGCACAACGAGAGGTACCGAGCAAACCCCACATAGCTGCAGTGGGAGTTTCCATCAAGGATGCTCTCATGAGACCAGCTATGGCCAGAGGACAATGTCCTCCAAGACCCCTTTACCTCCCTGTCAGGTTTCTCATACTAAACAGAAAATTATGGTATGGCCCAGAGCAGTCAGGTCCTGGAAGCACCCCTCACATTAAAATGGTCACTCGAGAGGAATGCACACATTTTACAGAGTGTGTTGTGTGAGGCACTGTGGACGATGCCCTCTGAGTGCAGTGGGTGGGCAAGCTCCACAGTGGTCCCTCGGTATCTGCAGATGCTCAAGTCCCTGATGGAAAATGGCTATTTGCATATAACCAATGCATAGCCTCTCATCTACTTTAAATCACCTCTAGATTGCTTATAATACCTAATGTAAACAGTTGTTATGCTTGTATTGTTTAGGGAATAATGACAAGAAAAAAAGTGTATGTTCAGTACAGACAATGTTTTTTCCTGAGTATTTTAAATCTGAGGTTGGTTGAATCTGCGATGCAGAACCTACAGATGGGGAGGGCCAAAGATACGGTGACAGACAAGAAGAGGGGCATGTGGTGGCAGATGTGCAGAGGGCGCTGAAAGGCACCCAGCCAAGCAGGGGCATAGGGTTGGGTTCCAAAAGAGGTATCTCCTAAGCACAGAGCCAATGTGTTTAGGGTTTGAACAGTCCTCTCATATGTCTGTTTTAACCTGGAATCATTTGAGAGAGCCTAAAAAAGCAAATGTTACTCTGACCTGAGCCCTTCCTTAGCTTTCAATTCATTCCTTCCTTGGGTCTGGACCATCCACTGGGCAGGGGAGAAGTGAACCACTCCAGGGATAGGAGCAGCAGCTCCCTGACTCCTCCTCTAGTTTCCCTGGTTCTGGTTTTTGCTTCAAATGATCAAGTGAGGGCTTGAAGTAGGAGGTAGGAGAGAAAAAAACTAAGCCAGGTGTACTGAGTCCCTGAAGAAAATCTGAGGGGGGAGGTTTTCCCTTTTTTGATGGGGGCAGAGGGGCAGTGGGGAGAGGCTAGGGTGCTGGTTCCCACACTGACATACTGTCATTTCCTTTCTTGAATTCTGTGATCCTACAGCAATGCAGGAAAGCAGGTAGTGCGGCACACTGCTGGAGACATTTGAAAAGCAGGCTGTTTTCACCAGCTTGGCACTAGGGGGCCCTGAAGAACAGCATCTTTCACCTAAGGGGAAAGCTACACTTGCCTAGAAATGAAGCCCTGGGAGGGGGTGTCCTCTGATGCCACCTGCTAATCCTCCACCTTTCATGCAGACAGCACTGGGAACCAGGTCCTGCCACATAGTTCAAAACAGATAACCGGCGATTTCTGAGGGACCCAAGTACTGCATGCCAATTGGGGCTGGGACATACTGTGCCCTCTGCTCTTGGTCACTTTAACCCCTCACGCAGTCACAGCTTTGTGTCCCACATGAAAACCAGATCAAGAGTGGCTGATTTGTGAAAACCAGCCAAGAGAGTTGTTTATCCAGTGTCCACGCTGGGCCAATGTAGAGCCATAGTCGATGTCAGCCACAGCTGACATTTACAGGCAAGCTGTACTCTAGGTCCTTTATATTGATCGCCTTTAAACCTAAATTATGAATCGTAACAAACCAATTAAGAAGGCACTACTGAGATGGCCAGTTTACAGCAAAATACAAGGGGAGTAGGACAAACACTGGAAACCTCAACCAAGGGGACAGCTAGGATTTAGAAGCATTTTCCAACATGCCTCACCTGGGTGAGTCACGAGGAAAAACCCTCTTGAAGGAAAAGCTATTCTCAGCCTCCTCTTGATCCCGTGTCACAGACAAATCTGATGAGCCTGGAGGCTGCAGCCTACCATGTCACCAAGCACATCAGCCCAGCACAGCGCCTCCCCTAGAGCACGTACCATCCTTCTCCACAGCCTGCAGCCAACACTGGTCACAAGGCTTTTTGGTGGGTACTCGATTTCAAGCCAGCCTAGTTTTTAGATCTTCCACCCACAGCAGCTTTCTGGGGTCCAACACCTCCCAACCCCACCAAGCACTACGCAGCTACAGGCCTGAATAGATCCTTAGTGACTCCCAAATGATAACGCCTAGATAAGCTGTAAGAATCTCCCAAATACGTCACCCGAACAGGAAATACAGTGGTTGTGAACAGACAACAAATGGAAGAACTGACGGGTTGCAAAAATTTAAACTTCAACGTTAAGTGAAGATGGCCTCTTCTGTGGCAGAAAAAAACACTTTATCTCCAACAATTAAAAAAATTCTTATGATTCAATTCACAAGAACCTTCTTCAACATTTTATCAAAACAGGAGAAAAAGTCTTTGCAAAACTTGGGTTCCATTTAAGATGCATGTTTTTATTTACGTTTTAAAAAATTTTGTAACCAGACAGGATAAAGTAGACAAGAATGTTATTATCTAACTATATAATATTCTCTCAATCTTGTGATCACTAAAATATAACAAAGGATTGTTTTCTATGCTAATTTTCAGGTTGTCCAGTTAAACCATTATTTGGTATCCTTTGAGCAGGTTAGCCTTTCAACTATTTAGAGTTTCTTCTCAGAAACATTCATATATTATACAGGAAACATTCATAGTTTATTTGGGAAACATTCATATTTTATACAAGATGTACAAATTTAAGACTAGACAATTAAAAAAAAACCACCAAATTATAGCCGCAACACTATTCTAGCTGCATTGTGGTGATTATATTGTTCAGTTAGCTGTCCATTATATACAACTGGATTTTAATCGTGCTAGTTACAGAGGGGCCAAAGCACTCATCTAAAGGTAAAGGCGCTCAGGTTTAATGTGCACTTTCATAGCCCTATGAAAACACAACCATTATATACACTGTAAACACCACAGGGCATGAAATCCATCTCCAGCCACAAACATCAATCTCACAGGATCAAGCATACGAGGTCTAAGGTGGGGTGCCTGACTTTTCTTTTTAAGAATACTTTTCATCTACAAGTCCTGCTATTCTTTTCACAGGACACTATTCACTTATTTCAAATATGGTGCCAGTGCTCAAAACATTTCTGGAACCCATTTTTGAGGACTACCTGCAGCATCTGCAGTGAACTCTTCTGAATGTCCTGGATGGTGGTGAGTCTTCATCCTTTGAGGATGGGTTTCATTTAGGAAAACAGACAGAGTTATTCACAGCCAACTGAATCCAACTGTGGGATACCACCCGGGTTCAAATGTGAGATGCCACTATAAACAACAAGACCAATTTTTTTGTACGGCTCGTAAATTTAGAGTTTAGAAAATGCCTGAGCAATGCGGTCCTGATGATGTACAGATTCTTCTAGAGTGATGACTCAGGGGGCTACGCTCATTTGAACCGTGTATCTAGGTGTTTTGCAGTTTTAAAAACCGGTCCTTTTGTTGCCTCTCACATCGACTTTAGTATTCCTCTTCAGCTTCAGTCCCTTTTGCTTTCTTATGGATTGCCCGATTAAAGCTGTGGCAGGCAGGAACCCAGTGATTGTCATGAAGCCCCAGCTTACAGCCAGGGAATCCTTTCTGAGACCGGTGGCAGCACATCCAATACCCTGGCCCATAGGGCAATGCCTGGCAATAGGGCTTGGGGTGCCATCGGCACAGGGACACATCCCCTTTCACATACTTTTTCTTGCATTGTTTGCAAGGATCCTCTCTATAGCGTGGATCTCGAACCCAGCGAGAATCTGCTGGCCTGATATTGTAGTACTCAATGATAAACTTGAAATAGCAGCAGGTACATTTAAGGGCCACTAAACTCTTGGTGGGAAGTAACCTGAAGATTTTTACCATAATGTGGTGGGGCAGAAAAGCCATGTACTGCTGAGGCTCCAAAAGCTGCTGGATTTTAAACCTGGTCTCCAGGAAGTCATGCGACACCTGCTTCTTCCAACTGGATGCCTCAAGCACTGGTAATGTACTTTCCACAGAAGAGGCTGGCGGTACAAATGGCTCAGCGGACCCACTTTTTTCCTCAGATGCACTGTCACCCCCAGCAGCATCTTCAAGCTGGCTGGCCTCTGAAGACTCTTTTGTTGTGCTTTCATTCAACTGGGAACAGTCTGACAAGTGCTGACCAGGTGGCAAAAAAAACAACATCCCTGGAACTGGGTCTTCACAGGAGTTTAAAGTGGAAGGCTGGTCTTTCTCTACCTTGGACACAGTGATACTAATGCACAAAGATTCTTTTCTTCTTTGATCAGGATTTTGGCTAGTAAGTGACACAAGCTCTCTGCTCATACAATCAACAGCATCTGTGGGCAATTCAGAGGCTTGGGAATAGGTATGAGAGGAAAAAGGTAACCCAACGAGTTCATCTGTCATTTCCACATCATATCTGTTGCTGTTTTTCACGGCAGTTTGCGAACCCGGCTGTAACTCTGCACTGTCTATGTGGAAACTGACTCCTGCTGGCAATGGGGGGCAGTCCTGAGAAGCACCGTCCCAGGCCTGGTCCTCCTTAGGAGAACAACGATCAGCTCTTGAAGGGCCACAATCCACAGATACAGACCCCACAGGATTCACCTGAGTGTCGGGTGCCTCCAAGACGCCTTTCTTTGTTTTGCCTTCATCAGCCTGAGTGCTATTTGCAAGCAATACTCTGCCTACATTTCGACGGAAGCTGTTATTCCTTGAGAGGCTCCCAGGCTCACGCTGGCCCTGCCGCTTCAGGCACTCAGACTCCAACTTGGCTACCATGTCGAGGACACGGACTGGCTCGCTCTGTGGTTCACCAACCTCAAGCTTTCCCCTTTCTGCGGCTTCTTCACAAGC
Source organism: Pongo pygmaeus (assembly GCF_028885625.2). NCBI lineage: Eukaryota > Metazoa > Chordata > Mammalia > Primates > Hominidae > Pongo > Pongo pygmaeus. Next base: position 54,026,434 of record NC_072388.2, on the reverse strand, counting down.
TCCTGGGGCAGAATAGGACTCAGACGCTGCAGGCACACCTCTGGACTGGCCAGAAAACCTCACAATCGCAGGTGAGTTTGTGCAGTTTTTTGAACAGCTAGCTAGCAGAGCACTGGCTCTTTGCTCCAAGAAGGCAACCATCTGTATAACTGACAGAGGCCTCCCAGCATAGACTCCATCCCCACTGTCACTCACATAGTGCACAGAACAGTGCTCAATGCCACATGCAAAAGGCTCAGGTTGGTAGCACCTGCTGTTAACTTCCCTCATCCTTTCTACCTGTACCTTGGCTTTTTTAAGATCCCCTGATTTTTTCCTTCTCTTAGTAGCTCTCCCATCAATATCCCAGGAACTTTTTATTTTCATAGATCCTATCCTGTTACTACACTGGTGGGATGCAAAGAATGCAATTTTTTCCTTGGTATTTCCAGGTTTCACAACAGCCCAGATATCAAGTGGTCCTTCTTCTTCGCCCTGGTGGATCGTTGCAGATGGTGCATTCTTTTTGGTTTTAACATTCAAGGTGCTCTCTACAGGACTCTTCCCACTCATACTGCACAGAACATTTGGAGAAAGGATCCCAAATGGCTTTCGAGATGATGATTTACCGAGAGAGGCTGAAGGAAAGATACTTGGTGTTATGTGGCTAGCTTTGCATGTTTCATCATTTACAGCCTTTTGGTGGTTCATAGGAGTTCTCTGCGTTTCCCTGCTGACTTCCGGGGGGTGCTCTTTCTTCTGGAGCTTCCAATATGGCTTTAGGTGCATAACAAAGCCCCTATAGGAAAGAAATACACATTTGATTCAGAAACCAATTTTGTTTTTAGAAAAAAATGTTTTTAAATTTAAGCTCAGATGGTTCTAGCAACTAAGAAAAACATGTTCTACCAGTTCACTAAATCTTTACCAACTCTCTCATGATAGTTTTTGCTGCACATATCAAGAATAACAAAAAGCCACCAGTTTATATGGTGTGTAATACTTTTTTTTTTTTTTTTACAGAAAATAAATTGGTTTTGACTGAAGAACTTCAGAAACTGACTTCAGTTAACATTTGGTAAACTTTAACCTTTTAAATTAAAAAAAATCTAAACTTCCTGAAAACAACTAAGTATTAGGCATAGTATAGAAGAAAGGAAAGTATAAAAAGAACTCCTCCATGATCCCTATTAGATTTTTAAACACTCTTTCTAGAACATCACAATTAGCATTTTATTAGTTGCAAACAGCCCATCGAAATTATTGCTTCCTGGCCGGGCATGGTGGCTCACATCTGTAATCCCAGCACTTTGGGAGGACAAGGCAGGCGTATCACCTGGGGACAGGAGTTGAAGACCAGCCTGGCCAACATGGTAAAACCCTGTCTTTACTAAAAGTACAAAAATCAGCCAGGTGTAGTGGGGCATGCCTGTAATCCCAGCTACTCGAGAGGCTGAGGCACAAGAATTGCTTTAACCTGGGGGCGGAGGCTGCAGCTAAGATCGCACGCACCACTGCCCTCCAACCTCGGCAACAGAGCGAGACTTTGTCCCAAAAAAAAAAAAAGAAAATTATTGCTTCCTAAACTATTCCCATACCACTGAATACTGAATATTTAGATGTTTACAATTTTTCATTTGTTTCCTTGTGTACTCTGCCCATCTATTAGTCTTGATTTTCTAAATAATCTATGTGTAGAAACATTTAACTGTCGAATTTCCTGTAACCATCTTAAATATAGACCCTACAGTCCTTATTAATTCTAAAACCATTTTAAACTAGCTCAGAAAGATGGTGCCTTGTTTTGGTCCTTGGCCAGGGGTAGAGATGGGAGCTATTTCAGAAATGAGACAAAAAGATGATTACATGCAGAGACTAGTGTTCCAGTCCCTGCCATATCACTGATTATCTAGACATGGTGATTTTACCTTAGGCAAGTCACTTCCTCTCTCAGTCTCAGTTGAAACGTTAACTGAGGGGCTGAAATACTAGATAACCTAATGAACCTGTCAATGTACAATTTACATAAAACAGCCCACTGCTACACAAAACACCCTGGATTGAGGAAAGAATGTTTTCTAGGGATGCCTGGACTCCTGCAAAATAAACCTAGAAACTAAAGATCTGCAGTCCCAGTTTGGTGGGAGTGAGGCAACAGCACCTACAGGTCTAAGCACATGAAGTTTCACCTACTCTTGCTCACTGGGACAGCAGCTGAACACATACATCTCAGACAGCTCAGGATATTCATCCTCCTTTGCTCCACATTTACTGGGTACCTGCCATATGGCAGCCTCTGTGGTAACTGATTTCAGGTTATCAGTTTTAATCACCAAGAATGAAAGTGATTGTCTGGAACAAGTTTACCTTTCACCTTCAACTTTTAAATCCTACATTCTAGTCTCAGATAAAAGAATTATGGATATTGATATCTTCTAGCCAGATAAAGAGAAATTTTGCATTTAAAGCATACAAAGTGTTTTTTAAAAGATATCCCTGAAATAGGAGCCAGGCATGGTGGCTCACACCTACAATCCCAGTGCTTTGGGAGGCATAGGTGGGAGGACCCTTTGAGGCCAGGAATTTGGGACCAAGTTTATTCCTGGTGATAAAAACTGGTATCTGAAAACAGTTACCATAGAGGCTGCCATATGGCAGGCACTCAGTAAATGTGGAGCAAACGAGGATGAATACACTGAGCTGTCCAAGATGTATGCTTCAACTAGGAAAGCCTGGGCAACACGGCAAGACCTCATCTCTAAAAAAAAATTTTTTTTTAATTAAGCCAGGTGTGACGGCACATGCCTGTAGTCTCAGCTAATGCGGTGGCTGAGGCAGAAGGATCGCTTGAGCCCAGGAGTTTAAGGTTACAGTAAGCTATGATCACACCGCTATACTCTAGCCTGGGCAATACAGCAAGACCCTGTCTCCAAAAACAACAACAAAAAACCCAACCAAACAAACCCAACCAACCAACCAAACAAAACCTTTGAAACAGATCTTATCAGGGTCTTTCTGATCTTTGGCAATTTATAGCCTAATCGTCTGTAAAGATCTTCCCCCTTTCTACACTGTGACATTTTTAATAGCTTTCTATCATTATACTGTATAGTCTTACAAATAGAGCTACCCAGAATTCAAGAACAGATGACATATAAATGAATAAAAGAGGCACACCTAGTGCTGTCTCTCTGTGCCAACTATTTTTTGCATTTTCATATCCGTTCAACCCCATTCCTAAATGAAATGAAAGAAATGGAAGTGTTGAAAAACCCAATAAATTCTCACATAATGATCTCATTACACAGTATCTATGAATAAATTTAAATTAAACTTTAGCAATATGTGCGCCATTTTGCATTGCACAATATGTTCTCTTTGACTTCTTCCCCCATATATTATTTTAGGTGCTATTATTGACAGACAGGGACATTAAAAAGAAACTAATGTAATTACAGAAGGCTTTTATTTGCATTCAAGCTTTAAAGTCAGCTCAACTAACACTTTGTGTACAAGATTTTAGCGAGATTAAAATAGGAGATGATCCCAGGGAACAGATGTGAGGGAAGGAAAATAGCCAGTAAGGACACACTGGGTGACTGCTGAAAAGTGGGGTGATTCTGTGAGACCCCTGAAAGAAGCAGGACATTTAGGCACCAGCTCCAATCCCTCACTGGTTGAAGGTTGCCTGAGGTTAGCCTTTCCCCATCATTTGCTGGGTTTGAGAGCCCTGAGGCAGAAAATAGAAAGCTGTTGGCAAGACGTAGAGAAACTACAAAAATCTAAGTTTTGTTTGAAACCAGTGATGGCCTGAGAGGATATAATGCAGGGAGCAAAGGGCATCTGCTGCAAAAATCCATAAAGCAAAAACTTTAAATCTCCAACAGATTACAACAGACGGTGGCACTTTCCCACCCCCAAGTCACCCCCACACACAAAGACAGGCATGGGTGGGGTAAAGCTCCAGCTAGGTTTCCATGGTTGCCAACCTCTTCATCACAATTGTATTTTCAAGTATTGCTATAATAAAGTCCTGCTCTCTTGCAATAAAATAAAATGCAGGTTTATAGCACCTACACATCAATGTTCCTTAGATTCTCAGAAAGGCCCTTAGAAGAAATTATGATCCCCTAGGCCCGCTGAATCACAATTTCTCAGACTGGGCCCAGAATCTGTTTTTAATGTTAGGTTGAAATTGGAAGGGACTTTAGAGGTCATGTGTTAGATCTAATGTAAGAGTGGGATTCTGGATGTGGACTGGGGTGCTGAGCTACTAACGGGTAAGGTGGAACTGCCCAACAAAATGCCAAGCAGATAGTCCATACTGAAGCATCTCATCTAAGGGCTGGGTAAAAACACACCCGTTTTCTTGATATTTTCTCTTTAAAACACAATAAACTCAATGACCTTTTTTCTCTTAATTTCCTGGCTTCTAGAGCTGAAGGTCAAATGCCCTTTTTATTGCCAAATTCCCTCTTCAACCACCAACTCCTCAGTTTCTTTGACATAACCTTCCCAGCTCTCTTCTTCCCCAGCCCCTAAACATCAGTGTTCTTCATAGTTCTTTGTTTCTAGACCACTACTCTTCTTAAGCTATATATCTAAGTGATCTCTTGTAGTTTTAACTCAAACATTTCCAGTGACACACTCTCCCCAACTTCATATCCCACAGCCTGGTAGACATACTCACCTGGATATCAAAAAGAATCTCAAAATCAACACTACTAGTTAATGACAGCCTCAAGTACACCTAGTCCATTAAGCCAGAAGCTTGAGTCACTTAGATTCCTCCTTTCTGATCCCCACATCTCATCAACAAGTCGCTAAACTGTGCCACTCTTTATCCCTAGCACAACTGCCCTAGTCATCTCTGCTACATTGTCATCAGTTATTGGAAAACCTAACCTCTATCAATACAAGCAAAGTGCTGAGGCCCATTCCAGCCAACCTGACAGCTTTACTCCTGCTTTGCTCTACCATACTTCACACTTTGAAAGCTTGTTCACAGAACCATGACTACTAGACTAGGTAGTGAAAGCCAATCATATTAAGATACAATTTGAAGGCAGCCAAGACCAAGACCATAAAACATATAGCATCAGATTCTTTATACTAACCTCCAACCTACAAATGTTCATTTCCTTCTACTCATTTTTTATTTATTTAATTTCGTTCTTTCTGAGGCAGGGCCTCCCTCTGTCACCCAAGCTACAGTGGCGTGATCTTGGCTCACTGCAGCCTCAACCTCCCAGGCTCAAACAATCCTCCTACCTCAGCTTCCCAAGTAGCTGCAACCCCAAGCACATGCCACAATGACCAGCTAATCTTTTAAAAATTTTTTTGTAGAGACAGGGTCTCACTAAGTTGCCCAGGCTGGTCCTGAACTCCTGGGCTCAGGTAAGCCTCCCACCTTGGCCTCCCAAAGTATTGGGATTACAGGAGTGAGCCACCACACCCAGCCCTACCTGTTTATTATCAGAAATGTCCTAACCGCTCTGGGCTAGACACTGGTATAAATGTGAGTAAAACATAGTTGCTGCCCTTGAGACAGAAAAGCAAACAGACAATTACAACAAATGTTATACGTGTCAGAAGGATAGCACAGGGTGCTGTGAGAGCCCATGGGGAGAGCAAACTAACACAGGAACAGAAAACCAAACACCGCATGTTCTCACTGTGGGAGTTGAACAATGAGAACACATGGATACAGGGAGGGAAACATCACACACTGGGGATGTTGGTGGGTGGTGGGGGTGGAGGACAAGGGGAGGGAGAGCATTAGGACAAATACCTAATGCATGCAGGGCTTAAAACCTAGATGACAGGTTGATAGATGCAGCAAACCACCATGGCATGTGTATACCTACGTAACAAACCTGCAAATTCTGCACATGTATCCCAGAACTTAAAGTAAAAAAAAAAAAAAATACACATACACAAAAATTAACATTGGGCTTGAGTGCCTACAAGACAGAGATATCCAGGAGGCGAAATGACTCAGGTCTGGTCAAGAGTAACAGGAGGAAAGGAAGAAGACAGTTGTCACAGAAACATTTCAATGAGGAGAAAGTTTTCTGGATAGAAATAACAAGTCTTTTTCCAAAATTTTTCACAATGACCATGTATTACTTTCATAATCAGGAAAAAAAAAAAAGTCTGTAAAAGGAAGGCACAGTCAGCAGCAAGGTCAAATAAAGAATTGTGCCCACTTGGTGATAACGACCCCTGGTGACCCTGCTGTGAGGAAGTACAGTGGACAAGAAGTCAAAAGTTCATGATGGAGGGGTGACTAGAAGGTGAGAGTGTGAGCACCAACTACAGCGACTCTCTCACTAAGCTTGGCTATGAAGGACAGTCTCAACATACCTGTCAGCTTAAATCCTTTCCAGGTCTATGGGGACATAGAATAGTGAACCAGGTATAATTTGAGCAACTTTATTCCAGTAAAGGCCCAAATCCTGCATTCAATAATTCCAGTATTCCTTTTAGACTCTTAAGTTCAGCTTAAAAAAGTAAAGAAAAGAAAACTCTCACCTAAAGACAGTATACACTCCCCAAAATGAAGCCATAAAAGACAACTAAACTTTCTTTTTTAAAAAATGTACTTGGATAAATCCTAACGCCTAAAGAGTCATACTAACTCTTGTCCACAGAGGGGTAAACCTGATGAAGAATCGAATGACAATATGTGGGTCAGAATAGGAGAAAGGATGAGATTTCTCTTAGTGCTAATAGGAAGCCACAATATCAAAGGCAGATGCCGGTTTTCTAACTTGCTAGTCTTCAGCCTTGCTTATCAAAATAAGTTAGAAGACAAGGCAGTTCATGTTTCTTTCTGCTTCAGTAAAGGCACAGGAATGCTAATTCCAAAAAGGAGTCACTTATTAGCATAAGAGCCACTCTTTATTTATAAAAATCGGAGGAATAATGGCAGGGGGCGTGGCTCATGCTAGTAATCCCAGCACTTTGGGAGGCCGTGGCGGGCAGATCACCAGGTCAGGAGTTCCAGACCAGCCTGGCCAACATGATGAAACCCCATCTCTACTGAAAATATAAAAATTAGCCGGGCGTGGTGGCGTGTGCCTGTAATCCCAGCTACTCAGGAGGCTAAGGCAGAATTGCCTGAACGCGGCAGGCGGAGGTTGCAGTGAGCTGAGGCCGCGTCACTGCACTCTAGCTCTGGGCGACAGAGCAAGACTCCATCTTGGGAGACCAAAAAAAAAGAAAAAAAAAATTCGGAGGAATAAAAATAGAATAGTATACAAAGGCCCCTTCTCATTATATAATACCTTTAGAGAAGAAAAAAGTATACAGTAAGAAAATTCATCATTTGTGTCTTAAAAACTGTAAAAGCTTCCAGAGACCATCTTATGACAGCCTTCTTCACTGGACCATTGTACAAATGATTAGCAACTTCAGCAAAGTGCTGCAGATATATATAATGAAATCCTTGTTTTTACAAATGAGGAAGCACAAATAAAGTGACTTCTGAAGCCCCACAGCTAGACAGTGGTAAAATTAAGATAGAATTAGATAGGAAATACAGTCTCCTGGATCTACACTTTCCCCACTATGAAGGATGAGGTATCAAAAACCTATGATAAATTATGACACAAATAAAATTAAATAATTCTGACAGCATCTATTCCAAGAGCTTTTATCTTTCAAATTAGGTCAGTTTTTCATAAGTGCCACATAAAACTACTACACAGAGCTGTGATGCATTAAGGCAGACAGATCACATAAACCATACTAATCTAAAAGCATATAAAAGGCTGTTTCGATGGCTATTAAATTGGAAAAAATGCCAAGACCAGGAGGGTGTGAATATAGGCAGAGGCACAAGAAAAGACTTCCCCCTCCATATGTCTCTAAGCACTGACAGAAAGAATGCATCCAACTCCCACAGCATGCCTTTTTTAAAAAAGGAAAAAAGGGAGAAAAAATAACCCTATCGGTCAGAAAATGCAGTATTTCTCAAATTAACTTCCAAAATATTGGGGGATGACTTTTTCGGGGAGGCAGTCCACTCCTTCTTTTATTTTTAGGGAATATTCTCTAAAATCAATTCATGGAACTTCTAAATTTTGCCTTACGAGGATTGGGTGGTTAGGGTTAGTGGTGAACGACAGAAAAATCCTTTATTGTCTGTTAATGGATACTGAGTAATAGAATGGCCTTTGGAAACACATGTATGGTTTTCAAAAACTCATTGCTCACAGCTTCCATCTTAGAATTCACAATGGTATTTAAATACAGCACACCTACCTGCTTCAAAGTTATCTATAATATTGACCAAATGAAGCTAACTTCCAGAAAGTAGAGAAAGGTCTATGATAAGTTTGATGGGACAACAAAGTATCCAAAACATATTAAAAAGGAATATTGACAAGTTGGGAATGACAGCCACTACACTTTGGTTTTCTATTGTGCTCGCAATAAATGAAACACCTAATACAGTTTGACAGTATTACAAAATAGTGAATTAGTAATATTATGCAAATTTACACAGTTCCCCAGCCCACTTTTGTTGGAGTAGGGAGGGAAGAGAAGGGCCTGGAGGAAAGAACTTCTGCTTAAGCTGTTGTGAATTATTAAATAACACTTCAGGATAGAGACAAAATAAAGTACTCCATTTTGTTAAACTTAATGATGTTTAAGTTAATTCGCAGTCATTTCCTATTGCTCCTATGACATAATGCCAAACACCCACAAAACTCCAGCATATCACATTTACTGCTAAGCAGGCAAATGAAAAGTCTACCAGTGGTAAATGCCACTAGAATGAACAACAAAATGCAGATGAAACCTCATAAATAGTTAAAGTCCAAAAAAATTAATACATTTTGAAAAGTACATTGAGCATTACCAGGAAAATTTAATTTTCAAGGATTTTCAGATATTCAGAGTTCCTGTTAACAACTCTCTTGAATATTTTACCTATTCTAATATTTTTTACAGAAACTGAAGGAAAACAAAACTCCTATCCCTTTGCATAGCAAACCGCTACTTCCTCGAGTGAGCTGACGCTTGCTTTTACTTTGAAACCAATCATTCTTCCATATGACAAAGATCCTTTGCTTGGCCAAACTTGAGTAAGGATTCCGAACTTTCTTCCAGGCCCATCTGTGCACTTCCTTACAAAATCCAGTTTTAGCAAAAGACCCCCTCCCATCTTCAATATCTGATCAGGTTCTTCATTTTCCACCATCCCCCAGGTGATGTCTGATCACCCTGGCTTGTCTTCAGCAAGAATCCTGTTAGATGGGTTTAGCCAGAATCCCCCTTACTCCAAATGTTTCCTCTTAGTAGTTTACCTTCGACTGACCCCTACCCTGCTCCTTGCCCATGATGTATTTGGAGTTGAACCCAATCTCTTTCCTTTGCTGCAAGACCCCACTGCAGTGATCCCTATACTTATCGCGATGGTCCTGAATAGTCTTCTTTGCCCACCTTTAACAAGTATGTTTTTTCTTTAACATGTATTTTTATGTAAACATAAATTTTTTAAAAATATTTTTAAGGCAATAGCAATTTCTGACATCACTTGCAGTACTTTCAAAGAGTTGATCAGTGCTTTAATATATGCCCTATTTGACCAAAATGTAACTCAAACAAAAGGCTCTCTCTCTTAAGGGGTAATATTCAAGATTCCAAGGCTAGCCTTGAACCCAGTTCAAAAATCCATTATGTGTCAAATAACATTTGATATGAAAAATAAGAGTACAGCTACTAATTCTAGAGTATAAATGCAACCTGACACTGCACACATCTGCCACCATACACACAAATCCCTGGCTGGACAATGATCTTAGGCCAAGTACCTAACACATACCACCTGGGCACAGGCTGGCCCATTAACACAGTTATACGTAACTGAATTTTAAAATGGCTTGACCCCAGGGAAAGAAAAAAAGAGGCTAAAATAAAAATTAGGAGCCAGCCAGGCATGGTGGCTCACATGTGTAATCCCAGCACTTTGGGATACCAAGGCAGGAGGATCACTTGAGCACGAAAGTTCGAGACCAGACTGAGCAATACAGGGAGGTTCCCTATGTACCACCCCACTTCCAAAAAAAAAAAAGCCAAGCATGATGGCCTGTATTTGTAGTCCTATTTGGGAGGTGACCATGGGATTGCTTGAGCCCAGGGGTTAGAGGTTGCAGTGAGCTATGATCATGCCACTGCACTCCAGCTAGGGCGAAACAGAGAGACCTGGTCTCAAAAGCAAGCAAACGTTGGTAAAAATTCAGGGTAACAAGTATTAGTGCACCAAGCAAAATAGTTTGCTTGCTAGCCAGGCACAGTGGCACACCCCTGTACTCCCAGCAACTCGGGAGGCTGAGGTGGAAGGGTAGCTACAGCCCAGTTGTTTGAGTCCAGCCTGAGCAACACAGCAAGACCTGGTCTCTAAAAATAATAGTTTGCTTATAGCATCAATGTAGACAAAAGAGTTGGCAAGTTAAGACTTCTGTCGGCAATACTGAGTGGGAGTGAAGGGGGTGGGGAATTACTTCAGAAATAGGCCCCGTGGTGTTTACCAAAGAAAGCCAAAACCACTGTCCTGCCTGCCCACCTGTTGAGTAACTGTTCTTCCTTCTACCACATGCCTCTAGGATCTGCTGAACCAAGGCTGAAGTAGCAGTATGTGCACTGGCTGGTTAAGGTATACTCTGTTTAGAATTACTACTTGTAAAGAAATGAGATTTATGGTCAACAGAAAACTAAAAAAATTGCTGCTCTGGTGCTTGTTTTTGTAGCTTACCAAGGCATATTTAACTATTGGGGTTAAAAATGAGCATTCCAAGAGGTACTGTGAGAAATAAATCTATACTATAGATAAATCAATCATTGGGCACCAAGAGCCCAAACTGTAATGTTATCTGGTGTATTTGTCTTATCCTCCAAACAAAACTATTCCTTAAGTACACAGAGGGAATCTTCATCGTTGTATATTATTCTGCAAGAATCTGACAAAACTTGGAATTCCTAAAGCCATATATAAAGGATAATGGCTTAGACAAAGGATACAGAGCACCTAGTTTCAAGGTAAAATTTGGGCCTTTGGAACCAGTTTAGCATAGATCCAGGATTGGGGGAGGGAGGGCAGGTGATTAAAGGAGCAGTTACAAGTCCTTCCCTAGGGAAATTCCTGAATGTCAGTATATATTACTTAATATGGTTATGATCATATTGTACATACAATGTACTTTTTATCACAGGGAGATATTTTCCATATTACATGGTCTTCAAAACCAATATTGTAAATGTGTAAGTACCAGAATATATTTAACCATTCCCTCTAAACCTGGACATTATAACATTTTCATGAATACTGTCTCTTATGCATTTAAGGGTATGTCCTTAGAAAATATTTCCAAAAGTGAAATTATTGAGTCAGAGTGTATTTTCACAACTGGATATATCTTGCCCAACTACTCTCCAAAGGGACAATGCTAATTTTCACTGCTACCAGCAAGACAAGCGTGCAAGTTTTATGGCAAGGATTTTGTATCTTAGAGAACTGTTATTTTTTGTTTTTGTTTTTTTGTTTTTTTTTGAGATGGAGTCTCGCTCTGTCGCCCAGGCTGGAGTGCAGTGGCACGATCTCGGCTCACTGCAAGCTCTGCCTCCCGGATTCACGCCATTCTCCTGCCTCAGCCTCCTGAGTAGCTGGGACTACAGGCGCCCGCCACCATGCCCAGCTAATTTTTTGTATTTTTAGTAGATGGGGTTTCACCGTGTTAGCCAGGATGGTCTCGATCTCCTGACCTTGTGATGCACCCACCTTGGCCTCCCAAAGTGATGGGATTACAGGCGTGAGGCACCGCGCCTGGCCTGTTTTTAGGCCTAAGAAAAGAAACCAAGGTAAAGCTAGAGATAAAAGGTACAAATGAGTAAGAGGAGAATAACTTGTTTTTATTCTAGAATAATAACAGCTCTAATACGTCTACAATGTTTACTATGTGCCAGGTACTGTTTTAAGCTCAAAATATCCATAAAACCCCAAGAAGTACATACTCTTATCTATAAATGTAGATGAAGAAACTGAATCAGAGATGGGTTAAGGAACTTACAAAGATCAAGGTCACAATACCCATAAAAGAAGTCCATACTCGTTGGCCGCAGTGGCTCATGCCTGTAATCCTAACACTTTGGGAGGCCGAGGTGGGCAGATCATGGGGTCAGGAGATTGAGACCATCCCGGCTAACACAGTGAAAACCCATCTCTACTAAAAATACAAAAAATTAGCCAGGTGTGGTGGCACATGCCTGCAGTCCCAACTACCCGGGAGACTGAGGCAGGAGAATTGCTTGAATCCGGGAGGTGGAGGTTGCAGTGAGCTGAGATCGTGCCACTGCACTCCAGCCTGGGCGACAGAGCGAGACTCCGTCTCAAAAAAAAAAAAAAAAAAAAAAAGTACATACTCTTATCTCCAATTGTAGATGGAGAAACTGAATCAGAGGCAAGTTAAGAAACTTGCTAAGATCGCACAGGAAGCATATCATGGAGCTGTATATCTGTGCAGTCAGGAGTCAAAGCCTATGCTCTTACCACTACACTATGCAATGAGGAAAGGAGATTCTGAAGGGCCCATGGCAGGGTACTCCTCAGCAAGCTTATCTTCAAGTGGTAAGTGGAGTATAAGATGTGTGACTATGAAAGGAGGCAGAACTGGGGCTTCAGGTTCAATTCTGGATGCCTCAAATTTGACACCTTACTTAAAATTAATTCATTTGTTTATCAAATATTTAACTTCCCTCTAAGTGTCGGATATTGTGCTAGCCTGCGGCTTCAGCATGAACAAAACTGAGGAATTTCTGCCCTCAAGGCACTTTTGAGAGAGATGCATCAATTCCTTAGCCTTTTCATTTCCAAATCTATAATTTTCTAATGTATTGAAATCAACTTAGCAATAAAAGCAGCCATCATTAGAAACATTCAAGTTTTATTTTTGGCAAAAAGAGACTTCAAAAATTGAATATGATAGTCTTGAGCAGAGGCCTGAGGACGATGACATTATCAAAGAGTAAGGCTGGTACAACTATACAGAACACACGGAAGAGAATATGCATAGATAAGCTGTTGTGTCAATTTATAACGCATTTATTTACAAAAAATTGTTCCATAGAATGAGAAATGCTAGAGAATAGAAGAAAATAGCATTAAAATATAACCATAGGCATGGACCAGGTGCAGTGGCTCATGCCTGTAATCCCAGCACTTTGGGAGGCTAAGGTGAGTGAATCCCTTGAGTTCAGGAGTTAGAGACCAGCCTGGGCAACATGGTGAGACCCTGTCTCTACTAAAAATACAAAAATTAGCCAGGCACAGTGGTGGACATCTGTGGTCCCAGCTACTCAGGAGGCTAAGGCAAGAGGATCTCGAGTCCAGGAGGTGGAGGTTGCAGTGAGCCAAGATCGTGTCATTGCACTCTAGCCTGGGCGACAGAGTGAGACTGTCTCAAAAAAAAAAAAAGAGTGAAGAGACCTACCAACCAAACACACCACATAGGATTCTGAGTCAGACAGACCATAAAACAGTATGTGTGTGTGTGTGTGTGTGTGTGCGCGCGTGTATATATTCTGTATGTGTATAGCAATTTTTTTTTTTACATTTCTGGGAAGTTCTCAAAATGTGTGTATGCATTTTTAAGTCCTCATCTCTTACAGATACATCCTGAAATACTTTTAGATTAGATGATATAACGTCTGGGATTTCCTGCAAAATAATATGGGAGAAAGAAATGGTTGGGAGTATTGAGCAAACAAGACTGGCTATGAGATGATCAACTGCTGAAGCTGCATGATGGCTCTAAGTGGGGGGTTTCTCACTACTATTTCTGTACATAGCTAAATTTTTCCATAATTATTGGTTTTTAAAAAGGAGAACTAAACAAATGGGAGCATTTGGAAAACACTGGATGAATGAGCCTTAAAATGTTCATTATGTACATACAGTATAGAGCCACAAACTGTCCGATTTGGAGTTAGGAAACTGGAATTCAGTGGTTCCCTGGGCCAGGCAGCTCTGCAGGGACTGATCTGAAGTCCCTCCCAACTGAGCCCCAGGCTGTCTGATGTAGTTGCTCCTTCCTGGTTCAAACAACGGGCACCAACATAAGTTCTTGCCCTATTCTATACCCATTACTGAAAACTGAACAGGAAACAAATCAGAAAGCAATTTTTAAAAGATAAAAAGAAAAGGAGACAAACACATGGGAAGTCTAACAATAAAAAAGAACTGAAAGACAACAACAGTCAAGACCAATCAATCCAATTCCTAATTAAATACATATAATTTTCAGTCCCTCATTCTGTAATCTAAATGAGCAGTTTAATTAGTACCTGAATCTGCCTTGTATAAGTGCACTTAACTTTCATACTTTAAAGATATATATATATAAACATTTAAATAAATGCATAGGAAATTTTACCATTCAAAGGTATCTCATTGGAAATCCTTTTATAACAAAAATAGTCACCTCCTACATTCAGTCATGTAGGAAGGGAAAATGACAGTACTAATTTTAAAATATTAATAGTGATGTAGCCATTAATATTTTTTGAACAGTTGGCATGTAGTTATACATTGCTCTAAAGAGCTTCATTATGTATATATGGATATAAATTTCATCTTCAGGACAACTGTATGAGCTAGATATAATAATTATTCCCATTTCATAAACACGGAAACTGACTGATTAAAAGTGTAATAAGCATTTTTAAATGATCAATTATACAAATGGCAGTTCATCTTATATACTAAGTACTGGGTCATTTTTTAAAATGTGCTTTATAGAGGAATTTTAAACAAAGCCAAATGCACACACATGTAACAAACAGTCAGTCAAATGAGTTGCCTAAAAGTCACCAAACTGGTTGTACAGAGGTTCCTACATACATTATATTTATTATTGTATTTTATACACCCTCTAATCCCAGTGGTTCTTCATTATCTAAAAGGAAGTATAAGTCACAGATCAAAGTCAGAAGTTTGTTTTAACAGAAATGTTTCCCATTGCCCAGGAAATGGCTGAAGATAACTGAACATACACAGACTCAAGATGAACAAAAAGCCAAAGGAAAGCATTACCTACCATCAACTCCTTAAGGGCAGGATCCCAGGTATGACATTTTTATAACCCCCCTAACCCCAGGATCAAGCACAGAAGACTTTTCACATAAGAGGCACTTTTCCATAAAAAGTAACCACCACAAACTACAACTGCACTCTAGTTCCCTACATCTTCAATCTGATCTCCAAATAAAGGAGGAAATAATGCTAAGGCACTCCTTTGACTAAAAGCACCTGCCCTTCACCTGCACTCCACTCAATCCACTGCAATGGGTCAACTTAACTTGCTGGGTGGGAAACCCAGTTGGAAAAGGCCAGCCATCCCACTCTGGGGACCATTTCATAAGCCCTGTTCCCCAAATCCCACTATACCTCCCACAAGGAAGAGTTTGTTCTACCACAAAACTACCTTATTTCTCTACAAGTCTGACCATCTTGTCACCAATGGATGAAAACTCAGCGCAGCAGTAGTCAATCTTTTTCAGATGCTGGACCCTTCCGAACATCTGAGAAAAGGTCTAAGTTCTCTGCCACCCAAAAATACCAAAGCACACACATAAGTGATTTTGGCAAGATTTTGGGGAAAGCTCAGGGCTCCTGATGAAGAGCTTCCACCTGAGTTCCTTTAACTTGCCCTTCACGTTCACAGTGGCCTGATCCTGTCAATTTTACTTTTCCTCTCTGCTTTGTGAGCAACTTTATCATGCTTTACCCACTGCAACTACCGAAACCACTTCTCCAACTGGCTCCTCATTGCCCAGATCACACCTACTGCCCCACCCCCACCCCATCAATATTACCCAATGGCTACTAACTACATGCCTCCGTTGAATTCCCAGAACTGTGCCTTCCCAGGTTCTACCCTGGGACACTTCCCAGGTTCTACCCTGTCTTCAAGATAGAAGTAATCTTATTCTTTTCTGTGTCCATCATAGGGCATACAGCACAGTGCCCTGTACATGTAAGTAGTCATTAGAGTGAATATGCATCAAACCTAAAGACTTAAACCAGCCAGTCAGCAAGAATCTCATAAGTGGAAGTTTATGAGAGTCTGACTAATCAACCCTTGAGCAGCCCACGAACTTAATGCAATTAAGCAACTCCACCTGATTAGCGCCCTGCTTTCTCTGAGATGAGCGGTGGAAAAGGTAGAGAAAAAGAGGCCACTCTTCATCTTGGTTACTGTTCTGCAAAGCACAACAGGCTCTGGCTTGTGTAGCAGCTTTTTTCCAGCACTCTAGTTACTAAAACATTCCTATGTAATCAGATTTTAAGGAAAATTCTACTCAGCAGCCATGTGTAAACAAACACTTCCACAATAAAGTTATTTAACATAATACTATCAGTTTAACTAGAATAAAAACAACTTTCATGTTGTTAATAACCTCCAGGACGGAACAATCTAGACATGCAGGCATTCAGCTATGAGTTAGGTGACCTCCCTCTCATTTTCAAAGCACCAAACCACATCCTTTAAATACTAAAATATACAGACACTAAGTCCCAACAAGAAACACTATAAAGTCTCCCCATGACTCTTTACTACATTAAACACAGCTGTCTAATAGGGTCATGTTTACATACATTAAAAAAAAAAAAAAAAGCCACCCCAGCATTAGCACTAACAATATTCCTGATAAAAAGACTCCTACACACCCAAACTAGAAAGGAACAGGACACCAACAAGCTTAAAAATACTTCTATCTTTAAGGTTTATGTTATAAAAACATAATTAAACTATATCCTGTTATGTTTACATTTTGGTTATTTCTGTGTAACAGTTTTTATATATTTTTAAGAGCCACAAGGTTTTATTAATTACTTCAATAGGAAACTCACTTCCCTGGTTCTAGATTAATTGTAAAGTATGCACAGTTCACACTCAGAACCATTAGGTACTTCAATTATTAACAAACCAAACCACAAAGGAGAATCTGATACCCAAGATCAGATTTTAGTGCTGGGCTATTAGATGGTAAAACTAGAGCATGGCAAACAGCAAAACCAAGAGGGTCAAAGTAAAGGGGAATGTGGTAATAGTCAGAAATTATACAAAACTCCCTCAACAAAAATTTCTGAGAGTAAGCTTATTCTCACTTTCCTGTTACCAATCTTAGAGACAACTATTAGTACAAATAAAGAACAGTAATCATTCCAGCAGTAACCACAGACTGCTGGGATTTGTGTCTTGTGGGTCCAGCTTTTTCCTTGTCCCTCAAAGCAGGAGGCAAGGTCACCTTGTAGCTAACAATAGCCCACTAGAAAGAGAAAACATGCACATCTTCCCTAAACATAACAGCACCTGAGCTGGAAGGAATGTTTTAAATCGACAAAGTATTTTCACAAACATCTCATTTGGCCCTCTTTCTGTTCCCAAATTCATCTGCATCTTGGGGCTAATGCACCAGCTGATCAATCCTTCTCCCCCAGTCTCTGTCCGCTAGTGGCTCTCATGTCACCACAAACAGTGCCTCGTACCCCTCAGTATCTCCATACCTCGCAACCTGCAACCACTGCACAGAAAAGATAAAAGTTTAGAAAGTGAAACTTGCTGAAGATCACGGTAGCTACAGAAGTAGCCATTACATCAAAAGTCAACATTTTCTGATACACTAAAAGTTCAAAACATACATTTTAAGTTACAAAAAAATCTAAATAATGAAGTACACCAAGTTCTCCGTATGAAAACATTTGACAATATGTCCATACTAACACTCAGTCCCATCATGTATTATACTTCCCTCCTAGTTTTAGAAAGCAAAGTAAAAGACAATCTGAGAAAGAGCTTTTTATCCAAAAAGACTTCTACAATAATCAACAAATAATTAAACATTACCCAGATGCAAAACAGAAGTTAATCTGCATTACCTGGGATCTTATGAAGAGCTGATAGCATGAGACCTCAGTTCACACTTAGGCAGACCTTTTAAAAATCAGTTCATTTTTACATAACAACACTTTGAAGGAGAGTAACATTTGCCATAATTATTGCTACTACGTGTGGAATGTATAGGTGAGAAAAATGCCCAAGGATAATAAAAAAGGATGTACTTTAGAGCTCGTGCATTTACTAACGATTTAACACCTACTGTGCTCCAATGTGCTAGAAAACCTGATTTAATGAATGAAAATGAAAGCCAGACAATGTGTGATCAAAGGCTCCAACTGCAGTTCAAGTGGAGAAAAGTAGTGAGAATGAGTTACTACAGTATCTTTAAAAAATGACAAACACAAAAGAATCAGCAGAGTGGGTGTTGGTGTGTGTGTATATATATATATACACCATGTTGATGTGTGTGTATATATATATACACCATGTTGGTGTGTGTGTGTATATATATACACCATGTTGGTGTGTGTGTATATATATACACCATGTTGGGGGTGTGTGTCTGTGTATATATATACCATGTTGGTGTGTATATATATACACCATGTTGGGGTATATATATATACATATATATATACACACACACACACATACACACACCATGTTGGTATTTTTTATATATATATATATATTTATATACACACCATGGTGGTGTATATGTGTGTATATATATGTGTGTGTGTGTGTGTGTGTATATATATATATATTTATTTATATATACAACCACGGTGGTATATATATATTTATGGTTGGTATATATATACCACCACGGTGGCATATATATATTTATATATACACCATGTTGGTATATATATATGTGTATTTTTTATACATATATATTTTTATATATATACACACACACCATGTTGGTACGTGTGTGTGTGTGTGTGTATATATATATATATCACGCCTCAATTTAGTTTTCCAAACTCTAACCAAATTAATATCAAAATAATATTGAGGTGTTATGTATTTATTTGCTCTTTATAGCTGCATATATATTTGTAACATAGAAATTAGAAAATTACATCTATATTGAAGAACCTCAATACATTTCTTCTTTTGGATAGAATTCATACCTTACTCAAATTTACAAACTACTACTCCAGAACAGAAATTATTCAGTGCAGGAGAGGATGAGAGCAGCATAAGAAAAGCCATTAGTATATTTTTACCAGAGAAATTCAATAAAAACCACAAAGAAGGGAGAAATTTCTAGCCAGTCTCCTCCAGATATGCAACACTGGAACTGTGCTCAAATTGAAACTACCTAGTGGGGCCTAAAGAGATCAGGGTATTATAATAGAAGCCCAATCTGTAACCTTGGTGAATTTTCTTCTGTTTCACATCACAAGTCTAAAAAAAATTTCCTGTCTCTAATTTGAATGTTCAAGCAAATCATTTCTCCTATTCAAATCCCACAGTTTGGGAGCTAAATTATCAAACAGATCTTTTATTCACTCACTCAATATATACTGAGCATCTGCTATGTACCAAGCACTCTTTCAGAGACTGGGGATACAGAAGTGAATAAAGCACAAAATCTCCATCCTCAACAAGGTTATGTTCTAGCTGAGAGACAGATTAATAAGGTACACTGTATATAAAAGGCTATGGAGAAAAAAGGGAGCAAGGTATGTGTGTGCCATACACAAATTGCTGATTGACTGAACCAGGGTCTCACTCTGTTACCCAGGCCGGAGTGCAGTGGCGTGATCACTGCTCACTGCAGCCTCGAACTCCCAGCCTCAAGCCATCCTCCCACCACAGCCTCCCAAGTAGCTGGGACCACAAGCATACACAACCACTCCCAGCTAATTTTCTTTTACTTTAATTTTTTTGTAGAGACAAGGTCTCACTATGTTACCCAGGCTGGTCTTGAACTCCTGGGCTCAAGCAATCCTCCCACCTCAGCCTCCCAGAGTGCTGGGACTACAGGTGTGAGCCACCACACATGACTTATTTAGTCATAAGATTTCGGAAAGCTATTTTACAGTCATGCAGATCATAGAACAAAAAGTTTTGAAAAATAAAACCCACAGAAAGAATATAGTATGAGTGCGCCCATTTATATGACAAATCCAGAATGGGATGAGAACGTCAGGGTAACAGAGAGAAACAAAATGGCACAAAAAGCAAGATCTTTTTGAAACTGAATCTGATCCTGGTGTGTGCTCAAACCATTCCTAAAACAGATTTGAAACAAATTTTAGAAGAACACTTATGGAGACAAAAAGACTTAAAAGGGAAAGTATGTGGAAAGAACACCTACCAATCAGGTTAAAATGTCAGATTTTTAAGTCGCTGTTTGTTAGCAATTAAGTGTAGTATTTCCCAAGTTTACAATACTAAAACTAAATTTGGATGGAAGAGAAAAGTGACATCATGGCTATCTGATGCCACTGAACTCTAAATTCCTTGCACTTACAGAAACGCACAAATCTAAAATTACAGATAAATGCCCTCCACAGGTCCTCATTTGGGAAGACAGAACAGGAGGAAGAGGAACACCAGTAGTAGAGAAACAAAAAACAGGCCAGTCAAGCAGTTTAAAAAAAAAAAAAAAAATTTATTTTATCTTAATGTAAAAACGCTAGCCAGAAGGTAAAGAAAACACCACTGAAAACTAATAGTTTTCCTGGCATGGAATTAGGAAAAGAGGAATACTAAGGCTTAAAGAAGCTAAGAGAAAATATTCAATATGCTAGTCAAATTTAATCAGAGAAATCAAATTACTGTGAAATTTTCTTTCTGGTCTTAAAAAAAAGAACTTCAAGCCAAAATGCCGTTTTTAAAAAATAGGTCCACAGATATTTTAATCCTATTCCACCATTTCTACCCAATTCCTGAAAATCTCAGAAACAAACTCAGATAACTCCTCAAAAATACTACTGAATAGAAAGTTAAACCTTTAGAAAAGGAGTGATTCAAGTGTCAAGAAACATAAAACCTGGTGAAACATCCTTTAAGATTACTGAATTGGTTTATTACACAGTTTCTTCAGGTGAAACAATGGAATGGATTTTTAACTTCCTAAGTGTTCATATTCTAAGCCTGAACTAGTTTCCTTGACTGTTCTAAAGCTTTCTAGATGCTGATTTACTGCAGTATGTTCCTTCTAAAGATGTCTGATCTCATCCATTACCAACTAATTCTCCCCAATTTTCTCAGAGTCATCTCAAAGTTAACTAGTACAGGTCTTAAGGAGAGGAGTCTACGACACATTCACTCCTGCAACAAACATTCTATAAAATTAAATTGAAACAATTTTAAGATTGGGACAATAAATGAGAAAAGAACTCAGTTGCATGAATTTTAGAAATAAACCACGTTTTAAAGACATTTTTCACAAATCTCCCTCAGCCCTTTCCTGGGGCTTTAGGCTACTCCACTCTCTAGGAACTTCTCATTAAGTACAATCAGTTCTGCAACAGGATTGATTGATACACGGGGGGAACATTTTGAGTAAAATGGGAACTGTTTGCTAATGTACTATACCTTCTGTGAAGAATACTAGGTACACATACACAAAGGCATACAGCTGGACCCAGCCCCATGGTAATACAAAATGCACACATGCTTACATCTTAAACATCATTTTGAAAACACAGGCATCAAACACACACCCTATCATACTGTTTTCCTGGAAATTTTAAAATATCCTGTGAGTTCACTGCAATACCCCAGGGCACCTCAAACAGTTTGGGAATGAATACCCCAACTGGATCTCACAGCTCTAAACGTTACCTACGTGTTTCTCCAAGTGGCTAACCCAAACCTCTCTCCAGGACTACAAGTTTGTATACAGTAGTTTCTCCTTATCCGTGGTTTTGGTTACCCAAGGTCAACCATGGTCCAAAAATAGTAAATGGAAAATTCCAGAAACAATTAAGTTATCAATTGCACCCCATTTGTAGAAGTGTGATGAATTCTCTGCTCCATCCCACGCAGGATGAGAATCATTCCTTTGTCCAGGGCATCCACACTGTCTAGGCTTCCCAATGTGTTAATCACTCAGTAGCTCAGTAGCCATCTCTAGGGATTAGCTCCATTGTTACAGTGCTTGTGTTCAGGTAACCCTTATTTTACTTAATAATGGCCCTAAAGCGCAAGAGTAGTGATGCTGGCCAATTCACATATGCCAAAGAGAAGCCTTATAGTGTTTCCTTCAAAGTGAAAAGATCAAAGTTCTCGACTTTATAAACAAAAAACATCGGCCAGGTATGGTGGCTCATGCCTTAATCCCAGCACTTTGGAATGCTGGGGCAGGTGGATCACTTGAGGTCAGGAGTTCGAGACCAGCCTGGCCAACATGGCAAAACCCCATCTCTACTAAAAATACAAAAAAATTAGCCAAGCATGGTGGGACATACCTGTAATCTCAGCTACTCTACTTGGGAGGCTGAGGCATGAGGCAGAACTTGGGAGGCAGAGGCAGGAGAATTGCTTGAACCCAGGAGGCGGAGGCTCCAGTGAGCTGAGACCACCACCACACTCCAGCCTGGGTGATGGAGTGGGACTCTGTCTCAAAAAAAAAAAAACAAAAACAAAAACAAAAAAACCCAGCAACAACAAAGAAAATCATATGATGAGGTTGCTAAGATCTGTGGTAAGGATGAATCTTCTGCCCATAAAATTGCGAATGAAAAAAGATTTCGTGCACAATATATACAGGGTTTGGCACTACCCAAGGTTTCAGGAATCCATGGGAGGCCATGGAACATATCCTCCAAGGATAAGAGGGGCTACTGTCTGTTCGAAATCTCCACTTGGATGTCAAGCACCTTAAACTCAACATGTCCAAAGTAAAAATCCTAATTCCCTGTGAACTTTCCAATACTATCCAAAATCTTCCCTATTTTAGTAAACAGCAACATTTTTTTCCCAATAGCTAATGCTATTGGAAAATGACTCCATTTTTCTCTCACAAACCACATATGCAAATCCTGTTGGCTCTATCTTCAAAATATATCCAGAATAAACTACAACTCACCACCTCCACTGGTACTACCCTGTTTTAAGCCACCACCATTTCTCACCTGCACTTTGCTTCTACTCTCAAACTCCGCAGCCAAAGTGATCTTATAAAAGGGGAAGTTCCATCATCTCATTTTCTGTACTACACCCTTCAATGGTTTCTAAGATGCCCCCTCTATTTCTCATGTTCTACTCAAATCTCTCCCTTTTGCTTACTCTGCTCCAATGAGACATCTTGCTTCTTCTGGAACACACAAAGCACAATCCCACCTCAGAGCCTTTACATGTTGTCGTTCCCTCTGCTCCTTCCCCAGATATTTACCCGTGTCACTCTTTTGCATCCTGCAGGTTTTTGCTCAATGTCATCTTAGAGAGGCACTCCCTGACTGTCCTCATATAGTACTCTTCCCCACACTCCCTATTCCTCTTTTTCCTTGCTATACATTCTCTGCAGCACTTTTTTCCCCCTTTCTGACATGTGTCCATGGTACATCTCTCTCCACTAGATCATCTGTTCTAAGAAGACAGACTTAGTTTTGTTCACTGCCATATTTAACAGGCCCAAAATAATAACGTTATAGACACTCAAATACAGAATAAAAATTATACCAGCTGTTTTAGGAGGTAAAATTATACCAACTGTTTTGTCCTCATTAACATCAAAACATCCCTAAAGTTCGTATTATTGAGAGTTTTCTATCTTGCATTTGAAATTCTCTCCTTCTCCTAAAAATAAAATGCAATGCTCTTTTTGATCATCATATCCATAAACAAGAGATCTGACTAATCCAAAACGAATTATACTTTGATTTTCCTGGACTCTTAAATTCTATTCATAAGCTAAGAAACTAGATTGCCCTCTACTACAAGCTACTGGGAAATTTACTTTTATTTCTTATGCTCTCTAAAAATCATTTTTGGACAGCAAGTCTCACATCTTGATCTATTATTTTTTCCTCCTCACCAAACCTGCTCCTCCAGATTTTAGCTTCAAACACAACTGCTAAGGAAAATCTCTAAGATGTAGACCCCAAACAACCTTGTCCCACAGCAAGACCTAAGAAAAGGCACTTCAAAATCTAACACAACATATTTAGACCAAAGATTACCTGCAGCCCTCACGTAGGCAACTCGGCCGAAGTCTAAAAAATCACATTTTACTTCTGCCTCATTTAATTATCTAGTCCCCCAGATCTTCCCTACTAGTTCGTCTTTAATGTGAATGGGGAGAAGGGGGAGGAGACAGAGGGAGGGGAATGGACCTTAATAGGAAGCTGTGTGATTATCTTCAGAAATAAAGACTGGATTTGTTTCAGAGCTTTGTAATATGACAGAGAACCTCAACTCGGGGGATTTTACTTCCTCTACAAACTATCTCAGCTGTGCTTTGTGTATGCTAAGGATGTTTAGAAACACCTTGAACAGGCCATGCTGTCAAGCGTACAAAAAAGATATTCGGATTGTTTTAGACCCTGAAACCAATGGACCAGAATCCTGCCCCACTTCAAGAATGAGTTGGCTCCTTGTTACCATGGTAATAAGCACCCCATGAATGGGGATAATTTGCCACTTTGCTGAAAATTCAAGCTTTCTATAGTTTTGGTTTTTTAACATGAGAAATGAGGCGGGAGGAGCAGCACAACCAATTATAGAGTATATTTAAACAACATGTAAAGGAGTGTGTTTCTTGACTCTGAATAACAAGATTTTAAATCGTTTAGTTTACGGCCAGGCATGGTGGCTCACGCCTGTAATCCTAGCACTCTGGGAGGCCGAGGTGGGCGGCTCACCTGAGGTCAGGAGTTCAAGACCAGCCTGACCAACATGGAGAAACCCCATCTCTACTAAAAATACAAAATTAGCCAGGCGTGGTGGCACATGCCTGTAATCCCAGCTACTCAGGAGGCTGAAGCAGAAGAATTGCTTGAACCCGGGAGGCGGAGGTTGCAATGAGCCGAGATCGCGCCATTGCACTCCAGCCTGGGCAATAAGAGTGAAACTCCATCTCAAAAAAAAAAATAATTTAATTTACAAGAAAAAAGAAGGGAATAAGAGGACCAAAGAAAATAAACATGTTAGACTGTATTCTAACATGTACAGCTCTACACCATCACAACTCAGCACTGCAGATCTTTCAGAACAAACAGAGATTTTCAGATTGCCCATAAATACACAAAACACATTAAAATATTTATAAGTCTAGAAGGTTCCTATGCAACAGTCCGGTTGGGAAGAAAAATCCACAAAAGTAACTAAGAACCAACTAAGGCAAATAGTACTGTGCAAGCCCAATGCTGCTAAAATATAACAGATTAAAGAAGCCATATGTCAATAAATTCTTATAGGGAAATAATAATATTCAGCACTACTAATAGACTGAATGTTCATTCCTCCACACCCCGGCCACAATTCATATGTTGAAACTTAATCTGCAATGTGAAGGTATTTGGAGGTGGGGCCTGTGGGAGACAACTGGGTCATAAGGATGGAGCCTTTGTGAATAGGATTAGTGCCCTTATGAGACCCAGAGAGCTCACTCGTCCTTTCTGAGATGATCATCTAAGTGCCAGGATGCAGGCCCTCATCAGACTCCGAATCTGCTGCTGCCTTGATCTGAGACTTCTCAGCCTCCAGAACTGTTCAAATAAATTTCTGTTGTATATAAACCACCCAGTGTATGGTGTTCTATAATAGCCCAAACAGACTAAGACAAGCATTTATTCCTGATAAAAATTCTTAGCAAACTAGGGATAGAGGAAAACTTCTTTTCCTTTAATAAAAGGCATCCATCAGAAACTTACAGAAAACAGCATACACACAATGGCAAAATATTAAAAACAGTCCTATATAGAGCTAGAAATAAAGATGCCATCTATCATATTACTGAGGAAAAAAAATCTATCATTACTCGCAAACTACATGTTATGTGGGGCTTTCAAGTTAAACCAACAAATTAAAAATTATTTAGTCTAGTCTAATAGTAACCTCAATAAACTTAACAGATAAAAGATCAACATTAAAAAAAAAAAAAAAAACTTAAAAAACTGCCACATGACCCAGCAATTCCACTGCTAGGTATATACCCAAAAGATCTCAAACCAATAATTATACACAAATGTTTATTGCAGCACTACTCAGAATAGATAAAAGGTGGTAACAACCCTTCTGTCTACCAAGAGATAAATGGGTAAACAAACTGTGGTACAAGTATACAATGGAATATTAATTCAGCCATCAAAAGGAATTAAGTACTGATATCCACTACAACGTGGATAAACCTTGAAGACATCATGCTAAGTGAAAGAAGCCAGAAACAAAAGGCACATACCATATGATTCTATTTGTATGAAGTGTCCAGAAGAAGCAATTCTATAGACAGAAAGTAGAAGAGTGGTTGCCTAGGGCAACCACTGGGGGGAGGAGAGAATGCAGGGTAACTGCTAATGGGTATGGAGTTACCCATTTTGTCACCCATGGGGGTGACAAAAATGTTCTATAATTAAACAGTGGTGATAATTGCACAACTTTGTGAATACACTAAACACCAGTGAACTGTACACTTTCAAAGGGTGAATTTTGTGGTATGTGATTAACATCTAAATTTTTAAATAAGTCAGTAACATCAGCAGTGGGAAAAATGTAACAACTCCCAAAATGGGCTATAGTAATCAAGACAGTATGGCAGCAGTACAGAATTAAGTGGTTCAATAAACTGCACCCCAAATGATTAAGAAGACACATCAAGTAAATGGGAAATGCAAGACGTTTGAATAAACTGAGAAAACTGGATCTCTGAGTGAAAAGATACAGGCCCACATCATAAACAGAAGTTTCTGGCCAGGCGTCGCAGCTCACACCTTTAATCCCAGCACTTTGGAAGGCTGAGGCAGGCGGATAATGAGGTCAGGAGATTGAGACCATCCTGGCCAACATAGTGAAACTCCGTCTCTACTAAAAATGCAAAAATTAGCTGGACATGGTGGCACGTGCCTGTAATCCCAGCTACTCGGGAGGCTGAGGCAGGAGAATCACTTGAACCACAGAGTCGAAGACTGCAGTGAGCCAAGATCGCACTATAGCACTCAAGCCTGGGGACAGAGCGAGATTACATCTCAAAAAAATAAATAAAAAATAAATAAATTTAAAGGGGGGCCAGGTGGGGGGGTGGCTCATGCCTATAATCCCAGTACTTTGGGAGGCCAAAAAGGAAAGATCAGTTGAGGTCAGGAGCTTGAGACTAGCTTGGGCAACATAACTGAGACCCTGTATCTAAAAATATATATATATATTTTTTGAGACGGAGTCTCACTCTGTCGCCCAGGCTGGAGTGCAGTGGCGCGATCTCAGCTCACTGCAATCTCTGCCTCCCGGGTTCACGCCATTCTCCTGCCTCAGCCTCCCGAGTAGCTGGGACTACAGGCACCCACCACCACGCCTGGTTAATTTTTTTTTTTTTTTTGTATTTTTAGTAGAGATGGGGTTTTACAGTGTTAGCCGGGATGGTCTGGATCTCCTGACCTCATGATCCGCCCACCTCGGCCTCCCAAAGTGCTGGGATTACAGGCGTTAGCCACCATGCCCGGCCAAAAATAATTTTAGTAAAAACAATTTTAATGGCAGACTGAGTAAAATGTAAAATCCAATACTGTCAAATATGGGAGAATGCTTTATAATCTTAGTTGGGTAACTCCTCCTTCCTAAAGACATAAATTACTGACACATCTAAATACAAACGTTAAACTTTTATTTGGAAAAAAGACACCATAAAGTTAAAACACACACAAAAGAATGGGACAATAACATTTGCAATATGCACAAAAGATTAATTTCCATGACACTGGCCAGGCATGGTGGCTCATGCCTATAGTCCCAGCATTTTGGGAGGCCCAGGTGAGAGGCTCACTTGAGCCCACGAATTCCAGACCAGCCTAGGGAACAGAGCGAGACCCCGTCTCATTAAAAATATATAAATTGTTTTTTAAAATTTTCCATGACATTAAATCATTTACTGAAGCCAATGGTGGGGGAGGAGAGAGACAATACTTTAGCATAATGCTATTGGTGTAAAAACTGAAAAGACTATATGTAGTTTGCAAATACACAGAAAGATGTCTTTTTTTGTTGTTGTTTGTTTGTTGTTGCTGTTGTTGTTTGACACAGAGTCTTGCTCTGTCGCCTAGGCTGGAGTGCAGTGGTGCCATCTCGGCTCACTGCAAGCTCCGCCTCCCGGGTTCACGCCATTCTCCTGCCTCAGCCTCCCAAGTAGCTGGGACTACAGGCGCCTGCCACCACGCCCACCTAATTTTTTCTTTTTTTAGTAGAGACGAGGTTTCACCGTGGTCTCGATCTCCTGACCTCATGATCCGCTCGCCTCAGCCTCCCAAAGTGCTGGGATTACAGGTGTGAGCCACCACGCCCGGCTGAAAGATGTCTTATATAATAACTGGCAAACTGGATATTTGGGGAGGCAAGTTAGACATCTTTTTGCAGCTATTTCAATGTGGTTTGCATTTCTGATCACAAATACATGTTAAATTGTATAATTTCAAAAACAATTTTAAATGGAAAAAAGTCTGAAAGGCAAAACTGTAGGGATCTGAGGTCCACTAAAGATGAGTATTTTTGAAAGATCCCTGCGGCAGCTTTACAGAGAATGGACATAAGAGGCAAATAGGTATTGATTCACTTTCTCCATTCAACAGATGAAAACCTACTGTGCCTTGGTACTGAGCTAAGCACTGGGACCAGTCAGAAACACTGCAAGCTGGCTGGATGCAGTGGCTCATGCCTGTAATCCCAATACTTTGGGAGGCCGAGGCGGGCAGATCATTTGATGTCAGCAGTTTGAAACCAGCCTGGCCAAAATGGTGAAATCCCATCTCTACAAAAAATACAAAACTTAGCCGGGGGTGGTGGCATTTGCCTGTAATCCCAGCTACTCAGGAGGCTGAGGTGGGAGGATCACTGGAACCCAGGAGGTAGAGGTTGCAGTGAGCTGAAATCCCTCCAGCCTGAGCAACAGAGGGAGACCCAGTCTCCCAAAAAAAAAAAAAAAAAATTGCAAGTTGTCTCAGTAAAAGGTCATATGTAACTACTTTGGGCAATGATGCAAGGGAGCCAGGGAACAGAAGGCATCTGTTCTTTGCAGGTGGGGGGTGTGGGATGTGTAAAGCACGTGCCATTTTAAGGCATTTGTGGACAATATCCTTCTGATATTCCTTATATTACAAGATGGCCAAGTATTCCTGATAAGTATCATCTATTTTTTGACAACTTACTGAATTTAAAAAAAAAAAAAAAAAAAAGCCCATATCAGCCTTGCTTTTGCAAGTAACTCTTATTTTTAAGATTCTTTGACTTTGGAAAGTCCATGTCCTAAAAAGTCTCCGAATGAAGGAATTTCAAAGCCACCCCTTGGTCATTTTCTCTGTGTCCACTGTTTATTTTTTGGTTTTCTCAAAAGATGAATAAAAAGAAAACTATAACAACATTAATATTTAACCCAAAGGAAAAATATTTTAGTGAATCAGAGGTATTTTTAATTATGATTTAATCCACATTGGTTTCTTTTTACAGCTGACATGTTCCCATTTTATAACAGCCATCTGCTATCTCAACAGTATCCCAGATTTAACAAAAGTTTTAACAAAGACTATGACTATACATTAAAAGTATTCAACTTTCTCACCTTAAAACTCTATATATATATATATATATATATATATATATATATATATATATATTTTAGACGGAGTCTTGCTCTGTCACCCAGGCTGGAGCGCAGTGGCGGATCTCAACTCACTGCAAGCTCCACCTCCCGGGTTCACACCATTCTCCTGCCTCAGCCTCCCGAGTAGCTGGGACTACAGGCGCCCGCCACCACGCCCGGCTAATTTTTTTGTGTGTGTATTTTTAGTAGAGACGGGGTTTCACCGTGTTAACCAGGATGGTCTCGATCTCCTGATCTCGTGATCTGCCCGCCTCAGCCTCCCAAAGTTCTGGGATTACAGGCGTGAGCCACCGCACCTGGCCAAAACTTATTTTTTTAAAAGCAGCCAGTATTAGCAAAGAGACAGGAAAAAAGAATCTGCTGATATGTTTGGCAAAAAATTCACCCTACCATTTAGCTTTGGGCAGCTAACCACTTTCTCATCTAGGCTGAGAAAGGAGGTTGTCTTGTCTGAGGCTGCTGGTCAAGCACACAATCACCATCACCTTGACAAAGTCAACCGCCTGAGCAAATTTATCATAAACCTATCATAATTCTCCCCAAACCATGCCAGCGAGGTCCCTCCTTGCTGGTAGATTTCCTCTTTCAAATGCACGCTTCAGGCAATGCCAAGGTAGGTGCAGGTCTGTTTGAGAAAAGATTACAGCAAGCATGGCAGTTAAAGGACCTGGATAACCTGAGACGGTCCAATTGCATACATTTTTTTTTTCACTTAAGGTGATTTGTTAAATATGCCTTTCAAGGTGATTTAACAGTTGTACTCTTAAAGGAGTTTCCTATGAAAGTTCAGGAAAAAATTAGCCGGGCGTGGTGGCTCACGCCTGTAATCCCAGCACTTTAGGAGGCTGAGGCGGGTGGATCACAAGGTCAGGAGATCAAGACCATCCTGGCTAACACGGTAAAACCCTGTCTCTACTAAAAATACAAAAAATTAGCTGGGCGTGGTGGCGGGCACCTGTAGTCCCAGCTACTTGGGAGGTTGAGGCAGGAGAATGGCGTAAACCCGGGAGGCAGAGCTTGCAGTGAGCCGAGATTGCGCCACTGCACTCCAGCCTGGCGACAGAGCCAGACTCCGTCTAAAAAAACAAAGTTCAGGAAAAGTAAATCCTTTCACACACTATATAGAATGTTGATCCTGTGCATAGAATCACATGAAAAAACCTGGACTAATTCTCCTGCCACCCATCCAGGGAAAGAGAATCCCAGGGTTATCACCAAAAATTACAAAGGATTAAAAACAAAACAGCCATTAACCCATACAGAGTCATCATATAAACTGAAAACAACTCAAACACAAACCATAGTGAGGGAAGAAGGACAGAATGGAAAGAAGAACAACAAAAAGTTGTTGCCAGAAATCCTTTCTATATAAATGCTTAATAAAATTTGGCAACTGGATATTTCTGTACACTGGATTTTTAAAAATAATTACCATCTTCACAACTTTGAAAGAGAAGGTTCACCTAAAAATCAATCACATGTACACTGTATGATAAGTATAGTGTCAAAAGAAACTTGACCAGGTATTTATTTCTTTTAGATATAGCTGTCATTGTCTTGAACCACAAAAATCTTCTTTTAAAAAAAGTGTAAATATGTGCATTCCTCAATAAAGGAATCCAGGAGTTTCTTAAGTGCCTAACAGACCCACATTCCCCCTTCTTAATCCATAGGAATAATAGGCAAATTTTCCTACTTAAATTGCCACCTTCATATCCTATGACCCTTCTACACTGGCCATCAACAACAACAAAACCATCAACAAATAGACAAAGGAGAACTTAGTGGACTATGAGATGACCTAGTGTGAAATTAAGCACAATAAGAGTCTAACCAACTCAGTAACATCAAATCCCATGGAGACAGTCACAAGACTGGAAGACTCAATCTTCCAGTCTTGGATAACAGAGCAATAAATGCCTACTTGAGAGTGAGTGAGATGACCAGGTCACCAGATCCAGCTACTGATGGGCAACTGGAATTGCTGAAGAATTAGAGACAATGGAATACTAACTGTTCCAATTCTCAAGACCAAACAATATGACCTGAAACTATTTTGTGTGTTTTCTTATCTCCTCATACATCCATATAAAAAATATAAAAAACTGATACAGCCCAGTACAGTAGCTCAGCCTTATAATCCCAAAACTTTGTGAGGACAAGGCAAGAGGATCACTTGAGGCCAGGAGTTTAAGACCAGCCCTGGGTAACATAGCAAGACCCTGTCTCTAAAAATAAAAACAAAAACAAAAAAACAAATACAAGTCATGTGGTTGAACAACTACATATAGATGGTTACTTCTTTAAGGAAATGAAAAATACCCCAGAATCAGTAAAAAAAAAAAAAAAAAAAAAAGTTACTGACTGCATATATATATATATATATATATATATATATATATATATATATGACTTGCAAACCAACAGGGGATTGGCTATGCCTATTTAGAACTTAAAATGTTTAAGTTATTTACCTATTTTTATAAAGAATTATGTCCCAGACTTCTGGTTAAGGATGGTAGACTAAACACATAGCTCTTTGTTGATCCTTCCCCAAAGACCTAGGGAAATGTAAAGACATAAACTCACAGGTCAAAAAGAACTGGAGATTATAGCCGCAAACTTTAAAAGCTGAAAAATAAATGAGTAAGAGTTAAAGAACTCAGATAACCCCCAATAAAACCAAACCCTAAGGTTAAGCATCAGGGAACATTCTCTTACAAAAGGTTCAGAAATTAGAAGTAGAAGATAAAACAGGAAGGATTAACAGAAAATGTTTCTGAAATGCAATCCAATTCCCATATTCCCTTTCTTACTCTTAGGCAGGCAGGCAAATACCTACCCTTGCAAAAGGCTAAAGATTATCTTTGCAGAGGGTTAAAACAGAGGATTATCTGGACTAGGGATCACCATGTAAGGTGGGACAGTTTAAGTGAACATGTGCATGCCAGATCCCACTCCATGGTGGGTTGGTAAATGTTTACCAGCTGGCTAAAGGAAGGGGGAATGGGGAGAAGGAGGGCAGTTGTTTGTAGTATTTGCTGATTCTGCGGTATAAATATCTTACCACGGCAGCTTCAAGCTACTAAATGATGTCACTGAACACAGTTCAGAAAAGATGCACAGTATATATTACTATACAGTATTTCACCATATAAACAGAATAGGAGAGCATCCATAACAACAAAATGTAACAAAACAATTAGAAAGTGATGAGTTTTGAGTATTTATTACCCTGGTTTTGTTTTTTGTTTTTTGTTTTTTTTTGAGACAGGGTCTCACTCTGTCACCCAGGCTGGAGTGCAGTGGCACAATCTTGGGTCACTGCAACCTCTGCCTTCCCGGGCTCAAGGGCTTCTCCCACCTCAGCCTCTCAAGTAGCTGGGACCATAGGCATGCACGACTTTGCCTGGCTAATTTTTACATTTACCTTGGCTTTTTATATAACTTATTTAACTACAAATTTGCATAATTTTAAATAATTGTTATATTTAGCAACTGGCTTGCAAAATTTCTGAAAATTTAACAATTGGCTCTGATAAGCTAGTATGAACCAGCTCAAACACACCACTGACCCGAGCCCCCTCTACCCCTTCCCAAAAGGCTGACACAGTAAGGCCTTGACTTCCAGGGAGGGGAAACTAGAAGAGACTTCTGTGGGAAATCTGATCAGCCATTATTCTAAAAGGAGAAACACAGAGATACTGAAAAATTCCCCAGTCTAAATTTGCCAGCCAGATCATCCCCCAGTGAAGCTTAGATGATAAGCCGTACTTGCATATTCAGAGCTTCTAATCAGTTTTTTTTAGAATCTCACTATTGAATATGAGCAAACAGCTAGACATCTCTAGCATAAAAGATAGAGATAAAAACAAGAAAAACAAGTTGGAAAAAAGAGAGCAGGATCAACTTTATAGGCGTGTGACTTGGGCATGCAGAGCCGTGGACTTTGAGTCTGAAAATCGGTTTAATGTTCTGCTGTTGCCGTCTTGAAATTCTTTTATGGCTTTTTTTTTTTTTTTTTTTTTTTTTTTGAGATGGTCCTGCTCTGTTGCCCAGGCTGTAGTGCAGTGGCATGATCTCAGGTCAATGCACCTCAACCACCCAGGTTCAAGTGATCCTCCCACCTCAGCCACCTGAGTAGGTGGGACTATAGACATGTGTCATTGTGCTAGGCCTGTGTGCTAGACCCTGTCTAGCACACACAAAGTTTCTAGTATATGTGATATCGTTAGGCTTTGTGTCCCCAGCCAAATTTCATCTTGAATTATAATCCCCATAATCTCCGCATGTCAAGGGAGGGAGCAGATGGAGGTAAATGAATCATGGTGGGGTGGTTTCCCCCATGCTGTTCTCATGACAGTGAGGTCAGTTCTCACAACATCTGATGGTTTTGTAAGTGTTTGGTAGCTCCTCCTGCGTTCATTCTCCCTCCTGCCACATTGTGAAGAAGGTGTCTGCTTCTTCACCTTGTGCCATGATTGTAAGTTTCCTGTGTTCGCCCAGCCATGTGAAACTGTGAGTCAATTAAACCTCTTTCCTTTATAAATTACCCAGTTTCAGGCAGTTTTTTTACAGCAATGTGAGAACAGACTAATATAGTAAATTGATATCAAGAGTGGGGCACCGCTATAAAAATACCCAACAATGTGGAAGCAACTTTGGAACTGGGTAACAGGTGAAGGTTGCAACAATTTGGAGGACTCAAAAGATGACATGAAGATGTGGGAAAGTTTGGAACTTCCTAGAAACTTGCTGAATGGCTCTGACCAAAATGCTGATAGTGATATGGACAATGAAGTCCAGGATGAGGTGGTCTCAGATGAAGAGGAGGACTTATTGAGAAATGGAATAAAGGTGACTCTCAGTATGTTTTAGCAAAGAAACTGGTAACATTTTGCCCCTACCTTAGAGATCTGTGGAACTTTGAACTTGAGACAGATGATTTAGGGTATCTCGTAGAAGAAATGTTTAAGCCGCAAAGCTTAGGAGGTGACTTGGATGCCATTAAAAGCATTCAGTTCTAAGCATTCACAAAGAGATGGTTTGGAATTGGAACTTAAGTTTAAAAAGGAAGCAGAGCATAAAAGTTTGGAAAATTTGCAGCCTGATGACGTGACAGAAAAGAAAAAACCATTTTCTGAGGAGAAATTCAAGCCAGCTACAAAAATTTGCAAGGAGCCAAATGTTAACTGCCAAGATGATGGGGAAAATGTCTCCAGGGCATGCCAGAGGTCTTCACAGCAGCCCCATCCCATCACAGGCCTGGAAGCCCAGGAGGAAAAAATGGTTTCCTGGGCCAGGCCCACAGCCTTGCTGCTTTGTGCAGTCTCAAGACTTGGTGCCCCACATCCCCACTGGGGTGAAAATGGAGCAACATACAGCTCAGGCCATTACTTCAGAGGGTGCAAGCCCCAAGTCTTGGCAGCTTACACATGGTGTTGGGCCTGTGGGTGCATGGAAGTCAAGAATTGAGGTTCGAGAACCTCCACCTAGATTTCAGAGGATGTATGGAAACATCTGGATGATCAGGCAGAAGTTTGCTGCTGGGTGGAGCCCTCATGGAGAACCTCTGCTAGGGCAGTGTGGAAGGGAAATGTGGGGTCAAAGCCCCCACACAGAGTCTCCACTGGGGTACTGCCTAGTGGAGCTGTGAGAAGAGGGCCACCATCCTGCAGACCTCAGAATGGTAGGGCCACTGACAGCTTGCACCGTGCTTCTAGAAAAGCCACAGATACTCAAGGCCAGCCTGTGAAAGCCTCTGGGAAGGGGGCTGTGCCCTGCAGAGCCACGGGTGGAGCTGCCCAAGGCCATGGGAGCCTAAATCTTGCATCAGTGTGACCTGGATGTGAGACATGGAGATCATTTTGGAACTTTAAGGTTTTTTTTTTTTTTTTTGGAGACAGAGTCTCACACTCTGTCTCCCAGGCTGGAGTGCAGTGGTGTGATCTCAGCTCACTGCAACCTCCACCTCCCAGGTTCAAGTGATTCTCCTGACTCAGCCTCCCGAGTAGCTGGGATTACAAGTGCATGCCACCACACCCAGCTAATTTTTGTATTTTTAGTAGAGACGGAGTTTCACCATGTTGGTCAGGATGGTCTCAAATGCCTGACCTCGTGATCTGCCTGCCTCAGCCTCCCAAAGTGCTGGGATTACAGATGTGAGCCACTGCACCTGGCCAGAACTTTAAGATTTAATGAATAATTAGCTGGGCATGGTGGTGGGCGCCTGTAATCTCAGCTACTTGGGAGGCTAAGGCAGGAGAACTGCTTGAACCCAGGAGGTGGAGGCTGCAGTGAGCTGAGATTATGCCACTGCACTCCAGCCTGGGCAACAAGACCAAAACTCCCTCTCAAAAAAACAAACAAAAAAATTTAAAAAAGGATTTAATGACTGCCCAGCCAGATTTTGGACTTAATGGGACCTGCAGGCCTTTTGTTTTGGCTAATTTCTCTTGTTTGGAACAGGAACATTTACCCAATGCCTGTATCCAATCCACTATATCTTGGAAGTAACTAACTTGCTTTTGATTTTACAGGCTGCTAGGCGGAAGGGACTTGCCTCATCTCACATGACACTTTGGACTTGGACTTTAGAGTTAATGCTGGAGTGAATTAAGACTTTGGGGGGCTGCTGGGAAGGCATGATTGGCTTTGAAATGTGAAAGGGACATGAGATTAGGAGGGGCCAGGAACACAATGATATGGTTGGGCTTTGTGTTCCCACCCAACTCTTATCTTGAATTATAATCCCCACAATCCCCACATGTCAAGGGAGAGAGCAGGTGGAAGTAACAATCATGGGGCAGTTTCTCCCATGCTGTTCTCGTGTTAGTGAATGAATTATCACGAGATCTGATGGTTTTGTGTTTGCTAGTTCCTCCTGTGTTCCTTCTCCCTCCTGCCACATTGTGAAGAAGGCATCTGCTTCACCGTCCACCATTAAGTTTCCTGAGTCCTCCCAAGTCATGTGGAACTGTGAGTCAATTAAACCTCTTTCCTTTATAAATTACAGTCTCAGGCAGTTTTTTTGCAGCAGTGTGGACTAATACGATATGTAAATTGCAACATGCAGTATATTGTTTTAATGCAATCACACAGCATTTGTTCTTATTTTGTCTTTATATATGTCAGGTTGGATTTTTTTTTTTTCCTTGCAGTGATAGGTTGACTCTTACCTAGCTAGAAAAGTTAGTGTGGTCAGAGTTTATAAAACAGTTCAGATAAGAAAACACTATCACATCTTGTATTTACCTCCAAACTGGATGATGGTCATCATAGGATGTTTAAGAAATTTGCTTAGCAAAGAGAATTGAAGCAATCCGCAGATAGATATAGTCCAGCCAAGGCAGATACACATGTTTTCACTTATTCCCTTAAGAGTGATTTGATTTGTATGGATTTGGTATAGAATCATTTCTGGATTTAAGGAAAACTAAACAACGTTTTACAGCTTATTATGTTGGCAGGCAGGAAGGCATGAAGAAACCCTAATCTAAAAGATTCCTTTTACACTTAAAATTGAGGTAGGATAGACATACCTGAAGGCATAGTCTACATTTCTCATCTTCATTCTTCCTAATGAGGCCAAAAATTATCCTGTCTCCATTATTAATCAGTAAATCCTGGTTTGGTGGTGTGACCTGCAGATCCATGAGCACTCCCCACTTCCACTCTAACACCAGTAAAATACTCTCTTGGCATGAAATGCTACTTGAATTTTTCTCTCAACTGGCAACAAAAGTAACCTGCTACTAGCATTTCTCTTTTTCTCAAAGCCAAATTAAATTTTGCCAATTTACACAGAGAACAAACATACTTCCACATTAATAGCTATTACCAACTTGGTCTTATTCAAACCTTTATGTTCACACTCCAGTACTTTAGGTAAACAGTACTAATCTCTTCTCCATTCCAGATAGCTCACAGGCTTCAAAGGAAGTTCATCTGGTTTCTTGCTACCTCCATCCATCCTCATCTCAACCTTCCCAAAAAAGCAACTCAAGTTTTTTGTTTTGTTTTTGAAACAGCTTACTTTTTCCATCCTGAGTTTTCCCAAACTATTTCAGGGTTCTGACAATTCTGCCTGTGACTAAGTCTTCTCCTGGGAATAGCTGCCTCATTATCACTATTAAAAACAGTCACTCCTAATACTGACTGATAAGGATCAGAAAACTCATTGTAACTCAATGCAAATCCCACCCTACCCAATCTAAAGATAAATGCATTACGAATGGAATAACAGGCTCACCAAAGGGCAGAACTCCAGTGGTCTTTGTGTCACAATAAGCTACTGAGTTTTGCATGTATTTCTAATAATTACAAATATGAAGAATTTATTACCATTTCCTCCCTCATAACCAGTTAGTATGTAAATTACCAACAGTCAAGCAAGCAAAAAAATAAAAAACAGACACACAAAAACTCAGCAGTGAATGCACTAATATTTTTAAAGTAATGCAGCCTTCCAACTGATTTTCTGTTTCAGAAATAATTTTATGCAGTACATGTGTTGTGTGGGTAACTTTTGTTCTTGGCAAGCTAGTCCTCCTGCTTGAAAAATCAGATAAGTTTAAATAACAGGTCTTCTCCTAACCCCTCAAATGGAACAACTGCTTAGAAGCTTAATTCTTGCAAAAAGGATATCCAAATAATCATAAATTTTTTTTTATCATCATTTTGCTCTATCTAGCTTGCTCAGTACTAGAGGAATGTGACACAATCATAGCCCATCATTCTGGAAACCTGAGACATTGCTGTAGAGACATCTCCCCCATCCACACACTGCCACATTCCTGCAAAAAAAACAGCAGTGTCCAGAAAGTTTTTTTCACACCAGCCTTGGCCATTTTGTATTCACAGGAATATTTCACTTTGTTCCATAAACTCTTCTGGAAGTGTGTAAAGATTATAAACTCCCATAATACTTTTTTGAAGCAAAAAGTATGTATACCCACACACACAGAATACCAATTATATTAAAATACAGTTAAAATAGTTTCAAAAACTAATGATATTAAATACATGTTTGTCTTTTTAACATATTAAATAAGCTCTAATAACAAGTCTACTAGTTACCATAATTTCCGAATTGTGATCAACGCAAATGATATTTTCATGATGTCTGCAAGAACTACACTGTAATAAGAAAATAGCTGTGATTTCTGTTGATGACAAAATCACAGGTACTGGTAGTACTGCAGTGGTTAGAAAGAAATGCTACATTTCAGTCACAGACTAGCAAAAATAAGTAACTTTTTTCTCAAATTCACAGACTTCTGAAGCTTTTAAACCATAATCATTCTCAAGCATTTAAAGAGGTACTGAGATTTCTTGGTTCAAACTCTTCATTTTAAAGATGAGGGAATTAAGGAGGAATTTGATGATATTGCTTGCCCAGAGTATCTTGATTCCAAATCAGGAATCACTGAGTATTGTTTACAGTAAACCACTGTTTTCTTCTGAAAATCTGAACTTCAAATCTAGCAATACTTGGCAGTTACAATAGACAATAAAGAACAATATACTTCAAGGTAAGAAAACCTATTATGGTTTCTAAGTGCACCTCAGTTTCATCATCTGTAAAATAAAGATAATTAACCCGACTATGGAAGAACCTTAACATGAAAACCAAATTTTAAAATCCATGTTAAGTACTACAGCGAGGCAAGGCTGTTAATAAATTACATGAGAAATTGGATAAGTTATTCTTTTTCCTTAGTGTACTTTGAGTATCATCAAATACTGATTTATTTCATATATTAAATACCTTTAAAACTATCCAGTAGATCTCCTGAATAACAAACTGACTTTAGTAACAAGCCTCTTCAAATGAAAAATATGTTTAGAACAAAAAACTAGCTTTGGAGTCAGATAAGTGCCTGTAATAAAATATATGCCTGCAATTCTATGCAAAATCCTTGTTTTCTCTGACCCTCTGTATTAGTCTGTTCTCGCACTACTAATCACAATCATAGCAGAAGGTGAATGAGGTGCAAAGTCACGTCTTACACGGCAGCAGGCAAGAGAGCTTGTGCAGGAGAATCCCATTTATAAAACCATCAGATCTCATGAGACTTATTACCACGGGAGAACAGTATGGGAGAAACCTGCCCTCATGATTCAATTATCTCCACCTGGCCCTACCCTTGACACAAGGGGGTTATTACAATTCAAGGTGAGATTTGGGTGGGGGCACAGCCAAACCATTTCATCCTCCATTTCTGAATCAGTAAAATGGGAATAAATGCTAACAGTCATATGAGAGCATGAAGGTCATTAAATGTCAGTCCCCTTCTCTTAAAAGGTATCCATGACAAATATATAATTTAGAGGTAACCTCCTAAAGCAACAAGAAAACTTTTCTAATTTCTGCATTATATTTACTTTTTCCTCCATCACTTGATAAAGTTATTTTAAATCAGAATAAAGTAGGACACAAAAAAACCTTTGCTCATGTCAGTACATTATCTCTCAGCAACTTAAACACTCAAACCGCCAGCCATTCTTTCTACCTTGTTTATAAGGAAATTACAAGGTAAAGATGTGCAGTGAAGTAAAGGGATTATAACCAAATTTCTAAACCAGACAGAAGTAAATAAACATTTGGAGGACAAGAGTCACACAAAATAATTTAACAGCTTAAGTGTTTAATTACAGAAGTGGGGGAAAAAATGCCAACAGCAGCAAGGCCACTCACCTTCTTCCCACACATTGTTTTGCCTGCCTCCACGAAAAGAATTCAAAGAGGTCCACTTAAAGTTACAGTGACAAATATTCAAACACATTTTAGTTGACTAGAAAAACATACAGAAAATACAGTAGGTAGTCCAGAGAACACAGAAGGCTAGTAGTACAAAGCAGATCTGCTAAACAGAGGGGCGGAAAAAAGAACCATTATCTGTCATGCCCTCCTGTCACACCCTTTTATTTGTAGCCATAACTGCAAGCTGTTTTAAAGACAATGGCAATGTGATTAAGGGTACCTTCATGCTGTGCCAAAGCACATATACATAGCAATTCAGAACAATCAGTCTTACTTTCATGAGAGCAAAGGGTGCAGCCAAATGAAATGGGTGGATACCATATTAAACAATCTCCGAATTAGCTAATAGGATATAGGAAAAAATGATTCCAATGCAGATGCTAAGTTCCCTTCCTCCTTTACACAATAAAAATTTTTACTATTTGAAAAGCACTACTTGAGAAAGGTTTCCATTTACTAAGACCTAAATATGGCCTGTTTTTTGTTTTCTTTTGTTTTGTTGAGATGGAGTCTCGCTTTGTCACCCAGGCTGAACTGCAGTGATACAATCTCAGCTCACTGCAACCTCCACCTCCCAGGTTCAAGTAATTCTCCTGCCTCAGCCTCCCAAGCAGCTGGGATTACAGGCATGTGCCACCACATCTGGCTAGTTTTTGTATTTTTAGTAGAGACGCGGTTTCACCATGTTGGCCACGCTGGTCTCCATCTCCTGACCTCAAGTGATCTGCCCCCTCGGCCTCCTAAAGTGCTGGGATTACAGGCGTGAGCCACCGCACCCAGCCAGCCTATTTTTAAACAAAGGTTTGAAAGACCACGTACCATTTCCTTGTATAATCTGTTAACTTAAAATATATGCACTGGATACTGGATTTGACATCATGTAATTTTCAAAATGATGCTGTGTAGAAATGACTTTAGTGGAAACCTTTAAAAACATACAAGCATTGCAACTCTAAAGAAAACCACTTGTTTCACAAACAATAAAAGTGCAAACTGAATGAAGCCAACAAGTAACAACATAAAGGCTAATGTGTGATTTGTTGTGGGTTTCTACTGCTTTTATTCCTTAGGAAACAAATTATTCTCTCATATGGTTTCCCTGACTCCATTTTCCCTAATCATAATGAAGTCCAAAACATTAAGCAATTAAGCAACTTTTTGGAAGTTTAGTGTTCATATAACTCAACTTCATGGCTTACTACAAGCTGAGCATAAACTCAAATTGTTTTTAATGACTGGGAAAAGAGGAGGACTATGTATTACATACATGCACACATATTTAAGTAGGCCTTTAAGCTAGAATGTAAAGTTCAGTTGATCAAACATTGAACTATTTTACTACTAGACCACACAGGTTTAAAATGTGATACTTTGTCATTGTGGCTCTGTTGACAGGCTTCAGGGCAAAAATCAGAAAGGAGATGAAAAACCAGCCTCAACAATGATAAATCATAACTTTACAGCCAAATCAATGTAGCCTTATACATAGATACAGTACTTGCAGTAACTGGGAGAAATGTGGGGGATAAAATTCAGATAGGGAAAAATCCTGCTATTGAGCTGACTCAGTAAAAATTTTTATAACGTAATTTTATTGCTGACTTTCCCCCTCACCTGTACGACTCCTGTTGTAGAGGATTTAAGGTTTTTCTTTTTTTTGTTTTTGTTTTTTGAGGAATGCAGTGGCACGATCTCGGCTCACTACAACCACTGCCTCCCGGGTTGAAGCTATTTTGCCTCAGCCTCCCGAGTAGCTGGGGACTACAGACACGCACTACCACACCTGGCTAATTTTTGTATCTTTTGGTGGAAATGGGGTTTCACCACGTTGCCCAGGCTGGTCTCGAATTCCTGACCTCAAGTGATCCACTCGCCTCAGCCACCACGCACTGCACCTGGACTAAGACTTTTTTTTTTTTTTTTTTTTTTTTGAGATGCAGTCCCACTCTGTCACCAGGCTGCAGTGCAGTGGTGCAATCTCGGCTCACTGCAACCGCCACCTCCCAGGTTCAAGTGATTATTCCCCTGCCTCAGCCTCCTGAGTAACTGGGACTACAGGTGCACACCACCATGCCCAGCTAATTTTTTGTATTTTAGTAGAGACAGGGTTTCACCATGTTGGCCAGGATGGTCTCGATCTCCTGACCTCGTGATCCACCCGCCTTGACCTCCTGAAGTGTTGGGATTATAGGCATGAGCCATCAGGCCTGGCCAAGATTCATTTTTGAAATAGTCTTTTTCAGTTGCAATTCCAATGCACTAATTAGGATTTTTATTTGAGGTTAGTTAAATGCTGGTGTGAGAGAAATCTATTGCTCAAACTAAACTGAAAGGGAAGTTGATTAAAAGGGG
The DNA here is from genome assembly GCF_028885625.2 of Pongo pygmaeus. NCBI lineage: Eukaryota > Metazoa > Chordata > Mammalia > Primates > Hominidae > Pongo > Pongo pygmaeus. The sequence continues at coordinate 53,983,662 of NC_072388.2, read as the reverse complement.
AGTTCGGCAACTCCTGCCCTAATGTACTCTAAGAATAGGAACAGACTATAATTTTCACCAAAAAGTACAAAAACAAAATACGTTAAAAACACATTTTAAATAAATCTTTTTAAAAAAGATTTTGAAAAACCAAACCTGTTTCATAGAGCTCCAAACCTAGAAAGTTTATTACAATAAAAATGGGCTAGGCTGGGTTGGGCACAATGGCTCAAGCCTATAGTCAACACTTTGGGAGGCTGAGGAGGGATCACTTGAGGCCGGGAGTTCGAGACCAGCCTGGAAAACACAGCAAGACCTCATCTCTACTAAAAATGTAAAAATTAGCTGGGCACAGTGGTATGTACTTGTGGTCCCAGCTACTCCAGAGGCTGAGGCAGAGGATCACCTGAGCCCAGGAGTTTGACCTTGCAATGAGCTAAGATCATGTCACTGCACTCCAGCCTGAGTGACAGAGCAAGACCTTGTCTCAAAAAAGGAAAAGCAGGGTGAGGGACTGGCTGGCTGCTATGGCTCATGCCTATAATCCCAGCATTCTGAGGCTGAAGAGGGAGGACTGCTTGAGGCCAGGAGTTCTATACCAGCCCGGGCAACATAGTGAGATCCTGTCTCTACAAAAAATTTTAAAAATTAAAAAAAAAGTAAAAGAGAAAGATTTTCAATGATGAGAATAACCATGATGGTGTTAATGAGTTAAGGAGCTGGTGTTTCAAGTACTGAAAATAATCTGCTATTCCTAACATAAAAAGTACAGCACTCAATACATGGTAGAGTTTTTCCTGTTTTTAATGATAGAAATGAGGTTACCATAGTAAAAGCTAAAATCACAAGCATAAACATAGACTTAGAGCTAGTTTCATTAGAATTAAGATATATGCTAACTCATACTAAACAATTTCATCACTTTAACAGCACACGTCACTGTAACTAAGCAATAAATCCAAACACTGTTCTTTCCCTGTATCAGATGGCTTATTTCTGATGTAAAATCACTATTACAAGGGACACAAAAGAGAGGGCTTCCCAGTAAGTCTGGTGAAACATTCTTTACATCAGTCCCAGAAGAACCATATAAATCACAGTAACCAAGGGGAACTGAAATTGACTCTCTATTCACCTCCCTTGCATCTGGACACTCTCATTTCTTCTTAGGCAGTAACACGGTCCTGGTACACATGGCTTCCTGGCCTCCACACTCACAACACTTGTCTGAACCTGCTGAGTTCATAACAACATTCTCCCTCTTTCACAAAAGTTACTATTTTTATTAAGGGGGAGTGGGAAGCAAAATGAGGAAGAAGGAAATAAAGGGTTTTTTTTTTTTTTAAGAAAGAAAAGCATGTTCCCATAAATTCCCAGAAACTTTACAACTATTAAAAAAAAAAAAAAAAAAGGTAAGAATGGGAGAGGGGAGTTGTCCTAGCTAACAAATTCTACTTTGTGATACTTGATAAAAGTTGGTCTACTTAGTAAATTATGATATCATGACCTTAGATATACCCATTTACACATATAAGACTCTCACTCTTCCCAAAATTTTTAAAGCAAAATAGCATCTTAAGTCCTATAAAGCCTGGATTCTGCCCTAAGAGAAGCTACATCTTAGTTCTATGGCCTTGGGCATGTCACTATTTCTGAGTCTCACATTTCACAGAGTTGTGATGAGGATTAGATTACTTAGCAGAGTATCCAGCTGATACTATAATTATGCAGGTTCACTCTGTCTACTTTGTTCAAAGCAAATCAAAATTAGTGCTCATTCTTACATCATCTTTTTTCACAGCTGACAGTTCTTATAATGATGCTAACACGGTGAAGCACTCAAAATTTAAAGAATAGCCTATGCTTTAAAAAAAAAAAAAAAAAAGCCTGTAAAGAGAAATTAATGCACATTAAAACGCACTATTCTGTTTTCAGAATTTATTCCAGAAACAGAAACTATCTTTGCCTAAATTAAAGATCTTTAGGGGGCAAAACACTGCTCGCAAGACTTGCTCACCTCAGTAGTATTCAATCCCATGATCGGCTGACAAGCAGCCCTGACAACTGTCAGCCTCTTTACTACTTCCACTATTCACCAAAAAAAGGAAACACATCTAGTTCAAACCAAAGGCAAGTCCCTAATTCTTTGCTGCATTTGCCCCAAAACTACTTACATTAGATTTTAAAAGATTTTCCAAAGAAGAAAACAATTTCTTAGTTTTTAACCAATTCTTCTCTAAACCCAAGAAACATCATAAAACTTGTTTCTGTATCTAGTAAGTAAGCACTTAGCACTACTTTCTAATTATAAAGCCTACTCTAGCCACACAGTCTATGAGTAAAATAGCTACTAAAGGGAGTTTAAAAGGCTTGAAAAGACTCCTGTATCCCCATACTTCCCTGCCTCCAAACAAGATAATACGGGCCAAGTGCAGTGGCTCACACCAGTAATCCTAGCACTTTGGGAGGCCAAGGCAGGAGGACTGCTTGAGGCCAGGCGTTCCAGACCAACCTGAGCAACATGGTGAGACCCTGCCTCAATTAAAAAAAAAAAAAAAAAAAAAAAAGAGGCTACAGAGTCACTTGATGAGAACAAGGCTATCTAAAAATTTCTATTCTATTAACTGTCTAACATCATACAAACTTTGTACCCAACCAGGCGAGGTAAACTAACAGATGACAATTATCCCAGGTCCAAACTACCTATGTACCTATCTATCTCTATATAGCTGACAGAGAAATATATTCCAAAAAATCACCTCCATGTAATGTCCTGCTATTCAAACCTGGAAGTTTAGTTGGAATACTCCTATCAGTAAACTGTTTTGAGGTCTCATAAAAGAAACTATCACTTAAGGAGCCAAGACTGCTGCTTTTTGTTCTCAATCGACTTTACACATGTAACTTTGCAACCAGTTTGCCTTTCCTTGCTGCTAGAGCTACATCTGCATCTTTTGGAGAGTCTCCTTATTTGGTCCCAGTTCCCTATGGCCTCTGATCTGCCACTCTGCCTTGCTGGTAATTCAATTATCATTCTTCCCATATGCTTAGAACTGATCTAATGCCTATCTTCTGAATTGCACTATCTGCCAGACAGGGACCAGAGGAGTAGGCATGGGGAGAGGGGCCAAGAAAAAGTAGACTGTGGTATGGTACACATGACATGACTCATCTGTTCTAACTGTTCCATAACCTGTCCTGACCAAGTGACTCAGATAATACTACGTGGCTCACTCTGACAGACTTGTTCTTGATCCCAATCTAACCCATTACACTGGGCATGACATCCCTGGCCACGTGCCTTGTACCTAAAACTTTCTACTGAAGATAGCAGAGTTTCACAATTAATTATGGCCATACTTATAGAAAAGGAAATTAACATTCAAGTCTCCTCCCTAGATACTTTCTCACTCAAGACCTACCAAAGGCCACTGATATAAATACAGTAATGCCCTCATTTTACAGATGAGAAAACTATAGTACTTCACCATCTTCATGTTTAAGAAAATAAACCTAACAATACTAGATACTGTATAATGTTAACAAATAAGTTTTTCTTGTTTTTGAGACAGGGTCTCACTTTGTCATCCAGGCTAGAGTGCAGTGGCACAATCACAGTTCACTGGAGTCTTCACCTCCTGGGCTCAGGTGATCCTCCCACCTCAGCCTCCCGAGTAGGCAGGACTACAGGCACATGCCACCACACCTGGCTAATTTTTGAATTTCTGTTGAGATGGAGGTCGCACTATGTTGCCAGGCTGGTCTCAAACTCCTGGAGACAACCAATCCTCCCCTCCTGGCCTCCCAAAGTGCTGTGATTACAGGCATGAGCCACCGTGCCCAGCCAAGAACACTCTTTTTAACATTGTCTTACAGAGCTGATTTTTCTTGTTCGTTATATGAAAAGTAGTCCACTGTAGTAACAAGTAATTTGGTTTACAACTTCTAATTCACTGTCATTTCACCTTACAAATTCTCCTTCACCAAAAAGAAAACGCCACACCTTAGTGACTGGCACCATGTGCTTTTGTAGTATTTAAATCAAATTCTAAAATTTACAAAAGAATAACCTTAGTATATTCAGAATTACAAGAACATTTAGTATGCTCAATGGGATATAAGGATTAATAAAAACACATCATTCACTCTAGACAGAATAATTCCTTCTGGGGAAGATACCTAAAATACTGTGTGGGAAAATGACCGACATTTCATTACACAGACTTTTGAACTGTTTTAAATTTTACCATGTGCATATATTATATACTAAGCACACCTCTAGATTCAATCACCAATTTACAGGAAATACAGAAAATAAGAAAGTGTTGAACTGAGCCACTGATGTAATCATTAAAATCCAGACTCTGAGAAACACTAGAACAAATAACGTGGTTTCTTTTTTTTGAGACGGAGTCTCGCTCTGTCGCCCAGGCTGGAGTGCAGTCACAATCTCAGCTCACTGCAACCTCCGCCTCCCGGATTCAAGTGATTCTTCTGCCTTAGCCTCCCGAGTAGCTGGGACTACAGACGCGTGCCACCAGGTCTGGCTAATTTTTGTATTTTTTTTAGTAGAGACAGGGTTTCGCCATATTGGCCAGGCTGGTCTGGAACTCCTGACCTCGTGATCCACCCGCCTCGGCCTCCCAAAGTGCTGGGATTACAGACGTGAGCCACCTCGCCCGGCCACAACGTGGTTTCTTGAACAAAAAACATTACCAAAGAGAGGTAGTAAAATGGACTACAGACTAAAGCCTAAAAATGGACTATAGACTAAAAGGTTAGACTTAAAGGTCATTACCAACCAACTGCAAGGTAGAGACTTTATATGGATCCTGATTCAAACCATTACTAAAAAACTATGACATCTGAGACAAATGGAAATTTGAATACTAGATACTTGAAGATATTAAAGAATGAAGGGGTGATAATGGTATTGTGGATATATACATATGCAGATATAGTCTGTATCTTTAAAAGACAAGGATTCTTTAACATCAGTTATATATATGAGTTATATATGCATATGTAACTCATGTTAAAGAATCCTTATCCATATATAAATATATACACACATACACACTAATTTTAAAGAATCCTTTCCCTCTTTCAAAGATACAGACTAGACTGCCAATGAAATAATATCCACTCTGGAATTTGCCTGAGAATAATTCAGGAGGGAGAAGTTGGAGGGGAACAGTTCAAACAAACTTGGGCATGATCTGATAATTCCCCCTCCTACATGAGTAGAGTGGTTGATAACTGTTGAAGCTGGATGATAAGTACATGAGGTTTCTTATATGGATTCCACCTACTTTTGTTTGAAAATTTCTATAACAAGTTAGAAAGTCAAACATTTACAAAATATTTGTATGTAAATGAATAAAAATGGGTCATTTAAAAGTGATAACCACAAACTTGAATGTATTTTAATATTTTCAATATTTATTTATTTTAATATTTTAGATAACCAAAAGGAATCTGAGGATACTAAGACTCAGATCAATCTAAGGCAACAGATCAATCTGTTAGTTTTGTTAGGTGGGGATAATGGCACTGTGGTTATGGGGGGAAAATATCTTTTTAAAAGACACATACCGATGTAATTAGGGCCAATATGACATATCTAGAATTGGCTTTTTTTTGGATTTGCAAACAGTTTATTTTACAGAAATTCAACATTATAAACAGCAGGCACTTCTGCCCCACAGCCCCCTCGCCCCGCAATCCCCCTCCACCCACCCCCGCCCATCCCACCAGGTGCAGACCACGCTATGCAGAGAGTGAGCAGCAATGCGGCCCTACTGCTTTGGAGTGAGAGTCGAGAGCGATGGAACCTGCCTGCACCACATCCATCCTGCCCGCGCTGGACCCAGCCCAGTTCTCCAAATCCTTCATGTCGTCGTCTTCCTCTTCTTGGCAGGTTTTGATGGTAGGGCTATAAGAGGGAACATTTGGTAGAGAGACTGTTTCGGGGCCACTGATTTCCAGCAAATTCTTGTCTAGTTCCTCCTGTTCTAGTTCTTCTAACTCCGCCATGAGCTCATCCTCGTCAGACTTTTCTCCAAACCCTACGGGTTTTGAAATTGCTGTTGAAATCTCCTCCCCAAGTTCTTGCTGGTCAGCAATGTCCTGCATTAACTCATCAACTTTATCGATGTCCATGTTGTCATGGGCCGCCTTCTTGGCCTTGGCGGCAGAGCCCATGTTCTTGAGCACCTCGGTATTGGTGTTGGCATTCTTCAGGGCCTGCTGCTCGATGGTTGATAATGTGCCGTCGATGTGCGCCAACTGCTTCTCATACCTCTTTTTATGCTTCAGTGTCTGGAGGGCCGCGCACTTGTTTTTAGTGCCGTGCCTCTGCTCGATTTTCTTCTCCAGGAACTCCTGTTTCTCGGTTAACATCTCCTCCGTGTCCCACAGCCGCTGGATGGCCTCCTAGAGGGTCGGGCCGCCCTTGCCGGCCTTACCCCCTCCAGCCCCGAACAGCGCTGGCCGCGCCAGCCTTCAGCGCCCGCTCGGACTGGGCTCCGGTTGGGCTCCGGCGCCCGCCCCGCTCCGCCTCCACCCTGCCAAATTTGCTTTTTTTAAAGATGAGGACAAGAACAAGTAGGTCAAATGTAGGGGTGGGATAAAACTGGTACAAACATAAGGGCTCACTGACTCTACTTCTGTGTATGTTTCCATTTTAAAAAGTGGTAATAACAGTAGCAGTAAAATAGATTTCAAGGACTTCCTCCACTCATCCAGGAGGAGAAAAAAAAAAGAAATAATCCTAGTTCAAATAAGGGTCAAGTATGGGCGAAGCGGGAGGAACCACTACACCAGGGCTGTCCAATCTTTTGGCTTCCCTGGGCCACACTGAAAGAACTGTCTTGGGCCACACATAAAATACACTAACGATATTTGATGAGCTTAAAAAAAATTGCAAAAAAAAAATGTCATAGTGTTTTCAGAAAGTTTACAAATTTGTGTTGGGCCGTATTCAAAGCCACCACAAGTTGCGGGTTGGACAAGCTTGCGCTACACATTTAACTCACCTGAGTTTCACAAATAATCAGCAGAGGGCGTGGTGAGGGAAGTTTCAACAATGTTCCTCCACTTACTGGAAGCAAAAAAAGTGTTTTGGGAAAAGAATTACTTCCTCCTGCCCTAGATATCCATTTGTAAAGAAACTTTCAACATTTCTCAAGTCCAAGAAGTGGACTGTCAGTGTTTGTTTTGTATGGAACAAAGAAAGCTTCCCTAACATCCTAAGACGTACAATTCTGATTATACATACACAGTTTCTGGGCGTGAAAACAGTATTTTTTCATTCCCGGTTTTTTGGCTGTGCTCCAAGATTTCTTTTTTTATCAAATAATCTTTAGTGAGATCCTTTCTTGGGAAGAAGTAGAGGGTTTTTCAAAGACTTTTATGAAAATATTTGCACATACACATAGATATACATTTTAGCATTTCGTGTAATGATACCAAGTGTTCTTTGAGGTTCTAAAAAGAAAAACAATCTAAAATTACCTAATCCCATCAAAATTTCCAATAGAGGCTATCACTACCATATCTAAATCACATAATCGTTTTTGCTGGTAAAGAGGAAAATTAACATGCTCTGTGCACTTACTATATGCTAGGCATTTAATATGTATTTTAAACTAAATCTTCCTAACAACCCTAACAGGTGGGTAATATTATTGTCTAAATATTACAGATGAGAAAACTGGGGCACTGAGAGGCTAGTAAGGTGTTAACTTAGGGCACCAAATAGTAAATGGCAGAACCAGGATGTGAATCTGACTGCAACATTTGAACTACTCTATGTTAATACTGACATAGGAGTTAAAAAGAAATTACTTAGGCAGATAGGGTACGAGAGTCCTCAGTAAGGTTTCCCTTTTAATGAAAAGCAGCCCCAAATCACCTTCCTAACAAAGAGCAGCCTGTAAAACAGAGCTGCAGACATATATGCCGGCATGTGTGCCAATCAGGTTCAAAATGGCGGCTCCACCTTCCCTTCTCTGCCAGCCACGTGTACTGTAAAGGGCAGCCAAAATGATGCCGGTCAAGGGGAAAGTACATTTGCATAATAAGATTAGGGTGGGTCTTCCTACAATTGTAGATTCTAATTTACTCCCCTAAACTACTGTTTTAAAACCAATTAAAACTGATTTATGTACTGGAGATAACCAGGTACAGTCTAAAGCTCCTTAGAACAGAACAAATATTTGCATGGTGGGGAATAAAATATATTTTTTTAGAAGACAAATGGCTAATTAAGGTTCAAAACTAATTCACATTAAAGAATCAGAATATTCTAGTCAAAATTTTAAATTAAAAATTGCTTTCTATGCTAGGCAGGGGAAGACTGTTTCCATTACTATAATTTTGTGTAAATTATGGGGAAGTTTTTCTTTTAAAAATCAATAACGGCGGCCGGGCGCGGTGGCTCATACCTGTACTCCCAGCACTTTGGGAGCCCAAGGCAGGTGGATCACAAGGTCAGGAGTTCAAGATCAGCCTGGGCAATATGGTGAAACCCCATCTCTACTAAAAAATACAAAAAAAATTAGCCGGGTGTGGTGGCAGGTGCCTGTAATTCCAGCTACTCAGGAGGCTGAGGCAGGATAATTGCTTGAACCTGGGAGGCAGAGGTTGCAGTGAGCCAATATTGAGCCACTGTACTCCAACCTGGGCGACAGAGCAAGACTGTCTCAAAAAAAAAAAAAAAAAAAACAAGGAACAGCAAAACCTACCCACTGTCTACCCCCTCTACACCCCCTCTACTCCTTCACTAAATTATAATTCCTGTCCAGCTATACAGTTACAACTTTTGCCTTCCTGCTGAATCTAATTTTTAGGGATAAAGGGAGAACATAAAAATTCTGTCCCAAAAATAAGTTAAACTCTTCCTGAACTAAGTCTAAGTAGTAGAAGAGATAATTAGGAGCCAACTCTGGCTTTATTTAAAATATACTTACTTTATTTAAATTAGCATTGGTTAACTTCAAAAAAAAAAAAAAAAGGAGGGGACTTGCTAAGGCTGGTCTTGAACTACTGGCGTTAAAAGATCCTCCCACCTCAGCCTCACAAGTAGCTGGTATTACAGGTGCAAGCCACTGTGCCTGACAGCATTGGTTAACTTTAACATAACATTACTGCTTCAGTCACAGCAGTCTCATTCAATCTACTAAATCATGGGAAGCTAAAGCAAATAAAAGATAATGATCTCTTTGTGACATTACTGTTCCACTAAGCTGTTCCTAATTTCTTTTTTACTTCAAAGTATTCTTTACTGTAACAGGAAAGTGTTTTGTGTAGTGAAGTTCCTCTGTAAGACTGGCTGGATTTGAATTCCAGCTTCAACACTTACTAGCTAGACAAGGTGTTTAATGAATAATCAATTTTCTGCAAGAAAAAAATGGCCAAGAATATTTACCTTAGCCGGGCGCAGTGGTTCACGCCTATAATCCCAGCACTTTGGGAGGCTGAGGCAGGCAGATCACTTGAGGCCAGGAATTCAAGACCAGCCTGGCCAACATGGCAAAACCCCGTCTCTACTAAAAATACAAAAAAACTAGCTGGGCACGGTGGTGCATGCCTGTAATCCCAGCTACTCGGGAGGCTGAGGCTGGAGAATCACTTGAGCCCAGAAGGTAGAAGATGCAGTGAGTCAAGATCACACCACTCCACTCCAGCCTGGGCAACAGAGGAGAGACTCTGTCTCCAAAAAAAAAAAAAAAAAAAGAAAAGAAAAGAATATTTACCTCATAGAGCTATTATATAGAATAGATAATATACATAAAATGCTTAGCATAAGGCCTAGTCCACATTAATAAATAAATAAAGCTAACTATTAACATCATCACACCTCACTGTGCAGAAAGCTACCTCCAGTAGGAAAGGGATGTTCCATCTGGACACTATGGAACACATTCAAACCTAGAGGTTTTTTCCATTACAGAAGGTTCCCAATTTAGGATGGTTCAACTTATGACTTTTTGACTTTATGATGGTGCAAAAGTGATACACATTCAGTAGAAACTGCACTTCAAATTTTGATCTGCTTTTCCACTTTGAGTATTCAATAAAGTAAATGAGATAGTCAGCACTTTATTACAAGGTAGGCTCTGTGTTAAACGATTTTATCCAACTGTTGACTAATGTTCATATTCTAAGAATGTTTAAGGTAGGCTAGGCTAAGCTCTGATATTTGGTAGGTTAAATATATTAAATGCATTTATTTTCAACTGATTTATCGGGACGTAAGTCAAACAGCATTAACTAAACCACCACTGAAAGCAATTTCACCACAAAAACACTAGAAGACTGAGGCAGGTGATGTACTGGGCAAAGCAATACTCAGTCCTTTTCCACCAACAGAATATACAGTTCTTAAACTTAGCACAGCTGTGTTTGCCCCAGTGTAATTATGGAACACAGTAGTCTCCAAAGGCAAAATTTTAAAATTACTTTTTAAATAATGGAAATAATACTTTCAAATATATGTATTTAAAATGTAAACTATTTTATAGCTAAGTTTCTTACGTTATACCCTTTCCTCTCTTCACACATATAGCAAATGTTTTTTGAGGCCAGGCACGGTGGCTCATGTCTATAATCCCAACACTCTGGGAGGCCAAGGCAGGTGGATCACTTGAGCCCAGGAGTTCAAGACCGGCCTGGGCAATGGGCAAAACCCTGTAGTGTGCGTACGTACTCCCAGCTACTTGGGAGGTTGAGGTCAGGGGATCACTTGAACTTGGGAGGTCAAGACTGCAGTGTTCACACCACTGCACTCCAGCCTGGGAGACAGAGCCAGATCCTGTCTCAAAAAAATAATAATAATTTTTTGAGCATCTATTAGGCACCTGGAATACAGTGAATAGACAAAGCCCTCAAGGAACTAACATTCTGGTAGTAAGAGAGACAATAGTCATAATAAGTAAATTCTACAGAGCATGTTTCAAGGAGGTAACTGCTAAACAGACTAGGGTAAGAAAGCTTAGAAGTGCAAGCAAAGAGGGGCAGTTATAATTTTAAGCAGGGTGATCAGTACAGACTTAAGAAGGTGATAGATGAGAAAATATTTTAAGGAGGTAAGGAATGAAGATTTATGTAAGGAATAGCATTCTAGACACAGGGAACAGCAAATGCAAATCCTAAGGAAAGCATATGCGTACCCGATTAACACCATCACCAAGACCTAACAAATAAGCAAAAACGTCAGCCATTGCTGTTAAGTTTCTATATCCCTCTCTCCACACACACACACAAATCTGTGCTAGGGAAGGAAAAAAAAAAAAACCTCACTTCATAAAAATTCATTCATTCAACAAATGTTTACTGAACAATACCCCACGTTAGGTCCCACTTTCCGTGCTAAGGATACAGAAAAGAACATGACAGGCAATACTTTCTATTCTGTCATAGGAACCTTAGCAAAGAGCCTGAGGTTGATCACAATGCCCATTTACTAAGCAATACTTTTTTCCTACTCCTTGGCTTATTAAGCCTTCATTGATTTAAAAAAAAAAAAAAAAAAGCAGAGATTTACAGAAATCTTATCTCCAGGTAAGTGAGACGATACTGTACTCAAAGTATCTCAAAGTCTCTATCTTCAGATTATAGATATCGGGCTCTTATAAAGTTTCTTTACCTAGTGCCAGGCACAGTGGCTCACACCTGTAATCCCAGTGCTTTGGGAGGCCAAGGTGGGAAGATCCCTTGAGGTGAAAGTTCAAGACCAGCCTGGCCAACATGGCAAGGGTTAACCCCATCTTCTACTAAAAACACAAAAATTAGCTGGGTGTGGTGGCACACACCTGTAATCCCAGCTACTCGAGTGGCTGAGGCATAAGAATCATCTGAAACCAGCAGCAGAGCCTGCAGTGAGCCGAGATTGTGCCAATGCACCACAGCCTGAGTAGCAGAGTGAGACCCTGTCTCAAAAAAAAACAAGGCCGGGTGCAGGGTGGCTCACACCTGTAATCCCAGCACTTTGGGAGGCCAAGGCGAGTAGATCACCTGAGGTCAGGAGTTCGAGACCAGCCTGGCCAACATGGTGAAACCCTGTCTCTACTACCAATACAAAAATTAGCCGGGTGTGGTGGCACACGCCTGTAATCCCAGCTACTATAGGGAGGCTGAGGGAGCAGAACTGCTTGAACCTGGGAGATGGAGGCTGCAGTAAGGTGAGATTGTGCCACTGCACTTCAGCCTCGGTGACAGAGTGAGACTCTGTTTCAAAAAAAAAAGAGAAAAGTTTCTTTACCTAAAGAACTGACATTTTAAAAGTACTAACATCTACCCCTCCCTCTCACCCAGAAGAGCCAAAACATTGCTATTGGGAGTCTAATCTACTATGCCACAGTACCTATGGTAGCTAAGTAAGAGGTCTCTGCTATCTAAGACTTCATCAGGTAGTATGGGGAAAACATGCATATATATCCTTTCTTTTAATGCTCCTATTTCCTACTTTAAAAGTAAGTACAGGCCGAGCACAGTGGCTCACGCCTGTAACGCCAGCACTTTGGGAGGCATAAGGGTCTTGAGTCTAACAGTTAAGACCAGCCTGTGCAACATGGCGAAACCACGTTTCTACTGAGAAAAATACAAAAATTAGCCAGCCATGGTGGTACACGCCTGTAGTCCCAGATACTCTGGAGGCTGAGGTGTGAGGATCACTTGAGCCTAGGAGGTAGAGGCTGCAGCGAGCTGTGTTGGCACCACCACACTCCAGCCTGAATGACAGAGCAAGACCCTGTCTCAAAAAAAAAAAAAAAAAAGTAAATACAGCTTATAATACTACCCAGTGGCATAGAAAATTACTATGAAGTTTTTCCTTAAGTCCCAACCAAAAGCTCATAGTTAAAAATATAAAGACACTTAACATTCTATTTAAAAAATTAGTTTAAGCAGAATACGTATCACATAATGTATCTGAACCCATTTAGCAATCAGAGAATAAAAAGAAAACACAACAAAAAATATTATATAAAAAGAACCAAAAAATATATATGACTTTCTTTTTCCCCATTAGGTTAAAGGGTACTTTAAGATCAGTTAAAAATATGTTTCTGAATGTTAAAGAAATGTATGTGATAGAAAACAGGACCAAAGAAAATTAATGCTAAATTAACCTTATACATGAATTGATTTTTTTTTTTCTTTTTTAAAGAAATGAGGTCTTACTTTGTCACGCAGACTGGAGAGCAGTGGTGCAACGACAGCCCACTGTAACCTTGAACTCCTGGGCTCAAGCGATCCTCCCATCTCAGCCACCCCCACATAGCTGGGACTACAGGTGCACTCCACTATGCCCAGCTAATTTTTTTTCTAAAGACAGGGTCTCCCTATCTTTAGGGTGGTCTCAAATTTCTGGGCCCAAGCAATTCTCCTGCCTTGGCCTCCCAAAGCACTGAGATTACAGGTGCATGTCACTACACCTGTCTAATTTGTTGGGGTTTTTATTAGACGTTGGGGTCTTGCTATGTTGTCCAGGCTGGTCTCCAATTCTTGGACTCAAGCAATTCTCCCCACTTCGCCTCCTAAAGTGAGGAGGCATAAGCCACTATGCCCAGCCCTGATCTACTTTTTAATTAAAAAACTCCTAAAAAATACATTCCCCTGTTTTCCTGTCAGTTCACAGTGACATGTTTATGAGTAGAAGGGTTTCTCATCTACCTTTAACCATCAGTCTTCTGCTACAATTGGCCTAAATAAAATGAAAACATGCTGCATATGCTTCACCCCAACTAGCATTACATTAACTAGCTGTGTAATCCATGCTTTCTAGGTATCATCAGTATGTAAGCGTAGAAGTATTTTCTCTACCTACATGTCCTATCAGGCAAATTAGAGCTACCCTCTGTCATTTTTTTAACCTATGAAATTAGCAAATACAAAAACTGTGTCAGCAAGGATATGAGAAAATAAGTGCATTGTCCAACTGCAAATACTCTTTGATTCAGTAGTTCCCCTTCGAAAAATGTATCCCACAAAACACCATCTGAAGCCAGGCATGATGGCTCATGCCTAAAATCATAGCACTTTGGGAGGCCAAGGCAGGAGGATCACTTAAGGTCAGGAGTTCAAGACCAGCATGGCCAACATGGTGAAACTCCGTCTCTACTAAAAATACAAAAAAAAAACTAGCCGGGCGTGGTGGCAGGTGCCTGTAATCCCAGCTACTCAGGAGGCTGAGGCAGGAGAATCATTTGAACTTGGGAGGCGGAAGTTGCAGTGAGCTGAGATAGCGCCACTGCACTCCAGCCTGGGCAACAGAGACTCTGTCTCAAAATAAATAAATAAAAATAAATCTGAATAAGGTTATTCACTGCAGCATTGTTTATAATGGGAAAAAAAGATAATAAAGACTTGCATTTCTCAGTCTCCTTTGCATTCAGATGTGGCTATGACACTAAGTTCTAACTAATGAAACATAATTCAAACCGCTATGAAGTGACGGCTTCTAGAAACCTTCCTTTAAAAGGGTAACATAGAACCTCTACCCTTTCATGCACCCTGCTGCTCGGAATGGGCTGCAATAGCTGGAGATCTTGCTAAGTCAGTGAGGACACAGGCAGCATACACAGAGCAGTATTAGTATAGAAAAAGGCCAATCAGAAAAGTGATGGTAGGGGGTGATGACCTCACTGAACCATGCACTTAATATCTGTGCATGTTACTGTATCCATTATGCCTCAATTAATTAATTAATTAATTTTTTTTTTTTGAGAGAAGTCTCACTCTTGCCCCCAGGCTTGAGTGCAATGGCTCGATCTCGGCTCACTGCAACCTCCGCCTCCCGGGTTCAAACGATTCTCCTGCCTCTGCCTCAAAGTAGCTGGGATTAAGGGACCTGCCACCACGCCGGGCTAATTTTGCATTTTTTAGTAGAGATGGGGTTTCACCATGTTGGCCAGGCTGGTCTCAAACTCCTGACCTCAAGTGATCAGCCCGCCTCAGCCTCCCAAAGTGCTGGGATTACAGGCGTGAGCCACCGTGCCCGGCCAAATTATGCCTCAATTTAAAAAAAGGAGAGTAAGAGAAAAACAGCACACCATGAGTTCCAGATGAGCCCTAAATCACCCACCTGAACTTTTAAGAGAAAAATACTTTGTTGTTGTTTAAGTCACTGTTATTTTAAGTTTTCTATCACAAATACACTCTTCATATACCAATATGTAAAGAATTTAAAAACTACTGTTAGGTGAAAAAAGCAAACTAATAGTATACAAAGTATGCTAACATACTTGTTTTTTTAAAAAGTGAGCTAACAAGTGACTGGGCTTGGGGACTCACTCCTGTAATCCCAGCACTTTAGGAGGCCAAAGCAGAATAATCCTTGAGTCTAGGAGTTCGAGACTAACCTGGGCAACAAAGTGAGACTCTGTCTCTACAAAAAAAAAAAAAAAAAACTAGCTAGACATAGTGGCGCATGCCTGTATTCCCAACTACTTGGGAGGCTGAGGTGGGAGGATTTCTTGAGCCCAGGATGTTGTGGCTGCACTGAGCTGTGATCACGCCACTGCACTCCAGCCTGAGGCACAAAGCAAGACCTCTTTCTTTCTGTCATATATACATACATATGCACATACATAGAAAGAATCGTATACTGGAAGAATAGATAAGAAACTGGTAACACTGGTTGCTTCCAGAGAGGGGTAAAGTGTGCCTAAGAGACAGGGGAAGGAAGAAAACTTCTCATTTTTTGCACCTTTTGTGTTTGAACCATGTTAACATATTATTCAAAAAGTAAATGTTCTTCCATCCTACTAAAATATACAAACTTTTGTGAAATTTTGGTATATGCAGATTTCAATGATTTGAAGGTTTATATTAGATTTTGGTTTTGAAATACTTCCACACTAAACTAATTACCTAAGAACTACTAGATACAAAAATAACAAAATTTAAAAATGCTGGAAAGGGGGGAAAAAAGAGAAGGCTAAGAACTCTAAATCTTTTGAGAGAAAACGGCAAGAAAACATTTTAACGAAAAACAGAAGTTTTGGGGTCATTTTGCCGCTTGAAATATATATTACATATCCTTTTTTCATTTTGTTTTTTTGAGACAGAGTCTTGCTCTGTCATCCAGGCTGGAGTGCAGTGGCTTGATCTCAGTTCACTGCAACCTCCACCTCCCAGGTTCAAACGATTCTCCCGCCTCAGCCTCTCCAGTAGCTGGGATTACAGGCATGCACCACCACACCTGGCTAATTTTTGTATTTTTAGTAGAGATGGGGTTTCACCACGTTGGCCAAGCTGGTCTCGAACTCCTGACCTCAAATGATCCGCCCACCTCGGCCTCCCAAAGTGCTGGTATTACAGGCGTGAGCCACCATGCCCGGCCCTATATATTTTTTTAATTTCTCATCATTTGCTCTTGGGGTAAAACAAACAAAGCAGCTAGCTAAATCAAATCGTCCAACAAGCCTTTTCTCTGATTAACTGAAGAAATCATTACAAAAGGTTCTTTCTTGCTAGAGGAGTACAGTTTATAAACAGTTACAAGTAGGATCATTGGAAAGTCTATGAATCAGATTGAACTAAAATAAGGATTTCTGAGAAATGTATCAAACAGGCCATACACAGTTTTGTTTTCAACACTATTTTAAAATATGTGACTATAAACTCTTGCCTTTTTCATGGCATAAACAACAAAACAAGAGTTACTCAAAATCTACTCTTAATTAAACCATTTAATTTTGCAGTAGCCCAAGTCTTGGACTATTTTTTCCCAGCTATAATTAAGTGTATGTAATTTTATATTCCATTTTTATGTACTCATTTCTATGTAATGATTATAATTTAAATGCACAAAATAAAAAAAAAATTCTTTACTTTAGAAATATCCAAAAAAAATTGGATTTTCCTTTTGGAAAACCTTGTTTCTTACACTAATGCCAAAAGATGACTAACCACATCATAAGGTAGAGGTCATGAAGCATAAATTACTGATCCATACCAATTACAAGCAACTTCTTAAGCAATAAATTATATTTAAACCCACAAAGGAGACATCATTTATACCTCCTGGCTGATAGCACAGGTTGAGAATCCCTAATCCAAAAATCCGAAATCCAAAATGGTCCAAAATCCAAAACTTTTTGAGCTCCAACACGATGCCACAAGTGGAAAATTCCACACCCAACCTCATGTGACAGGTCACAGTCAAAACACAGGCACACAACAATGAAGATGACACTGTTAACACAGCAAAAAAAGTGCTTATTGCCGACATGATGCAAATGCATGCTGGGCTTATTAGAGAACCAGAGCAGCATGCATTCACAACAAAATCATGCTGGTTTATAAAACCACAGACAGACTTCTAAGACAAAAACTGTTGTTAATGAGACAAGTGACTCTAGCGGAAATATTTTTAAAAGCCATCTAGCAGAATGCCTTCTCTTCCCTAGAGGCCCCATTTCCTGGTCCCTCAATTGATTCTGATCTTTCTTCCGGCCTTAATAAAACAAACAAACAAACAAAAAGTCCAGAAACCTTTTAATCAAAAAATAACATCATAGGTGGGGACTGAAAGCCTAACCTTATTTGTTGATGTTGTTGCTTAACAGCAGATACAGATATTCTGGTGATGCTATTGTGCTTAGTTACCCTGAACACATTATTATTCCACTATATTAATGGTATGTCATACTTTTTACTGTTTTACTTTTTTCTTATACTTATGTGTGAATAAGTATAAGAAAATGACTGCTTATCAGTATCATATAAATTCAGTTGAGTGTGATGGTGATGCTAAATAACTACAGACTGTGCACATGAGTGACTAAGATTGTGACACCTTTGCTAACACTTCAATGTACACAAACTTTGTTTCCTGAACAAAATTATTTAAAATATTGTACAAAACTACCTTCAAGCTATGTATATAAGATGTAAATGATACCGGGTACAGTGGCTCATGCCTGTAATCCCAGCACTTTGGGAGGCCAAGGCAGGTGGATCACCTGAGGTCAGGAGTTCAAGACCAGCCTGGCCAACAAGGTGAAATCCCATCTCTACTAAAATACAAAAACTAGCCAGGTGGGATGGCACACCTGTAGTCCCAGATACTCCAGAGGCCGAGGCACGAGAATCGCTTGAACCTGGGAGGTGGAGGTTGCAGTGAGCCGAGATCAAGCCACTGCACTCCAGCCTGGGTGAAAAGCGAGACTCTGTCTCCAAAAAAAAAAAAAAAGTAAGTGAAACATAAATGAATTCTGTGTTTCAACGTGGGTCCCATCTCCAAGGTATCTCATTATGTATATGCGAATATTCCAAATTCAAAAAAAAATCCAAAATCCAAACCACTTCTGGTCCCAAGCATGTAAGATAAGAGATACTCAACCTGTAGTACAAACATCAAATTGTTTTGAACAGGGTTGTAGGGTTACAAACAAAATCACTTATCCTTTAAAATTCTTAGTAACTAGTGTGGAAATTTCATTAGGGGCTTACAATCATTAACCCTATCAGAGTAAATGCTCCTGAGGGCAAAGACTACACTTTCCAATACAGTTATCTGTATTATTCCATAAAGTAGAATTTCAGTAACATAGACTAAAGGGACATTCAAATGTAGAAGACTGAAAGTAGGCACACTATTAACATTTGGTAAGTAAACTGAGCAGGAGTTTAAAAACAAATACAACACACAAGGAAATAAAATTAAAATTTAGCATTATTTCAAGATATCTACGCCACAGCCATACAACACAAATGACAAATGTCTTGAAGAAAGCCAAAAGTTACACCGAGGTTCATTAATGAAGGCTTGATAAGGTTTTCTTCTAAAAGGGGAAAAAACTAAGTTTGTGTCTGCCAAGAACATTAAATCGAATTCACGTCGAATCTTCAAGAATTTCACTCTTACTTTAATAAACCAAGAAGTCTAACATCCTTTAAAAGTAGAAAGATGGGAAGTTACACTCATTTTTTACAAATTAGGAAGGGAAAGAGGTAGAGATTAATTTTCTCTTCTAAGTTATCAATTTGGAAGAAAAAAAGAACTAATCAAATTTTCATACAGCATTCTCCATAAATACGAAATAAGCAGTATAAATACAAGCACGGGGGTTACTCAAATTCAATTCTAACCAATTTTGACTGAACATCTAAAGATAGAGGGTATTCCTGATTCTATGGGAAACAAAGATTAGTAACTGTCAGACCACTCCTTAAGGGACTTATGCAAGAGTCCAAAATCTTAACACTTTTAACAGGAATTCTCACTGGATTATGACTTCAATAACACCAACATGTATTTAAATCATAGCCATTAAACATGAGAAACATGAACAAGTGTTCAGTTCAACAAGTGTTCAGTTAAAGGAACACTTGAAACACCTGAAAAGACCTTTAATGAAATAAAACTTGAATATTTAAGTAGACCAACAAATGAGCTGGCAGGCAGATTTTAATTGCTAAAACTAATACCTTTTAAAGAGGCATGATCTCCTTCTTGTTATGCCCCTTAAAAGGGGATGGAGGAAATCCCATGAAATGTTCATAAAGGAATTTTTTTTTTTTAAAGAGATAGGGTATCACTATGTTGCCAATGCTGGACGGCAGTGGTTATTCACAGGCACGATCCCACTACTGATCAGCATGAGAGTTTTGACCTGCTCTGTTTCCAACCTGGAAACCTCCCTTCACCCCACCTTAGGTAACGTGCTGTTCCTCGACTCCCAGGAGAAAGAACAATTTTTTTTTTTTCTGAGACGGAGTTTTGCTCTTGTTGCCCAGGCTGGAGTGCAATTGCACGACCTCGGCTCACTGCAACCTCTGCCTCCTGGGTTCAAGCCATTCTTCTGAATCAGCCCAAGTAGCTGGGATTCCAGGAATGCGCCACCACGCCTTGCTAATTTTGTATTTTTAGTAGAGACGGGGTTTCTCTATGCTGGTCAGGCTGGTCTCAAACTCCTGAACTCACATGTTCCGCCCACCTCGACTTCCCAAACTGCTGGTATTACAGGCATGAGCCACTGCGCCCGGCCGGAACAATTCTTGAAAGAAGCTTTACAACTCATCTTCGCACTTTTTTTTTTTTTTTTAACCTCACCTGGCCAGAGAGAATGTTCTCTGCATTTTAAAATAGGACAATTAAAAGCAAGATAAACATGGTAAAGATTCACAAAATAAAACAAGACAACTGCAGTAAGAACCAAGGTGAGGCCAGATATGGTGCTCAAGCCTGTACTCTCACAGCATTTTGGGAGGCTGAGGAGGGAGGATCACTTGAGTCCAGGAGTTCAAGACCAGCCTGGGCAATGCGTGAAACCCTATCTCTACAAAAGATACAAAAATCAGCTGGACGTGGTGGCACATGCCTGTAGTCCCAGCTACTCAGGAGGATGAGATGGAAAGATTGCTTGAGCCTGGGTGGTTGAGGCGCAGTGAGCTGAGAATGCACCACTACACTCTAGCTTGGGTGACAGAGACCCTGTTTCCCAAAAAAAAAAAAAAAAAAAAGTAACAAAATTTTAGGTAACCACAAACACTCAAAATCCAGAGGCTAGGTCCCTGAATCAAATAAAAAGAGAAGAAAATAAGTCATTCACTTTTTTTTTTTTTTTTTTGAGACAGAGGTTCGTTCTTGTTGCCCAGGCTGGAGTGCAATGGCGCAACCTCGGCTCACTGCAACCTCCACCTCCAAGTTCAAGGGATTCTCCTGCTTCAGCCTCCAGAGTAGCTGGGATTACAGACATGCACCACCATGCCGGCTAATTTTGTATTTTTAGTAGAGACAGGGTTTCACCATGTTGGTCAGGCTGGTCTCGAACTGCTGACCTCAGGTGATCTACCTGCATCAGCCTCCCAAAGTGCTGGGATTGCAAGCGTGAGCCACTGCACCCAACTCAAATATGTAATTTATAAGTGTAAAAAAATTTAATACCCTACAGTCTTAAAAATATATGCAATTAGCACTAGGCATGGTGGTGCATGCTTGTAAGTCCTAGCTACTAGAGAGGCTGAGGCAAGAGGACTGCTTGAGCCCAGGAGTCTGAGGCTGCAGTAAGCTATGACCGTGCCACTGCACTCCAGTCTGAGCAAAAGAATGAGACCCTATCTCTAAAAATGCATACACATACACACACACACACACACACACACACACACACAGAATGTAAAGTCACATTTTAATTTTAGGAAAAGTTATAACTTCCTACCAGCTAATGAAACAAAAATGTGAACTCTCCAGTAAAGTTAATATTTTTTTGGACTTTAATAACCAATTTTATTATATTTACCTAAAAGGGGTGAAACACACAAAGTGTTAAATAAAAAGAATAAATTCTTGGCTGGGCATGATGGCTCACGTGCCTGTAATCCCAGGACTTTGGGAGGCCAAGGCAGGCGGATCACGAGGTTAGGAGTTCGAGAACAGCCTAACCAACATGGTGAAACCCCATCTCTACTAAAAATACATTAGTCGGGCATGGTGGCTGGCTCCTGTAATCCCAGCTACTCAGGAGGCTGAGGCAGGAGAATCGCTTGAACCCAGGGGGTGGAGCTTGCAGTGAGCCAAGATCGCACCACTGCACTCCAGCCTGGGCAACAGAGTGAGACTGTCTCAAAAAAAAAAAAAGAATACATTCTTAAAGACTGCCATTTGCCAAAGAATATAAATATCTGTAAAATTATGCTAAAAGAAAAAGTGATGGAAATATAACTAATACCTCGCATATAAAATAGGTTGTAATAAATCGGCTGTGAAATTCCACAAGTTAAAAATGTTGGTGTATTTTTTTAGCTTTTTATCAATCTAATCATAGCCTATGTTAAGTAAAATACAGCAAAGAAAATGTCAAATGAAAGACGATTCAATAAAGCATAAAGCTCTAAGGCCCTCTCTGGACTTATTTTCAGGTAACATTTCGATAGTCCTTTGCTCCACAAATGAGCTAAAATATAGTGATGATGGTAGAGCTCTTCATCCAAGAAAGAAGACAGCCTGAACAAGAGAAACCTATTCCCTAGGGTTAATGTGACTGGGGTTTGTAAAAAAGTACTGACAACCTCCAGAGAATAATCCTGATGACTGAACTTGAAATAAAACCTCTTGCCCTACTTTGGAAACAAGTTTGCCTCTCCTGGTTTCTGGACAATAAAGCAAAAGTGTCCTTTGAGACTACCTTATGAAACTCAAATTTCATCTTCAGAAACTCCAGCTAATCAATAATTCCCTATTCTGTAGTTCCAAGAATGATTCTACAGTTTCAAATAAACTACTCTATAAACAAAATTAATCTTTTTAATCGTCATAAAGCAAATGAACACCAACTCCTACAAATGAATCTGCTAAAAAGTGTCTAAGTTAACAAGCAGAGTAGAAAACACAGCAACTGCTTTTTTTTCTGGGGACACTGTCTACAGTCACTCAGAATGGTCCAGTGTATGACATACAATCATCGGCTTTCCTACAATACAGCCTTCAACATAAATAGGGTGTCCCAAGCCCCTGGCAATAGAACTGTTTACCAACCAAGAAGGTTGGGAAAGACACAAAATTGGCATGTGGCATGTGCCCAGACAGACTTCGTGGGGTTTGTGCTGTGAAATTTAAAGTTCTTATAAGGTTGTCTACAATGAAAAAAACATGTCAGCAGGGCCTATCGTGGTCCGATGTGTGATAAATGAGTCCATGACAGGATCAAGGGTGCCTTCCTTATCAAGAAGCAGAAAATCATTGTGAAAGTGTTGAAAGCACAAGCATAGAGTCAAAAAGCTAAATTTGGCAGGGGGGCAGTGGCTCAGGCCTGTAATCCCAGCACTTTGGGAGGCTGAGGCGGGCGGATCATGAGGTCAGGACATCAAGACCATCTTGGCCAACACAGAGAAACCCTGTCTCTACTAAAATACAAAAAATTAGCCAGGCATGGTGGCATGCGCCTGTAGTCCCAGCTGCTCGGGAGGCTGAGGCAGGGGAATCACTTGAATCCGGAAGGCGGAGATTACAGAGAGCCGAGATTGTGCCACTGCACTCCTGCCTGGCAACAGCTAATAACACTCTGTCTCAAAAAAAAAAAAAAAAAAAAAAAGCTAAATTTAAAAATGAAACTTATTGGAATAAACAATTTCAAAAAAACATAAAGCTACAAATTTACATAGCCCAGCTATGTCCTTTCTAAAGATAAGGAAAAGCTAAGCCTTCGATATGTGCCCACAATTCAGGGATAATATATAAAGCTTAATTTATTAGGGAAGATAAGGCTCATTACACGTGAAACAATTAAAGAGCAACAAGCAACGATATACAATGAAATGCCAACGTGCTGAGTGGCTAAGTACTCAATATACACCACAGGAATTTGGGAAATGGTAAGGATGTTACAGAGGGATTGGTGAGTCCAACAAGGTTTTATGGGAATAGACTTCGTAAAACAGATGTTATATAACGAGAAAGCAAGGCTGAGGAAACTGCCTGAATGACAGGTTTATTGCAGGGAGTCCCAGAAAATGGAGAGAAAGGGTGGGACTATCTTATGACGTCTAAACCTAGAGCAGGTTCTCATTTGCAGAGTAACGTCATCCCACTGGAATTTTTGTCCAACTAACCTGCCAACTGTGTATAAGATTGAAGGGGGCAAATATGGAATTACAAAAAACCATCATAGAGACAATTACAGAAATCTAAATTCACAATCATCATTGGTCTAGATCTGTGCTATCCAATACAGCAGCCACTAACCACATGTGGCCTTTGGCACCTGAAATATTAGTAGTCTGAACTGAGATGTGCTTTTTTTTTTTTTTTTTTTAGGAGTCGGGTCTCGCTCTGTCATCCAGGCTGGAGTCCAGTGGCATGATCATAGCTCACCCTAACCTAAAACTCCTGTGTTCAAGAGATTCTCCTGTCTCAGCCTCCCAAGCAGCTAGGACTACAGGCATGGGCTACCATGCCCAGAGGGATATGTTTTAAGTGTAAAATGCACACCAGACTGTAAACTATTTCAGTAATTTTTATATTGATTTCAATGTGAAATCATGTTCTGGATATATTGTGTTAACATATTTTTAAAATATTTTTCACCTGTTTCTTTTTCCTTTTTTAATGTGGCTAACTAGAAAACGCTAAATTACATACATACAAGGTTCATATTATAGTTATCCCTCAGTATCCATGGCGGATTGGTTCCAGGACCTCCCTTGGACACCAAACTCCATGGATGCTCAAGTTCCTGATATATGGCCGGGCGCGGTGGCTCACACCTGTAATCCCAGCACTTCAGGAGGCTGAGGCGGGAGGATCACGAGGTCAGGAGATCGATACCATCTTGGCTAACATGGTGAAATCCCGTCTCTACTAAAAATACAAAAAATTAGCCAGGCAAGGTGGTGGGCACCTGTAGTCCCAGCTACTTGGGAGGCTGAGGCAGGAGAATGGTGTGAACCTGGAAGGCGGAGCTTGCAGTGAACCAAGATCCCGTCACAGCACTCCAGTCTGGGTGGACAGAGCAAGACTCTGTCTCAAAAAAAAAAAAAAAAAAGTTCCTGATATAAAATGGTGTAGTATTTGCATATAACCTACGCACATTGTACCGCATACTTTAAATAAACTCTAGATTACTTAAAATACCTAATACAATGTAAATGCTATGTAAACAGTTATGCTGTACTGTCGTGACAAGAAAAAATATCTGTACATGTTCAATACAGATGTAATTTTTTTTCCTCAAGTATTTTCCATCTGAGGTTGGTTGGATCCATGGATGATAAACCCACAGATAGAGGGCTATTTCTACTCAACAGCACTGCTCTACATAGTTATCTCAACTTTTCTGATTCTCCCATTCGCATTTTTTAAAACATTTTTAACATTTACCCACAAATATGATGTGATATATATATACATGTATGTATATATATATCATGTACTAATATATTTTACATACATATAAAATGTATATAAATACTAGTAGGATGAGAAGAATAAACAGAAGTTTCAATATTTTTCTTTCCACAATCCAACAGACTAATCCACACACTACCACACTGGAGGTTTAAGATATTATCAAAGAGACTAAACAGAAAAAGGCAAATGCAAATGAAAGTTTCACTAAAACTTAATGACTGGTTGACCATGGAAGTAAAGGGAGAGGATGGACATAATGCTATTTGCTACTCAGTATCTACTGGCTCTTTATTTAGGGGGCACTTAGCAAATTCTTCCAGATCCTGCCATCCACTGCTTCTTGATCTTCCCTTCGAAATCCACTTCCTCTCCCACGATGCTGGTTAGCAGGGAATGACCCCCAGCTCCAGAGGCAGGCCCAGGCTGGCTAATTAGCAAATCATATTTCTCTTGCCTTAATGGTTGATTCAGAAATGACAACATAACCCAAAGACAATGAGACACAAGAATACATTTCTTGAGCTTCTAGGAAGAGAAACTCTCTTCTAGCACTGGTTCTTAAGCTGAGGCTCACACATACTCCAAGGGTTTATATATAGAATTCAGGGTGTCGTTAAACTGAGAAAAACAAATGACATCTTTACTTTAACCTCTAACTGAAATTTAGCATTTCCTTTCACTGTGAATTTGGCCTAAACACCACAATAGTATTATATTAGCAATATCTGTTCATTTTGTCACCAGTAGAAATCACAGTTTATTTATGTTCCTATCACATGATCTTTGGTTGCAGATACCTCCAAATAGTAATAATACTCATCACCACTTGGAAATTATTAGACCCCACTAAATATATATATATTTTTTTCTTTTCTTTTTTTTTTTGACAGAGTCTCGCTTATGTCACCCAGGCTGGAGTGCAGTGGCACGACCTCAGCTCACTGCACCCTCCGTCTCCCGGGTTCAAGCAATTCTCTGCCTCAGCCTACCAAGTAGCTGGGATTACAGACACCCACCACCATGCCCAGCTAATTTTTGTATTTTTAGTAGACGAGGTTTCACCGTCTTGGCCAGGCTGGTCTCCTGACCTCGTGATCCACCCGCCTCGGCCTCCTAAAGTGCTGGGATTACAGGCGTGAGCCACCACGCCCGGCCTTCACTAAATCTCTTTAATAAAGAAACAGGGTGGGCATGGTGGCTCATGCCTATAATCTCAGCATTTTGGGAGGCCAAGGCAGGAGGATGGCTTGAGCCTAGGAACTCGAGACTAGCCTGGGCAACATGGCGAGACCTCATCTCTACAAAAAAATTTTAAAATTAGCTGCATATGGTGGTGCGCACCTGTGGTCCCAACTACTTAGAAGGTTGAGGTGAGAAGATCACTTGAGCTTAGGAGGTTCAGCTGCAGTGAGCCTTGTTAGCACCACTGTACTCCAGCCTAGGCAACAGATCAAGCACCTGTCTCAAAAAAAGAAACAGGCATTACCAACAATTTTTAAAAATACTTTTATAACTACATTTTAATGTAACTAGTTTTCTTTGTACAGTAGTCCTATGTATTTTCCTCCGGACTTGATAGCATGAGGTTGTAGGGCTTGAGCTGCAACAAACATGTTGTGAACACAAAGGGACCAAAACCACGGAAGCTGAGCTCATTAAATAAAGGAAGAGAAAGATGAAGTCTGATCACATAAGTATAACTAAATCAAGCCTCAACTTTGGACTTTTTAATATTGTGAGCCAGTGAATTTGAGTTACATCAGCATTAAAAAATCTAAATGATACAGTTTTCAATAGTTTCTATCTCAGAAAACTAGAACAATACCCATGCCTTTGGACTGAAAAAGAAAACTTAGAAAAAGCTTAACTTTGTCACAATGAGGGAATCTGGGGAAAATGAGTTCAGTTCCTCACAAACTGTACTGCAGACTCAATAATGCAATAAAGCTCTCACATGCACTTTCTGTTTTATACATAGGCAATGCTAAGGTTTCACATATGACCTAAGTATGGGCAAGCAGACATACCTGCATAAGATACAGAGAACAGAAAGAACAGTCCTACCCAAGGAAGTTAAACTTCTGGTAGCGGCTTTCTGATTCAACAACATGGTTCTCGGTGCTGTGGTGGCAGTAGCCACCTTGGCAGGCAAGCTCTGCAGTGTCATTCAGGGGTTTGTTTCTAGAAGTTCAGACTAATCTGTTCATTCAGCCCGCTCAAAGTTTACATATCTTTCTCTCAATAAATCCTGTTTGCTACAACTACTTAAAGCAAATGCTCTTGCTACAGGATCCTGAATTAGTCAAAGTAAAAAGGGATATACAAAAGAAGCATCTTCCTAGTAGTCAGAAACCCAACAAGAGTTAAGAGTTTATCAATAAAAATGTAGGCATGACTTGGATAGAATTATAACTGAGAAGCCCTAAGAGGTAAGGGCTGGATTATAAGAAGGAATAAAGGTTCAAGAACAGAGGGTTAGATAGTCTGGATCTGGAAGAGAAAGAATTGTCAGAAAAGGTGAGAAATTCGAGATAAGCAAAGAACTAAGAGAAGAGAGAACTCAAAACATGAGGTCTTCTATACAACTAAGTACCAAAGATAACAAACAGGATAAAGATTTAACAGAAAGATCTGTGAAAAACATTACTTCCTTCCTCAAAAACTATCACTGGGTACAAAATAATACTCAAACTCCTTCCAAAACCTGGTCCCAACCACCTTGTCTGCTACTGTTCCTTTATACAAAAGCTTCTAGTCACAGTCTTTAAAAAAATAAAATAAAATAAAAAATTCTTCTCTGGATCCTCAAATAAAGGCCTGTCCTTGTTCAGTCAGGCTGCTACAAAATACCTTACACTGTGTAATTTTTATGCAACAGAAATTTATTGCTGACAGTTCTGGAGACCGAGAAGTCCAGGATCAGGGCACTGGCAGATTCAGTGTCTGGTGAGGCCCTGTTCCTCAGAGATGGCACCTTACAGGATGGAAGGGACAAAGAGCTCCTCAAGCCTCTTTTCCAAGGGCATTAATCCCATTCATGACTTAATCACCACCTAAAGGCCCCAGCTCTTAATACTATCACACTGGGGATTAAGTTTCAACATTTAAATTTTGAAGGGACACCAACATTCAGACCTTAGTAAGACCTAATTCAAGATCCACTCCTAAGAAACCTGCCTCCTCGGAATTCATGTAACATTTACTTATCTCTCTTCAGATAACTAATTAAAATCCAAACTAAGCCCGTGGTACATGCCAGTTACTCAGAAGGCTGAGGATCACTTAAGCCCAAAAGTTCAAGGCTGCAGTACACTATAATCAGGCCTTTGAACAGCCACTGCACTCCAGACTGGGCAAGATCTAGTCTCTTTAAAAAATAATAATTAAAAAAAAGCAGCCGGGCATGGCGGCACACACCTGTAGACCCAACTACTCAAGAGGCTAAGGAAGGAGGATGGCTTGAGCCCAGGAGCTCAATGTTACAGTGAGCTATGATTGCACCACTGTACTTCAGTCTGGGCAACAAAGCGAGACTGTCTCAAAAAACAAAACAAAACAAAAAATTAAATCATAGAGCAAGGGCTATGTTCTTCATTTCTTTATACTCTGAACACCAAGCACAATGCGACCCTAATGTACTTCTAATAAAGTAGATCATTTGAACAAGTAGTTTCAGAAGAAACTAGTAGAAATATAACTGCAGGAGATTAAACAGCTAATGAAATTAACCTAGAAGGTGCAGGAAGGAACTTTTTGTGGTGATGATAATGTTCTATATCTTGACAGGGATATGGGTTACACAGATGTACGAACTTGTTCAAACTAAGGGAATGGTATACATAAGATTTGTAGATTTTACTATATACAAGTTTTGCCTAAAAACTGTAATACCCAACCTTGTTTTTTCCTTATTCACCTGGCCTTGTTTCTCCCTTAGCTAAGAGAACCAGACAAACTCCATCTTGGCTCCTTCACTGGCAGCCCCTTCCTCAAGGATTTAACTTGTGCAAGCAGACTCCCAGCACATCCAAGAATGCGATTAACTGATAAGATATTGTAGCAAGCTATATCCGCAGTCCCCAAGAATTCGTCTGATTGATAATGCCCAAAGCCCCACGTCTATTACCTTGTAATAGTCTTAAAGCCCCTGCACCTGGAACTGTTTACGTTCCTGTAACCATTTATCCTTTTAACTTTTTTGACTACTTAACTTCTGTAAAATTGTTTTAACTAGACCCCCCCTCCCCTTCCTCAACCAAGATATAAAAGTTAATCAAGCCCCTCCCTCGGGGCCGAGAGAATTTTGAGTGTTAGCTGTCTCTCGGTCGCCGGCTAATAAAGGACTCTTAATTCGTCTCAAAGTGTGGCATTTTTCTAACTTGCTCAGGCACAACAAAACAAGTAAACAAACAGTTAATAATAGGCATGGGGAAATGTCTAGGTGTAAAGTATACTTTGAAATACAACAAAAACAAAAGAATTGATGAATGGATAGACCGATAGATAGGCAATAAAGCAAATACACCAAAATATGACTAACAATATACGGGTGGTGGGTATTTAGGTATGCAATGTACAAACTATTCTTTCCACTTTTCTGTAATGAACGAAATGTTTCACTATAAAATCTTCCAGAAAGAAAGCAAACACTGGAAATGAAGGCTGTGAGAGGCTTGCGTATTTCCGAAGTTCATCAATTAAAGGATTGACTTTAAAGGAAAAGAAGGTATATGCATGCCTGAGAGTGGAAAGAAAAGGAGAACAGGTATTCGGGTTGTCCCTCTTTTCTATGCTTCTAATTTTAGATTGCCTATATAGACTAGTTCTGGCCTTGAGCACTTGTTCTTGCCTCTAAGGAAGCCCGAACTCACTAAGTTCCATTCATTCTAGCACAATCTCAATCTGTGGTATCTAGGCCCTTTGTCTGTCTTGGGCTATGATAAGCTATTCCCTATTCTTTTTAACTGAGTTTCTAATACCTCCTTAAATTGACCTTTAACTAACACCTCTGGCCAATCTAGCATAACCTAAATAGTTTATCCTCGTGGTTTTTTGTTTGTTTGGTTTTTTTGAGACGAGTCTCTATCACTCAGGCTTAAGTGCAGTGGCACCATCTCGGTTCACTGCAAGCTCCGCCTCCCGGGTTCACACCATTCTCCTGCCTCAGCCTCCCAAGTAGCTAGGACTACAGGTACCCGCCACCACGCCCGGCTAATTTTTTGTTTTTTTTTTTTTTTTTTTTTTTAGTAGAGATAGGGTTCCACTGTGTTAGCCAGGATGGTCTCAATCTCCTGACCTCGTGATCCACCCGCCTCAGACTCCCAAAGTGCTGGGATTACAGGCATGAGCCACTGCACCCGGCCAATAGTTTATCCTCTTGACCCAACTCTAGCCTCTCACACCCAAGACCCATCATAGCAAGGCAATGTTAAAACAAAGGTTAAGGGTCCTTGCAGCAAGGACATATCATCTCTGTGTCACAGTCCCTAGCTGAGTACCTGGCACAAAAATACTCAAAAAAATGTTTGTTGGATGAATGAAATCCATCCATACCTAATAATGCAATAACCACACTTACATAGCACTTAGTTTCATATTTACACCTACACTCTACTGAGGATAGGAAAAATACATGTTAGGTTTCTGAAGCTGAATATTTTAAAAGGGATTAATGAGAGCCTCTTCTGTGGAGCATTAACTAGAAGATGGAGGTGGGAATGAAAGGTTGGTAAGTTCTTTTAACCAACACTAAGAAACAACTACACTGTATTAATGCTCTCCTGGAAAATACAGTATGTCATCAGCTTCAAAATACCATAAGCATTAACTAAAGGGGAGAAGATAAATTATGCAAAGATAAGAACTTACAGGAATTCAATTTCCAGATGACCTAAATGCATTTCGAGTTAATCTGCTCTTTTTTGTTTTTGTTGCTTCCAAAGGACTGCAGATTATGCACTTGCTGAATTTTGCCTTTGTCACACATGACCTAACAAGGAAGGCATTCATACCATAGTAGCTTCCCTCAAGTATCTGGTTCTAAACAGCTGCAAATTTTGGAAGATAACACTAAACGATGTCTCTGAAGATAAGTATGTTCTCTCCCAAACAAATATTAAAACAAGATTAAAGTTACTAGAATATAAAAACTGTCAAATTAAGCTAGCTGAACATAAATTAAGTTTAAAAAATAAAGAAAAATTTTTAAGAATTTAAATCCTAAATGTTAATAAAATAACTGATCCAATAAACATATCCTGAGGAATTTCTACAATACAGCACTCTCATCTTGACATTTGCTTTTATCCATCAGAAAGATGGATAACAAATGACTGTTTAATTTAGCGCCTTCAAATTATATAAGTGAATAAAATGACTTAAAATAATAAACCAATCTCAAAATTAATTTCCATAAAACCATTTATATGAAGTAAAAGCTGCTTCCCAGACCCAAAACTGGAAAGCATGGGTGAAAAAGATCCTGCCAAAAATAGAAACAGACTGTAAAAATGTTTCACACGAGTTCTGGCTTGTTAGATAATTACACAACACTCACAAGCTGGCTTTTTAAATATCTGTCCTTGTCCCTCAGTCACATCAGTATGCACTATGACATTTATTCTTCACCTATTAACTCATTTTCCATGAGGAAAAATAAAAACTTCCTAACTGCTAAGCAAAATAGAGGGGGAAAATGCACTGCCGAAGAGCAGGTATCTCCTTATCAGCTGTAGGTCCTTCAACTCTTACTTAGTCTGACTTTCATCCTTTCCCATTAATACTAGTACACCTGGCCGAGAACGGTGACTCACACCTGTAGTCTCAGCACTTTGGGAGGCTGAGGTGGGCGGATCACGAGGTCAGGAGTTCACGACCAGCCTGGCCAACATAGTGAAACCCCGTCTTTGCTAAAAATACAAAAATTAGCCGGGCATGGTGGCACGCACCGGTAGTCCCAGCTACTCGAGAGGCTGAGCCAGGAGAATCGCTTGAACCCGGGAGGCGGAGGTTGCAGTGAGCCGAGATCGCACCACTGCACTCCAGCCTGGGCGACAAAGCAAGACTCCGTTTCAAAAAAACATACAAAAAAACTAGTACACCTAACTTACATAGAGCCATGTAGCCGGCCCCAGAATGGCTACCGCTCGGGAAAGACACATGCAAGCGTCCATTTTGGACCTCCTTCAATTGCATTACATAGTATCTTGCCAAGATTCTTTCATCTTAAAGGTTGACTAACACTCTCAATATCAGCAGTTGCATAATAATTCAAGTGCTTCTCAGTCTCTGGTGATCCAAAGGCTCAAATTTGTATCTTTTATACAAAATTTTGTATACAAAATTTGTACATACAAAAAATAATTTGTATACAAAATTGTATCTTTAGAGACTTCACTCAACACTGTCAGCATAAAATTCCTAATTTCTTAAAAGAAGGAAGAAAAAACCAGAACAACTTTCAGTAGCGCACACAATGCTGTCAAATTCCCAAGGTTGTGGTGAGGATCAAAATAAGATGTACACGAAAGCCTTGTTTTGTGAACTTCCAGTCCAATCCAATAGTACCTAACAGGGGTAAATTTTTGCTTTTATTTCCTGCCTGAAAATGGGCATAACTTCTATCTGCAGGTTGATGTAAAACCCAGAGAGACAGTATCTTATCAATCACCACTAAAAGGCAAATGGGGAGCAGGAAGTATTGAGAGAGAGGAAAAAAAAAAAAAAAAACACCAACGGTACCATTACAAGTCAAGGTCAGTGAGGAAGGATTAAGGACTTCTACCCAAGCTTCCTGCTAAAGACTAACTATGCTTCAAGTTTAAGCCATCTACCTTTTGAACTAGATTCCATTTACATTATTCTACAGAGGAGGAAATGAAAAGTACTGATATGCTGGAATACCTGAAGAGGGTCACTATGACAAGTGACTAGCTTCTCTTCCAGTTAGATCTCTTTTGAAAGCTTTGGAAGAAAAACAGTATTCACAGACAAATCATTTTTTTTAATTCTGTAATTTCATATTTAAAAGCACTACAGACAAAATGTTAGTTACCTATCCAGACAAGCGGTCCTGGAATATGTTTTTATATTAAGTTATAGCCGGGTCTTAGTAAGAAAGCAAGAAAAAGGCTTGTTGCTGACTT
Source organism: Pongo pygmaeus (assembly GCF_028885625.2). Lineage (NCBI taxonomy): Eukaryota > Metazoa > Chordata > Mammalia > Primates > Hominidae > Pongo > Pongo pygmaeus. Next base: position 53,950,680 of record NC_072388.2, on the reverse strand, counting down.
CTAAACCATGGTAGCATTGGGTGGTAGCATGGTAGCATAGGGTGGGATAGGGACAACCTGGATAAATTAACTCCTCAGGTAATTATTATTTAAGACAAATGTTGGGTTAATTCAAACTCCTCCCTCCCTTTACAACAGAAAAAAATCATGTAAGATCCACTCTCCCTCCTCCTGGCCATTTTCTAACAAAAAATGCTAACAAGCAGATAGAAGTCCAGTTTAAAAAAAAAAAAAAAGCAAACTGATTTATCAGCACTAGAAGTGGCTCTCTTTTTTTCAGTAATTCTGATTGCAAACTATCAAACTATGAATTTAGCTTCCTAAAAGGCTTTTTACATTACAACCTCCAAAAAACTTCCTACCCTGACTTAAGTTTTTCTAAATCAAATGTCTTATACTGAGCTGTACTCGCAACGCTTGCTGGACAAGAAGTTAAAGAAACTGACAACTATTACCTTAAAATTGCAAAATGCTGATACCGAACAACTTTCGATTCAAATCCACTGCGATTCCAGGCGTTCGTGGAGGACAACTTCCTTTTTCTCCCCTGCGGGTTCCCCCGGCCCTTCCGCGAGCCCAGGTTCCCGCCCGGACCTGCAGTGACATCCCAGGACCCATCTTCTGACGTCAGACACGCGGACCCACAGCCCTATGACTTCATCGCGGACTGAGGACGAACCGCAGTCGACTTGCGCCAGCCCAGAGGCTGGGGAGGCGTCCGAGCCTCCGTCCCGCCTCGTCGTCGAGGAAGGTTAAGGACAAGCGCCAGCTCACCTGCGCTGGGGCAGGGAAGGGCAGAGTGGCCAAGGCCGGGCGGGCGTGACAAGGGCGAGGCGACCCCAGTCCAGAGGCTGACTTCCTCACCGCCCTGGGTCCCGTAGGTGGGAGCGCCCGTCCGGTGCAAGCTCACGGCCTATCCGTGATCTCCTCGGCTTCAGCCAGGACCCAGGACCCCGCTCCCTACCCGCCCGACCCTCTGTGGCCCGCGGGGGCGCTCAGCGCCCGGGCCGTGCGCGAGGGAAGGGCTACACCGGAGGAGGCGCAGGCGGCCGGGTCCCTGCCCCGGATCCGCGGGCGGCGCCCCCGCCCCCGCCCCCGCCCCCACCCCCACCCCCACCCGCCCGGCGCCCCGGGAGCGCAGGCAGGCGGCGGGAGGGGGCGGGGAGCGGCCACGGTGGCCGCCGCCGGACCCCAGTAACGCACGGCCCTCGCGCCACGTCCCACCTCGGCCCGGACCCACCTGCGCTCCTGCCCCGGCCGCGGCCTGGCCCGGGGCTGCACCAGCCCGATGCAGTGGTGGCGGCAGCAGCGGTGGCGGGAGGCCTGGCTCGCTCCCCACCGCTGAGGCGGACCGAGCACCCAGCGCGGCGCGGCGGCGCCCAACGCTCGCCCCGAAACCCATTTGTTTGGCTAAAACGGAGTGACGTCACGCGCCGGCCCAATAGACGGTTGGCCGGGGGAGGGGCCACGGATCCAGAGTTTCACGGCGCCCCCTGCCGGACACTGGGGGCGGGAAGGGGGAAGTGAAAAGGGAGACCTGGATGACGCGTCTGCGGCCCCCAAGTGGTAGAGAATGAAAGTTTGAGCACGACTGTAGGGAAAGGAATCAAACCTCCCAGGCCAGCCTCAAGGGTAGCGACGCCAGGGTTCAATCAGCAGACATGTCAAGTTTATGAATATTCGTGGGTGGACCTGAAGCTATAAATGGTCTCAGATACTATTAGATAACCTAGTAGACCTGGATCCTCATATTGGCTCTGCTGCTAGCTTGGAAGGCTGGGGTTCAGAGTTTCAATTTGTAAAATGACAAAATTGGAAGGGTCCCTTCTGACTCTCTTTCCCATGCAAATCATGGCAGGGATACCTGTCAGCAAGTAGATAAACGTTGAGGCTGACACGAAACTGTTAAAGTCTGTAGAAGTTTAAGGGCTGGTTAATGATGGGTATAAATTTTTAACACTTTATATTCAAATCAGAGGGCCAGTGAGGAACTTTTGATCCCCAACCTTTAAGCTTATTATTGTTTTCATTGTGAAAGTAATATTAACCACATTGAAAAACATGAGGACAATGTATTTTCTTCTAGACCTTTTGCCCTATCACATATATTTTACTACACTGTAATAGTAGTTGTACGCGATTTTGCATCCTCTTTTCACTTTTATAAGCATTCCTCATATTTCCACATAAGCTTCATAACCAGTTTAACAGCTGTGTAAAATTACATTAACTGGACATAAAATTTACTGCATTAATTCTCTATTTTTGGACATAACTGGTTTCCTTCACTTTTTTCCATTATAAATAAATCATAGAACATCTTCATGAATGTAGATTTTTAAAGATACCCAAAAGTGAAATTACTAGATGAAAAAGACTATCAACACTTTCACAGTTACTAATACAAACTGCCAAATGATTTTTAAAAGGTTGTACCAAGTTACACTTAAACCAGCAACTTTGATTTTAGCCAGTCCTTAACAAAAATAATTTTGTCCAATTATAAAACTACTGTTGTAAAATATATGTGTAAAATCTTAAGTATTAAAACATAAAAACAAAATAAAAATATTTCCCATAATCTCATCACCAAGAAATAACCACTCAATATCTCCATCTAGACCTTTATCTATATACATATTTTTTAATAAAAATTGGAGAGGGGAAGGCCAGGCACGGTGGCTCACATCTCAAAAAGGAAAAAAAAATTAAGGAAGGGTGTTATATGGTACACCTTGGCATCAAACTGTATGTCTGATTTAATATGTGATCAATATTAGCTCAATATATCACGATCATTTGAAGCTTCTTTATGTCATAGTTAGCTCAAAATTGTAAAACTTCAATTTATCCTTTCAGATTCATCTCGAACACTGTCCTTCTTAAAACCTCTTGATTCCTTCTGGGCATGGTGGCTCACGCCTGTAATCTCAGCACTTTGGGAGGCCGAGGCAGGCAGATCACTTGAGGTCAGGAGATCAAGACCAGCCTTGCCAACATGGTGAAACCCTATCTCTACTAAAAATACAAAAATTAGCCTGATGTGGCGGGGCACGCCTGTAGTCCCAGCTACTTGGGAGGCTGAGGCAGGAGAATCGCTTGAACCTGGGAGGTGGAGTTTGCAGTGAGCTGAGACCACACCACTGCACTCCTACCTGGGCGACAAGAGTGAGACTCCATCTAAAAAAAAAAAAAAACTTGATTCCTGTTGATTAGAGGAATCAAAAAGTTGATATAAAAATGAAATTAATTGTAAAAGACATAATAAAAGCCCGAACTATTAATTATTATATTTTTTCATCTTTTTCTTGAGGCGGGGTCTCACTATGTTGCCCAGGGTGGTCTCAAACTCATGGCCTCAAGCAATCCTTTCTCAGCCTCCCAAGTAGCTGGGATTACAGGAGTGAGCCACCATGCCTAGCCTATGAATTATTCATTATTAAAGTCCACAGACATAAAATTATTCTGTCAAATTGCTAGTAAAGTTTCTAAAATCTTATTCTCAATTTTGGTTCTTGTCTCAGATTGGCCAGTGGACCACATTTTGAATAGCCCCAGTCTAGGAGAAAAAACTAGGAGAGAGTGTAACCATGTTAGGCAAGACCTTCGCTTGATTTTGTTTCTCCATGTATAATAGCAATGATCCCCTAGAAGCAAAGCCAGTAGAGCCAGTACAGTTTGTCAACCCACAGGTCCTGTGGTAGGTCTTCAGGAAGGTGCTCCACAGGTGGGCATGGGGTGGCACATTGAGGCCATGGGACTGGTGAGAGCCGAAAGAAGAACAAGACTGAGGTGGCACAGCAGCGGAAAAGTTCTAAATATATATAGTATATATATTTGGTTATTCCATTAGTAATTAAAACTTTGTTGTTTCAAGCCAGCAAACATATTAAATTAAAACACAGTGCAAGGGATTTGTCTTGTACAGACTTGGTTTCATTTCTGTTCTTTGCTCAGAAAAAAAAAACTAAGAACTTACTGCTTATTCCTTAATAAGCTTACTCCAACCTCCAAATAAAAACACCGACTGCTATGGTTTGAACGTGTCCCCCAAAGTTTATATGTTAGAAACTTAATCCTCAATGCAACAGTGTTAAGAAGCGGGACCTTTAAGAAGCAATTAGGTCATGAGGGCTCCATCCTTATGAATGGATTAATGCCATTATCAAGGGAGTGGATTACTTATCAAGAGAGGCAGTTACTATAAAAGCAAGCTTGGCTCTCTCTATCTTTCACTCTGTTAGGTGTTCTCTTGCTCTTCCACCTTATACCATGGGATGATGTAGCAAGAAGCCCCTCAAGAGATATGAACCCCTTGACCTTGGACTTCCCAGCCTCCAGAACTGTAAGAAATAAATCTCTGTTCTTTATACATGACCCAGTCTCAGGTGTTCTGTTATAGTAGCATCAAACAGACTAGGACACCCACCATTTCATCTTCTCTCTCTCACCTGCCGCCCCTCCTTATCAAACTTACTTCCCCCGCTGCTGGAGAAAGGAAACCAAGAGGCAGGCTCCATTAGACTTTGCATCTAGACCTACCTTTGCTGCAGAACCTAGGCCGCTGGGCGTGATAATGCTTTCCCTACCTACTTGACTGTGTTATTATAAAGACCAAATAAGAAAAGGAAGCAGAAGTGCTTTTAAAAGTTTCAACTTTGCAAAGGTAAAGCATGTACTTAAAAATATGCCTGGAATGTGGCCGTTGGAGCATGTTTCAAGCCCTGAGCTTATGCCCAGGTTTATGCATGTGTGAAGCTCGTTGGTGATGATGGGGGGATGGGCAGGAGCTACTCAGCCATGAGAATACAAATATTATCCACAATAAATAGAACAACTCAGGAAAAACTAGAGCACCAAGGCAGCACACTGTGTAACAGATATGATTCTATCTTATAAATAAGATGTGGATGGTGAGGGACATAAAGTTGAATAAGTATTGAAACCCAGGAAATCATAGTTCTTATCCTTCTTTTTGGATTTTGTGCCCCTGTGAAAATCTGATAAAAGCTAAAAACCAAGAGTCTCTTTGGAGACTCTTGGCAGAAGTAAAAAAGCACACCCTGATATATACAGACAGTTTAGAAGATAATTTTAATTTTTTTAAAAAGTCCCTTAGATTAACTTGCCTTATAGTGATCTGCACTCTCATGGGGGCAGGGTGTAAGAGACATGTAGAGCAAGGACAGCCCTTCCAGTAAAATGGATGGGAAACAAATCAAGGTCCCAGATCCTCCTATCCCCATGGTATTGCCCTCAGAACATTCAGAAGGTGGTTTCTACACTGTCAATGCAGTGAGCCACACGATTTCCATAGGTATCTCTCTTTTTTTTTTTTTTTGAGACAGGGTTTTGCTCTGTCACTTACGCTAGACAGCAGTGGCACCAACTCGGCTCACTGTAGCCTTGACCTCCCGAGTTCAAGTGATCCTCCCACCTCATCCTCACAAGTAGCTTGGACCACAGATGCTCGCCACTGTGCCTGGCCAATTTTTTTGTTGTTGTTGAGATGGGGTCTCCCTATGTTTCCCAGGCCGGTCTCAAACTCCCAGGCTTACATGATCCTCCCAACTCAGTCTCCCAAAATGCCGGGATTACAGGTATGAGTCACTGTGTCCATATTTCACTTCTGATAGCATATAAAAGGAGAAATTCCGGCCGGACGCGGTGGCTTATGCCTGTAATCCCAGCACTTTGGGAGGCCAAGGCAGGTGGATCACAAGGTCAGGAGATCGAGACCATCCTGGCTAACATGGTGAGACCCTGTCTCTGCTAAAAATACAAAAAATTAGCCAGGCATCGTGGTGGGTGCCTGTAGTCCCAGCTACTCCGGAGGCTGAGGCAGGAGGATGGCGTGAACCCGGGAGTCAGAGGTTGCAGTGAGCCGAGATCACACCACTGCACACCAGCCTGGCAACAGAGCGAGAGTCTGTCTCAAAAGAAAAAAAAAAAGGAGAAATTCCTTCTCTTGCTAAAGTTATAAGCAAGGCTTAGACTGAAATCGTCACATTCTTTTCATCAAAATTAACACTTGGGCAGATTAGATAACAGGCCACAGTGGTCTCCAAGTCCCTCCTTAATGTTTGAATTTTTACTAGAATTCTAGGCACAAGTAACAATCTGCATTCCTGATGTCCCTACATTTAAAATCTCTATGTAGTCTATGGAATTCAAGTGCAGTACAACAGAAGTCAATGACAGCATTATGTTAGCTCTTCCATCAAGTCAGGCAATGTCTGTTCCATCTCGAGGTCCCTCAGCCTGGAAGCTTCCTCTCCTCTCTGCACCTGATTGGCCCCAACACTACCTTAGGTGTTGGCTTAACAGTCTCCTCAGGGCACTGAAGGTGCCAGACTTTATATTTAGAGGGATTTTGGAGGCACTGGGGGTGGTGGGGGCGGGGGAGTGTACAAAACTGGGGAACTTAATGTTAGGAACATTTGCCTAGCCAGCACAGTTTTTACTTAGATATTATTTTTATTTGGGGTGGCATGGGAACGCAGCTAGAGCTTCTTCAAGCCAGGATTTCCCTAGCCTTCCTATCTAGTCGCCCCAAAATTATTCTCTTTCACAAAGCTGTTTAGTTCCTTCATAACACTAATTACACTAGAGTTTATGTTATAACCCCTGTAGAATGAGAGCTTTGGAAAACATGGGAACTGAGTTTTATTCATCACTTTATCCCAATACCAACCTCGGTGCCTAATACCTAGAAGGTACTCAATAAGCAATGGTGGTGTCATTGAGCATATATATATATATATTTTAGATGGAGTCTCGCTTTTTCGCCCAGGCTGGAGTACAGTGGCGTGATCTCAGCTTACTGCAACCTCTGCCTCCCAGGTTCAAGCAATTCCCGTGCCTCAACCTCCCAAGTAGCTGGGATTATAAGGGTGCACCACCACACCTGGCTAATTTTTGTGTTTTTAGTAGAGATGTTGTTTCACCATGTTGACCAGGCTGGTCTCAAACTCCCGACCTCAGGTGATTTGCCCCCTCGGCCTCCCAAAGTTCTGGAATTACAGGTGTGAGCCACCATGCCCAGCCAAGCCCATATTATTTTTTAAAAACAACCACATCATAAGGTGTTTGTCTTACTTGTGATAAAAGAAAAACTTTAGACAAGTTAAATTTAACAGAGTTTAACTGACCAAAGAAAGATTCACGAGTCAAAGAGCCTCCTGAGTCAGAGTAGGCTCAGAGAGACTCCAGCACAGCCACATGGTGGAATAAGATTTGTGGACAGAAAATGAGAAGTGACATACAGAAAACGGAAGTGAGGTATAGAAACAGCCACATTGGATACAGCTCAGCATTTGCCTTATTTGAACACAGTTTGAATCGTTGGCCACCTATTGGCCAAAACCCGGTGGCTGGTACAAGCCAGGGGGTTTAGTACTAATAGGTAGGTTTGTCTGTTTGCACATTCAGTTAGATTTCAGTTTACTATGCATGGAGAAATTATGGGGCTGAACTTAAAATATGTAAGGAGGCAGCTTTAGACTAAACTTGATTTAACACTTGTTTTCCTTTTTTCTTTGTTCTTTTCTTCCCCCATGCGTGATTGCTCGCACATAGTCATTTCGGTAGAGGGTAGTCACTACTAATTGATTAACTTCATATCGTAACCCTCAGGAGCTACCCACAAGATTAATGAACTTGTTTTTCCAAAGAACAATGATTCTTGGGTCATTCAGACCTCCTTGATGGCATTCAGAAGTTTGATCGGCCTAGGGATCTCACCTTCCACATAGCTACATTTCTCATGAAAACACTCAATCGTGCTCAAAGGCAGGTTGGATTTGAGAGTTTGCCTGTCCCATCCTCACACTTTGGCCAAATTGAATAAGGCTTTTGTGCTCCTAAGGCTGACATATCTGTGTTTGGCTTACTGCATACCAGGTACTTGAATCTGGCTTTCGGGGTTCTACAACAGTAGAATAATTTATGTTTAAATGCTAGAAAGATTTTCTGCAAGGACAACAGTGATCTATATTTAGAATCATTTAACCCTTGCAATTATGAAAGATGGAAGAAGTTTTTGAAAGGGAGATGGAAGAAAATGAGGGACCTTGCTCCTTAGGAAAGTGGGATGTTCCCCAGGAAGTGTTCTGTCCAAAGCCAATGGAGTAAGATTAAAAGACATGATCCAGGCCAGGCACGGTGACTCACCCTTGTAATCCCAGCACTTTGGGAGGCCAAGGTGAGTGGATCACTTGAGATCAGGAGTTCGAGACCAGCCTGGCCAACATGGTGAGATTCCCCCCCATCTTTACTAAAAATACAAAAATTAGCTGGGCGTAGTGGTGTGTGCCTGTAATCCCAGCTACTCAGGCGGCTGAGGCAGGAGAATCTCTTGAACCCGGGAGGCGGAGGTTGCAGTGAGCCAAGATCGCACCATTGCACTCCAGTCTGGGCAACAGAGCAAGACCCTGTCTCAAAAAAAATAAAATAAAATAAAATAAAAAAGACATGATCCGGGTGAGGCCATAGACCCTGGAGCTTGAATCCAGAGGTTGGGACCTTTTAAAGAACTAGGAGATGGAAAAGCTGTGCATAGGAGACTAGAAGCCAAAATGGTAACATTGCCTTAAGAAATAGAGGCAAAAAAAAAACCACAAAAGGAGAACGCAGGTTTGCATAGCCCACTAATTATTATAGCACAGAAGGAATTAAACCCAGCTGCATTCCAAGTACAAAAATATAACAGGCAAAGGGAAGCAGCTCATCACACACACACACACACACACACACACACACACACACACACACACAAAATCTTCAAGCTGTTTGATTCTTCTCCCTGCTCTTAGAATAAAATCAGAACCCTTTTCTGTGGCCCAGTATAATCAGGCATGTTCCTTTTACCAACTCCCTTTATTCTCCCAACTTGTCTCAGCTAAAATGTCATCGCCTCAGAGAGCCTTCCTTAACTATCCAGTGTAGTATTTCAGCCTTGTTTTCCTTTACAGTGCCTCATGCCTGGTACATAATAGGCACCCAATAAATATCTGTTGAATTAATAAAAATATTTATACTTTCTTTTACTAAAAGATTTAATCCAGGCCACAGATGTTACAGTGGATGACTAATAAAAGTAACATGAGTAGAGAGACTTGTACATTAAAAATAGGACCTGAATAAAGGCAAAAATCTAAGTCATTGCTGCAAATATATGACCAAAAGTAGGAACATCTGAGCCCTACAGAACCTAGCCAACCAGCCAGTCATGATTTTGATGCTTCAGCACAAATTACCTGTGATTTAATTACCTAGATAACCCATTGATTAAAAGGATATTTACATTAGCCACTTGGCATTTAGATAACCACCAGTATTCATCAGGTAATGCCAAATAACTTGTGTTAACATCTTCTATATTTTTAATAAGCCCCTGGTCTGTTTGTCGAAAATAGCAAGAAAGCAAATGGTGTGGGTGTGGGAGTCACTGCCCTCTGACTGCCTAATGAACGGCAATTTCCCCTTTTCTTGCTTGTTAGCAGAATCCTGATCTGGGCTACCCTATCTGTGCTTCTGGGGAGGTGGGCCCGGAACCATTGTGTGAATAACGATTGACCTCAGCTAGTGGTTCTCATGGAGTGACTGATTTTGCCTCCCAGAGGACATCAGCAATGTCTGGAGACATTTCCAGTTGTCACTACTTGAGAGGAAGCACGATCTGCCTCTAGAAGGGAGAGACCAGGGATGCTGCTGCTCAATATCCTATAATGCGCAGAACAGCTTCTACGACAAATAGAGTTATCCCACCAAAAAAGTCAGTAGTGCCAAGGTTGAGAGAACCTGCTCTAGGGTAATCAGCGTGGTCCTAATCTCCCTGTCAGTGACTGATTCAACTCACATAATAATCTTATGGGAGTGTGATGTAATTCTAGCCAATAAAATGCAATGGGAAGCTGGCTGAGATACTTCTGAAAAAATCTTCTCTTACCCCTAAAAAGAGACATTCATTTTCTGTTGAAATGCATTACTTTCCTAAATAAAATCATATTTACCAACAATGAGAAAAAGAGAAACATGCAAGAAACCATCTGTTTGCTGCTAGTTGCCATTGTGACTGCAATGTGGTGTCTAGAACTATGGCTGTCATCCTGGAACCATGACAGGAGTTGGCTGAAGAAACAGGAGGATGGCAAAGTGGAAGGATGGAAGTTACCTGAGGCTGAGGACATCAGTGCACCTCTGATTTAACCAATCCTTGAGACTTCTTGTTATATGAGATAATAAATTCCATTGCTATTTAAGTCATGTATAGGACTTTAAAAATTTTATAGCTGAAAACATCCTGATATATATTTTATATTTTATTTGATATGTGGAAGAGAAAATAAAATATTGGAGGAAAGACACTAACCTCCTTTGGGGGCAAGCTCTACAATTGTCCAGTAATAAAATAATTTTGCTTTGCTGTGCTTCCAGAATGATCTTAAACTAATGATACCAGAAGTTGATAAAATCAGTGGGGGAAACAGTCTGTCTGTTAATGCATAAGATTGTGTTATTTAAGTAAATGAGTAGGCACTCATGTGACATTTTGAAATCTTCAAGAAAATGACATTTTCCAGTCATTGAAATTTAATTTGGGGGAGCCTGCAGCATTAGCATGAGACCAGCTAGGCTGTCCTTATTCTTCCCAAGCCCTAGCACACCTAATTCACAGGCACCTGCTACAGCAAAGGAGAAGCTGCCTGGCTAAAATAACCTAGTTACATCAGCCTGCTAAAAATGGTCCTGGGGATAGATTTTGCTCAGCATTGAGTTCTTTGAACAACAACAAAAAAAAACTCAGCAACTTATTCTGCAGTTTTAGGGTTTGCTGACTTTTTTTTACCAGGCGTAACTATGCTTTTATTGCCAAGTCTTACTTTGAAATACCAAAGACAACTTTTCAAAAAGCGGAGGTTGGATATCAACATTTCCTTACCAAAAAAAAAAAAAAAAAGCATTTGTTTTGTTTATTAGTAATAAACCTGAATAGGGGTGCCTTCAGATACTTTCCTTGGAAAAGCTCATGGTGATTTGGCCTTTTTTCTTTTTTTGAGACGGAGTCTCACTCTGTCACCCAGGTTGGAGTGCAGTGGCATGATCTTGGCTCACTGCAACCACTGCTGCCCAAGTTCAAGCAATTCTCCTGCCTCAGCCTCCCGAGTACCTGGGATTACAGGTACCTACCACCGCGCCTGGCTAATTTTTGTAGTTTTAATAGAGACGGGGGTTTCACCATCTTGGCCAGGCTGGTCTTGAACTCCTGACCTTGTGATCCACCTGCCTCTACCTCCCAAAGTGCTGGGATTACAGGCGTGAGCCACTGCGCTGGGCCGATTTGGCTTTTTTTTTTTTGAGTGTACCATTATATAGGCTCTATCATGCCACTGTATTTTAGTTCACTATCACTGACAGAGAATCCCACTGACCTTTCACAGCAACTCACGCCTTGGCCCTTCTTAAGACTGCTGAGCTATGCATATTTTTGTGTGCCTTCAGCAAGACACACTCTGAACAGTAATGCCTACATGTATCACTAAAGTCAATTGAGCCTTTTTGTCCTTTCTCTTGATGTCCCTCCCCTCAGCAAAGCCAAAGTGTACCTTCAAAGTAGCATAAGGATGTCCTTATAAAATTACTGAAGGTGTGAGCATCTCATTGCTCCTCCTGGTTCAGAGGTATTCTGGTTTTCTTATCCTGGAGCTGATATTTTCACACCCAGATTATGTGCTCCTTAATGCCCCATTTTGCTCCCGTGGCTTCTGCCATCTGTTATTTTTACTATTGCTGCACTTTTCTAGCTTTCTGTGTTTCTTTCTCTCTCCTGCCTCTGTCCCTACCGTATCTCCAATATATTTTGACTTTCTTTCCAATAGGCTTGACTTCTATAGTCATCAATAGCCAAGAAGACTCCTGTTGATCTGCACATGATATCCCTCTGGTCTCTGCATGTTGAGTATGGATCTGAATCCTCTCCCTTTCTCAACTATTTCCTCCATTCCGTGCTACTCAGGGGCTGCTTTTGCATGGATGCATGCATTTTCTTTTTTACAGTTTTCAGTACTGGCAAAACTCTAGAGTTCTGTCCTCTGAATAATGCTAATTTGTGTGGTAATGGCTGAGTACAGGTGCCTATGCCTGTAATCCCAGCACTTTGGGAGGTCTAGGAGAAAGGATTGCCTGAGCCTAGGAGTTCAAGACCAATCTGGGCAACATAAGGAGACCCCGTCTCTACAAAAAATAGAAAAAGTTAGTTGGGCATGGTGGTGTGTGCCTGTAGTCCCAGATACTTGGGAGGATGAGGTTGGAGGATTGCTTGTACCCAGGAGTTCGGAGTCGCAGCGAGCTATAATTGCACCACTGCACTCCAGCTTGGGTGACAGATTGAGACCCTGTTTCTAAAAAAAACAGTGTGGTCACTAGCTCCATTTTTAAGTTCATTAAATCCTTCTAAAAAATACCCTAAATATGTTTCCACATCTGTGTTGTTCTGTGTGTTGGCACATCCAATTCTTTTTTTTTTTTCTTTCTTTTCTTGAGACAGAGTCTCACTCTGTTGCCCAGGCTATGGCACAGTCTTGGCTCACCACAACCTCCACCCCCCGGGTTCAAGCGATTCTCCTGTCTCGGCCTCCTAAACAGCTGGGAATACAGGCATGCACCACCATGCCTGGCTAATTTTTGTATTTTTAGTAGAGACGGGGTTTCTTTATGTTGGCCAGGCTGGTCTCGAACCCCTGACCTTGTGATCTGCCCTCCTCGGCCTCCCAAAGTGTTGGGATTACAGGCATGAGCCACTGTGGCCAGCCAGCACATCTAATTCTTAATTTCCTGCTTTAAGGAAGAAGTTGAGTTCTGATAAATAAAAGCCCTATTGGAACATCACAGGAAAAAAAAAAGAACGTGGAGTTTTTCAAGTTCCAAAATTATTGGCTGAGCCATCCTTCTTTCAAGAGCCTATACAAAGTATAAAATGAGTAAAGTTGGTATTGTTTGCCTCTTTCAATTCCACCCTTGCGCTTCTCCTGGGTGGCTGTCAAGCCATCCAGAGAAGACACAAGCACTCTGATGCACACCAACATGTTCCTATCCACCTACTGCAATGTCATCCCCATGACTTCTTCCCTCACTCTCTAAGCAAATTATTCCCAAGATCTATGATCGTGTGGTATACTTTGTTTCCATGTATGTTATTTCATTTAAAACATTTTAATGTAATTTTTGCATAGAGCTACCCCTCTCCCTTCATGAGATCTTTAAGGGCATACACTACTGATTTACTGAATCAGTGAGTGCATGAATAATCAATGAGAACAATTTCATTTACTACATCACACTAGTCAGAGACAAAAATACGTCTTCATTAAGTGCAGTGATATTTAAATTGCCACATTTGTCGATATTACATAAATGGAAGAAAATTAAAGAGTATGACCCTCCCTAAAGGCCATAGCCTTGTGATCCTTTCCTGAATCGTTAACTAGTCTTCATTACCTGAATGTGCTGGAGTGAAACTTATTGGCCTTTCCAAAGGCTGACATTTCTCTTGGTGCCTATTCAAGGGTAAGATGACTTACATGTTCTTTTCAGGGAGTTTGATTTCAAATGTTGGCAGATTGGACCTTATTATCATGGATGGGACTAAAATTTGCACATTGTTATCAAAGATAAATTATATGAATCTGAGGCTAGACACAGTGGCTCATGCCTGTAATCCCAGTGCTTTAGAAGGCCAAGGCAGGAAGATCACTGTAGGCCAGGAGTTTGAGACCAGTCTGGGCAACATAGCAAAACCCTATCTCTAAAAAAAAAAATTTTTTTTTTTTTTTAGATGGAGTCTCGCTCTGTTGCCCAGCTGGAGTGCAGTGGTGCGATCTCGGCTCACTGCAAGCTCCACCTCCCAGGTTCACACCATTCTCCTGCCTCAGCCTCCCGAATAGCTGGGACTACAGGTGCCCGCCACCACACCCGGCTAATGTTTTGTATTTTTAGTGGAGATAGCGTTTCACCTTATCAGCCAGAATGGTCTCCATCTCTTGACCTCGTGATACGCCCGCCTTGGCCTCCCAAAGTGCTGGGATTACAGGCGTGAGCCACCGCGCCCAGCCTACAAAAAAATTTTTTAAAGTAGCAGGGCATGTTAGCACACCCGGTAGTTTGAGCTACTTGGAAGGCTGAGGGAGAGGACTTCCTGAGTCCAGGAGTTCCAGACCAGCCTGGGCAACATAGCGAAACCCCATCTCTACAAAAAATTCAAAAATTAACCAGGCATGGTGGCACGTGCCTGTGGTGTCAGCTACTAGGGAGGCTGAAGTGGGAGAGTCACTTGAGCCTGGGAGGCCAAGGCTGCAGTGAGTTGTGATCACACTACTGCACTGCAGCCTGGGTGACAGAACAAGATTCTGTCTCAAAAAAAAAAAATGTAGCCAGGCATGATGGCATGCAACTGTGTTCCCAGCTACTTGGGAGGCTGAGGTGGGAGGATCACTTGAGTCCAGAAGGCTGAGGCTGCGGTGAGCCATGTTCATGCCACTGCGCTTTAGCCTAGGTGACAAAATAAATAAATAAAAACACAATTTAATATTCATCTAAGTGACAATTGAATCTGGTAATTTTTTTTTTTAGCAATAGAGATCAAAGTAAAAAACCTGACAACGTTTTAGTCCAGTCTGAGTACCCTTTTATTTGATTCCCTGTCAGTCTTATGGAACTGTCGGTAAAATCTAAATCCAGAGCCGGACTCACAAGTACCTAATTATTTTTTAAAAGCTGTTTTCAAATACTTAAGAAAATGCAAACTATTTTTTCCCTACAAATTATTTTCCCCTATTCATTGGGAAAAAAATTAGAGAAAGGGCCAGAAAACATTTTGTTCATGTGATAAAAGCAAATTGCAAAACAACATACACTATATGCTAACATTTATACAAATCTTAAAAACATACAAATCACACACACACACACACACACACACACACACACACACACACACAACAATACTTGGTATTGCTTATGGACAGCTACAATTGCAATAAAAGCCTAAAGACTTGAATGAAAAATACCCAAAACAACTTCAGAATAATAGTTACCCCTGGGGAGAAAGGAAGGGGGAAAGAATTGGAATGGGGAACAAAAGAGCTTCAATTTTGTCCATAACATCATATTTAAGAAAGAAAATATGCGAACAAAATATGGTGAATCTGTGGATGTTTGTAAAATTACTCTGATATTTTTTGCATCTTAGATATATTTCATGAAAGTAACAAGTAAATGCAAATTTTTCACTTGAAAATTTTAGAAGAAATTGTGATGTGAATACCTTTGAGAAGAAAACCAATAAACTTATTAATTACCTCTAGGTAATATTGACATGAAACAAGAAAACCTTAGATTCATTCTTATTTTCTGCTCTTATCCCAAAGCATTTGTGAAACATAGGCACTATTAGCTAAACATTTAAAAGCCTTACTATATAAAACATAATTCTTTGTTAAGTGGAAAAAGTGAAGCTATGATTTCTACCTCTATTTATGGGCATGACTGCTCTATTCTTCCACTGAGAAGACAATAACAGATCCTAGGCATTTATAAGACACGTGGAATTTGAAGTCTAGGGGCAGGCAAATGCTTCTGTAATGCTGTAAAGAGCATACACGGAAATGGCAATGAGACGGATATCAAAGTTCTCCTCTCACCCCTAAATCGTCCTTCTGTCAGTTGCTTTTCTAATTGGTTCCATATTCTTGAAAGGGGAGTTCCCTGACCCCCCTCACTGGACGTGCGACAGGGGTGTGTCTCCTTATGGGAGGGGGAGCACGCAGACAGGCAGGTGCAGGAGCTGGGGTGAGCGCTTTTGGACTCCAGCCCCATTGTAGGATCTAGGGGTGGGTGCCTGCAACTCCTGAAGCCCCAGCAGGCATGTTACAGTGCTCTTTTAACTCTGCCATCCGCAGACAGCTTAAGTGTTAACCAGCTCAGTGCCCTCTTGGTACCCGGGTTCTTGTCTGGCATCCAGGAATAATCAGGTCACATGGACAAACTGAAGGATGGTAAATGCAGGGGATTTTATTGCCAGACGGAAGTGGCTCTCAGCAGAATGAATGGAGAGCTGGAAAGAGGATGGAGTGGGAAGATGATCTTGCCATGGAGTTCAGCCATCCCGCAGCCAATCTCCTATCCAACCATCCCCAGCCGAACTTCTCTCAATGTTTAAACGTTGCTTCTCTTCTCTCCTTTTCTTCCATGCCACGTCACTCTTTTGCTCCTCTGCTCTTCTGTTCATCTGCCCATGGAGCCTGGGGTTTGGGGTTTATATGGGTACAGGATGGGGGGCGTGGCAGGCCAAAAGGCGACATTTGGGCATGAAAACAGGAATGGCTGTTTTCATTTCGGGCCATGGGTTTCCAGGCTTGGGGGTGGGGCCCATCATTTCCCTGGCTCCTGTCCGTATCACTCTCAGAATGTGTACACAAAGCAAAGAGATACATGGCTGACCTGTTACAAAACAGTACCATTCAATGACCAAGCACAGTGGAGGGCCCAGGGAGCCCAGAAATACATAAGGAGAAATGCACAGGATCCCAGCCTGCTTTATGGACATACGGCAAAGTCTGTGGTCATACTGCATCAAGTGCCCACATTCTTGATCCATATGCTTCCTGCAAAATAAATTGCAAATATGTTGTTAGGGCTAATGAAGCCTCACCAGGCTCTAAACAAAAAGCTAAATAATTATTAATTATTTTACTTTTGCCTAAAAAGTGTAAAAGTCTTGTGAAAAAAAAAGAAAAGGCATCACTTATTTTAAAGGAGTGCCAGAGACCTATGTCAAAAGCACCACCCAACATAAAGAAATCATTCTGGGATAATATTAGATACCTGATGAGAAGGAGAGCTAGTAACACCAAAGCACACTCAGAGGGCTTTTGCTAGCTGAGAACATCCTGGGTTCTGTGCAAGGCATTCTACCTTTTCCCATGCTGGTCTTTACTTGCCTCAGGGGAGTAGATGGCAACTTAGAACTCAAGGTAGATTTGTTTTTCCTTAAAGAAATGTTCAGGTAACATCTAAAGGCCTCTTCTACAACACACAGATCAAAGGCTCATTGAAAGCATTTACAGGCAGTGGTTCACAACCTTAGCTGCACTTTACAATCACCTAGGGAGTTTTGGAAAAGTAGGATGCATAGTGACGGCCCCAGAGCAACTGAATTAGAATCTCTGGGAGGAGGAGCCCAGGTATGGGTGATTTTGATGAACAATGAAGAATTACTGCCAAAGGGACAGGGAGTGCTGGCCAAAGTGCTGGTCTTGGGGATGGGGGTGGGCTATGCAGGGAAGCTTGATTTATATCACGTTTGCCTATTTCATGGTGTAAATACTCCCATCGTGGCCAATTTCAAGCTACTAATGTGAAGCTGGGAAGAGATGCGCATAATCTGCTCTCACTAGCACCTGAGCGCCAGCTCCAGCACACCACAGTCAGGAGCTTTTGATGATGAAGTTACAGTAAGGGATGGAAAGGCAACATAGTATGTCCTGGTGCTCTTCTGTCCCCTTTATAACATCTCACCCCTGACAGGAGGATGAGAGAAGAATCAACTGGAACCAGCGGCTCCCAGGTCAGGCAGGAAGGTAAGCCAGAAGATCCCAAGTGTCTGTTAGTGTGAAGGACACCAAGACAAGGTCTCTCTTCCTCTTGTAGAAGATCCACGTTGAGATGGAGTTGGCCTCCCGATGAAGGGAGCCTTTCTCTGGGTTCCTGACCCAACGACGGCAGCACATGATTCATACAAGATGCTGAGCCCTGGATCTCCATGACAGTACAGTTGAATGTTCCTTTTTCCCTGGGGATCTGGTCATCCAGAGGATTCCCTAGTGATCCTCTTGGGCCTCTGCCAAATATCCCATTTGGAATATAAGGATTCTTTTCCAGACATCTGAATGTATGCATTTTCTCCTCTTAAATTATCAGGGTTTCTCTTAACCAACACAGCTCCCAGCTCATTATCCTAAGCCTTTCTTTTATAGGTAATAAGCTAGCTTTGATAATAGCCAGCTTTTCTTTTGGATTTTTCTGAAAGAATTTGGTTTCTATTTTATAGGTGTTCAACTCTTTACATGCGTGACTGATCTTTACATCTGCTTTCAAAAGATTCTTCTCTGTATTTACAGGGCAAACTTTCTCTGAATTGTTTTTTCAGTGAAAATTCATTTTTTTCCTTGATGCAATTCTGAAAGAACTTAAAAGTTTCTGCCAAAGCTTTGGCCTCTCCCTTCCTGTTTTGTTGTTGTTGTTGTTTGTTTCCTGCAATGACACGTACTCATTTGGAGACTTTTAAGATGATCTTTAAGTGTGCCAATTAATTTACCTTCTTTCAGTTAGTGTACGTTTGGTTTCTTTTTTCTTCAAGAGGTTTTTGTTTTTTGTTTTTTGTTGTTTTTTTTGTTTGTTTGTTTGTTTGCTTTGTTTTTTTTTGAGACGGAGTCTCACTCTGTCGCCCAGGCTGGAGTGCAGTGGTGCGATCTCGGCTCACTGCAAGCTCCACCTTCTGGGTTCACGCCATTCTCCTGCCTCAGCCTCCCGAGTAGCTGGGACTACAGGCGCCTGCCACTATGCCCGGCTAATTTTTTGTATTTTTAGTAGAGACGGGGTTTCACCACGTTAGCCAGGATGGTCTCGATCTCCTGACCTCGTGATCCGCCCGCCTCAGCCTCCCAAAGTGCTGGAATTACAGGCGTGAGCCACCGCACCCGGCCAAGAGGTTTTAAATAATTAACTTATCAGTACCAATCCATTTATTCAAGCTCCTTTTTGTTTATCTTCATGATATCCAATTGTAAGTTCCCACCATCTAGGCTTGCTTCTTCAAGAACCGCAGCCTAATCTCCCACTTTTAGCACATGTTCACCCAGAGGCTTGCTTTTTATCATTTAGTGCTTGTCCCTTGTGGCTGGGCCCAGTGGCTCATGACTGTAATCCTAGCACTTTGGGAGGCCGAGGCAGGAGGATCACTTGAGCCCAGGAGTTTGTAGACCAGCCTGGGCAATATAGGAAGACCCTGTCTCTACAAAAAATTTAAAAATGAGCTGGGTGTGTGGGTGCACAGCTGTAGTCCCAGCTACTTGGGAGGCTTAAGTGGGAGGATCGCTTGAACTGGGGAAGTTGAGGCTACAATGAGCCAAGATTGCGCCATTGCACTCCAGCCTGTGCAACAGAGCAAGACCGTGTCTCAAACACAAACAAACAAAAAGCCTTGTCTCATGTGCAATTTAGAGTTTCTAATTTTTTTTTTCTGTTAGATAAGGCAATTTACTCTCCCATTCCACTTTTCGCTTTATGTTTCCTTTTTTTTTTGTTTTGTTTTGAGACAGAGTCCCGCTCTGTCACCCAGGCTGGAGTGCAGTGGTGCAATCTCGGCTCACTGCAACCTCCGCCTCCCGGGTTCAAGTCATTCTTCTGCCTTAGCCTCCTGAGTAGCTGGGATTACAGGTGTGTGCCACCAGGCCTGGCTAATTTTTTGTATTTTTTTTTTAGTAGAGATGGGGTTTCGCTATGTTGGCCAGGCTGGTCTCAAACTCCTGGACTGAAGTGATCCACCCGCCTCAGCCTCCCAAAGTGCTGGGATTATGGGATTACACTGTTAACAATGGATGCCACCATATCCAGCCCTTTATGTTTTCTTGAAAACCAGAATTTTCATCCAAAGCATCTTTTAGTGCTTCTGAATTTGTTTTCATTCTTGTCATGTATTTTGAAAGCCGTTTTGGTTGCAGCTACTTGAAGTTGTATGTGTTTTGATGCATCTTCTAAAGACTGAATCTGTCTTTTAATGACAATCATACCTCAACTTGTTTTAAATGTTCAGATTTCTCTTCTGTCAGTCGTTTTCTCAAACTCTTTAAGCCCAATAAAAGAGTTGAAAATTTCCAACTCTTTATTAATGGCCTCCAGTTTTTCTATTTTTGATCATTTGTTCTCAAATGTGACTTGCGTTAAAATTATTCAAGGTCTCTCAATTCCTTTTTTTTTCTTCTTGAAGTGGATTCTTTATTTTGCCTTATTACTGGGACCACTGATGAAATTTAATGAGCTTTCAGGATTAGATATCACTAATTACCAATGTTAATTCCCTGATTTTTTTTGTGATTAAATAGGAGAGTGTTCTATGTAAACCCCCGAAAATATTTGGAGGTGAGTGATAGGGCATCACAAATAGTGATTACTCCCAAACAGTTTTAGATTTGTTTTGTTTGTTTTTTGGTTTTTTGTTTGTTTTGTTTTGTTTTTGAGACAGAGTCTCACTCTGTCACCCAGGCTGGAGTGCAGTGATGTAATCACAGCTCACTGAAACTTCTGCCTCCCAGGCTCAAGCGATTCTCCTGTCTCAGCCTCCCGAGTAGCTGGGATTACAGGCATGTGTCTCCATACCCAGCTAATTTTTGTATTTTTAGTAGAGACGGGGTTTCACTGTGTTGGCCAGGCTGGTCTTGAACTCCTGACCTCAAGTGATCCGCCTGCCTCAGCTTCCCAAAGTGCTAGGATTACAGGCGTGAGCCACTGCACCCAGCCAATATTTTTTTTTAAAGGTTTCTGGCCGGCACAGTGGCTAAAATACTAAAAATACAAAAAAATTAGCTGGGCGTGGCGGCACGAGCCTGTAGTCCCAGCTACTCTGGAGGCTGAGACAGGAAAATCGCTTGAACCCAGGAGGTGGAGGTTGCAGTGAGCTGAGATCGCACCACCGCACTCCAGCCTGGGTGACAGAGTGAGACTCCATCTAAAAAAAATGGTTTCTGTACTGCACTTGCAACTTTAGTGTAAGTTTCAGGTTAAAAAAAAAAAGATTTTTTTTAATGCAGTTTTTAGGTTCACAGCAAAATTAAGCGGAAAGTACAGAGAGTTCCCATATATCCACATTCCCACATATGCACAACCTCGAGCACTGTCAACATCCCACACTACAGTGATACATTTGTTACAACTGATGAACCTACATTGATACATCATTATCACCCAAGGTCCATAGTTTACATTAGGTCTCACTCTTGGTGTTATATATTCTTTGGGTTTTGAAAAATATTTAGTGGAATGTATCCACCGTTGCAGTATTGTACAGAATAGCCTCACTGCCCTAAAAGTCATTTCTTTGTGCCCTGACTATTCATACCCTTTCCTCCAATCCCTGGTAACCACTTATCTTTTTACCATCTCCATAATTTTGCATTTTCTAGAATGTCATATACTTGGAGTCATACAGTATTTAGCCTTTTCTTTCTTTTTTTTTTTTGAGACAGTCTCTGTCGCCCAGGCTGGAGTGCAGTGGCACAATCTTGGCTCAGTATAACCTCCACCTCCTGGGTTCAAGCAATTCTCCTGTCTCAGCCTCCCAAGTAGGTGAAATTACAGGCGCCTGCCACCATGCCCGGCTAATTTTTGTATTTTTAGTAGAGACAAGGTTTCACCATGCTGGCCAGGCTGGCCTCGAACTCCTCACCTCGGGTGATCCGCCCACCTCAGCCTCCCAACGTGTGCGATTACAGGTGTGAGCCACCGTGCTCAGCCATAGCGGCCTTTTTAAAATTCTTCTGAATGAGGTTAAGATTGTAAAATATTTAATGTCTTTCTCCAGAAGGGCAAAAGTGGCCAGTTATTTGTCTCTACTTGCATAAAGTAGACTTCTAATAATTAGAAATATGACTAGGAATAACACCATTTTCCACAGCAATCCATGAGGACCTGGGCCTGGGATGAGGTACCTGGTTATGCCGCCACCACCTGGCACAGTGTCCCCAGGACAGGTGTGACACAGAGCATCATCACCATCACTCTGAACCCCTCAGGTTGCCGGGACACTGCCAGCCACATCAGATGCAGAGAGCACCAGCAAGCATTGCACCTAGAACCAAACCAGCAGCTGGCAACAGGCACAGACTTCAGTGGAAGCAGGGGAGGGAAGCCCATAAAATGCTGGCCAAAAGCTCCTCCTCTCCTGAGTACATATTTCACTCCGAGGCCATGAGGGCTTTATTCTGCCACAAAGGTCAAAGAAAACTCCCCATTCTCAGCTCCCTCCTTGATTTTTGTCTAGCCTTTGAATGTGAATGGGGCAATTTACTGGAGGAGTCATACAAATTGTTTCAACTTACTTCACTACTTTTAACTTTAAAAAGCTAATGACAAGGTGGGGCGCGGTGGCTCATGCCTATAATCCCAGCACTTTGGGAGGCCAAGGAGGGTGGATCACAAGGTCAGGAGTTCGAGACCAGCCTGGCCAATATGGTGAAACCCCATCTCTACTAACCTGTAATCCCAGCTACTCGGGAGGCTGAGGCAGGAGAATTGCTTGAACCCGGGAGGCAGAGGTTGCAGTGAGCCAAGATCTCGCAACTGCACTCCAACCTGGGCAACAGAATGAGACTCCGTCTCAAAAAAAAAAAAAAAAAAAACACGCTAAGGACGAAGCAAGTGGTACTTTCAAAGTCTTCACATTTCTAGAATGTGGAGTCCAACTGTGATCAAGGAAATAATTAATAATTCTCACATGATTCCTGCATGCGGGGTGAAATGTTTGACGACAGAAGCCCTTCAGGTTGCTACTGTTCAAAATAATAATCTGAGGGGGTATTGAGTGCTGGAGGGATCTCCTCTCTCTCACAAAGGCAAGAGTATTGGGCCAACTGAGTATCTTTTCAATGTGGCACCTGAAAAGTGCCACAGTCTCCAGTCCTGGAGCCACGACTGGTCCAGTTCAATGAGTAGCTCTATCTTGTTAACAATGAAACTGTGGCTCAGCTGGGGATTGGTTGATTTTAACTGGGTAGGGATGAGTAAGTTTGCTGACCTCAGCTGGCTTTGCTCATGTGTCCCAGGGTTACCTGGGGGTCAGCTGATCTGGGCTAAGCTGGGCAGCTCTTCTAATCTCAGCTGGACTTGCTCATGTGTTTTGGGGTCAGCAGAGGGTCAGCTGATGTGGGCTGGGCTGGGCAAGCTCAATGTATCTCTGGGTCTGCAGGGAGTCAGTTGATGTAGGCTGGCCCTAGCTATGCACTAGGACCTGCCTTACCTGTCTCTCATCCTCTTCCTAGAACAACAGGAGAGCTTACTCGTGTCTTCCCTTGGCTATAGCAGAGGCACAAGAAAGCCTTTGGAGGGTAATGATCCAATCTGCATTTTGAAATATTTTCTCTGGCTGCAGGATGTCAGCAACTATTTTGATGGCCTTTTCTCTCCATGAAGTCCTCATCCTCAGAGAAACAAAAAGTTATCTGGAACTGGGATATAGAGTAAGTGCAGATGTGAATGTCCATTGCTTCTTTCGTTTCTGTGGTTCACTTCACCAGCTCCAGAACCACACCATCTTTGCCAGGATCTGCACCTGCAAAATGCAGGCCCTGTACTCTCCTTCCTTCCCCATGTAACTCCATCTTGAAACAAACGCTTGAGTCTAGTTAGTGGAATCTACATCACCCATATGCACCCTAACAAGAAGGAAATCTTGGAAAGGGAGTTTGGGGTTCTACATCGAGAAGGCAGGATTTCTACTGAGGAACTATGATAATGAAGAGAGACTATTTGGAAGATTTTGGGCAGCTGCGAATGACAGATGTTCATGACAGTTGCCGTACTTGTCTCATGTGATCTGGCTACTCAGGGCAAAGCTGCTCATCTATAGACTGGACATAAAGCAAAGCATTGCCATTTAAGACGGCTTGTAGCAGAACTCTGCCCAATAGGAACAGGGAAGGATAAACTGGCCCAATTTAATCCTCTTTCAGGGAATCTGAAAGTGAGACATACAAAGAGGGTCAGCAGTGAGCAGGCAGAGAAAGTCAGGTTACAAGAATGGGAGTCAGACAAAAGTAGGAAGTAGAGCGACACCGTCATCTGAGTCAGATGCGATAGTTACAAAATCTGTTATGGTGTCACTACATTTGCCACAGTATCTGGACTAAGATTCTAATTTTATGTAGAGCCTGATGTAGAACTCCCATCACATCAGACTTGAAAACATCTCTGCTCTTGTAATCTATAAAGATCCAACTCACTGCACCCACTAGAAAAGATAAAAATCAATATAAAGCAGCAAATTCTATGTCCAAATGTTGCCCACCAGATTTGAGCTCCTAAAGGGGCCATGTGTGGTTAATTTGTGTATCATGCCCAAGCATCTAGTACTTTTGGGAAGCACTCAGGAGATGGTCGTTGAAAATTGAAATGAGGGTTTTAGCAATAAGTGCTATGGGATTCAGAGTAGAGAACAATCACTGTTATAACTGTAGTGCACTACATATGCTGGGTTTATCCTCTCACCACAGATCCATCTGCCTTTCCTCTGCCCTCCTCTGTATCTTACAAGGATGATTTCCAAGGACTGCATGCCCTGTCCTCCCTTATTCTGTAGCTTCTTATTGGGAATGGCCAAAGAGAAGCCCTACTCCTGGTAGTGGGAAGAGGGAAAGAGGAATTGGTTTCCTATCACCCTCTATGGCCACAGCTACTGCCAGGTTGCCTCTTTTCCATGGCTCTAGCTGCACAGTCTCTGGTGACACTGTGCCTTTCCCTTGTCTCTTCAGGCCTGCAGTGGTAATAGATTTTAGCTGTCATTAATCCCTGGGTACTTTACTAGCCTTTGATAGGTCTCTCAATCCTGTCCACCCCTCTGAAAATAGTCCCTCTATTAAAATTTTCAGTAAAACCCATTAAGTGTGTCATCTATTTCTAGCCAGCACCCCGACTGATACATTGTATTCATATTCCAAAAAGGAGGGAATAGTTCTGTACTTGTCCCCAAGTAGTCTTACTACCTGGCCTTACCAAGTAGGGCAAGTTCACACAGTCTGAAAGAATGTACAAAACAGCCTTTTGCTTCTAGCACTGGAGATACAGGAGTGATTCCTCTGTTTCTTCTAGTAGTTTCTACTCCCCTAGATTCTCTCACTGTGGCCAGGTCTCAGCCTCTCCTTCTCCCATCCCCTTCACAGAGAAGCCTCCTCCCCTGTAATCTCTCTCTCTCTCTTTCTCTCCCCCTCCCTCCTCTCTCTCTCTCTTTAATCTCTCTTTCTCTTGACTTCAGGGACCCACTACTCCTGGTGCTGACTGTCAGTCTTTGGACCTTGTCTGGTTTTTCCAGATGGGGTTGGGGTTTCCAATACTGGAAGCTCAAGGTAGAAGGATAAAAAAGAGGCCTTCTTGGTGGTCTGCCCTCAGGTTGTGGTGTCTATAAAATAATCAGATGGTTTTAACAGGTAAGATTAAACATCCTGTAGGTATTTCCTGCATTTGCTGGAAGGTGTGCTAGATGGCTGGGTGTCTTTGATTAGGTTGACTCTAGGAAGAGAAAGGGAAAAAGTGGAGAGCTGACCCCCATCTTACCGCCTTAGAAACTGAGGCCGGGTGCGGTGGCTTATGCCTATAATCCCAGCACTTTGGGAGGCTGAGGCGGGCAGATCACAAGGTCAGGAGTTCGAGATCAGCCTTGCCAATGTGGTGAAACCCTGCCTCTACTAAAAATACAAAAATTGACTGGACGGGGTGGCATGCACCTGTAATCTCAGCTATTTGGGAGGCTGAGGCAGGAGAATCGCTTCAGCAGGGAAGCAGAGGTTGCAGTGAGCCAGATCGCACCATTGCACTCCAGCCTGGGCATGGCAGTGAGACTCCTTCTCAAAAAAGAAAACAAAAAGCCAAAGGAAAAACAAAGAAACTGACTGGGGCTGAGCTTTGAAAAAGAGATAAAATTAGGCTGGGTGTGGTGGCTCACACCTGTAATTCCAGCACTTTGGGAGGCTGGGATGGGCGGATCACTTGAGTTCAGGAGTTTGAGACCAGCCCGGGCAACATGGTGAAATTCCATTTCTACAAAAAATACAAAAATTAGCCAGGCATGAAAATTAGCATGGCACAGTCCTGTTGTCCCAGCTACTCAAGAGGCTGAGGTGGAAAGATAGCTTGAGCCTGGGAGGCAGAGGTTACAGTGAGCTGAGATCATGCCACTGCACTCCAGTCTGGGTGGCAGAGCGAGACATAAGACCCTGTCTCAAAATATAATAATAATTGAAAAAGAGATAAGATTAAACATGTAAGAGGACAGAGGGCATTTCACAAAGAGGGAGCAAAGAAGGTGGGCAAATATAGCATTTGGGAAGAAATTGGTACACCACTTTGTCCAGTTGATGTAAACAAGTAGGGGGAGATGGGTTTGGAGAGCTAAGTAAAGAACCAATTTGGGGGCCTTAAGTGCTACGATAAGAGATTTAAGAAGTCTTTAAAGGTTCTTAGCAGGGCTGTTTTTCATAATTCACATATAAAATGAGTTGTAAGGGTAGATAAAATGACAAGTTAAAAAATAAACACACTTATTCAGATGTGAGATTGTGAAGGGCTATGTCCTAGTAGTGGTCCTTGAAAACTTTATAGAAGAAACTACACTTTGCTTATGGGCTAAATGTGGTAGAAAAGGAAAAGTAGAAGATAAGAATGACCTCAAAGTTTTAAAATTGAGAGATTGAGAGAATGACATGCTTAGGTAACAATAGAAAAACTTAGAGACAGCTATTAATAGTTTCGGATGAAAGATTTCAGTTTGAGGTGTACTGCCTTTAGATCACTACAGTGCCTCCTAGTGGAGTTGGAAATGGAGCCCTGAAACACAGTAAGAATTGGAGACAATTGCAAAGGTGATTATTTGAAGTTATGAGTGAGTGACACCTCTGAGAAAGACTTCACATTAAATCTGTGGGTCAAGAACTAAGCTTCGTCATTTGCAACAGCATGGATTTACCTGGAGGACATTATATTAAGTGAAATAAGCCAGGCACAAAAAGAAATACCACATAATCACATTCATATGTGGATTCTAAAAATTTGGAATACCGAGAAGCAGGAGTGTAGACTGATGATTGCCAGAGCTGGGGAGGGAAGTGGAGAGATGTTGGTCAGAGGACACAAACTTTCAATTGCAAGGTAAAAAAGTTTGGGGAATCTACTGTAGAGCACAGTGACTATAATTACTAAAACTGTATTGCATAATTGAATATTGCTAAGAAAGTAGATTTTCAGAGTTCTTACCATAAGAGAATGATGTGTATGAGGTAATGCATATATTAATTAGCCCAATTTAGGCATTCCACAATGTATACATATTTCAAAACATCATACTGTACACCATAAATATATACAATTTTAATTTGTCAATTAAAGAAATAATTTTTTCATTGGAAGAACATACAAGATTTTTTTAAAATGAATTTAAAAAATAAGATGTAAAAAACAAAACCAAAAAACTAGCACCTTTCAGGAGCTGGAGAAGAAAACAGATTTGTGAAGGGAGTCAGTACAGAAACAATTTGAAAAATGGGCAAAGAAAAAGGTAGAGAAATGAGACAGTAGAGAAATGAGACAGCATAAGAAAACCAAGGAGTGATTTTCCAGAAAGGGTAAGCTTCACATTTGAATTTTAACACATCCATCGCAGCCTTTACAAAACCATCCTTCAAGATTTAAAAAATAAAATAAGAGAATAAAGCAATGGGACAAACTGTGTGAAAAAGTTGTGTTAAATTGGGACGGTTTGAACATGAAAATAAATAAGACTGGGTGTGGTGGCTCACACCTGTAATCCCAGCACTTTGGGAGGCCAAGGCGGGAGGATCACTTGAGCCCAGAAGTTCAAGATCAGCCTGGACAACACAGTGAGACCCCATCTCTACAAAAAATTATTTAAAAAATTAGCCAGACACGGTGGCACATGCCTGTAGTCCCAGCTACTTCGGAGGCTGAGATGGGCCCTTGAGTCTAGGAGGTCAAGGCTGCAGTGAGCTATGATTATACCACCACACTCCAGCCTGGGTGACAGAGTGAGACCCCACTCACACGCACACACACACAAAAAAGATAGCAAAAGGTGATCACATACTGAATAAAATAGGAATCCATTACAGTTGTGTTCAACCTGGTCAAAAAAATAAAAAAATACTACCTAAAAATGTCAATCTACATTATTAAACATTGATGTAATCCTGAAGACACTGGAAGGTATATCAGTTATACGACCTTGGATACAATGAACAGAAAACTCAATTGAAATTAGCTTAAACAATATAACTGGATGATTGCTGGCTCATTCTCTGAAAAGACCACAAGTTAGGCAGGTTTTAGGGTTGGTCGAATCTGAAGGAAAACACCCACAATTCTTTTATTTCTACCTTCCTCGACCAGCCAGCCATATCTTCAGCCTGATTTCTCTAAAGCTACATGCTTCCGTGTTTATACCTGGGCTACATCCTTCCCTAAGAGAGGGCGCCTCTCCCAAACCTCCCATGATTTGTATCTTAGGGAACCAGCCACTGGGGCTAGGGGAAGGCTATAAGCTGACTGGCTTAGGCACTCATTGCTGAACAGACCACTACGGCCCTACCCCCTACAATGAAATCACCCTGAGGGGCACTAAATCAATCAGGGCCTGCCTCTGGATGTGGGGTGAATGGCCAGTCTCACTCAACTTTGAGACTGGTTAGGTAGGATCTGCAGATAGATACTGAATGTATACATTAGGTTGTGATTGGCCAAGTCAAAATATCAGTGGCTTAGCTGGGCGTGGTGGCCTGCACCTGTGGTTCCAGCTACTCGGGAGGATTAGGTGAGATCTCTTGGGAGGTGAGGGCTGCAAAGCACTAAGACTGTGCCTGTGAATAGCCACTGCTCTCCAGCCTGGGTGACAAAGCGACATTCCGTCTCTTAAAAACATCCAGTGGCTTTTGAGTTTTCTGAAGTCTGGACTTTTGCAGTCCGGATAGATATGGTAGCTCTGCCCCATAAAGTTATTTGGACCCAGGAGCCTCCTTCTAGCTCACCACCCTGATGACATTCCTTGGGTAGAGCCCTAATTCTCATTATACAAGGCAGGCTTTCTGCTCCAGGAAGCAGGATGGAGGAAGTGACAAAAAAGGAGTACAGGGGGCACATTTGAAGGAAGGTTCCCAGGAGCTGTCAGCATCGCTACTCTTTATCACATGGCCATACCCACCTGACAAGTAGGGTAGGAAATGAACTTTTTTATTTTTTTCTTTTTCCTTTTTTTTTTTGAGACAGAGTCTCATTCTCTCGCCCAGGCTGGAGTACAGTGGCGCAATTTCAGCTCACTGCAACCTCTGCCTCCTAGGTTCAAGTGATTCTCCTGCCTCAGCCTCCCAAATAGCTGGGATTACAGGTGTGCCCCACTACCCCCTGGCTAATTTTTGTATTTTTAGTAGAGACAGGGTTTCACCATGTTGGCCAGGCTGTTCTTGAACTCCTGACCTCAAGTGATTCACCCACCTCGGCCTCCCAAAGTGCTGGGATTACAGGTGTGAGCCACTGCTCTCGGCCGGAAATGAACTTTTTTCTGAGGTGGCCATTTGTCTGGCTAAACATTCTATTACTACGCAATGCAGGGGAAATAAATACTGGGGGACAATAGGCACTTTCGGCAACTTGAATAAATGAACCTATTAGAGTTGATTGATCTAAGCCTAGGTGACAAAATTAGTAAATTACATAGGAGAGTAGTTATTCATTTATAATCTGTCAAACAGGACAGGCGAGATGAGAAAAAATCCCGATTCAGAGGAATGAAATAATGAAAAGAGAAGAATAAATGGTAAGTTAAAATAACTCTGTTTATATACCGTTTCTGCCACCTAACAGTTGGGCAATCTTTAACAAGTTGCATAGCTTCAATAAGCCTACGATCTGTCTGTAAAATGGAGATAATATCATCTACTCCACAAAGCTGGGAAAAAATTGAGATAATATTTATTAGGTGCTTTGTAAACAATAATGCTCATACAGATCAAAGTTATTATTAGTAATAACAAAGCTTACAATGATGTAGTAAATATTTTAGAAAACACTGATTGAGTTAAAAGTGATATGAGACTTTTGTTATCTTTTAAAATCACTTTTTTAAAACATAACTGAACTTGTAGTTAATTTTTTTTAATTCTCACTAATTTTTTTCCTGCTGGTCAGGTCTCATTTGTTAAATTGTGTATTCAAAAAGCAGTTGAGCAAATATTCTCGCTGTATCATAACAAACTCATGAAACGCAAAACCAGAAACTTCAGATTAAAAAGAAATTTTAATTCCAATATTACAATATACATTCATTTCTATAGAAAAATAAATTTCACAAAATTATAATAAATTAAATAAATGGAGTCCCAAATTTCATACACACTCTCTTTTGCATAAAGAATAGGAATTAGTTTAGAAAAGGGTCTCACTGGCTTTGTGTAGTGCATTTACAAGTTATAGTGGGAAAAGCAAAGGGGCTAGTCTCATTTCTACTACACAATGGCCTCCATGTAAAGTGATGTCTTGGTCTGCAAGGCAGCCATAAGGTCAGGAGATTGGTTACATACAGGGAGATTAATTAAGTGAGTGTATTGAGATGAGAGCCAGAGCCGGGTTTTTCTCTGTCGCAGAAGGGAATTAACATTTCGGAAAGGGTGAAAACTAAACCTGGAAGCAGTGATCTCCTAGTAGCAATGATCACACCCAGCACCCAGATGGAGGCTTCTGAATACCATTCTCCACTAACAGAATCCAGAAGTCCTCGAAGAAATGGTTGATTTTAGGACTGGAACAAGGACAGTACAAAACGTTTCTGGAACATCTTGTTCGTCACAGAAGTAGGAAAGCAATCAAAGAATGATGAGGACATGTTAGAAGGAGAAGTCCTAATCTGAAGGGCTCTCATTAGCTAAATCTGGAAAAATTTGAATATCAAAATAAATGATAGCAACAGATTATCATCCATTGAATAAAACAGATAAGGGAGAAGGGAAAGCTTTCTTTTTTTTTTCTTTAAGAGACAGTCTCACTCTGTCACCCAGGCTGGAGTGCAGTGGCACAAGTACGGCTCACTGCAGCCTCGAACTCCTGGGCTCAAGTGATTCTCCTGCCTCAGCCTCCCCTGTAGGTGAGACTACGGGTATGCACCACCATTCCCAGCTAATCTTTTGATTTGTTTTCTTTTGTAGAGATGAGGTCTCACTATGTTGACCAGGCTAGTTTTGAACTCCTGGCCTCACAAGTGCACCTGCCTTTGCCTCCCAAAGTGCTGGAATTACAGGCATAAGCCACTGAGCTAGGCCAAGGAAAACTTTACCTTATAATAGAATGCCAACTAATAAATGTAGAAATAATAATGGAATTAGAATAGCATCATTTGCCAACTATTATAGTAAAATTGATTTAGGTAAGAACCAATAATGGATGCTAAAGCCAGTGGCGGGGGAGCTGGGGAATGTGATGAAGAACACGATATGCATATAACATAAAAGTAGCTCTCGCCGGCCCCCGCCAGCTGCGGAGCAAACCGCGAGCTCACACCGGTTTCTCTCCATCCTCAGCTTGTGCGCCACCATCGCCGTCGTGCTGGGGCAGCTCTCCGCCGCTGCGCGGTGACTGCAACCGCCCGGGCCGGCCCTCGGGGCCTCCTGCATTCCGCCCAACCCGGCCCCGCTGCGACTATCCACTCAGTTCACTGCTGTTCCCATGGGTCACATGAGACAGATGAGGAGTTTGATGCTCGCTAGGTAACATACTTCAACAAGCCAGATATAGATGCCTGGCAATTACGTAAAGGAATGAACACACTTGTTAGCTATGATCTGGTTCCAGAGCCCAAAATCGTTGATGCTGCTTTGCGGGCATTCAGACGGTTAAACGATTTTGCTAGTGCAGTTGGCATCCTAGAGGCTGTTAAGGACAAAGCAGGACCTCATAAGGAAATCTACCCCTATGTCATCCAGGAACTCAGACCAACTTTAAATGAACTGGGAATCTCCACTCCAGAGGATCTGGGCCTTGACAAAGTGTAAACCCCATGGATGGGCTTCGAAAGGATTTATTGATATTGCTACTTGTGTGTGAACAGTTACCTGGAAATACTGGTGATAATATATTACCTTATTTGAACAAGTTTTCCTTTATTGAGTACCAAGCCATATAAAGGTAACTTGGACTTTAATAAAAGGGAAATGAGTTTGAACTGAAAAAAAAAAAAGTAGCTCTCCACAAAATACCTATTAATAACTTTTAACCTAGTAAGTACAAAATACTTATTAATTAATTTTGCAGTGAAGAAATTCAGCAGACACCATCTTAACCAAGTGATAAAAGTCAACCCTAATAGAAATAGAACAAATTACATTGTTGCCTTCTGATGCTGCAGTGAGAACATAGCATCACTTCTGTGGTACGCCTCCATAAAAACCCACTACCAACAAATAACCTGAATCTAACCATGAGAAACTTAAGGCAAACTCAAGTGTAGGGATAGTCTACAAATTAATTGCCTGTTCTCTTTTAAACTGTCAACATGAAAGACATGGAAAAACTGAGGAATCTCCAAGTTGAAGGAGGTTAAAGAGACATAACAATTAAATTCAACACATGATCTTCTTTTGGTTCCTGGGTCAGAAAGGAAAGGGTGATTATAAAGCACATTATGGAGACAATCAGTGAAATATGAATCTAGTCTGCAGATTGGATATTAGTATTGTATCAATTTTAATTTATTGATTATAATGATTTTACTGGACTTTTATATGTTTTATATACAAAATGAGAGAGAAAAAGATAATATGGTAAAATGTTAATTGATTAGGGAATCTAAGTAAAGGATAAAGAGAAGTCTCTGAATTATTCCTGCAATTTGCTGTAAGATTGAAATTATTTTAGAATTATTTTTTAAAAGCATAATGTATCATATAAAATATATTAAATTTCAGTTCCCTGAAAGTTACAGGGCTTCTAGAAACATGACAGTGAGAGCATGGTTTTGGATCTTCTCAAACCCCCTACATATAAACAGAGAAACTAGACAACAAAATTAAAACTCATGGATAACATTTACAGCAAAAGAAGATGGCAAGGCATCCCCACAAACCACAGAATACAAGCATATGGGGACACACCATCATCAGCCACAAGACCTGCATGATGTTGGAGTGTGTGTAAGAGATAGGAAAGGGAGCCCATGGGACATTTGATAGACTGAGAACAGGATAATCCAAAGAGCAACAGCATTCACTGGAAAGCACAATGGGTCAATCCATGATTGGCAACTGAAAACTGGTAGGGGTTTTGCCCATTTTAATTGCAGATGAGCACAAGGAAACCCAGTAAGACCTAAAGGGGTGGGGACATTCTAGCCCCTCTGAATTTACAATACTGACTGTCCAAATCTCACTTCCAGGTCACAGGTCTGAGAGAAACTGCTGGGTGTGGGATCAAAATTGATCAAGATAGACACAACACATAAAAAGGAGATCCAGGCCGGGCGCGGTGGCTCACACCTGTAATCCCAGGATTTTGGGAGGCCGAGGCGGGTGGATCATCTGAGGTGGGAAGTTCAAGACCAGCCTGATCAACATGGAGAAACCCCGTCTCTACTAAAAATACAAAATTAGCCAGGCGTGGTGGCGCCTGCCTGTAATTCCAGCTACTCGGGAGGCTGAGGCAGAAGAATCACTTGAACCCGGGAGGCCCGGAGGTTGCAGTGAGCCAAGATCGCGCCAGTGCACTCCAGCCTGGGCAACAAGAGGGAAACTCCATCTCAAAAAAAAAAAGGAGATCCAGATAAAAAGTAAATAAGGAGAGCAGAGCCAGGAAATCTCAAAACTGCAGACAGCTATATATTTTAAACTTTACACAAAAGCAAAGAAGTACCTCAGTGATGTTAGCAAGATCTATCTGAACCTAGCCACCATTAGAAGTTCAGAAAAACTAATTTTACTTAAGAACGAACAATAGAAAAATACTAAGGTCAAATTCCAAATTTAGTAAGAGAAAAAAAGAGAATACGGAGCAGAATAACATTCCTACAAAAAATGACAGTACACCATAAAGACATATTCAAGAAGCAGATCAAAACTATAATGCGAAAAAAAAAACCCAAAAATTATAATGTGGCCAGACGCAATGACTCATATGGCTCATGCCTATAATAATCCCAGCACTTTGGGAGGCCAAAGTGGGTGGATCATTTAAGCCCAGGAGTTCCAGAACAGCCTGGGCAACATGGCGAAACCCCGTCTCTACAAAAAATTAGTTGGGTGTGGTGGTGCACGCCTATGGTTCCAGCTACTTGCGGGGCTGAGCCAGGAGGATCGCTTGAGCCCAGCAGTTCGAGACCAATCTGGGCAACATAGAGAAACCCCATCTCTAAAAAAGAGGAAAAAAGAAAAAAAATTATAGTAACGATTAACACTAAACTAGAAGAAAAAAGGGAAACACACTCACACACACACACACACACAAAATGCCTTAAGAGAAGTAGTAGATGAAAGGAGGAAGTTGCCTGTAGAACTAAGACAAAATAAAATTTAAAAGGGAGGCAGATGATAGAATATAAAGGTTATGTGATCTGACAGGGTAGCTATGATACAACAATTTAAAACTGGGGTAAGAATGGGGATAACATATGCAAAATTGTTTACCATTTTCAGTAGTTGGTGGTGATTGTATTATGAATATTAATTGTCAGTAGTAACATTGTTATTCTAAAATAACTACTATTATTATTCTGAGACTGCTGGTTTTATGTGGGAAAAAGTAAATGAAAGTCATGAAATTTTCAAATTCTATCATCCCCTGTTACCTTGAGAACTAGGGTTCTTGGCATGGAGGAAAGGAGATATAGATGTAATATAGAAGTTAACTAAAAACCTTGTAGTTATAATTTAAAATGGAAATGTTAGTATAAACTCTGGAAAGGAAAATA
Source organism: Pongo pygmaeus (assembly GCF_028885625.2). NCBI lineage: Eukaryota > Metazoa > Chordata > Mammalia > Primates > Hominidae > Pongo > Pongo pygmaeus. Next base: position 53,915,906 of record NC_072388.2, on the reverse strand, counting down.
AATCTCTGGGCCCCAAAATCACTCAAGCTGGGAACTGCTTAGGGAAAATCTGCCTCCCCTTCTATTCAAAGTCACCCCTCTGCTCCCTGTGATAAATACATACATATCTGATTGCCTCATTTGGAGAAGCTAATCAGAAGTTCAAAAGAATGCAACCATTTGAATCTTATCTACCTGTGACTTAGAAGACTCCTCCCTGCTTAGAGTTGTCCTGCTTTTGCCTCAAGTTGTCCCACCTTTCCAGACTGAACCAATGTACATCTTACACACATTGATGTCCCATGTCTCCCTACAATGTACAAAACTAGGCCAGGCACGGTGGCTCACACCTGTAATCCCAGCACTTTGGGAGGCCGAGGCAGGCGGATCATGAGGCCAGGAGTTGGAGACCAGCCTGATCAACATGGTGAAACCCCATCTCTACTAAAAATACAAAGATTAGCCTGGTGTGGTGGCACATGCCAGTAATCCCGGCTACTTGGGAGGCTGAGGCAGGAGAATCATTTGAACCCAGGAGGTGGAGGTTTCAGTAAGCCGAGATGGCGCCACTGCACTCCAGCCTGGGTGACAGAGCAGGTCTCAAAAAAAGGACAAAAGCATGCTGTGCTCCTACCACCTTGGGCCCATGTTGTCAGGACTCCTGAGGCTGTGTCACGGGTGTGGGTCTTCAGCCTTGGCAAAATACACTTTCTAAATTAACTGAGAACTGCCTTAGATTTTTGGAGTTCACAACTCATAAGACATTATACCTATTATATGTAGTTCTTTCCACTGAAAAGACCTAGAAACAGTGACTCCATTGTGGTCTTGAAATATCATTTCCCATTAGAAGAAACCAGGGTTTCTTGGAGAAATGGCTGATTCCAAAATTCCAAGGTTTGGTTTTAATTTTATTTTATTTTTAATTGACAAGTAATAATTGTATATATTTATGGAACACAAAGTGATATTCCCTTTTTTTTTTTTTTTTTTGAGTCTTGCTCTGTCACCCAGGCTGGAGTGCAGTGGCACCATCTCAGCTCACTGCAGCCTCCATCTCCCAGGTTCAAGTGATTCTCATGCCTCAGCAAGAGGTTAGCTCTGTCACCCAGACTGGAGTGCCGTGGCCTGATCTCTGCTCACTGCAACCTCCACCTCCCAGGTTCAAGCGATTCTCTTGCCTCAGCCTCCTGAGTAGCTGGGATTACAGGCATGTGCCACCACGCCAGGCTAATCTTTGTATTTTTAGTAGAGATGGGGTTTCACCATGTTGATCAGGCTGGTCTCCAACTCCTGGCCTCATGATTTGCCTGCTTCGGCCTCCCAAAGTGCTGGGATTACAGGCGTGAGCCACCGTGCCTGGCCCCAAAGTGATATTTCAATACATGTATAAATTGTGGAATGATCACATCAGAGTAACTAGCATATCCACCATCTCAAATATCTATTGTTTCTCTGTGGTGAGAACATTAAAAGCCCTCTCTTTTAGCTCTTTTGAAGTATACAACACATTATTATTAGCTATAGTCACCTTGCCGTGCAGTAGAACACCAGGACTTACTCCTCCTATCTAGCTGTAACTTCGTACCCATTGATAAATTATCTCTCCTTTCTGGTTCACCCCCCGCCCCTTCCCCAAGACTCTGGTAACGACGATTTTACCCTCTACTTCTAGAAGTTCAACTTTTTTAGATTCCACATATAAGTGGATCATACTGTATTTGTCTCTCTGTGCCTGGCTTATTTCACTTAACATAATATCTGCTAGGTTCATCCTTGTTGTCACAATGATAGAACTCTCTATTTTTTTAAAGGCTGAGTAGTACTCCATTGTGTGTATACATCAATGGGTTTAAAAACCCATTCATCTGTTGATGAACATTTAGATTGTTTCTATACCTTGGCTAACATGCATACTGCTGCAATGGACACGGGAGTATAGATATTCTTTCAGCATACTGATTTCATTCCCTTTGTGCCCACGCCCCATAGTGGGATTGCTGGATTTTATGGTAATTATATTTTTAGTTTTTTGAGGAACCTCTATACTGTTTTCCGAAATGGCTGTAGTAATTTACATTCCCACCAACAGTGTACAAGTTTCCTTTTACTGCACATCCTCACCAACACTTGCTGTCTTTCATCTTTTCGATAATATACAGTCTAACAGGTGTGAGGTGACATCTCATTGTAGTTTTTATTTGCATTGCTCTGATAATTAGAGATGTTAAACATCTTTTCATATATCTATTGGCCATTTGTATGTCTTCTTTTGAGAAGTAGCTATTCAAGTCCTTTGCCCATTTTTAATAGGGTTACTTGATTTCTTGTTATTGAATAGTCTGGGGTCCATGTATATTTTGGATATTAGCTCCTTATGTCATGTGTAATAATGAGTTCTTACAGCTTAGTATTTTCTAAAAATGACTTCTTGAAACATTCATTCACAGGAGGTTAAGAAGCACTATTCCGGCCAGGCATAGTAGCTCACGCCTCTAATCCCAGCACTTTGGGAGTCCGAGGCAGGTGGATCACGAGGTCAGGAGTTCAAGACCAGGCTGGCCAACACGGTGAAACCCTGTCTCTACTAAACATACAAAAACTAGCCGGGCGTGGTGGCGGGCATCTGTAGTCCCAGCTACTTGGGAGGCTGTGACAGAGAATTGTTTGAACCTGGGAGGCAGAGGTTGCGGTGGGCTGAGATCGCACCACCGCACTCCAGCCTGGGTGACAGAGTGAGACTCTGTCTCGAAAAAAAAAAAAAGAAGAAGAAGAAGAAGCACTATTCCAAAAGAGAAAAATGAAGTTTAAGTAGTCAAATAAGTCAAACAGATTCCTTTATTGTGTAATATCTTTAATAAGCTATTGCTATTCAAAATAAGCTATTGCCATTCAAAATAAGCTATTGTGTATTTTGAAGCATTAAAAAGGGACTATAATTGCATTATTTCCCAAATTTATTTGACCATAGTTTTTTCTTTTTTAAGGACACAAGTGTAATATCTTTATTAAACAGGATGTATGCCTATCTTTAACAGCAGCAAAAAAGGGTTCTATTATGCTTATTATTTTCTAACACATTCTGTTCAATGAGGTCAGAAACTTTGTTCTACTTACTACCCTATTCCCAATGCCTAAAACAGTGCCGGATTCACAGCAGCTTAACAACTATTTTGTGAATGAATGAATGAATGATTTAATTCTCAACATGGAAAGCAGGTAAGATTAAAGACCGTTGGTCAGAAATCAAATGAAATTCAGTTGCAGGTTTTGTGGAAACTCGGAGTAATGGCTTCATTAACAGATTGCCAGTCTGTAAAGTAATTGTCCATGCTGTCCTAATTGCAGCCTAATGTGTATCTCTCACATTAATGCATTTCCAGCAATAAAACTGCAGGGACGGTTATTTAAAGAAACGTATAGTATACAAGTGCTAAATTAATATTACTCTGATGAATAATGTGTAAGTTAACTGCTTCTAGAAATTTGCTTAAACTTTTATTGTACTGTCTGAAAGTTTACCTTTGCACCTTACAGATCTGGTGAGGCAGTCAACGTCAGAGTTAATTAAGATCACAGGCTTCGGGAGTTAGGCAGTGACACCCCATTCTACTTATTTCCTTCTATTCTCTTGGAGGAAATTTTAATCCCACAACATACTGTGACTTCATGGCAGAAAAGGAACCAGAGATTGTTGGCTGAATTAATATATGAACCTCAGCCTCCACCACAGCAACTCTGCTTCCATGGTGTCCCACTCTTCTATTTATTTCAATGTGGCATTTTGACAGAAAAAATAAATCTCATGAGTACAACCTTGGACTAAAATTAGAGTACTATATTTCATTTCCAGCACTACCTCTGATAAGCGCTATTGCCATGGGAAAATTATTTAACCTGAAGTGCATTTATTTCTTTGTTTATAACAATGACAAAAGTCTGATACTCAGGGAAACAGATAAAATGAGAAAAAATAGCAGAATGTGATATTTTAAACATCTCAGCATATTAAGGAAGCAGCAGGGCATGGTGGAAAGTGCAGTGGGCCAAAAGAAAATTTGGATTGTAGTTCTGATACGTCACTAGAAGCCTGGGTAGCTTTGGACACATTACTTAACCTCTATGAGTTAGAATCTAGCTGCTAGATTATCTCCAGGATCCCTTCTGACTCTTAAAAATGTCTAAGAATTTAATTATTACTTTGGGCATTATTATTGCACATGTCCAAAACTTTTTTGTAAATTGCTGCTTCTCCTGTCTCATGCTGAAGTCTTTGAGGGGGCCAATAACTACCATGCCTTTCAAATTCTGAATCAAACGATAAAGTATGAGATAAAATATAGCCTGGATGCAGTGTTTCATGCCTATAATCTCAACACTTTGGGAGGCTGAGGTGGAAGGATTGCTGGAGGCCAGAGCTCAAGACCAACCTGGGCAACCTAGTGAGACTGTGTCAGTACCAAAAATTTACTAATTTAAAAATTAGCCAGGCATGGCGGTGTGCACCTGTAGTCCCAGCTACTTGGGAGGCTGAGGCAGGAGGATCACTTGAGCCCGGGAGTTTGAGGTTGCCATTAGCTATGGTCACACCACTGCATTCTAGCTGCAAGACTCTGTCCTGCCATCCCCCCAACCCCCTGCAAAAAAAATAAAGTCTAAGACATTAGGGATTGAGTGGAGGCCATATATCATCTTTATTATTAATAAAGACTTGAACAGATAATATGACAGTATGAACAGATAATATGACATTAAGAACAGATAATATGACGATCTGTAGGCAGATCGACTTCTTAAAACAACTTCACACTTACAAGACTGTCTTGCCTGTGTAGGTTCAGATATTTCTGGCCTAACCCAGCCCTCTTCCCATGGAGTCAAGTACAGCAGGTCCTTGAATAATGTCCTTTCATTCAATATCATTTTGTTGTAAAGTTGATTATGAAAAAAAATCAATTCCTAGTGGGGCTAGTCTCTGTGTGGAGTTTGTATGTTCTCCCCACATCTGCATGGGTTTTCTTCTGCATCACAAAGATGTGAGTGTGAAGTTCATTGGCGTGCTACATGGTCCCAATCTCAGTGAGTTTGGGTGTGTGTAAGCTCACCCTGCGATTGGATGGCATCCTGGCCAGGGTGGGTTTCTGCCTGGTGCCCTGAGCTACTGGGAGAGGTTCCAGCCACTCACTACCCTGAACTGGAATAAGACGGTTGGAAAAGGAATTAATGAATAATACAAATCATTGTCAAGTAAAAATCTGTAAAGTCTGCAAATTTGTATGATTGTCATGTAATCATACAAATGCCTGACAATAATGCCATATAAAAGCACTTGGCAAGCCCACCATATCTGTTATTTATTTATTTATTTTGAGGCAGGCTGGAGTACAACGGAGCAATCTCAGCTCACTGCAACCTCTGCCTCCTAGGTTCGAGCGATTCTCATGCCTCAGCCACTCGAGTAGCTGGGATTACAGGTGCGTACCACCACACCTGGCTAATTTTTGTATTTTTAGTAGGACGAGGTTTCCCCATGTTAGCCAGGCTGGTCTCGAACTCCTGGCCTCAGGTGATCCACGCGCCTCAGCCTCCCAAAGTGCTGGGGTTACTGTCATGAGCCATCGTGCCTGGCCTAATGTTTTTGAACTTTGTGGTGGTAGTAGGTGCTCCTTAAAATTTCCACTTTGTAAACATTTATTCCTAGATTTCACCTCCACCGCAATGACTGCCATCACTCACTGATTCATCAAAAATTGGGTAAATAATTACCTTGCTTGTCTTTATTAATCTTTCTTTAATATATGATAACCTCACATTTATTTTAATGTTTAATGTTAGAAGTGTTTTGGGTCTTTATTTAGAAGTTTAGTGATGTTTTGTGATAGAAATATGCTAAGAAACTTAACTCTTGTTATATCAATTAGCCCATGGTAAAACTGGTTTCATTATGTATCATTTTGCTTAAAGTCAGTTTCCAAGAACTTATCAACAATGTTACGGGAGGACTTATTGTATAAGTAAAATTTATAGAATGGAAGAGCAAAGGAAAGTGTGGGCTCCCTGCAGAAAGCTCAGTTCCCAGAGAAAGAAAGAAAGGATGTGGCTAGGTTATGCCTGCCCACTATCTTCTCCAAACTCATTAATCAATTACGGTGTGTGAGAGGAGTGAGAGCATGCATAGAACCAAGGGTGTTAAAATAATGCATGATTCTCCACAGCAGGGGAAACATCAAGTTAGTCAACAAATGTTCTCTGGCCCCCCAAAATACTCAGCTTTTTGTTCGCTTTACCCATTGAGCTTAAAAATTAAGCTCATGGTCAAGAAGAGAGCGAGCTCTTCGCCTTGGAGGAAGAATCAATATGATTTCACTAGAGGCTGCTCTTCCAATCCCAACTACTGCTATTCCCTCTGACCAAAGCCTCATCAACAATTATTCTAAAAGTGAGTGGTGATTTGATATTTGGCAGAATCCATGACCCCTAAATCCTCAACCAGATACCTACCCCAGGTTCTTGAGATAAATATTTAGAGAAACTCTTGACCACTGGTTTCCATAACAGGTTTCAACCAGTAGGCAGAACAAGTTTGTTTGTTACAAGGAATTGGCTTACACAATTGTGGGGCTGGCTAAGCGGGGCTGGCTAAGCAAGCCTGAAATCCACAGAGCACGCAGTCAGCAAGGGAAGATCATGAGCAGGCTGGAACCCTATGGGAACGGGCTAAAGCCTGTTGTGTGCAGGCAGTCAGGAAGGAAGATCCAGGAGGAAGGGAGTGCAATTGCAAGCACAGCTGCTGTTTGGAGTCTCTGAGTTCAGGGGAGATGTAACCCTTCCCTCCCTGCCTTTTAAATAATGGCTTTATTAGGATATAATTCACATATCATACAATGCACCTATTTAAAGTATTCAGTTGATGACAGTCTATTACAAAAGTTGTGCAACCATCATGACAATCAATTTTAGAACATTTGCATCACCCCAGGAAAAAATCTGTATCCATTAGCATATAGTCCCCATTTTCCTATCAGCATCCTCCAACCCCCACACCTCCAGCCATAGACAACCACTTTCTGTCTCTGTAGATTTGCCTGTTCTGGACAACTCATATAAATGGACTCATAGAATATGTGGTCTTTTGCATCTGACTTCTTTTACTTAGCAAAATGTTTTCAAGGTTCATCTATGATGTAGCATGTATCAGTGCTTCATTCCTTTTCATTGTTGAATATTCTATTGTGTAAATATATCACATTTAAAATGGTATTTATTCATCATTTGATGGATATTTGAGTTGTTTTCACTTCTGGACTGTTATAAATAATGCTGCTCTGAACTTTTGTGTAAACGTTTTTGTGTGGACATATATTTTCATGTCTCTTGGGTGTATACCGAGGAGTGGAATTGCTGGGTCATATGGTAACTCTATGTTTAATTTTTGAGGAAGTGCCAACCTGTTTTCCAAAGTAGCAAGACTATTTTACATTCCCACCAGCAACTAATAAGGATTCCAGTTTCTTCACATCTTCATCAACACTTTTTATTGTTTATTTTATTTTATTTTATTTTATTTTATTTTTGAGATGGAGTCTCCCTCTGTTGCCCAGGCTGGAGTGTAGTGGCTCAATCTTGGCTCACTGCAACCTCCGCCTCTTGAGTTCAAGCGATTCTCCTGCCTCAGCCTCCCGAGTAACTGAGATTACAGGTGATTGCCACCACGCCTGGCTAATTTTTAAAATATTTTTAGTAGAAACGGGTTTCACCATATTGGCGAGGCTGGTCTCGAACTCTTGACCTCAAGTCATCCGCCCGCCTCAGCCTTCCAAAGTGCTAGGATTACAGATGTAAGCCACCATGCCGGGCTTGTTACTGTATATTTAAAAAAATTTTTTTAGCCATCCTAATGGATGTGAAATGGTATCTCACTGTGGTTTTGATTTGCATTTCCCTAATGACTAATGATGTTGAATACATTTTCATGTGCTAACTGGCCATTCATATATCTTTTTTGGAAAATGTCTTTTCAAATCCTTTGTTCATTTTGTAAATGGGGTTGTCCTTTTATTGTCGAATTGTAAGAGTTATTTATATATTGTAAATACAAGTCCCTCATCAACTACATAATTTGCAAATATTTTCTCCCATTTAGTAAGCTGTCTTTTCACTGTCTGGATGATATTCTTTGAAACACAAACTTTTTAAATTTTGGTGAAGTCCAATTTATATAGATACATTCTTCTTTTGTCACTTTGGTTGTTAGTGTTGTATTTAACAAATCATTCCTTAATCCTAGATCAAGAAGATTTACTCCTATGTTTTCTTCTATGTGTTTTATAGGTTTAGCTTTTATATTTAGATCCATAATCCCCTTAGAAATAACTTTTCTATACAATGTGAGATTGAAGGTTTAACTTCATTCTTTTATATGTGAATATCCAGTTGTCTCAATCACACGTGTTGGAAAGAGTATTCTTTCCCTCGTTAATTATCTTGGCACCCTTATTGAAAATCAGTTGACCATAAACATAAGAGGGTTTATTTCTGGACTCTCAATTCTATTCTATTGATGTATATTTCTGTCTTCTGTCAGCACTACAATACCTTTATTACTTCAGCTTTGTAGTAAGTTTTGCAATCAGGAAGTATAAATTCCCCAACTTTGTTCTTTTTAAAGATTGTTTTTATTACTCTGGGTCCCTTACATTTTCATGTAAGTTTTAGGACTAGTTTGTTAATTTCTGTAACAAAGGCAGCTAGAGGTTTTTTGTTTGTTTGTTTGTTTTTTGAGAAGGAGTCTCGCTCTTGTCGCCCAGGCTGGAGTGCAAAAGCACGATCTCAGCTCACTGCAACCTCCGCCTCCCAGGCTCAAGCGATTCTCCTGCCTCAGCCTCCCAAGTAGCTGGGATTACAGGTGCACACCACCATGCCCAGCTAATTTTTGTATTTTTAGTAGAGACGGGGTTTCACCATGTTGGCCAGGCTGGTCTTGAACTCCTGACCTCAGGTGATCCGCCTGCCTCAACCTCCCAAAGTGCTGGGATTACAGGTGTGAGCCACCACGCCCAGCCAATTTTTACTTGTTTCTATTCAGTCTGGATGCCTTTTATTTAATGTTTTTGTCCAATTGCCCTAGATATAACCTCCAGTAAAATGTTGATTAGAAGTGGTGAGACAAGACATTCTTGTCTTGTTCCTAATCTTAGGAAGAAAACATTCAAACTTTTACCACTAAGTATGATGTTAGCTGTTGGTTTTTCTTTTCTTTTTTTTTTTTTTAGACTGAGTCTCACTCTGTCACCAGGCTAGAGTGCAGTGGCACGATCTCGGCTCACTGCAACCCCTGCATCCCGGGTTCAAGCAATTCTCCTGCCTTAGCCCCCCAAGTAGCTGGGACTACAGGTGTGCGCCACCATGCCCAGCTAATTTTTGTATTTTTTTTAGTAGAGATGGGGTTTCACCATGTTGGCCAGGATGGTCTCGATCTCTTGACCTCATGATCTGCCCACCTCAGCCTCCCAAAGTGCTGGGATTACAGGCATGAGCCACCGCACCTGGCATGGTTTTTCATAAATGCTATGCTTTTTATTAGGTTGAGGAAGTTTCCTTCTATTTCTTGTTTGTTGATTTCTTTTATTATGAAGAGTTGCTGAATTTTGTCAAATACTTTTTCTTCATCTATTGAAATGATCATATGGTTTTGTCCCTTATTCTACTATATAGTATATTACATCAATTGATTTCAGGTGTTAAACCAACCTTGCATTCCTGGGATACATTTTACTTGGTCTTGGTGTATAATCCTTTTTTTATTATGCTGCTGGATCCAGTTTGCTAATATTTTATTGAGAACTATTGCATTTATATTCAAAACAGATATTAGTCTTGTTTTTTTCTTGTGTTGTCTTTGATTTTGGCATCAGGCCTTACAGAATAATTTGGGAAGTGTTTTCTCCTCTTTTACATTTTGGAAGAATTTGTGAAGAATTGGTTCTTCTTTAAATATTTGACAGAATTCACTAGTAAGCCCTGGCCTGGGAAAAGCCCTATTTTAAAGGGCTTCTAACTGATTAAATCAGGGCCACCCTGGATAATCTCCCTTTTATCAACTTGAAGTCAACTAATTAGGGACTTTAACTACAACTGCAAAATCCCTTCATGATAACACTCAGATTATGTTTGATTGAATAACTGAAAGAGTGTGTATACTATAATACAAAACATCTGCTGCCTCCCTTTCATCTTCCGACTCTTGCAAGAGATCTGTTGCCATTCACTCAAATGGGAAATATACTAGAAAGGGACTTCTGGGAACTGTAGTTCAGCCTAGTCAAGTTTATACATCACAAAGCCATCAATTTCCAAACCCACAAATGCATTAGAATCATCTAAGAATTCTTTTTTTAAGAGGCAGAGTCTCTCTGTGTTACCCAAGCTGGCTTTCAGCTCCTAGGTTCAAGCCATTCTCCTGCCTCAGCCTCCTGAGTAGCTACAACTCATGCTACTTCACCTGATAGGTAGATTTTGGGGGGGCCACAAACCTACTGAATTAGAGTCTCCAGAAAACTTAATTTTTTATGTATCCAGAAAATATAATTGGACTGGGATTTGAGAATCACTGCCTGATAACAATTATAATGGTGCAAATGATAACTAATATATACTGAATCTATGTGCAAAGCTAAGCACTTGTATCAATTATATCATTTAGTTTTTACAACAAATAGGTATGCTATTATTCCCATTTTACATATGAGAGAACTGATACTCCAAGTTACACACTCAAGATCACATGGTTGAACTTGAGATTACAAAAAGGGTGAAGGTTTTTAGTCTCTAACTCTAACCACCAGTTTATAGAAAATGCATGGGGCAGAAGAACATGTTTAATGACACCACAGGAATCAATCAGTAAAATCCAGAATGTGGGAAATTCTGTAAGACAAATGACTTGGTTTTTTCAACAATTAAATTGAAGGGAATAAAATAGAGGAAAGGAGAGACTTGTAGAGTAGCACTGTCCTACAGTGCTTTCTGCAATGATAGAGATATGTATCTGTACTATCCATGTGGCTATTTGGCACTAGAAACATGGCTACTGCATCTGAGAAATGGAATTTTTAATTTGATTTAATTTTAATTAATGTTTGAATTGAAATAATTACATGTAGCTAGTGGCTACAATGTTGGACAGTGCAGTTACAGATTAAATTAGACTAAAAAGACAAATCAGCCAAAAGCTACCTGTAGACCTTATTTAAATCCTGAGTCAAACAAAACAATTTTTCTCTTTTTTTTTTGAGGTAGGGTCTCGCGCTGTTGTCCAGGCTGGAATGCAGTGGCATAATCATAGCTCAATGCAGCCTCAATTCCTAGGATCAAGTGATCCTCCTGCCACAGCCTCCAGAATAGCTGGGACTACAGGAACACACCACCATGCCCAGATAATTTTTATTTATTTATTTATTTTTTGAGACAGGCTCTTGCTCTCTCACCCAGGCTGGAGTGCAGTGGCACGATCATAGCTCACTGCAGCCTCAACCTCCTGGGCTCAAGCAATTCTCCCACCTCAGTCTCCTGAGTAGCTGGGACTACAGGTACATGCCATCACCCTTGGCTAATTTTTTTTAAATTGTTTTAGTAGAGATGAGGTCTCGCTGTATTGCCCAGGCTGGTTTCAAACTCCTGAGCTCAAGTGATCTTCCTGCCTTGGCCTCCCAAGGTGCTGGGATTATAGGCATGAGCCACAGTGCCTCAACTGTGGTGAAGTGAAAAAAAAAAAATTGTAGAGACTGGGTCTCATATGTTGTCCAGGCTGGAAGTAAAATAATTATTTAAAAAATTTTGTGAGACAATTAGGGAAATAGACACTTACTGGATATTTGTTGAATTTTTAAAGTGTGATAATGGTTTTATAGTTATGCCTAAAAAAATACTTTACCTTTTAGAAACACGTACTAAAATATTTAAGCAGGGAAATGACATGATGTCTGGAATTTGTTTTATATTCCTTTTGAGAAAGGAAGGGGAACTGGGTGGAGTATAGATGTAACAGGATTGGCCATGAATGGATGATTGTTGAGGCTGGGTGATGGGCACACGATGGTACAAGATAATTTTCTCTTGACCTAAGAATTGAAATTTTCAATAATTAAAGTTTTTTTCAAAAGGTATTTGCGTGATGCTTTTCCCATGCATTACATCATTTAATCATAACTACTGTCTTGTGAGGTAACTAGAATGACTGCATGCAGACTAATAATCTAAGGCTCAGAGAGATTAGGTTACATGACTAGGATCACACAGCTAGTTAGAGGCTGGATTCAAATCCAGGCTCTCCACCTCAAAATCTCAATCTTCTATCAACCCTTACTTTGTATGATTAACAGTAAAGTTATTATGGATTGCTTTATGGAGAATAGGGTGAGAAGAATCAGAGGAATGGATTTAACACCTTTGCTCTCATGCAGAATGATAAATTTGTGGCATCTGCTTCTCTAATTAGGAAGAGAGTAATACCAACCCCCAGCTGCTATGAGTTATCATCAAGCATGGAGAAAGCATGCTACTAATGAGGATTGATTTATAAGTTCCAGATGTGAAAAGAGAGGATCTATTTTTTCCATATAGCATCAAAGACGATAGTAAAAATAATTTACGCTATTAAATTCATTGACTGAAATTCCTCTTTGCAGGACTAAAAGCTTTTATTATCTTCCTTTTCCTTCAAAATATAGTCAATAGGTGCTGAGAAAATTTTTTTTTACTAGGATAACATCTGAGACTGGGATGAATAATGAACTCATACTTGAATCTTGTTAATACATCTATTGTAAAATTAAATGACTTTTGGCCAGATGCAGTGGCTCACACCTGGAATCCCAGCATTTTAAAAGGCCAAGTCAGGAGAATTACTTAAGCCCAGGAATTTGAGACCAGCCTAGCCAACAGAGTGAGACCTCATATCTACAATTCTTTTTTTTTTTTTTAATTAGCCAGGTGTGCTTGTGTGTGCCTGTAGTCCCAGCTACTTAGGATACTGAGGTGGGAGGATTGCTTGAACCTGGGAGGTCAAGGCTGCAGTGAGCTGTGATTGTACCACTACACTCCAGCCTGGGCAACAGAGCAAGACCCCATCTCTAAATAAATAAATAAATAAATAAATAAATATTTTTTGTCCTTGATCACTTATGATTTCCTAAAAGGCCTATGCCTATGGGGGTATGATGTATGTTTACATTTCATACATAAATGATTTTACAAAGCATAACTTTGCCAATGCTTTTAGCAAAGATTTTCACTCCTTGACAATTATAATACAATGAAGTGTTTTTCTTAAGCTAATAAATTTACCACTTAATATCTTGTAGGAAATACAAAGAAGGTATATTAATATACTAATTATTACTCTTTGTATCTAGATCTTTGGTCTTAGGCCTCACTACTTATAGGTGATATCCTATTATAATAGTCAAACTCAGCAATTGAATGAAAAATTACATGTAGCTTCATATCCTCTGAAAAGATTTGCAAAGCTTTGACTAGTTCTGTGTCAGAATATAATAAAAGAGACAAAAAACAATGGACCATTAATGATGAGACTTAAATAGTAAGAAAGAAAGCTTGTGAAGTCAATCCTGAAACAAACCAAGTGTCCTGTGGAATGTTATTTCTAGGCCGAGATAGTAATGGCCTTGAAGAACCTTAGCCTTCTTATCTAGCACAAATGCCTGCTTCCCAAGCAGCTGCTTTAAATCCAACATCTCCATCATCAAAATCAGCGGTCATTTCCTGCTTCACACCTGAGTTTATCCATTTCACCTGAGAGCTGAAGTCGGAGGAAGGCAGGAATCAGGGATCAGCGAGTCAGGTAGACGCTAAATGGCACACACCGATTTCTGGAACAGTGAGTGCCAATAATAAAAGAACAAAACACAAATGAGAGATGTTGCAGCACAAGATGTAACCAAGAGTGCCTTGGAGTTTCCTTGGAAAGAATAGAATATAATACTTTATCATAAGAGTGTGAGAAGGCTTCATCAACTAGAGATGTCTCTCCATGTGTCTTGAGTGAAGACTTATGTGTTTTCTTTAAATGCTTTTTATTTAAAAACCAAGGTCTGGCCAAAAGGGTTTAAAGATTTTCCTATCTTCTAAAAATTGTGAAAACTGAAAAACAAAATCACTATCCCTATGCAGGACAAACTTTTTCTAAAAGTTTTCTAAAGAAAACTTTTTTTTTTTCTTTAAGAAAAAGAAAATTCACACATAAATTGGGAGAATAGTCATCTCAAGGCAAAAATTCTTCATTTAGGCACATATACATGATGAATAAAGTAATCCTTACCCTCACAGTCAGGAATAGTATAGAAAACTGTTGTTAGATCTTATACTGTTACGAAATATCTTTTACAAAAAGGGTTGAATGTGTAAGATAAAACACCTCTTTGTTTCAGAAGTAAGCACACCATCAGTTTATGTCAAGAAGCCATTCCTGATTTACCACACCTGCTACATTCCTGCCTTACTCTGTAATTTATTGTTTTTTTAAATACAGGACAGCTCAGCAGATGTCACATCTAGGTATCCTACAGGTTGGAGTTTTAGTTTGTTTTTAGCTGGATGGCGTGACAGAGTTTAATGCCTTGGATAAGCTTATGCTGCAAACATTTTTAGCTTGAACTATGTTACATCTAAGATTTTCCTGAGACTTTAAGACTGACCTGATAAGGAAGAAAAAGTCAACACTATTTCAAAAGGAGGAGGAGGAAGATGGGGGAAAGAAACAATAGTTTGGGACCTACCAGATTAACTGTGTACCCTGGACCTGATACGATAATTAATGCTCCATTAGATAACCCAGTTCTGTGCAATGAGCAAAAACTGTCAATGAACAATGTCTGGCTATTACACACAGTATTTAGTGCAGTCTCCCAAACATGGTTTTCTGAATTTAATTTGATTTAACTTTTGGCCCCTCTTAATACTTGGCAGGCAAAGCATTGTACAATATAAATAAAATCCTGTTGTAGGATTACCAGATTTGTGGGCTATTAGCACTATTCTCTTTTCTTTTCATCATTGTGAAACAAACTGTACTTGCAACTTAAACTGGAATAACCATTAATAAATGGCTACCAAATGCCAGTAGTAAATATACTACCAAAACTAAACAAGACAAAAATAATCTCTAAACATGACCACACACACACACACACACACACACACCCCACAACACACACAGGCTAGGAGTCATAAAGCAAAGTTTGATAAATTACACTACTGTCAAAAACACACAACCTCAAAACAAAAATACCAGAGGCAGAAAGGATGTGAGTAAACAGTAATCTTCACTGCTGACTGAGTAGCAATTATATGACGTAGCCTTTTTTTTTTTGAAACGGAGTTTCCTTCTGTCAGCCAGGCTGTTGTGATCTCAGCTCACTGCAACCTCTGCCTCCCGGGTTCAAGCAACTCTTGTGTCTCAGCCTCCCGAGTAGCTGGGATTACAGGCGGGCACCACCATGCCTGGCTAATTTTTTTACTTTTAGTAGAGACAGTTTTTCACCACGTTGGCCAGGCTGGTCTCGAACTCCTGACCTCAAGTGATCCGCCCACCTTGACTTTTCAAAGTCCTGGGATTACAGGCATGAGCCACCGCACCAGGCCTGATGTAACTGTTTTGAAGAGCAATTTGGCAATATCCAGTAAAGAGGTGTGCAAACCTTATAATCCATCAGTTTCATTTGTAAATAGATAACCTAGAGAAATCAGACATTTGCATAAGGAGGTATGTTCAAAGCAGCATTGTTTTTACTAATGAAAAAAAGGAGAAATAATCTAAATGTTTATTAATTTTAGAATAGAAAAATAAATTCATAAAACGTAATAATATTCATTAGCTAAAATAAATAAACTCCATCTACATGTATCACCATAGATAAGTTTTGAGGTCATGTTGAATAACAACGGTGAATTCCAGAATGATAGGCAAAGTAGATGCAATTTATATAAATGTTAACATTTTACAAAAATATATTATTTAAAAATGTTAGGGTCAGCCATCATGACGCACACCTGGAACCCCAGCACTTTGGGAAGTCGAAGCAGGAGGATCACTCGAGCCCAGATGTTTGAGACCAGCCTGGGCAACATAGTGAGACTCCATATCTACAAAAATAAAAATAATTAGCTGGGTGTGGTGGTGTGCATCTGTAGTCCCAGCTACTTTGGAGGCTGAGGTGGGAGGATCCCTTGAGCCTGGGAGTAGAGGCTGCAGTGAGTCATGATGGTGCCACTGCACTCCAGCTTGGGTGACAGAGCAAGACCTTGTCTCAAGTAATAAATAATTCAAAATTTAAAAAACATGGATCTGTGGAAGGAAGTATAAAACCATAGAAGTATTGCAGGACTTCAAATAGTTCATGAAAACAATGGAATTAAAATATAAAATAAAAACTATAAACTTTATTTCTCAACATAAGTTCCATCATGTTCAAAACACTTTTGTAAGAGATAATACTAGCCATTTAGTCCATCCCTAAAGAAGTGAGTGTTCTGGAAATTTATGCAGTCTTTTTTACATCATTAACTGAAGAAAAATGGGTGCCCATTAAAGATTTTTTTTAAGATTAGGAAACAAAAAAAGTCAGAAAGAGCCAAGTGAGGACTGTGAGGTGGATGTCTAATGGTTTCCCATGGAAACAATGACAAGATTGCATTGTTTGAACGAGGAATGAGCAGGAGCATTGTTATGGTGGAGAAAGACTCTCTGGTGAAGCTTTCCCAGCCATTTTTCTGCCAAAGCTTTGCTAACTTTCTCAAAATACTCTCACGATAAGCAGAAAGTCAACCAGCAAAATGCCTTGAGTATCCCTGCAAACTGTTACCATGACCTTTGTTGTTGACCAGTTTACTTTTGCTTTGACTGGCCACTTCCACCTCTTGGTATCCATTGTTTTGATTGTGCTCTGTCTTCAGGATCATACTGCTAAAGCCATATTTCATCTCCTGTTACAATTCTTCAAAGAAAGGCATCAGGATCTTGATCCCATTTACTTAAAATCTCCACTGAAAGCTCTGCTCTTGTCTGCAGCTGATCTGGGAGCAATGGTATTGGCACCCATCAAGTGGAAAGACTGCTCAACTTTAAATTTTCAGTCAGCATTGTGTATACTGAACCAATTGAGATGTTTGTGGTGTTGGTTTTTGTTTCTGTTGTTCATCACTGGTACTCTTAAAGTATAATTTTTTCCTTGCAAATTGATGTGGATGGTCTGCCACTGCAAGCTTCATATTCAACACCATCTCGTCCTTTCTTAAAATGAGCTATCCAGTTGTAAACTGCTGATTTCTTTGAGACATTGTCCACATAATCTTTTCATAAAGCATCAGTGATTTAACCGTTCTTCCACTCAAGCTTCACCATAAATATGATGTTTGCTTTTGCTTCCATTTTAGCAGAATTTATGTTGCTCCAAGAGGGGCTCTTTTCAAACTGATGTCTTATTCTTCTTAGTGTCTTAAACTAGATTCTGTTCAGACATGTTATGTCTGATAGTGTGAGTTTCCTTTGGTGCCAAAAAATTTTGAAATCCATTCTTAGTTTTTTTCATAAAAGGCACTTTCCAAAAACTTTTTGAAGACCCTTCCTATAATGCTTAAGGTACTTGTCAAAATTGGAGGTGACTCACTTGTTTAGTCTAGGCCTAATTTGGGTCCTTTAAAAAAAAAAGTGGCCAGACATGGTGGCTCATGCCTATAATCCAAGCACTTCGGGAGGAGGACTGCTTGAGCCCAGGAGTTTGAGATCAGCCTGGGCATCAGGGTGAGACCCCAGCTCTAAAAAAACAAACAAACAAACAAACAAAACTTTAATAGAAAAAAAAGCAATGAGGTAGAAGTTTCAGCATACCAAATAACTGGAGACCATTCAAAAGGTTTGTGGGTTTTTTAAAAACTGTTTTAAAATTCATTCTTAAAAAATATTCAGACATGACCACATTGGTTTCATCACAGTGCTTATGAAGTTTCTTCATTTTCATGTGTCCAAGCAGGCCTGAATACCCCTAACTCCCTCAACCATGACCTTTTACAGAAGCAGACATGGAGGGCTTTGATGCCAACTAATATATGCTTCAAAGTGGACAGAAAGAGATATTATGACCTTAAAAAAATAACCTCTTCTGAGGTTGAAATAAATTATAATGATGCCATCTGATCATAACTCAATGACCTCATTTGAGGAAAGTTTGATGGGCAGATCCTTCTCTGTTCTTTATCAGCAACATCTGTCAAGAGGCTAGCACAGTTTGAGAATAGCTTCTCACACCTGGCTAATTTTTGTATTTTTTAGTAAAGATGGGGTTTCACCATGTTGGCCAGGCTGGTCTTGAACTCCTAACCTTAGGTGATCCTCCCGCCTCGGCCTCCCAAAGTGCTGGGATTACAGGCGTAAGCCACTGCACCTGGCCCCATTTGTTATTTCTGTCTTTTTAACATTTTCTTTTTTTTTTCCTGAAACACAAAGGAAAATATTTAAATAGTTAGTTCATGTGAGGGGGATTTGAGGGGTATGAAGGGTTTCCAAAAACACAGGCACATTTCCTTCAGGATGCTAGTTATTCTGGGGAGGGGTGGAAAGGAATGAAATTGGAGAGGGTATGAAAGAACTTCAGTTGTATCTGTAACATTTTTTCTTTTAAAAAAAGGCTGAAGTAAATATTACAAAATGACAACATGTTAAAACTAGGTAGTGGCTGTATGAGTGCTCATTATATAATCCTCTCCTGTTTTCTCTCTACTTAGAACATTTAATAGAAAAAGAAATTCAGAAATAAATTACCAAAAAGACAAACAACAAAACTGAAAAGAATATTCAAAATATGTATGGGAAAAGAATCTATTTTCTTAATATATAAAGACAAACAAATAAGGAAAAGATAAATGACCCAATAGAAAAATCAGCTAAGGATATGAATAAAAAATTTACATTAAAATAGTTAATGAAGTTATAAAATAGCCTAAATATGTATGTGTTGCTCCATGTATGTCTCCACGTATATGTATATATATGCACTCACTAAACAAATGCAAATCAAGAAAACAATACTGCTTTTCATTATCATACTGGCAAACTTTCCTAAAGTTTATCAAACACAGTTTTACCAGTGCTAGGAAACATAGCCTTATGTTTCTGAAAAGAGTATAAATTGCTGTAATAATTCTGGAGGCCAAAAATTTTAAGTGCACATTCTCTTTGAGCACTTTCACTTTTAGGATTTTTTTTCCTTTTATAGCTGCACAAATGCACAAAGATATACGTATAAAGGTAATATTTGTCAAAGTAAAAAATTGAGGAAAACCTAAATTTCTATCAAGGGAAGAGATTAAATTGATGATGATACATCTAATTTATAGAATTTTATGCAACTGTAAAGAAAAAGTGGTAGATCTATATGTTGGCAAAGGAAGATGCCCATAATACAACATAAGTTTTAAAAGAGCAAGTGGTGGAACTATATATTTAATACAATCCTATTTGCATTGAAAGGCATACATTAGATACATGTTTGCAAACATATGTCTGTAAGAAACAGTGATTATCTCTAGGAGATGAAACCAGAGGTTGAGAATAGGAAAGAAATCTTTTATTTCCTCCTAGACTTTTATTAAACCAGATCTTTATGCTGCAAATGACAGAAAACTGAAGCCGCCCTAAGAAATGAATGAATTTATTAGCTCAATTTAAATGAATTCTGTGAGTAGTTTCAGGTTCCTCTTGAATCAGGGCTGCCCAGTGTCACTAGGATGCTTCTTCTGGGTGTTGAGTTCATCCTTTGCACATATGAATGGTTCTCTCTGGGGGTATCTGACAGCCTTGGTTACCTGGATGGCTCCACTCAAGTTAGCTATATGGCGACTATTAACAAGATTTACCACCTTGCAAAACTCAAAGGCAAGAATGAATGCCTCTCTTTTCCAGAAATTTCTATTTATTGGCTCTCAGGCGTTCGTCAGTTCTTACTGGATTATACGACCATTCTTGAATCAATCATCATCAATGGTAGTGATTGATTTGGAGTCAATTTCACCCAAACCAAATAACAGAATGGGGTCTGCATGGTTTCCCAAAAGAAGGTGGGATGTTATGCAACAAACAACAGATATTCACTGTTGCTAGATAATGCTTTACCAAGTGCATCACACACACACACACACACACACACTTTACAGTCTTCTAGGGCCTAGAATCTGAGCTCCATAGGAAGGGACTGTGTCGGTATCATACATTATCCTGTCCTTTGGGCCTAAGTCAGTTCCTGGTACATGATCAGGAGAATACATGTATTAGCAGAAGAAAAACAAAACAACCTACCTTGCAACTTCACTTCTAAGCATTGGCTACAAATTAGAAAAAAACATTAGTTATAGAATAGTATCATCAAGACTATCATCTATAATATCTTCATCCAAAGTAAATGGAAGAGAGGCTGATGCAGTGAGAGAGTTTTTTTTAAGGAGAAACACTGATGGCTCTTTCAAACATTTGCTTTTTGTTGATAGAAATTATTCAATGCATTATGGAGATTCATTACTATGAACTATTGCAATAATGGTTGAACTCAGCAAATTCTTTTTTTTTTTTTTTTTTTTTGAGATGAAGTTTCGCTCTTGTTGCCCAGGCTGGAGTGCAATGGCACAATCTCAGCTCATCGCAACCTCTGCCCCCCGAGTTCAAGCGATTCTTCTGCCTCAGACTCCCAAGTAGCTGGGATTACAGGCATGCGCCACCACACCCTGCTAATTTTGTATTTTTAGTAGAGACACGGTTTCTCCATGTTGGTCAGGCTGGTCTCGAACTCCTGACCTCAGGTGATCTGCCTGTCTCGGCCTCCCAAAGTGCTGGGATTACAGGCATGAGCCACCACACCCGGCCAGCAAATTCATTTACACCGTTATTTAGATAGGAACTTAGGGTCAGGCTAATTTACTTTAAGGTTTTTCTTCTTCCTCCTCTTCCCTTTCCTTGAGCCTCCTCTGGGTACTCCTTACACTGGGCCACCATGAACTGCTTCTGCTTGTGCAACCTGCCATATAAATAGGGTCACCAGATAAAATACAGGATGCCCAGTTACATGTGAATTTCAGGTAAACAATGATTTGTTTTTTATTATAAGTATGTCTCAGATATTGCATGAGGATATGCTTATACTAGAAACTTGTTCTTTATCTGAAGTTAACATTCAACTCACAACCCTGAATGTTTATTAGCTGTAGTTCTGTATTTTTATTTGCTAAATCTGGCAACCTTACACATCATTCTAAGGGCCTGTGACAATTTTTAGTTTGCTAAAGGGTAATACCATGGACTTTCCGGACTACAAAATACCTGACTGTTGGAATTTTACTTTTAGATCTGCCTCTTTTATACTTAAAGAGCAATTATAAAGTAAGACCCTGTGTAACCACCACTCTAGTTAAGAAATTTGTATATTTTTATTTTATTTTATTTTATTTTATTTATTTATTTATTTATTTGAGACAGTCTCACTCTGTCACCCAGGCTGGAGTGCTGTGGCACGATCTCGGCTCACTGCAACCTCCGCCTCCTGGGTTCAAGCGATTCTTCTGCCTCAGCCTCCCAAGTAGCTGGGACTACAGGCGCGCACTACCATGCCCAGCTAATTTTTGTATATTTAGTAGAGACGGGGTTTCACCATATTGGCCAGGCTGTTCTCAAACTCCTGACCTTGTGATCCACCTGCCTTGGCCTCCCAAAGTGCTGGGATTACAGGCATGAGCCACCGCGCCCGGGCAGAAATATAGTAATAGAAGGACAATGCCAGTACGTTAGAAGCCATCTGTGTTCCTCTCCTCGGATGGCATCATTCTCCTTCCCCTCAAGGGGTAACCACTATCCTGACTTTTATGATAATCATTCTGTCTGGTGTTTCTTTAGGCTTGCCACCTATATATGCATCCATAAACAGTATAGTTTATTTTGACTATTTTTGAACTTTATACAAAAGTTTCTATGTAAGCGATCTTTGTGACTTGTTTCTTTCACCCAACACTGTGTTTATAAAATGTATCCTTTTTTTTTTTTTTTTTTTGAGACGTGGTTTCACTTTGTCGCCCAGGCTGGAGTACTGTGGTATGATTACCGCTTACTGCAGCCTCAACCTCCCAGGCTCAAGTGATCCTACCATCTCAACCTGCAGAGTAGCTGGAACCACAGGCACATGCCACTACACCTGGCTATTTTTTTTTTTTTTTTTAGAGACAGGTTCTCACTAGGTTGCCCAGGGTGGTCTTGAACTCCTGGGCTCAAGCAATCCTCTCACCTCAGCCACCCAAAGTGTTGGAATTACATGCATGGGCTACCGTGCCTGGCAGTTTATCCATGTCAATGCATGCAACTGAGGTTCTTTAATTCTTCTTTTGTATAAAAATGTTCCAATATGTGATTGTGCCCATAATTTATTCATCCATTGTACTGTTATGCTGCTGATGGTACAGTTTCAACTTAAACTGACAATTTTTTAATGTTTTAAATGTATAGAAATGAGCCCAAATAACTATATCATGTGTAAAATGGGAATAATAAAAGAAAAAATAAAATAATAAAATAACTATCATAAAATAGTTTCATACTATGCAGAAAAATTGCTAATATTTAGTACTCTCTAAAATTTGTTGTTATTGTTTTCAATAATAGGGAAAAATTTAAGATGGCTTATATAAAATGGTTCTCATTTATAGACATTTAATTTTTTTTTTTTTTTTTTTTTTTTTTTTTTTTGAGATAGAGTCTTCCTCTGTCGCCCAGGCTGGACTGCAATGGCATGATCTCGGCTCACTGCAACTTCTGCCTCCCGGGTTCAAGCGATCCTAGTGCCTCAGCCTACCGACTAGCTGGGATTACAGGCACGCGCCACCACGTCCAGCTAATTTTTGTATTTTTAGTGGAGACGGGGCTTTACCATGTTAGCCAGGCTGGTCTCAAACTCCTGACTCAAGTGATCCGCCTGCCTCGGCCTCCCAAAGTGCTGGGATTGCAGGTGTGAACCACTGTGCCCGGCCTAAATTTTTTTATTGTTGTGCAACATACAAATAATAAAATGAACAAATCTTAAGAATACAGCTTTATGAATTTTTACATATACACCTATGTAATCACCACCCAAATCAAAATGTAGAACATTTCCAGCACCCTTTTAAGATGACTGTCTTACGACGCATTATTTCCTGTTGCTACCTACTAGAAAGCTGACTGCCTACATTTTTGAACACATGTCTAATACTGGGCCATATGATATTGGTTTCTGGGCTTTTGGGTGCCACCATATGGTAAGCCTGCTGTACTGCAATAGATTTCCAAAATAAAAAGTAATAATACAGATTCTGATGTGGTTAACAATGAAAACAGAGAACCTAATATTTCTACTAAAAAAGAAGAAGACTCATCTTCCAAAAGGATAATTTAAGATCATGTACATAATGACATTACATGTTTACAGTTAAATTGATTATATAACTTTCTACTTGTATATTTAGCATATAAAGAAAAAAATGATTGCAGCCTGGCATTGACATGAGAATACTGATAGAGGCAGGAGGCAGAGAACTCTCCTAAGCAGATAGAGGAGGGTCCCTGGAGAACCCCCGACCCACCAAGGTCATTGTGCACAGAAGGCTTGCCCAAACATGCCCGCAATGAAAAATTCCGTCCCTTAACACATGCGCAGTAAGGAAATAAATCAATGTGGAGTGGCTCAGACTAAGGACCCGCACACGCACTGGAAGGATGGGGTGGAGCCAACCAAGAATTGATGCCCTATGCAAATAAGGAACCCAGCCCCATCAGCGGATATAGAAGCCCTTGTATCCAACTGTGAAGGAAGACAACCAGCAACCTGCTTTCAGGACCCCTCTTTTTCCCGAGAGCCTTCCTTTTCGCTTAATAAATTCTATTCCACTCACTCTTTGATGTTCCCGTGCCTAATTTTTCCTGGTCATGAGACAATAACTCGGATCTGGCTGATTTCAGGAGTAAAAAATCCTGCATCAATATGAATTTTATTTAAACACTGGATTTTTGTAAAAGTCATGGTGTTCAAGCCCAGCAGGCCACCTTTAATCTCTGAAATATGGTACAATCCAATGGTAATAAAGGCACAACATATTTCTTAAACATTGGAAAGGTCAATGTTGATTCTTTGTGTAAGACTTTCCCCAAAAAGATATTATTTGGATTCAGTCTTGAAAAAAGAATAAGTGTGTGTAAGGCAACAAGAGGGAGGAATAACTCCTCAAGTAGAATGAACATAATGAGAAAGGTATGGGGAATGGAAACTTGACTTGTCCGTAAGCAGACAGAAAGCAGCTCAATGTGGTTAGAACGTGGCCAACAGGACAGTAACTACTAGGAAATAAAGCTTAAGAGGAAGATGGAATCCAGATTACTACCGGCTTTCCATAAGCTGGAATTTGGTTATCACTCTGAAGGGCAGATAAAAGGGGTCCTCTGACTTAAGAAGGAGTTGGTCAAAAGCTATGGTGAAAACTGTTCTTGGTGTCTTTTTCAAAATGTGAAATCACTACTTTGTATCTGTTTAGAATAGACAGTATTGTTGTCTTTTGTAGCACTGGCTACCATCTGTCAGTGTTATTTTCCTTTCTGCTTTGTGAAGAGAATGGGGTAGTTAAACAGCTTCAGAAATCCAGGAGTATCTTATTATTCTGTTTTAGACAGCTTCAGCACTGGGTTTGCATCTCCATTTATATATCGTGGTCTACTATATAACAGCCTATGTTAATTTTCCTTGCATTTTAGGTTGGCAGATATTTCAAGTATTATTAGCCACTAGCTGTAAAATGTCTTGAGGCTGGTAATGTATAGAAAGCATGAGAATAGGCTGGATGGGCTTGCTCATGCCTGTAGCCCCATCACTCTGGGAGGCCAAGGTAGGTGGATTGCCTGAGCTCAGGAGTTCAAGATCAGCCTGGGCAACATGGCGAAACCCTGGGAAAAAAAAAAAAAGGGAGAAAGAAAGGAAGAAAGGAAGAAAGGAAGAAAGGAGGAAAGAAAGAAAGAAAGAAGGAAGGAAGGAAGGAAGGAAAGAAAGAAAGAATAAAATTACATGCAACTAGTTTATTCAAATCTTTGAACTTACTGGTATATTTTCATTATAAACTGTATTCTGACTATAAATTACTGTAATTCCCTTTAGAATTATGGCAATCTATAACAGCTACATAACAATAACAATATATCTTAAATTGTACACTGAATTTTTTTTTTTTTTTTTTTTTTTGAGACGGAGTCTCGCTAAGTAGCCCAGGCTGGAGTACAGTAGCGCGATCTCGGCTCACTGCAAGCTCCGCCTCCTGGGTTCACACCATCCTCCTGCCTCAGCCTCCCGAGTAGCTGGGACTACAGGCGCCCGCCACCATGCCCATCTAATTTTTTGTATTTTTAGTAGAGACGTGGTTTCACCATGTTAGCCAGGATGGTCTCGATCTCCTGCCCTCGTGATCCACCCGCCTCGGCCTCCCAAAGTGCTGGGATTACAGGCATGAGCCACCGCGCCCGGCTGTATGCTGAAATTTTTTAATGCTCATTAGGGATACATTATTCAAATACGTCTTTCCAGTATTTTACATTTTCAGGATAGGGAAAAAAGAGAACCCAAGCACTGATAGCTTAATGAATATATATATATATATATATATATTCATTATATATGTATATTCATTATATATATTCATTATATATGTATATTCATTATATATTCATTATATATATATATATAAATAAATTTTTTTTTTCTTTGAGATGGAGTCTCGCTCTTTCGTCCAGGCTGGAGCGCAATGGTGCGATCTCAGCTCACTGCAATGTCCACCTCCCCAGTTCAAGCAATTCTTCTGCCTTGGCCTCCCAAGTAGCTGGGACTACAGGCACATGCCACCACTCCTGGCCAATTTTTTGTATTTTTTTTTTTTTTAGTAGAGACAGTGTTTCACCGTGTTAGCCAGGATGGTCTCAATCTCCTGACCTCGTGATCCACCCTCCTTGGCCTCCCAAAGTGCTGGTATTACAGATGTGCGCCACTGCGCCCGGCCAGCTTAATGAATACTAAGGAAAAGTATAAAAAGGATTAAATGATTTAGTGTGCACATATAATGCATGTTGAAGACCCAGAGAGGGAAGAAATAAATGGATGGGCCACTAAATTAAGTTTTATTCCTATAGATGCAGAGCTTATTATTAAGAATCTGCCTCTGCCTCTGCCTCTGCCTCTGCCTCCTTCTTTCTTCGGTCCCTCTACTTCTTTCTTCGGTCTCCCTCTGTTGCCAAGGCTGGACTGTACTGCTGTGATCTCAGCTCGCTGCAGCCTCCCTGCCTCCGGCTCCTGTGATTCTCCTGCCTGGGCCTGCCGAGTGCCTGGGATTGCAGGCACGCGCCGCCACGCCTGACTGGTTTTTGTATTTTTGGTGGAGACGGGGTTTTGCCCTGTTGACCGGGGTGGTCTCCAGCTCCTGGCCTTGAGTGATCTGCCCGCCTCGGCCTCCGGAGGTGCTGGGATTGCAGACGGAGTCTCGCTCACTCAGTGCTCAGTGTTGCCCAGGCTGGAGTGCAGTGGCGTGATCTCGGCTCGCTACAACCTCCACCTCCCAGCCGCCTGCCTTGGCCTCCTAAAGTGCTAAGATTACAGCCTCTGCCCCGCCGCCACCCCGTCTAGGAAGTGAGGAGCGTCTCTGCCCGGCCGCCCCGTCTGGGATGTGAGGAGCGCCTAGGCCCAGCCACCCGGTCTGGGAAGTGAGGAGCGCCTCTGCCCGGCCGCCCCGTCTGGGAGGTGAGGATTGCCTCTGCCCGGCCGCCACCCCGTCTGGGAGGAAGTGAGGAGCGCCCCTGCCCAGCTGCCCCATCTGGGAAGTGAAGAGCGCCTCTACCTGGCCGCCCCGTCTGGGAAGTGAGGAGCGCCTCTGCCCCGCGGCCCATGGTCTGGGATGTGAGGAGCGCCTCTGCCCTACCGCCCCGTCTGGAAGTGAGGAGCGCCTCTGCCCGGCCGCCCCTTCTGGGAAGTGAGGAGCGCCTCTGCCCGGCCGCCCCGTCTGGAAGTGAGGAGCGCCTCTGCCCGGCCGCCCCGTCTGGGAGGTGAGGATTGCCTCTGCCCGGCCGCCCCGCCTGGGAGGTGAGGAGCGCCTCTGCCCGGCCGCCCCGCCTGGGAAGTGAGGAGCGCCTCTGCCCGGCCGCCCCGTCTGGGAAGTGAGGAGCGCCTCTGCCCGGCCGCCCCGTCTGGGAGGTGAGGATTGCCTCTGCCCGGCAGCCACCCCGTCTGGGAGGAAGTGAGGAGCGCCCCTGCCCGGCTGCCCCATCTGGGAAGTGAGGAGCGCCTCTACCTGGCCGCCCCGTTTGGGAAGTGAGGAGCGCCTCTGCCCTGCGGCCCATGGTCTGGGATGTGAGGAGTGCCTCTGCCCGGCCGCCCATCGTCTGGGAAGTGAGGAGCGCCTCTGCCCGGCGGCCCATGGTCTGGGATGTGAGGAGTGCCTCTGCCCGGCCGCCCCGTCTAGGAAGTGAGCACCTCTGCCCGGCTGCCCCGTCTGGGAAATGAGGAGCGCCTCTGCCCGGCCGCCCCTTCTGGGAAGTGAGGAGCGCCTCTGCCCGGCCGCCCCGGCTGGAAGTGAGGAGCGCCTCTGCCCGGCCGCCCCGCCTGGGAGGTGAGGAGCGCCTCTGCCCGGCCGCCCCGCCTGGGAGGTGAGGAGCGCCTCTGCCCGGCCGCCCCGCCTGGGAGCTGAGGAGCGCCTCTGCCCGGCCGCCCCGCCTGGGAGGTGAGGAGCGCCTCTGCCCGGCCGCCCCGTCTGGGAGGTGAGGAGCGCCTCTGCCCGGCAGCCCCGTCTGGGAGGTGAGGAGCGCCTCTGCCCGGCCGCCCTGTCTGGGAGGTGTACCCAACAGCTCCGAAGAGACAGCGACCAACGAGAATGGGCCATGATGACGATGGCGGTTTTGTTGAAAAGAAAAGGGGGAAATTTGGGGAAAAGAAAGAGAGATCAGATTGTTACTGTCTGTGTAGAAAGAAGTAGGCATAGGAGACTCCATTTTGTTCTGTACTAGGAGAAATTCTTCTGCCTTGGGATGCTGTTGATCTATGGCCTTTCCCCCAGCCCTGTGCTCTCTGAAACATGTGCTGTGTCAACTCAGGGTTAAATGGATTAAGGGTGGTGCAAGATGTGCTTTGTTAAACAGACGCTTGAAGGCAGCATGCTCGTTAAGAGTCATCACCACTCCCTAATTTCAAGTACCCAGGGACACAAACATTACGGAAGGCTGCAGGGACCTCTGCATAGGAAAACCAGAGACCTTTGTTCATGTGTTTATCTGCTGACCTTCTCTCCACTATTATCCTGTGACCCTGCCACATCCCCCTCTCCGAGAAACACCCAAGAATGATCAATAAATACTTAAAAAAAAAAAAAGAATAAATAAATAAATAAATAAATAAAAAATGAAACCATATATGTGCAACCACTTAACAAATCCTAAAATTGAAATGACCATAAACCACTAGTTTGGAGATGTGCAAAAAAAAAAAAAAAAAGAATCTCTCATAGGAAAGGTTCTAGGTCAAGCTGCAGTAGACTGTACACACGTGATTAATTCTATACCTCCCATGGAAACTTCAAGACAGTTTTTTGTTTGTTTTGCTGTTTCTCCAAAATTTTATTTTAGTGTAAATTACAGGATCAGCCAGATATTCTGATAGGAAATTCACTTTTCCTCAGGAGAAAGAAAATGCTTTCATGGCATTGTTAACAAATGTATACATCTCCACTTTTTTAAGGATTAAAAGTCACATTAAATAACCAAGACAATTTTTTTTTAAAAGCACAGACATATAATAGTGGAAAACAATTAGAGTATCATCAATATATCAGAAATGTTGATAACTATGTGGAAAGAAAAACACAGATAGGTTTGAATTTCCAGAAAAATCAAAAGAGAGAAAATTGCATCTCAGAACACCAAAGACAAGCCAGGTTCTTTCCAAGAAAGCCTCAGCTCCAGGTTCAGCATCAGCAAATTCAAAGGGAGGAGTGGGCTATAAGAGAATTGGGGCCTGAGAGAAAAATGAAAGCCAGACTTGGAATAATGCGAGAATCTGGGCCAAAAAAAAAAAAAGAAAGAATTAAACTAGAGGCCAGGCGCAGTGGCTCACACCTGTAATCCCAGCACTTTGGGAGGCCAAGGCAGGCGGATCACTCGAGGTCAGGAATTCAAGACCAGCCTGGCCAACATGGTGAAACCCTGTCTCTACTAAAAATACAAGAAATTAGCCAGGCTTGGTGGTGCGGGCCTGTAGTCCCAGCTACTCAGGAGGCTGAGGCACAAGAATCACTTGAATCCAGGAGGCAGAGGTTGCAGTGAGCTGAGATTGTGCCACTGCACTCCAGCCTGGGCAACAGAGGGAGACTCCATCTCAAAAAAAAATAAAAAAAATAAAAAATAAAATGAAAGAAAGAAAGGAAAGAAGAAAAAAGTATTAAACTAGATAGTCACAATGAAGTTATAACATCTATACACTGGCCTGGCGCAGTGGCTCACGCCCGTAATCCCAACACTTTGGGAGGCTGAGGCGGGTGATCACAAGGTCAGGAGATCGAGACCATCCTGGCTAACACAGTGAAACCCTGTCTCTACTAAAAATACAAAAAATTAGGTGGGCGTGGTGGTGGGTGCCTGTAGTCCCAGCTACTCGGGAGGCTGAGGCAGGAGAATGGCGTGAACCCGGGAGGCGGAGCTTGCAGTGAGCCGAGATCGCGCCACTGCACTCCAGCCTGGGCGACAGAGTAAGACTCCGTCTCAAAAAAAAAAAAAAATCTATACACCAAATAACAATATCAACACTCAGAGCAAAAACTGTAGGAGTTACAAGGAGAACTAGAAATACCATAGAGGTAGACTTCAATTAACCCCCCTTAATCAATGTTACAGCAGTGGACAAAAAGTAGGTGAGAATATAGGGAAAAAAAGAGTAATATCTTCAAAGGTCTAAGGAAAAAATTTTTGAAACTCAGTATTATTATTAACTAAGCATGAGGACAAAACAAAGACATTTCAGAAGTAAAAAAAGTTACCATTTAAGCTCCCTATATGAAAAAGCATGACTTGAGGAAGTTCTTCAGTGCGAAAGAAGGAATCTAAGGTATCAGGTTATGCGATTAAGCTGGCAGCTAAGTAGAACCAGAAACAAATGAAGGAAAGATTTCAGCAGCAAAGTTTTAATGTCATAAGATTAAGTTTCCTTCTAGCTTAGTCCAATCACAATATTTGTTTATAGTGAATAATACTTATGCAATTATATTATCATAAGTGCTATCTATTGATTTTCAATTTCAGGTGTAACAATACCCAAAGCTCAGGATATTTAATAATTATATTAAAGAATCGCATGTAAAATCTCAACAAATTCAAGTGTGCAAGAAATACCACCTTATTTTTTATACTTCAACTTAATTTCTGCATCTAGGAAATATCCTCTTTCTCCCCATACCTCTCTCATAGGTCCTGCTTGATGGGAAATGTAATCACAGACATTCCTGGGGTTACTCTGCCCTCCCTTGGTCTGGTCAATGGCACACAGTTACAAAAGCATCAGAGAAAAGGGAGACTCTCCCATCATGAGTGATCTCTATACCCAGGTAACAGAGCCTCAACGAATGATTGTTTCCCATGCTGCAAATCTTTGCTCTTTTGGGACTTTTGTGGCCCTATGTGAGGCATGAGAGTCTTAGCTAAGCTTGGGAACCCTGTACTAGGGTCCTTCCTTCCCCAGATATCTAACACGTCTAACCCTTCTGAGCCTCCTCCTTGGAGCTCCACCATGGAGCAATGTTTGAATCCTATATACCTTTTCACCACCACCCACCCTCATGGAATCTCTAGGGGAGAAGCCTCTCCCCACCTCCTGTATCTCCCAGTCACCACGCTGCTTCCCTTCAATCCTGCGCTTCTCAGTGAATTTAGTTTTACAGAAAACAAAATCCAGGAAAAATTGCACAGACTAATTCTGCTTTCCTCCCTGTCCCATACCTACCTGATCTGATAAAATTTAGAGGCTGTTACTTGCTTGAATGGAGAAGTGGAAAGGGAGAAATACAAATATCATAAATATTATTCAGACACATATTAATATAACTAAGAAAAATTGAGAAGCAGATGGAAGAGAAGTAGAAAGAAAGATAGTATTTTTATCTTTCATTGTGGTTATTCAATCCATATTAAATTTGATAAATGAAGAATTAAACATTTTAATACATTGTTTAAAGTGAATAAAGCAACATTTAAACATTTAAGTACATTGTTTAAAGTGAATAAAGCCACATACAGTGGCTCACATCTGTAATCCCAGCACTTTGGGAGGCTGAGGCAGGATTGCTGGGGCCAGGAGTTTGAGACCAGCCCAGGCAACATAGTAAGACTCTGTCTCTACAAAAAAATTAAAAACTAGCTGGGTGTGGTGGTACGCACCTGTAGTCCCAGCTACTTAGGAGGCTGAGTTAGAAGGATCAGTTGAGCCCAGGAGTCTGACGCTGCAGTGAGCCATGGTTGTGCCACTGCACTTCAGCCTGGGTGACAAAGCAAGACCCTGTCTCTGAAAAAAAAAAAAAAGAAGAAGAAGAAGAAAAATATAAACTATAAATAAGTCCAGAGGTGGAGGGGTAGGTAGGTCATGATAAATTCTTAATCTTTCATAGTGGAAAGTGAATAGATTTTGCGTAAACTTGATAAAACTTGAAGTAGATAAGTATGGTTAAACTAAAAGCAGAAACTTAGCAGGGGTGATTTCTGGGAAGTGAATTAAGGATTGGGGAGGAGATAGTTGAGCAGAGGAGGGAGATTCTATTTTTCACTTCAAGTTTTTTATCCTTATCTTTATATTATACAAATGTAATACTTTTCTAACAACAATTAGTTTAATTAAAAATAAATAACACTACCTCCTTTCCAACACACTACCTCATAAATATTTATAAGATATAGTTAATAAACATTTCACGTTAAAATATATATTGTTTTGTCACTCTTTTTTTTTTTTTTTTTTGAGACAGGGCCTCACTCTGTCAGGGCCTCACTCTGTCATTCATGCTGGATCACTGCAGCCTCAATCTCCTGGGCTCAAGTGATTCTCCCTCCAGCACAATTGGCTAAATTTTAATTTTCATAGAGATGGGGTCTCACTACATTGCCCAGGCTGGTCTTGAACTCCTGGGCTCAAGTGATCCTCCTGCCTCAGCCTCCCAAGGTTCTGTGATTACAAGGATGAGCCAGTGTACCTGGCCTGATGAAGCAATAGTAACGAGCATGATTTTTTTCAGAAAACGAAATTATTCAAACCTTTCATTATCAGAATCACAAAAATAATCATGTCATTTGATCTAGTAAAACTATTTTTAAGAATATATTCCAGGCTGGGCACAGTGGTTCATACCTATAATCCCAGCATTTTTGGATGTCAAGGTGGGAAGATCACTTGAGCCCAGGAGTTTGAGACCAGTCTGGGCAACATAGTGAGACCCCATCTCTCTCTATATTTTTTTTTTATTTAGCCACGAGTGGTGGCACTTGCCCATAGTCTCCACTACTCAGGAGGCTGAGGTGGGAGGATCACTTGAGCCCAGAGGTTTGAGGCTGCAGTGAGCTATGATTGCACCACTGCACTCAGACCAGATGACAGAGTGAGACCCTGTCTTGAAAATAATAACAATAATATATTCCAACATTTTGCTAAAATAAATCACAGTTCCTATATGTAATCTCTATCAATGTATATTACATGTAATCTAAACTTTATGTAGGAAATTTGCATAAATCATAAATCTTGAATAAAAGAATGTATAAGATACTATAATCATTAACTACATAGGCCTAGCAGACTTATGGCAGGGTAAATTTCATCCCTAGCTCTGATTCTTCTCCCTTGTAAAATATTTACTTATCCATTGAATACTAGTTATGTTCCAGAGAAATGTATCTTCAGTTATCTATATTAGATACCAAACTTCTGTCTGTAATATTAACTGCACTCTCTCATTTCCCCACTCCGTTGGTGTTCTTTTTTATTTCTTCTGTGCAAATGTTTCCCTCTTTTTTTTTTTTTTTTTTTTTTTGAGACAGAGAGTCTCACTCTGTTGCCCAGGCTGGAGTGCGGTGGCGTGATGTCAGCTCACTGCAATCTCTGCCTCCTGGGTTCAAGTGATTCTCCTGCCTCAGCCTCTGGAGTAGCTGAGATTACAGGCGTGCGCCAACACACCTAATTTTTGTGTTTTTTGTAGAGACGGGTTTTCACCATGTTGGCCAGGATGGTCTCGAACTCCTGACCTCAAGTGATCCTCCCACCTCAGCCTCCCAAATGGTGGGATTACAGGCATGAGCCACCGCGTCTGGCCATTTTTCTTATTTTATATAAATATATCTTGTTGTCAACGATTTTCTTTAATGTTTTTATAATTTCTAAATTATCTGATTCCTTATTACTCAGTAATTCCCCATCTGGGGTTCTCTCTTGAAAAATGATTGGAAACTTGGACACCCTGAAAGGGATCACAAGTTAGGTGGAGATGGTAGTGGTGAGGAGGGAAGTGGGGATTCACTTTCTAACATATACATTTTGCATTGTTTGATAGGTATTTTTACTTCTTTCCATTTTTAAAAATTGTTTGTTTTTTCGTTGTTGTTTTTTGTTTTTTGAGACAGGGTCTCACTCCCATCACCTAGGCTGGAATGCAGTGGCTTGATCACAGCTCACTGCAGCCTCAACTTTCTGGCTCAAGTGATCCTCCCACCTCAGCCTCCTGAGTAGCTAGGACTACAGGTGCATGCCACCATGTCTGGCTAAGTTTCGTATTTTTTGTAGAGAGAGGATTTTGCCATGTTGCCAGGCTGGCCTTGAACTCCGAGGCTCAAGCAATCCTCCCGCCTTGGCCTCCCAAAATGCTGGGATTATAGGTGTAACCCACCATGCCCAGCCTAAAAATAGTTTTTTAAAAAATTACAGTACTCCCCTCCCTCATTATAAAGACTTTAAAAATGAGGAAATACTTTAGTGATATAAAAAAGAAGCCTCAACAAAAATCAACATTTTAAAGTATGTTAATTAGAGGATTATTTATAATAGGAAAATGTAAAATAGCTAACAAAAAGAGATTGATTTGTAATATATAATATGTTTAAAACAACAAATTGGACAGATGTTAAAGAAAATGATTTTAACAAAATATTTTTTAATAACTGGAAAATGTAACATTTAATTCATTCATTGGGGACTTATAATTAGATTCAGCTATTTGCAGTCATTTTTAAGCTATTATTTATTGTACAAAAACCATTATTAGAACACAAAGAAGAAATTAAAATACAAGAAAGGTTCATACAGTCTTGTCACATTACATGGTAAGTTCCAGGCTTTGTCAGCATGTGCACGTAACTTTTAAATAATTGTCATTTAACAACTTTGTGCTTACATATTTTCAGAGGTGTTTTAGGAGGTGTGAGCTTAAATTTTAGAGATGTTCAATTAAGAAGTGTTTTCAATCATATTACGTGAGTTTACAGCATCATAAAAATATTTGCCACTTTATGTATAACATCTACATAATAAAAATATCAATCAGCATATTTATTGCATTTCTGCTATGCTTACTCAGATGGTTCCTAAGGGAAGAATTATTAACAGCCTTTGATGATTGGTGGAAGAAAGCAGCAATAAATGGATGAATAAAGAAAAGTTTAGATGAGTTCTACTTTGTTAAAATCTCAAAATGAACATGTAGGGGGGATAAAAGCTGATTCAAAGCAATGGCTCACAATGTTGTGAATTAAGTGAAATCTTATCCATGTTTTAAGCAAATGGTACTGATTAGGAAACATCCTTTTTTTTTTTTTTTTTTTTTTTTGAGACAGGATCTCGCTTTATCACCCAGGCTGGAGTGCAGTGGCGCAATCATGGCTCTCTCCACCCTTAACCTCCTGGGCTCAAGCCATCCTCCCACTTCAGCCTCCTGAGTGGCTGGGACTATAGATGCATACCGACATGCCCGACTACGTTTTTTGCACTTTTTTTTGTAGAGACGAGGTTTCGCCATGTTGCCCAGACTGGTCTTGAACTCCTGGCTCAAGCAGTCTGCTGCCTTGAGCTCCCAAAGTGCTGGGATTATAGGCATGGGCCACCACGCCTGATGGGAAACATGTTTTGTTTTCTTGATAGACTCCACCAGTTTATAGTTGTGATCAATTAACATTAAAATTTTTCATTCATATTAATTGTGTGTGTGTGTTTGTGTGTATTTGTGCGTGTGTGTGTGTGTGTAGAGATGGCATTTTGCCTTGTTGCCTGGGCTGGTCTTGAACCCCTGAGCTCAAGTGATCCTCCTGCCTTGGCCTCCCAAAGTGCTAGGATTACAGGGATGCACCACCATGCCCGGCCATTCTTACTAATTGTTGGCAGCAAAACTTCTTGCTCTTTATTTTTCAACATTTTAATTAAAAATGCATATAGTTTCTTTTCTTTTTCTTTCTTTCTTTCTTCTTTTTTTTTTCTTTCTACTCTCCTGTTAACTCACAAAACAACATAGAGTTTCTATTGGTAACAATTCAAGGACATTGTTATTGTTGTTGTTGAAAATCTTTATTTTCCAGATGAGGAAACCAAAGCTCAGGAAAGATTAAGTCACCTGCCCAAGGCCACATAGATTAAAACATGGCAAGATTGGTATTTGAACCAGTCTGTGGGGCCCAAGCCCACACCCTCTCCACACTAATTTTCACAACAATCTGATAAAGTAGATGTTGATATGATCTGCACCTTACAGATGAAGTTTGAGAACAAGATTTGAGCAGCTCCACGACTATAGCTCAGGGTGGACAAACTAAAACTCCACTCTCAACCTTTATGTTATCAGTATTTCTTGAATGAATGAATGATTCCTTTTGCTCCTTTTGTAACCAAAAGACAGACTCAGTCACTCACCACTTGCAGAGTCCAATTAAGAGTGAGGCCTGTTATAAAGTGACCTTTGTTCCAAAGCTAGCTTAGTGGAAGAAGTACAGGCTCTTGCTTTTAAGGGTACCACTTTGCTTTTGGAGCAGAAAGCAGGCACTTTTTTTTTCTTTTTTTTGAGATGGAGTCTCTCTTTTGTTGCCCAGGCTGGAGTGCAATGGCACGATCTCGGCTCACTGCACCCTCCGCTGCCCGGGTTCAAGCAGTTCTCCTGTCTCCGCCTCCCGAGTAGCTGGGACTATAGGCGCCCACCACCACGCCCAGCTAATTATTGTATTTTTAGTAGAGACGGGGTTTCACCATATTAGTCAGGCTGGTCTCAAGCTCCTGACCTCAGGTGATCCGCCTGCTTTGGCCTCCCAAAGTGCTGTGATTACAGGCGTGAGCCACTGCCCCCGGCCAGAAGCAAGCACTTTTAAAGGGAGACTTGGCACGAATGGCATGCAGAGAGGAAAATGCACATGGGAACCTGCATAACTTGATTTGGTGCCTCCACTGCTATGGGCAGTGGAGCTGGTGCTTTTTGTGGGCAGAACTAGGTTGTAAAATGGCTGAAACTCTCCAGGTGGGAGAGAGTTTCATAGTAGGTGTACTTTGGATTGTAGATTGACTGTTGTCTCTTGAGGGAATCTCCTGGTGGGAGTTCTGCTCTGAAGCTTCTAAGGACATAGATGACCTTGCCCTGTAGGGAGCATCTGGTGCAGGGGAGGTAAACAATTATAATTACATGATAAAGAGCTATGTAGGAAGTGGAGCACAGGGGAAAAGAAGGAAACAGAAAAAAATAATTAAAAAATAACTCATTTTGTATCTCTTAGCAAATGGGGGTACTCGGTTATACTTTTGGCTCCAACTTCAAGATTTTAAGACAAGTACCAATTTTACTCCATTTCAGTATGTTTATAGGTAGAACCCATCAGATGAAGACCACCAGGAACACACTTGTCGTTAACGTTTGGTTTATTTGCTGTCCTGGGGTTTCTGGGCAAGAGAGACTTGGGAGAGGCTTATCATGGGGTTTGGGCTTGTGCCGAATGATTCTGACGAGGGACCGGGAGAAGTAGGGATCAGCTCTGGAATGGTGCTGTCATGAAGCAGGGGCAGTTTAGCAATTGAGAGTTCTCAATAATCTTTGTTCTGGAGCTGGCAGGAACAAAGCAGAACTGGGGATGTCACTGGTAAAAGAGCAGTAATCACTCAAAAGGAGAGGGGCTGTATGCCCAAGAAGAAACATTGTTTACATGGTCTTGGCCTCCTCTCATTAGAAACATTTTTTTTTAAGGTTCTGTTGGGAACATGCTAACATGCTGTTTCCTTGGAAACTACAGTTTAAAAACCTTTTATCTGAAGCTCTGGGTTGGAAATTGAGGCAACTCTCCTATGTCAAAGTGACCCATATGGCTCAGATCTTTCAAGTAGGAGTGAGATATTTCATTCTCATTGATATAATTTCAAACAGCAAAGTTTCTCATAAATTATGATGTTTTCCAATAGAAATGTAATGTGAACCATCCACGTAATTTAAATGTTTCTAATAGCCACATTAAAAAGTAAATAGAAACAGGTGAAATTAATGTTAGTAATACATTTTAACTCAATATATTCACAATATTAAACATGAAATCAATATGAAAATATTAAATTACTTTATTTTTTTTTTGGTACCAAGTCTCAGATATCCAGTATACAGCTGGGCGCAGTGGCTCATGCTTGTAATCCCAGCACTTTGGGAAGCTGAAGCAGGAGGATCAAGGCTAGGAGTTCGAGACCAGTCTGGGCAACATAGTATGACCTTGTCTCTAAAAAAAGAAAGAAAGAAAAAGAAAAAAAGTAAATCCAGTATAGCAGATATCAATTTGGGCTTTAGATTTTCATTGGAAATACTTGCTTTGTATTTAGAAAATCTGTAGTTGAAAAAGTGAACTTACAGTTGGAAATGTAGATTTACATACTCTAGTTGTTCCAACATATTCAAGAGTTTTCCAATAACTGAATTTAAAACACATACCAGTTTTATATTTAAATTTAAATGATAGCTGACCCTCAAATAACATGGGTTTGAACTGCCCCATCCCCTTATACATGGATTGTCTTCTGCTTTGGCACCTCTGGACAGCAAGACCAAACCCTCCTCTTCAGCCTACTCAATGTGAAGATGAAAAGGATGAAGATCTTTACGATGATCTACTTCCACTTAATGAATAGTAAATATATTTTCTTAATAACATTTTCTTTCTCTAGCTTACTTAACTGCAAGAATATAGCAAATAATACCTGTAACAGGGGAGGCTAAGGCAGCATGATTGGTTGAGCCCAGGAGATTGAGGCTGCAGCAAGCTATGATCACATCACTGCATTGCAGCCTGGGCTATGGAGCGAGACTCTGTCTCTAAAATAAATAAGTAAGTAAACAAATAAAACATAGGAAATATGTGTCAATTCACTGTTTATCAGTAAGGCTTCTGGTCAACGGTAGGCTATTAGTAGTTAAGTTTTAGGGAAGTCACGAGTTATACTCGAATTTTCTACTGCCTGAAGCGCACCTCATCTTCGTGTTGTTCAAGGTCAACTGTACTGAAAGTAAAATGTAAAATTCAGTTCCTCAGTCACTCTAGGCACACTTCAGGTGCTCAATAGCTATGTGGCTGGTGGCAACCATGTTGGATGGCTCAGGTCTGTGATTTTAGAGAACAAGTTTTCTCATCAACTGCCTTCGATGTCTAAAAACCAGACTTTGCAGGTCCATACTATCTTTAGTTCTCTTTCTCCTACCTTACCTTTTTTGTATCCATAAATTCTCTGCCACATTACATGAACTCTCAATTTTATTATATTTCATTTTTTCTTTTCAGCTTGAAGCTCAGGGCTGCTGTCCAGCCCTGTCCACACCCCTGTCAAGGGATTGTATCATCATTGTGAAACAAGGATATAATCTTCTATGACTTCCAAGTACACACATAATGGCACAAAGGAATTACAGAGTTTTTCAGAGCTCTTCCCTGAAACCAGATGCTATGACAAGTAAGATACATTACAAGTTTCTTGATACAAAAATAATGAGGTTCCTCAAGTTAACAGTAAAGAACTTTGGCAGACTACAGACAATGCTCCTGCCTGCATCGATACTTTAAAATAGGGTTCTGTGCCCAGTTCCAGAGACAAAACATGTTTGTGCCCAATGATGATCTAATAAAGGGAAAAGTGTACCCATATTCATGATTCAGTTCTGCCATTAACTAACTATGAATCAATGGGTAAATAATTTAAATCAGTATGTTTTCCAAGGTGTACACTGATACTTGCTTCAGTATTGTGAGAGAATTTTTAATCTATAGAATAAAAGAAATCTGGCCAGGCACAGTGGCTCACACCTGTAACCCCAGCACTTTGGGAGGCCAAGGCAGGAGGATTGCTTGAGCCCAAGAGTTTGAGACCAGCCTAGGCAATGTAGTGGGACCTCATCTCCACAAAAAAGTTTTTAAAAAATCAGCTGAGCATGGTAGTGCATGCCTATAGTCCCAGCTACTTGGGAGGCTGAGGTGGGAGGATTGCTTGAGCCTAGGAGATAGAAGTTTCAGTGAGCCAGGATTGCACCACTGCACTCCCAACGTGGGCAACAGAGCAAGACTCTGTCTCAAAAAAAAAAATTTTTTTTAAAGAATAAAAAAATCAAAGAGAAGCAAAGTGACATAATCATTTTAAAAGGGAGCTTGTTGTTCTAGAAAGAGCATAAATAAACACTGAAGAGTTATCTCTCCTCAGAGAGATGTGGATTCAAATTAGGAGCCAAGTAGTCAAGACACCAAGATGTAGCTAGGGCCACTGTTTAAAGTGAGAGTTGGAGTTAA
The DNA here is from genome assembly GCF_028885625.2 of Pongo pygmaeus. NCBI lineage: Eukaryota > Metazoa > Chordata > Mammalia > Primates > Hominidae > Pongo > Pongo pygmaeus. The sequence continues at coordinate 53,876,026 of NC_072388.2, read as the reverse complement.
AAACCAGCTACTATAGCAGTACTGCTGACTCTGCAATGCACTGTTTTGTTAGAATTTGATTGGATTAATATGTGTATATTAGATTCATTCTGTAGAACTTTTGTGTAAAGTTACTTTTTTTATATAGCATGTATTCCCATGAAGAGAAAAAAAACGCAAGCCCAAGGATTTTCACACTCAAAAAGGAACATTCTAACTTTATCAATGTGCCTCCTAAGTCACTTCATTTCCCTATTCAAAGCTGCAAGAAAATGTCATCAAATAGTCAATACAAATGCTCTTTGCATGTTCAACAGTAAAGAACCGTATGCTCATATTGAAATATGCTGGCATGGGCACGGTGGCCCACGCCTATAATCCCGGCACTTTAGAAGGCCGAGGCGGGTGGATTACGAGGTCAGGAGATCGAGACCATCCTGGCTAACACGGTGAAACCCCGTCTCTACTAAAAATACAAAAAATTAGCCAGGTGTGGTGGCGGGCACCTGTAGTCCCAGCTACTCTGGAGGCTGAGGCAGGAGAATGGCGTGAACTCGGGAGGCGGAGCTTGCAGTGAGTCAAGATCGCGCCACTGCACTCCAGCCTAGGCGACAAAGCAAGACCCCGTCTCAAAAAAAGAAAAAACAAAACAAAACAAAACAAAAAACAAAAAAAGAAACGAAATATGCTGGCACCCAGCACTCCATTTACTCCTATTTTATTGAGCAATATTACTGATCATAAAACTTGGATGTTTTGTTGTTAAAAATTTTATAATTGCAGAACATATTAGGTGCATATGGAAAAACTAGGAAAATATGTAACCATAAGAAGAAGAAAATATAAATGATAAAATTATACTCTCTAGATCAAATAATTAATTAAATATTTTTTATTTGTCCACTTTCCTTGTGTGATCTTGAGTAGGTTACTTTAAGGCAAGTTACTTGCCAGGCTTGGTGGTGTGCACCTGTGGTCCCAGCTACTCTGGAGGCTGAGGCAGGAGAATCACTTGAACCCAGGAGGCAGAGGTTGCAGTGAGCCAAGATCACGCCACTACACTCCAGCCTGGGCAGCAGAGCAAGACTCAAACAATAAATAAATAAAATATAAATAAATAAATAAATGACTCGTGAATACTGCCATCATTCCAGATAGCAGCAGAATCCTTTTCTGGGAATAATTATTTGGGGATTTTTATGGAGGATACAATTTGCTGGCATCCTAGTGAAACTGTACTCATTTTAAAAATGTTTAGTATACAATATAAAAGACTGCTAAGATTTGAAAGACTGAAAATTGTACATCGTTCAGAGGTTATCAGTGTTCATTAAAATGTCACTAATTTTATGTTTGTCATTAATATTAGGCATTCAATAAGCAGTTGCTAGTTGGCTGATCAAGCGATTGCTCAGGTAACAGTTGATTAACAGTGAATGGGGTTATCATGGCTCCTCTGGACTTGAAACAAAAAAATTGCTTTCAACTTCACCATTAGAACTATTTGAGGGCAGGAACTGTATCTTCTTCAATTGTGCTTAAATACAGCACTTGGTATGTAGTAGGGCTCAATGCATGTTGAATTAAGCTCCACAGAATGATTTAAATGATTTAACCACTTATCTAAGTTTCATAGGTTCTCTAACTGATTTAAAAAACACAAGTAAGTAAATAAATACAAATTAATGCTACTTGGAAAAATGTTGATTTTAGTACTGTGGCAGGAAAACTTATAAGATGAGTTATGAGCATCTTGTGGTATCAAAGAGTAAGGAAGTGCTAAAGCAAATAAACAGAAACAAAAAAAACTACAATGATGGGAATATGTCAAAGTGATAGAGGAACAAACTGAAAGAGCTGCCAATGGCTATAGCTGGAACAATTTGAGCAATAAAATAAAGTAGTATGGGAATATAACCCAAAGTATAAAATAAATATTCTAAGAATCCATCCTGATATAGGCAAATGATTAAATAAATAAGTAATGAGGGGAAAGGAAGCAAGATGGCGAAATAGAAGCCTACACCATTCACCTCTTACTGGAACATCAAATTTTAATGACTATCTGCACACAGAACCAAAAATCAGGTGAACAATCATGGTACCTGGTTTTGACTTCATATTTCCAAAAGAGGCATTGAGGAAGTCAAGAGAAATAGTTTGAGTTGCTGACACCATCCTTCCCCCATCCTCCACCAGTGGCCATGTGGTGTGGAGAGAGAATCTGTGCACTTTGGGGAGGGAGAGCGCAGTGACTGATGGACTTCACATTATATTCAGTGCTGCCTTGTCACAGCAGAGTTAAAGCTGTGCTGGGTTCAGCCAGCACCCACGCATGGAGGGAGCATTTGCACCATCCGTAGCCAGAGGGCAACAGCCTAGCAATTGGAACTTGAGCTTCTCAGCAAGGCACACCACAGCAGGCTGAAGTGCTCTGGGGTCCTAGGTAAACCTGAAAGGCAGTCTGAACACAAGGACCACAAGTCCTAGGCAACTCCTAATGCTAGGCTTGCTTTACAGCCAGTGAACTAGCGTGGTAAGTGACCTAGAGTGACACCAGCTGGCACAGCTTGTGCCATACCTCCCCAAACCCCAGGCAGTGCAGCTCTCTACAACAAAAGTGACTCTTTCCTTCTGCTTAAGTAGAGGAGAGTGAAGAGTAAAGAGGACTTTGTCTTGCATCTGGGATACCAGCTCAGCCACAGTACGATAGGACATTGAGCAGGATGATGAGGCTCCCCTCCCAGGCCCTAGCTCCTAGACAACATTTCTAGACACACCCTGGGCCAAAAGGGAACCTACTGCCTTGAAAGGAAGGACTCAGTCCTGGCAGGATTCATCAGTCCTTGGGCCCTGAATAGTAGCAATACCAGGGAGTATGCTGTGGGCCTTGGGCTCTGAGATATGCTGGCTTAAGGGGTGACCCAGCACATTCCCAGCTGTGGTGGCTACAGTGAAAGACTCCTATTCGAGAAAAGCAGAGGGAAACGTAAAGGGGGCTTTGTCTTGCACCTTAGGTACCAGTTCGGCCACAGAGGGGTAGAGCACCAAGAAGGTTCTTGGGGGAGTCCTCGAGTCCAGGCTTAGGCTCTTGACAGCATTTCTGGATCTGCCCTGGGCCAGAGGGGAGCCCACTGCCCTGAAGGGTGAGTTCTAGGCCTGGCAGCATTCACCGCAAGCTGACAGAAGAATGCTTGAGCTTTATGTGATCATCAGCCGCGCCCTGGCAGAAAACCCCATGAACAGGTGGTGATGGTGGCTATAGGAGAGGCTCCTCTGCCTGTGGAAAGGGAAGGGAAGAGTGGAAAGGGCTTTGTATTATGGTTTGAATGCCAGCGTAGCCACAGTAGAATAGAACATCAGGTAGGCCAGGCGCAGTGGCTCACACCTGTAATCCCAGCACCATGGGAGGCCGAGGTGGGTGGATCACGAGGTCAGGAGTTCAAGACCAGCCTGGCCAACATAGTGAAACCCTGTCTCTAATAAAAATACAAAAATTAGCCGGGTGTGGTGGCGGACGCCTGTAATCCCAGCTACTCAGGAGACTGAGGCAGGAGAATCACTTGAATCTGGGAGGCAGAGGTTGTAGTGAGCCGAGATTGTGCCATTGTACTCCAGCCTGGGCGGCAGAATGAGACTCCACCTCAAAAAAAAAAAAAAAAAAAAAAAAAAGAACATCAGGTAAATTGCTAAGATTTCTGACTCCAATCCCTGGCTCCCAGACAGCCCAGCTCTGGGAACACCCGGGGCCTAGGGGAACTCACTGCCATGATAGGTGGTGACTTAAGGTCTGATCCAGCACAATCCCAGTGGTGGTGGTCACAGTGAGCCACCACCCTCAGTTCCAGCTGGCTCAGCAGAGAGAGAGATTCCATTTATTTCGGAGCAAGTAAGTGAAAAGAACAAGAGTCTCTGCCTGTAATTCAGAGAATTCTTCCAGATCTTTTCCAAGACCATCAAGGTGGTACCTCTATAAGTCTGAAAAAACCACAGCATTATTAGGCTTGGGGCACAAGTCCCTTCAAACACCCTGAAAGCCTTCCCAAGAAGGACAGCCAAAAACAAGCCCAGATTGTGAAGACTACAATAAATACTTAATTTTTCAATGCCCACACGCCAATGAACATCTACAAGCATTAACACCATCCAGGAAACATGATCTCATCAAATGAACTAAATAAGGAACCAGGGACCAATCCTGGAGAAACATAGGTATAGGAACTTTCAGGCAGAGAATTCAAAGCAGCTGTTTTGAGGAAACTCAAAGAAAATCAACATAACACAGAGAAGGAATTCAGAATTCTATCAGATAAATTTAACAAAGAAGCTGAAATAATTTAAAAGAAGCAGAAATTCTAGGGTCAAAAAATATAATTGACATGCTGAAGAATGCATCTGAGTTTCTTAATAGCAGAATAGTTTTGTTTTTGGCTTTTTTTTTTTTTGAGACAGGTTCCCACTTTTTTGTCCAGGTTAGGGTACAGTGGTGCGATCATAGCTCACTGTAACCTCAAACTCCTGGGCTCCAGTGATGTTCCCACTTCAGCCTCCCAAGTAGTGGGACTAGAGATGTGTGCCACCATGCCCAGCTAATATTGTATTATTATTATTATTATTATTTGGTAGAGATGGGGTCTTGCTATGTTGCCAGTGCTGGACTTGAACTCCTGGCCTCAGGTGATTCTCCCATCTTGGCCTCCCAAAGTGCTGAAATTACAGATATGAGCCACCATTCTCAGCCTCTTTTTTTTCTTTTTGAGACGGAGTCTCACTCTGTCACCCAGGCCAGAGTGGAGTGGCGCGATCTCAGCTCACTCAACCTCCACCTCCTGGATTCAAGCGATTCTCCTGCCTCAGCCTCCTGAGTAGCTGGGACTACAGGCGCGCACCACCACGCCTGGCTAATTTTTGTATTTTTAGCAGAGACGGCGTTTCACCATATTGGCCAGGGTGATCTTGATCTCTTGACCTCGTGATCCCCCCGCCTTGACCTCCCAAAGTGCTGGGATTACAAGCGCCAGCCACAGTGCCTGGCCAGAAGGGTGAACATTAGAGACTGACAACCCCATATGCTGGAAAGCATGTGAAACAAGTGGAACTCTTATACATGGCTGGTGGGAATTGTAAAATGGTACAACCACTTTGGAAAACTGCTTGGCAATTCCTTACAAAGTTAGACATGGGTGACGGTACCCGCGTACAGTCCCAGCTATTCAAGAGGCCAAGGCTGCAATGAGCTATGATTGTGCCACTGCTCTCTAGCCTGGGGGACAGAGAGACCCTGCTTCTAAAAAAAAAAAAATTTAAGTTAAACATACCCAGAATGACCCAGAAATTCCACTCCTGTATTTCCTCAAGATAAATAAAATATGCCCACAAGGACTTGTACGAGAATGGTTATAGCAACTTTGCTCATAATCGCCAAAAATTGAAAGTAATACAAATCCATCAACTGGTGAATGCATAAAGTATTCAATGGAATGCTTCTCAATAACAAACACTACTAACTTCTGGTTCACGCAGACCCAAAACAGTACCTATCACCTTCATTTTTATAGTGCTAGAAATAACAGGAGTGGTTGCTGATGCGGTGGGAGATGGACAGGAAAGAAACAGGCCACTCTACTGAGTGATGGAAATGCTCTACGTCCGGACTGATTGGGTGGTAGTTACACAGCTGTTTACATTTACCAAACTCATCAAATTGTCCACTGGGGGGAAAGAAACTATTATTTTCACTGTACGAAAACTTCGCCTCAACAAAAAATGAACTAGAAAAGAAAAAAAAGGGGAGGGGGGCTGGCGACGTTGAAAAGTAACGCTAAACTATGTAAGGATTTGATAATTGGGGTAAGCCTTTTCTTTAAAACGTCTAGTAAAGAAAACATTCCAAGAAGGTCTGCTGGATTCTGTGACTAAACAAGGACATTAAAAAGCCCTGAATCCAGCTTGGTCAACGTAGTGAGGCCCTGTCTCTACAGAATTTTTTTAAAGTTAGCCAGGCGTGGTGGTGCGCGCCTATAGTCCCAGCTACTCGGGAGGCTGAGGTGGGAGGATGGTTTGAACCCAGCAGGTCAAGGCTGCAGTGAGCAGTGGTCGGTGCCCACTACACTCCAGCCTGAGGGACAGAGACCTTGTCTCAAAAAAAAAAAAAAAAAGAAAAGAAAAGAAAAAAGAAAAAAAAAAAAGCCCTGCGAGCTCTGGGGGAGATTTCCCGCAGCCCAGCTTTTCCAGGGACCCAGCATCACCCCTCGGGCTCCGCCGCCCACTCCCACTCTTCACCTGACGTGAGCGCCCCCACCGCTCCAAGCCTTCTCATCCCGCGTCGCGGTCCCGCCTATTTTCCCCTCTCTCGCCCATCTTTTGAACCGTCCCTTCACCTTTCAATCAATTCAAATATCGCACGGAGCAAACCAATCGCAAGCCTCGTTGAGTGGAAGGGGTGGGATCTTCCCCGGAAGTGTTGGTTAAAGCCCTTCCAATCAGCGGCTCGGTGCGGCAAGTTTGAATTTCGTGGAGGCTCGGGTTGTGAGGGTTCCTGCTTCGGAGTCGGCGGTGGTCGTCCAGACCGAGTGTTCTTTACTTTTTGTTTGGTTGAGGTTTCACGCTAGAAGGTGGCTCAGGTAGGTGGGTGGTGGAGAGCTGGACGGAGAACGCTGGCCCGCTTCCGTTGAAGGTCTAGAAGGGTCTGAGGACCGGGGGCTGAGAGTGGGAGCAAGTCAGAGGCAGGCTCCTTTAGGACCGTGTTACCTGCCCTTCCCGAAGCTGATAATGGGAGCCTTTAGAAGAGTCCGTATGTTTGCCGTGACCTCTGTAGTAGTCAGCGTTTCATCACCGGGGCGTAATTGGCCTTTGGGGTGAAACTGTTCTTCACTAGGTCCGACATTAAATTCCCGTAGCTCTTCCCAGGTCCCATGGCAACTAAAAACGCCCGGTTGAGAACCTCTAGTCAAGCAAGATTAACGCATTCTAGACTTTCAAGGTGGAGGAAACGCCACTCAGCCAAACAAAATTTAGGTGTGTTTGAAGAGCCAGGGCTGCCTGGCTTGGGATCCCAGCTTCACCACCTTTTAGATATGCTAATGTGAGCAGTTAATTGACCTCATCTGTATGAGAGCGATAATAGTTAACTACCTTTCAGGATTATTCTGATAATTATACCTTTAATGTTGTCCTCGCTCGCTCTTTCTCTTGCTGTGGATAGTGCTATCTGTATTTAATACATAAGTCTTAATTTTTCTTCAATCTTTAGCGAATTAATATTGCAGGAGATAAATAGTAGAAGACAGTTCTTTATGAAAAGCACAGTCCATTGTCACTTTCCTTGAGGACAATGTTATTAGCATGCAGGTCAGACAGATTCTCGTTTTTTATATTTTGTCGATTGCTTAGAATCATGTAACAATTTATTGCATTACTTGTGCCAATTTTTCTATTATCTGCAGTTTTCTAGTGGATTTAGTTAATTCTTGTTGAAGAGTATACCATAGCGTGTCTATCACAGAGCCTCCCCCTTACCTTTTTTTGTTTTTGTTTTTTAACTGCCAAGACTTCTGAGAATCAGTATCCTTTCTCCAGTTTGGCTTGGTAGTTCTCTATACCAGCTACACAGGTGACCCCCTCAAACTTTCCACTTTTCTTTGTTCTCCCCAGTTGGATCCACTGACGTCGTCTTTATTGTCCTCTTTTGTTTTGCTTGAAAAAATTCTCAAAGATCTTTCCAAGAAAAAGGCATGTGCCAATTAAACTATATGATTTCGTGCGTGTGTGTGTGTGTGTATGGCTTTTCTTTTCTAAAATTTATAGAGACGGGTCGTGTTATGTTACCCAGGCTGGTCTCAAACTCCTGGGCTCAAGCAGTCCTCCTGCCTCGTCCTCCCAAAGTGGTAGGATTACAGGCCTAAGCCACTGTGCCGGCCTAAACTGTATGATTTCTTGTATGGATGAAAATAATGGAGCAAACTGATAGGGTTATTGTGAACTATATATTTGGTCTTGTTCTGTTTTCTGGCAAACAACTACTAAAATCCTTGGAGTCTTCAAAGTGGTATCTTTTTGTATGCTAATGACTGACTGATAGCTGGATGCCTCTAAATAGCTTCAGGATTGGGGCTGGTCACTAGACAGACCAAGGCAGGATTAGAGAGTTGGGATTTTCAGCCCCACCTCACAACCTCTGGGGAGGGGAGAGGAGCTAAAGGCTGACTCGATCACCAGTGGTCAATGATTTAATCACTCATGCTTATGTAATGAAGCTGCCATAAAAACCAAAAAAAAACCTGTGTTTGGAGAGCTTCTTAGGTGAACACATGAAAGTTCCTAAACGGTGGTGCTACCTGAGAGAGCATGGAAGCTCCTTGTTCCTTTCCACATACTTTGCCCTGTGCCTCTCTATCCAAACTCTATCTGTATCTGGTTGCCGGTTGATTATCCCTATATGACTAATAGGTACCTGGTGTGGGCTTTTTGTTTGTTTCTGGTTTTCTTTTGGCTTTAGAAGAAATGTTAGACTACCTGCATTCGTCATCATGGGTAAGGAAACCATTGTGTACATGGTCCTTCACTTAACCTATTTTCACCTTTAGTTCATGCTTTTCTTTTTGCAGTGTTCTCTGTGGTAAACCCAGAGCCTCTTTAATTCTGGACTATCACTTCCTGGCTTTCTCCTCACTGGTCAAGCAAGTTCCTATTTAAAACCCCCAAATAGGTAGCTTCTTATTCTCTGATAATCTTCTTCCCACTTTTCAGTGTTACATATTTATTTCATTGCACATTTTATATTTTTATTTCAGAAGGCCCTGAAGTGGGACAGGAAATGAACTGTAATCTTAATTTTTTAAATAATGAAAATTCATGTAAGTTGGGTTTTGTCCTTTTCCTTGACAGGATGTCTTCATCACATTTTGCCAGTCGACACAGGAAGGATATAAGTACTGAAATGATTAGAACTAAAATTGCTCATAGGAAATCACTGTCTCAGAAGGAAAATAGACATAAGGAATACGAACGAAATAGACACTTTGGTTTGAAAGATGTAAACATTCCAACCTTGGAAGGTAGAATTCTTGTTGAATTAGATGAGACATCTCAAGAGCTTGTTCCAGAAAAGGCCAACATTAAGCCAAGTAAGTAAAGGTCTGTTGTAATTTTAAGTACTTTGAAGAGTGAATAATAGTTGGTTTAATGCCTGTGTGAGTAAAACACTCTGGCCAGAAGAGTTTTGAAATACCATTCTATAAATAACTTTTCTTTTTGGTCTTTTTCCTTTTTTTTTTTTTTTTTAATTACAAGAGACAGGGTCTCACTGTGTCACCCAGGCGGGAGTGCAGTGGTGTGCTCACTGTAACCTCAAATTCCTGGGCTCAAGGAATTCTCTTGCCTCAGCCTCCCAAAGTGTGGGGATTACAGGTGTGAGCCACCATGCCTGGCCCCTTAACAACCTGTTATCTACAACTAACTACTGTCTTTAAGGCAAAGGCATTTACCTGTGGAGTATTATAACACTTTATTATCTATATTGCTTCATAGAAATCCTAAAGTTCTTATGGAGCTTGGGTAGGATAAGTGTTGGCAAGATAAATTGATAAGAAATTTAAAAACAGAATAATTAAAGAATCCATGAAATGAGAGTACTTTGTCAATGGAAACATTACTAAGAATAGAGCAAAGAATTCATCCTTGCAGTTTGCCCAGAAGGATTGGGACCATTAGGATGGAAAGAACCAACTAAAGAAGAAAGGAATAATTTCAGAAAAAGATGAAAATAGAGCATCTTAGAAGGCAAAGGATGCCACAGAAAAGAGAAAGGGAACTGAGAAATGACTTGTGTTTAGTCAGGAGTCACCCTACTCCTATTTGTTGTGTTCGTATAGCAGGCGTTAGGAGCTAGATGGCATTGAAATAATGCTAGGATAAATAGGGAATGGCAGAAAGAACCAAACATTTTTTATCTGAGAAAGGGTGGTTCCTTTCTCATCTTGTCCTCTCCAATGCTCCATTTCTTAACCAAAAATCTTTCAAATTAAAGTCTAACTATGTCAGTATGCTATTAAAATATCCTTTATTTCCCGTTTGCAAAGGCTTAGAGGTAGGAGTGTGCCTGATAGGTTTTAGTGAATGCAAGTAGGTAACTGGGTAGAAAAGAATGAGCAAGGGAGATAGATTACATAGAATCCTAAGGACCATCATTATAAGGACATTGGCTTTTACTCTGAAATGAGAGGCCATTAATGGGTGTTTATGTAATCTGATTCATGTTTTAAAAGGATCAGTTTGGAGTCAGGCCTGTAGCCCTAGCTGCTTCAGAGGCTGAGGCAGGAAATCTTGAGCTCAGGAGTTTGAAGCTTCAGTGTGCTACGATGGTGCCTGTGAAAAGCCACTGCACTCTGGCCTCGGCAACATATGGAGATCCTGTCCCCTAAAAAAAAAAAAGAAAGAAAAGGATCAGGTCGGGCACGGTGGCTCATGCCTGTAATCCCAGCACTTTGGGAGGCCAAGGCGGGTGGATCGCGAGGTCAAGAGTTTGAGACCAGCCTGACCAACATGGTGAAACCCCATCTCTACTAAAAATAAAAAAATTAGCTGGGTGTGGTGACACGCACCTGTAATCCCACCTCAGGAGGCTGAGGCAGGAGAATCGCTTGAATCCAGGAGGTGGAAGTTGCAGTGAGCTGAGATCATGCTATTGTACTCCAGCCTGGGCGACAGAGCGAGACTCCATCTCAAAAAAAAAAAAAAGGATCACTTTGGATGCTGTGTTGAGAATAGATTATAGGGTAGTATGTATGACATCAGGGAGAGCAGTAAGTAGACTATTGCAATAATTTAGTTGATATTAAAGTATTAAAAGACAAGGGGCCAGACGCGGTGGCTCATACCTGTAATCCCAGTACCCTAGGCTAAGGTGGGTGGATCACGAGGTCAAGAGATCAAGACCATTCTGGCCAACATGGTGAAACCCCGTCTCTACTAAAAATAAAAAAATCAGCTGGGTGTGGTGGCGCGCGCCTGTAGTCCCAGCTACTTGGGAGGCTGAGGCAGGAGAATCACCTGAACCCAGGAGGTGGAGGTTGCAGTGAGCCAATCATGCCACTGCACTCCAGGCTGGGCAACAAAGTGAGACTCCATCTCAAAAAAAAAAAGACAAGGGAAAACTAGTAAAGAACCAAGGAACAATGCAAAGTAATGTAAGAGGATAACCAGAAGAACGTGCTATCCTAGAAACTGAGTAGAAAAGTGCATATCGAGGAGAGACTGATTAACTATGTTAGTCAGTACTGCTTGTTAGATCAAGTATAATAGAAGTGAGAATTTGGACTTCACTACTGTGGAGGTCACTGGTGATCTTGAATAGTTTTGGTGGAGTGAGGTTCAGGGAGTGAAAGTCAGATTGGAATGGGTGAGTATAATCAAACCCTTAGATATAATTTGTAGTCTATAGAAAACATGGGGCCTGGAGGAATGAGTAAACAAATATAGCTTGCAAGGACATTCAATAGGAAAACTGACTACCTTTTGTCAGTAAGACAGTGGCATGAAAAGAAGAGTGGGGAGGAGGATCTGTTTTAGATGAAGAGATTTAAAAAGACATCCAAATAAAATGTGTTGCTCTTACTTTGTTCTTGATTTAAATAAATAGATGGTTTAAAAGACCTCTTTGAAACAAATAGAGATGTTTAAATCTGGACCCTGTAATAGATAACAAGGAATTACTGCTGATTTTGTTAAGTGTGATGATGATATCGTGGCTATGAAAGGAAATGTCTTTATTTTATTTAATTTTTATTTTTTGAGACGGAGTTTTGCTCTTCTTGCCCGGGCTGGAGTGCAATGGCACGATCTCGGCTCACCGCAACCTCTGCCTCCTGGGTTCAAGCGATTCTCCTGTCTCAGCCTTCCTGGGTAGCTGGGATTACAGGCATGCACCACCACGCCTGGCTAATTTTGTATTTTTAGTAGAGACAGGGTTTCTCCATGTTGGTCAGGCTGGTCTCAAACTCCCAACCTCAGATGATCCGCCCACCTCAGTCTCCCAAAGTGCTAGGAGTACGGGCGTGAGCTATCGCACCCTTCCGGAAATGTCTTTATTTTTTAGAAGTATATACTAAAGTATTTAGAGATGAAATCTTCTAAGCATAATTTGTTTTAAACAACAGCAAAATGTTCATAATTATTGAATCTTGGTAATAGGTATATGGGGTTCATGATAATTGTGTGTACATTAGAAGTTTTTCATAATTTTGAAAAGAGAGGGAATGTAAAGAGTGTTGGAAATAGGCTGGGCTTGGTGGCTCACACCTGTAATTCCAGCACTTTGGGATGCCAAGGTGGGTGGATCACCTGAGGTCAGGAGTTCAAGACCAGCCTGGCCAACATGGTGAAACCCCATCTCTACTCAAAATACAAAAATTAGCCAGGCACAGTGGCGCATGCCTGTAATCCTAGCTACTAAGGAGGCTAAGGCAGAATTGCTTGAACTCAGGAGGTGGAGGTTGCAGTGAGCTAAGATTGCGCCACTGCACTCCAACCTGGGTGACAGAGTGAGACTCTGTCTCAAAAAAGGCCAGGCGCGGTGGCTCACACCTGTAATCCCAGCACTTTGGGAGGCCGAGGCGGGTGAATCATGAGGTCAGGAGTTCGAGACCACCCTGTCCAATATGGTGAAACTCCGTCTCTACTAAAAATACAAAAAATTAGCTGGGCATGGTGGTGGGCGCCTGTAATCCCAGCTACTCGGGAGGCTGAGGCAGGAGAATCGCTTGAACCCGGGAGGCCAAGGATGCATTGAACCGAGATCACGCTGCTGCATTCCAGCCAAGGCGACAGTGTGAGACTCTGCCTTAAATAAATAAATAAATAAAAGTGTTGATAGTAGAGATACAGGTAAGTCTCTTGAAGAATTTTGCCTTAAATGGGACTAGAAAAATAAGTGCTAGATGAGGATGTAGGTTGGGAGAAATTACTGCATCTTTGTAACTTCATAATGGCAACAATTCAGTAGAGGAAAAAATAGATGAGTAAGAGGATAAGTTGCTGGAAGAATGTCCTTGAATAGGTGAGAAGGAATAGAGTACATCTATTATAATAAATAGCACCTATAATTGTATTAGTTATCCCAAAACTTAGCAGCTTAAAACAATAAACATTGATTATTTCATACAATTTTTGTGGGTCAGGAACTTGGGTATGGCTGAGCTGGGTGATTCTGAAGGTAGCAGCCAAGATGTCATCCAGAGATATATCTGAAGCCTTAACTGAGACTAGAGGATCTGCCTCCAAGATGACTGACTCACATGAACAGCAAGTTGATGCTGGCTTTTGGAAGCAGGCTGTAGTTCTTTGTCATGTGGGCATCTCCATAGGACTGCTTGAGTCTTCTTAAGGCCCCACATGGCACCTGGCTTCTCCCAGAGCAAGCGATGCTTCAAGAGAGAGCAAGGCAAACACTACCCTAGTTTTAGAAGTCATATTCCATTATTCCTGTAATACTCTCTTGGTCACACAAGTCAGCTCTATTCAGTGTGAGAGGGGATGACACAGGGCAAGACTATCAGGAAGTGAGGATCAGTAGAGGGCAGCTTGGATGCTGGCTATCATACAAGTTAATTAATTTAAAAGTGAAGTTATACATGCCTAGTACATGGCAAACAGTTAATATTTGAACACATGAAGGCAAAACGAATACAAATTTTAAAAGACTAGGGGTTGAAATAACTTGTGGCTAGAGTGCTAAAGAATTAACAAGAAATATTAAAAGCATTTCCCTTTGTGCGGAGAGGTCTTGCTGTGTTACTCAAGCTGAACTTGAACTCCTGGGCTCAAATGATCCTTCCACCTCAGCCTTCCTAGTAGATGGGACTACAGGTGTGTTACTGTGCCTGGCTTATTGAAAGCTTTTTTTTTTTCTTGAGACGGAGTCTTGCTCTGTCGCCTAGGCTAGAGTGCAGGGGCGCGATCTTGGCTCACTGCAACCTCCATATCCTGGGTTCAAGCAATTCTCCTCCCTCACCCTCCCGAATAGCTGGGATTACAGGTGACCGCCACCACACCCAGCTAATTTTTGCATTTTTAGTAGAGACGGGATTTCACCACGTTGGCCAGGCTGGTCTCAAACTCCTGACCTCAGATGATCCGCCCTCTTCGGCCTCCCAAAGTGCTGGGATTACAGGCGTGAGCCACCGTGCCTGGCTTGAAAGCATTTTTTAGCAGCAGTTGAAATGACACAAAAATAATTGTTTATACATTTGCATAACTTTTCATCTGAAATGTTTTATATACTATGTGGTTTTGGTTTTTTTCTGCCTAGGGGCAATGAAAACTATTCTAGGTGATCAACGAAAACAGATGCTCCAAAAATACAAAGAAGAAAAGCAACTTCAAAAATTGAAAGAGCAGAGAGAGAAAGCTAAACGAGGAATATTTAAAGTGGGTCGTTATAGACCTGATATGCCTTGTTTTCTTTTATCAAACCAGAATGCTGTGAAAGCTGAGCCAAAAAAGGTAAATTTAGTGTCTTAATATAAAGGAATAGTTTCTTTTATTTGGTTTTTTCTTCAAGACATTAAGTGACTAAAATAACCCCTTTCCCTTAGTCTCTTTATTAACTGGTTGGTAGAAGGTGGGAATGACATAATAGTAGCTCAGAAGAATGAAAATCAGGTCTCTTAAGATAGCTGTAGGTAAGTTGAGATAGGATAAAACTAGGAAAATTGGTAGAACCAGGCTGAACAATGTTATGCAAAGGATTTGGTGTTTATCCTGTAGGTTATGCAGAATCAGGAGAAGTTTATAAATAAGGGTAGTGCCATTGTCAAATTAATAATTCAGGAAAATACCATAGCCCTAAAGATTTTAGTCTGGAAAGGGAAGCATTTATAGATCGGGAGACCAATTGTGAGACTATTGTAATAGAATAGCTGGAAAGGGGCAGTGGGTTTTAAAAGGAAAAAATAGGTGTAAGACATCTAAATAAAGGCATTTGACAGGACTGGTGGCCAAGTAGATGGTGAGGGGTAAAGGAAATTGAAAAAGCAGAGAGAAGCTCTGCTGCTAAGAGATAAGGAAGATAAGGAACAAGCTTAAGTGGGTGCATGTTAACCTTTTTAAAAATCTTAAACTTCTGTGGGCCACCTAGATATTAGTAAAAATTTGGAAAGCAGGATGGAAATTGGTGCTAAGATGTCGATTTAGGATATAATATTGGGAATATGGATGGGTGTTTAAGCTGTAGGACTAAATGAGACCATTCCAATAAGGATATACAAAATTATGAAAAAGTGGGCTCTAGAGAGCACCTTTAGGTAGGCAGAAGTCAGGTACCAGGCTGAGGACTGGTCAGAGAGGCAGGAGAACTAAGAGAGGATAGAAGCTCATATTAATGATGATTCCAATACCTGGAAAATACGGTTTGAAATTTCTTTCTCACTGAGAAATGTGAGTAATTTTTGAAGTTACTAACTTAATTTAAATCAAGCTAGAACCAGAAAAAGGAATTTAATTATCTTTTTGCTGTAAGAGATTAAGGATAAAATTTAACTTTAAAATGGGAACTTTATTTTGTAATAAGATATGGAAGTAAACCTTTACCAGTTCATTTTTTAAGTTCATCTTCTTTTGACTGTTCTAAGGCTATTCCATCTTCTGTACGGATTACAAGGTCAAAGGCCAAAGACCAAATGGAGCAGACTAAGGTATGGTTGATAGTAGATAATTGTTACTAAAATGATAAATTGCACTTTTTTAGTAAGTAAATTCATTTTAAATCTAATATCAGATTCAAACATAATGATTAATTTACTAGAGTTAACAGGTACCAAAGTCACTGTTTTTGGTATGGTGATGTAGAGCAATTTCACTTAAAATATTTGCTCCAACATTACTTATGAGATCCGTGGCAAACTGTCTTTGTGTCACACTCTTGTTTTGTTTACTGGGCTCCTATTATGCATTCCAAGTTACCTGCATGAAATGCAGATGGGGAGGAAAGCACACAGGGTAGGTGTTATAAACTTATGGGTCTTCAAAATACTGTAATAGAGATATTAGGAGGGTTACTAAAAAAATGAAGTGGGCAAGAAGGGAAATAATATGCCCCTTTATCAGGTGAGGAAGCTAAGTTCCACGTATGCATATATATTTTGCATTGCTATGGTGTTCCTGGTGTTGTCGGCTTTTGGATATAATAAACTAAATTCTCTTTGTGGAACTTACATGTAAGGCATTAAAAAAATACGTAATATGTCAGAAGATAAGTATTATGGAAGAGATTTTAAAAAGGGGTGATGGGGTGTACTAGAAGTAAGTATGGGGTAGAATTTTGATTGGGCAGTTAAGGAAGGCCTCCCTGAGATGAAAGCCTTTTGAGTGAAGTCATTATGGAAGTGGAGAAGAGAACCATGGGAAAGCGCTTTTTATCCAGGAGAAGTATTTTCTAGGCAAAATTAAAAGGTCTTGAAGTGAAATGTCTAGGAGTGTTTAAGGACCTTCAGAAGGCAAGTTATAGTTAGCTGTTTTTAATAGCTTGGGTTATTAGCATTTTCTAAATTCTGTGATTCTGAAAAAGGATGTAAGCTTTTTTAGAAGCTTAATGGAAAGCTTTTCTTTATCTCATTTTATTTGGGGTAGTTTTTTTTTGTTGGGTCATTTACAATGATCAGATTTCATATGAGGAATCAATTTACAGATTAAAAATATGATGGTTTGATTCATTATGCAATTAAATCACATAGCACCTAATCTCTTAAATAGATTGATAATGAGAATGATGTTCGAGCAATCCAACCTGGTCCAAGACAAACTTCTGAAAAGAAAGTGTCAGACAAAGAGAAAAAAGGTAAGAATATTAGCAATTACTATAAATCCTCTGAGGCTACCACAGCCATAATTTTTTTTAAGTGTCTTGAAGGTCAACTGGAATTTGTTTGTTTGTGACAGAGTCTTGCTCTGTCACCCAGGTTGGAGTGCAGTGGCACAATCATAGCTCACTGGAGCCTCCACCTCCTGGGCTCAAGTGATCCTCCCACCTCAGCCTCCTGAGTAGCTGCAACTACAGACTTGCCACCATGCCCAGCTGATTTTTATATTTTTTGTAGAGACAGGGTCTCACTGTTGCCTAGGCTGGTTTCGAACTCCTGGGCTGAAGTGATCCTCCTGCCTCCCGAGTAGCTGGGACTACAGGCATGCACTACCATGCCTGGCTTCACAGCAATAATTTAATAACTACAAGGGACATTTGATTTGGTTATTTTTTTTTCCCCACAGTTGTGCAGCCTGTAATGCCCACGTCGTTGAGAATGACTCGATCAGCTACTCAAGCAGCAAAGCAGGTTCCCAGAACGGTCTCATCTACCACAGCAAGAAAGCCAGTCACAAGAGCTGCTAATGGTGAGAACTATTCCTTGATCAGTGACTGAACTAGAATGTTTGGTCCTTGAGGTTTTTGTGTTCCGTTTCAAAAATCAACAAGTACTTCTTTGAGTAGGAGAGAAGGAAACAGGAAATTCTAATACCTGAAAATAGATTCTGTGCCCTGACATCTGGTTAGCACACAATGGGTGCCCAATCATTGAAGAACTTAATTAGTATAAGCAGTGTTTCAAAGTGAAAAATTAATGGTCCGAGTAAATCACAGTTCATTTATTTGGTGCAATACAATGTAGCCATTAAGAATAATATTATTAAAGAACACTTAATGACATGGTTCATGATATATTAAGTGGGCAAAGAAAAGCACGTCAAACTCTGAACGGTAGGATCGCAGTTCTAAAAAGCAGTATGTGAATATGTGGACATAGGACTGGAAAACCATACCCGGAAGTGACAGCTGAGTAATGGAATCCTGGGTGATTTGTCATTATTGTTGTTTGTAGTTTTCTGTTATTTTTCTAATTGTCTGTAATAAATATGTACAGGCTGAGCAACCCTAATCAAAACATCCAAAATCCTGAGCATTGACATGAAGTTCAAAGGTCATCCTCAAAGGAAATGCTCTTGGAGCATTTCAGATTTTAGATATTTGTATCAAGTATGCTGAACCTGTAAGTATAATGTAAATATTCCAAAATCTGGAATCTAAAATATCTCTGGTCCCAAGCATTTTGGATAAGGGATACTCAATCTGTATTTGGTATTCAGATGAAAAGGGTAAA
The DNA here is from genome assembly GCF_028885625.2 of Pongo pygmaeus. Classification (NCBI taxonomy): domain Eukaryota; kingdom Metazoa; phylum Chordata; class Mammalia; order Primates; family Hominidae; genus Pongo; species Pongo pygmaeus. The sequence goes on along the minus strand of NC_072388.2, from coordinate 53,857,901 downwards.
ACACTCTGGTTTTGAAAAGAGATGGTTTGTATTTGGCAGGAAATTCCATGACCCTTTTTATAATAGGGCTTTTAATAAAAAAATCTTTCAAGACATATGTCCTACTGTTGCTTCTTTTCCTTTCCCAAGTTACCTAGTATTTTCATGTAGCATTTCTATCTAGTAAAATAAATATGTTATTGTTGTTTTAGAAAATGAACCAGAAAGAAAGGTGCCAAGTAAAGGAAGACCCGCCAAAAATGTAGAAACAAAACCCGACAAGGTAGAGAATAAACATCTTTTTACTTCTAGATGCTTTGAAAATCTAATTGCTACTTTCATAAAGTTGAAATTAAACATAAAGAACTGCTTTAAGAGGTTAACCCACATGTGTGTTAAAACTTTGTGAACCGTAAGAAAGCATCAAGAGGATTTACTCTTGTTTTTCAGGTATCTTATTTTCAGAGCTTTATAGGTAGAGAAAGCATAATTTGGTTAGAAGATGGAGAAAAATAATAAAAACACAGCTGAGAGAAACCTGTATGTGGGAATTAGCCAAGACATAGGGTGAAGTGGGGTGAAATGCATTGACTTTGGATTCATTTAGGCCTGGGTTTGAATATTCTCTCTGCTTCCAATTAGCTGCATAACCCTGGGCAAGTTATGTAGTTTATGAGCTTGTTTTCTTATTCCTAACATGGAATACCTGCATAGAGTAGTTGTAAGAATGAAATAAACTAAAATTTCTGCCTGCATCTAGCATGGTTTCTAATAAGGTCTTCAAAAAAGATGCCCCATTTGAGGACCCAACTCCTTGGCCTATAATCTATGGTATAGTTTCTTTTCTTTTCTTTTCTTTTTTGAGACACAGTCTCACTCTCACCCAGGCTCGAGTGCAATGGCGCGATCTTGGCTCACTGCATCTTTCGCTTCCCGGGTTCAAGTGATTCTCCTGCCTCAGCCTCCCAAGTAGTTGGGATTACAGGCGTGCGCCACCACGCCCATCTGATTTTTGTATTTTTAGTAGAGACGAGGTTTCACCATGTTGGCCAGGCTGGTCTTGAACTCCCGACCGCAGGTGATCCACCTGCCTCGGCCTCCCAAAGTGCTGGGATTACAGGCGTGAGCCACCACGCCTGGCCAGTATAATTTCTTAATTTTAAAAAAGTATTAAAGATTAAGTAACCTGGCTAGATTCTTAGTAAAAAATCAAACACAGATCAAGAAAGGAAACACACAGTGAATCTTCGCAGATAAAGCAGCTGGACCTTATAGGTCCTCCCTTAAGATTAACCCTTAAGGATTATCACTAGTTTTTGCTTTGACTGCTATGCTGGCTTCAACAGTGTTACCACTTAAACTCTTGTCCAGGTTGAAATACCTGGGTTTGAGTTCATATCTTATTAAAAATCAGAAACCTGGAAACCTCTAGAAATTATTTAAATACCAAGTAACAAATTGACTTGAAATAGTAAATATGCTTTGTATTTTATATGGTTAATCTTTTGTGTCACATTGAAAGTATTGCTTTTGCATTAAGGTTATTTATAATCTAAGGTTATTTAAGTTAAGAATTTGGTCCTTAATGATAGTCATTCCATAATGTTAGATTTCTGATTTTAAACCATTGTAATTATCAACATAATTTTTTTTTTTTGAGACAGAGTCTCGCTCTGTCGCCCAGGCTGGAGTGCAGTGACACGATCTCGGCTCACTGCAAGCTCCACCTCCCGGTTTCTCACCATTCTCCTGCCTCAGCCTCCCAAGTAGCTGGGACTACAGGCACCTGCCACCACGCCCGGCTAATTTTTTGTATTTTTAGTAGAGACGGGGTTTTGCTGTGTTAGCCAGGATGGTCTCGATCTCCCGACCTCGTGATCCGCCTGCCTCAGCCTCCCAAAGTGCTGGGATTACAGGCATGAGCCACTGTGCCTGGCCGTAATTATAAACATAATTTAAGTAAAAAGATACGTATTTGTTGAATAAGTTTTTCCATATTAATTTTCCATTATCTTTTAATTTGTTGTAATACCCAAAAGGTATTAGTTAGTCTTTAAATAAGAATTGGTTCGGGGTGGGTGTGGTGGCTCCTGCCTGTAATCCCAGCACTTCAGGAGGCTGAGGCTGGCGGATCACCAGGTCAGGAGATTGAGACCATCCTGGCTAACACAGCGAAACCCCGTTTCTACTGAAAATACAAAAAATTAGCTGGGTGTGGTGGCGGGCGTCTGTAGTCCCAGGTACTTGGGAGGCCGAGGCAGGAGAATGGCGTGAACCCAGGAGGCGGAGCTTGCAGGGAGCCGGAGCTTACAGGGAGCAGAGATCGTGCCACTGCACTCCAGCCTAGGCGGCAGAGGATGACTCCGTATCAAAAAAAAAAAAAAATTGATTCTATTCCCAGGTAATAGCAATGGGTTTAGTGTAACTGGTCTTCGGATTCCATGTGTACACTTAATTGTATCTGTTTTTGTCTCTCAAATTATGTACATAGAACATATATTTCTGTTGTCATATTTTCAGACCTATAAAAATTGGTTGAATATATCCTCAGAAGAGAGAAATCTTACTCTACTTTGTTAACTCACATCCTAGGGTGTTTCTTGTAAAGTCGATAGTGAAGAAAATACTTTGAATTCACAAACTAGTGCAACAAGTGGAATGGATCCAGATGGAGTCTTATCAAAAATGGAAAACTTACCTGAGATAAATACTGCAAAAATAAAAGGGAAGAATTCCTTCGCACCTAAGGATTTTATGTTTCAGCCACTGGATGGTCTGAAGACCTATCAAGTAACACCTATGACTCCCAGAAGTGCCAATGCTTTTTTGACACCCAGTTACACCTGGACTCCTTTAAAAACAGAAGTGTAAGAATATGATCTTAATAATAAGTCCCTTGCTAAGATGGGTAATAAATGCCTGCCTTTTTTTTTTTTTTCCTCTCAGACAGAGTCTTGCTGTGTCGCCCAAGGCTGGAGTGCAGTGGTGTGATCTCCCCTCACTGCGAGCTCCGCCTGCTGGGTTCATGCCATTCTCCTGCCTCAGCCTCTCAAGTAGCTGGGACTACAGGCGCCCGTCACCACGCCCGGCTAATTTTTTATATCTTTAGTAGAGACGGGATTTCACCATGTTAGCCAGGATGGTCTCGATCTCTTGACCTCGTGATCCGCCTGCCTCGGCCTCCCAAAGTGCTGGGATTACAGGCGTGAGCCACTGCGCCCAGCCAAATGTCTTTCTTATATTTGGTCTACGCTCTTAAAAAGTTATTATTAGTGAACTGTGTTAATTAGGAATTGTGCAATTTTTTCTTTAAAAAAATTCTTCAGAAGGTACAATAATGTAATTGACAGTTTTTATATTTCCTATGCATTGTTATTTTCACTATACAATTTGGGGTTTTTTGTTTTTAATAAATGACTTAATTATAAAACGCATACATTTTTCAAAAGAAGAAAATTGCTATACTGCTTTTGCTCAGGTATGACTTTTTCGTCATTTTCTTCTGGCTTAGTATTTAGAAAAACTGCCTCTGAAGACAAAAATGATTAATTTGCAAAACAAGGGAAAAATCAGTTGGAACCTTTAAAAGAAAAGGCAAGATCATTTTGCAAAGACTGGCTGGCAGCAAATATACTAAAAACTGCTCAGCAGCATCTAAGACTGTTAAGCGTTTATGTTCCATTAAGAAATCTTCAAAATCTTTGAATCTCATTACAATTAATTAGTAAAAATGGACATTCACACTATAGGTGTTTACATTTTCTCCCCTCCAGAATACACATTTTAAAAAAATAGAAACATTTCTATTTTAGCCCAGATCTACGACAAGTGACACAATTTTGAAACCCTTTATATGGAGTTCATGTTTCATGAAGTATATTTTTGCTATTGTTTTTAGTGATGAGTCTCAAGCAACAAAAGAAATTTTGGCACAAAAATGTAAAACTTACTCTACCAAGACAATACAGCAAGATTCAAATAAATTGCCATGTCCTTTGGGTCCTCTAACTGTTTGGCATGAAGGTATAGTATTTAATTAATTTATTCATTTTTTAGAATAATGTTGTTAATAATACAAAAAATATTTTGCTTTCAGGTATAGTAATTAAATTTTTACTTTTCTGGATTATTGTCAGATTTGTTTGGAGCTCTTTTTCACCATATCATTTGGGGATATGAACTCAGGGTCAGGAAAGACAGGAAAGCATGGGTAAAGATATCTGAAGAGATAATTGGAATGAAGAATACAGACAGAAGAGGGGAAATAAATGTAAATGTAAAGAAAAAAATATTGAGAGCTACTTTAGAGGAAATGTGAAGTGATTGAGGCAGAAATAAAATTTTAAAATTAAACATTGAAAAGAAGGATTTTTAAAATGTCTTTTTAGGGGCTGTCATTTTAGGAATTGTTGCTTTGAAATTTATATGTAAGATTTTCTTTAATTTATAGAACATGTTTTAAATAAAAATGAAGCTACTACTAAAAATTTAAATGGCCTTCCAATAAAAGAAGTCCCATCACTTGAAAGAAATGAAGGTCAAATTGCTCAGCCCCACCATGATGTGCCATATTTCAGGTATGTCTTTGTGTTTCTAGTGTAAGAATTTTGTATTAATATCTAGACATTTAAAACCAAAACTAAAAATTTTTAACCTTAATATAGTGGGGGAAAACTGATGTTAGGTGATTTTCACGTTTAAATTTTATTTTTTTGATAACTAGTACATTCATGCGGTTCCTAATTCAAAGGGTAGGAAAAGGTACAAGTGAGAAGACTCCTTCTCAGCACTGTGACCCCACCACATAGTTTGAACCTTTCATGAAGGCAAGTGTTAACTCATTTCTTGTGAATACTTCCATGGATAGTTCATGCATATGTAGACAAATATAACATGTACATTTTTTTCTTTTTTAAAAAATATAGACAATAGGCTGGGCATGGTGGATCACAAGGTCAAGAAATCGAGACCATCCTGGCTAACATGGTGAAACCCCATCTCTACTAAAACTATAAAAATTGGCTGGGCATGGTGGTGCACACCTGTAGTCCCAGCTACTCGGGAGGCTGAGGCAGGAGAATCGCTTGAACCTGGGAGGCGGAGGTTGCAGTTAGCCAAGATTGCACCACTGCACTCCAGCCTGGCAACAGAGTGAGACTCCATCTCAAAATATATATATCTATATACATATATATATTGGGGAATCTGCCCTGATGTTCACATAGGTTCTTTTCTATTTTCCTTAATCGTCGGCCAGCTTGAGAAATAAAGGGACAGAGTACAAAAAGAGAGAAATTTTAAAGCTGGGCGTCCGGGGGAGACATCACATGTCGGTAGGTTCCGTGATGCCCCACAAGCTGCAAAAACCAGCAAGTTTTTATTAGGGATTTTCAAAAGGGGAGGGAGTGTGCGAATAGGTGTGGGTCACAGACATCAAGTACTTTACAAGGTAATAGAATATCACAAGGCAAGTGGAGGCAGGTCGAGATCACAGGACCGGGGCGAAATTAAAATTGCTAGTGAAGTTTCGGGCACCATTGTCATTGATAACATCTTATCAGGAGACAGCGTTTTGAGATCAACCGGTCTGACCAAAATTTATTAGGCGGGAATTTCCTCTTCCTAATAAGCCTGGGAGCGCTATGGGAGACTGGGGTCTATTTCACCCCTGCAGTTTTGACCGTAAGAGCCATGCCCAGGGGGGCCAGTTCAGAGACCCACCCCCAGGTGCGCATTCTCCTTCTCAGGAATGTTCCTTGCTGAGAAAAAGAATTCAGTGATATTTCTCCCATTTGCTTTTGAAAGAAGAGAAATACGGCTCTGTTCCGCCCGGCTCACAGGCAGTCAGAGTTTAAGGTTATCTCTCTTATTCCCTGAACAATCGCTGTTATCCTGTTTTTTCAAGGTGCCCACATTTCCTATTGCTCAAACACACATGCTGTACAATTTGTGCAGTTAATGCAATTATTACAGGGTCCTGAGGCAACATACATCCTCCTCAGCTGACAGGATTAAGAGATTAAAGACAGGCATAGGAAATCACAAGGGTATTGATTGGGGAAGTGATAAGTGTCCATGAAATCTTTACAATTTATGTTTAGAGATTGCAGTAAAGACAGGCATAAGAAATTATAAAAGTATTAATTTGGGGAACTAATAAATGTCCATGAAATCTTCACAATCCACGTTCTTCTGCCATGGCTTCAGCCAGTCCCTCCGTTTGGGGTCCTTGACTTCCCGCAACATATATATATATATAGAGAGAGAGAGAGAGACAACATATATAGATATATATATTCCCACAACATATATATAGAGAGAGACAATATCATACAATACACACTATTCTGTTTGCAAATCAAGTAGATGAGAAGTATCTCACTATAGTTTTACTATTCATTTGTTCTATTATAAATATACTTTTTGAGAGTGACTTCATTTCTTTCTTTCTCTTTTGTTTTGAAATGGTTGCACTCTGTTGCCCAGGCTAGAGTACAGTGATGTGATCTCAGCTCACTGCAGCCTCTCTGTCCTGAGCTCAAGCCATCCTCCTGCCAGTAGGTGGCTAATTTTGCTGTGTGGTTTTTTTTTTGTTTTTTTGTTTTTGTAGAGACGGGGTCTTAGGATATTCCCCAAGCTGGTCTCGAACTCGCAGGCTCAAGCGATCCTTTTGCCTCAGCCTCCCGTACTGTTAGGATTACAGGCATGAGCCACTATGTCCAGCTTAATTTCTTTTTTGGAGCACTGGGTTTTAGAATTATAAGGGATTTTAGAGGTAGCTAATCCATTGTGTCGTTCCACTGAGTTATTGAAATATTAAGCAATCTACCTAACTAGGTAATGTCAGAGCTAAACCATTTCTGCTATCTCTTTTTTTTTTTTTGGAGACGAAGTCTTGCTCTGTTGCCCAGGCCGGAGTGCAACGGTGTGATCTTGGCTCTTTGCAACCTCTGCCTCCCAGGTTCAAGCAATTCTCAGGCCTCAGCCTCCTGAGTAGCCGGGATTACAGGCATATGCCACCACACCCGGCTAATGTTTATATTTTTAGTAGAGACGGGGTTTCACCATGTTGGTCAGGCTGGTCTCAAACTCCTGACCTTGTGATCTGCCTGCCTCAGCCTCCCAAAGTGCTGGTATTACAGGCGAGAGCCACCGCGCCCGACCCTTTGCTTCCTTATTAATCGTCATGTGTCATTGAATATGAACAACTCAAATTTTTTGTTTTTGTTTCTGTTTTTTGAGACAGGGTCTCACTCTGTCACCCAGGCTGGAGTGCAGTGTCTCGATCTTGGCTCACTGCAGCCTTGACCTCCCGACCTCCCACCTCAGCCTCCTGAGGAGCTGGGACTATGTCTGTTTCTAGCATAAGAATTTTGTGTTTAAAAAAATAAAAATAAAAATAAAGAATTTTGTACTAATATCTAGACATTTAAAACCAAAACTAAAATATTTATAACCTTAATATAGTGGAGGGAAACTGATGTTAGGTGATTTTCATTTATCTTTTAAATTTTTATTTTATTTTATAACAAGAGGATACTACCATGCCTGGCTAATTTTTTATTTTTTTATTATTTTTTTAAGTAGAGATTGGTTTTCGCCATGTTTCCCAGGCTGGTCTGGAACTCCTAGGCTCAAGTGATCTGCCTACCTCAGCCTCACAAAGTGCTGGCTGGAATTACAGGCATGAGCCACTGAGTCTGGCCCTAAATTTTTTTTTTTTTTTTTTTTAAAGAAACAAAACCTGCCGGGTTCGGTGGCTCCCACCTGTAATCCCAGCACTTTGGGAGGCTGAGGCTTGCAGATCACCTGAGGTCAGGAGTTCAGGACTAGCCTGGCCAACATGGTGAAACACCATCTCTACTAAAAATACAAAAATTATCTGGGCGTGGTGGTAGGTGCCAGAAACTCTGTACCTACTAAACAATAATTCCCCATTCCTCAGCCATTCCCTCCCAGTCCCTGGTAAATACCATTCTACTTTCTGTCTCTGATTTTGACTCCGCTAAGTATCTTATTTAAGTAGAATTCTGTAGTATTTGTCTTTTTTTTACTGGCTTATTTCACTTAGCATAATGTCCTCAAGGTTCATTCATTGTGGCATGTGTCAGACTTTCCTTTTTAAGGCCGAATAATATTTCATTGTATGTATATACCACATTTTGCTTATCCCTTTGTCAGTGGACACTTGGGTTGCTTCCATGTTTTAACTGTTGTGAACACCTATGAACATGGGTGTACAAATACCCCTTTGAGACCCTGCTGTAAATTATTTTGGGTGTATACCCAGAAGTGGAATTGCTGGGTCATGTGATAAGTCTATTTTTAATTTTTTGAGGAGCTGCCATACTGTTTTCTATAGTGGCTTTGCCGTTTTACATTCCCATCAACAGCATACAAGGGTTCTAGTTTCTCTACATGCTAGGATACTTTTTCCATAGACACAAATTAAACTTCTTTTAGGCCTGGGTTTCTCAATCTTAGCATTATTGACATTTTAGATTGTATACTTGTTGTGGGTATATATCCTATACATCGTAGGATGTTTTGTAGCATCCCTGGCCAGTAGCACTCCTCCAGTCATGACAATCAAAAATATTTCCAACCACCACCAAGTGTTCCCCAGAATGGGGCAAAATTGACCCAGTTGAGAACCACTACCTTTAAGCAAGCAAAACCTAATAATTAGGATCTGTGAGGCCCCATCACTGTAATCTGGGATTAACAGTTTTTAGCTTTAATTTACTCTTGACAGTTGAGTTGGCTTTAGTTTCATAGACAATGCAGAGAATCTGATGCACATTTAGGAATGTCTGACTTTGATCAGCCTCTGAAAAAGAACAGAACAAACTAGAAATGTTAGCTTAAAAAGTAGGTTCTTGGTATTATCCAGCCACATAAGTTTTAGGTGTAAAAGGATGTACATACAAAGGGTATCAACTTGTATTTATGGATTTTAATATATCACAGTTTATAAATAATTCAGTATCAACTTTGGGAAAATATTGTGGCTCCCTTTTATAACTTCCTAATATTATGTATCATGATGTTATGCTAATACTTAGCTACTAGTGTAAAAACCACTCGTAGAACTGAAATGTATGTCATAATTTTAGAAATATCCTCCAGTCAGAAACTGAGAAATTAACTTCACATTGCCTCGAGTGGGACAGGAAACTTGAATTGGACATTCCAGATGATGGTGAGGCAACATTTGTATTTTTTGTTTGCTTTGTTTCTTTTACTATGGTTACGTTTATCTGAAACATGAAAATATAGCATTGCCTAACTTTATAGTTTCATTATTATTCAAAGTAGCAAGAATTATTTCTTTTTTAACTTGATGTCTACAATAAAGTAGCAAGTGTTTTTCATATCTCAACATATGTTCTCTAACATCTGTGCTAAAATGGTATATAACTTAAAAGATGTAAGTATTTAGAATATTGACTGTCATTCCTTTGACTTAGACATTTTTCTAACCAACCAAACAAGTAACAGTGAATATTATTAGCTTTTTTAATATGACTTTATGGGTGATATCAATATCTGATATTGTTTACACAAAAATATACTCTGAATGAAAATTACCTAAATCAATATGGAAAAGATTTTCTGAAGAGTTTCTTAATCTGATTTATTTGGGGAAGCTGTTTAGAAAAAATTATGTGCTGTCAGTATGAAGTCCTTCTTAGATAATCATTTGCAGTGAGTTGTTTGACGTTGAGTTTTGTTTTGTTTTTAATTTATTTATTATTATTTTTTTAAGATGAGTGTTGCTCTTGTTGTCCAGGCTGGAGTGCAATGGTGCCATTTCGGCTCCCTGCAACCTCCGCCTCCTGGGTTCAAGCGATTCTCCTGCCTCAGCCTCCCAAGTGGCTGGGATTATAGGTGTCTGCCACCAGGCCCAGCTGATTTTTGTATTTTTAGTAGGGATGGGGTTTCACCATGTTGGCCAGGCTAGTCTCGAACTCCTGACCTCAGGTGAGCTGCCCACCTTGGCCTCCCAAAGTGCTGGGATTGCAGGCATGAGCCACCACGCCCGCAGGCATGTGCCACCACACTGGCTGATGTTGAGTTCTTATAAAGTACAAGAAGAAGTAGAATGCTATTTAGTATATAGCAATACGTATGAGAAAATATTGTTAATTTTGAGCAGGAATTGAAGCAAATAGTTAATACTCGTATTTGTATGACAAAGTTTTGTGGTAGATATTTTTTGTTTTGCTTAACAACCTGTAGGCCCTAGAATGTTTGGAGTGAAGTCTTATCAGTGGGCTGACTTACAATGAATGTCCTGTTTTGTCCTTTAATTTTAAAAAACCTCTTATTTCCTTCAGCTAAAGATCTTATTCGCACAGCAGTTGGTCAAACAAGACTCCTTATGAAGGAAAGGTTCAAACAGTTCGAAGGACTGGTTGATGATTGTGAATATAAACGAGGTATAAAGGAGACTACCTGTACAGATCTGGATGGATTTTGGGATATGGTTAGTTTTCAGGTATGTGGTTCAATATTTCAAATATATTAACTTTGGACTTTTTTTTTTTTTTTTTTTTTTTTAGGTAGCAGGAGTAAAATGGGGTAATAGTAGCTGCTTAGGTACCTGTAATATTAAATGAGATGTTATAAAGCACTTTTATAAACTGTAAAACATGATCTAAATTTTATGACTAATGTCCTCTTCTCCCGTATATTCTCAGGATAATTTCTTTTTTTTTTTTTTTTTTTTGAGACAGAGTCTCACTCTGTCGCCCAGGTTGGAGTGCAGTGGCGTGATCTCGGCTCACTGCCGGCTCTGCCCCCGGGTTCATGCCATTCTCTTGCCTCAGCCTCCTGAGTAGCTGGGACTACAGGCGCCTGCCACCTCACCTGGCTAATTTTTTGTATTTTTAGTAGAGATAGAGTTTCACCATGTTAGCCAGGATGGTCTCGATCTTCTGACCTTGTGATCCACCCACCTTGGCCTCCCAAAGTGCTAGGATTACAGGCATGAGCCACCGCGCCCGGCCAGGATAATTTCTATATAGGTTGCAAACTGAAATTATTTTCAACTCTTTAATAGTCTATAATGATTCGACCTGTGAGAAATGAGTCAACTGGCCTTTGGTAGTTGAGTTCAGCTAACAGTTACTGAGTTCCTGTTGTGTGCCTGTATTGTATTAATCTCTTATTGTATTAGGAGTATTGTATTAGGAGTTGATAAAATAGTGCATTCCCTGTCCCAGAGGAGTTTGTAATTTGATTAGTGACTGAGATACAAAATTTAATTCTAACGTAGAAAGTGCTGTGATAGAAGAAATTACTAGGAAGATCAGTTAAAGTATGGGGGAAGATGACTCTAGCTTTTTGAACTTATTTTAGAAATAACCATATAAAATAGCATTTCAAGAACCAACAGCCAACAATAGACATCGAAAAAAGCTTCAAACCTAAAAGAAAAAGGCCAAAGCAAACATCTAGGAAGAAAGCTATTTGGATGGACTTTTAAATGCAAGTATTCATATTCTCAAAGAGACCAGACATTTCATCTGTCAAGTAAAAATACCTGTTAAAAAAAGAACATTCAGAGAATAAATAGCTCTTTGAAGTTAAGCAATATGAGAACAGAAATGTAAGATACAGTAGGTAGAATATGAAGTTAAGGAAATCTCAGACAGGCACAGTGGCTCAAGCCTGTAATCCTAGCACTTCGGGAGGCTGAGATGGGAGGATCACTTGAGCCCAGGAGTTCAAGACCAGCCTGCGCAACATAGTGAGAGCCCATCTCTACAGAAAATAAACTTAGCCAGGCATGGTTGCACGTGCCTGTAGTACAAGCTGTAAGACGGAAGAGATTAGATAAGAAAATTACATGGACCAGTCCAGGAAATATAGCCAAATTATAGGAATTCCAGAAAAAGAGAACAGAAAAAAAAAATTGGGGAGCAAGTGAACAATGAAGGAGCCTGTTGAGTGTTTAGCACTGAGTAGACCCACAGCAACTTACATGATTAAATACTGTTATATAACTCTGGGATAAAGAGGGTAGGCTAAAGCATCCAGGGAAAGAAAACAAATTTTATACAAAGCATCAAGGGTTAGAGTAGCATTGATCTCTCAACAGCAATATTATGAACTAGAACAATACTCTGAAAATTCTGAGGGAAATTAACTTCCAACCTGGAGTTCTATACCGAACCAATCAAGCATGAGGGTAGAAAGGAACTTTTCAGACACACAAGAGCTCAAAGTTCACCTCCTTCCATGTACCCTTTCTCAGGAAAATGAGAATGTCCCTCACAAAGATGAGAGAGTTACCCAAGAAAAGAGGAGAGTGGGCTCCATTCCCAGAAAGAGGCGAGACCCTGTCTCAACCAAACCAAAACCCTGAGCAAACAAAAAGCAAAACAATTATTAAGTCTAAAGAAAACGTTGTGAGGAAGGAAACGGGATCTTAGCAGCTATATGACCCAGACATGAATAGTGTTTATGTAGTCATAATTAAGCATTACTTTATGATCAGTTTTTATATATTTACCAGTTTTCATAATAGTTGGTTCACTAGCCCCCTTCAATTCTGATTGTTTGATTCTGTGGCGATTTTTGTATCATTATTAGTTGCAGATTTAAAAGTATGATATGTTTACATTGTTTATAGTCTTTTTTTTTTTTTTTTTTTTTTGAGACAGAGTCTTGCTTTGTCACCCAGGCTGGAGACCGGTGGCGTGATCTTGGCTCACTGTAACCTCTGCCTCCTGGGTTCAAGCGATTCTCCTGCCTCAGCCTCCCGAGTAGCTGGGATTACAGGTGCCCACCACCACGTCAGGCTAATTTTTGTATTTTTAGTAGAGATGGGGTTCACCATGTTGGTCAGGCTTGTCTTAAACTCCTGACCTCAAGTGACCTGCCTGCCTCGGCCCCCAAAGTGCTGGGATTACAGGTGTGAGCCACCATGCCCAGCCTATAGTCATTATCTTGACTGATGATCATTTCCCAGCTTTGGCTTAGTGGGAACCGCTTCAAGTTGGCCATTGGGGCACTTTTTTTTTTTTTTTTTTTTTTAAACACAAAAGAGCTATATGAGGTATAATTTACATATGATAAAATTTATTCATTTGAAATGTACAGTTCAATCATTTTTAGTAAATTTACAGAGTTGTGCAACCATCACCACAATCCAAATTTAAAATATATATATATATATATATATTTTTTTTTTTTTTTTTTGAGATGGAGTTTCACTCTTGTTGCCCAGACTGGAGTGCAATGGCACAATCTCGGTTTACTGCAACCTCCGCCTCCTAAGTTCAAGCGATTCTCCTGCCTCAGTCTCCCAAGTAGCTGGGATTACAGTCATGTGCCACCGTGCCTGGCTAATTTTGTATTTTTAGTAGAGACGGGGTTTCACCATGTTGGTCAGGCTGGTCTTGAACTCCTGACTTCAAGTGATCCACCTGCCTCGACCTCCCAAAGTGCTGGGATTACAGGTGTGAGCCAGTACACCCAGCCAGAACATTTTCATCAGTATAAAAAGATGTCTCCTGCCTGTTTGCAGTCAATCCCCATTTCTACTCCTAGACCCAGGCAACCATTAATCTACTTACTGTCTCTGTAAATTTGCCTTTTTTGGGGTATTTCATATAAATAGAATCATACATTATGGTGGTCTTTTGCATCTGGCTTCTTTCACTTAGCATCTTTTTGAGTTTTATCCATATTGTAGCTTGCCTTGTGTACTTCACGCCTTTTTATTGCTGAGTAGTATTCCATTGTATGGATATATCACTATTCACCAGTTGATGGTCATTTAAATTGCTTCCACTTTTTGGGGATTATGAATAACCTATGAATATTTCCACACAAATCTTAGTGTGGATGTATCTTTTTAAATTTCTCTTGGGCAGATACCTAGATATTGGTAGGTCATATTGTAAATTTATGTTTAACTTTTTAAGAAACTGCCCAAACTATTTTCCTAAGTGATTATACCATTTTACAGTCCCACCAACAATGTATGAGTGTTCTGTTTTTCGACATCCTCACTAATACTTGTTATTGTCTTTTTTATTATAGTTGTCCCCCCTTATCAGCAGTCTTGCTTTCTGTGGTTTTAGTTACCTGAGGTATAGTACAATAAGATATTTGGCAGGGAGGAGAGACCACATGCACATAACTTATTACGGAATATTGTTATAATTGTTCTATTTTATTGTTGATTATCATTGCTAATCTCTATGCTTAATTTATAAATGAAACTTTATCATAGGTACATATGAATAGGAAAAAACATATATATAGGGTTCAGTACTATCTGCATTTCAGGCATCCCCTGGGAGTCATGGAACAGATTCCTTGAAGATAAGGGGGAACTGTTGCATAGCCATCCTAGTGGGTATGAGGTATCTCATTGTAGGGTTTTTTTGTTTTTTTGTGTGTTTGTTTTTTGAGTTAGGGTCTCGCTCTGTCAACCGAGGCTGGAGTGCATTGGCACAATCTCACCTCACTGCAACCTCCACTTCCTGGGCTCAAACAACCCTCCTGCTTCAGCCTCCCAAGTAGCTGAGACTACAGGCATGTGCCACCACGACTGGCTAATTTTTGTATTTTTTTGTAGAGGTGGGGTCTCATCATGTTACCCAGGTGGCCAGGTCTTACTCCTGAGCTCAAGCGATCCACCCTCCTCAGCCTCCCAAAGTGCTAGAATTACAGGTGTCACTATGCCTGACCTCACTGTAGTTTTGATTTGAATTTCTCTAATGAGTAATGATATTAAGTATCTTTTTGTGAGCTTATTCGCCATTCATGTATCTTCTACTGAGATATCTGTGTAAATCTTTTGCACCCATTTTTAAATTTGATTGTCTTTATTATTGAGTTTTAAGTATTCTTTATGTATTCTGGATAAAAGTCCCTTATGAGAAATATTATTTGCAAATATTCTTTGAGTTTGTAGCTCGACTTTTAATCCTCTTAATGGCATCTTTTGAAGTGCAAAATTTGTATTTTAAAGTAAAATTTATCAAATTTCTCCTTTTCTTTTTTTTTTGAGACGGAGTCTCACTCTGTCACCCAGGCTAGAGTGCAGTGGCATGATCTCGGCTCACTGCAGCCTCTGCCTTCCGGGTTCAAGCAATTCTCGAATTCTCATGCCTCAGCCTCCTGAATAGCTGGGATTACAGGCGCATGCCACCATGCCTGGCTAATTTTTGTATTTTTAGTAGAGATGAGGTTTCACCATGTTGGCCGGGCTGGTCTTCAACTCCTGACCTCAAGTGAGCCACCCGCCTTGGCCTCCCAAAGTGCTGGGATTACAGGGGTGTGCCACCATGCCTGGCCAGTTTTTTTTTTTTTTTCTTTCTTTTATGTTGTGATTTTGACACCATGTGTAAGAACTCTTACCTAACCACAAGTCACAAAGATTTTCTCCTGTGTTTTCTTCTAACAGTCTTACGGTTTTAGTACTTACAGTTAAGTCTGATCCATTTAGTTAGTTTTTGTATATGGTATGAGATTGTGAGTCCAAATTCATCTTTTTGCTTATGGATAACCAATTTTCCCAGCACTGTTTGTTGAAAAGACTGTCTTTTCCCCACTGAATTGTATTGGCACCTTTGTTGAAAATCAGTTGGTCATGAGTGTAATTCTGAGTTATTTTGACATTTACTTTTTATTTTTTTCCTTTGAGATGGGGTCTTGCCTTGTTGCCCAGGCTAGTCTTGACCTTCTGAGTTCAAGCAATCCCCCTGCCTCAGCCTCCCAAGTAGCTTGGATTATAGGCATATGCCACAGTGCCCAGAGACATTTACATATTTTTAAGGGAGAGCAAAGAGGATATGTGTGTATAAGTGCGTAGCATGGAGACTAAAAGCATGATTACCAAACTGTTGTCAGTGGCTCTTTATAGGAGACCGGAAGTATCAAAAAGATGGGAATTATATTTCCATCCTATTAAATATACTTGTATCTTTTAAAATGAGATTATGTCAAGAAAATGAGAAGACAAGGCACAGATTGGGAGAAAATATTTGCAAAAGATGTATCTGATAAAAGACGGTTACCCAAAAGATACAAAGAGCTCTTAAAACCCAGCAATAATGAAACGAACAACCCAATTAAAAATGGGCAAAAGACCTGAACAGTTACCTCACCATAGAAGATATAAAGATGGCAAATACGCATATGAAAATATGCTCAACATCATATGTCATTAGGGAACTACAAATCAAAACAACAGTGAGATACTACCACATACCTACTAGGGAACAGTGAAAATTCAAAACACTGCCAACAGCAAATGCTGGGGAGGGCATGGAGCGATACGAACTTTCCATTCATTGCCTATGGGAATGCAAAATGTTATATCCACTTTAGAAGACAGTTTGGCAGTCACTCGCAAAACTAAACATACTCCTACCATACGATCTAGCAATTGCGCTCCAAATGAGTTGAAAGCTTATGTCCATATAAAAACCTGCACACGGATGTTTTTAGCAATATAGCAGCTTTATTCATAATTGCCAAAACATGGAAGCAACCAAGATGTCCTTCAGTGGAGGAATGGATAAATAAAAAAAAAAATTAGATTGTGCAATTTAGGAAACAACATTTAGGATGTCTTTTCTACCATTTTAGCATTTTAGTCAAAAATAATCTAGGAGAGTTATTCATATATGATATTCTTTACGTAGATTTTGGAGGTTTGTAAGACAAAAAATAATGAAAAACTTTACCATAAAAATTATTTGAACACTAAGTTGAGAATAACTCAGTCCAGTTTTAATAACTCATCATTTCTGAACCACTATTTTTAATTTTTTTTAGTCTTCAGCTCATTTGTTTATAACTTTAATATGACTAGCATTAATCTGGTAAACTTGTGCTTTATTAACAGATAGAAGATGTGATCCACAAATTCAACAATCTGATCAAACTTGAGGAATCTGGGTGGCAAGTCAATAATAATATGAATCATAATATGAACAAAAATGTCTTTAGGGTAAGTTTGTGGGTTTTATATCTAAATTTTTTTTTTTTTAGTTAAGGAACTTATACATACATCCAAATTTCTAATATAGATTCTTCTATTTCTTGTTTTTAAGTTTTAAAAACATTTAGGTTCAGATTTCTCATCATTTTACAAAGTTAAGTCTGTATACTACTTACAGTGTACTGATCGCCTTTGAAGAAAGAGCAAGGAAATCGATCAACATAAAATTTAGGATAGTTGTGTCTAGAGAGAAGAAAGGAGGGGCTGTGATTGAATTAGGGTACCCAGAGGGCTTCTGAGTTACCACATAGTGGATATATGAGTGTTGGTTTTCTTCTTCTTTTTTTTTTTTTTGAGATGGAGTCCCGCTCTGTCACCAAGGCTGCAGTACTGTGGCGTGATCTCAGCTCACTGCCAGCTCCGCCTCCTGGGTTCACGCCATTCTCCTGCCTCAGCCTCCCAAGTAGCTGGGAATACAGGCGCCCACCACCACACCTGGCTAATTTTTTGTATTTTTAGTAGAGACGGGGTTTCACTGTGTTAGCCAGGATGGTCTCCATCTCCTGACCTCATGATCCGCCCGCCTTGGCCTCCCAAAGTGCTGGGATTACAGGCATGAGCCACCGCGCCCGGCCTAAAGGTTTTATTCTTTAAACTGTATTTACACATTTTGTTGTAATAATAATAGTAGTAGGTAATTTATATAATGCTTAGTATGTGTCAAATATTATTCCAAGTACTTTATATATATTAACTTAATCCTTACAACAGTCGTATGAAATGGATGCTGTTATTCTTGTGCTTTGTTAACATGATAGATTTTGTTCTTGTTTCTAGTAATTATCTTTCTAGTAATGTTTTTGAATTCAAAGTTTTTGGTTTGGGTGGACACTTTTCAAACTAAGCATTGTCAGTTTTTCTTTATGATATGAGAAAAATGACTAGTTATAAACTCGGGTTGTCTAGATTGGTATTTTATTATACTATGTAATCCAAATAAAAACTGTCTTGAATCCTATCTTAAGAGTTTAACTTGTTAAAGTATTGTTTTTTAAACCTTATTTAAAAAAAATTTTTTTTTTTTTTTTGAGACAGGGTTTGTTTGGCTCTTGTTGCCCAGGCTGGAGTGCAGTGGCGTGACCTTGGTTCACCACAACCTCCGCCTCCTGAGTTCAAGTGATTCTCCTGCCTCAGCCTCCAAAGTTCTGGGATTACAGGCATGAGCCACTGCACTCGGCCTTAAAAAATATTTTACTAGGCCAGGCGCAGTGGTTCACATCTGTAATCCCAGCACTTTGGGCGGCTGAGGCGGGCAGATCTCCTGAGGTCAGGAGTTCGAGACCAGCCTGACCATCATGGAGAAACCCTGTCTCTACTAAAAATACAAAAATTATTTGTATTTTTTATACAAATAATACAAAACTTTGTATTATTTACACCTCGCTGGACGAGGTGGCGCATGCCTGTAATCCCAGCTACTCAGGAGGCTGAGGCAGGAGAATCACTTGACCCTGGGAGGCAGAGGTTATGGTGAGCTGAGATCACGCCATTGCATTCCAGCTTGGGCAACAAGAGCAAAACTCAGTCTCAAAAAAAAAAAAAAAAAAAAAAAAAAAAAAAATTTACTAATAAAGTCTCATGACAAGGACCCTGAGAACAGTGACTAAATTGATTGGTTTTCAAAACGACTAAATAGTGAAGGATGCTACTTCATTATTAAAGCTACTGTGGGTATTTCTTGTTAAGGATTTAGTCCTGGAAATATTAATATCATCAGTGATGCGGATCATGGCTATGTCCTATAGAGATTTGTAATTCTTCCTGTTATCACCAGGTGTCTCTCTCCTACTTTATTTTATAGGCTACCGTTAAGATTATCAAACAAAGTAAAGCTAATCTTTTATACTATACTTGGATACCACTCCCTACTACTTCTTATTTATTAATCCTTCATTCCATCAGTTAGTCTTGTTTTCCTTTCCTCCCTTTTTTCCATCAGTCTTTAAACATGTTTAAGTGTCTTATCATTGCTTACATTAAAACAAAGAAACCTGTGGTGTCTGCTTCTCCCTTTAATTACTTGTACCCTCTGATTTTTCTCTTTCTATCCAGTCACTGACAAGCATCCTAAAATGTTGTCTATACTCTACTATTTTTGTTCGTTTATTTCTCCAACTCACTGCAATTCAGTTTTACCCCCTCTATAACTTTAGAATAGTTATCTAAATTATTAATCCACTAGTTGCTTAAGTTATTAGTCACTTAATTTTAAAATCTAACTCTTCTAGGCCAGGTGTGGTGGCTCAAGCCTGTAATCCCAGCACTTTGGGAGGCTGAGGCAGGCAGATCACCTGAGGTCAGTTCGAGACCAGCCTGGCCAGCATGGTGTACCCTGTCTCTACTAAAATTAAAAAATTAGCCAGGCATGGTGGCGGGCGCCTGTAATCCCAGCTACTCAGGAGGCTGGGGTAGGAGAATCACTTGAACCTGGGAGGCAGAGGTTACATTTAACCGAGATGATGCCACTGCACTCCAGCCTGGGCGACAGATCAAGACTCTGTCAAAAATAAAAATTAAAAAAATAATAATAAATAAATCTAACCTTTCTGCAGTATTAAATATGGTCTACTTTTTTTTTTTTTTTTTGAGTTAGAGTCTTGCTGTGTTGCCCAGGCTAGAGTACAGTGGTGCCATCTCGGCTCACTGCAACCTCTGCCTCCCAGGTTCAAGCTGTTCTCATGTCTCAGCCTCCCAAGTAGCTGGGATTACAGGCGTGTGCCACCACGCCAAGCTAATTTTTTTTCTTGTATTTTTATTTTTGTATTTTATTTATTTTTTGAGATGGGGTCTAGCTCTGTGGCCCAGGCTGGAGTGCAGTGGCACAATCTTGGCTCACTGTAACCTCTGCTTCCCAGGTTCAAGCGATCTCCCACCTCAGCCTCCTGAGTAGCTGGGACTACAGGCATGTGCCACCATGCCCAGCTAATTTTTTGTATTTTTAGTGGAGCTGGTGTTTCTCCATGTTGGCCGGGCTGGTCTGGAACTCCTGGCCTCAAGTGATTCGCCTGCCTCAGCCTCCCAAAGTGCTGGGATTACAGGCGTGAGTCACTGTACCTGGCCTACTTCCTTGTTTTTGAAATTATATTTCCTTTCTTCTTCTTTGCCTATTCTTCAGTCATGTTTGCATATTTGTTTTCCATTTATACCTTAAATGTTTTTGATATTTAGAATTCCTACCTCTACTCTCTTCTTTCCTTCCGTAATTTTCCTGTGCAATCTTACCCAACCTGTGATGATTCTCAAGTCTGTATTGCAGACCACACTTACTAAGCTCTAATTCTATATATCATGACTCTATATACCTTAAAAATCAATATATCCCAAACTGACAGCATCTCCACACACACCGCTGTTGCCCTGTCTCATAATGCTGTTACCATCCCACCAGGTGTTCAAGATAGAAGTCTCAATATCTCTTTTGGTCCTTTGCTTGCTTTATTTCACCATCTCCACCCCACACACATCCAATAGATGAGTAAGTCCTCTCAATTCTACCTTTCAAATATTTCTTGAATCTGTCCACTTTTTTCATCTCTTACTCCTTAGTCTGAGTGATCTTTCTAAAACACCAGCTTGGTAATGTTAATCTTCTGCTTAAAAATCACCAATAACTCTCTATTCCCTTGTCCTCTGTATAAATGTGACTTTCTTAAGACCATTACATGCAGGTGCTTTTATTATAATCTAGCTATTGTTTAACTCCATTTTGCTTTGTTTCATTTCTGCTTTGGAAACATCACTCTAGCCCTTGCCTCACCCCATCTTTTAGTTTGATGAAATATGGTTTCAGCATAGGTGCTACTTCCTACAACCTTTCCTGATGTCTGAAGATTGGTTTAGGTGTCATCCTTATTTATTTTCTTTTAATGTTTTACTTTTTTTCTTTTTTTATTTACTTTTTTTCTTTTTTCTTTTTTTTGGGGGGCTGTCATGGTTATAATCTAAAGGATGTCCCTTAAATTTATTTCTAACAGGACATTTATCCTTCTTACTGTCCTTCCCAGATCTTCTACTAAGCTGCAAAACTCCTTGAGGGCAGCAACTCTGTCCTTTACCTTTTTACCTTTTAGCACATACTAGGAACTTGATAAATATATGATGAATGTGAAATATTTTATGTATACTTTATTTTTAAAAATTAAATTTTTAAGTGATGAATTTGTGTTTGTTGTGTGTTTTTCTTATACGATGGTAATGGGCAGCTTTACTATATGTTAGTTTCTCTTTGCAGAAAAAAGTTGTCTCAGGTATAGCGAGTAAACCAAAACAGGATGATGCTGGAAGAATTGCAGCGAGAAATCGCCTAGCTGCCATAAAAAATGCAATGAGAGAGAGAATTAGGCAGGAAGAATGTGCTGAAACAGCAGCCTCTGTGATACCAAAGGAAGTTGATAAAATAGTGTTTGATGCTGGATTTTTCAGAGTTGAAAGTCCTGTTAAATCATTCTCAGGTTAGTTGTTTTTGTTTTTTTGTTTTTTTTGTTTTTCCCGAGACTACTTAAGAGAAATATTTGGGATAGATGGGGGCTTGTGTAAGGTGAAAAATAGTTCTTATATGAAGAGACGTAAGTTTTTCTGTGATTTTTAGAAAATAGACTATGCTCGCTCACAAACACATGTAAATCACAGTTTGATGGGTATGATCAGATTAGTTTAAGTGTGATATGTCTTCTTAGATTGCTTTTCTACTTTCTAAGTGATTTCACATCTGTAATGTAATTACCATGTAACCCTACAGTCTATGAGAAAGGTCACAGGATCCCAAGAGGTAAGAGAAATGACGGAAGCATGAAGAAGTAAACTGATTTTCTTCAGGTCAGTTAGAAGTTTGGTTAGAATTTATAATGCAAAGGAAACTTGAGCATCCAGCTATCACACTTGTCTAGCTGTGCTTTAAAATGAAGCTTATGTGCTGTGTGTATTGGTTCATGCCTATAATCCCAGTACTTTGAGAGACCAAGGCAGGAGGATCACTTGAAGCTAAGAGTTTGAGACCAGCCTGGGCAATTTAGTGAGATCCCCTCTCTACAAAAAAATAAAATATTAACCGAGCCTGGCAGTACATGCCTGTAGTCCCACCTACTCGGGAGGCTGGGGCAGGAGGATCACTTGAGCCCAGGAGTTCAAGGTTACAGCGAGCTTTGATTGTGCCCCTGCACTCTAGCCTGAGTGACAGAGCAAGACTCCATCTCTAAAAAATAAAAGGAAGTTTATGCAAAGTGGATTTGGTTTTATTTGCATTTGTATTAAAACTTTTGCTCAGATCTTTTTGAAAGTCAGTAAACGTACTAATTTTCCAGTTTAAAAATATTCCATTAAAAGCAGTTTTTAATACTTCAGGAAATCTTTTTTTATGATTTTTAACTGTATTTGTCAATAGCTTTTTTTTCCACAGACTGTTTTTCTTGAATTGAATTTATCTCAATTGAAATTATTTATTTATAAGCCATAGATGTCCACCAGGAAGTTTTTTCAAAGTAAACGTAAATTGTTCTCTAATAACCTGCTATCTGATATTTATAGTGATCCTCAAGTATATTATTATAATCTTGGTAGTTTAGGTGTCAAATCTGGTGCACTTTTGTTTGTTTCCTTTAAGCAGCTACACTCCCTGGATACCCAGGAATCTCCTACTACTGCTAATAACATGGCCCCATTCTACTACTTGTCAAGGATCTTCGTGGTTTTTACAGCTATAAGCTCGTCATTCTGTTCTTTCATATACTCAACTCAGTCCTTATAGATAGGGAGATTAAGGTTTATGGCAAAAATTGGTCATTTAAAATTGAGTTTTAGTTACAGAGCACATAGTTTATATGAGGCTAATTACAAAACAGTAGTCCCTGAAGAAGCCCTTCTCATTCCATTTGCCAATCCCTAGAAGCAACTACTTTCAATTCTTACCGGAGTCTTTTGCACTTACTGGAGTCTTACTGGAGTTTTGTTGTTTACCACCATCTCTCTTGACAAGGTTTGATCTTTTTCAAAAACACATTTTTCTTCTGGTAGACTTTTTAATCTTTCTTTCCTGTACTTACTGTTTTCTTCTACTTCCTGGAGATTTCCTCAACTTTCATGCTAGCTATCATGCTTTTAATTCCCAAGAGCCCTTTCTTACTCTCCAAATGTTCATTTTATAACATTCTGCACTTGTTTCATCAGTATGTTGTTTTATCTTTCCAAGGATATTAATGATAGCTTTTACATTTTCTTCATCCACTATAGACAGTATTTGTTTCAGGGTACTTTCATCTAGTTGTTTTTGGTTTCTGTCTCTTGTATTAGAGGCTTTCCTCGGGAATCTGGTGATCTCTCACTGCCTGCACATGGTTAAGAATAGGGCACTAAAAAGCTGACTGGAAACTCTTTGCACATGGGTAGGACCTTTACTTTCGGGGCCCTACTGTTAGCAGGGCCATTATGCTGGGAACCTACACATCACTGCATTTAAGACTTTTCTCATAGTCTACTCAGATTCCCCAGAGAAGATGCTTTCCATCTGCTTCCTGGAAGGTATCATTCTGGCTGCCAGTCTTTCAGGAGCCATGTAGGGGAAGAAAGCTAAGTGTCTCAACACTTCATGTGTAAATATTCACTTATTTCCCTTATTTTCCGTGTAGTACCCCGTCTCTCAACTGTATCTGGTATCCTCTAAACCAGAGACCCTTCTGTTTTTGGTGATGGGGGTGGGTGATGACAGTTGCTCTGCTGTGCAGAATGAGGAAAGGAATCCGAGCTCTTCTTGTTTAAACCGACTTTGAGCCGGTCCTGCTGTGTTTAGCTCCATTTTCATCTCCACTTGCAGAGGTACTTGGAGCCACCAGTTCTTTTGAGGGGTTATGTGGTAGAAATTGGGTTGATTCTCGTTTTTCTTTTTTCTTTTTTTTTGAGGCGGAGTCTTACTCTATCGCCCAGGCTGGAGTGCAGTGGCACGATCTCAGCACACTGCAAGCTCCGCCTCCCAGGTTCACGCCATTCTCCTACCTCAGCCTCCCGAGTAGCTGGGACTACAGGCGCCCGCCACTACAGCCGGCTGATTTTTTTTGTATTTTTTTAGTAGAGACGGGGTTTTACCGTGTTAGCCAGGATGGTCTCGATCTCCTGACCTCATGATCCACCCGCCTCAGCCTCCCAAAGTGCTGGGATCACAGGCGTGAGCCACCGCACCTGGCCGATTCATTTTTCTTGATTGGTGGCTTAGAATTCGTTTTCTTGAATCTGCTAAGTCCCACTCAACAATCTACATTATAGCTTCCAAAATGTTGTTACTGTTGCTGTCTCTTCTTTAGTTTCCTTTGTCCTTGTAGAGTTCTGCTTTTTAAGATTATCTCTGTCCAGGCACGGTGGCTCACACCTGTAATCCCAGTACTTTGGGAGGCTGAGGCAGGTGGATCACCTGCGGTCAGGAGTTTGAGACCAGCCTGGCCAACATGGTGAAACCTCATCTTTATTAAAAATACAAAAAATTAGCCAGGCGTGGTGGCGGGTGCCTGTAATCCCAGGTACTCGGGAGGCTGAGGCAGGAGAATCGCTTGAACCCAGGAGGTGGAGGTTGCAGTGAGCCAAGTTCATGCCATTACACTCCAACCTGGGTGACAAGAATGAAACTCCATCTCTAAAAAACAAAAACAAAAAAAAAGGTTATCTCTGTTCAGGCCTGGCGCAGTGGCCCACACCTGTAATCCCAGCACTTTGGGAGTCTGAGGCAGGTGGATCACCTGAGGTCAGGAGTTCGAGACCAGCCTGGCCAACATGGTGAAACCTCATCTCTACTAAAAATATAACAATTAGCCAGGCGTGGTGGCATGCATCTGTAGTCCCAGCTACTGGGGAGGCTGAGACAGGAGAATCATTTGAGGCTGGGAGGCGGAGGTTGCAGTGAGCCAAGAGATCACACCACTGCACTCCAGCCTGGGTGACAGCGTGAGACTGTCTCAACAACAACAAAAAAATTATCTCTGTTCATGTAAAAGTAGTGGGATGTCAAAAGGAAGCAGCATCTAATATGCATTTAAATACTATCTTTAACAGAAAGTCCCAGGCATTTGTCTTTAACAGACATTATTTGACAGGAGACAGAGGCTAATTGATAGGATTTTCACCATATTGCTAGTTATAATGAAAAGCAAAAGAACTATTTGGTATTGAGGCGATTTCTCTCATCTTCTAGGACTTTCTGTCTCTTCTGAAGGCCCTTCTCAAAGACTTGGAACACCTAAGTCTGTCAGCAAAGCTGTATCTCAGAGTAGAAATGAGATGGGCCTTCCACGACAAACTACATCACCAGAAAATACGAGTCCTCAGAATACGAAAAGTGAACATGTGAAGAAGACTTTGTTTTTGAGTATTCCTGAAAGCAGGTATTTCTTTAACATGTTAATAAGAGTTTAACAGTTGCTGATACTAAATACCATTTCAGATTGCTAAGATGGTAACAGGTGCCAGACATATATTTTTAATAAATTTCATAATGACCCTGCAACATATAGGCAGTACTTCCTTTTTATAAATGAGGAAACTAAAGCTTAAGGTTTCAGGATACTAAATGGTCACGTTTAGATGGGTAAATTCTGTAGCACTAAGAAGAAAAGAAGCAATATGGTATCCTTTGGTGCTAAACATACTACAACTTTGGTGCTCAACAGTTCTGAGCTGAGAAGAGCTCTGTGACTTACTAGCTATGCAACTTTGGGGCAAGTAATTAATTCTCTTTAGCTTCACTTTCATCTACAAAGCAGCTGTGCTAAATGCCTCCCCAAGGTGGTTGAGAGATAGACACTTTTTACCAGCCTTTGTAGAAAGTACCTTGAGATTGTTGTCTTGACAGATGGCAGAGCATATTGAAGGGGGAGTTAATGTTTACTGAACAACTGTTATGGGCTAGATTGATTCTAGATTTTGTTTGTTTGGTGGAGTCTCACTCTGTTGCCTAGGCTGGAGTGCAGTGGTACGATCTCGGCTTACTGCAACCTCTGCCTCCTGGGTTCAAGCGATTCTTCTGCCTCAGCCTCCCGAGTAGCTAGGACTACAGACACACGCCACCATGCCCAGCTAATTTTTGTATTTTTAGTAGAGACAGGGTTTCACTGTGTTGGCCAGGATGGTCTCGAACTCTTGACCTCATGATCTGCCAGCCTTGGCCTCCCAAAGTGCTGAGATTACAGGCGTGAGCCACTGTGCCCGGCCTAGTTTGTATATCTTGTAGTTTACAATTGTTTGCTAAGAAGATTCATAATTGCATTTGAGTCATAAGTACTCTTTAAAAATGTTTTGGATTCCCCAAAACATCCTCAAAGGGCATCATACAAGTAAGCAACTTTGTGCAATAAAGGCAAAGTAAAGCTGGACACTAGAAAAATAGAGCATACCTTTTTAAAAAAGTAACTTGAAAGAAGTGGAAATAACTTTTTTTTTTTTTTGAGACAGAGTGTCACTCTGTTGCTGAGGCTGGAGTGCAGTGGCACGATCTCGGCTCACTGCAACCTCCGCCTCCCAGGTTCAAGTGATTCTCCTGCCTCAGCCTCCAAAGTAGCTGGGACTACAGGCGCGTGTCACCACACCCAGCTAATTTTTTGTATTTTTAGTAGAGGCGGGTTTTCACCATGTTAGCCAGGATGGTCTCAATCTCCTGACCTCGTGATCCACCCGCCGCTGCCTCCCAAGTGCTGGGATTACAGGCGCGAGCCAAGGCGCCTGGCCAAAACAGGTATTTCTAATAAGATACAAGCTAATAACTTCAGGATTAGAATACCTTGTATTCTAACTCAGTTATTGTCTAGCTGGAGTTAGCTACCTTTACTTGTTAACAAGCAACAGACTTAAGAACATTGTAACTCCTGTTCTGCTTTTTGAACTTTCAGATAAAATTATAGAAATAGTATGACTGAAGGCAAGTTTCTTAGCAGGTACCTGGATTAACAAGTAACAAATAAATGTAGCTAACTCCAGCTAGACAATAATTGAATTGTTGCTTCTATCTCCAGAAGTCACCTTCTTTTTGACTTTTCTTTAATATATAGCTCTGGATTTGGCTGAGATTCAGAGTATTGCTGGTAGAGCCACCTGAGCCTGACTGACCACCATGGTAACAGACTTGTGAGCTTTCTGGGGAAGAATACATTTAGTTTGTAAGGCCATCCCGCAGTAGCTATAGTCCAAAACTAATCTATCTGGATCAGGCCTGATCTTGCACCAGGCTCCATGTTTGATCCATTCCCTAAACTAATTGCCATCATAAAGGAAAGACTCAAAACACAAGTGAAACAATAACAATGTGTTTATGAGTGTAATGCTGCTTTTTTTCTTCTTTAGGAACAGCATGGAAGATGCTCAGTGTCCTGGATTACCAGATTTAATTGAAGAAAACCATGTAAGTACAATTCCAGTGTGGTTAGATAGCCCAGTATGTCATATGTAGAAAGTAACTTCGTAAAGCATCTCCAGAATTTCCATTGGAAATCTAAATCAGTCATATAGAATGGTAGTTCTTGTTTCAATGACATTTGGGTCGTTTAAAACCATAGTGTCATTTTGTATTCTTCAACTCATATCAGAATGAATATGGAACCAGTGAACTAGAGCAGAAATCAGCAAACTTTGGCCCCTGTTTTTAGAAATCATATTTTATTGTAATAGCCACACATTTCTTTATGTATTCTATCTGGCTGCTTTTGCAATACAGTGGTAGAGTTGCGTACTTATGACAGAGACCCTGTGACTCACAAACCTAAAATATTTACTATTTGGTCTTTTACAGAAAATGTTTGCCATTCCCTGAGCTAGATAGAGTATAGGTACTTGCTGAGAAACTTGCCTTCAATCATACTATTTCTATAATATTATCTGAACTAATTGTTGAAGAAGCAGGATAGTAGGATTTATAATGTTCTTAAGCCTGTGTCCGGGATGTCATCCTTCTGTTTTTCTTGTATTTAATAGCAACAAGACTTTTAAAATTTGTTCCAAGTAATTAAATTGATAATTAAATATCCCATTTTTACTTCCAGGTTGTAAATAAGACAGACTTGAAGGTGGATTGTTTACCCAGTGAGAGAATGAGTTTTCCTCTTCTTGCTGGTGGAGTAGCAGATGATATTAATACTAACAAAAAAGAAGAAATTTCAGATGTTGTGGAAGGAATGGAACTGAATTCTTCAATTACATCACAGGATGTTTTGATGAGTAGCCCTGAAAAAAATACAGCTTCACAAAATAGCATCTTAGAAGAAGGGGAAACTAAAATTTCTCAGTCAGGTGAGATATTTAAAATATATTTAAATGAGAATTTATTAAAGAAATGAACTTGGATTAAGGTATAAATTATCCTATAAGGTCCGTTTTACGTTAGATCTAACTATTTAGGATCCTTCATTGTTAGTGAAGACCCTGAATTAGAAAAATTCCCTCAAGCTTTTTTTTTCTATTTTTTTGAGATGGAGTCTCACTCTGTTGCCCAGGCTGGAGTGCAGTTGCGTGATCTCAGCTCACTGCAACCTCCACCTCCCAGGTTGAGGCGATTCTCCTACCCATGTACCACCACGCCTAGCTAATTTTTTTATTTTTAGTAGAGACAGAGTTTCACCACATTAGCCAGCCTGGGCTTTTTTTTAGTTCTCCTTCTTTTCAACACATATCCCCAAGTCTTTCTTCAAAATATCCTATTTTTCTTCCCTACTGCCTAGTTCTACCTATATTGTTGTGATGGTTCTGCAATAGGAAATGGCTCCTATATTTTTGTTATAATGTGTGCCAGTTTCACCTGCTATTTTCATCAGTTAGTCTGTAGCTGGTCTAACTGGGGCCTATGGTAAAACAAAAGGTTTTAACCTTGGCCAGACATTTAATGTCCTCCAGCTGTTCTTCATCAGCATCTCCTGGGTACCTTTAATATTACAAGCATGAGATTTGTTTACAGAAGACTCCTTTTATACCAAAGTTAAGGACAAGAATTTAACCAAGAAATTTAACTACTTTCAAAAAACATCATAACATAAAATGGTCTATATTTTTGTCTTAGCATTTGATATGTGGAACTTTTCATATATTTCAAGGCTTTGTCCATTTCTGACAGCCCTTGAATGTGAGAATTTTTTTTTTTTTTTTTTTTTTTTTTTTTTTTGGAGATGGAGTCTCGCTCTGTCGCCCAGCCTGGAGTGCAATGGCGTGACTTCGGCTCACTGTAAGCTCCTCCTGCCAGGTTCACGCCATTCTCCTGCCTCAGCCTCCCGAGTAGCTGGGACTACAGGCGCCCGCCACCACGCCCGGCTCATTTTTTTGTTGTTGTTATTTTTAGTAGAGACGGGGTTTCACCGTGTTAGCCAGGATGGTCTTGATCTCCTGACCTCGTGATCCACCCGCCTTGGCCTCCCAAAGTGCTGGGATTACAGGCGGGAGCCACCACTCCTGGCGAATGTGAGAATATTCTTTAAAAAGTTTTTTTTGTTTGTTTTTCAGACCTATTTGATAATAAAAGTCTCACTACTGAATGCCACCTTCTTGATTCAGTAAGTTTTCCAACTTGACAAGTCCCTTTATATTCTAGATTTGTTTTATAAAATGAATATTGCTTTTCTATTTGTGTACAAGGCTTAAAATGTATATCTTGTCATTGTTTTGCTTACTCACTATTCATTTTTCACAGAATGAAAAATTTGGTGTTTATATACTTTAAAATATAGTATGTTTTAATATTAACCCTGAAGATAAGTTTCTCTATATGGTTTTTCTATCAAATTTGCTCTGACAAACTGGGTACTTGAATATCTGAATATATTTCTAAGTGATTCAAGAAAAATATAAGGCAAAGTTTCTGCCCTTCTGGGGAAATAATGTCTATCCCACCTTCAGTCATCATTGGTTATTTATGTCCTGCTATTTTAGTGGCTACTTCCGTGCTTTTATTTCTGGTGACCTCTTGCCTCTAAATCTAATTCAGACAGCCCTTTTGTGAAGCCTTCTGTAAAAGCTCTTATCTCTCCCATGTTAATTTATATATATAGGTACAAATGCACATAGGCATACAGTGTTTACATTTCATCTCTTATTCCGGGTATAATATAAATGCATTCCAAAAATATAACTTCAGGAATCAAATTCCTTGTTAACTGTAAATTCCACATTAGGTAGAGCTGTCTGATTCATACCTTTGATACTGGCACTATGGCACGAATTAAATAGTGCTCTCTTTCCTGCTGTTTATATATAGCATTGGTTTCAGCCCCATCCCAGACATTTTTTTTTTTTTGGAGACAGAGTTTCACTCTTGCACCCAGGCTGGGGTGCAATGGTGTGATCTTGGCCCACTGCAACCTCTGCCTCCTGGGTTCAAGCGATTCTCCTGCCTCAGCCTCCTGAGTTAGCTGGGATTACAGGTGCCTGCCACCACACCTGGCTAATTTTTGTATTTTTTAGTAGCGATGCGGGGTTTCACCATGTTGGCCAGGCTGGTCTCGAACTCCTGACCCTCAGGTGATTCCTCCTGCCTCAGGTTCTCAAAGTGCTGGGATTACAGGCATGAGCCACCACGCCCGGCCGATATTTTTATTTCAATGATCTGGAGTTAGGGATTTGTCATTTTTTTTCTTCATCAAGTGATTCTTATGGTTTACACCTGTGGTTTACAGCCTTACCTTGGAATTTTCCAGGACTAACTACTAGAATAGATCAGAAAACGGTCTTGGTTTTATTCTTCTTTAATCTCAGAATATAAGAAATTCATTCATAAAGCAAGTATAGGATCAAACAGCCACAGTTTTAGTTAACTTCATGAAACCTGGCAAATACTTAGCTTCCATAAGCCGTGAATTCCTTAAAGACCCTTGTATATCTTGTCTTTCATTATTTTTCAAAGCTGCCTTTTTGGTGGTCAGGCTCTGGGCTGCCCTGTGTCCCAGGAGCAGAATGAAATGTGTTACTGTGACCCACGTACCCTTCTTTCTTGGTTTTAGCCTTCTTTAATCATAAACTGAGACCTAGAGGATCAAGGCTTTCAGCATAAGGCCAAATTATGTAAACCTGATTTAACCCTGTTCCCAGATCAAACGCTGAATGATTGATTCTGAGAATGTATGTTGTTATAAGTAAATCCAGAGATTACCAAATCATAATATTTTAATAGTAATGTGATTAAAAGTACATCACAATTATATGTTCTCATTGATAAATCTTAATACCTTATCATTTAGCCTGATATTTTTTTCACTTCTGTAAATATTAGTATTTAGATGTCTATTTTAGACCCAAATTATTGGTTGCCCCAGTAGCATAATTTGAACTTGAAGCAGGGCTTGAGAGAGTAAAAAGATCCCAGCAGGATCACACAGTATTAAAAGGCCTATTAAGTGCTATTATATGGTTTAGGATTTATGGAATCTATGTAAGTGGCTTAAGATACAGCCTCACTTTTATTCATTCTGCATACACTGTTTGAGTCCATTAACATATTCACATTTTTATACATATATTCTGAATATACCTTTCTAATAGAAAACCTGTAATATACATTTGAAATAAGATCTGCTGGAAAGTAGCATAATCATTGTTTATAATTTTATTGTTATATAGGGAAAATGTTTACGTGTTTCTTGTTTGTTTGTTTTTGAGATGGGATCTTGCTATGTTGCTCGGGCTGGTCTTGAAGTCCTGGGTTCAAGTGATCCTACCACCTCAGCCTCCCGAGTAGCTGGGACTACAGGTGTGCACCACCGCACCCGGTTTATTTATGTTATTAATTAATCCACTATAGCAATGTTGAAAAATTAATTGGTGAAACTCTTGATGGATACTTTACTGACTTCTCTGGATTTGTTCTCCAGCCAGGTCTAAACTGCAGTAATCCATTTACTCAGCTGGAGAGGAGACATCAAGAACATGCCAGACACATTTCTTTTGGTGGTAACCTGATTACTTTTTCACCTCTACAACCAGGAGAATTTTGAATTTAAAAATAAATCCAAACATTTTCCTTCATATTATCAATGCTTATATATTCTTTAGACTATTGAAATTTTGGAGAAAATGTATTTGTGTTCACTTCTATAGCATATAATGTTTTAATATTCTGTGTTCATCAAAGTATTTTAGATATACTCTTTCTCAAGGGAAGTGGGGATATTTTGTATTTTCAACACAGAATAAAAAATGTACTGTGCCTTGCCTCTCTTGTTTAAAAGGAATAAGCTTAAGGCTAAGTATACTTATTAGCACTTATAAACATTCTTTAGTTTAATTGAAATATTAACCTGTGACAAATATTTGCATCTTTTTACACTTTATTCTTAGTTTGAACTCCTAAATTTGTTGACGTTGAACAGCTTTGGGTATCACATATTCCAGAGTATTCTGAGTTTCTTTAGATGAGCTTTTTGGATTCCGAAGTCAGTTTGACATGCTGCGGTTTCAAACAATTCAATCATTAGAGGTGCACATTAAATCCTTACTTTTTGTTTTCATTTTCCCATTGGCATGGCCAAGAGCCATTAAGGAAATGCTTTTTTCTTTTGAAAAAAATCATATCAGTCATATAACATATCAGTCACATGAACATTTAAAAGATTGGTACAAAGAAAGCCAAGATTTACAGTTTATACAAAGCAATATGCAACACAACAATATTTTGCTCTCAAAAATAAAGCAGATCATAATAAGACAATGTCAGTAAATGTGGTCTTTAATAAGATGTATCACTAATTGTTTTGAAAGCTTTCAGCTGTTCATGGCCCTGGGCCATTAGAAAACTCTACTTTATGTATATTTCTTTTTCCTACATGGCTTATTTGAATTACCCAAACAAGCAATCAACTCAAACTGGCTTCACAATAAGGAAATTTATTATTTCACAAGTTATCAAAGTGATTCCAGGTACATAATCAATAGCTCAGTGATGACATCAAGGTCCAACTTTCTATTCCTAGTTCATTCTGTTATCCTTGATGTCGGCTTCTTCTCTATGGCTGGGTCTTTTTGGGGTCATAAGATGGCTGCTAGTGGCAGTTAGAGTTATGTCCTTCCCTTTGGCCTGATTAGACCAACTAATGCCACATCCCCATCTGCAGATCAGTGATCCAGCAGGGGACTGACTTAAATGAATCAGAATTCCCTGTTGAATCTGGGATCACACCTGAATAAAACCATGGCTCTTAGGAAACAGGGAATGGATATTGGGTAGGCAACCATCAGTGTCCCTTACTAGATAATGTGCTTGGCTATTGGAGTCTAGAATTAACAGGTATTAGGAAAATTTTTAGAGACGAAAGAAAACTGCTTTGGACAGAGCAGGAGTTCTTAATGCAGTGTATTGTCAGAGAAAAAAAGAGTTCTACCAAAATAGAATGAGAATTTCTATTTATTGAGGATGTACAATTTGACAGTCCCTTTGCAAACAATATTTTACTTAATGTTACAGTAACTCTATAAGAGCTGTGTGCATTTTATAGACACAGGAACCAAGGCTCAGAGGATTTAAGTAATTTTGTATAAACCAAGTTCTCTCTTTTCTCCAAAGCTATATTCTTCCATTTATTTAATAAGAATAGAATAGTCAAGACCAGAATGTTAGGGGAAGGAATTTTTTGAAATATGCTATGATATGCTGCCCACATCCCTCTTTAGTGATAGAAGACTTATTCCTTGAGCTACAGGAAGTGCTGCTGGCAGGCAGCCCTCAGTTGACATCCCTTGTGAGGATTATGTTGCCTCAGCTGAAGACAGCCACTTCATCTCAGGTCACATTCTCTTTCCCAGGTGTCCTATAATCAGTGACTGATCAAAGTGGGGGTATAAAAAGGCCTGGCCCCCCTTGCAGCTCTGAAGAATCATCCCAGCTTCAGAACTCCCCCTAGGGTAGGGTAAGTTATTGCTGCTCAACTTCTCCCTCAACCCAATCACATCTTTCCCATCCCCACATGTATTTATTGCAAGTACACTCCCTCACACGCTTCTTGAGATCTAATCTCTGCTTCCTGGGAGACCAAACCTGTGACAATTACTGATTTAATGGATTTGAAAAGATAGTATTGTATAAAATATTTTGGGCCAGGCGTGTTGGCTTATGCCTGTAATCCCAGCACCTTGGGAGGCCAAGGTGGGTGGATCACGATGTCAGGAGTTCAAGACCAGCCTAGCCAAGATGGTGAAACCCTGTCTCTACTAAAAATACAAAAATTAGCTGGGCATGGTGGCAGGTGCCTGTAATCCCAGCTACTCAGGAGGCTGAGACAGAGAATTGCTTGAACCTGGGAGGCGGAGGTTGCGGTGAGCTGAGATCATACCACTGCACTCCAGCCTGGGCGACAGAGTCAGATTCTATCTCAAAAAAAAAAATGTTGGTCTTCTATAAGATGAAGTGGTTTTGCCACATCCTAGTTTTGGAATTTTATTAATCTTTGGGCTTGCTGCTAATAAGGGTAGAAAGGCATGGGTAAGAATGTTGACGATGGGAACAATTAAATTTTGAAAGTCAACTATATAAGATACCTTTTTTCTCTATAAGAGATTTCATAAAAACCAGGGAGATGGTCCTATATTGGTATCAAATTACTGATTTGAAAGCAGTGAACTACAGAAGGAGAAAATAGGATTAAAAAGCTGTCAAGAAATATACCAGAATCCTAATAATAATTGTCTATGGGTCATAGGTCATCTATAGGTTAACTTTTTCTTAATGCTGTTCTCATTTCCTGAACATATTATATTTCCTTAAGAAAATGAGAGAATAATTTCCTTGAAACATCTGATTTTTATGAAATTCTGGAAGAGATAATTTTGTGGTAATATTTACTTTCTCCTTAAGAAAAATATTTTAACAAGTATAGGAAACCTTGAGGCCCCAATGCAGTATTAATATTACTACATATTTTTTCCATTGTGCATTATCTAGAATAAACCACTCCAATTAAATGACATATTCAGACAGGTAATTCACTGTAATATTTATTAAGTAGATGACTTACAAGAAGGATATTGATGAATAAAAATTTTCACTCACAGTGAACATGAAACCTTTACACATGTAAGGTTTAGATTCTTTTTTTTTTAATCTGCCCTTTCAGATTATATCATGGTATATGAAGCACTGGTGAGGTCTATGTCACCAGAAATTCCCAGTTTGCTGATTTCATTGAGTTTTTTAACCCGATGATTGTACTGCAACAAGTGAGCATCATTCACTGCAACCTTGAAGTGGTCAGGTTCAACCAGTACTTGTATCTGAAATGGCATATACATAAACTGTTACATGAGGTAATGCACATGTCAGCTGGATTTAGCCATTCCACAATATGTACATATTTCATGTGCACGATAGAAACAATTTTTTGTCAACTGAAATAAAGGGAAAAAAATGTCCATTAATTTCAAACCAGTCTGGCCTGAGCCCAGGATGTCCAACATTTCATCCTTATCATTTGTGGGACCAATTAAGATCCAGAGAAAGTAACTTTACAGCAAAAATTCCAAGTTATGCCGGGCGGGGTGGCTCACGGCTGTAATCCCAGCACTTTGAGAGGCTGAGGCGGGTGGCTCACAAGGTCAGGAAATCGAGACCATCCTGGCTAACACAGTGAAACCCCGTCTCTACTGAAAATACAAAAAATTAGCTGAGTGTGATGGCGGGTGCCTGTAGTCCCAGCTACTTGGGAGGCTGAGGCAGGAGAATGGCATGAACCCAGGAGGCGGAGCTTGAAGTTAGCCGAGATAGTGCCACTGCACTCCAGCCTGGGTGAAAGAGTGAGACTCCGTCTCAAAAAAACAACAACAAAAAAAAAATTCCAAGTTATTCAGGTTTTTTTTTAAAGCAACAAATTTATTAGAAGGATACATAAGTGAAGCCATAAAGGTGAAGGCTAAAGATTTGCCTGCATAAAAACTTAAAAGAGCCTGGGTGTGGTGGCTCACGCCTGTAATCCCAACACTTTGGGAGGCAAAGGCAGGCGGATCTCTTGAGCCCAGGAGTTTGAGACCAGCCCAGGCAACATGGTGAAATCCCATCTCTACAAGAAAAATACAAAAATTAGCCAGGCGTGGATGGCATACATCTGTGGTCTCGGCTACTAAGGAGGCTCAAGTGGGAGGATCGTTTGAGCCTGGGAGGTTGAAAGGCTGCAATGAGCTGTGATCGTGCCACTGTACTCCAGCCTGAGTGACAGTGTGAGACCCTGTCTCAAAACAACCAAAAGTTCTGGTATGGTCTAAAACACCTAAAAGAAAAACACGAAAATAGGATTCCTTTGGCAAATGTTGTAAAGATTGATGATAATCAGTTTTGGCAAGGGTAGGAGAAATCTATTCTTCCAATAGTGGATGTACATTCCTACATCTTTTTGGAAGTAGCCATTTGACAATATCTAAATTGTAAACATGTATATTTAAAGCAAAGATTTCTAGAAGATTTGCTTCTAGGAAGCAAAAATTTGTAAGGATAGTTATTACAGTATTTTAGTAAAATCTTTCCAGGTTGGAATGTTTCTATTCTGTAAATTTTCATCAGTAGGGTACTGGTTAAATTATCACGTATCTAAAAATGAAATACTATTGGCCAGGCGTGGTGGCTCATGCCTGTAATCCCAGCACTTTGGGAAGCTGAGGCGGGCGGATCACAAGGTCAAGAGATCGAGACCATCCTGGCCAACATGGTGAAATCCCGTCTCTACTGAAAATACAAAAGTTAGCTGGGCATGGTAGCGCACGCCTATAATGCCAGCTACTTGGGAGGCTGAGGCAGGAGCGTTGCTTGAACCCAGTAGGCGGAGGTTGTAGTGAGCCAAGATCGTGCCACTGTACTCCAGCCTGGCAACAGAGCGAGACTCCGTCTCAAAAAAAAAAAAAAAGTGCTATTAAGTAACAATATTCTGATATGAAAAGATATCCACCAAATGTAGACTGTGGTCCTTATTTGTCCCTGTTGTTGAAGAGTTTACACTCCAGCTGTTTTATTCACCACTCTATAGTCAACCCTAACTCAATGCTGTGGACCTAATTTGTTGAAGCAGTGCTTACAAATAAAAAGCGTGCTGTATGTCAGAAAATACTGGGAAGATACTCATGGAATTGCAACTTTGTGAGGATGGGGGAAGGAGTAAAAGGAAACTTTGTTAATTTAAAAATTTATAAACTTTTCATAAAACTTTAATTTTAGAATAAAAAACATTTAGTTTTCATCTCTATGCCAACTGTGTTGTTTTAAGCAACAAAGTCGCAGTACAACTGTACCATAAAGACTTTTTGCCTTTTTTGTTAAAGATTATATTCTTTTCATTTCTAGAAAGGCTTAAACTCAGAGGGGTGGCAGCAGTGATGATGGTGAGGTGCCTGAAAGGAACTGGGGAGTGTGCCACTCCTGGCCATGTTCTCAGCCTGCTGAGCCTGGTCCCCTGGGCAGGGAGAAGATAAACTGGTTAGGCACCTTAGGAGAGGTGATAAAAACTCTCACTTCAAGTGCTTTGTGGTTTTAGAGTGATTCCTCATGAGAAATATACATTATCAATATATAATAGTAGCAATAACTTACTTTGAATGGTTTCCCACTTTCAAATGGGAAAACCGACTGTCTTTCTTCCCTTCCCCAGTTATTATCCAGCTTTGTATTGCAAACAATGACTCTCCTGTTGTTCTCATTGAAGCGTGGGTTAAAGTGGAAGGCAACATCATTCCCTCTTTGGAAATCTAAAGCAATTCTGTTTTAAACCAAAGACCAGTTATTAAAATGATTAAAGCTGTACATTTGCACCGTGTAAAGAACATATAATTTTCTAAAAAGCAAATAATTGCATAATACAGTACCTAGGAAATTTTTCTGAATGGAAAGCAAATAAATCAGAATGGGTTCAAACTGGAAAGTATCCTATGCCCGAAATTCTACGTACTATCAGAAAATCTAAAGGTAAGCAAGACAATAGATGTTGAATTTTTTTGCCTCATTGTCTTCGATCATATTTCCATTCATCTGTAATGCCCCTACAGACTCATGAAAACCCTTCGAGGTTTTCTTACAGAGATTTAGAGCCACTCTGAGGACACTTTATCCCTTACTATAGATAATGGTTATCTCTTTCCTGCTCTTCCAGTTTGTTTCAATACCTGGTAAAGGCAAGCTAGCTATATAGTTAACAGCCATCAAATACCTGGCTTCCTCATAATTAACCAGAAGCCCTAGTTCCTCTAAAACAGCAAGAATGAGATAAGGTAGTTAATATTCAGTATCTTGTTGCTAAGTTGTAAAGTCATGATAGTAAATGTGATAAACATTCTATGATGTGAGCCGGAACCAATGAAATTGCTAATTTAGCTTTTTGACCCTGTTCCTTCTCCCTGGATGTTAATGCAAACACAAGTCCTCTTTGACTAACCCCATCCCTGAGTTTCTCAAAGTGTGCTCTATAAAGCAGTAACACCAGAATCATCATTAGGTATTCATATTTTAAAGCCAGGTCTGCACTCTAGACCAACTAACAAAGATTCTCTGTATTTTGATTCACCCAGTAACAGTCACATTCAACCACAAATGATCTTCCAGTGATTAAATTTGTAAGGAAAAAACAGCATAGAATTTGTATTTGACTAAATATACAATGTTGTCATCTCTGTCACCTTAAGCACTTTTTTTTTTCTATGCAGTTCGTCATATAGAATTTGCAGGACTAAGCAACAGTTTTTTTTAAGTTTACTACCATTAACCATTTCAACCAGAATTAGTTTTGATCTGCCAGTCTCAATCTACATCTCTAGCATTATTAGAACTAAACTTAGTGAAATGACTCTAACAAGACAAGGATACCAAACTGGGTATTCAGTGTGCGTTAGAGGTTGTGGGAGGATGAGAGCAGATATTTAATAAATCATGAGTGCTGTGTGCACAGGATAAGGTGTGCTGGGTTCTATGTGATGTTGGGAGGAAATACGGATAAGGACATAGGTAGAGGATGTATATATTTTGTAATTTGCTATGAGACGGGCATTATTGTACGGGGAAGTTCTGTGCTTACAGAAATTGTCCAGGCTGTGTGGAAAGATGGGTTGGCTTAGGATAGTGATTACCATTGCAGAAGCAGAGGAGGCTGGCTGAGGTGGAGGGAATGAGCATTTGAATGTGAAATTATCAGATCAGAAGTGAAGTCCATCTCTTGATTGCAGGATGTGGAGCAAGGTGACAGACACTGAGACTGTTTATGGATTCTTGCATAAACCTGTGTACATGGCTTGAATTTGTGCCATTTAGGTACTGTCCATAAGACCTAGAGACAGTTCCACTAACCTCAGGGGCAGGCATCTCAGATGGTTTCAGGACATGGCCAGCTTCCTTGTATGGTATGTAAGTACTGCATAACCAGTGGTGACAACCAGGGCCAAGCGGCCCAGGACAGCCATAATTAGCATGTATTTTCCTAAATAAAGCCTCACCCCATCCTAGCCCACCTCATCAATCAAACCACTTCCAATAGCAAAGGTTGATTTATTATGATGAAGTTTTTAACTTGTAGAATCTCTTCAAACCCATAAGCAAATAGTATCTACTCAAAAGACGGGTTCCCAGGCCTGCCACTGTCATCTGTAGAACCTGAGCCTCAGTTTTGTCTATAAAAAGGGGAGAGCAATATTCCTTATCCTGCCTTCAACCATGAAGATTAGCTGACATAATACATATCAAAGTATAGAATAAGGTGTGTTACCATTTACTATGAGTGCCCCGATGCTTAGCAAAGTTATATGGGAATATGTATGGATTTATGGGATAATCCTATATGATGGTATAGCCAAGATTCTAAATATGTAGTTTTTTAAATTTTACTAAAATTCAAAATAGCACTGTAAGACAGGACAAGAAAAAGAAAATCAAAACAGGCCATTCTTTATTCAAAAACCAATCTACAAATAGGGTAGGCTTGTTAATTTTGCTCTCCTTACCTGTTTGCATTGGGCTTCACCGTGCCCAGAATTGTTATCAGCATGCGAGGCACCACTCCCCCAGGCAAAGGCAGGTTATAAGGCACAATCTGGGAATGAACAAGTACATATGTGTCAATAAGGAGTCATGTTTCTTTGGGGAAAAAAAACGATGTTGCTGAAGTTCCATCACTATTAATATGTGTGAAAAACACATAACTCTAGTATATGCCATCTGTCCAGACTCTCAGGCCTCTTTGCCCAGGGGCCAAAGAGATGAGGCTCCCTAGATGTACAAATAATAATTGAAAAGAAAGCCATCAGTAAATCTCATTACTATGGCCATCCCAATTTGTACTCATTCATGTTGACTATTTCTGGAAAGGCTTAAGCTAGATCTTGTGATCAACATTAACATTTTTGTATCACTCTTAAGGCCCTGTCATGGTACATGCTTCACTGTGGTTATTCTGCTTCCTGGGGGCAAGCAGCATATCACATTCTGGGCTTGTGGGTTCTCATATGCTTTGTACTCACATGGCTCCAGCAGAGTGCTTTGCATGTGGCAGATACTCAATATTTATGGAATGAACACTGTTAATACTGTGAGGTTCATTCCACAAATGTTTATTGACCAACTACATTCAAGGTACTGTGAATATCCCCAAAGCTCTATTTATTTATGGCCTCTTTTCTTTCCCTTTTTAAGACTTCCCCTGGGTTTAACTATCACCCAAACCTTTTTATTTTTTGAGACAAGTCTCAAAAATCCGGGTCTCAGTTGTTGAGGATGGAGTGCAGTGGTGTGATCATAGCTCACTGCAGCCTCAATCTCTTGGACTCAAGTGATCCTCCTGCCTCAGCCTCCCACAGTGGTGGGATTACAGGCATGAGCCACCACACCCAGCCTATCCAAATATTTTCTTTCTAGTCCTGATGTGTACTAATCCTGTACTTCCTCCCACCTAGATTTGCTGCTAGTGCCTCAAATTCAACAAGTGTGAACTAGAATGGTCTTCCCTACCCCCTCCCCCATCAGTTCCCCTTCATGAGTTCCCAGTTTGGGCTAAAGCTTTGCTGATGGCTCTAGTTGCTCAGCCTTGAAAAGTCAGAGTCCTCTCTGACTCCTAAGACATAATCAGTAGATTCTGGGGGTTCTTCCTCTGTAATCTCTCTTACATCTGCCTGTTCCTTTCCACAGCCTTCATGTCCCCCTCTCTCTGCAACTGACTAACCATCTCTGGTATAGGCCCTCTCAATGCCACCTACTCCCCCAAGTCTTTCTACTCTAAACTGACCTAAAAAGAGACAGTGCTACCTTGTGCTGTCTTCTGCATAGTCCTGAAATGGTCTAATCTCACACTGGTACTTAGCTCTTTCCTCATATTTATTATGTGTTTTATCATCCAACTAGATTATAAATCTGGAAAGGAAGGATCCTGTGGCTGAGATGTATCTGGATCCCCCATGGAGTTATGTTTTACACTTAGAATTCACTTGCTAAGACATTTTAATTTGCATGAAAATTCAACCCTTAGATCACAAAATTATCTTTAGAAGGTTTTTCAAAACCAGATTACCCTGGTTCCTCTACATGTTTGCTCAATGACCCTGGACAAATTATATCACTTCTCTTGCCCCATTTTACACATGGTTATTAACAGTATCTTATAGGGTGGTAATGGGGTTAAATGAGATTATCTATGTAGATGCATACTATTGACATGTACTCAGTAAGTGTTAATAATAACCAAAATGTTCTCCATTACTACAATCTTGATTTATATTCATAAGCAGTTTTATCAGTACCTTCAAAATATTCATTACCTTCTGTTTATACTAACCACACACAATAAGCTCAATATGAACACTTAATTTTTTGACTTTACCAACATACACCCATGGCTGGCCCTTGAGAAGTGGCTCTAAGCAGCAGGTTTAAAGCTCAGGGTCTCCCTGAAGCCTTCTGCATGTCAAGTACATGAAAGAAGGAATGCCATCTCACCAGTGGCCCAGCAGGGGCGCCATAGGGGCCAGTGGCAGGGTAGGCTCCGGGAGCACTTGGCTGTCCAGGAGGTGGGTAGGCCCCAGGGCCGCTGGGTGGCCCTGGGTAGACTCCAGGTGCAGATGCTCCGGGATAAGCTCCAGGTGCTCCAGGGTAGGCGCCTGGAGGTGCCTGTCCAGGATAAGCCCCTGGGGGTGCCTGCCCGGGATAGGCCCCAGGATAGGAAGCCCCTGGGTAGCCCCCTGCCCCAGCAGGCTGGTTCCCCCATGCGCCAGGCCATCCTTGAGGGTTTGGGTTTCCAGACCCAGATAATGCATCATGGAGCTGGAAAGAAAGACATAAACAATTACAGGACAGAAAGCATTCTCAAAAGCAGAATTTTCAGGAAAACAGGAATATGTGATCTAAGAAGGAGAGGAATATGGCAAAGGCATTACATGCATATCATTAAACTTTTTCCACTTATTAATAGTTTGAGTTTCTAAGACTAAAATCAGATGTTGGGATTACATATACTTTTTCACTTTATTCTTGCCTCGCAACGTCTCAGATCAGGGAGGGCTGCATTTTCATAATTAGCTCAAGTCAGGAGTTAGCACTCCTCTACTTACAGCACATACTTTTTAATCACCGTGAGAAAAACAATCACAAACATCAGAATGCCCAGACTGTACCGCGCTTCCCGCTACTCAGAGGATTTCTCAGCTCCTGCCGGCAGAGTCCACTTGCTCTGCCTGGCTTTCTTCCCATATCTGCTGCTGGAAAAACAAGGCTCCAGCTTGCAAGCCCTCATTGGACAAATGAGTCCAGGGGAAGCCACGCAGTGGGAGAGTGAAAAGGGAAAGTCATGGTAAAAACAAAACCCCCAACCCTCAACCATGTGGAGCTGATCAAGGATAAGAAACAGGCATAAAACACTTACCGAAAAATTGTCTGCCATTTTCCTGAGAGAAAGAAAAAGACAAAGATTATCATTTGATCCTGAAAGCCTTCACCGATTTCCATTAAACTGAACCTCACCACTAGTTCATTGTGCAGTTCTAGTCCATCTCTAGGCATTATGCCTA
Organism: Pongo pygmaeus; assembly: GCF_028885625.2. Taxonomy (NCBI): domain Eukaryota; kingdom Metazoa; phylum Chordata; class Mammalia; order Primates; family Hominidae; genus Pongo; species Pongo pygmaeus. The sequence goes on along the minus strand of NC_072388.2, from coordinate 53,814,946 downwards.
AGTCAGTAGTGTGGGGCCACAAAAACGTCTCTTCAAGGGGCAGGGATGCTATCCAGCTAGATTGCCAAACCCTATTTAACTCACGAGTTTAAACTTCCATCACACTAGCCTGTGCTCTGAATCTTACCCATCTGCCCTCTGTCCCCACTAACTGCCCCATCCCCTCCTCTGGGTTTTTGAAGATAAGCAGTGATTGATTACTACTGAGACAGGAAAGATAATGACCTCCAGACATAGTTGCTGCCCTGTTATTTATTCCTCTATTTGCACACACTTATGCCTGCTCTTGGCCAGGCACTGCGCAGGCTTCTATCTAGGTGTGAAGATGAATAGGCCATGATCTGCATGGTCAAAGGGGCCACAGGATCTAAAACTCAAAACAATTGAGCTCACAGAGATATAGAATAGAAGGATGGTTACCAGAGGCTGGGAAAGGTAGTGGGGGAGGGTGGGAGGGAGGTGGGGATAGTTAATGGGTGACAAAAATAGTTATAATGAATGAATAAGGCCGGGTATTTGACAGCACAACAGGGTGACTATAGTCAATAATTTCACTGTACATTTGAAAATAACTAAAAGTATAATTGGATTGTTTGTAACACAAATAAATGAGAAGACGGATACCCCATTTTCCATGATGTGATTATTAGGCATTGTATACCTGTGCCAAAACATCTAACGTACCCCATAAATATATATAACTGCTATGTACCCATAAAGATTAAGAATTAAAAAAAAATAAAAGCCGAAGGGCCCACAGTCCAGCAAGGCAGATGAGATGCATCCATGGAAATGTGAAATAACAAGTCACAGATGCTATGAGTCAGAATGTGTGCTGTAGGAATTCAAACCCAGAAAGCTTACTTCTAAGAAGGAAAGGAAAGGTGCTGTTGGAGCTAAGCCTCAAAGGGCAGCTGAAGTTTGTATGTGCTTTTTTTTTTCAAAGGTACTTGTTATTCCAAATAAAATCTTCGGCAGTACAACAAACTAAGGTGAAAAAATTCAGGCAACGTGAAGTGAAGGAAAAAAATATTTGGGTGTAAGATGCTACCAAAGACGGTTTGCCTAAGGGGTGGTCTGGAGACATCAGTCCTGCTTTCTCCTGTTCCTTCCCATGTCAAGGCTCCAAAAGCACAAGATGCTTCACAGCTGTTGTAGGTGCTCCAGCAGTGAGGGGAGGAGGGCAGCTGGGCCCCTGAGGCATGGGTGAGTTCTTCCTAAGCTCAGGATCACCTGTACCATGGCCTGAATTACCTGGACCTTGAAACAACCAGAATATCCTTCTCTTTGATTTGCCCACCTGTGATATTTACTCAATCACTTTTAGAAATGGCATCGGCCCCAAGGGATCCAATAAATGTCCACTACTTGATTCAAATGCAAGATATTGGCTGGGTGTGGTGGCTCATGCCTGTAATCCCAGCATGCTGGGAGGCCAAGGTGGGCAGATCGCTTGAGCCCAGGAGTTCAAGACTAGCCTGGGCAATATGGCAAAACCCTGTCTCTATGAAAAATACAAAAATTAGCCGGGGAACGCATGCCTGTGTTCCCAGCTACTCGAGGGGCTGAGGTGGGAGGATCATTTGAGCCTACGAGGTCAAGGCTGCAGTGAGCTGTGATTGCACCACTGCACTCCAGCCTGGGTGACAGAGCGAGACCTCGTCTCAAAAAAAAAACCCATAAAATGTTACATTTTTTTTGGTAAAACTCAAACAGGCAGAGCTCCTCCTAGGGCTTAACATATGCTTCATTTACACACACTGGATATTTTATACAGGTTGAGTATCCCTTATTTGAAATAGGACCAGAAGTGTTTCTGATTTCCTTTTTTTTTTTTTTTATTTTGGAATATGTCCTTATGCCCAGTTAAGCATCCCTAATCTGAACAGCCAAAATCCAAAATCTCCAGTGAGCATTTCTTTAGAGCATGACCTCTGAGCATCATGCAGGCATGCAAAAAGTTTGGGATTTTGGAGCATTTCAGATTTCTGCATTGGGGATGCTCATCCTGTACTATACTGCTATTATTTATATCATAGTCAGACATTACCTTTGACTAAAATATTTTTGCACATCTTTTTTTTTTTTTAGACAGGGTCTTGTTCTGTTGCACAGGCTGGAGTGCAGTGACATGATATCAGGGCTCAATGCAGCCTCCACCTCCCAGGCTCATGTGATCCTCCCACCCCAGCCTCCCAAGTAACTGGGACTACAGGCACACAACACCACACCCAGCTAAGTTATTTTTTTTTGTAGACATGGGGTCTCACCATGTTGCCCAGGCTGGTCTCAAACTCCTGGGTTCAAGTGATCCTCCCACCTCAGCATCCCAAAGTGCTGGGATTACAGGCATGAGCCACCACATCCAGCCACACATCTCTTTTTGAACATGGTCATTCTGAAACCTATTCAGAAGTCGTTAGGTTATGACCATGCCCATTTTCCAACCTAGGGAACTGCTAGCAGCTTGACAGGGAAGTCACAGTGACTCCAGACGTTACTGCATCTTTCATTTACGTTACATCCCGTAGTGCTTGGCTTTTTAAAGCAAAAGTTGTGAGCTCCTCTGCATGTGCCTCCTTCCCCAAAAGGCTGCCACACTACCATATAAGAAACTATATAAGTTGCTACTGCAGGGGGAACTTGAGAGAAGAGTTGCTACAGAAAAGGAAAATAAATGAAAATTTTTAATTCAGAAAAAGAAAATCTCCCTCATTTTGGATGCCAGTAGGAAACAATCTTGAACTTCAAGGTGGGCAGAAAGCTTAGTTCCTTTAATTACACATACTTCTTCCACCCTAAGGCAACATATCAAAGACCCAGCAATAACGTTATCAACATTGTGATTTCTTTTAAATGTCCTCATTGCACAGGAGCTTATTGTGAACCTCAGCACCACTGACACTTCAGGTCAGATGCTTTGCTGTGGGGCGCTGTCCTGTGCACTGCAGGATGTTCAGCAGCATTGCTGGCTTCAATACATATGCTGCCAGAACTCCAGCATACCACACTCCAACTTGTGACAACCAAGTGTCTTCAGGCGGGGTGTGGTGGCTCACACCTGTAATCCCAGTCAGTTGGGAGGCTGAGGTGGGAATATTGCTTGAGCCCAGGAGTTCAAGACCAGCCTGGGCAATACAGCGAAACCATAGTCTCTACCACAAAAAGGAAAAAAAATGTCTTCAGACATTGCCAATATCCCCTGGGAGCAAAATCATGGCTAGTTGAGGACCGCCAATCTAGCTAGTTAGCAGTGTATCCCTACATGAATGTACACACATGGTTCAATAAAAACCAAAAAGGTAGTTTCAATTGTTAAAACTAGCTGAATTTGCCTTATAAAGGGTCCTAACATAACTCTATTCAAATTAAGATATGTTTAAAGGCTGATTCCAACCAGAAAGTCAAATAAACAAAGCATTTCCACAATTTAATATTTACTCTTTTCAAAGCCTCCGCTCAAGCATGTTTAGTTTATTTTCCAATCTAACCAAATCCAGTTTGGGAAACAAAGCAGATCTCACTGCATTTCCACTGTTTCAACACCACTTCGGAGGGCAGTATAGATTGTGTCTCAACACATTAGACAGGGCCACTAGAACAAAACCTGGCATTTGTGTGGTGCTTTTCAGCTTATGAAGCATGTTCACATACCTTATCTATTTTAGTTATAATGACAATCTTTGTGGTGAAATCTTGTACTGTCCTGCCATCTCACTGTCCAGCCTGGGACATGAGTCATTCCTATGTCCAGCCTATCCACACTGTAGATGCTACCCACCCACAAGTCACTTAGTAGCAGGCTTGCTTATCAGATCAAAAAAACAGTATATATAGGGTTTGGTACTATCCATGGTTTGAGGCATCCACAGGGGGTCTTGGAATGCATCCCCTGAAAATAAGGGGGAGACTACTGTGTTCTCACCATAAAGAAACTGAGGCTCAGAGAGAGAACATGGTGGCCCAAAGTCATCTGTCATTGGCAGATCAAGGAGTGGGGCTCGTGTCTTTTTACTCCTTATTTAGGCTCATTCTACACCAATAGAAAACATCACACTTTGAAATGTTAAAGTACAGTCCTTTGAAAGTTAATTATTTCATTGGGAAATTAATTCTCTGACTTACTCATCTAACTACATAACACTGAAACTAAACAAATTTTTTAAAAAGGATTGTGTTTTGGTCAGAAAACTAACTGGGTGATTCAAGCACAAAATAATATTGAATATTGAATAAAGAATGCCATTTTGTATAGTCACTTGCTAATTATAACCACATTTTAACCAATAAAGTGCACTTTTCCAAAAATTGGGTCTGCCCCATTTTGATTATGTCAGCTTCTAACCATGAGATTTCTTTTTTGAAAAGCATTATATGCCGGGTACAGTGGCTCACGCCTGTAATCCCAGCACTTTGGGAGGCCAAGGCAGGAGGATCACAAGGTCAGGAGTTTGAGACCAGCCTGGCCAACACAGTGAAACCCCATCTCTACGAAAAATACAAAGAATTAGCTGGGTGTGGTGGCGGGCGCCTGTAATCCCAGCTACTCGGGAGGCTGAGGCAGGAGAATTGCTTGAATCCGGGAGGCAGAGGTTGCAGTGAGCCAAGATGGCACTCCAGCTTGGGAGGCTGCAAGCCTCCATCTCAAGAAAAAAGAAAGAAAAGAAAAGCATTATAACTGATGCTCTTTTGAAATCAAGATTATTAACCTCAAAACTTTCAGGAAAACAAAAAAGACATCTATTCAGATAAATATCATCCTTACTTGCCTGAAATTTTTTTTGTTTTTCCTTTCAGATGAGTAATTTAGAGAGAGAGACATACAATCAAATGTCAGAAATCTTCCCACTCTATAGACACTATAGATATGTGAACCCCATCCTGGTGTTTCCAGGATCAGAGAATTTTGAAGAGTCAGAGGGGAAAAAAAAAAAAAAAACTTCAAAAAATAAACTAAAAGTAGAGAAATACTAGCTGGGTCTCCACATTTGTAAACACCTACAGTAAGCAGTTCAGTGTAGCTTCGGAATAAGGAATTTAAACATGAGTTAGAATACAGACCATTTTAATCATCTGTTAATTGGTAGCTTTTCCCTTTAACAAAGAGTAGCTATCCGCTGCACTATGCTATTCTAGGCCCACCCAGCAATCAGTCCGGTTGTGTGGGTTCCCAAGAACACTTCTGAAATGTGTGCTCATAAAGGTCCCTGACCTGTGTGCAAGCCGTCACGGAAGAAGACTACTTCCTGAGCCCCTAGGCACTGCCCTACACTGCTCCTCAAGTAACACAAGAGGCAGTCTACTTCCTGTCCTTGCTGAAACAGAGCAGGACTTGAGGAAAGCCCATTTGCCAAAGACAAATTCAGTGATGCTAAGTTGGAATAAGGGGAACTGGTCCTTTCCTAGGATTTCTTTCTCATCATAGCTCCCTGGCATCAATGAAGGTAGAGTTACTTTCTGCTTCTCAGTGACTGATTTTCCCCCCTATGGAAAAGCTGAACAGGTCAAAAGAGAACACATGACACTTGGTCAATAGCGAACTGAAAGTATACAGCAAGCACAGCCTAGACTGGCTCTTAAGTTACCCACTCAGAATTTAATGAGAAGATCCAGTTCAGGCACCAGACACAAGGAGCTACCCTTGAGTGGGAGCCTGTGTCCCAAACGATCACAGGAAAGAAGAGCTATGTTTGAGATCAGTTACCACAAGTATCAAGTACATAAGTTTACAAGCCACTTGGCATTTAAGGTCAACACGAGATTCTGAAGGCATACTACATGAACAAAGGTCTCGGCTGCAGTTAAGGTTTAGAGTCTGGCTAATGAGGGTTCTATGTAAAAAGGTATCTAAATTATACATGAGACCAGCATTAGCCTCTTGACCTCACTAAGTGAAAAGTCTTTATAAAGCACCTATGCATATTTGTAGTACAGCGAACTATCATAGATTAAAGACCACTTTTAACAGAGGAAGACACCTATTCTACTTGGACACAACTAGTTTTTGGGGTCAATCCATCAGGCAGTACTCGTCTTCTTCTGCTTCTTATGTAACTTAGTGAGGCATCCTCCTAGCACTTCTAAGTGCTAAATAGTCAAGGACCATCATCAAACTTCTCCCCAGAATCTGGACTAAGTGCTGATTTTAAACATCACCTCTAAATATTATAAATTTAGGAAGTTGCTTAAGTCCCCCAAAGATCAAGGATGGGGTATGATCATCTTTAGAATGAGAGACCCTACCCTAAGGATTGAGAGTCAATGTCTAAAAGGGAGACTATTGTTGTAGAAAAGTAAATGATCATTATTCAACCTTACTTTTTATGGAAACACACAATTTCCTAGTATGAAATGTTTATAAACTTGAGGTAGGCCAGGCGCAGTGGCTCACGCCTATAATCCCAGCACTTTAGGAGGCCGAGGCAGGCGGGTCAACTGAGGTCGGGGGTTCGAGACCAGCCTGACCAACATGGAGGGACCCCCCCCCCCCCCCCCACCACCACCACCACTAAAAATACAAAATTAGCGAGGCATGGTGGCGCATGCCTGTAATCCCAGCTACTCGGGAGGTTGAGGCAGGAGAATCGCTTGAACCCGGTAGGCAGAGGTTGCGGTGAGCCGAGATAGAGCCATTGCACTCCAGCCTGGGCAACAAGAGCGAAACTGCGTCTCAAAAAAAAAAAAAAAAAAAAAAAAAAAAACCTTAGGTAAACAAATCAGAACTTTGGAAGCTGACGAAAGCTTTTTCTTCTCAGGCCCTGTGCCCAAGTGGTTAATTGTATCAGTCTTATTTTCTTCAGAATTAACTGAGACTTCTCCCATTTCTTCCCCAGAATCCTAGAAACAGCCTGAGTCACTGAGGTCCAGGTGTCCTCATTGTGTAGCAACCCAACTCCCAGAGTCACTTTACAAACATTCCGCAGTCTCTGGAACCCGCATGGCGAACTTGAAGGGTAAGGCTGAAACCTAAGTCCCAGCCTCCACCATGCGTCCCCGACTCCCTGGACCTGAACGCCTACTGCTCAGAAGGCAATCGTTTTAGTGTTTCTATTTGAGCACCCGATAATTCAGAATAAACTCTCAAACATGTTGTGAAAGCCCCCCCGCTAGGGCCCTGCACAGTGGGACCAACATTCTGCCACACCCACCACTTCCTGGGCACAGACAGTCTGGGCAGGGAGGCACATTTGATTCGGAAAAGCTTAGAGTTTGCAGTCTTTGCTAAGCCGGGTCATGCCCACTCAGGCCATGGGGCAAGCACCATTTTCTGTGGGATCAGCAACCAGACAGCGGCTGCAGCCCGGCCGCGGCTGGTCCTGGTGGAAGAACTCATTCGCGCTCCACAGCGAGATCTCCTCCAAGTCCAGCCTCAGCTGATGCTCAAAAGGGGCCGGGCCAGCCAAGCTGTGGGTCCCGGGAGGCGCCCTATGCAGTCCCGGGAAGTCCCTTCGCTCCCCCGCGGCCGTGATCTGGGGAAGGGTGACGGGGCTCCAACCCCAGTTAGAGAAACTGGAGCGGCCGTCTGGTTTGCTGAGCGAGCCCCTCCAACTCCCCTCACAGCTAGACCTGGCGAGACTGGGGTGACCAGACTGCGGCTCGTCACCGGATGGGGCTTACTCCGGGGCCGCAGAGCGCAGCCGGCGGAGGTGCGACGGTGGCGAAGCCCCCGAGGCTCCGCAGAAGGTGGCCCCGTGCCGCCCCGGGGACGTGTGTGGGTCTCGTAAGGTGCTGCCAACCTTCCCCGAACGCCAGCGCCCTCGAGAATCAAAGGCGACTGCCCCGGGCCCAGATGGCTGCCCGCCGCCCCGCACCCGGAGGGCAGAGCACAGGCTGTGGGGCTCTCCGCGCGCGCCCCGGCCCGGTCCCGGGGAGCCGAACCCTCTCCGGAACGCGCCCCGAGCAGCGCCCGGGCGCCCTCACCCCTGCCCGGCCGGAGCCGCGTCCCCCGCGCCCCGCGCCGCTCACCGCTCGTGGCTGGCTCCGGACGGCTGCTGGCGAGGAGGTGCGGGCGCCGGCGGGGCGGTGGCTCCGAGCCTCAAATACTCCCAGCCCCGCCCGGCCCGCCTCTCCCGAGGCGGGGCGGCGCCCCTGCCCAGCCAGTCCTCTCCCCGGACCAGGCTGGGCGAGCCCCGCGCCCGCCTGACACCCCGAGCCACCGCCGCAGGGGCGACCAGGAAGCTCCCGACGGGGAGAGCGCGGGCACTGAGGGGCGCGACCTCCGCCGCCACCGTTAGGTTCCATGGCGCTCCCGGGGCCTGGGCTGCGGCCGCGTCTGTCCCCCGCCCTCTCCAGAATCACCTGAGTGAAGAATTCGCTGAGAGGAATTCAATTAATAGGTTGCTTTATTTGTAGAATACAAAACCAAAAATCTTTTCAATGTCTATTCCCTAGGGAACTGACTACAAATTGACTACTTATTCGAGATCAATAGGTCTAGTCTCAAAGCAATTCCCTTATGAAGCAATTAATCAGACAACTCTTTAACACATTTTACACAGGAAATTCACATTATATATATAGACCCTCCTTTTAACTTCACCTTATCTTTTTGTTGGAAGAAAGAGATAAGTATTATTATCTCATTTTTACTGTCAGGGTGCTATAGCTGAATGTTTATATCCCGCCAAAGTTCGTATGTTGAAATCCTAACCCTCACGGTGATGTATTAGGAAGTGGAGGCCTTGGGAAGTGATTAGGTCATAGGGGCAGGGTCCTTATGAATGAGATTGGTGCCCTAATAAAAGAGGCCAGAGAGAGACCCCTTGCCACTTCAACCTTGTGAAGACACAGCCAGAAGGCGCCCTCTGTGAACCAGAAAGCAGGCCCTCACCAGACATCAAATCTGCTGGCCTGGATCTTGGATTTCCCGACCTTCAGAACTGTGGGAAATAAATGTATATTGCCTATAAGCTACCCAGTTTATGATATTTTCTTACAGAAGCCCAAACAGACTAAAAGAGAAAATGATTTACTTATCCAAGCTCACTCATGTCTAGCAACAAAATCCAGAAATCCTGGCTCTTACACTTTATCTGGAAAAGCACCAGGCCAAAGAATCCTTGAAGGTTGGAACAAGGATCTCTGAGGAAAAAAACAAAACAAAACAAACAAAAAAAAAAAAAATTAAGGGGGTGGGGGAAGAATCTTTGCAGGGACTGGCTTATGTAAACTATGGAGAAAACCAGGTATCATCTGGTTCCTAAATAATTCCTGTAGCCCTTATAGTAACCAATTAATAACATAAAGATAAATTATTTCCTGCAGTTTTTCAACTTAGGGAAATGTCCCTGTGAAGGACTCACTTGCTGGAATTGAGAAGCTGTCTTGGCATTCTCTGAGATAAATTTGAAAGTGTCTTAGTGGCTGGCACTGTTCCTGCAACATCGTCCCCTCTAGGCTTGCACATAGAAGTCACAGTGTGGCTGGGGATTATTTATGAAAGTATGAACTCTTATCTGAAGAGGTAGCCTGGCAACCAATTTATTTGAATGGATCACCCACAGTAAATGACTAACCTCCGGGTAGTAAAAAGGTGTCACCCAAAGGAATGCCCTTGGTCTCCAGGGAAAATGCTATAAATCTTAAGACTTTGAGTCATGAGGCCTCATGGCCAGGCGTGGTACCCTTAGAGGGTTAGCCATTGGTAATAAGAAAAGCAGATAGCCAAATGAATTGCTGTGGAGGCAAGGGATGAATCATACTCTTGCCTTTTCTTCTGGTCATTTCGGAGATAGACAAAGTTCATGCCCTGGCTACTTAGGGGGCTTGCTTACACCTGATTGTATGATCAGACATCCTTTTGGCTTCACTTCCTTACTTGTACGTCCCCATGAATACTTTGGTGCCAACTTCATGCCCCATAAAGCTAACAAAAGGATCCTGCTATGATCAGGGTGTGCCTGGGAATTTATAATTTGTACACATGCAATAAACGGCTCTTTATTACCCAATCCAAAGTCATATCCCTTTTCTAAGATAAGCATAAAAAGGAACCCAATAAAATCAATTAAGATATCATTGAGTAACTTCTATGTACAGCTCACTGTGTTATTTGAAATAAGGGACAAGGCAAGTGTTAGCCCTCAAACAAATAGGCTGGCTGGTTTCTACAGATGCAGAGATTGTAGGCCCCTGATAAAAGCAAGGATTCTAAGAGAGGCATCTCCACAGGAGGGAAAGGAGGAACCTTGGAAAAGCAGGTGGCTGTCCAGAAGGTCAGGAGGAAAACTGGGTAAGAACTTCGGTTAGAGCCAGAAGAGAGTAGGAGATGAAAATGAAAACAAAAAGGGAAAGTCTTTAAGGATAAGCAGAAAAGAGAAAGGAAGACAGTAATTGGAGGAGAAAGCAGAGCCAATTATTTATTTATTTATTTATTTTGACACGGAGTTTCGCTCTTGTTGCCCAGGCTGGAGTGCAATGGTGCGATCTTGGCTCACCGCAACCTCTGCTCCCGGGTTCAAGTGATTCTCCTGCCTCAGCCTCCCCAGTAGCTGGGAATACAGGCATGCATCACCACGCCCAGCCAATTTTGTATTTTCAGTAGAGACGGGGTTTCTCCATGTTGGTCAGGCTGGTCTCAAACTCCCAATCTCAGATGATCCGTCCACCTCAGCCTCCCAAAGTGCTGGGATTACAGGCGTGAGCCACTGCGCCTGGCAGCAAAGCCAGTTTTTTAAAGTCACCTTTTAAATAGGAAAATAGAAACAGAGAGAAAGGAAAAAGAGAGGAGAATAGAAGAATTATGAAAATATAAAAAGTGAGTGAACCTGGCACAAGCCAGAAAAGAGGAGAGAAATTTCCCAGAAATTAGCACTACAGTGGGCCAGATAGGGAAAGAATGTCTCACAAAAGCTGAAGTTCTTATGAAATATAAACAAAAATGTTGATATTAAGTCATGTAGACAGCAGAATACAGGAACAGCCAGAAAAGAGCAAAGCAGCTGCTTTCCAGTTTTCACATTTGGACCCTGGGGAGCCCAGGCAAGTTTGGCGATTCTGTGTCCACACGGTGTTAACGCATCTGGGTGACAAGTGAAGAGTTGAGTCGGGCCTCAGGGCGCTTGGTCTTTCTGGTGCCAACAACTAGATTCTGGGTGGCTGGCAGACTTAGGGACTGAAAGAGAGGCTGAGTGTTCTGGAGAACCATTTATGCCTTGAAGACAAAGTAATTTCCAGTTCCAGAACGAAATGACTGTGGCTGTCTGCTGTTTCTAGTCCCAGTTATCTACATGTACTTACTCATATCCAAGGCCTTTAGTGGGGGCCTAATATATGCCTCAACTATTTTGCAAAATCCATCCCTTCTAGCTCGCTGAATGAGCAGGCTCACCAAAACCTGGTCAACAAATGAAATAGGGTTGGTGGCAGTAATGTGCCCAATGATGGTTTACAAGGTCTTACCACCTGGGTTGCAACTAGAGCCCCTTGGGGACAGAGTGAGAGCCAGAACCTGCTTAGAAGGGAGCCAGCCCCTCCTGCCTTGGATGGGCAGGCCAACAGTATCAGGAAGAAGAGGTGTCCCAGGTGCCACCGCAGGTGCAAAGCCCCTTCTCCAGCCCAACCTCAGCCCTGGCCACCTCAGCCTAACCTTCCTTGTTTGTCCCTCAAGCCTAATCCAGGCCTGTCTTCAGCACTAGCCACCATCAAACCCACATTCCTACCAGTCACTTCTGTCTATAGACAGGAAGTGGTTGCTGCCACTACTACTGCCCTTATTGCAGCCACACCCAGGGCTATGCTCTTAACCACGCTACAGCATTAACCTGCCTCTTGAGGAAGTATAAAACCAGGGAAAGGGATAGAGAGTGTGCGAGCTTGCTAAGGCTGCCATAACAAAGCACCAGGAACTGAGTAACTTAAATAACAGAAATTTATTTTCTCCCAATTTTGGAGGCCGGAAGTCCAAGATCAGATGTTGGAAGGGTGGGTTTCTTCTGAGGCCTCTCTCCGTGGCTTGTACGTCTCTCTATGTCTTCACATGATCTTTCTTACATGCCTGTCTGTGTCCTAATCTCCTCTTTTTAGAAGGACACATTCGTATTAGATTAAGACCTCATTTTAAATTAATTTCCCCCTTAAAGGCCCTATCTCCAAAAACAGTCACATTCTGAGGTATCCAGGGCTAGGACGGTACTGATATAAATGTTTTTGCAAAGAGAGAGGGACACAATTCATCCCATATCAGAGAAGGGCAGGAGAGGAGCTGGTTGTCAGTTCAGCAAGTGTGGTCAGCAGAGATTTCTCCAAGGAGGTGGAATTTGAGCTGAGACCTAAATAAGGAGTAGGGGCAGGCTTGTAAAGGTCCGAGAAAGTGAGAATGGCAAGAATAACACTGTGAGTTGCAACAGGGACCTGTGCCAGCATAGACACCCGTGGGGCACCTCCTGCCCACTCCTCTCAGAATCCCCTCCCTGCCATCCTCATAAAGCGGCCCGGCAGCCAGGCTAGCACTTCATGACCTCTCACCTTAAGTGGAGTTGGGAGAATTATGGAGTCCTAACTGGGGGCTGGGGGAAGTGGAGAATTGGGCTGGTGGGATCAAAGGAAAGCAAAAAGAGAAAGCAGGCTGGGCGCGGTGGCTCACGCCTGTAATCCCAGCACTTTGGGAGGCAGAGATGATGGGTGGATTGCTTGAGGTCAGGAGTTCAAGAACAGCCTGGCCAACATGGTGAAACCCCATCTCTACTAAAAATACAAAAATTAGCCAGGCATGGTGGCAGGTGCCTGTAGTCCAGCCTGGGCAACAGAGTGAGACTCTGTCTCAAAAAAAAAAAAAAAAAAAAAAGCAGATAAGCTATAAGTCTGCCTTTCTTCATGGTCCAGGACACATAGCCCTCTTGCACAAATAACTCACAATCTTCCTGCTCCCAGCTCTCTCCAGACCCTCAGCTGATAGAAAAAATGTAAGTTAGCTCATTGCAACCTTGGCATCATCAGTACTGCACAAAACCCTCTTCAGCACGCAGCACAAGCTCCGTCCTACAAAATCCCTAGCAAGCCTTTGTCTCCTTTCACTCAGCTTCTCTTTTGCCAGCCTGCCCATTGCTTCCTTGCAACATATTTTTATACTTTCTCTAACAAATCTGCCTTTCTTTACCTACAACTGTCTTCATAAATTCCTCTTATCCCCCACGCCACTGGCCCCAATAGTCACGGCTCACCTGCAGCAAGAATCAGAAGGAACTCCTAACGCAGCTGAGTATTTGGTTTCTCTCACCTGAAAGCTTGAGTTTGGGCCCCTGATGGATTGTGAGTCAGTTGGTATGTGTGGCTGCATCTGCACCATGTCAGCCTGGGAGCCATGCACATTCTGCCATGATAAAGGAAGAGTAGAGAAAGCCAGTCTGCAGAGATGAGTTGAGAAGCTGTACAGAGGGAAGGGACAAGACAGAGAGAGTCCTGCAGTATTTAAATTCCTGAGGCCTGGTCTCACATCTGCATCTGGATTTTGTGTATTTCTCTTGCCCCCACACCCTTCCTCTTTTTTTTCCTCGGATTCTAAATCCAAGGAATCCAATCCCAACTTCCCCCAACGCTTTTTTTTTCTTTCTTTGTTTTGGAGACAGGGTCTCACTCTGTTGCCCAGGCTGGAGTGCAGTGGTGCGATCATGGCTCACTGCAGGCTTGACTTCCTGGGCTCAAGTGAATCTCCCATCTCTGCCTCCCACATAGCTGGAACTACAAGCGTGTGCCACCACGCCGGGTTAATTTTTGTATTTTTTGTAGAGATGAGGTTTCGCCATGTTGTCCAGGCTGGTCTTGAACTCCTGGGCTCAAGCAATCCATCCACTTCAGCCTCCCAAAGTGCTGAGACTGCAGGCGTGAGCCACTGCGTCCAGCCCACCTCCCTTTTTCGCATCCTTTTTCTGTTCAGGCTTGCAGACGCTGGTCTCTGTCACTTGCCACCAAGGAGCCCTCATACAGAATACAGACCCAAATGGGGCCTCACTGGAGGCCACCTGACTGTGGAGGGCTGGGTCCTGTGTGTGTGCTGGTGGAGACGTGAGCCAGAGAGAGCTGGCTTTCAGTGTTGTCACCATGGTTACTGTTACTGCTATTTGACTCATGTTGTAGGATTTCCCCACTGAATCCCACACTGCCCACCCACTGATTCCCACACTGCCGGCTTACAACTCAGGGGGAAGTCTTTCCTGGGAAGCTGGGGTTGGGCTGCACCTTCCCTGCGAGGCAGCTCATCCTGGCCCAATGTCAGCTCAGATTTGCCCAGATCCACCATGTTCTGGCCTCCACCTGTGGCATTCTCCAGGACTGTCATCCTGCCTCCTACCTGTCCCTCTGCAGATTCTGTCCTCTTTTTTCTACACCAAAGTCATACTCTTTTTCTCCCCAAGAAAAATAGGCTTGCTTATATGGATTTCCCCCAGTCTTTTACCAAAACTGGAATAGTCAAAATCCTCTCTGGGCGCTGCCAGCCTGTTATGTTATAGACAGCAGAGGGAGGAGGCCAGGGCCGCTATTGATAAGCATCGCCTGCAATGAAGTGGGAGCGTTCACAGCTCAAACTGACCCATGAGGCTTGCCAGGGCTGTGGCAGGGTGGGGTGGAACAGGACTGACAGGCTCCTGTTTCTTCCAGATCTGCACATTGGCAACGTGCCATGCATATTTTCAATATGTCTGCTAGCCAGCAACCATAAATATCTCTGTGGAATGAGCTGGGGAGATCTAGTTTGTGCAGAAAATCAGGGAACATGGAGGAGGATTTGCCCCTCTCTGCACTTTTAAAGGGCGTGCCACGTGCTTCTGCCAAGGGCAGAACCAAGGTTGCAAACTTCACAGAGAAGCTCAGAGACGTGTAGTTAGGTCTGGTTGTTTACTATAAACTGTGGAAGTCTATTGACTACAAATGCACAATCTAAATCATAGCAAGAGCATGAGGCAGGTAGTTTTCAGAAAAGAGCTAATTCTTTCTCATCCAGGTTGCAAGTCAGAGCTCTCCAAATGCCTCGTTATCATTAGCAGCAATCATGAAATCCTCAGCACTAATGGCCCCTGGTGCCTTTGAGAGTAAAGGTCAGAGGTCTTACAATCAAGTAAGAAGTTTCTGCTTGTTCTTTACCTAGCATAGAATTACAGATGGGGGAGGAACTAGGCCATATAGGCCATAAAAAGTGCAATTTGTGTTTATAGAGATGAGAATGAGCACGATCACATTTAAGTTAACAAAAGCCCTTTCTAGGGGCAAAGGAAAAGTCCGAGCTGGGTAACTGATTCCTGGAGATGTACTGGTATTCGAGAAAGAATTTACCTGCTATAGAGATAGTATTCCAGGAGGTAAACTTTTGTTTATTATCTCCCTTTGAGATAAACAAGTTTCCACTATAACCATTATTAGCACCCAGTGCTCGTTCTGTCTCTGCTGCCAATTCATTCCTTCATTCAGTTATTTAACATGTCATCATTCACACATTATCGTATCTACTGTCCTCCAGACTTCTACTCTGGTAGAGGTAGAGGACACAGGCTGGGCACGGTGGCTCACGCCTGTAATGCCAGCATTTTGGGAGGCCGAGGCGGGCGGATCACAAGGTCAGGAGTTCGAGGCCAGCCTGGCCAACATGGTGAAACCCTGTCTCTACTAAAAATACAAAAAAAAAAATAGCCAGGCGTGGTGACAAGTGCCTGTAGTCCCAGCTACTAGGGAGGCTGAGGCAGGAGAATCCCTTGAACCTGGGAGACAGAGTTTGCAGTGAGCCAAGATCATGCCACTGCACTCCAGCCTGGCAACAGAGCAAGAGTCCATCTCAAAAAAAAAAAAAAAAAAAAGAAGTAGAGGACACAAAAAATAGGAAAGACATGTTCCCTGCCCTCAAGGATCTCCCAACTGTTGGATCAGACACACACATGAACAACTAACCCCAGTGCAATGCAATAACTGCTGGAATAGAGGAATATTACCTGTGCTACGGAAGGACAATGCAAGGAACAGTTCGTTCTTCCTGAGAGTTGGGAAAGGTGGGGCAGGGCCCGTGGAAGCAGCCTGACCAAAGTCAATGAGGATTAGGGTGCGGGTGTGGTAGCAATAAGACTGAACATTGACATTCGGTTTATCATATGCCCGCAGATATTCTGGGCATTTTCTATACTTTAACTCATTTAATGCTCACAACAACCCTATAAGGTAGATCTTCTCATTTTGCTGCTGAGAAAACAGAGGCACAGAGAGTCAAATAACTTAATCAGAGTCACACAACTGGTAAGTGTCAGATTTGCGGTTTGAAACCAGGCAGGAAGGCCTCAAGACCAAGCTGCAAACCACAATGCTCTACTACCTGATCCGGGAGCACACGGGACGTTTGGAGGAAGGGAGGGGTGCTGTAGTCACATTCGCAATGGCCTTTAATGCCATCTGCTTTAACCTAGTATGAGAAATTTGCCCTAGAGGGATAATGCAAGGGCTGGGTGGGGAAGGGGAAGAGAGACAGAAAGGAGAAGACCAAGAGAGGTTATTGCAACACTCTAAGAGAGAACCCAGGGCAGTGGCGATGGGACCCGGAGGAGCTTATCTCCATTTGCTTACTGGTGAAGTTTGCAGCCAGATGGCAAATGCCTCGCATGCCTTCCATCACCCAAGGCAGAGGTGATAACAAATCACGCTACTTTTTCTTGCTGAGGTCAGATGCTGCCTCAGAATCTTTCTCAACACAGTGATCCAGGCAGCCACTTGCCAGTCAGTCACAGCTGGTACATTAGATGAAACCTATTTGTCATCTCTCATTGTGACAGACATTTTCGGGTGAACACGATGGCAGACAGAATGTCCCAATAAGGTGAAAAAAAAATGTAGTCACAGATAACTTGGAAGTTTCTGCTGTGGGTCCCTGAATGGAAAGCCATGCTGTGGATGGTGACGGAGAACAGAGAAAGACTGGGTTGGGAGGGAAAACCATGAGGTTTGTTTTGCACATCTTCAGATCTGAAGTCCAAAGGGCATTTGAGAATAATGGCTGACGTGAAAACATGGGTCTGAGCTCAGGAGAAACTCAAATTGGAGGTGTAGGGGAGAGTGTCATTGAAGGCTTGAAACTCAGTGCCTTCTCCCAGAATGGACGGAAGACAGAATAGGGCCAAGACTGGAACCTGGGGAACACCAGTCCCTATGTGGTGTAAGGAGAAAGAAGAGAGGCTTGTCTGATGGGGGAAGAATGTTTCCAGGTGGAGGTAGTCAGGGCGTTAGACACAGTGGAGAAATCAGGAGCAACAATGAAGGCTGCGGTGAGGATTCAGTAATGGCGAGGTCTTTGTGGCCAGTCCTGAGACAGCATTTCCAGTAGGTTGGAGAAAGCCAGTGGGCACCAACTTACACGGTTTGTCGGCTAAAAAGAAGGTGAGGAAGGTAAGACTATTTGGGGGCAGGGTTAAAAGGGGAAACCAGAGCATGTTGCTCTGACTGGGAGGAAGGATCAGGTGAACAGGTTAAGGCTGCAGTTGCAGAGGGACAAGAGGGTTAGGAAGGGATGAGTTAAGAACAAGGAGGATTTCTCCTTGGAAAGAATAGGATTTGTCAGAGTGTCATTTCATATTTATTGGTATGATTCTTACCACTTAATAATAGGGCTCCGTCCTTTTTTGGTCAGTCTTTTATCCCCAGTGCCTAGCAAAATACCAGGCACTAAATGAATACATGCCAAATAAAGTGAATAAATGCCAGAACATCTCCTTTTCCTAGATATGAAGGCGTCACCAGGGCCAATGTTCTATTTATTTAGAGACAGGGTCTTTCTCTGTGGCCCAGGCTGGAGTGCAGTGGTGTAATCATAGCTCACTGCACCCTCAAACTCCTGTGCGCCACTTTGCCCAGTCTGCCAATATCCTTGATGGCGGGAGATGGAGAAAATCACCTTTAGCTGGTGAGAAAGAGGGTGGTGGGAACAGGAGTGAAGGAACTGCTATAGTCACGATCAAATTCCCCAGAATTCATATAAAAGCTACACCAGAATTTTCATTCTTAAAGGCAAAGTAAGGAAGGGAAAGCCATGGTCATTATTTCCTTTAGAAAGACACACTAGAAGTCATGTGACAGGATTTCTGAAGCTCAGTAATTAATAATAGACAGGTACTTCCATTATAATTCTCTCTTTTTTCAAGAGCTAACACCTAAGATAAACACAAAGTAACTAGCCATAATTTCTAGCATTTCTCCTCGGGGGTGGAAGCTTCCTAAGATAAATATGTTAAGAGATGTGCTACCTTTTAAAATGCAAGTGTGATCTGGTCTGAAGAAAAAAATGTTCCTTCCATTTGTGTCTTTTTTCTCCTTGAGACTTAAAATTTTTTTAACGTTTTTTCCTTTGCTACAAGCCTGTAAGGAAACAAAATAACATAGCTGTGTGCCAGGAAACACGATAGTGGCAGCTACATCATCACATTCATGCATCTTTGTAATTAAGATGAAATTGATGTGAAAAAAAGTATTTTTATTCCTTTAGCAATATTAGAGACACTGTTATTTTGCCTGCTCCTTCTTATCGGCTTTTTCTGACGGGTAGGCATTTTTACACACGAAGAATTTCTGGGTTACCAAGTTCTTTAGAGAGCTCTCTCTAACTGCGTCACTCCCTGTTCCTCAGCGTCTCTTCACATTTTCCGCTGTCAGTGAACCCTGGGGCAGGAATCAGTCCACCACCAAGGACACAGAACAGGCCACGGGGCTCAGATCTTCTACTTCCAGAAGAAATGGAAGCCCTTTTCTTCTTAAGTGTTGTCAGGGAAGTGCTAACTCCTTAACTCTCTCAAAACAAATTTGAAATTCTTAGAGAAAAGGTCTTAGTAAGGAAATCCAGCAAGGTTTTGCCTCAGTTTGGGTCCCCCCAAACTCCAAGCTGTAGAAGAAGCAGATTCCAAAGAAATGAGTCCCTCAGATCCATTGTTTCCTAAAACCAAAATCTGGTAAATGTATTCGTATTGTGGGTTAGGTCTCTTTGTTGTTTTAAAAAAGGGCGCTGGCAGTTCCTCATATTATCACAATGGAAATCAAATCATGTGCTTCTGTGTTTGGACATCACGGCACCTCCTGTTCCTGACTCTGTGGCTTTAGAGGAGTTTATCATGTGTCCAAGCAAAAGAGGTTCCCTGGGGAATCCCTTCTTTCCCTATTGCTACAGATGAGCATGTCCAAGCATATACATAGAGGGTGTTTCCCACAGTTCTAATGCATGTGGGGAAACACATGCCAAATAGCATGGTTTACTGTCGGCTGGGCAGGAAAGGCTTTCCCAACCCAGAAGTGTTGCTTCAGACCAGAACAGAGTCCTGCATCTGAGTGTGAGCCTCTCAGGGCGGATCAAAGCTCCAGGCTCAGTTTGAAGTCAAAGGGAGTCTCCTCTGTGGTTGCGCAGGAGGTGGATAGTCTGGCATTAGTCTAAGACATACGTAATAAGCCACAGTTCAGCTCTCTGAGCATCATGACATGGCAGGGGAGATGATGGGGGACGGGGGACAAGGGACCAGCCATGGGTGGGGATAGATCCAGTCACCATATCCATAAAGGGCCTCAAATATGGGCTTCTGAGCTATCTGCAAGTGAGGTTATGAACTCACACACAGAGGTATACCTACAGGAGGGAAAGGCAATATTCATTATACAATTTTAATTTTAAAAATAAACATTAAAATAAACCACAATTTAAAAATGTTGTTTAGCCCTTTGTACTTTAAAAAAAATTTTTTTGAGATGGAATCTTGCTCTGTCACCCAGGCTGAAGTACAGTGGCATGATCTTGGCTCATTGCAACCTCCGCCTCCCAGGTTCAAGTGATTCTCCTGCCTCAGCCTCCCGAGTAGCTGGTATTACAGGCATGTGCCACCATGCCCGGCTATTTTATTTTTATTTTTATTTTTAGTAGACATGGGGTTTCACCATGTTGGCCAGGCTGGTCTTGAACTCCTGACCTCAAGTCATCCACCCGCCCCAGTCTCCCAAAGTGCTGGCAGTACAGGCATGAGCTACCGTGCCCGGCCCATTTGTATTTTTTTTTTTTTTTTTTAGTATACTATGTGCCTCAAAAGTGGAACGGGCCAGCCTTCCCTCTGCTTCCGGGTTAGCAAAGGAGCTTTTAGTGAGTGTTAATGAATAAGCAGGACTCATGGATTCTGAATAACCCATGCTCATGGAGAGATTACCAAGGGAAAGTGTTTTACACCCTTTTCCTGGCAGTCAAATGTTCCCTGTTCACCCCAAGAGTATGCTGCTCCAAAAAGACCCCAGCCAGCTTCCCCCACCTGTTTCAGGGCTGCCAAAATGACAGTGGGAGCCACACAGATGCAGCAGCTCCAGCCCAGGACTCAGCTTCCTCCTGACACTACTCCTTGAGTGGACGCACTCAGCAACTGAGCCCCTTGACACGCTCGTGGGAGGGACTGGAACGTTTATGGCATATCTGGAAGAGAGTGTATGAAAAGAAAAACAATAGTGCTGGTTTTGTAAACATGGGACCGGCTCAAACCAATTAACCATTGCCTAAGTTGTTACAGCAACAGCTGAACAGCTGTTAGGGTGTTCAGCCTCACCTTTGACTATGTCACACAGTCAAAATTGCCCTGGTACGTGCCATGGAAAGAGCTTAACCTCCTCATTGTTAGCACCGCCGGCACAGCAGACTGGCTGCCATGGGGGACTGGGACTAGTTAGAAATGCCACAAAAGTTTGACCCAACCACCCAGATCCTGGCGATAGAGTTGAATGTTGCCTCCTGTGTCCTTGCCAGTCAACTGGTGATAAGGTTTTTTCTTATCTCAAAAGCCATTGCCATAGTATTGGCTTCTTCAACCCTTGCTTGGTAACAGTTTCTTCTGCACCAGAAGGAAGCAAGTCTCATGACTATTCATAGGTAATGTTTCACCACAGCGCTGAGTTCTCACTGCTCCTCAAGGGCTCTGGGATGAAAGACGACAGCACAGTAATGCTGCTGGCTTGCCAGTTCCCACTGGCACCAGTTGTTGAAGCTGCGTATCAAGGCTTTCACCTAGAAATGCATTTAGGTTAATGAAATCAGAATATTAACATAATCGGCCACAGAGCTCTAGTATTTAGAAGACAATTCGGGCCCAGGACACAAAAAAAATCACCCATGAAGACAGAGAAGAAAACAGTGTTATCCATGGGATGATAACGACCATAATCCCTTTGCAATTCTACCCAACAAAAACCTGTCAAGGCCTGCTCTGTGCAAGCACTGTGCTAGGTCCCAGGAGGAGAGAGAATTTGCATCTGTCCCTTAGAGACCTTGGTGGTAGTTTGGTATCATTCAGAGTTTAGGTTTTGGTGCCAAATGGATGACAAGCAATGGGTTCCCTAGAGTACTTTCTTCTTCTTCTTTTTTTTTTAATATACTTTAAGTTCTAGGGTACATGTGCACAACGTGCAGGTTTGTTACACATTTATACATGTGCCATGTTGGTTTGCTGCACCCATTAATTCGTCATTTACATTAGGTATTTCTCCTAATGCTGTCCTTCCCCCTCCCCCCATCCCCCCTAGAGTGTTTTCTAGGGAACCCGTCACACAGCAGGAACTGAGTGAAGAGTAACACCTTTTATTTGCTGTCAGAAGCTCAGCTCTCGTCAGCCTCCCACGGATGGCTTCCTGCTCCCAAGTACCAGTCCCTGGCTGTGTCCCTGCACTGTGTTCCAGCCAGGCACTCACTGCTCAGGCCTGCCCCTTTTACCTTGACACTATGTCCCTCCTGCTCTCCAGCACACTCATCTGTAGCCAAAGCCAAACCTCCAAGATGCTGCCTGCCTGGATTTCTAGAATTCATCCATGGTCTGGCCTGATACTAATTATATCCAGGCTGTGTCCATTTTACTACTGAAGTAACCTCTTATGTCCCCAGCTCCAGGTAAATCAGCCTTCAACCTCACCATGTTTTTTTGTTTTTGTTTTTTTTTGAGACAGGGTCTCACTCTGTCACTGAGGCTGGAGTGCAGTGGCGTGATCTTGGCTCACAGCAACCTCTGCCTCCTGGGTTCAAGCAATTCTCCTGCCTCAGCCTCCCGAGTAGCTGGGGTTACAGGCGCCCACCGCCATGCCCAGCTAGTTTTTGTATTTTTAGTAGAGACAAGGTTTCACCACGTTGGCCAGGCTGGTCTCGAACTCCTGACTTCAAATGATCCACCCGCCTCAGGCTCCCAAAGTGCTGGGATTACAGGCATGAGTCACCACCCCTGGCTCAACTTCACCTTTGAACATGTCACTCCTGCCCAGAAGCTAGCCCTGACTCCCTATGACTTCTAACTTAAGGTAAAATCTCAGCCTGAGGCTCTTGGTTTGGTGTGATCTAGCCCAGCCCATCTCAGGTAACATGCCAGCCTTCATGTCTCTGGCCTTAGTGGACTAATTGCATTCCTCGAGTAAGTTCCTACCTTTCCTTCCTGTGTCTTTTGCTCTTGTTGGACTTTGTTGGGATTTCAACACAGGAAGATAGAGGGAGATGGAGGACTAAAGGGAACAACATGAACACAGATAAAGACATGAGAATGCACAGACACCAGAGAGGAGATGTGTTTGGTCATTGATATTGGGTACTTACAATCCCAGAGTCATAGCTCTTATAGATAAAGGAAACTAAATAGACCATCTGGTCTACCCCTGGCTTCCAGGCTAGGAAAGTATTTTTATTCCCATGCAGTATATTAGACCACCAAGACCCGGAGAGGTTAAATGGCATAATTGGCAGTAGGGAGAGAAATGTTTAGACAGACAACTTGGGGTCATCCTATAGAAGACCTTTAATGCCAAGTTAAACTTGTACTCAATTTTAATGCCAGAGATAATTGAAAGCTTTCCCTGGAGCAGTGGCATAATTGGAGCTATGCTTTGAAGCAGTGTTTTCAAACTGTGGGATATGACCCGTTGTTGAGCCACAAAGTCAATTTAGTGGATCATGAATAAAACAGAATGCAGTATTGCTTTGTGAGTTTTGTGTGTGTGTATTGGGTTGTAAGGTAAAATATAGTTCTTGGCTGGGAACAGTGGCTCATGCCTGTAATGCCGGCACTTTGGGAGGATCACTTGAGTTCAGGAGTTTGAGACCAGCCTGGGCAACATAGCGAGACCTCATCTCTACTAAAAATAAAAATAAAAAAATAGCCGGATGTGGTGGTACACACCTGTAGTCCCAGCAACTGCAGAGGATCACTTGAGCCTGGGAGGTCAAGGCTGCAGTGAGCTGTGATTGTGAGCCATGATCATGCCACTGCACTCCATCCTAGGCAACAGAGCAAGACCCTGTCTCAAGTATATGTATATGTTTCTTATTAAGAGTCATGGTCAAAAAGGCTTGACAGCTCCAGCTTTAGCCAGGCATGGTGGTCCATACCTGTAAGTCTCAGCACTTTGGGAAGCCAAGCTGGGCAGATCACTTGAGCTCAGGAGTTCCAGACCAGCCTGAGCAACATGGTGAAATCCCATCTCTACAAAAAATTAGCCTGGCATGGTGGTGTGTGCCTGTAGTCCCAGCTACTTGGGAGGCTGAGTCTGGAGAATGGCTTGAGCCTGGGAGGTCGAGGCTGCGGTGAGCCGTGCCACTGCATTCCAGCCCAGGTGACACAGCGAGACCTTGTCTAAAAAAAATCTCAAAAAAGAAAAAGAAAGAAACAGGAAAGCTCCAGCTTTAGAGATTCATCTGAATGAGGGTGTAGAAGAGCCTGGGGGTCGAGTTAGGAGACTCTTGTCACAGCCCAAGGGGGAGGAAGGAAGGTCTGAATGGGAAGGAGAAGCCAGAGGAAGGGAAAGGAAGGAGTGGGCATGAGGGATTGGCGGGGGTAAGAGTGTCAGGATGTGGGGGCTCAGGGAGAGGGAAGCATCAATCAGGCATGACTAAAAGTCACACCTGGGTGCTTGAGGAAATGTTAGTGTCTACAGCCAAGGGAAGAAGCCAAGGAAAGTTCAGAGAAGGCGCTGGTTTGAGGACCATCTCAAAAGACTGATGAAAGGACACAGCAATTATCAGGTACTAGATCAATTGAGGTCCCAGCAGGAGACAGAATCCACTCAGATGGCTTCAATGAAGAGTCCTAAGTGGGCAGGGCATGGTGGCTCATTCCTGTAATCCCAGCACTTTGGGAGGCTGAGGTGGGCAGATCACCTGAGGTCAGGAGTTTGAGACCAGTCTGGCCAACATGGTGAAACCCCATATCTACTAAAAATACAAAAATTAGCCAGGCGTGGTGGTGGGTGCCTGTAATCCCAGCTACTTGGGAGGCTGAGGCAGGAGAATCGCTTGAACCCGGGAGGCAGAGGTTGCAGTGGGCTGAGATCATGCCACTGCACTCCAGCCTGGGCGACAGAGCGAGACTCCATCTCAAAAATAAATAAATAAATAAAATAAAATAAAAATAAAATAAAAAAAGTCCTGAGTGAAGGGAGGATTTCCAGAGCTGTAGGCAGGTTGAAGGGAACCAGCCTGCGATCATGAGGCCCTCAGAGGCTAACCACAGTAGGAGGCTCTTCCTCTCAGATTCCCTTGGGCCCCAAGCTTGCAGGACAGCCCTTCCCCACCTTCCCATCCACTCCCCCATCCCCAAACCAGCACACAACTGCTATTTGGCTTGTCACCATCACTGTTTCTCTTGCTACTATTATTTCTATCCTCATCATCACCCTTACCCATGCCAAGGGCTTTATACACATTCTCATTTAAACATTTTTACCTCAAGAGTTGGTGTTGGGCTGGGAGTGGTGGCTCATGCCTGTAATCCCAGAACTTTGGGAGGTGAAGGCAGGTGGATCACCTGAGGTCAGGAGTTTGAGACCAGCCTGGCCAACATGGTGAAACCCCATCCCTACAAAAATACAAAAGTTAGCCAGGTGCTGTGGTGCATGCCTGTGGTCCCAGGTACTCTGGAGGCTGAGGCAGGAGAATCGCTTGTCCGGGAGGCAGAGGTTGCAGTGAGCCAAGATGGTGCCACTGCACTCCAACCTGGGTGACACAGTGAGATTCCGTCTCAAAAAAAAAAAAAAGAGTTGGTATCATGCCAGACCCCTATTAACTCCAATAGGGATGGCATCAGGTTCAAGAGGCTGAAGAAGAGACCCAAAGCCAATAGATGAGACAGGCAGTTTATTGAGAGGAACTTATACAGGGTGGTCCGGTGGCAGCAGGCTGGGCCAGAGAAGCACCAGCACCTACAGAAAGCATGCAGTTTCTATAGTGTTTTCATTTAGTACCCTTTCCCTAACAACCTCCACCTGGCAACCTTCATTTACCCCAAAACAAAGGGCCTTGATCCCCTGCACAGCCCATTCCACAGGATGGCCCAGGCTCTCAGATGTTCCTCATAGATAAAATATAATGATGCCGGGCGTGGTGGCTCACGCCTATAATCCCAGAACTTTGAGAGGCCGAGGCAGGCAGATCACTTGAGGTCAGGAGTTCAAGACCAGCCTGGCCAACATGGCGAAACCCTATCTTTACTAAAAATACAAAAATTAGCCAGGCGTGGTGGTGCACACCTGTAACCCCAGCTACTGAGGAGGCTGAGGCAGGAGAATGGTTTGAACCCAGGAGGCAGAGGTTGCAGCCTGGGTGACAGAGCAAGACTCTGTCTCAAAAAAAAAAAAAAAAAAAGCTATAATGAATCTTTGGGTTGGCCACACTGGGAACTCTGAACACACATTCAGGTGCATCTGCCATACAGGGTCATTCTCAGGGTAGGCTTAAGTTATTACTGTCAGGAGGTGCATCTGCCACGCACAGGTGCATCTACCATACGCCCCACCCCAGCACGCCCTTGAATGGTTCTCATAGTCTCATCACATTCCCTGGGGCCAGGTATACGGAGGAGCACTGGCACCAGCGCAGCAGCAACACAAACCACCACAATAAAAAGAACAACGAATACGATAGAAGGTTCTCCCAAGCTCTTGGGAGCTCATCTTGGATCTGCCACAGCAGGCCCCTGGTGGAGGAGAGGGGCGGCTCTTTGTAGGCTCAACAGTCCATTTTGTCCTGAAGAGAAGCCACCATCTGTGCCCAGTTGGACCGTTGCTTGTGCTGTGAGCTCAGCCTCTATGGCTGCTTGGGGCATGGTCAGAAGTGGCCAGCCAACTACAGCTGCCACAGCTCAGGAATCTGAGCCTTGCTCAGTCAGATCTACCCACTGCAACTCCCCTTCCAGACCTTTCAGTGTTTTCAGGGCATCCCTGTACTCACACATTAGGCCTGATCCATCAAGGACAGCGGCTCTCGGGCCCCATATAGACATGGACAGCCAACCTGGGATTTCCCCCCCACAGATCTCCCCTTTCCCAATCTCATCATCTGGGGCTTTTCTCCCACCTCCTGCTGGGCTCACCACCTATCATACTGGACCCCATTAACTCCAGTAGGTCAGGATGTTACTTTTGGGACTAGAAAAAAATTAAAAATTTAAAATATTTTAAAAATTAAAAAAAAAAAACTTCCAGTAGGGATGGTACCATGTCTGAGAGGCCAAAGAAGAGACCCAACGAATGAGACATAGGGTTATTTTTTTGTTCTTTTTCTTTCTTTCTTTTTTTTTTTTCACTAGAGATGGGCCTTGCTATATTGCGCAGGCTGCTTTCAGTCTCCTGGGCTCAAGGGATCCTCCTGCCTCAGCCTCCCAATGTGCTGGGATTATAAGCAGGAGCCACTGCACACAGCCAACATAGAGTTTATTGAAGGGCACTTACATACAGAGTGGTCTGATGGAGGTGAACTGGACAAGAGAATTGCCACTGCTTGTAAAAATGCATGCAGTTGGCCGGGCGCAGTGGCTCACGCCTGTAATCCCAGCACTTTGGGAGGCCGAGGTGTGAGGATCACAAGGTCAGGAGATCAAGACCATCATGGCTAACACGGTGAAACCCCGTCTCTACTAAAAATATAAAAAATTAGCGGGGCGCGGTGGCGGGTGCCTGTAGTCCCAGCTACTTGGGATGCTGAGGCAGGAGAATGGTGTGAACCCGGGAGGCAGAGCTTGCAGTGAGCTGAGATCGCGCCACTGCACTCCAGCCTGGGTGACAGAGCGAGATTCTGTCTCAAAAAAATAAAAATAAAAAATAAAAAATAAAAATGCATGCAGTTTATATAGCATTTTCACTTAACACCCTCCCCCTAACAACCACCACCTGGCAACCTTCACTTAAACCAACACAAAGGGCCTTGATCCACTCTACAGCATTCCGTGGGCAGGACAAAAGCTCAGATGTTCCTTATAGATAAGGAATGAATCTCTGAGTTGGCATACTTGGCACTCAGAATACACATTCAGGTACATCTGCCATACAGTGTCATTCTCAGGGAATGTTTAGGTTATTGCTGTCAGGTGTGTCTCCCATACACAGCTGTGTCTATCATATAGTTGTTCCTATCTTTTTTTTTTTTTTTGAGACAGGATCTTGCTCTTTCACCCAGGCTGGAGTGCAGTGGTGTGATCATAGCTCACTGAAGCCTTGAATTCCTGGGCTCAGGCGATCTTTCCACCTCAGCCTCCTAACTAGCTAGGACCACAGGTGTGTGCCACCATACCTGGATAATTTTTTATATTTTTTGTAGAGACAGGGGGTCTTGCCATGTTGCTGAGGCTGATCTCAAACTCTTGACCTCAAGTGATCCATCCACCTTAACCTCCCAAAGTGCTGGGATTACAGGCAAGAGCCACTGCTTCTGGCTAAGAGCTAGTCCTGTCATTATTACAACTTTACAAATAAAGAAATTGAAATTGGACTTGGCACAGTGGCTCATGCCTGTAATCCCAACACTTTGGGAGGCTGAGGCAGGTAGATCACCTGAGGTTGGGAGGTGGCTCACGCCTGTAATCCCAGCACTTTGGGAGGCCAAGGTGGGCGATGGCTTGAGCCCACGGGTTCGAGACCAGCCTGGGCAACATGGTGAAACACTGTCTCTACAAAAAATACAAAAATTAGCCAGGTGTGGTGGTGCACACGTGTATCTCAGCTACTTGGGAGGCTAAGGTGGGAGGATCCCTTGATTCCAGGAGGTGGAGGTTGCAGTGAGCTGAGATCACGCCACTGCACTCCAGCCTGGGTGACAGAGTGAGATCCTGTCTCAAAACAAAACAAACAAACAAACAAACAACAACAAAAAAAAACTTGGCCAAGTTCACAGTAAATGACAAAGTTGGAATATGAAGCCAGGCATCTTCTTGATCACTCCTAATCACTATAGTGTACTACTAATTACCAAGAAATAGACAATAACAAAGGTAGCAAATAACAAGGCAGGTAACCAAGCATAGTCATCAGTGATGTTGCACACTGTGAGTGGGACCAGGCCTTTCATAATCCCACTTCCCTAATTTCTTCTTCGAAGCTCTAGTGGGACTCGGCTGGAAGCTGTGGCTTATGCCAGTAATCCCAACACTTTGGGAGGCCGAGGCAGGCGGATCACGAGGTCAGGGGTTCGAGACCAGCCTGGCCAACATAGTGAAACCCTGTTTCTACTAAAAACACAAAAAATAGCTGGGCATGGTGGCGTGCGCCTGTAGTCCCATCTGCTCAGGAGGCTGAGGCAACAGAATCGCTTGAACCTGGGAGGCAGAGGTTGCAGTGAGCCGAGATGGTGCCACTGCACTCCAGCGTGGATAACAGAGCGAGACTCCGTCTCAAAAAAAAAAAAAAAAAGAAGCTCTAGTGGGACTTATATCTGGAAAGTCCCTCTCCCACTCTCTCACAGCCCACAGGATTGGCTGCTGGAGTCATAATTTCTCATGTTAGCCTGGAGTGAAATTGGATTACCCTAGTTATGGACCTTGCGCCCAGCAGCCTCTTTCAGAACCTCCTCCCCAGTGTTCATGTGGTGAGGGACTCTTCTACTCAGCAGTTGCTTTAAGTAAAGACAGGCTGTTGTCTGGTGACTCATCTGGGGCCTCAGGAGGCTGCGTGGTTTGCGAGCTGCCCACTGCTCCCTTGCTCCTCTCCCCTTGCCCTCCTCAGTGGAAGTCCTGCCAGGAAGCCCATGGTCCAGCTCACGTTTCTGCTCAGGTGCCTCTGGCACTTGTTACCTAACTAGGGCTAAGGCTGGTTCTATCCTACTTCAGACAGTCCAAACAACTCTGAACCTCATTTTCCAGCAGCTGAGTGGCCCTAGGACCCAGGGCCTGTCGGCCTTCTCCTGTGCCTCCACCCGCCCACGCTGACCACCGTCCTATAGGTTAGAAGCAACCACTCCCACCCCCGCTCCCCGCCTCTCAGTAGGTCTCTTCTCATGGCAGAAGGCCCCAGTGGCCTGCTCCGCTCAGGAATCCAAGTCTGCGGAGGATTGAGCCAGGGCTCCCCGGATCACGCCTGCAGCCTCGTGCTGCTGCCTGATGACTCATTCTCATGCCCATGACTTCCTCCCACGCTTTATTTCAGGAAATTACTTTGGAGAATGACCTCGATTTTTTTTTTAAACAATAGAAAAATATTTTTCATCTACAGGGAACAAACGACAATCCCCAATGCTATTAACTGCCCCGACCCCTGCAAAAGAGGCTTTATAAAACCAGGCTAACAAGGACAAGGAAGGGGCAAAGAGGGCTGTCCTGGTGAAAGTGGAAGAACGTTAACCATTCTGCTTCAAATAGAATAGGAAAGGAACAAGGGCAGTCAAAAAGAATGTAAACCTGAGAGAAATTGCATGTTAAGAGAAGCTCATCCAGCTACTTGAAGCGCCATCAAGTCTCTATGTCCAGACAAATTATGTCCTTGGGTGTGGGTTGCAAATTTTTTAGTAGTGTAACTTTTTCAGATAAATCTTAGAACTCTAATTTAAAAATACCAGCCAGGCGCAGGTGACTTACGCCTGTAATCCCGCATTTTGGGAGGCCAAGGTGGGTGGATCACCTGAGGTAGAAAGTTCAAGACCAGCCTGGCCAACATGGTGAAACCCTATCTCTACTAAAAATACAAAAATTAGCTGGGCGTGGTGACGGACGTCTGTAATCCCAGCTACTCAGGAGGCTGAGGCATAAGAATCGCTTGAACCCGCGAGGTGGAGGTTGCAGTGAGCCGATCGCGCCACTGCACTCCAGCCTGGGGGACAGAGCGAGACTCCATCTAAAAAAATAAAAATAAAAATACCAAAGAGGCCGGGCGCAGTGGCTCACGCCTGTAACCCCAGCACTTTGGGAGGCTGAGGCGGGCAGATCGCTTGAGGCCAGGAGTTCCAGACCGGCCTGGACAACATGGAGAGACTCCACCTCTACAAAAACACAAGAATTACCTGGGTGTGGTGGTGGGTGACTGTTACTGGTGAGGCTGAGACAGGAGAATCACTTAAACCAGGAGGTAGAGGTTGTAGTGAGCCGAGATCAAGCCACTGCACTCCAGCCTGGGCAACAGAGTGAGACTCTGTCTCAAAAAACAATAAAAGATAAAAAAAAGAAATAATTTGTGAATCTACATTTAAGTTAAAATTCATTTAGCATTCACTTCTCATAAAGTCAATCTATGAGAAAAATTACCATTTTGATGAACACCAAAATTTGAAATAATACAGGCATAACCATTGCAATCTTTTATCAAGCTCAGCATTTAATTTACTTCATATTGTTTTAGTTGTAAAAGATAAACAAATATTTAAAAACAGCTTGCTTTGTCATTTATCTCATCTTAAAACTGATCCAATTTGGAAAAGGAATACCAGAACATTTTTTAACTTTCAAAGTGAATTATTAAGGCTATTGAAGCTGGATGCCATGGCTTATGCCTGTAATCCCAACACTTTGGGAGGCCAAGGCAAGAGAATCACTTGAGTCCAGAAGTTTGAGATCAGCCTGGGCAACATAGTGAGACTTTGTGCAAAAAAGTTTATAAATTAGCTGGATGTGGTACTTGGGAGGCTGAGGTACTTGACCTCACTTGAGCCTGGGAGGTCGAGGCTGCAGTGAGCCTAGATCATGCCACTGCATTCCAGCCTGGGTGACCAAGGAAGACCTTGTCTCAAACAAACAAACAAAAAGACTATTAAATTTCTTGTCCTAAATAAAAAGTTGGACACAAAACACAAAATACCCAAAACTTTTCATAAGCAGTAGAGTCTCAGAGTGAGTTACACATCGCTCATGAATGCACAACTGAGGCATGACAAGAATATGAATCAAAACTCCTGAGCCTTGTGCAGCAGTTGTCTTCTCGGGAACATTGTTGCAGGAACAGATAGAAAAGGCCAGGGCAGACCCATAACCTTCCTAATAATCAGTGGCACAACTCAGTAATTTTTGGTGATAGAAGTAAGAATAGTAACAGGAGGCGGTGCTCGTGACTTGGAAGGGACACAAGGAAACTTTCCAGAGTGTTGGACACTGTCTGTATCTTGTTATGTGTAGTGATTATATGGAGTATATATGTGGGAAAATTCATGAGCTATACACTAAAGAATTGTGCATTCTGATGTAGATTAATTATACTTCAATGTCCTGTTAGCTGAAAGAGTCAGTAAAAGAGAGGGGGACAGAGAGACAGGCAGGCAGGAAAGGAGGAAGGGCCCAGAAAGCTTCAATCCAAGATTTGCTCAAAAGACTGCCAGCAAAAGTTATGTGCCAGCATTATTATAATTTGGTACCTAGCACAGCAACACATTGTGTTTTTAATTATAGGTTCTTAAATTTTTTTATTTTCATTTTTATTTATTTTTTTGAGACGGAGTCTGTTAAGCCTCCCAGGTTCAAGTGATTCTCCTGCCTCAGTCTCCCAAGTAGCTGGGATTACAGGTGTCTGCCACCGTGCCTGGCTAATTTTTGTATTTTTTTTTTTTTTTTTAGTAGAGAGGGATTTCACCATGTTGGCCAGGCTGGTCTTGAACTCCTGACCTCGAGTGATCCATCCACCTTGGCCTCCCCAGGTACTTGGATTACAGGCATGAACCACCAGGTTAAAGAAAAAAAAATTTTTTTTAATGGAGGCTGGGTGCAGTGGCTTACTCCTATAATCCCAGCACTTCAGGAGGCTGAGGCAGGAGGATCACTTGAGCCCAAGAGTTTGAGACCAGCCTGGCCAATATGGTGAGACCCCCATCTCTAGTTTTAAAAAATAAAAATAATAAAATAATAAAAATAATAGAGATAGGGACTCCCTACATTGCTCAGGCTGGTCCTGAACTCCTGGGCTCAAGTGATCCTCCCACCTCAGCCTCCCAAAGTGTTGGGATTATAGGCATGAGCCACCACACCTAGGCTGTTTTTAATTATAGTTAAAAAATTTTTTTTAATGAAATCCAAGTATATTTAAATGTAAAATTCAAATCAAATATATTAAAAAGATGAAATTCAAATCACCAGTGACCTCACAATCACTCCTGGCAGTCTTCAACAAATCATGGAAAACTGAAGAAGTGGTAGGTGACCAGGGATGAACAAATGACCTGAATGTCAAACCAGTGGAAAAGTCAAGCACAGCATGCCTGGTCCTATGGAGAACACACAGGCTTGATGAGCAGGTAGCAACCTAGGTTCACATCCTAACTCTGCCAGTTACCTGAGGTCCTACAACTAGCGCCTTGCCAAATCCACAGCCCCAGTTGCCTTGTCTGTAAAACGGGTACAAGGCCATCTGCCTCAGAGTTGGTGGCGGATTGAGAAGATAGCTAAAATGTCCAGTACAGTTAGCCAGCCCCCAGCCAAATGTTAGGTTTCTTTTCTGCTCTATTCCATAATGCTATATAATATGCTGGATTTAGAGAGGATATGCCTGCCTTCAGGAAGGCATGCTTTCTGACTGTTTTTCCAGAGGCAATGAATTTTTATCTCACCATCCACAACCACACGTGGCCCTCCTTGCTTGAATGAGACATTCCAGATGTCAATGATACCGTACACAGGCCCCTGATAGAAACATTCCGTACAACTGGAGGTGCTAGCCATCCTTGCCTTGTAGAGAAAATGATCAGAATGTGAGTGGAGCAGGCCAGTCACCCTACTTCCTGCCTCCACCACTATAGGAGCAGAACATAAATGTGTCAAAGAAGGGAAGGAGCTGCTCTTGCCTTGCTGGGTTTCTCCTTCCTTCTCTTTTCTGTCGCTCCTAGCCCAGCTCAGGAAGCAGGAGAAAAATAACCAAAGGCAAGAAGACAGAAAGCATCTATTTCCCCATACTTTGACCACAGGAGTGAAAACAAGTGTCTCATTGCTAATTAAATGTCAGGTTGGTGATGTCCTGGTGGGGTGGGGTGTACACTTTGGAGACAGGTGTGGCTGTCACACCAGGGTGTTAGTCTCAGTGTTCTTCAGCGGAAGCTCCCCAACTTGATCTGTCAGAAGCATTTACTCATAGGGACCAGAATTTAGGTCTCAGGGCCCAGTGTCCCCTTTCAGATCATGACCTCAAAGAAATGGTTTTGAGCTGCAAGGAAAACAAGCCAGGCTACCAAGACTTGTCTGTGGGTCTTCAGGTGCCAGGAAGCCTGCCTCTCAGGTGCTGCTGATCTCTAATAACCGGATTTTCATCTTCCAGTTTCAGAGATCTAAACCACTCATGCCCTGAAAATATCTCAATTCCAAAGCATTTCTCTTTGCCTGGGTAAATTGGGGTATAAACAGCTACCTCCTGCTTTTATAAATTCTGTTCAGCTAGGAATTCGAAGACACCAGAAACTTGGAAAAGACTTGCTGAGAAGTCACTGCCCCATAACTTTTTCCTGATCTTAAGGGTCAGCCCAGGGCTAAGCTGACCCTGTATAGCACTGACTGGCCTTGTGTTCTGGCACTGGGGCTGCATTCACCTTTAATTTCACGCTCACAGAGTAGGGAATGCTTCTGTGAACCGGCCTTGAAAAAGCTTTACAGAATCTACAGTCTAGATGTTCTCTGCCTGTCCTGTTTGCCTGTTATGTTTCAAGAATGTGACCCAACAGCCTCCACACCCAGATGACTCAGCCCTAGCTTTAACGAGTGTTTTTCAGGCCTTTCTGGGGCAGGGCCTCTTCAGTCATGTCGGCCAGGTGCTTCCCAGGCCAGCACTGCCCCGCCCCTGCATGAGCCGGGGATGGGAGTTTGGAAACTGCTCCCCATAGGCGGCCGGAGAGGAACGTGAATCTTTGTCTGTTTCACTCCTCAGCAGCTCACTCTTGGTCCCAGGAGGAAAACAAGAAGGTTAACCAGGCACAACCCAGAGGTGTAAGTCAGAGGTTAGGAAAAACGTATGTGGTGGGATTGGTTTTAGAGCTGGCCACCTAGCTTCCTGTTGCTTTGAGAAAAAGAGGTTGATATCAACTAGGGGTTGTGTGAAGAAGCCTGTCTTTTAGCTAATTGGCCTTTGATGTGTGGGACATTCAAGTTGCTCAAAAAACAAAGCCAAAAAATAAAAATTGGTTAAACTTCTAGGGGTAAAATGGAAGAAATAAATAATACTTAGCAACTCAGAGATTCTCAGAGACTGGCTAAAAAAGAGATGGAGAGAAAAAGAGATTCCTGTGCTCTAGAGCCATGACAAAACTGGATAAACAGCCTCAGAAGAGACATTAATGAATTCTCTTTAAATGTGTGCTCCTCTTTGAAAAGGAATTGCTTAGGGAAGGTGTATGTCTTAATTACTACTCTTACTAAATGGGAAAACTTTAACCGATCCTTGCTCTTTGGTAAAGATGATTAGATGTTAAAAATTCAGGCCTCCTTGCAAAAATGCAAATACATTCCATTTATTAGTGAGCTGTAAAAAAGCAGACTTAACTTAAACAATAATAACTTTTATGAAAAGAGATGAAATGCAAGTGCAATTCACACATTCACCAATGATTCTTCGGTTTGCTGCACGTTGTCTGTGAATCATCTAACACAAAACAGCTGTAAGGCCTCTCTGCTCTAAGGACATAATGAGTTCTGCCAGGAACTGCAACCCAGCTTGTGGTCTAGTTGTTGATAGAATTTGCATAATACGTGCTCTTGCCAACCAGGCCTACCCTGCAGGGTCGCTGTTCATGCCCTCCTGCAGGCCCTGGGTGGACGTATTTGGGGCTGGCTCTGGCCCCAGCAGGAAGCACAGGCCTCCCGGTTGCTCTTGCCAAAGTGTTGCCTGATTCCTGGCCACACTCATAGGTTTGTTTGCTTTGTTGGAGGAGGGCCTTTTAATTTGATATAATTTCAATCTTGCAGAAAAATTACAAGAACAATAGAAGGAATTCCTACAATCCTTTATCCAGAGTCACTGATGGTTTGCATTTTTGTCTTATCATTCTCTATCCATAAATATATATGTGAGAGATATATATATATGTGATATATATATATAGAGAGAGAGAGAGCGCTCACTGAACCATTTAAGAGTAAATTGTTGGTTGAGCACAGTGGCTCATGGCTATAATTCCAGCATTTTGGGAGGCCAAGGCAGGAGGATTGCTTGAGGTCATGGGTTTGAGACCAGCCTGGGCAACATAGGGAGACCCCTGTCTCCACCAAAAATAAAAAAGTTAGCTGGACATGGTGGCATGTGCCTGTGGTCCCAGCTATTCAGGAGGCTGAGGTGGGAGGATCACTTAGGCCCAGGAGGTTGAGGTTGCATTGCAGAGTGAGCCATGATCGTGCCACTATACTCCAGCCTGGGCAACAGAGTGAGACCTGTCTCAAAAAAAAAGAAAGAGTAACTTGAAAACTTCAGTGTGCTTTTTTTTTTCTTTTTTTTTGAGATGTAGTCTCACTCTGTCGCCCAGGCTGGAGTGCAGTGGCACAATCTCGGCTCACTGCAACCTCTGCTTCCTGGGTTCGAGTGATTCTCCTGCCTCAGCCTCCCGAGTAGCTGAGATTACAGGCAGGTGCCACCACACGTGGCTAATTTTTTGTATTTTTAGTAGAGATGGGGTTTCACCGTGTTAGCCAGGATGGTCTCGATCACCTGACCTCGTGATCCGCCCTCCTCAGCCTCCCAAAGTGCTGGGACAAAAAAGACAAAAATGCAAACCATCAGTGACTCTGGATAAAGGATTATGGGAATCCCTTCTATTGTTTTGTAGAGACCCTGTCTCTTAAAAAAAAAAGTGGGGGGTGCTGGGACAGGGTCTCACTCTGTCACACAGGCTGGAGTGTAGTAACACAATCCTAGCTTACTGTAACCTCAAACTCCTGGGCTCAAGTGATCCTCCTGCCTCTGCCTCCCAAGTAGCTGGAACTACAGGCACTTGCCACCGTGCCTGGTAAAGTTTTACATTTTTTTTTCCAAAAATGGGGTCTCATTATGTTGCCCAAGCTGGTCTCAAACTCCTGGACTTAGACAATCCTCCCACTTTGGCCTTCAGTGTGCATTTTCCAAGAACAAAGACACTCTCTTATATTCCCTTACATTTTCTTACATGGTACAGTTAACACAATCAGGAAATTAAGTATTAATACAGTACTACTATCTATCTCATCCATTGCCCTAACAAGGCTTTTACTTGTTTTTCCTGTGTCCAAGATCACACAATAGCATTTTGTTGCCAGGTCTATTTATTTTCCTTCTCCAAGCATCTTACTGGAAGGCACATGATATTGGATATTGGATATTGGTTTATGCCAATATAGTGATGTAAGGTTTGATGACTTGATTAAAGTGGTGTCTGCCACTGTGGAGTTATTATTTTTCCTTTGTAACAAATAAGTAATTTGTGGCAGCATACTTTGCAACTGTATAATTATCCTATTTCTTATCAAACATGTACTCACCAGTTTTAGCATTCACTGATGATTTTCTCCCTTCGTCATTCCTTCTATATTTATTAGCTGGCATTCTACTGTAATGAAGAGATTTCCACCAGGCATAGCGGCTCACACCTGTAATTCTAGCACCTTGAGAGGCCAAGGCAGGAGGATCACTTGAGTTCAAGAGGTTAAGACCAGCCTGGGCAACATAGTGAGACCCTGTCTCTACAAATAATTTAAAACAAAAATTAGCCAAGCATGGTGGTACATGCCTGTAGGCCCAGCTATTTGGGAGGCTAAGGTGGGAGGAACGCTTGAGCCCAGGAGACCAGTGCTGCAGTGAGCTATGATTGTGCCACTGCACTCCAACCTGGGCAACAGAATGAGACCCTGTCTCAAAAAAAAAAAAAAAAAAAATTTAAAGAGAGATTTCCCCTCCCTTCCATTTTTAAAAAAATGCATTTATTTATTTATATCTATATGGATTCTTATTTTATTCAATGGGATAAGGCCCATTACAAATATTATTTATTCTGATACTTAAATTGTTTCAGATTCGGCCAGTTAGGAGTCTCTCCAAACTGGCTTCTGAGTCCTTACAACATCCCATTTTTCTTGGAGCACTTCCTTACATTTTGGCACAAGATGTTTCAGGCTAATCCTCTCCAGCTTTTCCTGCTCCAGCTTTGGAATAAACCATTTCTCAAAGATCCCTGGTTCCTTTAGTGAAGCACGATATTTAGAAACCAAGACCTGGGTGCTTAACATGCTCATTCCTATTGGTGTGTCATTGCTTGTAGGCCCTGTCAGAAGACAGGATTAGGCAATAGATTATATACACACATATATACACACAGAAATAGCTATAGAGACATAGATGTATATTAGAAAACATGAATTCGTACTGATTAACTCCAGTTCCAATGCAATAAACTTTCCATATTTGTAACTTCTTTCCCCAGCAGTGAAAAATCTGGTTCCCCTTAGCCTTAAGCTCAAGAGTACACAGAATGTAGTTTCAGAATTGCTAGTCCATAGCACTGCTAAAAGTAAACCTAACCAGAGTTCAATTTGCTAACCCTTTTTTTTTTTTTTTTGAGACAAAGTCTTGTTCTTGTCGCCCAGGCTGGAGTGCAATGGTGTGATCTTGGCTCACCGCAACCTCTGCCTCCTGGGTTCAAGCAATTCTCCTGCTTCAGCCTCCTGAGTAGCTGGGACTACAGGCACCTGCCACCACGCCCTGCTAATTTTTTGTATTTTTAGTAGAGATGGGGTTTCACCATGTTGGCTAGGCTGGTCTCAAACTCCTGACCTCAGGTGATCCGCCTGCCTTGGCCTCCCAAAGTGCTGGGACTACAGGCATGAGTCATCGTGCCTGGCCTGCTCACATTTTTAAAGGTAAAATTTATATATATAGAAATGCACAAGTCCTAAGTATACAATTCAACAATTTTTTATAAATAGATACACCCTTGTGACTTATAGTTTTTTTGTTTTTTGTTTTTTGTTTTTGACACAAGGTCTCATTCTGTGCCCAGGCTGGGGTGTAGTGGTTGACCATGGCTCACTGCAGCCACCACCTTCCAGGCTCAAGTAATCCTCTCACCTCAGCCTCCAGAGTAGCGAGGACTACAGGAGCACACCACCATACCTGGCTAATTTTTGTAAAGATGGGGTTTCACCATGTTGCCCAGACTGGTTTCAAACTCCTAGGCTTAAGCAATATGCCTGCCTTGGCCTCCCAAAGTGCTGGGACTACAGACATGAGCCATCACACCTGGCTCATACTTCTTTCCTTTCTTCTGCTTCTGCTTCTTCTTCCACTTCTTCTGCTTCTTCTTCTGTTTCTTTTTCTGTTTTTCTGCTTCTTCTGCTGCTTCTTCTGCTGCTTCTTCCTTCTTTCTTTCTTTCTTTTTTTTTTTTTGGTAGAGATGGGTTCATGCTATGTTGCCCAGGCTGGTCTCGAACTTCTAGACTCAAGCAATCCTTCCTGCCTCAGCTTCCCAAAGTGCTGGGGTTACAGGCACTAGTCACCATGCCCTGCCTAAATCTTGCTTCTTTTTTTCCAGTTTCTTGATGATTACAGTCCTGTCTTCCAGTGACAGCCCGAGAGAGGAGCTGGTGAGGTTTCCTCACGAGGTTTCCTTGTGAGCGTGACTGAGATAGACAGGAACCATGTGTCTTGTGGGTGATTAGTAAATGTGAAACTACTTAGCCCACCCAGAAGATATGGCACATGGCCAGAGTTAGGAGGACAAAGAGAGAAGGTAGGTGGGCTCTTATGCACACTGAAACACTTATTAATGACTCTCAGTAGTGCAAAGGCAAGAACTCTGGTGCAGGGTAGAAACTATGGTTCCTCAGAACCAGGAAGTTACACCCAGGTTAATATTTAGATAACAGTGGGGTTGTAATAGCTTATTTTCCAGGCTCCCTAATGAAAAGAGTCAGTGTGGTTCAATCATCAGAGCTTCTGAAAAGGCTCTTTGACATGAAGGCACTTAGCTCTGCTCTTCATGTTGGCCCTTGACTATGTTAACAGTTTAATAAGCAGTTGCTTGTTCTGTCTGTGGCTTTGGTGTGCTTGAATTCCTCCCAACAAGGCTAAAAGCTCCTTGAGGGAGGTGACAGTATCATGCATTTTTCTGTTTTCGTACCTTGTCAGGTGACCAGGAAATGTCTAGTAGATACTTCTGAATTGAATTGAGTCTTCTCAGTCACCTTGACAATTTCTTGTTTCTATTGTATCTGACTTCCTAGTGAGTAGGCACTCACACTGGCTGAATACATCATAAACCAATTCCACTAAATTGTTGCTAATCAAATTGTTAGCCCTTTCAGGAATCTGTGTTTTAGAAGATGACAATAATGAATGAGCGATGCTTACTAATCCAAGTAGAATTGACCCAGTAGTGGAATTACAGGCAATAGGGAGCTGGGGGGAGAAGGACTTTGATGAGCAGGGGGCTCCTTGCTGCCTCACCAGTCATGCCACATCACCTGTGTCACTCTTCCCTGAGGTCACAGACTGTTGGACCATAAAGGGATCATTATCTTTTTCTGATGGACCTCTTTTGCTCTCCTGACTCTTCTCTTTCCTATTCAATTTTAGTTTGTTTCCTTTGGTCCAACAGCAAATTGGCTGTGGCACCTTCTTCTAAAGAGCCCTGTAGATACCAGCATCTCTTGCCAGGATCTCCTAGTGGAAACCTTCTACGCTTTCTGCTTTTATCCCCTCTAGCAAGACTGTGCAGACACTAGCAGGCAGGCAACCAGGGCCTCTGTAGGGCTAGGATCCCCTCCACAACAGGCCAGATTCATTCCGGAATTTAGTTCCAACTCTGTAGATCCTAGATTTGCTCAGCTGCTCAGTGGTGTGGGTTCTGCCTCTGCCTGCCTTCCTCTGCTGCCCTGACCCTGGTCGAGCCCTCACTGACTCTTACCTAGATTATTTTAACACCTACTTCCTAATGAGTCTACCTGCCACTGGTTGTGGTAAAATGTATAACTATTTGGGCCGTGATCCCAAATTTACGATTAGCCTCCTACTGGGGCCACCACTGGCCCCACTACTCCTTGAGAGGTATGTGCAGGTGACAAGTCTAGGGAAACAGACCATTTAGTACCCCACTTAGAACTCCACCCAAACAAGCTAGACTAGGCCACAGCTGAACTTGGTGGGGGATCTTATTTGGATCCAAGGCTAATGGTTGTCTGGCAAACTTGGCTTCAATTAGAATCATCTGGGGAACTTTAACAACTACCAACATTTCATGATGAAATTTTGCTGTGTTAAAACAAATTTTTAGAAAACAAAATAAATAGGGCTGGGTGCGGTGGCTCACGCCTGTAATCCCAGTACTTTAGGAGGCCGAGGCAGGCAGATTACTTGAGGTCAGGAGTTCGAGACCAGCTGGCCAACATGGTGAAACCCCCATCTCTACTAAAAATACAAAATAAATTAGCCTGGCATGGTGGTGGGCACCTGTAATCCCAGCTACTCTGGAGGCTGAGGCACGAGAATTGCTTGAACCTGGGAGGAGGAGGTTGCAATGTGCTGAGATCATGCCATTGCACTCCAGCCTGGGCAACAGAGTGAGACTCCATCTCAAAAAAATAAAATAAAATAAAAATAAATAAATAATAAATACCAATGACCAGCCACTACTCCCCGAGTTTTGACTTAATTAGATTATTAGACTGGGATGAGGTCTAAGCATGCTTGTTCTTTTTTTTTTTTTTGTGTGTGTGTGTGACAGAATCTCGCTCTGTCGCCCAAGCTGGAGTGCAGTGGCTCAATCTCAGCTCGCTGCAACCTCTGCCTCCCGGTTTCAAGCAATTCTCCTGCCTCTGCCTCCTGAGTAGCTGGGACTACAGGCACACGCCACCATGCCCAGCTAACTTTTGTATTTTTAGTAGAGACAGGATTTCACTATGTTGGCCAGGCTGATCTCAAACTCCTGACTTCGTGATCTGCCCACCTCGGCCTCCCGAAGTGCTGGGATTACAGGCGTGAGCCACCGCACCCGGCCTATTCTTTCTTTTGAAATGAACTTTCATAAAAGCACAAAAGCACTTAAGTCCAAAAAAAAGGTTACAAGTTCATTATCAGTATATTTTACATATTATTACAAATTTCCATTACAGTTTTAATTGCTGCAAAATGTCCAGTGTAGTAAGCACCTGCCATTTGTTGAAGGTTTAATTTGTTTCCAATTTTTAGCAATTATGAAAGGAATCATAATGACAGCAACTGTCACATATATTTTCTTTAAAAAATAGTTCCTTAAGAAAAATTCTCAGAAGTTTTATTGCTGAACAAAATGGTATGAAAATATTTTT
The DNA here is from genome assembly GCF_028885625.2 of Pongo pygmaeus. Taxonomy (NCBI): domain Eukaryota; kingdom Metazoa; phylum Chordata; class Mammalia; order Primates; family Hominidae; genus Pongo; species Pongo pygmaeus. The sequence continues at coordinate 53,773,514 of NC_072388.2, read as the reverse complement.
GGCTGGGCAAGGGGGCTCATGCCTGTAATCCCAGCACTTTGGGAGGTTGGGGTAGAAGGATCGCTGAGGCCAGGAGTTCAAGACCAGCTTGGCCCAAGATGGTGAAACCCCATCCCTACAAAAAAAAAAAAAAAAAAAAAAAAAATTAGCAGGGCATCATGGCATGTGACTGCAGTCCCAGCTACTCAGGAGGCTGAGTTAGGAGGGTTGCTTGACCCAGGGAGGTCAAGGCTGCAGTGAGCCATGATCATGCCACTGTACTTCAGCCCAAGTGACAGAGCTAGACCCTATCTCAAAAAAAAAATTAAAAAACATTTTAGACTTTGGTATTGTCAAATTGCTTTTCAAAGGGTTCTTAACCAATTTATACTCATTCCAGAATAAAAGAAACGTTCTATTTATCCAGCATTGGATATTTGCTAAAATAACAAAACATTTCTTCTATACTTCAGTATATATGGCTATACACTAAGCAGCATAAACGACATCTCGGTTAACAATGAACGACATATATGATGGTTGTCCCATAAGATTATAATGGAGCTGAAAAATTCCTATTGCCTAGTGTCATCATAGTTCTTGTAATGTAGTAGCATGACACATTACCTTTTCTATGTTTAGATGTGTTTAGATACACAAATACCATTGTGTTAGGATTGCCTGCAGTGTTCAGTACAGTAACACACCGTATAAGTTTATAGCTTAGGAGCAAGAATAGGCTTTATAGTGTATCCTAGCTGTGTAGTAGGCTATATCATCTAAGTTTGTGTAAATAAACTCTGTGATGTTCATCTAATGATAAAATCACCTAACAATGCATTTCTCAGAACACATCCCTGTCTCTTATAAGTGATGCATTACTATGCGTGAGGCTTAGGTATTCTTTAAAAGCTCCCCAGGCAATTCTAAGGAGGAGTCTGGGTAGAAAACAAGTGGTCTCCACTGGAAGTCAGCCAAATTATTGTAGCCTCTTTTCCTCAGCTCCTGGAGATCTTTTGCTCTGATAGCAAAAGGCACAGGAAGAGAACCTCAAGGAAGGCTGGGCAAGGTGACATATGCCTGTAATCCCAACATTTTGGGAGGCTGAGGAAGGAGGATCACTTGCATCGGGAGTTTGAGGTCTCACTATGTTGCCTAGTGACATCATAGCTATTGTAATATAGTGGCACAACACGTTACCACGTACCACTTCACCTGGCTAATTTTTTATTTTTTGTAGAGACAGGGTCTCACTGCGTGCCTGTAGTGCCAGCTACTCAGGAGACTGAGGTGGGAGGATCTCTTGAGCCCAGGAGGTCGAGGCGGCAGTGGCCCGTGATTGCACCACTGTACTCAAGTCTGTGAGTATCTCAAAACAAAAACAAAAACAAAAACAAGGAAATGGGCACTAAGGGAAAGAAGAGGTTTCTTCTTAAGGCCTAGGGCCAAGCCAAGCCATCCTCTCTGAGTTTTCCTAGGGAGGGGTTCTTCTCTAGCTGCCTGGATTTGGAAAGAGACCCAGGAAAGGGAAAACAAAACAAGAAAAGGATATGCGGTGCATAGTCAAGAGCTTAGATCCTCTCCCCCAGCTTGCAGTCTGCCTTCCAGCCCTTGGCCCTGACTCCCAGAAGCCTCTGGCTGTGCTAACATCCCCATCAAATGTGCCTCCATGCCTCCTCCATACTCCATCCCCATACTTTTTATGGGGAAGCACTACTGTTGCATCCCAAATAACACAGAAATAAATATGGCAAAATTGGAAAGTTCCCCTCACCAATCCCCGCTTCCACTCCCTTGCCCAGAAATAACCTGATAATAGTTTAGTGTGTATCCTTCAAGACCTTTCTCCCCCTCCTCCTCCCCCTCGTCCTCCCCCTCCTCCTCCTCCTTCTTCTTCCTAGATGTTTTTCTATCAGCTTATCAAGTCTAACATGTGAAATAGTGTGTGCCTGTGTGTGCATACAAATTGTTTTAATCCATACGTGGGATCATGCTATATGTAGTTTTCTCCAACTTGCCTTTATCATTAACAACATAGCATAGACTTCTTTCCATGGTGGTTAATATAGAGCTGCCTCATTTCTTTCCATGGCTGTGTGATAATCCATGGTATATGATTATATATAATTTTTTTTTTTGAGACAGAATCTCACTCTGTTGCCCAAGCTGGAGTTCAGTGGTGTGATCTCGGCTCACTGCAACCTCCACCTCGCGGGTTCAAGTGATTCTCCTCCTGCCTCAGCCTCCAGAGTAGTTGGGACTACAGGCGCATGCCACCATGCCCAGCTAATTTTTGTATTTTAGTAGAGACGGGGTTTCACCATGTTGGCCAGGTTGGTCTCGAACTCCTGACCTCAAGTGATTCACCTGCCTCAGCCTCCTAAAGTACTGGGATTACAGGCGTGAGCCACCGCACCCAGCCGATTATATATAATTTAACACTTCCTGTTGCTTGATGTTTTCGTTGTTTCTTTTTCTCTTTGATGACAATGCTATAATGAACACCTTTGTATGTATCTTTGTGCTATCTACCTGGCTTTGAGTATTGCCACTGCAGAAAATTCTTGATGTTGGGCCCCAATTAAGCAAGCAGACCCCAAGGTATCTCTGCTGCCCTAGGACTCCTTTAGACTCTGGCAGAACAGCAGCCTGCCTCAGTTCCCACACTATGATCCTGCACTTGTGGTTGAAGACGAACCTGTGGCACAGCCTGCCAGAGTTCTGAAAACTGCTCCCTGCCCCATCATGGAGAGGTGCAAAAATTACAGACCCATATCCTGTGTCCCTCTGTCCACTGGGAGGAAAGAAAGAGCATCAACTCCTCCAAAAGCAATCTAGCTGGAGAAAGTGTGCAAGTGGATTTCTAGCAATGTTTTTCAGGATTTTTGCTCTTTTGCTTGTGGGATGGGAGAGAATCAGTGAGACAGAGGATACAAGGAGCTCAAGTGGCAGTAGCAGTCCAAGCCAGCAGAGGGAATAAGGGAGTGTGTGTGTGTATGTGTGTATGTTTTGTGTATATGTGCATGTGTGTGTATTATGTGTGTATGTGTGCATGCGTGTGTGCGTGTGTGTGGATGTCTATATGTGCATGTGTGCATTTGCATGTGTGTGTATATGTGTGTATGGGTGTACATGTGCAGGTGTATGTGTGTGTGCACGTGTGTGTATATGTGTGTGTAAGTGTGTTTTTTTATGTGTATGTGTGGTGTGTAGCCATGAACAGAGACAGGCAACCCCTGAAGGAATATGTTGTACTTTTGTCCTTTAATATTTTCAAGCCTGCTGGTCCTGCAAAAAGCAGTAAGAGCTAATGAGAAGCAGGTGTAGTTGGGGAAACAGGAAATCTGGTTCAATTTATGACTTCACTGCGGCCTGCCATGGAGTTTTGAGCAGCTTTAGTTTGCTGCTCCATTTCTCATCTCTCTCTTCTCTGGAGGTGCCATCTGCACCGTTAGGATGCAGGATTTGGCTTTCTTGCTTTTCCTGAAAATAGTACTAGTGCCATTGGCTGTTAAAAGTGGGATATGGGCCAGGTGCGATGGCTCACACCTGTAATCCCAACACTTTGGGCGGCCGACATGGAAGGACTGCTTGAGCCCAGGAGTTCAAGACCAGCCTGGGCAACATAGTGCGACCTTGTGTCTACATAAAAGTTTACAACTTAGCCATGTGTGGTGGCATGCACCCGTAGTCCCAGCTATTCAAGAGCACAGGAGGTCAAGACTGTAGTGAGTTCTGAGCTTTGCCATTTGTGTGAGATGTTTGCTGCATCTGGCCTGCCCACTTAGAAACTGTCTTCTTCCTTACTTTCTGGACACACAGAAAGAGCATATGTTTGTAGTATTAAAGGTAGAGGATGAACTTCCTGTGTGGCAGCTCTCCTGAAATGTATTCTTGCACTCAGAATGCAATGGCAGATGTTGAGCTGCTCTCACAACCCTTCAGAAAGTCTTCAGGGAATGCTGGTGTGCTCTCTGTCAGAGCATAACAGTAAACAAGGCTGCCGCTCCTTTAAGCAGAGATGAGCTAAGTTTTGGTAGTATTTAAGTCGGCTCATGTAAAAGTAATTTGTGTAAACAAATCAGGATTTAAAACAACTTTTTATTGAAGTGTAACATATATACATCAAAGAGCACACCTCATCAGTGTACAGCTTCGTGAATTTTTACAAAGTGAACTCATTACATAAGCCAAGAAGTAGAACACTAGCGGCACCCTAGCCAACACCCTCATTCCCCTCCCAGTTACTAGTCCTGTGGGTTATAACCACTCACCTACATTCTAAAAAAAAATTTTTTTTTTTTTTGAGATGAAGTCTTGCTCTGTTGCCTAGGCTGGAGTGCTGTGGCATGATCTCGGCTCACTGCAACCTCTGCCTCCTGTGTTCAAGCGATTCTCCTGCCTCAGCCTCCTGAGTAGCTAGGACTATTGGCACACGCCACCATGTCCGGCTAATTTTTGTATTGTTAGTAGAGATGGGGTTTCGCCATGTTGGCGAGGCTGGTCTTGAACTCCTGACCTCAGGTGATCCACCCACCTTGGCCTCCCAAAGTGTAAATTCTAAAACTTTATATTAATTTTGCCTGCTTTTGAACTTTATGTATAATGTATTTGTGGAATTTATTCACATTGCACATAGATCTTGTTATTTATTCTCATTACTATATGGCATTCCATTATATAAATATACCATGTATTTATCCATTCTATGTGGATGGAATTTGAGGTTTTCTTCAGTTTGGGCTATTACAAATTATGAACTATCTTGTACCTGTCTTTTGGTGCTCGTCTGCATGCATTTCTGTTGGCCAGATTCATAAAAGTAGAACTTCTGTGTCACATTGTAGGCATACAGTCAGTTGGTGGACACCGGAAATCGCAGTGTATGAGAGTTAGGAACATGTTTTTGATAGGAGAAAGAACACAAGGCTAAAATCAGGCCCCAGGCTTCTGGTCCCCTCCCAGGGTTGGCTTACAGGGAAGCCAAAGCAAACCACCTACCCTCTGTGTCTCCTCAACTATAAATTGGAAATAATTAGTACCTGCTCTGTTCCTTGTGGGATGGGACAACCTTCCACAAAGACTCGCACTGCACAAATGTAGGCTGTCATTAAAACAGACGCAGAGGAGGAGGGAGATTTTAATGATTAATGAGAACTAAAGAATAACTATACTTATGTGAATTTCCACCTCCAATTAAGAATCCACAGATTAGATGAACTGCTCTGGTAGGTGGTGTTGTATTGCCAGAGGGGCCTGCAGTATTATTCCCTCAAATCACAACACAAAGTGCAACCTTCCAAACCTGTCCTCTCTATTTTGTTACAAGGTTCCTCAGCTATCTGGAAGTCTAGGGTTCCTCTCGGTTTCTTCTCTCAATCTCTAAATACCCCAACTTCCTCCTTCCCCCAGCATCAGCCTGCATTTGCCTGATCTGGAATAACTGGGCTCTGCCTTGTTGGACCAGATATGACACACTAGGAAAGCCGAAGGATAAAATCATTCCATGTCTTCTTATTATTATATTTAACTTTTTTAAAAAGATGGGGTCTCACTGTGTTGCTCAGGCTGGTCTCGAACTCCTGGGCTCAAGCAATCCCCCCATCTTGGCCTCTCAAAGTGCATGGATTACAGGTGTGAGCCACTGCACCCTGCCCTTCTTGCATTATTGAACATAAACGTTAAGTATTGCCAATGAGGTGCTTTGGTCCCACAGTGATACTAAAATTTCACAGGCGTTTATTCTATCAAAGGTTGTGCTAAGCTAAATCAGAGGCTGTAAAAAATAATAATTAGGCTGAGGCAGGCGGATCAACTGAGGTCGGGAGTTCGAGACCAGCCTAACTAACATGGAGAAACCCCGTCTCTACTAAAATACAAAATTAGCTGGGCATGGTGGTGCATGCCTGTAATTCCAGCTACTCGGGAGGCTGAAGCAGGATAATTGCTTGAACCTGGGAGGCAGAGGTTGCAGTGAGCCAAGATTGCATCATTGCACTCCAGCCTGGGCGACAAGAGCGAAATTCTGTCTCAAAAAAAAAAAAAAATTAATTAATTAATTGAAAGTAGTGTCCAAATCTCATCCATCCTATTGGTTTCCATGTACATAGTCATACAAGTAGGAGGCAGTGCCCTCTTATGGCCAATGCTACACGTGCATGGCTGTGGCTAAAGGATTGCCAACTCATGAGACTGGTTTTTCACTTGCGGCAGGCTCATCTTGGGGTTATTATCAGTCTTGAGTGAATCACATTTGAGGATTCATCCTCCCCTTTCTCTTTCAAGAAGAAAAATGAAATCCGTGATGGCTGATTTTATGCGTCAGCATGGCTAGGCTAGGGTGCCCAGTCGTTTGGTCAAACACTAGTCTAGATGTTGCTGGGAATATACTGTTTTTTTGTTTGTTTGCTTTTTGTTTTTTTGAGATGGAGTCTTGCTCTGTCACCAGGCTGGGGTGCAGTGGCATGATCTCAGCTCATTGAAACCTCCACCTCCTGGATTCAAGCAATTCTTCTGCCTCAGCCTCCCGAGTAGCTGGGTCTACAGGCGTGTGCCATCACAGCTGGCTAATTTTTTTTTTTTTTTTTTTTTTTTTGTACTTTTAGTAGAGACGGGGTTTCACCCTGTTGGCCAGGATGGTCTGGATCTCTTGACCTCGTGATACACCTGCCTCGGCCTCCCAAAGTGCTGGGATTACAGGCATGAGCCACCGCGCCTGGCTGAAGATATTGTTTTAGATGTGATGAATATTTAAATCAGTAGACTCTGAGTAAAGCAAATTACCCTTTATAATGTGGGTTGGCTTCATCCACTAAGTTGAAGGCCTTAAGAACAAAGACTGAGGTTTCCTGGAAAAAAATCCATTCTGCCTCAAGACTGAAATATAGAAACCCTACCTGAGTTTCCAGAGGGCAGATTTTGAATTTAAGATGGCAACACTAACTCTTCCCTGAATTTCTGGCAAGCCAGCCTGCTCTGCAAATTCCAGACTTACCAGTTTGCACAACTGGGTAAGTCAGTTCCTTAAAATAAATCTGAGTGTGTGTGTGTGTGTGTATCCCTGTGTGTTCACTTTCTCTGGAGAACCCTAACTGATACAAAACCCAACTCCAAAACCTATTTTGTGTCAGTGACATCATATTTAAATAACTATCAAGGGACCTGATGTATAGCAGTTGACCTTCTGGGTTCCAGTCCCGGCCCCACCCCACTTACTAGTTTCATGAACTTTTACTTAATCATGCTTAGTCTTGGTTCTTCATTTGTGTAAGGGAGAAAATGGTAGCATTTGGCCAGGCGCAGTGGCTCACACCTGTAATCCCAACATTTTGGGAGGCTGAGGCAGGCGGATCGCTTGAGCTCAGGAATTCGAGACCTGCCTGGGCAAAATGGCGAAACCCCATCTCTACAAAAAATACAAAAATTAGCCAGGCATGGTGGCACAATGCCTGTAGTCCCAGCTACTCAGGAGACTGAGGCGGGAGAACCACTTGAGCCCAGGAGGTGGAGGCTGCAGTGAGCCGTTTTTGTGCTACAGCACTCCAGCCTGGGCAACAAAGTGAGACCCTGTCTCAAAAAAAGAAAATACTAGTGTTTGCTGTAAAGATTAAACAAGAAAACACGTCCACTTAGAATAGTATCTCACTCAGAGTAGGTAGTCAATAAGTTAGTAGTTACTAAAATTATTGTGGGAAGCTGTCACAGAAGGGTAATTTACAAAGTGAGGAAAGCTAGCTAGTTTAGTTCACTTTCCTCCCCCACATTTCTCTCCCAAAACTCTCAGGTACAGACACAGGCAGCATCTGTTTTTCACTACAGCCTATTCCTGGGGTATATTATAAATGTATATCACACATTTCTTCTCAAGTGTCCTATCTCTTCCCATAGGAATCAATCAAATTTAAAAGTTGGGTTCCAAGACTATACTTTTAGAGATCATTTCTATAGTTTTTTACTAGAGAATTTTCTCTGAAGGTGTAGAGCAAAAAAAAAAAAAAGGTTCCAAATTCCAGATTGAGGACAAAATCATCAACGAAAGCATTGTTATGTCACAAAGGCAACTTCAGTACATCTTGGTAGTCATTTAAAACAATAAAGTTATTTTTTAAGTCTTCTTTTTTTTTTTTTTTTGAGACGGAGTCACTCTGTCACCCAGGCTGGAGTGCAGTGGTGTGATCTCGGCTCACAGCAAGCTCCGCCTCTTGGTAAGAGGTGAAGCCAGCTGAGCTTCTGGGTCAGGTGGGGGACTTGGAGAAGCTTTGTGTCTAACTAAAGGATTGTAAATGCACCAGTCGGCGCTTTGTGTCTAGCTAAAGGATTGTAAACGCACCAATCGGCACTCTAAAATGGACCAATCAGCACTCTGTAAAATGGACCAATCAGCAGGATGTGGGCATGGCCAAATAATGGAATAAAAGCTGGCCACCCAAGCCCGCAGTGGCAACCCACTTGGCTTCCTTTCCATGCTGTGGAAGCTTTGTTCTTTTCGTTCTTCACAATAAATTTTGCTGCTGCTCACTCTTTAGGTCTGCACTACCATTGTGAGCCGTAACACTCACTGCGAAGGTCTGCCGCTTCACTCCTGAAGTCAGCAAGACCACAAACCCACCAGAAAGAAGAAATTCCAGACACATCTGAACATCTGAAGGAACAAACTCCGGACACACTATCTTTAAGAACTGTAACACTCACCACGAGGGTCTGTGGCTTCATTCCTGAAGTCAGCGAGACTGAGAACCCATGGGAAGGAACCAATTCCGGACGCACTGGGTTCACGCCATTCTCCTGCCTCAGCCTCCCGAGTAGCTGGGACTACAGGTGCCTGCCCACCATGTCCCGGTAATTTTTTGTATTTTTAGTACAGACGGGGTTTCACCCTGTTAGCCAGGATAGTCTCGATCTCCTGACCTCGTGATCCACCCGCCTTGGCTTCCCAAAGTGCTGGGATTACAGGTGTGAGCCACTGTGCCCGGCCTTTTTTTAAGTCTCAATATGGGATTTCCATAAAACTTAATCCGTACTCCACAATGCAACTTTTTATAATCAATAAAATTGGCAAGTTTGTTTGCTTCCTAACAATTTAGAAGGACTTTCAGAAAATTTGGCTGGTCAAAACCTATTTTTACATCTAGCCAAATGGTTATCTCTAGATAAAGGGATTTGGGTTCATTTATATTTTCTTTTTCTTTTTCTTTTCTTTTTTTTTTTTTTTTTTTGAGATGAAGTCTTGCTCTGTCACCCAGGCTGGAGTGCATTGGCGCGATCTCGGCTCACTGCAAGCTCCGCCTCCTGGGTTCACGCCATTCTCCTGTCTCAGCCTCCCCAGCAGCTGGGACAACAGGCGCACGCCGCCACGCCCGGCTAATTTTTTTTTTTTTTTTTTGTATTTTTAGTAGAGACGGGGTTTCACCGTGTTAGCCAGGATGGTCTCAATCTCCTGACCTCGTGATCCGCCCGCCTCCGCCTCCCAAAGTGCTGGGATTACAGGCGTGAGCCACCGTGTCCGGCCATTTATATTTTCTTTTTTCTTTGCATTTAATTCAGCAATGCACCAGAAGGACTGACGAGACTCACTGGTTGTCCAGGCGTGGTGACTCATGTCTGAAATCCCAGTACTTCAGGAAGCCAAGGAGGGTGGATTGCTTGAGCCCAGAAGTTTGAGACCATGCTGGGCAACATGGCAAAACCCTGTCTCTACAAAAATTAGGTGTGGTGCCACACATCTGTGGTCCCAGCTACTCGGGAGGCTGAGGTAATAGGCTCACTAGAACCTGGGAGGTTGAGGCTGCAGTGAGCCAAGATCGTGCCACTGTACTCCAGCCTGAGTGGCAGAGCAAGACCCTATCTCAAAAATAAATTTTAAAAAAGAACGAATGGCAGGTTATATACTCACTACTAAGGTTTGTTACATCAAAGTATACATAGCAAAAGCAGCAGGAAAAAGACATGCATCAGCAGGGTCCAGAGAGGTTCAACACAGGTTTCCATTGTCTTTCGTTGTCTGAGGCCACACAGGAGTACTCGCTGTCTCGAGCAGTTAACTACAGGGACATATGTGGAATGTCTTTGCCCGTGAAAGCCTGTCTGAATCTCAGAGTCCAAGGCTTTTATGAGGAGCTGGTAATGTAAGTATATCTTGCTATGCAATTAGCCATGGCAAGCAAAACTCAGGACCCTAACAATGAAACCTCAATCTTGGTGTTTATGGAAAGCAACCTGACAAACCAGTATGGCATGGTTTGTTGCTCCAGTTGTATATAACAAAATCACCAATCAATAACACAAAGAACTCTCTAAGGACTATATTCCCAGTGACTGGCCAAGGGCTAATCATGGATCCCTTGGAGACCAGCAAGGTTATGCAACCTGGCCGGGCGCGGTGGCTCAGGCCTGTAATCCCAGCACTTTGGGAGGCCGAGGCGGGTGGATCACAAGGTCAGGAGATCGAGACCATCTTAGCTAACACGGTGAAACCCCGTCTCTACTAAAAATACAAAAAATTAGCCGGGCGTGGTGGCGGGCGCCTGTAGTTCCAGCTACTCTGGAGGCTGAGGCAGGAGAATGGCGTGAACCCGGGAGGCGGAGCTTGCAGTGAGCCGAGATCGCGCCGCCACTGCACTCCAGCCTGGGCGACAGAGCGAGACTCCGTCTCAAAAAAAAAAAAAAAAAAAGGTTATGCAACCTGACCTGCTGTGTTAACTCTTTCCTCACAGTCTGTATTTTCTAAAATGTCTATAATTAACATATATTACTTTTATAATCAGAAAAGTAACTAGTAACATAAAGGCATCCAAACATAATGATTTTCTTTTTAGTTATTTAATGATGGTGCTTTGTAAGCTCAGTACATTTTCCTGTAGTTAGCAGAGCTACTAAGAGTATAGTCACCCTACTAGACATTTCACAGATGCCTATCAGAGCCTTTATATGCTTTGGGAAAAACCATAAAAACAGGCATGAAAGAGCATATGAAACCTAGGAGGAACCACAGCAACATCTAGTTCCACTTCGCCATCTTAGAGATGAGGAAATGGGAATTCTGAACAGTGAAAGGACTCTCCCCAGATTCTAAACCTTAGGGTTTTCAATTAAAAACCTGTCTTGGAATTGCTGAAATGTTTGCTCAGTTGCTTCTGAATGTCTTTACCATGGAAGAAGCTGGAGCCCTGAATGATGAGCTCACCTGGACCAAGCACACATAGTTTGTCCTCCTTCAGTCTGGATAGTGACTTCCCTTCCTCCCACCGCCCCAGTGGCCTGACGGGATCCCACGTCAAGAGCGTTCAATGCTATTGGGTCAATGTTCCAGCTCGGAACCTAACAAGAGGATAGGTTCATCTTCACTAAATTTTGCTTTTCTTTCACCTTCATTTACTCTCTTGTAAGTTGCAGGGAGATACGGATTCCTTTTAGGTCTCCCAGAACCAGGTCTTACAGTGGTTATGACTTCAGGTAGTAAAGTCAAATGGTCCAGGATTTGAAGTCTGTTTTTGCATCTACTTGTATGATTTGGCTTATGTGATTTGAGTGAGTTACTTGGGGAAGTTACTTAATAAAAACAGTAGTACCTTCTTCCTAAGGTTACTGGGAAGAGGAAAGGAATGTCTTTCATGTAATAACTCTCAACTAGCATAGGGCTTGGCATATAGTAAATGTTCAATAAATATTAGCTATTATTTTTTAAATAGATGGTCCATTTATTTTGGAAAACTCTATTCTCTGATTTTTAAGACCATTTTATTGAAGTAATTGATATGCAGTATAAACTGAACACGTTTAAAGTATAGAATATCATGTTTTGACATGTATACACCCGTGAAACTATCACCATAATCAAGTTAATGAACATATCCATAACACCTAAAAGTTTTCTTTTTCTTTTCTTTTTTTTTTTGAGATGGAGTCTCGCTATGTTGCCCAGGTTGGAGTGCAGTGGTACGATCTCTGCACACTGCAACTTCCACCTCCCGGGTTCAAGTGATTCTCCTGCTTCAGCCTCCCAAGTAGCTGGGATTACAGGTGCCTGCCACCGTGCCCGGCTAATTTTTTTTTTTTTTTTTGAGGAGGAGTCTCGCTCTGTCACCCAGGTTGGAGTGCAGTGGTACGATCTTGACGCACTGCAACCTCCACCTCCCGGGTTCAAGTGATTCTCCTGCCTCAGCCTCCAAAGTAGCTGGGATTACAGGTGCCTGCCACCATGCCCGGCTAATTTTTTTTTTTTTTTTTGAGATGGAGTCTCACTCTGTTGCCCAGGCTGGAGTGCAGTGGCCTGATCTTGGCTCACTGCAAGCTCCGCCTCCCAGGTTCACACCATTCTCCTGCCTCAGCCTCCTGAGTAGCTGGGACTACAGGCGCCTGCCACCATGCCTGGCTAATTTTTTGTATTTTTAGTAGAGACAGGGTTTCACCGTGTTAGCCGGGATGGTCTCGATCTCCTGACCCCGTGATCTGCCTGCCTCAGTCTCCCAAAGTGCTGGGATTACAGGCATGAGCCACTGCGCCCGGCCCTAATTTTGTATTTTTAGTAGAGATGGGGTTTCACTACGTTTGTCAGGCTGGTCTTGAACTCCTGACCTCAGGTGATCCACCCACCTCGACTTCCCAAAGTGCTGGGATTACAGGCGTGAGCTACCGCGCCTGGCCAAAGTTTTCTTATACCTGTTTATAATCCCCTTGTTTGTCCTCAGGTAACACTATCTACTATCTGTCTCTACAGATTAGCTTGCATTTCCTAGAATCTTACTTATATAATTGGAGTAATATAGTATATACCCTTCTTTTGGCTTTCTTTATTGAGCTATGTTGTGAGATTCATTCATGTTTAGAGTATCAGTTACTAAGTAGTATTCCATTGTTTGGCTATATCAAAATTTGTTTGCCCATTTACCTATTAATGGACATTTTGCACTGTTTCCAGTTTGGAGATATTAGATATAAAACCTCTATAAACATTTATATATAAGTCTTTGTATGGACATACACAAATGATCTCTGACTTAACATTGATTCGACTTAAGATTTTTCAACTTTACAATGGTGTGAAAGCAATATGCATTCAGTAGAAACTGTCCTTCAAGTACCCATACATTCATTCTGGTTTTTACTTTCAGTACAGTATTCAATAATTTACATAAGATATTCAACATTTTATTATGAAATAGGCTTTGTATTAGATGATTTTGCCCAACTGTAGGCTAATGTAAGTGTTCTAAGCACATTTAAGGTAGGCAAGACTAAGCTGTGGTGTTTGGTAGGTTAGGTGTATTAAATGCATTTTCAACTTACGATATTTTCAATTTATGATGGGTTTATTGGGATGTAACCACATTGTAAGTCAAAGACCATCTCTACTTATATTTCTCCTGGGAGTAGAATGAGTGGGTCATTAGGTAGGTACATGTTTAACTTTTTGCGAAACTGACAAATTGTTTTCCAATTGGTTGTACCACTTTACATTCCCACCAGTGGTGTATGAGAATTCCACTGTCACCAACAGTTGGTACAGTCAACATTTTTAATTAAATTAATTTTATTTATTTATTTATTCATTTTTATTATTTTATTTTATTTTTTTGAGACAGGAATCTCGCTCTGTCACCCAGGCTGGAGTGCAATGGTGCGATCATGGCTCACTGCAGCCTCAACTTCCCAGTCTCAAGTGATCCTCCCACCTCAGGTTCCCAAGTAGCTGGAACTACAGTCACATGCCACCACAACAGACTAAGTTTTTCTATTTTTTGTAGAGACAAGATCTCACTATGTTGCCCAGGCTGGTCTTGAAATTTTGGGCTCAAGTGATTCTCCCACCTTGGCCTCCCAAAATGCTGAGATTACAGGCGTGAACTACCCTGCCCAGTCCTGTTTTTAATTGTATACATTCTAGTAAGTGTGTAGTGATATCTCTTTGTGTTTTTAATTTGAATTTCTCTCTTGACTAATGATGTTGAGCAATTTTAATGTGCTTATTCACCGATATGTCTTTTTGATGTAATGTCTGCCCTAATCATTTGCACATTTTTTAATTGGGGAATTTTTTTTCTTATTGTTGTTTTGTGACTTCATTCCATATTCTATACGAGTCCTTTATTAGATATGTGGTTTGCCAATACTCCCTCCCAGTCTATAACTTCATCATGCTCTTAACAGTGTCTTTTGAAGAACAAAAAATCTCAATTGCAGTGAAGTGCAATTTATCATTTTTTTCTTTTATCGACTGTGCTTTTGTTGTTCTAATCTAAGGTCATAAAGATTTTCTCTTGTATTTTTTTCTAGAAGTTTTATAGTTTTAGGTTTTACATTTAGGTCTATAATACATTTTTAGTTTTTGTACACGGTATGAGGTATGGATCAAAGCTAATATTTTTGCCAATGGATAGCCAGTGTTTTAGCATTGTTAAAAAGACTATCCTTTGTAAAATCACTTTTGCACTTTTGTTGAAAATCAATTTGCTATATATGTGGTATTTTTACACTCTTTGTTTCCCCAATGATTCATTTGTCTATCTTCATACCAATACCATAATGTCTTGATAACTGTAACTTTATAATAAGTTTTGAAGTCAGGAAATGTATTTTAAAACATTTTCTTCTTTTGCAAAGTTGTTTAGCTATTCTAGGTCTTTTGCATTTCCAAATTATTAATAATTTTAAAATCAGCTTGTTGATTTTTACACGAAAAAACCTGCTGAGGTTTTGATTAGCATAACATTGAATCCAGATGCAAATTTGGGGAGATATGACATTTTGACAATGATGAATCTTCTGATCCGTGAATATGGACTATCTCTTCATTTAATGAGATCTTTTAAATTTCTCACAGCTATGTTTTATAGTTTTCAGTGTACAGAACTTGCATGTCATTTGTTAGTTTTATTGCTGTGCATTTGACATTTTTGGTATTAGTGTAAGTGGCATTGTTTTAAATTTCAATTTCCAAATGTTTGCTAGTATATAGAAATACAACTGCTGGGCACGGGGCTCATGCCTGTAATCCCAGAACTTTGGGAGGCCAAGGTGGGTGGATCATCTGAGGTCAGGAGTTCGAGACCAGTCTGGCCAATGTGATGAAATGCCTGTCCCCACTAAAAATATAAAAATTAGCCAGGCATTGTGGCACACCCCTGCAATCCCAGCTACTCCTGAGGCTGAGGCATGAGAATCCTTTGAACCCAGGAGGCTGAGGTTGCAGTGAGCCAAGATTGCACCACTGCACTCCAGTGTGGATGACAGAGTGAGACTCCATTTCAAAAGAAAGAAAAAGAAAAGAAATACAACTGGTTTTTTTATATTGAACTTATGTCCAGCAACCTTGCTAAACTCACTTTTTAGTTCTGGTAGCTATTTTTGTAGATGCCATGGGATTTTCTGAATAATCATGTCATCTATGAATAGACAGCTTTACTCCTTCCTCTCCAGTCTGGTTGTCTATTGTTTCTTTTTCTTGCCTTATTGCGCTGGCTGAAACCAGCACAGTGTTGAGTAGAGGTGATGAAAGCAGACATCCTTGCCTTGTTCCTGATTCTACAGAAAAAGCATTGTCTTTCACCATTTAGTATGATGTTAGCTTTAGATATCCTATAACAGGCTGAAGAAATACCCTTCTGTTTCTAGTTTGCTAAGAGCTGTTTTGCTTGGTTGGTTTTTGGGTTTTTTATAAATCAGTAATTGATGTTGGATTTTTTCAAATGTTTTCCTGCATCTATTGAGATCATTATTTTTTCTTTTTTAGTCTGTAATATGGTGAACTATATAGATTGATTTTATAACAACTTTATTAAGATATAACACATGTGGCATAAAGTTCACCTTTTTAAAGTGTATAATTCAGTGGTTTGTACACAAGTGACAGAGTTGTGTGTGTATCATCACTATCAAATCCCATAACATTTTCATTTCCCTGAAAGAAAGTCTGAACCCATTAGAAGTCATTTCCCATTTTCTTCCCTCTCCCCATGCCCTGGCAGCCACCAACCCACCTCTATAAATTTGACTATTCTGAACATTTTATATACATAGAATCCCACTATATGCAGCCTTTTGTGACTGGTTTCTTTCACTTAGTATAATGTTTTCAAGGTGCATCAAGTTATAGCATGTATCAGAATTTCATGTCCATTTATGGCTGAATAATATTCCATTGATGGGAATACCACATTTTGTTTATCCATCAGTTGATGGACATTTAGGTTGTTTCTACTTTTTGGCTGTTATGGACAATGCTGCTATCAACATTTGTGCACAGGTGTTTGTGTGGACATATATTTTCATTTTTCTTGGGTGTATATCCCTAGGAGTAGAATTGCTGGTCATACAGTAACTTTATGTTTAACCTTGTGAGGGACTTCCAGGCCAATGGTGAGGTTCAAGCAAGGGAAGGAGGAGGTTCTGGGTACATATGGTACATATTTGCTCTATTGGAGCAATGGTACATATTTGCTCTATTGGAGAGAAGCAATTGGCCAAAATTGTAGCTTGTCATTAGTCTGTTGAACAGCCATGGATTTTCATTACCTGGGCAGAGAACACATGAAGCCAGGCTAGGTATCACCAATGTGTGACCATATCAAAGACTTGTGAATATTGGTATTTAATGTATCACTATTTAGTGCCCAGGTCCCCCTTATGTATGTTTATTACCACGTGTACTCTTGGTTCTCCCAGCTCTTTTCATCTGTGTTTAACCCACACATTTTCTATATGCTAATTACTGATTTATACTTGATATTTTATGAGTTCATCCCATTTCTTCTATAAAATAATTGAATATTTTGAAACTGTATATCAAATGCATGTTAAACCCTTCCCCTCTGTTATTCATTTCTCTATGACACCACAGTTACTTTGCACACAATGCTGAATAAATGTTAAATAAAAAATAAGCAGGGTCGGACCCGTAATCCCAGCACTTAGGGAGGCCAAGGCAGGAAGATTGCTTGAGCCCAGAAGTTTGAGACTAGCCTGGCCTCATGACAAAAACCCATCTCTACTAAAAATACAAAAATTAGCTGGACATGGTGGCACATACTTGTGGTCCCAGCTACTTGGGAAGCTGAGGTGGGAGGATCACCCAAGCCCGGGAGGCAGAGGTTACAGTGAGCTGAGATTGCGCCACTGCACTCCAGCCTAGGCGACAGAGTGAGACTTCGTCTCAAAAAAATAATAAAATTAAAACAAGCAATAATCTCAGGTAGTCCTGCCATAGAAATAAGCAGTTATTCAAACAAAAGTTTCCTGTGATTAAGTACTTGGGAAATACTGGGTTTTTTGTTGTCGTTGTTGTTTTTACTATAGGACTTGCTAGCCCCTTAATGTACTAATGTGGTGGTACTTCTTCATGAATGGATTTCACATTCAGTGTCCTCAAACCTACTGATCCATGGAACCCTTTACTCAAGGTGCAGCTCTAGAAATTGGTGTTGTATAAAATACACCTTGAGAAATGCTGCCTTGGGGATTGCTCTGTGCAAGGCCTTGGAAGTATAGCTGTTTACTACAGGAGCCATAGACGGAACAGCTGAACTGAAATTCCTCCGGGTACCTTTTATAAAGTATAAACATCCCACTTTTCTGGTTTGTTTTTTTGTTTTTTGTTTTTTTTTTTGTCTCACTCTGTCGCCCAGGCTGAGTGCAGTGGTGTGATCTTGGCTCACTGCAACCTCCACCTCCCAGGTTCAAGCAATTCTCCTGCCTCAGCCTCCCAAGTTGCTGAGACGACAGGCACATGCTGCCACGCCTGACTAATTTTTTGTATTTTAGTAGAGACAGGGTTTCACCATGTTGCCCAGGCTGATCTCGAACTCCTGAGCTCAGGCAATCTGCCTGCCTCGGCCTTCCAAAGTGCTAGGATTACATGAGTGAGCCACTGCACCCAGCCTATTTTTTAAAACAATAACAAGAAGCAAGATAGGGAAATTGAAGTAACTTGGAGTATGAGCTGACTAAATTATGCAATGAAGGGTTTTTCTAATTTCTCCTTTTGAGTAAATACAAGAATAATGTCCCATCCCCTAAACAGCACAGTGCTGAGACTAATTCTTTGACAAATATTAGGCACATTGAAATATTAGGTTTATAAAAAGGAGACTTCAGGGAAAGCGTGGTGGCTCACGCTTGTAATCCCAGCACTTTGGGAGGCCGAGGTGGGTGGATTACCTGAGGTCAGGAGTTCGAGACCAGCCTAGCCAACATGGTGAAACTCTGTCTCTATTAAAAATACAAAAATTAGCCGGATGTGGAGGCACATGCCTGTAATCCCAGTACTCGGGAGGCTGAGGCAGAAGAATTGCTTGAACCGAGGAGGTGGAGGTTGCAGTGAGCCAAGATCGCTCCATTGCACTCCAGCCTGGGTGACAAGAGCGAAACTCTGTCTCACCAAAAAAAAAAAAAAAAAAACAGAAAGACTGCGTCTTCCACCTGGCTGGAAAAATATGCCTAATAGAACACCAAGGAATCCAAATCTCTATGCGAAGTATCTCCCTCATATGGTTAGCCTGGAGAGCCAAGGGATCCTAAAACTTAAAACTGAGTTTACTGGAGCTCTCTGTATTGTAGATGGGAGAACAGCTAACTTAATCTAGTAGACAATATAGGGACAGAAACAGAGCCAATCATAGGTCTCCTACCCTATCATGCTCCATTTCACATCCTCTGGCCCCAACACTATCAACATGAGGCAGGTATCACTGCCCCGACCCATACCGTCCTGCACACAGGATTGCCTCTCCCCCTTGCCCTTTTTGCAGTCTCTTCTTGCACCCTTCCCTAAGCATATCTCCAGCCTGAATCCTGCTCAGCCGTCAAATTTCAGCTCAAATGTCATTTCCTCTGGTGAGCTTTCCTTGACTCCAGAATACTAGGTTATACATTATTTCCCCATCGCTTATTACAAATGTAATTTATATTATTTAGTGATTGTCTCTTCCACTAGCTTGTAAACTACACAAGGGCAGAAGCCATTTAACTTGTTGAGTATTGAATTTCCAGGATGTGGCACAGAGTAAGTAGTCAAAAAATACCAGTTAGTGGCTCACACCAGTAGCCCCAGCTACTCAGGAGGCTGAGGTGGGAGGGAGTATCACTTGAGCCAGGGAGTTTGAGGCTGCAGTGAGTTATGATCGAGCCACTGCACTGCAGCCTCGGTGACAGGGCAAGACCTTGTCCCCCCAAAATAATAATAATAAAATAAATAGGCCGGGCACAGTGGCTCACGCCTGTAATCCCAGCACTTTGGGAGGCTGAGGCAGGCGGATTACAAGGTCAACAGATGGAGACCATCCTGGCCAACATGGTGAAACCCCATCTCTACTAAAAATACAAAAATTAGCTGGGCATGGTGGTGCGCACCTGTAGTCCCAGCTACTCGGGAGGCTGAGGCAGGAGAATTGCTTGAACCCGGGAGGCGGAGGTTGCAGTGAGCTGAGATTTTACCACTGCACTCCAGCCTGGCGACAGAGCGACACTCCATCTAATAAAATAAAATAAATAAATAAAAAATAAATAAATAGGCCAGGCGCAGTGGCTCACACCTGTAATCCCAACACTTTGGGAGGCTGAGGTGGGCAGATCACCTGAGGTCAGGGGTTTGAGACCAGCCTGGCCAACATGGTGAAACCCCATCTCTACTAAAAATACAAAAATTAGCCAGCTGTGGTGGTGGGTGCCTGTGTAATCCCAGCTACTCAGGAGGCTGAGGCAGGAGAATTGCTTGAATCTGGGAGGCAGAGGTTGCAGTGAGCTAAGATTGTGCCACTGCACTCCAGCCTGGGTGACAAAGTGAGACTCCATCTCAAAAAAAAAAAAATAATAATAATAAATACATACATACCAGTAAGTTGAACGACTAAAACCTAGGTGCTAAAATATCTTTGCTCATTTATCTTAGGCCTATTCTATCTTTCTTTGTCCTAGGACAAAATCTTATCAACTCCTTTGTCCAAAGCTCAAATCCCTCAAGACTCATTCGAGGAAGTCTTCTCTTGCCGATTCCCCAGTCAGAGTAGTTGTTGGCCTTTGTGGACACAGGCTAATCTCTCACGTAATCCCAAATTAGCTGGGAAAAGCCATGCTCTTTTAGAATATGAGGTATTCAGAGTTGCTAGGGGGCCTGAAACTCTGTAATGAATAGCTCATGTGTACTCCCAAAACCCAGCAAGAAGGAACAGTGCAGCTGTGGGCAGCCAACAAGCAAGTCATGTTCACAGGTATGTGGCTGACGTCAGTGCTGATAACTCATGAAAGCTGTTCCAGGGTAGAGCTGTTCTCTGGAGTGTTGGGAACACAGCTACTCAGAGGTACAATTGTGACACTGGACTTCCTCCCCAGATGGGGCGCCTGCCTGCCCTTCATCTCTTGCCGAAACTCACTCACATACCCAGGCCTGGGGCTTGTGATTTTCCTAATCCATCCCCAAGGTGAGCTGCTTTCAAACAGGGTGTGCAATTGATTTGGAAATATGGCCAGGTGCAAAGTAGCGTGAGGTGAGGAGACAGATGTTCTTTTGGACTCTCTTTCTCTGAGACAGGTCTTTTTCTGAAGTGCCTTAAAATATTAATGGTGCCCCGCGTGATAAAGGGGAAAGAGCATGGCTCTGCACTCCACAGGCTGTGAATTTTTACCCCTTCCTTACGTTGTTGTGAGGACACAGTGAGTGTGAGTAAAGGCCTTGGGTAAGGGGCGGGGCTTTATAGGGCATTGCTAAGGGAGAAAACAGAAAACAAAGCATGTGGGTGACTGTCTGAGACATCACTAGTGTTCAACAAATGGTAGCTGTTTCACTATTAGGTGCTCCTCGAGTGTACTCAGAGCAATCCGTGCCTCCTGCATCAGTAACATCACACCAGATGAAAATGGCCTGCTTATTTTTCTGTTTCTTTCGCTAAACTGTAACACTCTTGTAGGCCCAATACCTAGAAAAATGCCTTTCAGCTCCCATGATAAGCTCATATCTGATGTCAGGTGCCAACTGCCTCACATGGATGACTTCATTTAATTCTCATAACCCTGTGGAGTTAGGCATGAGTGTAATCCTCATTTTATTTTATTTTTTATTTTCTTTTGTGTGTGCAGAGTTTCATTCTTGTTGCCCAGGCTGGAGTGCAATGGCGTGATCTTGGCTCACTGCAACCTCCACCTCCCCAGTTCAAGTGATTCTCCCGCCTCAGCCTCCCGAGTAGCTGGGATTACAGGCGCCCACCAGCATGCCTAGCTAATTTTTGTATTTTTTAGCAGGGACGGGGTTTCACCATGTTGGCCAGACTGGTCTCAAACTCCTAACCTCAGGTGATCCGCCCGCCTCGGCCTCCCAAAGTGCTGGGATTACAGGCGTGAGCCACCACACCCGGCCCTCATTTTATAGCTGAATAAGCGAAGGCACCACAAGGTTAAGTAATTCAGCCAGTGTGATCTATGTAGTAAGCAGTGGAGTCAGCATTTAAACACAGCTGGCCAGGTTCCAGAACCTGTGCTCTTTACCTCTGGTTTTTTGTTTGTTTGTTTGTTTGTTTTCTTTTGTTTTTTTTTTTTTGAGACGGAGTCTCGCTGTTTCGCCCAGGCTGGAGTGCAGTAGCACTATCTCGGATCACTGCAACCTCCGCCTTCCAGGTTCAAGCAATTCTTCTGTCTCAGCCTCCCAAGTAGCTGACACTACAGGCACGCACCACCATGCCCAGCTAATTTTTGTATTTCTAGTAGAGATGAGGTTTCACCATGTTGGCCAGGCTGGTCTCAAACTCCTGACCTCAAGTGATCCTCCCACCTTGGCCTCCCAAAATGCTGGGATT
Source organism: Pongo pygmaeus (assembly GCF_028885625.2). Taxonomy (NCBI): domain Eukaryota; kingdom Metazoa; phylum Chordata; class Mammalia; order Primates; family Hominidae; genus Pongo; species Pongo pygmaeus. Next base: position 53,751,759 of record NC_072388.2, on the reverse strand, counting down.
ACAGGCGTGAGACACCACGCCCAGCCTGCTCTCTACCTCTGTACTACGCTGCCTCTGTCCTCACTCTAATTATGTTTTTCTCATTTTTCTCCCTAATAGCACAGTGAAAAATACCATCCCTATTGTCTTCCGTATTTGTGGGGCTATCTTTATTCTGCGATTCTCGTTGTACTGGCCCAACACAATGCCTTACACAATCGAATGCTTGACAATCGCCTCCCCATTGGTGCCGAGCTGGGTCTGGCATGCTGGGTTTATGACCCAGTTATGCTCTTTTCACAAAAACATTTCTGGATGCCATTGTCAGACAGGACACTAGACTGACTGGACTACTGGGAAGACCCTTTTATGCTCTTGTGTTCTAAATGACAGCCCTGTTTCCTAAAGTAATTGAGGTTTTCTGTTATCAGCATAAAAGGAAACCATGGATGCTAGGCACAGCCTCGTGCTACTGTTACATGCCTCAGACATCAGTCACCACTGAAGTTAGGCCTGTCTGCCTCTCTCAAAGACAGTCTGAGTGAAACTGGAGTTTTCTTTCAATATTAGGTGCTCAGGTCCCATATGCTTTTAAAAACATGTAAATTATATATGCAAGAGAATGACACACATTTGGAGTTAAATAAGTCCAATGAATACTCCTGTATAGCCACCATCCCACTCAACTCAATAGAATATTACCAGAATCTCAGGCTAAGCGCGGTGGCTCACGCCTGCAGTATCCCAGCACTTTGGGAGGCTGAGGTGGGTGGATCGCTTGAGCCCAGGAGTTCGAGACTAGCCTGGGCCACATGGTGAAAACCTGTCTCTACAAAAAAAATCAGCTGGGCCTAGTGGTGCATGCCTGTAGTCCCAGCTACCAGAGAGGCTGAGGTGGGAGGATTGCTTGAGGGGAGGTCAAGCCTGCAGTAAGCCGTGATTGAGCCACTGCACTCCATCCTGGGCGACAGGGCGAAACTCTATCTCAAAAAAAAAAAAAAAAAAAAAAGTGTGTTTGTGTGTGTGTATATATATGTGTGTGTGTGTATATATATATGTGTATGTGTGTATATATATCCAGAATCTATCCTCTCCCCACTGCGTCCTTCTCCCACTCCTCCCCCTGGCAATGCTAACATGCTTTTCATTATAAAGTATTAGTTGTTTGAAAGGGATAATTTTTCTGATGACTACTGTATATCAGATGTGATTCCTAAGTACTTTATGTTATAAAAGGTGCTAGCAGCGAAAGAATATTCAAACTTGTATTTTGAAGTTTCATTTTCAATGTGAACTGATACTGTCAGTGAGCTGCTTTCTATTCTAACTTTACAACCACAGTGCTACAGCGTAATAGTGTGCTGAGAACAGATGTGTCATTAAATTGTTGATGTGCAAAATTTTGCCACAAATTGGGGACATGTACTTCTGTGGCAGTGACTGCCAGAATGTTAAGATGACCGGTGCTGCAGATGGGGAAGAGCAGATGCAAACAGCAGGAGTGAAGAGGTGACTGTAACATGAAGCCAGGGCCACAGATAGATTGTTTCCTGCAACACGTAAGAACTTTGCTGTGTAACTATGTGAGAGAACTTGGCCATGGCAGCAGATGCTCTCCTCAAACACCCTGATGAATACTAGTGTGGTAACACCTGAAGCATTTAATCCTTACAGGAGAGCCACAAGTTCTAGTATTCAAAAATGCACCTCAAGCACCAAAAAGTTGACAACTCTTACTTGGCCACTAGATATTTCTGAAATGATTTAACAAGTTTTTGCTATTTCCCTGCCATTCAAGTATTGTATGAAATAATAATTTCATTGTCCCCTAGTCCCTCTTTACTGTGAATTAGAAACAAAACGTGTATGTCACCCCAGGGTTGGAGGAAATGAAACGTAATTCTATTACATATTTGGTAATATTTGTATGCAGCAGCCAGAGACCCTCCAAAATTGGGCATAAGCCAGGCGCGGTGGCTCCTGCCTGTAATCCCAGAAATTTGGGAGGCCGAGGCAGGAGGACTGGTTGAAGCCAGGAGTTCAAGAGAAGCCTGGGAAACATAGCAAGACCCCATCTCTAAAATAAAATGGACATAATTTTTGGTACTACTCAGTTTGTAAGGGGATTAAGTTGGGGGAAAAACTTAGGGCTTTAAGGGAAATTGCTTTCTGACTTGGGAGGGAAAAAGACATAATTGTGGCTATGTGGCAGAAACCTTTGGAAAGATGCCCAGAAAAGTAGAAAGCCCTGTTCCAACCCTCTTTCTCTAACTAGCTCCTCTATCTTAGAAGACATGACTCCCTGTTCCAAGACTGGAATGTGCTTGCTTCTTGCCGTTGGGACTTACTGAAGATAATGTAGCTACAATTCAGTGACTTGGATATGGTTCTTCACCTTTATAAGATGCTGTATGAGTAGCACCCTAAATAATATAGTCATCTCTCAGTATCCACAGGGGATTGGTTCCAGAACCCTCCTGGGATACCAAAATCCACAGATGCTCAGGTTGCTGATATTAAATGGTGTCGTATTTGCCTGTAAACTACGCACATCCTCCCTTATACTTTAAATCATATCTAGATTACTTAGAATACCTAGTACAATGTAAATGCTAGCACATAGTTGCTATATTGTATTTTACATTTTGTATTTTTTATTGTTGTTTTCCTTCGAAATATTTTCCACCTGAGGTTGGTTGAATCCCCAGATGCAGAACCCACAGATACATGCGTCCAACTGTATGTGAATGAAGGGGTAACATCTACAGTAAAACATGTTTTTTAGGACAAGTTTTTTCTCTGAGGAAATAAACAAAATCTTCACTGGTACTCTTTTTTTTGTTATATTTAGGACAACCATGTGACTTATCACAAACACCTGGACACTTTTGTGGATGCAAGGGAGGTGCTTTAATAATTATACCTGGATGCCGGGCGTGGTGGCTCACACCTGTAGTCCCAGCACTTTGGGAGGCCAAGGTGGGTGGATCACCTGAGGTCAGGAGTTCGAGAACAGCCTGGCCAACATGGTGAAACCCCGTCTCTACTAAAAATACAAAAACCAGCTGGGTGTGGCGGTGGGCGCTTTAATCCCAGCTACTTGGGAGGCTGAGGCAGGAGAATCGCTCGAACCCAGGAGGCGGAGGTTGCAGTGAGCCGAGATGATGCCATTGCATTTCAGCCTGGGGGGCAAAAGCGAAACTCTGTCTCAAAAAAAAAAAAAAAAAAAACATACCTGACAAACAGAAACCAGAATGATTCCAGGCCATATATCCAACTGGGACGTATAACCACTTGCTTAGAGCACAAGGTTGGTGGTTAATAAATATTAGGATCACATTGTATACTCCCTGCTCCCCGTGTGAAGTAAGAGCTAATCACATTGTGTAACATTTAATCCTTAACGTTGATCATCTAATTTTTATTTTTTTGAGACAGGGTCTTACTCTGTCACTCAGGCTTGGTACCATCATGGCTCACTGCTACCTCTGCTTCTTGGGCTCATGTGATCCTCCTGCCTCAGCCTCCCAAGTAGCTGGGATTATAGGCATGAGCCACCACGCCTGGGTGATAATCTGATTTTTAAAAAAGGAATATTCATATAGAGATACTATATTAGATGTGCATTGTTTGGGTATGCTAACATACCCAGTGGATCTCTGGCTAGAGGGAATGAAGAATGTTTGTTCCCTCATGGTACTTTGAGCATTATTATGTCTATAGGTAAGGGAAGTGAGCACAGGAAGCTAATCAATTGCCGTAAATCACACACCAGAGCTGAGCTCAAAGTTCAAAATAAAAACTCTAAAAAATAAATTCACGACCCAACACTGATTTAAAAAGAAAAGTAAAAAATAAAAATACAAACTCTGCCCTGTGAATCCCCAGCAATTGTGTTGCTCACTGAACCATGAAGGGCTGACCTTTAGAATTTGATCACAGATGCATCGGAGGTGGAGACTTATTTACCACCTTTCAGACGAGAAATCTTATGTTGGGAAGCTGCTTTTCCTAGTTCGCACAAGTCCTCTTCATCCCACTTCTATAAAAAGCCCAAGTAAGAGTCCTAATCATTAGTCATGCAGTTTAGTCTTTTTGTAGATTTGAGCATTTAAGAAAGGATGCAGGTGATTCATTAAGCTTAGTACTTGGGGTTTTTGTGTGTTGCAGTAACTAAGCAACAGTTAAGATATTTTAACTTAGCACGTCCTGCATTGGCACATTTAAAAAAAGAACTGTCACGCCGTGCTTGGCAGAACTTCACTCTGACTCTTCCACACTCTGTGCAGTTCCTGTACATCTTGGCTGCCCATCCACTGCTAACAGAGACCTCTTCTGTCTCAGCTGCTCTGACAGCCTTGGCCTAGTGTGTGCCACTGCAGGGTAGCTGGACATCCATGTCTCCAATGACTGGTAACTGCAAAGGCTGGACCTGGAACTAGTGGTTTGATCATCCACTACCTTAATTCTCTCATTCACGTTTTAAACCCACTCTTAACTGCTACACCTTTGAACATCTGCCTTTATGAAAACACAACTCAAGTTCTAGGTTAGCACTTTAAGAACTGTGATTATTCACAAAACCATGCATTTCAAACATAACCATTAGCTTTTTTTTTTTTTAACTGAATATCCAATGAAACTCACTAAATGAAGTGTGAGAGGTCTGCTACATAACATTCAATTTAGATAGATTTGATTGTCCAGATACAGTTTTGGAAGAACTGCAGTACTAGATGCCTGAACAAAAAAAATAGAACCTAGTGGATAAACTCTAAGCCTTGATAACAGAAGCACTGGTTCATTATTTATGTGGTATGACTCTGGGAATTTAACCTCTAGACAGGATCTTGCTCTGTCGTCCAGGCTGGAGTGCAGTGTAGCCTCTAACTCCGGGGCTCAAGTGATCCTGCCACCTTGGCTTCCTGAGTAACTGGGACTAGAGGCACATGCCACCACACCTGGCTAATTCTTCAATTTTGGCTTGTGGAGATGGGGTCTTGCTATGTTGTCCGGGATGGTCTCAAACTCCTGGCTTCAAATGATCCTCCTGTCCTGGCCTTTCAAAGTGTTGGGATTACACAGGCATGAGTCACTGCATCTCTCTTTTAAACTTGGTTTCCTTATCTCTAAAGTGGCTTTTAAATCTACGTATCTTTAAGGGAAGCTAGACTAAATGACCATTAAATAAAACAACAAGCTCTGACATAAAACATAATCAGAGCAAAACTTCCTCTTTTCTTATGTAAAACTAAGTATAGCTTAGAATCCCATATGACCCGATTCTATTATACTTGGGAACCTCTATGATCTAAATAAACCTCAAGTAGCAGACGTAGTCATTTATAATGGTAGTTTTTTAAAATTTAAAAGCAGCAAATCTGTCCCCTTCCTGAAGCAACTTATCAGTAAAGAAAATACACAAAGTGCAGAATGGAACTGCTCTAGGGAAAGCAGGGAGAGACTAAGTGTTATAAGCTCTACTTACTTGATCCTCTCCTCAGCACTGGGAAAATCAGTTTTTCCAAATGAGAGAAAAAAGTTTAAGTGCCACAAGGGCCAGGCATGGTGGCTCAAGCCTGTAATCCCAGCACTTTGGGAGGCTGAGGCAGGCGGATCACCTGAGGTCAGGAGTTTGAGACCAGCCTGGCCAACATGGCAAAACCCCATTTCTAGTAAAAATACAAAAACTAGCTAGGACTGGTGGTGTGCACCTCTAATTCCAACTACGCGGGAGGCTGGGGTTGCAGTGAGCAGAGATTGCATCACTACACTCCAGCCTGGGCGACAGAGTGAGACTGTCTCAAAAATAAAAGCCACAGGAATAAGCTCTATGAGATGACCCAAATCCTCTTCTGGCACTAGAATTCTATTGCATGACTTATTTAAAATAAGTGAGCTAATATTTAGAATTCTATTTTGCTTTAGAGATCAGTTGCAAAAGGATTGGTGCTAAGAGTATTAATACGGTGATAAAAAAGGACTCGCCTGGGTCAGGTAACCCACGATAGCATGTTTGTCAGAGCAATGTCATCTCACAACAGGAAAAAAAGAAACTGGCCCTGCTCCAGAATGGTCTTATTTCACCATCCATTTCATAACTCCACTTTAGGTGAATACCTTCATGGGATATTGCATAACATATCAAAAACAATTTAAAATTTTACAGCTGCATTTTGTCCAATCACAAAGCAAAAAGCAGAAATTCCTTCCAAAAGTGGCACTGCAAAGTATTCATTCATTCATTGCCCTACTGAAACTGGGAGTTCCAAGGAATGCCAGCAAAATCTCCTGTGGGAAAATGGTAAACTCCAAGTTTAATAATGTGACCCTCACTAAATGCGTAGCAGTTAATGATAAAAGTAGAACTATCTTTCATAACAGAAAGTGGGGGAGTGAGGGGAGTAGGGACAGACAGAGAAAGTTCCCTGACTTCATATTATCGTATATACAGATAATCTGGTTACCAAGAGTAGCCTAGCCTTGAAAGAAGAGAAAATCACCACAATGGACACCATGTTGCTGAGAGGGTTTGCGGAGGAAGGGTGGTTTCCAGACATCCTTAGTGAATGCAGGTCACATGCAAAGAGGTTATCTCAGGCCCTTTTTTCTTCCTTTTTGACAACAAATTTGCAGTTAATTAGGCTCTGGACTTGCTCAGAGAAGCCCAGAATTGGGCCTAAAGAATAAAATAACATGAAAAATCTGTGAAACCATGAAAATACTTTTAAAAAAGTTTCCAGGTATAATACACAAAAGCAAACAAGTTTATCTTAAAAAATATCAAGTATCACATCCATAGCCTATTCCTAATTATAATTACTTCTTAAAGCAACATTTGTCTTTGTTTACAAATACAGCAGCAGGTGATAAAACCTAGTATCGCAAACTGATTGCTTACAATTTATAATACAAACAAATGTATATGTCTCAAATCACATTTTAGGCAGTTTAACTTAAAATGCATAGACAATTACATACATTAAATTTGTCATTACTGTCAGTGAAAAATCACAATTTCAAGAAGAAAATTACAACAAACTTTCATAGAGCACACATAAGAAGTCAAGTTTACTTAATGGCAACAAGTCAGTATCTGCTGATCAGTGACAGGCAGTGAAAGTGCCTTTATCCAGGGGTAAAGTGAAGAGGCAAACTATCCTGTTACTTTGCACACTTGAATTGTTGCGCTGATCAACACTACAATCTTGAAAAACATTAAATTCTTAAAAAAAAAAAAAAAAAGGTATGCCACATGTTGCCCTTTAAGATGCCCAAAGGCTGGTTACAATTTCCACCAGTAGCAATCCTAACACGTTTATCTAGGTAAAACTAATAATGAATGGGTGTGCTAATGAATTCTGTAATGTTACTTATAGACTATGAGCCTCTCAAGGACAGGGATTCCCTTATAGCTGGCAAAGAACCTGGATCAAGGACATATTGTCTACTGAATAAATGACTCAGATGTTTTCGATAGCCAGAAGCTTGCCTGGCATTTACAAAATACTGATTATTTTATTGGCAATTTCTCTTTTACTTGGCAGAATTCTGAAAATAAAGTGTTTGTCTTCAATACTAAATATTGCTTTATTAAAATCAAATAGTCTTCCCTGAACGCCACCTACAACTTTCTATGCATAGTACAATATATCAGTGTGATTTATCTGAATTTAGGCTTATGCTTTTCAAAAACTTGAATGTCTGTGCTTAAGTTTTATTTCCAGGCTTTCTAACCTTGGCATTTGATAAAGCTAGCTTCTATCATTCAGGGTGAGAAAATCGAGACATTGGCACTTATTGTTTAGAAGTGTAGGCAATTGACTGATATTCAACCTAGGCACAGTCTTAACAAAAACTCTGAGTAGAGCTTTTTTCATCTACACAAAGTTTCAAAAGCTGTACATTTGAGTACCACAGGTAGCACTAATTATTTATGAGGTAATCATGGGCAAATTGATTGGTTTTTTTAGAAAATATCCCAATAGTCCATTGTGGTGGTGGGACTGACTGAGACAAAATATATACTTTCCTCTGCCCTATTACTATTCTCTAATGAAGACAGCCAACAGTAAAATGGACAAAGCAGTCAGTCCTTGGGTAATTAAAAAATGTATTGTCTATTTCTGAATAATCAATATATTACTTTACACAAAATAGGGCTGAGTCAGAGCTGTAAATGGTGTCTTCAAAAGCATGAAAAGATGAGAAGGCGGCAGGATGGGACAGACAAGCCAAGGTCTTTGAAGTGCTCCACTTGATTCTTGAGAACTGGGTTTGAATGAGGACCTAAGGTCTGTTTTAATTTTTGTCTTTCTGGTTTCAACATTTCAAAACCTAATATTCCAACTCCAGAAACAGTATTCCTGAACACATCTCAACTATTTCCATTAGATTTTATTTGAAAATTCTTCCTCTGAAGCCCAAAAGTCAGCACATTCTATAATCTGTATCCCCCTCAAGACCAAATATACTTGCTAACAAGCAGTCTTTTCCATAAATCAATTTCAGCCTAGCACATCTTGTTTTGAAAGCAACATTATTACCTTTTAAAAAGGAAAAAAAGGTCACGCGTGGTGGCTCACGCCTGTAATCTCAGCACTTTGGGAGGCTGAGGCAGGCAGATCACGAGGTCAGGAGTTTCAGACCACCCTGGCCAACATGGTGAAACCCCCCTCTCTACTAAAAATACAAAAATGGGCGTGGTGGCGGGCACCTGTAATCCCAGCTACTTGGGAGACTGAGGCAGGAGAATCGTTTGAACCCAGAGGCAGAGGTTGCAGCGAGCCGAGATCACGCCACTGCACTCCAGCCTGGGTGACAGGGCAAGACTCTGTCTCCAAAAAAAAAGAAAAAAGGAAAAAAGCCTTTCTCAATGCTGTTCCCCATTTCTCCACTAAAACTCCTGCTTTTCTTAACTCCACACCGAACCAACCCGAAATACTTTTTGGCCCAGAATGCCAACAGGAATTGAAGAAAAGATGCTTTACAAAAATAACAATATAAAAGCAAATTCTATTATCCCTTTTATCTCCATTCTTACATTAAAAAAAAAAAAAAAATTGGCTGGACGTGGTGGCTCACGCCTGTAATCCCAGCACTTTGGGAAGCCGAGGCAGGCGGATCATGAGGTCAGGAGATCGAGATCATCCTGGCTAACACAGTGAAACCCCAAATCTACTAAAAATAAAAAAAAAATAATAATAATAATTAGCCCGGCATGGTGGCGGGCACCTGTAGTCCCAGCTGCTTGGGAGGCTGAGGCAGGAGAATGGTGTGAACCTGGGAGGTGGAGCTTGCAGTGAACCAAGATAGTGCCACTGCACTCCAGCATGGGCGACAGAGTGAGACTGTCTCAAAAAAAAAAAAAAAAAAAAAAAAAAAAAAAAAATCTCCCCCAAATGCCAGTTGTAAAGTCCTTGAAAACAAAGGGAGTACAATAGCAGTATGATTTAGGGCACACTGGACAGTATGGGCCACTAGCAAAATTATTATACTTATAGGGAGTAGTAATCCCAAATTGTGTTCATGGCCCTTCAAATCCTTTAGCAACAGATTTTCTCCCGAAATCAATGGACTTCATAATTATAGATTCCCAAACCTGCTATCTCTTCTTCCTAGTCAAATTATATTTGCTCTAGTGTTAAACTAAATACTGCTAATTTGTCAGCTTATCCCAATGTAGGACAGCCAAAATAACTGTAAGGAGAGCTATCTTTGCAGCCATCTCACTTTTCACATTACTTTATCCCTCCATGGTTAACTGACATTTTGATATTGATAATTCAAGCCAAGGCTACCTGCCTTGTAGACTGGCAGGCTACTTTGACAACAGAGTTCAACGTATTGTAGACAGCTAACACCTGTCCTCGAAGAGAAGTGAAAGAAAAAGCTAACAACGTTCCGCAGTCTGAAAATATCTTAACAAATTAATTTCTACTTTCTCATTTCTAAAAGCTTGAATCTATCATCTAGTTAACATAAGGGAGGATTAAACACTGAATGTTCCTCTCAAAGGTAACCATTTTGCTTTCTTAAAAGGAGGTAGCTATCAAACCAAAAAACTGGCAGCATTTGGCATTCTTGACATTTTAATTAGAGCAGAAATAAACTACTAAATATTTTATTTCTAAGCAGAACAGAGCTCCAGCATAAATCCTGTTTGTCTGAGAAATTCACAATACATTTTAGAAATCCAATGGATACATTCAAAATGTTATCTAATAAATAACAAGGTCAGGTCTACCCCAAATCTAAGAATCTGATTTAAACATAAGGTGCCAAAAAACTACTAGGGCTGTTTTTTGGTGGTTATAAACAATACTTAATATTTAAGCAACACAGTCACACTGCTTTAAACTTAGTTGCAGAGATCTACAATTTATTATTATTTTCAGTATTAGAGCTAGAGGGTAATTTTTTCAAAGATGGCACTCAACTCCACTTATTTACCTGTCAACAAATACAGAACCGAACTGTTAGCCATAAGCACTTTACAAACAGACTCAGGAAACTATGCAGTAGACAATGACATAGCTTAACCAGACTCTGAAAAACAGATACATATTTTGATTCACACTTGTACAAAGAGAACAGTCATGTCTGCATGACTTAAGGTTCTCTAAACACAACTGTTTTATGTTTTAGACCCCTGGAGTGTGCCAGTTTACCTTATCAGGGAGGAATCAAAGGATGTGCTCCTTCTAAAGAACCAAGGGCAAGTGGGGTGGGGGTGGCTACAGGGAACGCTCTGGGCAAAAGAGCTGCCTCAGGTTTTTGTGGGAATGAAAATTACTTGTTGCAATTAAGCAATTCCTAGGGTTTATCTAGTTTGAGGTTCAAAACAAAGGAAAGAATTATTTCCTTCCTCAAGCTCTTCCCAAAGCAATATGCACATCTCATAATCAAATCTCAAGTAGTACAAAGAGATAATCAATTATCTAAAAATTTAATTTACATACATGTTGGCCTGGATTAAAAACAAAAAAGTTAGTTTCCATAAATAGCAGACTTTAGTGCTGTATGACCCAATGACTAAAAATAAAACCAGGAAGTTTTTACTAAAAGCTCAAGGATAAAAATGAACACTGGCTGGCTATTGAACTCCACATCTGACAATAATTACTGACAGTTTAAAAATGTATATCCAAAATATAACCTCAAGAGGACCAGGTTTATTTGTCCGACAGAGCAGCTCAAAATGTTGAGGCATCATTTGTTTGGATTATGATGGGTTATTCTTAAAGTTTATTTATTTAGAAGGGGAAAGTGATTATAGAAAAATACTTGAAATAATTTGCCAATGAAGTTGCAGATTCTAACAATAATCCACATCTTAGATTTTTAAGTGTGTAGTTTCATAGTTTAAACAAATTCTGTCAAAGAGCTATTCAATATACTTTATCACTTTAACTTTCCATGAAAACCAAATAAAAATCACATCTGAATGATTTACTTCTATGCTTTTATCTGATTGTATACATATGATGTACTACACATCCAAGTACAAGAGGCAGTTATCTTCTCTGAGAGGTGCAAGAGTTGTTCTTTCATGAATGCCCTCTAATAGTGAAACCAGCAATTTTTATATATGCATTCATGTGCATATATATGTACTTCAAAAAGCAAAGCGTCATCTCTTCGTCCATTGTTAACTTAATGGTAAGACTGCAATAGAAAAAAGAAAAAGTCAACTTCTAGATTTTGCAAATGGAGTTTATTAACTCCTTACTGTGGCTTAAAGTAAATTTATTGCTTAATAAATCCAAACAGCGAGTCACGTCATTTACTCTGGCATACACTTTGCAAAACAAGTATTTTTAGATAATATATATAGCAAGAAATTACACTAATGCAAGGAGGAAGTTTTAGGGGTACTTTAAAGATTTCTTTTCCTTTATAGCTGGATTGGATGTTTGACTAATCTAATCAGAGATCTGACTAGTTATTTTCGTATTAAGAGTTAACAGATTTTTTTTTTTTCCTGGCTGGGCGCGGTGGCTCAGGCCTGTAATCCCAGCACTTTGGGAGGCTGAAGCAGGCAGATCACTTGAGGCCAGGAGTTCAAGACCAGCCTGGCCAGCATGGTGAAACTCCATCTCTACTAAAAATACAAAAATGAGCCGGTGTGGTGGCACACGCCTATAATCCCAGCTACTCAGGAGAACTGCTTGAACCTGAGAGGTAGAGATTGCAGCAAGCCGAGAGACTGCACTCTTGCCTGGGTGACAGAGCAAGACTGTCTCAAAAAAAAAAAAAAAAAAAAAAAAAATTAACAGATTTTTTTTCCTAAGGAAAATCTTTACTCTGCGTTTGGATACTCGTTTGGCTTACCTCACAGGGGAAGTGGGGTACTTTTCCATTTGGTTATATGACCAAGGCAGGCTCCTCAACTAAGATGTTAACCCCACTCTGGCTTGTCTGACAGTAAAGCATAAAGCATTACATGTAACTGACAATAAAGAATAGGGGTGTAATCTTGAGCTCGAGAACTGCTTGAAAGACGAACAACATTACCTACTCATTGCCTTGGATTCTCTAAAAATCTACCTCTATCAAGCTAGACAGGCAGAGACTGCTTTTACTGAACTGTACTTTGGTGTGATGCTATAAAACAATACTGAGAAATAATAATAATAAAACAAAAAGCCCAATGAAATGAATCTCCGAGTTTACCTAAAGGATGCTATTGAGGACACTGCTTACTACATTACAAAGTCTTTAGAGATCTTTGGAAAATTTTTCTTTTTAGCACAAGGAATACTTAAAACAGTGCTTTCATCCTTTTAAATGCTTTACCTGAAGGTTTGAAATTTACTCATTTAATATACACACATCCTCTTTTAAAAACTTAAAAGCCTTCTTAATCTTCCATCCAAAACTGGGGAGAAACAATCTTTCAGTTGTGCTATGTACAATTAGTACACTTTAAATAACAAATTGAACACTCACATGGGGGCCACCAGGCATTGGTGGAGCACCAGAAGGTCCTGAAGGCACTTGGAAAGGATTACTGGGAGTAGGATAGAGTCCTGGTGTGGGATACGATCCTGTAGGGGCAGGATATGGTGCTGGTGGTCCCCAGGCTCCTGGTGGAACGGTGCCCCATGGAACAGGTGGTGCTGCCCCAGGGGCCTGGGGAGGAGGAGGAGCGGGATATGGGCCTGGAGATGGATATGGCATATTAGGGGTAGGATACTGCCCTCCCATTCCTGGCGCCCAAGGTCCAGAAGACATGGATCCCCATGGACCTAAAGGACCAGCTGCAGCTGGATCTGTGGGTGCACCATATGGTCTGGGTAGCTCTGGAAAGGGCATATTTGGTGTAGGATATGGCCCTGTGGGGCCAGGGCCTGGCACAGTTGGGGCTGGATAAGGACCACCAGGTGGGGGACATGATGGTCCGGAAGGAGGAAAGGGTGCTGGGGGTCCTGGAGGTGGTCCGGTGGGAGGCACGGAGGGATACATTCCTGTTGGTGCTGGTCCAAAAGGCACAGTGGAGGGTGTTGCACTTGGTGGGAGTCCAGATGGCACTGAAGATGGAGCACTCGGATTATTCCAAGGGTTGGAGCCTGGCCAGCCTTGAGGAGGTTGGCCAGGTTTTGTATTGCTCACAGCAGAGGTTTTGGCAGGGGAGTGTTCAGGTAGTGCATCTGCCAACTGGAATACAAATCAGATACGTCTTATCTATCCTATTTAGGGAAAAGTTATACCAAACACCATTATAAACCCACACAGAATAGTAACCTATAGGGCCAGGGATTATAAACCTCAAGAATATCTTCAAAAGCTAAGCTAGTCATTTAAAAATACTCTATTTAACATAAACCTTGAGATGTTACTTTGTGTATCAACTTTACAGTGCAAATTCTTCAGAGAAACTCGTTTTCTAAATACAACTAATCATATTGTGCTTCATTTCTCTGCTGTACTAAGATAACAAAGCACAGTAATTAAGAAGATAGAACTAACAGTCAAGATATGGATTTGAATCCTGGCTTAACCTCAAAGGAGCTACATACTCTGAGATAGAGCCTCTTCAGTTTCAAAAACTGTTTTAGGGTTAACTTGAGGCTTAAATATGATAGTTCATGTAGTACACTTTAACAGAGTGCCTGGTATATAATAATTTCTAATAAATGTTGGCTATTAATACTATCAGGTTAAAAGAGAACAATAGAAGTAACATCTTAAATTTTCATTTAAGGATTCATAAAGAAATACAGGAAACATTTCCAAACATGCTATTATCTCAGTAAACTAAGGGAAATCACCTATCAAAATCTCTTTCCTACCCCTAAAGCCAAGAATCACAAAAAGCATCTCTTATTTATTTATAGACAGAGTCTCACTCTGTCGCCCAGGCAGGAGTGCAATGGCACGATCATGGCTCACTGCAGCCTGAAACTCTTGGGGTCAAGGGATCCTCCCAAGTAGCTAGGACTACAGGTGCACGCTATCATGCCTGGTTAAAGCATCTCTTTTAAGTGAAAAGATTTACGTAGCCCAGTTAAGACCATGTTGTTTTTCTTAAGAGATGAAAAACTTATCACAGATAAACTGATCAACTTACCGAAAATTCATCAGACATTTTCCTAAAAAAAGAAAAGAAATGAAGGAAGAAAGAAAAATTTCAAAATCAGTGTTCACCATTTCTTAAATATTCCTTAAGGAACTTTCTATGCATACAGTATTATTACTTAAACGGAATCTTATTTATGTAATGTGTTTTTCTTTACATAGGAAAGTTTTCCATAATAGTTCATACAGCTCTATTCATCCCTTTTAATGGCTGCACATCATACAAAAATGATTTGCAATTTAATTTACATTCTTTTTGTAGCAGTATAAGTTGTTTTAAGTATGATACAGTGAACATCTCTGAACACTTCTTTGTTCGTGTGTGAGAATCTATCACCAGGAAAAAGCACTGGACATGGAATTTAGAGTCAACAGATAAATTTATCTAAAATCCATTTGAAAAGTCCATGCCAATTTATACTCATTTCTCTAACTCCTCTTTTACCACTGGATATTATTAAATTTATTGTTTATAATGACAATAGATATTAAAAATTAGCGTCTTATTTTAATTTACATTTCCTTGTCTTTTTTTTTTTGGAGACAGGGTCTCATCTGTCACCCAGGCTGGAGTGCAGTGGCGAGACAGATCACAGCTCACTGCAATCTTGACCTCCTGGGCTCAAGTCATCTTCTTGTCTCAGTCTCCCTAATAGCCGGTACTACAGGTGTGTGCCATCATGCCCAGCAAATTTCTTAAAATTTTTAAAATTTTTTGCAGAGATAGGTGTCTCACTATGTTGCCCAGACCTGGTCTCAAACTCCTGGGCTCAAGGGACCCTCCTGCCTCAGCCTCCCAAAGTATTGGGATTATAGCCACGAGCCACTGTGTGTACTCCCAAATTTAAATTTGTTGATGTCCTGGAGTACTTTTACCAATTTTTAAATTGAAGTATAATTAGCACTCAACAAAATGCAGAGATCTTAAGTGTTCAGATTAACAAGCTCTGATAATTGTATACGCCCCTATAACCACCCCAAGATACAGAACATTTCTCACTCCAGAAAGTTTACTCATGCTCTTTTCTAATCAACTGCCTTGCCTCATGGCAGTCAATTTTTGACTTAATTTTGCTTGTTCTTTGACTTTATATAAATAAAAGACTGTATGATCTGGCTGGGCGACAGAGTGAGACTCAGTCTCAAAAAAAAATTTTCTCCCAAATTCCTTTTATCTGTAGATCTCTTAAAGGGCATATTTTGGTTATACAAAAGTTTTAAATTTCATGTCATCAAATCTATCAATCTTTTCCTATACGTGGCTTCTGGATTTTGTGATATATTTACAAAGGCCTTCCCTACTCTGCCTTGCTTTCATATAGTATTTTTATGGTTTAACTTCTTGTTTAAAATCTTGAAATTCTTCCAAACAATAATTATCAACTATCTATCTTTTCTCAGCTAATTGGACAAGCTACCTTTACTACACTCTACTGCTGCCATTTATAACTACCATCTATACAATATTTACCATGAAACATGGAACATGGTGGTGAACTGTGCACCACCTCACTTGGTAGCTCTAGAACCCAGATACAAATTTTATTTTCACCCCCAGTTTACAGCTGGAGAAGAGGAAGCTTGGCAAGTTAACTTGTTTAAGGTCCCAGAGCTAATGACAAGGAGAGAAGCAGTTCAAACCCAGTATGACTCCAGAGCTTAGGCTCTTAACAAGCAGGCTATAGAGCCTCCTTCATTTCCCACAGATATTGTGGACTTTATTCTTTTCTTTTTGAGACAGAGTCTTGCTTTGTTCCCCGGCCAGAGTGCAGTGGCACCATCATAAGCTCACTGCAGACTCGACCTTCTGGGCTCAATCGATCCTGCCCAGCTAGTTTTTTTGTAGAGATGGAGTTTCACCATGTTGCCCAGGCTGGTCTTGAACTCCGGAGCTCAAGTGATCTGCCTGCCTTGGCCTCCTGAAGTGTTGGGATTACAGGCATGAGACACTGTGCCCAGCTGACTTTATTCTTTTCTACTGGTCTGCAACTGTACCATTCCATTTTAATTACAGAAGCTTTACAATATATTTTAAATAAACATTAATGTGAGTCACCCTACGGTATATATTTTTTTTTTTCAGATTTTCCTGTCTATGTATTTTTATTTTTTCCAGATCATTAAAAAAAAATTAATGTTAGCATTCTGGTTGAAAATGTATTATATTTACAGATTAATCTAGGGGAACATCTATTTAAAATGTCAAATCATCTCATTCAAGGACAAGGTATAGTATAGTCCCTCGGTATCTGAGGGAGATTGGTTCTAGGACCCCCATAGATACTCAAATCCCAGGATGCTCAAGTACCTGATATAAAATGGTGTAGTATTTGCATATAACCTATGCACATCCTCCTGTATAAATCATCTCTATATTATTTATAATAAAGTGTGAATATTATATAATTATATTAACATATTTTCTATTGTTATTTTTATTGTGTTTCCCCCAAGTATTTTTTTTTTTTTTTGAGACAGGGTCTCACTCTGTTGCCCAGGCTGGAGTGCAATAGCATGATGTCAGCTCACTGCAACCTCCGTCTCCTGGGTTCAAGAGATTCTCCTGCCTCAGCCTCCTGAGTAACTGCGATTATAGGCACGCGCCACCATGCCCAGCTAATTTTTTGTATTTTTAATAGAGACAGGGTTTCACCACTTTGGCCAGGCTGCTCTTGAACTCCTGGCCTCAAGCGATCTGCCCACCTCGGCCTCCCAAAGTGCTGAGATTACAGGCATGAGCCACCGCACCCGGCTCCCTGAATATTTTCTACCAGCAAATGCAGACACAGAGGACTGTTTAGTTCCCGTCCTTTTCATGTAGTTTATTTTCTTGATCAGATCTCCTGTATACATTTCTTTTAAGGGATTTCTGTTAAACTTTTCCTTGTGGTTGTAAATAGGCTCTTTTCTTCCACTGTATTTTCTAATTGATCGTTCATATATGGGACAGGGTTTTAAAATTTTAGTCTACAGCAGGTCCTCGAAAGACATTTCATTCAACTTTGTTTTGTTATAATGTTGATGAGAAGAAAAAACAAAAAGTCTCAGCTGAGGTCACTGTCTGTGTGAAGCTGGCTCATTCTCCCATCTTTATGGGTCTTCTCCAAGTACTCCAGTTTCCTCTCATATCCCAAAGATGCACATGAATGGATGTGTCTATGCGGCCCAGTCTGTGAGTGTGGGTGTGGGTGAGAGCACCCTGTGCTGGGATGGCGTCCAGTTCAGGGCTGGTTCCCAACTTGGACTCTGAATTGCCAAGAAAGGCTCCAGCCATTGAGACCCTGAACTGGAATAGGGAGGCAAATAATTATCTTTTTATTAATCTTTCTTAAATGTATACACAGCTCACATTCATTTCAATTTTTTTTGAGACACGGTCTTGCTCTGTCACCCAGGCTGGAGTGCAGTGGTGTGATCACAGCTCACTGCAACCTCGACCTCCTAGGCTCAAGTGGATCCTCCCACCTTAGCCTTTGAGTAGCTGGGACCACAGGCGTGCTAATTTTTAAAATTTTTAGTAGAAATCATTAAAAAAAAATTTTTTTTTTTGAGATGGAGTCTCGCTCTGTCGCCAGACTGGAGTGCAGTGGCGCGATCTTGGTTCACTGCAATGTCCGCCTCCTCGGTTCAAGCGATTCTCGTGCCTCAGTCTCCTGAGTAGCTGGGACTACAGGTGTGTGCCACTACACCCACTAATTTTTGTATTTTTAGTAGAGACGGGGTTTCACCATGTTGTCCAGGATGGTCTCCATCTCTTGACCTTGTGATCCGCCCACCTTGGCCTCCCAAAGTGCTGGGATTACAGGCGTCAGCCACTGCGCCCAGCCCATTTAAATGTTTAATACTAGAAGTGTTCTGGGTTTTATTTATTTAAAAGTTTAGTGATGTTTTTGTTACCAGAAATATGCCACAGGAATTTAACTGTTCTTTATATTAATTAACCTAGGGTAGGAAGCATCATTACTGAATTATTTTATTCTTCAAAGTTTTTCACTTGATTCTCTCAGATTTCCAGATAAAAAATATGCCATTTGCAAAAAATAATTTTCCTTTTCTAATATTTATGCACCTTTTCTCTTTTGCACCCGCTAGGACTTAAATAATGAAATGTTAAGGAGTGATAGTGGGCACAGAGGTCTTGCTCCAACTCTCCTGGGAATGCTTCTAACGTTTAAGTATGATTC
The DNA here is from genome assembly GCF_028885625.2 of Pongo pygmaeus. NCBI lineage: Eukaryota > Metazoa > Chordata > Mammalia > Primates > Hominidae > Pongo > Pongo pygmaeus. Next base: position 53,733,016 of record NC_072388.2, on the reverse strand, counting down.
CCATTTTTAGTTTGAGATTTTAAAAAATTACATTATTTTTAATTTATGCCTATGGTATTATTTATTCCCATTCTGTTAGTTAATAAAGAAAGCAAGAAGACATTAAATTCCCTCAAAAGACTTTTCAGTATCTAATGAATTGATCTCATGCTTTTTCTCCTTTGACCTATCAATACAGTATTAATATAGAGCAACCTTCGTATTCTTAGCATCTTATTTCTAATTATGATTTGGTTATCATGAGGAAAGGACAAGAACCCAAGCCTATTCCCACTGCTATATCCTTTTTATTCAGAATATCAAAAAACACGGCCGGGCGTGGTGGCTCACGCCTGTAATCCCAGCACTTTCGGAGGCCAAGGAGGGCGGATCACGAAGTCAGGAGATTAAGACCATCCTGGCTAACACAGTGAAACCCCGTCCCTACTAAAAATACAAAAAATTAGCCAGGCGTGGTGGCAGGCGCCTGTGGTCCGAGCTACTCAGGAGGCTGAGGCAGGAGAATGGCGTGAACCCAGGAGACAGAGCTTGCAGTGAGCTGAGATCAAGCCACTGCACTCCAGCCTGGGTGACAGTGCAAACTCCGTCTCAAAAAAAAAAAAAAAAAGCCACATACAACCTATTCCCATGTTAAGGTTTAACATCAATCATATCACACAATAAAATTTTTAGGACTAACAGTGTAGAAAACATATGGTAAGTTGTAAGGCTAACATGCTTTTTAAACAGGGTTAGCCTTTCTGAAATAGAAAATGATTCTGTATCAAAGTTCATATTAATTCTGGAGTTGAGAATCAAAGTGAACCAAATGGTCTTGACTGTTCAGGTTTTCAGAATTATACAGTTACCTAGTCATAGAATTACATAAATTATTCTACAAGTTAATAATATTCAACTGATTCACAATACTACTTCCAAGTCTGGAAGATAGAATCTTGTGATTAAAAAACGAAGCCCTAAGCATAGGAATTAGTAACAAGTTCTGTTCTACAGCACCGTCTTAGTAAAGTGACCAGCTCTCCATTCCTAGAACAAACAGCATTCATGTTAGGGTGATCCCCCCTTATCTGTGGTTTTAGTTACCTGAGGTCCGAACATATTAAATGAAAAATTCCAGAAATAAACAATTCGTAAGTTTTTGTTTTGTTTTTGAGACGGAGTCTCGCTCTGCCACCCAGACTAAAGTGCAGTGGTGTGATCTCGACTCACTGCAACCTCCGCCTCCCAGGTTTAAGTGATTCTCCTACCTGAGCCTCTCAAGTAGCTGGGATTATAGGCATGTGCCACCATGCCCGGCTAATTTTTAATTTTTGGTAGAGACGGGGTTTCACCATGTTGGCCAGGCTGGTCTCGAACTCCTGGCCTCAAGCAATCCGCCCACCTCAGTCTCCCAAAGTGCCGGGATTAGGCATGAACCACTGCACCTGGCCAATTCCTAAGTTTTAAATGGGGCAAGAGAATGTTCTGAGTAGCAAAATGAAAGTTTGCACCCTCCTGCCTAGGACGTGAATCATCCCTTTGTCCAGTGTATCCATGCTGTATATGCTATCAGCCCATCTTGGTTATTAGATCTAAAAAACATGGTATACTTAGGCTTCGGCAGTGTACATAGACTTCAGTTTCAGGGATTCATTGGGGAGTCTTGCAATGTGTCCCCCTAGGATAAGGGGGAACAACTATAATTGGAAGCATTCCAATTTGCTCTTTGGAGAATACTTTCATTAGAAAAGGTGAAAAACAGAGTTGGACATGAACGTTTCAATATGAGGAGAGTTGCAGAACATAAAAAGTTTAGGTTTTCTAACAAGCTATTCTAAGCCACGCTTGGTAGTGTGCACCTGTAATCCCAGCTTCTCAGGAGGCTGGGGCGGGAAGACCGCTTGAGGCCAGTAGTTAGAGACCAGCCTGGGCAATATAGTGAGACTGTTTCAAAAAGAAAAATAAATAAAAATATAAAGCTATTCCAAAATATCTGAATCATCGCTAATTATTAAGATGAGGCCAATGTAACCTTGAACTCATAAAAAAAATTTATACTCAAGAAAGGCTTTCATTTTTTTTTTCTTTTTGGAATAATCTAAAGCTATTATTTCCAAAACTTTGTTACCATTTTATAGCATGATCCATCCATCATCTGAAAAATAATACTTTTTATTCTCTGAATAGCAAGAATAGTAATTTTAAAACAGTAGAAAATGTCTTTTGACATACACTAGAAAAGTAAAACATAACATTTTTGGAAACTCTCATGGCTGTCAGGGTAAAAATCATGGGTCAGGGAGGAGGGTGGTTAAGAGAGTTGAACTCCATGAATTACCAGTGGAGTTCATGGATATTTCACACAGCCTTCAAATTGTGATAGAGTGATAAACAGTATGGGACTACACAGTGATGAAACCCGGACATCAATCCTTTTGACCGTATCTTCTGACAAAAAACTTCTCAATAAGAGATCATTTTCCATCTGTAGAAGTTATAATTCCTGCCCACTGCACAGAAAATAGTAACACACTTAAATCTATAAAGTGCTATATACATGTTAGATATTTGTTAGGCGAAATTAAGCGAAATCAAAATTTTTGGGTTGATTTGTTTAGTATGGTGGGGATCATATGTATCGTACTGAAAATATAAATTAATGGCCGGGCGCGGTGACTAAAGCCTGTAATCCCAGCACTTTGGGAGGCCGAGGTGGGTGGATTACTTGAGGCCAGGAATTCAAGACCAGCCTGGCCAACATGGTAAAACCCTATCTCAATTAAAAATACAGAAAATTAGCTGGGCGTGCTGGCAGGCACCTGTAATCCCAGCTACTTCGGTAGGCTGAGGCAGGAGAATCGCTGGAACCTGGGAGACGGAGCTTGCAGTAAGCGACTCCGTCTCCAAAAAAAAAAAAAGAAAATATAAATTAGAAATTAGAATACATGCTAGTTTTTAATATTGGCTCATTTATCTGATTATGTTCCATTTTTTACATTTGGGCAACTCAAAAACGGGGGTTTTGAAATGCTCAAAAATCTGAAACTTTTTGAGTGCCACCATGCCGCTCAAATGAAATGCTCATTAGAGCATTCTGGATTTTGGATGCTCAACTGGTGTAATATAAAAAAAATCCAAAATCTGAAACACTTCTGGTCCCAAGCATTTGGGATAAGGGATATGCACCCTGCAATATTTCTTGGCATTTAGTTATATACTTATTGGAACATATGTGCCAAACAATGTGTTGGCCTTTAGAGAAATTACAGTATTACATGGAGATTCCTGAGATGTGATGTCTTTTGCGGTCCATAAGGACCATAAGGAAAGAGCTGGGAGTAGAGGGCGGTGAAATGGGCCCTAGGAAAAGAAGAGCAGTTAGTGTAAAAACTGGGAGAATCTGTGGGGAGGTATAAGCAGTTCAGATGGGTTAGAATATAGCAAGAAAGGGAAGGGGTATGAAAGTCTTAGCAGAGAGACCTTAGAAGAGGGTTTGAATTACTTCACTAAGAGTCGGCTCATCTGAATGAACCTGAACTATAAAGAACAGGCCATACTATTTGTAAAAAGCACGCAGTTAAAAACAAAAAAACAAAAAAAACAAAAAACCAGGCCAGTAATGTCGCGAGGAACTAAATGGGACTCTGCCCAATCAAGTGCCTAAAATAGTGCTTGGGTGGAAAACAAATACCAAATTCTCTTTTCTTTGTATGTGGACATCTAACTTATAGGTAAAAGAGTAAACGTTAAAGTATGATTATCTAGCTATAACTGCAGCTCTTCACTGGTTGGTTCGGCTAGAGTTGACAAGTCCAACTCTCCAAACTTGAGGCAAAGGAAGATCGGAATCGTACCCACATCATAGATTTGCTGTAAAACTTATATAATAAACAAATCTCTTAGTCACTGCCTGGAATATAGCAAAAACTCAACAAATATTAGCTTTTATGATGCCTACTTTTAGGTCCATAAATCTTTATCTGCCCTTCTCAATCCAGAGACCTCTGAAAAAATAAACTTTCCCAAGTTTGGCTCAAAACTTACATGGTGGCAAAATGTGACCTGAAAGCTATTTATAGTTTCTATTCGCCCCCACTTAGAATGAATGTTCACATCTATTGCTGCAAATATTAATGTTGGATTATGGGGTGCTCCACTCTGCTGGGGGTGTTATCTCTCTTCTAACATGTTGTCTTTCTAAAAAAATGAAGATAAAATCCAAGTATTTTTGAATTCAAAACACACTAGCTTCAAAAGTTTCAGCTAAGAGACTGGGGATGGATTTTACCCTGGAGAGAGGAAAAGAACATTCCAATATTTGCAATTCACTCCAAGTTTCTGAAGCAAACTCGCTTTGCATTGTGGGCTCAGAGATGCCAGCATGAAAAATTTCTATTCTTCCCCCAAAGAACACCAGTGAACAAAGAACTTATGAAATGTTTCTGAAGGCTACCTTTGCTTGTAATGAGGGTTCGTTTTCAAAACAGACCTTTACAACTCCCAGGGGTGTATTTCTCTAGTAGTAAAACTAAAAAAAATTTTTTCGGTCGAGTGAGTCTGGCTTCATGCTTTAACACTGGAATCTTTACCTATTAAAAGCTGCACTCTTGCTTTTCAAGGTAAAGAGGAAAACGGTCCCGCTATGCATACGCTATCGCAGGTATGTGCTCCTCAGTCCGAAAAAAGGAGATCACTGAATTCTGCCCTTCTCGTGGTTTGCCCTGGGTATTCATCTAATGAATGTAACCATGAGCAATTCCTCTAGTAAGTCACAACCAGAACGTTGTCACACTGCGGATTAACAAACGCCCGAGATTCTTGTAAGAATCTTTTGAGGCCTTTCCCTTTTTATTAAAAATTAATGAATGGGTGTAATAGGGTGGGGGTAGAGGGGAAATCGGGGCCAAGGGGCGCGAGGCCGGCAGCCGTTCATGGACGCACGAACAAAGGGAGTCCGGGATCAACCGGAGCGAACCGGCCTCCGAGCGGGTCGCGCCCGCCGGGAAGGGGTGGGGGAGGGGCCGCCCCGCGCCCGCCCCGCCCCGCAGCCAGGCCTGACGTCAGGCGCCCAGAAACCCGTCGGGCGCGACGTCAGCGGCCTCCGACACCTTCTCCCTGGGGGGCGATCCCCAGGCAGCCCGCAGCATGGAGGAAGGCGACCGAGAGAAACGCTTAGCTCCGGTCCCAGGCAGGCGACCACGGCCCGAGCACTGGACGTGACTCGATGCACCTCGGTCACCGCGCCCGCTTCCCGCTTGGCCGCGCCCGCGGGCTCCGCAACCCTAGCTCCCCGATTCCCCTTCACGACTCCCACTAGTACCGAAGCAGCCTCACCCGGCAATATCCGAGACCGCAGTAGGGTCTAGAAGCGGCGATGGGTCCGAGGGACTGGGCCCTGAAGACACGGGCGCAGCCTGACTGATGGCAGCTAGAGCAGCGGCGGCAACAGCACCAGCAGCGCGCGGCTCCTCCTGGCGCCGGAACAGGAAGCGCCGAGCGCACCGCCTCCGCCCGCTCTCCCCCTCCCCTCAGGACGCGCCGCGTGCGCCTCCCGCAGGCCCCTGGCGGTACTGCGGCTCGCCAGGCCTAGGGGGATGGGCTCCACCTGGCGCTGGCGCGGGGCCGCTTTCTCCTGGTGGGCGGGCTGAAAGCTCCCAGAGTTTCCGGAGTTCCGAGGACTCGGAGGAAACGCCAGTGGCCGCCGATGTTCACGGCTTCCCGGCGGAAATTGCTAACTTGTCTTGAGTTGCTTGAGGGCTGATTCTGGATTCCCTTTGCTCAGCGGTTTTTACAGCTAGGCCTCGAAGGAGGCTGGGTATGGACGCGGTCTGATTTCGGCCTGACCCGAGGACTCAGGTCCTCGAGCCAAAAGTGGGGAGAGGGAAAAGATTAATACAGGAAAGGGAAGACGTTTGCAAATAGCTTGACAAATTCATATTTGCTGTCTTTGTAGATTTTTCCTCATCAATGCTTCTTCTACCATGTTCTTTTTTGTTGTTTTTGAGACGGGGCCTCTGTCACACACGCTGGAGTGCAGTGGCGCGATCTCGGCTCACTGCAACCTCTGCCTGCTGGTCTCAAGCAATCCTCCCATCTTAGCCTCCGAGTAGCTTAGACTGCAGGCATGTGCCACCACATCGGGCTTATTTTTGTGTTTTTGGTAGAGATGGGGTCTCACCCTGCTAGCCTCAAGCAATCCGCCCGTTTCGGCCTCCCAAAGAGCTGGTATTACAGGTGTGAGCCACCGTGCCCAGCCGCCATCTTCATTTCTGAATAAACATTACCTCCTGTGTCAGGCACAGATGACATGACCCCAGTCAAGGAACCTACTAACTAGCAATAAAGATGTCGTGATAATTATATGGTGTGCAAAATATATACATATATGTAATATACTTTTTTTTTTTTGAGACGGAGTCTCGCTCTGTCGCCAGGCTGGAGTGCAGTGGCGCGGCGCGATCTCGGCTCACTGCAACCTCTGCCTCCCGGGTTCAAGCGATTCTCCTGCCTCAGCCTCCCAAGTAGCCGGGACTACAGGCGCGCGCTACGTTGCCCAGCTAATTTTTGTATTGAGACGAGGTTTCACCATGTTGGCCAGGATGGTCTCGATCTCTTGATCTTGTGATCCGCCCGCCTCGGCCTCCCAAAGAGCTGGGATTACAGGCGTGAGCCACTGTGCCCGGCCAATATACTTTTAACATATAAAAATATCCTAAAAGTATGTGGTACACTTGCATCTTGCTTTGTGTAAGGCATTAGTGAGTCAGTGGGTGGCCATTTAACTATGAACTTGTTTAAAGGAAGACATCCCTGGATGTTTTCCACAGCACACACAATTCTCACACTGAAAAATGGGCAACAGAGAAACTTCAAATACCTAAGCCGAGAGTCTTATTTTTGGGTAAGGGCACACAGGCCTATGGAAAATTACACGACTGGTGTGGACCTAACCTGTCCTCACTGGTGACAGTGGATCAGCAGTGCCTTGAGCCATGCTGAAACCTGAAGCAACAAGAAATCGGTAATCTGGTCAGGTTTGATTTGAAATTTGGTATCTTGCTCATCATAGGGTTTTTTGCATCAATTCAGATATTACAACATCGCACCAAAACATTGTCTTCCTTAGTCGTATAGTCAAGTATTTGTCCCTAAGTGCCTCACTATACCCTAGTCCTGGCGCTGTGTATCAGTAATGGATAGCCTCCAACTTTTCCTTGCCTGCAATCAGCCAGTAGCTGAGCACGTTGGAGGGGTCTAGATGTAGGCCATTCCTGTCCCTGTGGGCTTGTCTACAGGCAACCTTTGCTTGGGAACCAAGTCCTCATCTAGCAGTCTGAAGATGCACTGAAGTCCGAAACCCCCCTACCCAATCCTTCCTTCTAGGTGTCAGACTTTCAGTGTGGTATGAAGAATTCCCCACCTCCTGCTCCCTTCTCCTTTATCTTTCTAGGTGTTTCACTCCAAATAAATCTCTTGCACCTCTAATCACATCTTGGCACCTGCTTCTGGAAGACCCAAACACAAAAAAACTAAAAGGAGTGTATTATAAATTAGAAAATATCTAAGAATATGGATTTCTCTATCTTTTTCAGATTCTAAGTTGAATGTGTGAAGTAAAGACTATGTTTTTAAAATAAAACACAAAGCCTTTGGATTTTACATAGGAAGTTTTAATTAAGTAGAAATGAAAATTTATCCACATCAATTTATTTGAACTTACATCCAAGAAGAAACATTCAGCTTAAGGATTAGAAATAAAAGTGGCAATTGTCTACTTCTTTCGTGGTAAGGAATAGATCATACAAGCCTGACTGACGAGAGTAATAGCTTTGTGAAAACTGTATATTCGAGTACATGTGAACTCATACTTGGCTTATATAGAATTTATCCAATTCTAGCAAAGTCAGCATAATTTAAATAAACCTCCTTGAGTTTTACACCATGGCTCTCAAGTCTGAAAGCTTAGATTTGATTATAACCATGGCAAAAGTGATTATCTTTATTTTCTGAAAACGTAATCAACTTTTAAAATAAGTCAGGCAAACATCAGTTTTACACAGACCACATGAAGGGCAGGAGGAAACTGCAATTGTTCCTCTAATTGCAGAGCCTAAACCATAAATTCAAATTGTACTGCTATCTCTACTGTTAAAACAAGTCAAGAAAGTCTTTTACAGTCTAAGTGAATGTAATTATGCAGCATCCACTACAAAGATATTTTGAAAACCTATCATCACGTTAGTACTCAATGGCTGTACAGCAATTATTTTAAAGTATGCTCCCAGGGTCACCTCTTGCTGAAGAATTAACCTCCAGGAAGTCGAGTTACAAGTATCACCTACATTTTATAGGAAATAAAGGCAAAGACTTAGGACTGAGTCATCTGTTCAAAATTAGAAAGTAAATAAAAAAATAGACTTTGGCTTTATTTGAAAATCCCTTTCCATTGGGTTATATCCATTAATCTACATTTCAATTTCCAAGCCAATCTATTTTAAAAAGTTACCTCCATTTTGTGTCCAATATCTTACTGTATTACAATAGTACAGGTAGACTCTTGCACTGCTCATTTCTAGTAGGCCATTAATAAAGAAAAGAAAAACCTTTGTGCTTTCTGTTCTTTCCTTAAATTACAAATGTAAAACCGACTTTTTTCCCCCAAAGTAGAAACAGTAGTTTGCTTGACTAAAAATCTTTTATTCACTTGGGCATTACATTACCTAACATTACACAGGCTATTTTGCTTTTAAACATTGTTTTCCTTGTGTTGTCTCCAGGAATCTCTTATAATTTTGTCTACTTTCCTGTGAAATTTGCTTTACCAAAATGAATGCATAAGCTGTTTATTGGATTCTGACGATAGCTAAAAGCGACAAGAAATATTTTAATGAAAAGTAAGTGTAAGAGTTAGATCTTGGCTGGCACAGTGGCTCACGCCTATAATCCTAGCACTTTGGGAGGCCGAGGCGGGTGGTCACCTGAGGTCAGGAGTTCGAGACCAGCCTGGCCAACACAGTGAAACCCCGTCTCTACTAAAAATACAAAAATTAGCTGGGCGTGGTGGCACACGCCTGTCATCTCATCTCAGCTACTTGGGAGCTGAGGTAGGAGAATTGCTGGAACCTGGAAGGCAGAGGCTGCAGTGAACCGAGATTGCACCATTGCACTCCAGCCTGGGCTGACAACAGTGAGACTCTGTCTCACAAAAAAAGAGATCTCAAGGTTTTTGTTTCATAGGAAGGAAGCTCTCTATTGCGTGGATCTATAAAATGATCCAAACTTCAGAGACAGGAAGCTGATAACTGGATTTATCTTCTTAATGGCTTGGGCTCATGAATAAATGATAATGGTTTATGTGTTTTTCTGATAAAAAGAAATGGAATTTGTATACTGATAGGAGTCCTACTTGCCACATTTGTTCTACTTATTAAGGGATTTCTAATTACTGAGACATTCTTTATAGTATTTATAATAAGTCAAAACTTTAACTGAAAGCCATTCTTTTGACCACAGTTGGCCATTAGCTGAAATTCAGGAAAGAGCACAGGTTTGATCACCAAATCAATAAATCTAGCCACAGGCTGACTAAAAGCTTCCTTTAATCTTCTTCCTATTAGGTCTTCCTTTAAATTAAACCATTCCCTTCATGAATTATTTAAGTGAATGGCGTGGTTATAGAAAGATCACATATAACTCTATACAAAAATGCTAAAGGAACCTTAAAAAATCCATTCAGCATACTTCAGGAATTATACTATGAATCAAGATGCTGTAGGCTTAGAAAAAAATGGGAGTGGGAGTATGTCCTGTAAAGCTTCAGAGAAAAATAGAAAAGTCAAGTTTATTTCCTGATTAGCCCAGGATGATTCCCAAAGCACAGTTAAGTGTCTGGTCCAGACTAGCTATTAGCGATTAAGTAGTTTCTTTTCACTGTCAAGGCTTTTCCCTGAGGTAATGCCTAAATTCCTAATTTTAATATTTGATCTTATTTCTCTTAGCTCCATCCTCTGTCACCAATAAGCTCTCCACATTTCCACCATGCTAAATGCTTTCTCAACTCTGGAATTTACACTTTTCAAATCTTCCCTTTGTTCAACAGTTACAAAATTTTAGACAAATTTATACATTCCCACATTGTTCCTCTCAAAATTTACTTATTTATATAGTGCAATCAATATATTGTTTACATTTTATATAGGTTAGTTTCTGAATACTGTATGTTCTTCCAAATGTATCCTTACAAAGACACAGAGGAAGGGGGTAACCTTTCTGAATTCCAATTCCTTAATGTTTCTAAAAAAATTATTACTCTTTTCTTTTCCCTTAAACAATTCCCTTCTCAAGTCTTTATATATCTACTTTCCAAACTTCTTTTCGCTGTAGCAAATACCAAAGGAAAAATAAAAATCATTTCAGAGTCAATGAATCTCCTCCCTGCTCTCATTTATTAGATCATCTACTTCAAGGCTACATATGTGGCAGTACTTTTTAAGTGTTAACAGCTGTTAATACCTTGAAGTTGAAAAAATAAAAAAGCTAGAGAAAACATATCACAAGCAATCAGTTTGAATTATATGAAAAGGTACTTAGATCTTGACTTTCATATAAATACTAATTTTAACACTATAAAAGACAACATAATTATATATCATTTTTCTTTATAAAACTACCCCTTAACAGAATATTTGTAAGCTAGTCATCCCTTAGGTTTTTCTGTACTGATAAAAAGTTATTTTTAAAAGAAAAATATTGAAAATAATTGTTTCACAGAAACAGAAAATCTTATCAAATTCTGATAAAAAACTATAATCATGGGTACTCTTACCACACTATTTTCTTTCACCAAAGATGGATATTTAGGAAATGGTATATTGGTTAATAAGATAAGCTTCTCAGCGATCTACAAAAGTGCCACAATAAAGATGAGGTAGTATGAGACTTTTCTAACCTTGTAAAAGGTAAATATCGTCTTTAGAAGAGATATTTATCCTGACATTGGTGTTATGATATCCTGAGCCTCATCACTGCTAAGAGGTGCCATTTTTGTAGCTACATCTCACTGAGACTAAGACAATCTTGAGATCACTGAGGAAAAAAAAATGCTAAAAGATAACGGTAATAGAGATTTTCCTTATTTAATTTTGTAATAATTACTAAAAAATTATTTTAAAGCTATTGTGGAAAAATGCCATTTTCATGTTAACAGAACTGCAAGATAGGGAAATGCTACTCACATAAAAGCAACAATAATGAAGAAATATTTGTTCTAACTTGGAAGTTTATGAGTCAAATTTCTTTCAATCCAGGTAGAAGCAGTTTCCTAATATAGCTAAACTAGCATCAAGAAATCAGTTATGATATTAAAAATGTCAATGTGTACAAAGGGTTAGATAGGTCACCAGAAGAAAAATTGTCTATCTACATTTATTATTCATTGATTCTTTAAAAAAAGAAGATAGGATACCACTCCATTTATTTTTACTAGTTACCTTGGGCTAAAGATGTTTCTAAAAATGTTGCCCTGTTTCTGGGACAGTAAATTTAAAATATCACCCCTTTTGTCCAGTACTGTTCTGTATGGTGTAAATCATGTAGCTGTCAAAAGGCTTTCTTTTTTTTGAAGCCACATTAAAGACTAAGTTAATTCTGAAGATACCGATAATTATTTGGATCTTGTAGATCAAAAACAATATTAAACTTCCTGAATACTGAGCTCCATGTTTATTTCTTGAATCTTTATTCAAATTCAACTTAAAATAATGAAAAACTACTTAGGTACTCTTTGGTTACCAGTGGAAATTTGTGGCTGCTTATACATTGTGGAATTTCCCCAAAGTAACAGCTCAGAGTTTCTATAAAAGGGCTAAGTAGAAGCAACAGTTCATAAGCTAATACAGAAAAACCCCACAATTACTTTAGCACTTTAGTAACTACTAGCTACTAATAGTGTTATCATTATTTTCAAAGCTTCCAATGAGAAAGGAACAAGATTTATGTTTTGAAGATGGTTTAGCTCTTGCAGGTTGAGAGAAAGACCTATTCAGGAATGACAAATGATCCGGCCACATTGTAGAGAAGTGCACCTCCAGAATGATATGTTTCCATTTGATTCTCATTGACCAAATTAATCAAATTTAGTAATCCTGCTTTAGAGTTAATATTTAAAATAAAAATACACCAAGTTTGACTTGGTTTTGTTACCTTTAACATCCCTATTAGCAAGTTACAAAAGTCAATAACATTAGTATGAATGGTGAATTACAACATTCAGCTTTGCTGAAGAATATCAAACTCAATGAAAAGGGGGACGGGGAACTATATTTTATATATAATACTACTAATGGCATAGATTAACAAAATATTTTACATGTAGGAAAGGACATAATATTACTTTTAAAGAAAAGTATGAAATACACAATATTCAAATGTGTTCGCAATGCCTACCAAATTTCAAATGTGCCTGGATCATGTACAAATTAAGGAAAGAAAAAATGTAAGTATACAATCTACACGGTAAAAACAAAAACCAAACACCTGGTTAAAAATATCCATTTAAGCTCTAGTGTATAACCTTAAACAATTTGTGTATCATTAAAAAAATGGATTTAAAAGTGAAATTTAGGGCAGAGATTTATTTTGGATACCACTGCCTTTGTAGAAAAATTCAAAGTGGCATAATAAGAAAAATAAAATATTAAAAGAAAAAATATATGTTATCATTCCCATGTTCCTATCCTGTTACTAGCATTGCTGTTCTGGTGCATCAATCCTGAGTACTCTAACTTTTGATTTATAATGATATTCCTTCAGATATAATTTCATAGAAGAAGGAATTGGAAGGGCATCGATGCCATCGTAAGTTGTACAGTTACAAATAACTGTTCTGCATATATGTTGCAGGGAAAAAGGGAAAGTCCGAATTAAGGGAGTGGATAGAAGGGGTTCAAAGAACATACAGGCACTTGGGTCCTTATAATGTTCTAGGAGCCCAGTAATGTCAGGAGAATGGAAGACACAGGGGTCATGTGCATCAAAGCTAAAGTTGTGATTCCACTGTTCAATTCTAGCATGAAGAGAACGACTATAACGTCTAAAACTAACAGAGAATAAATAGTCTTCCTGTGCTGAGTCTCGAAGTAAAAAGGTACCCTCTGGTTTTCCTTCCAGTAGTGCTTCAGCTGCATATTTATCCATCACTCCCCAATAACATGGGTTGTTATTGATCTGAAGGAGGTCTGGTACAAGACAGTGGACATAATCAATCTGCGTGTGGTATTTAGGAGGTGTTTCCAACTGCAGGATTTCATCATCCAATTCCCATTTGGGTTTGTTTCTTTTTCTGGAACTTGTGCAAAGTGTTAGAATTTCATCATCAGAATCCATATCACTATCTTCTATACTGTTATTTGAAACCAGGTTCATCACAGAGCCAGTGATAGGACCTTCTCTACACAAAGCATTGTCGGTGGTTATGACACAGGGCTGAACATTGGTATGTGAGAAACAGTTTATATTTTCTTCCATATTTCTTCGTTTTAGCTGACCATCCCTCAATTCAGTCTGAGACAAGTCTGTGCTTACCCATTCATCTGATTTGGAATTTATAGGAGCAGTGTGTCGTTTAATAAAATGCCACCTAAAGGCTAAATCTGATCGAGGTGGGAAAGGACACTTATCTAACATGAGTTCACTGATATGAATTTTCCTTTTAGATGGAAGCCCTGAAGAGTGCCGACTACTACAATTTTTTATTGGAAAACACTGCCCCACGGCATCTTGCAGTTTCTGTTTAAGAGATCGGCCTAAAAATCGATGCCCACAGGAATGATCTAAGTCCAACTCAATGGATGAACAGCTGTGCTTCCTTTCTTGGTTCCTTAAAGACACTTCAGTTTTCTCTATACCATTCACTGTTTCAGCATCTGAATAACTCTCACTCTTTTTTGACCAAGATAACTTCTTTCCACTCCACACATAACCGTCTTTTCTGTCGGCACTTCTGCTCCGACTAGTTTTGGGCCTTACATCTACATTTTTACTAATATTTTCATTATTTTCTGCCATGTTAACAAATTATCCACAAATTCTAAAGTTATAAATACTGCTTTTTCAATTTTTCCAGCAGGAAGTTTCTTCTGGGCACTTTCTGGATGTATCTAAAGAAAACAAAAAAGAGTCATTAACCATTTGTCATTTACCGTGTCTAGTTTACATATTAAGCTTCAATTAGACACAAGAGGGAAAAGCACAGTTAGTACATGAAAAAGAGATGTTGGAAGGGAGTCCCAAGACACTTTGTTCCCACTTAAATAAAATGCTATATATTATATAATATACATGATAACTTAATAGTGCCATAGAGTGAAGAGTGAGTTCCTTTCTCACAGCTAATTTTTAGTGTGGATAAGAAAAAGCCAAGCCTCCTCTATCAACCATAATAAATGCTCAAATGTGAATAGTTTCTAGTCTTGACGTATATCTTATGCTCATCTCTCCTTTTCATAGTTTTCTTATTTCACAGCAGACCAGTGAATTATTTGTAGGAGACAGACACAAATCTATGAGCTGGTATTTGAGAACTACTACCCTACATAGTTCCTTCACCTTCTTCTCCCTATTTCCTTCCCTACTGATTAAAATATGAACAATTTTAAGTTGTAAAGCTGTAAGAATTTATTAAATAAACAATCACCATTGAACAGCAAAAATGCCCAGTAAGCATTCCCAATACAGTGTTTTAAACTCACTTCAATAATTGGTCAACTTTACCATTAGTCTAGGCAATTTTTAGAAAATACAAAATTGAATAAAAATTTGCTATTTTAAACACATACTCCTTTGTATTCTTGATCATTTGAAAACAAGCAGATAAATTTCTATAAGGCCCTGCCTTTCCTCTGAAGTTGGTAAAACATACTAGAATTTGCAATGTAAAATACCGAGTTTCATGAAGACTAATGATAATGATTGTTTGTAAATGGAATTTACCTAAGTATTCTTATGTGGAATAAGATTTAGGGTTGCCAGGCGCGGTGGCTCACGCCTGTAATACTAGCACTTTGGGAGGCCGAGGCGGGCGGATTACCTGAGGTCAGGAGTTCATGACCAGCCTGGCCAACACAGTGAAACCCCGTCTCTACTAGAAATACAAAAAATTAGCCAGGTGCAGTGGCGCACGCCTGTAATCCCAGCTGCTCGGGAGGCTAAGACAGGAGAATCGCTTGAACCCAGGAGGTGGAGATTGTGGTGAACCGAGACCGCGCCATGGCACTCCAGCCTGGGGGACAGATTGAGACTTCATCTCAAAAAAAAAAAAAAAAAAAAAAAAAAAAAAAAAAAAAAAATAGATTTAGGGTTGGCTGGGCACGGTGGCTCACACCTGTAATTCCAGCTCTTTGGGAGGCTGAGGCAGGTAGATCATGAGGTCAGGAGTTCGAGACCAGCCCGGCCAACATGGTGACACCCTGTCTCTATTAAAAATACAAAAATTAGCCAGGCACAGTGACGAGTGCCTGTAATCCCAGCTACTCGGGAGGCTGAGGAGAACTGCTTGAACCTGGGAGGCAGAGGTTGCAGTGGGCTGAGATCGCACCTCTGCACTCCAGCCTGGGTGACAGAGCAAGACTCTGTTTTGGAGAAAAAAAAAAAACATTTAGGCCAGGAACTTGGGGAAGGGGTCCTATAATCTCAAATATTTTACAAATGAAAAATAAATTTTGCAACAAAAAAAATCAGTCATACTCAACAGTCTGATATGATTGTCTGATTATATATGTCACAGGAAAATTTAAAAATCCCAACAGTCAAGTAAATGCGTACGGACACTTGAATCCATTTTCAAAGTAGTGGGATTTGAAACAAGTATCTATATTAGAAAATATGACTGGCAAGTGTTTAAAAGTGTGAACTAATAATAAAGACTTGCCATATAAAGAATTCCATTTCTAAGGCCAGGTGCAGTGGCTCATGCCTGTAATCTCAGCACTTTGGGAGGCCAAGGTGGGTGGATCACTTGAGCTGAGTTTGGGACCAGCCTGGGGCAACATGGCAAAACCCTGTCTCTAACAAAAATACAAAAAATTAGCTGGGTGTGGTGGCGCATGCCTGTGGTCTCGGCTATACAGGAGCCTGAAGTGGGAGGATCGCATGAGCCTGGGAGGCAGAGGTTGCAGTGAGCCATGATCGTGTCACTGCACTCCAGTCTGAGTGACAGAGTGAGACCCCAGTTCCAAAAAAAAAAAACCATCTGGTGATTATAGTTATTATGGTCAGCCCTCCATATCCATGGGTTCTCCATCCTCAGATTCAACCAATTGTAGATCGAAAATATTCGAGGAAAAAATCCCCAATAAATTAAAAGCAATACAGTATAATAGCTCTTTTTTTTTTTTTTTTTTTGAGATGGAGTCTCGCTCTGTTGCCCAGGCTGGAGTGCAGTGGCGTGATCTCGACTCACTGCAAGCTCTGCCTCCCGGGTACACGCCATTCTCCTGCCTCAGCCTCCTGAGTAGCTGGGACTACAGGCGCCCGCCCCCACGCCCGGCTAATTTTTTGTATTTTTACAAGAGACGGGGTTTCACCGTGTTAGCCAGGATGGTCTTGATCTCCTGACCCTGTGATCTGTCCGCCTCGACCTCCCAAAGTGCTGGGATTACAGGCGTGAGCCATCACACCCGGCCTATAATAACTCTTTATATAGCATTTACATTGTAGTATTATAAATAATCTAGAAATGATTAAAAGTGGGAGGACATGTGTAGGTTATGTGCTAATATTACTCCATTTTATTTTAAGGGATTTGAGCATCCATGGACTTTGGTATCTGCAGAGGTCCTAGAACCAATCTCCCTTGGATACGCAGAGACAACTGTATTTTGATTTAGTGTGCTCAATGATATATAACCATTTAAGATCTTCAGGGAAAAGTATTTCTTATCTAATTTTGAAAGAAACTTCATCACTTAGCACAGCCAAAATTGTATTCAACTGCCTGCTTTGGCTGTTCATTGACTAAATTCCATTGAACAAAAATTAGAAGCAACAAGATGGGCTGAAGAATATGAAGAGTCATTTATTAATAAGGTTTGAAATGCTTGGCGCTTTTATTTACTAAATGAACTTCACTTCTGAGTGTGACCTCTAGTCTTGCCTCCTTGCTACCTCTAAATTGTGGCATTTCTTCCTTCACTTCCATATGAGAGCTAAGCTCTCTACCTGTGTTTTTTTCTTTTTCTTTTTTTTTTTTTTTGAGACGGAGTCTTGCTCTGTCGCCTGGGCTGCAGTGCAGTGGCACGATCTTGGCTCACTGCAAGCTCGACCTCCTGGGTTCACGCCATTCTCCTGCCTCAGCCTCCAGAGTAGCTGGGACTACAGGCGCCCACCACCACGCCCGGCTAATTTTTTTTTGTATTTTTAGTAGAGACGAGGTTTCACCGTGTTAGCCAAGATGGTCTCGATCTCCTGACCTCGTGGTCCGCCCACGTCGGCCTCCTAAAGTGGTGGGATTACAGGCATGAGCCACCGTGCCTGGCCTCTACCTGTGTTCTTGATGACATTCTCACCTTTACTGATGCCCTACTTCAATTTCTCGCTCAA
This sequence comes from Pongo pygmaeus, assembly GCF_028885625.2. NCBI lineage: Eukaryota > Metazoa > Chordata > Mammalia > Primates > Hominidae > Pongo > Pongo pygmaeus. The sequence continues at coordinate 53,715,442 of NC_072388.2, read as the reverse complement.
ACTTCTCACTACCTTCAAAAACAACTAAGTCTGCTTATAAAATGTTTCAGTGATTATTATAATGCTTTCTTAGTCATAATTGTTCCCATTTCTACTAAATTTATTTTATTTTTTTAAGACAGGGTCTCTATCGCCCAGGCTGGAGTGCAGTAGTGCGATCATGGCTTGCTGCAGCTTCGACCTCCCAGGCTCAAGTGACTCTCCTGCCTCAGCCTCTGGAGTAGCAGGGAATACAGGCACGTGCCACCATGCCAGACTAATTTTTAAAATTTTTCTGTAGAGACAGAGTCTCCCTAGGTTGCCCAGGCTGGTCTTGAACTCCTGGGCTCAAGTGAAAGTGCTGGGATTACAGGCATGAGCCACTGAGCCCAGCCCTAAATTTCTCAATGAGTAGTGTAACTTAATTTCCCCTCAAGATGAAAACAGCTTTTGGTCTTTTCTCATTATAAAACAAAAATTACTCCAGTCAGAAAATGGCTGAGTAAAAATCTTTTTGCCCCAGCCTTCTCTCAGAAGTCAGTCCAAACAACAAGAAAATATGAAATAAAATCACAAACCTCTTCAATGAAATGAACAGATATCTATAACCTGAGTCATAAAATAGAGGTACAGAAAATGAATGAACAATAACTGACTCAGCAGCGGAGATGCAGGTGACAGACATCAGGCACAGAGGTAATGCAGATAAGATGCAAGCCAACAGAGCAGGTAAAATTCAGGACCCATAGGCACTGGGTGCTACAGAAAGTGTGGGTGGAGAACAGGGTGGAACATGGGGAGATAAGCTGAAATTCTGCCTAAGAGCAGGTAGATTTCTCAGTTTCTTATCCACATTTAGAGGAGATGGGACATTTATTATTTGGAGAAACTGAACTAGGTGGGCTCAGGACTTTAAATACCAGACACAGCAGAGGGTAGAGGGGAAGACTGGGCCTAAAAACCAGAAACAAAGTAAAAGTTCCTTGTTCTCTTCTGCCATCCAGCTCCCAGAACTCCAGCAGCTAGATTTATACCTCCCTAACAGAAGAGTGGCAGATACTTTCCTGGAGAAAGAGAACGGCCAAAGAGAAAAGATCTATCAAAGCTGATAGCTGGGAATCCTCCAATAAAAAGCTAGAAGACCACCCAAGCATACAGTGAAGCACACATATCCACAGGCCCTGGCTACTCACACACAGCTTCCAGGCAGCATAGCTGTACACTCTAAACTATGAAAGAACACTCCTGGGTTATCAGACTTGATATGGTTTGCCTGTGTCCCACCCAAATTTCATTTTGAATTGCAATAATCCCTATGTGTCAAGGGCACAGCCAGGTGGAGATAATTGAATCATGAGGGCGGTTTCCCCCATACTGTTCTCATGGTAATAAGTCTCTTGAGATCTGATGGTTTTATAAATGGGAGTTCCCCTGCACAAGCTCTCTTGCTTGCCACCATGTAAGATGTGACTTTGCTCCTCATTCACCTTCTGCCATGATTATGAGGCCTCCCCAGCCATGTGGAACTGTGAGTCAATTAAATCTCTTTCCTTTATAAATTACCCAGTCTTGGGTATGTCTTTAATAGCATGAGAACAGACTAATATAAGACTTTTGAGGAAAGCTTCTAACATATATGAAATAACAAAATATACAGAATTTGGAGAAAGCAATAACTATGGAAAGAGTAGAAACTAAAATTGACTTATTTCAAGTCAAGAAAAGATATTACAACTATGAATAAGTAAGATGGTATAAAAAGGAGGTGGGGGCCAGGCACAGTGGCTCATGCCTGTAATCCCAGCACTTTGGGAGGCCGAGGCGGGAGGATCACCTGAGATCAGGAGTTCGAGACCAGCTTGGCCAACATAGTGAAACCCTGTCTCCACTAAAAATACAAAAATTAGCTGAGTGTGGTGGCAGGCGCCTGTAATCCCAGCTACTTGGGAGGCTGAGGCAGGAGAATCGTTTGAATCCGGGAGGCGGAGGTTGCAGTGAGCCGAGACTGCACCCCTGCACTCCAGCCTCGGTGACAAGAGCGAAACTCCTTCTAAAAAATAAAAATAAAAAAAATAAAAAAAAAAGAGGTGGGGACAACTAGAATAAGAGTTTTTTTGGAAATTGAAAATATGATTGTTAGACCAGGCACGGTGGCTCATGCCTGTAATCCCAGGACTTTGGGAGGCAGGTGGATCATGAGGTCAGGAGTTCAAGACCAGCCTGGCCAAGATGGTGAAACCCCATCTCTACTAAAACTACAAAAATTAGCTGGGCACAGTGGTAGGCACCTGTAGTCCCAGCTACTCGGGAGGCTGAGGCAGGAGAATCGCTTGAACCTGGGTGGTGGAGGGTGTGGTGAGCCAAGATCATGCCACTGCACTCCAGCCTGGGCGACAGAGTGAGACTCTGTCTCAAAAAAAAAAAAAAAAAAAAAAAATTGCTAAAATAATTTTTTTTTTTAATTGAGACAGGGTCTTATTTTGTCACCCAGGCTGGAGTACAGTGGCATGATCTCAGCTCACTGCAACCTCTGTCTCCCAGGGCTCAAGTGATCCTCCTGCCTCAGCTTCCCAAATAACTGGGACTACAGGTGCATGCCACCATGCCTGGCTAATTTTTGTATTTTTTTGTAGAGATGGGGTCCTGCCATGTTATCTAGGCTGGTATCGAACTCCTGGGCTCAAGTGATCCGCCCACCTTGGCTCCCAAAGTGCTTGGATTTCAGGCGTGAGCCACTGCACCTGGCCTGAAATAAAATATTCAATAGAAAAGTTCGTGGGTATGCTTAGGAACTAATACAGCAAATAGGAAAAAATGGTTAACTAGACAGAAAAGACAAGAAAATTAGAGATTAATATAGGCATTTCACAGAAAACAACAAAAAAATGGACGGGAGAAATTATTAAAGAAACTATATTAGAAAATTTCCCAGGAATGGCTGGGTGTGGTGGCTCAAGCCTGTAATCCCAGCACTTTGGGAGGCCGAGGCGGGTGGATCACCTGAGGTCAGGAGTTCTAGACCAGCCTGGCCAAAGTGGTAAAACCCCATCTCTACTAAAAATACAAAAATTAGCTGGGTGTGGTGGCAGGCGCCTGTAATCCCAGCTACTCGGGGGGCTGAGGCAGGAGAATCACTTGAACCCCAGAGGCAGAGGTTGCAGTGAGAGAAGATCATGCCATCACACTCCACCCTGGGGTACAAGAGCGAGACTTCATCTCAAAAAAAAAAAAAAAAAAAAAAAAAAGGTTAGAAAATGTCCCAGGACTAAAGGACAGGCACCTCCATATTGAAAGAGCCCATTCAACATCAAAGTACATTATTCTAATTTTAGAAGCCTAGAGATAAAGAGGCGATACTAAGTCTTTCTGAGAATGAAAATTCATGCTCACCATGGAAAACCCAAACTAGGCATAAAGTTATAAGGAAAAAGTAAATATATCCATAATCCCACCACCCAGCAGTAACCACTTTAACATTCTCAGTATCTCTATATATGTATATGGATGGCAAGGATGCATTCCCACAGCATAGTGGCGGCAGGCATTAGAAACATGGTTTGAGTCCATAAGAAGGAATGTGACTTTAATATTTTGCTAATGTGCTCGTGTCTGCATTTTTTTTCTTTAAATCATAGCCATATGGTAAATTTTCTATTTTGTTATGGTTCTCTTTTATTGATGGGCATGCAGTGGGTGTTTCTTGGAAATGGCCAATTTTTATTAAAATATTTCTGGAAGGAAAAAAAAAAAAGAAACATGGTTTGAGTCCAGTTTCTGTTTTGTGCCAGCCATATAACCTTGAAACATCAGTGCATTCACATGTAAAATGGAGGTACTAATGCTATCTATTTCACTGGGCTGTTGGGGGTAAAATAATGCATGTATTCAGCTCAGGTCCTAAATGTATTAATTACTCAATATATGTTAACATATATGTTCATTTTTTTCTTTTTGTTTTAAAAAGAAACAAAGATTACATATGTTGTTTTGTTAAAGCACCTAAGCCAGTCTTATTGGCTTTACAGTTTTCTTCATAATGAAGAAATCACAGAATACCTCTGTCTCTAGTGCAGTGTTACTACAAGGTAAAGAGATTTTCATGAGCAAATATAATTTTCAGGAGGAAAACTGATGTTTCAAAGTGAAAAAGGATCCATATGTCAGATACAGGTGAAATTAAACAGACTATGAAGTTACAGAACAATTTGACGTCTTCGCCCAAAGAACAAGTTTACATGCTAACAAAACAGGTTTTCTTTTGCAAGGCTCCCAACTTGTATGTTACAGGTACCAGTCAATCAAGTGTGTTTGGATTTTAGGTTAACTGTTTTTATGTGTGCTAATGCTGTAGATGTCGATAAAATAAAGTGAAAAATATCACTGCCCTAGTTGAGTTTTCCACACGTTCACCTGTACTTAAAGAGCTAATGTAGGCCAGGCACGGTGGCTCACGTCTGTAATCCCAGTACTTTGGGAGGCCGAGGTGGGTGGATCATCTGAGGTCATGAGCTCGAGACCAGCCTGGCCAACATGGCAAAATCCCGTCTCTACTAAAAACACAAAAATTAGCCAGGTGTGGTGGCGTGCACCTGTAGTCCCAGCTACTTGGGAGGCTGAGGCAGGAGAATGGCTTGAACCTGGGAGGCGGTAGTTGCAGTGAGCCAAGATTGCACCATTGCACTCCAGCCTGGGCAACAGAGCAAGATTCCATCTCAAGGAAAAAAAAAAAAAAAAAAAAAAAAAAAAGAGAGTTAATGCAATGAAAACTTTTTTTTTTTTTTTTGAGATGAAGTCTCACTCTGTCGCCCAGGCTGGAGTGCAGTGGCGCAACCTCTGCTGCCTGGGTGCAAGCGATTCTCCTGCCTCAGCCTCCCGAGTAGCTGGGATTACAGGCACCTGCCACCGCGCCTGGGTAATTTTTGTAGTTTTTTTTAGTAGAGACGGGGTTTCACCATCTTGGCCAGTCTGGTCTTGAACTCCTGACCTCGTGATCCACCTGCCTCAGCCTCCCAAAGTGCTAAGATTACAGGCGTGAGTCACCACGACCGGCCTGAAAACTTTCTGATTAGCTACTGTTTTGTATCTATCTCAGAATTAGAGCTTTACATAAATTTTGCTTAGCTATTCTTTTGCTAGAGAACTGTTAAGTTCATGCTCAAGAAGTCCTACTTTTATAAAATGTTATCTTTTGCCCCATCAATATACGATCCAGAAAGTCATCAGATATTTTAGTCTTCAAAGTCGGAAAAAAATTTTTCTATTTATATTTGTCTAAAACATACAAAAACTAATATTAGTACTAAATATGGTTGATAATGTTACCATCATGCATCGTCAGATGGTCATTTGTCTGTGCTGTTCCTAAGAGAAGAATGGGAGTTCCAAAAAGCTGACAAGTTATGGCAGCCAGCCCTCTCCATTTCTTTATTAACTTCAGTGTACTGTTTATATCTTTTTGTTTGTTTCTTTTTGAGACAGGGTCTCACTGTCACCCAGGCTGGAGTGCAGTGGTGCGATCTCGGCTTACCGCAACCTCTGCCTCCCAGGTTCAAGTGATTCTCCTGCCTCAGCCTCCCCAGTAGCTGGGATCACTGACATGTGCCACCACGCCCGGCTAATTTTTGTATTTTTAGTAGAGACAGGTTTTCACCATGTTGGCCAGGCTGGTGTCGAATTCCTCGACCTCAAATGATCCATCCGCCTCGGCCTCCCAAAGTGCTGGAATTACAGGCATGAGCCACCGTGCCCGGCTTTACTGTTTATATCTTACTAGAATATTTCGTGGATTGTATTATTTTAAATAAGAGAATCTTTAAAATACTTTGTAATGAGACATGACTGTAGAAGTTTTATAACATGCAAGGTCTGCTAATTATGCCAAGGCAAAGTACTTACATAAGTTGTTGAACTTTTAAGAGGAGTTGTGCATTTTTCTTTTACAAAATAACAAGTGTTCTAAATTTCATAACAATTACTGAAATAACAAGTGGCTCTCAGAAGCTACTTAGCAGATAGATATGTTTTTTAAAAACACATATATTTAATCATTCACTTTTCAGCATAGGTAACATCTTAACAATTACTGAGAAAGTAACTGCTTAAAAAATAACTGTGTGCTATGGAGAGATCTTATTAGAAAAAAGATATTTAGAATTTCTTTCACCATTATTTGATTCTGTTACAAAAAAATGAGAGAAGTATATCAAACTTTCATATCTTTATACTTAAACACATATAAAGAGAATTTTCTAATCTCTTCCAGAAGCTTCTTTGAACCAAAATTCTAAAATATAAAAAAATCAATCATATTGCTTTCAATAATAACTATTAATTTTAGTGAGAGAAAAATTATTTTTATTGTTATGAAGACTAAAGATGAGTTTTTTGAAATTGTGCTTTCGTATCTTGTCCATACACGTAAAATCTGAATGTAAAAAAAGTGTAGGGTTCTGAATCCGAACAAGTTGTTCCAGATAGCCTATCATTAATTCTTAAAATTTTATAAAAACTTTGTATAGGGCCGGGCGCGGTGGCTCACGCCTGTAATCCCAGCACTTTGGGAGGCCGAGGTGGGTGGATCACGAGGTCAGGAGATCGAGACCATCCTGGCTAACATGGTGAAACCCCGTCTCTACTAAAAATACAAAAAATTAGCCGGATGTGTTGGCAGGTGCCTCTAGTCCCAGCTACTCAGGAGGCTGAGGCAGGAGAATGGCATGAACCCAGGAGGCGGAACTTGCAGTGAGCCGAGATCGTGCCACTGCACTCTAGCCTGGGTGAGACTCCGTCTCAAAAGAAAAAAAAAGCTTTGTATAAATGAGGTAGAAGAAATGATAAGGTGGCTTTACCAACAATTTTATGTGACACAGAAATCAAAGATGATAGTTTGAAAGACGGTGACAAATCAAAGATCTTTGACTGTAGCTGCAAAAGCTTTTTAAAAAGAAGGTGAAAGAATCACTTGGGAAAAGGCTGCTTTGGCTCTTGATTCAATAATTAATTTTTTATGAAGGCAGCTATGTTACATTGCCCTGAGGAGTACAGAATGACATCTTTTTTTTTTAATTCATATTTCTTAATGAGCAAAAAGCAAATGTTTAAAAAGCAAGTTTATATAAAAGCCTTCTCAAGAAAACAAGTACCCAGATTCTGCCACTATTTGGTCCCAGGTTCTACCACAAATTACAATGACAACAATAACAGAATGAGTGCCCATTATGTCAATTTTCATTACAAAATATTTAAATAACATTTAGTAATACTGACTAAGGCTGAGAGGGTGATTTTAATTCAAAATTTCTACAGAAAACAATTCAAATCCAATAATTAAAAGGACAAGCTTCATTTATCTGGAAATTAATTAGTATCCTCTATGATGTAGGATAACAGCATTATTGCATACGTTAATTATTCATTGAACTACTTATGTCTACAATGCTGACATACATCTAAGACCGTAATTAATGTAAATACAAAATTGAAATAAATTTGATCCTATAAAGAATAATTCAGTACACTACATTAATAATTCACAAATATATTATTATTCTGGTAGTAATTAAGCCTGGGGACTTTCCCTACGAAATTCATGATTCCAAAGTTTACCTGCCATCATGTACCCAAAAACTCCTTGAAAGCATTCGGATCATAGTCCGTGATATCTGAGTTGGATTCTGTAGAAACACTTAGGCTCCACAAATGGAAGTCAATGGAGAGCAGACAACAGATGAACTCCTTGGAATGTTAAGAAAAAAATCTGAAAATGGGTTTGTTTGTATGGGAAAATATCTGACCTAAAAAACAAATGTTTTTCTCATTACAGAAGCAATACAGGTTCATTTTCCAGTAAATATTTTAAAGTATCTCCTTTTTTCATGCTACTGAGCCAGGGCTCATGGGACTTAATGGCAATTTTCTAAAAAAGAATCATTGATTTGGTAGCACTACACCCTCCTTTCCCTTTCTCCCCACTTTTTCCATGCTTTCCTAATTATAGTTTGCTTATGTCACTTTTCCCCACTCTGTACTCTTGTGGACACTAGTTCTGAAAGATGTTAACACATATTCTGGAGAAAAAAAGGTTCTCTTGTCAAATAAGTTTGGGAAATGCTTCTTCTCTCAAAGATTACAGTGCATATTTAGCAAACGTTCCCAGGAGATCCTTCAGTAAATAAATCTGCATAAGCCATAGCTTCCTTTCTTTACTTTGCCACAAATCCTTTTGTGGAAGAAAGTTTGGGGAAACATTAATGGGCTAATCTGTTAACATCAGTGTACATTCCCTAAGCTTATTAGCTAAAGATAAGGAGAGAGGTCTAGGAACCCATCACTGAAGAGGCTAATCTAGAGTGAAGAAAGCAGAAACTATGAGCTGGCAGTACCTGAACTTCTAAAAGCAGAAGGAAGATTAACAGAATTTAAGAAACAGAATATTTAAGACACAATACTGAACCATTTTATGGCATAAATTAGATTGAACAGATTTATTTTTTCTTCCTATCTGTAATTTGTTATGATAAAAACAATATATGCTCATTGTATAATACATGGACCATTCAGAAAAGTTTAAAAAGGAGGGGAAAAAAAGCTATAATTCCATTATCTAAAAGCAAGCAATTTTGACATTTTGGCTTATTTCCTTGAATTCTTTTTTCTTGTGAGACCAATTAAGTGTAAAGAGAAAATTTTAAAGTTTTAAAGATCTGTAAAAAATTAACAACCTACACTGTTTTTCACTATACCATATTTGAAAATAAACATGGTGAAGATGAAATAGCACGAGCTGCTGAACTGTCAAATGTGGGCTACAATTCAGACTTTGTCACTCTCTAGGTATGTTACCTGGTTTAAAAAAATCTAATTTAGCTTAAGTTCTCCCACTGTAAAATCTGGATAATGCCAGCTACCTCATGTTTTACTGCCAGGAGTAAAAGGTATGAAAACAACATACACTGAACTTAATGAAAACAAATATTAACTGCTTCCTAGTATTACTCAGAACTTTTCATGTTAGAAGAAGTACATTTGTAAAAATGAGAGGTGGGAACACTTTTTTTAAAGAACACTTTTTTTTAAGAAAAAGGAGAGGGGAAACAAAGGCTACATGTAAGGCTAGAAAATCTGCACAAAAACGTGCCTCAGAAATCTGAGATCAAGGAGCCTCTTCCATTTCTGAAATATCACAAAGCACTTTATATTATTCCTGATGTTAAATATATTATTTTTAAAAAGTTTTAAATTCTTTAAAACCAAAAAGTGTCATTTTTTAGAAGCTAACTTAGTAAATAGATTTAAATAGAAACAGGCAAAGATTTTATAAGATTGTATTATATTTTCTTCACTGCTTTATAACAATTACATATGCTTACATTTAAGGTTGGGTAACAAGTTTTACGTACAAATTAGTAAAAGGTGACTCTAGACTTTATGTTTTACTAAATTCTAAGTTTTGTGGTAACAGCTATGATTTGGAGAATGAGTGCGGTAGACTACCTTGGACTAGGTGAAAGACCTGGGTTCTATTTCTATCTCTGACATTTCGCAGGTGTGTGACTAGATAAAGACTAGATAAATCACAACTTTTCTTAGTTTTTCTATCTATATAACACTGATTATCTCATCTTGCTGTAGTAAGGATCTAGTGTTAATGTAATACAAGAATCAAATACTGGCTGTCTTTAGCCAGGGGAACTGGGTGGCTGGGAGTATGACTAGGAGGAGGACTTTTACTGTATAGCCTTTTATATCATATTAAGTATACATACAGACAAGTACTATTTACCCCAAAATTATTAAATAGGCTAGTAAGTTTCAGGACACATTTGGAAATATAAAAATCTTCACATTTCTAAAGTGCCTTCAATGTTTCTTTTTTCAATACTTTGGTCTCCTTGGCTATTGTTACACTCTTCAAGCCTTACCTTTCACAAGATTAATCATTTTTACACCAAGTCCATATTTTACTAGAAAATAATTTTTTAAACTCCTTCCATAAGCCAATACTGATATATCCTCTTAGATAAACCCTGTAAGATCACATTATTTTATATAGGTAATACCATCATCGGTAGAATGGCAATGTACCCATGTTTTCTCACCCAGTTGCCCTTGGGAGCAAAAATATTTGTGGGTCTAAGGGTAGTATGAGTGGTTACAACATAGCAAAGCTAACTAACCATCACTGCAATTGAATCTGTGACTTTGGCATCATTTTCAGTCAGTTCATTTAGCCACCCACACCTATGAGATAAGCACTGTTAATGATAAATAACTACATTTGGAAAATTTTTGATACTCATATCAGTGACACAGCTACACTGATTTCTTTTTTAAAAACTATGTTATTTTAACTAACTAGACAATTTTGCTAATATTTAAGTTACATATCTTTCATTACTGCACTATCATCTTGACCATATTGTTTGAATGTCTATTTCCCTCAGCAAGACCATAAACTCACTAAAGGTATTACAATTTGTAGCCATTTGACTGAAACAAATGGAATTGTGAAAACATGATACTAGCAAAAACAAGAATACATTTTTTAATATTTGAAAAATTTACTGGATAATTATTTAAACAAATCCCACTTTAAACAAAAACACTAAATACCCACCCAAAGTACCCCTTTAATAACATGAGATATTAATAACAATTACTTTTATACATCCATGAGTATCTCCTATATACTCTAACAACCCGACGGAGGTAGGTGTCATCTCCATTTTAGAGATGAGGAATTCGATTTTCAGTAAAGGAACATACTCAAGGTCACGCAATGTGTCAGTTAGAATTAAAACCCAGGACTGTTGAACTCGGAGGCTCAAGCTTTTACCATACATGCGAAATCTGCAAAGAAAATTGTTCTTTAACCTATGAATCAAATGGCTTGATTGATAAGAGAAAAAGACAGATGTGTGGACACCAATCATAGTCTCATGGGTATTACAGATATTATAGTGAAGGCATTTTGTAGCTATAACTTGTTCCAATTTGCAGATTCTTCTTATGCTGAGCTCTGAATAGTACTAACCAGAAATCTCACCACGCTTTATTCAACATAGAGATGAATATTATGAGAGTTCATCTTGAACTCTATGTACTCTAGCCAATGATATTAAGTTACTTGAACGAAAAAATTTATAAGCCAGTCTATCCAAAAAAACAAATGATCTCCAAAAAAAAAATTAGGTCACTCAGAAAGCATCATCTCTGGTACCACTGCTCTTTCAGGAGATCTACAGTGGGTTATTTTTCCTCAAATCCCAAGTTGTTTTTAAGCCAATCATTCTTCCTCTTCATTCATATACAAACCTCAGCGTCTAGCAAGGCTATCTGGAGCTCTAGTACTAAAAAAAAACGCCTCACACAATGCCACCCACGGTAATAACACGACGGTTTGCCTGTGTGCTTGCAACTTTTCACAATGGAACTAGATTGAAAAAAACAATAGGGAAATCTCTTCAACAGAAAAACGTCTCAGATAATAAAATAAATGTGACTGATACTGGAAGATATCACAAAAACGCAGAAAAATTCTCAGAGATAAGTACAAATGAAAGAATATCATTCTGAAGGTTTTCATCAGAGGCTGCTGTACCAATATGGAGAATGTGAAGATACAAGAAAAGCATAAACTTAAACTTAGTGGCCAAGACTTTAGCAGATATTGCATGGATCAAATGTAAGTACTCAAAGCTACTAAGTTATAACTCTTCTTTTGGTTCTAAATACTCACTTTAGTAAACTTTAGGTGGGATCTGAATAGAGAACACAAGTTACTTTCTTCATAACGGATATACAGATAGAGTCGCAAAGAATAAGCATTAATGTATACTCCATACCTTCAGGTACCAAGAGAACCAACCGGAACAGAAATTAAGTCATTCCTCCTTTATCTCTACAGAAGCGACAAGGTGAGGGCACGAAGGATGCCAAGATTAGAGGCTCTAAAAGATCTCGCCTTCTTTTCCAGAGAAGATGCTCAAAGATCTGTCTGCTAACTGGGCCTCAAGAAGAGATCGGATCCTTTTAGGGATCCGGATATTGTTTCCTGGGAGGAAAGCCTGGAGGGCAGGAACAAGACCCCGGCCTGCGAGGCCAGGCAGCGGCCACCCTTCCCCCACTCACCTCCCGGTGCGCAGCTTAACTGGGGTTGTCCGAGTAACTGCTGCCATCACCATCGCCATCAGTCTGGGCGCTTGCTTAAGTGGAGAGGGGAGGCCCAATCACTCCTGCACCTCGTGTAGGTCTTACAAAGCAGATGCTTTTCTGCCACCCCCCACCCCGCTTCGGCGTTCCGGTCCCATCCCAGCCGTCACGGTCATCGCCTCCGCCGGTTCCCTGGGCGCCGCCACCACTTCCGTGTTCAGCTCCCTCCCTTCCTCCCTCACTTGCCCGGGCAACCGGCTAATTTCCACGCGGAGGGCGCCGCCGCTGACGCCACCACCCGGCGACCTCTGTAGGGACCTGCTCTGGGCGTGGGCGGGTCGGCGCAGGCGCAGTGTGGTGAGCGAGCCGAAGCGCGGGAAGCGGCTCTTGTGGATCCTCAGTCGCGGCGGCTGGGTCACCCGGGTGAGTCCCCACTCCGGGTGCCCGCGTCCACCAAGTAGATGCGTGTTCCTTTTCCGGCTTATTGTCTGACAGACCCTCTGCCTTATCTCGCTGGTATCCCTCGGGTGGGGGAAACCGGGCTGCGGAGAACGGGCCCTAGAGGAGACTAAGCTCTCTTCCTATCCCTAGCCTGGCTGCTTTTCTCTCTTTTGAAATAATAAGACTGGCTTTTATAAAACATTTTCAGGTAGGTAAAGGAAAAGATGCCTGCCACACGGAAGCCAATGAGATATGGGCATACAGAGGGACACACGGACGTCTGTTTTGATGATTCTGGGAGGTAAGGTTCTTTGAGAAAAATAACGTTTCAGGTGCAAATGTTAAAACATTTATCCTTAAACTTTATATATGCAGTCAGCTGAAAATGACTCATGCGGATAGAGGAATAATGTTGAAATCTAAAATGGCACACATATTTCTTTAGATTTATTGTTTGATTCGGGCCGTCATGGTAGTTGTAGTATATCGACAGAGTTATAATCGTACTTCCAGAGGAGTTGGAAAGATGGGAGCTTCTCCCCATATATTTTCCCCTTCCCTGCGTCTTAGATTATTAATTTTGTCAGATCACTAGATACTGCCTACTTGTCAAATTCGGTGGCCTGTTCTGTTTGGAATGGTATCCTTCCATGGCTTTAGTGATGCTATTTCCTTTTTTGCTTTTTTTTTTTTTTTTTAACTTTTTGACGGCTTAGAACAATTTTTTCCTCTGATTCCTAATCTATAATATTTTCCTACGGTTATTCTGGTCCCTTTTATCTTTCCAAGTCCCATTCTTATGCACTACTGCTCGATTGCACGGGTTCCACTGTCGCTTCTATGTTGATTGATTCATTGAAAAAATACTCGTGTGTCTCTTTTGCTGGGGACTAGAGATAGAGCGAACCAGACACAGTCTTTTTCCTCCTTTGAGCTTAAGGTCTTTTTGGATTGACAGGCATTGAACACAAATTAATCACAAAAATAAATGTGTATTTAGAAACAGTAAGTAATATGTGCAGTCATAAACATGTATGAGGAGAAGCTCATCTAGTTAAAGGAGTCAGGGAAGGCTTCTTTGAAGAAGTGTTTCTTGAGACGCCATCTGAAGACGGAGCAGGCATTAAGCAGTATAAAGAGATGAGTGGTGGTGGCGGTGGGGTGGTGATGTTGGCATAGTAAGCAGAGACAATACTGTGTGTAAAGGCCCAACGGGGCCAGGGATCATGGTATGCTCAAAGAACTGAAAGAAAACTAGCCTTACTAAAATGTGGAGGGTTATGCAGAGTTTAGTGAGGGATGAATCTGTGAAGTTAGGCAATGGATGTCCTATCCAAGACCTTCTGGACTTTATTAAGGAATCTCGTTTTATCCTAAAAGCACTGAGAAGGTATTAAAGGCTTGAAGCAGAGAGATGTGATCAGATTTGTTTTTGAGAAAATGCATGGAGGATGAATTGGAAAAGGAGCACTCATGGATGCAGAAAGACTGTTAGAAGATACCTGTATTAGTTTGGGTAAGTGTGATAGAAGCTTGGACTAGAGTAAACATGGGTGTGTAGAAAAGAGGATACATTCAGGAAATATTTAAAAAGATAAAGTCAACAGGATGGATCAGATATTAAGGATGGAGAAAGAGGCAACAGGGATAACATCTACATTTCTGGATGTTACAGTTGAGAAAGTGATGCTTCCACTTGCAAATAACAGGAGCACTTGAAGAAGGGCGTATTTCAGAGGTAGAGCTGTGGGTGGAGATTGAGTTTGCGTTTGGATGTGATTATTGTAGGATTTCTTTGAGATATTCAACTAGAGGGATAAAGTAGACCGTTGGAGAAATGTGTCTCAAGCTTAGAGAAAAATGTGAGCTAGAGATAGAAATATACAATTGACCCTTAACATGAATTTGAACTGTGTATGTCTACTTATACATGGATTTTTTTCAATACACATATTAGAAAATTTTTGGCAGTTTCTAACAATTTGAAAAAACTAGCAGACGAACCATGTAGCCTAGAAATATGGAAAAATTAAGAAAAAGTATGTCATGAGTGCATAAAATCTATGTAGATACTAGCGTATTTTATCATTTACTACCATAAAATATACACAAATCTATTATAAAAAGTTAAAATGTACTAAAACTTACGCACACAAATATTTCCAGACTATCTGCAGTCAAGAGAAATGTAAACAAACATAAAGATGCAGTGTTAAATCATCACTACATAAAATTAACTGTAGTATATACTGTATTAGCCACCTCCTGTTGCTATTTCGGTAAGCTCAAGTGTTGTATCTGCTTAAAACACTGTATGAGATTGTATCTGCTTAAAACACTGTATGATGCTCATGAGCAGTTTGTCTCTCCAGTAAATTGCCTATCTCAGTAAAAAGACATCTCTGGTGGTTCTCATATGTTTTTCATCATGTTTAGTCCAATGCCGTAAACCTTGAATAACACCATGGGAATCATATGAAGTGCCACTAGTGATGCTGGACATACTCCTAAGAAGCAGACAAAAGTCATGACATTAAGAGAGAAAGTTGAATTGCCTGATACGTACTGTAGATTGAGGTCTGCAGCTGCTGTTGCTCACTATTTCAAGATAAATGAATCCAGTGTAAGGACCATTGTGAAAAGGAAATTTGAGACACTGTTACTGCAGCTATGCCAGCAGGCATGAAAACCTTGCACTTTTTGTGAAATAACTTTATCTTGTATTGAAAATGCAGCTTTTACGTGGGTATAGGATTGCAATAGAAAGGCATAGCTATAGACTCTAATGTGGTGCCAGAAAAAGTGAAGTCATTATCTGACAACTTAAAGTGAAAGGAAGGTGAAGGATCTAAAGCTGGAAAGTTTAATACCAGCAGAGGATAGTTTGATAATATCAGAAAGAGATCTGGCTTAGAAAATGTCAAGATGGCGGGGTGTGATGGGTCACACCTGTAATCCCAGCATTTTGGGAGGCCGAGGTGGGTGGATCACCTGAGGTCAGAGCATGCCCAACATGGTGAAACCCTGTGTCTACTAAAAATGCAAAAAATTAGCCAGGCACAGTGGCAGGCACCTAAGGAGGCTGAGGCAGGAGAATCACTTGAACCTGGGAAGTGGAGGTTGCAGTAAGCCAAGAGTATGCCATTGCACTCCAGCCTGGGGATCAAGAGCAAAACTCCATATCAAAAAAAAAAAAAGAAAAGAAAGAAAAAGAAAAGGTCAAGATGGCAGTAGAATCAGCTTCTGCTGACCAAGAGACAGCAGACAGATTCCCAGACACCATTAAGAAAATCATTGAGGAGAAAGGACATCTGCCTGAACAGGTTTTTTGTTTGTTTGTTTGTTTTGTTTTTTTGAGATGGAGTCTGGCTGTCTCCCCAGCTGGAGTGCAGTAGCGCGATCTTGGCTCACTGCAACCTCCGCCTCCTGGGTTCAAGCGATTCTTCTACCTCAGCCTCCCGAATAGCTGGGATTACAGGCATGCACCACCACACTCAGCTAATTTTTATATTTTTAGTAGAGACGGGGTTTTGCCTTGTTGGCCAGGCTGGTGAACAGGTTTTTAATGTAGACTAAAATGCCCTATTCTGTGGGGGGAAAAATGCCACAAAGGACGTTTATTAGTAAGGAAGGAAAGTGAGCACCAAGATTTAAGGCAGGAAGGCTAACTCTAATGTTTGGTGCAAATACAATCAGATTTATGATCAGAACTGCCATTATTTATAAAGCTACTAACCCCTGAGCCTTGAAGGGAAGAGATAAACTCCAGTCTCTTAGTTGTATAACAAAAAGACCTAGACAATGAGAACCTTTTTTTCTGGATTGATTTCACTGATGCTTTGTGCCTGAAGTCAGAAAGTATCTTGCTAGTAAGGGACTGCCTTTAAAATTCTTTTAATGTTGGGCAATGCCCCTGGCTACCCAGAATACCATAAGTTCAATACCGAAGGTGTCAAAGTGGTATACTTGCCCCCAAACACAATGTCTTGAATTCATCCTCTAGATCAGCAGTTCATACAGGCCTTTACAGGCTCATTACATAAGTTAATCTATGGAAAGGATTGTCATTGCTATGGAAGAGAAGCCCAGTAGAGAGAACATCCTAAAAGTCTGGAAGGATTATATCATTGAAGATGCCATCATTGTTATAGAAAAAGCTCTGAAGGCCATCAAGCCCGAAACAATAAATTCCTGCTGGAGAAAACTGTGTCCAGACGTTGTGCATGACTTAAGATTGACAGCAGAGCCAGTCAAGGAAATCATGAAGGAGATTGTGGGTCTGGCAAAAAAGATAGAGAGCGAAGTAATTTCAAGATATAGTCCTTGGAGACATTCAAGAGGTAGCAGACACTGCTGGGCACGGTGGCTCACACCTGTAATCCCAGCACTTTGGGAGGCCCAGGCAGATGGATCACTTGAGGTCAGGAGTTTGAGACCAGCCTGGCCAACATGATGAGACCCTAGTCTCTACCACAAACATAAAAAATTGGCTGTGTATGGTGGCACACGCCTGTAATCCCACACTCCGCCTTCTCTCAGGAGGTGGAGGTTGCAGTGAGCCAAGATTGTGCCACTGCACATTCCAGGCTGGCCAACAAAGCAAAACTCTGTCTCCAAAAAAAAAAAGAAAAGCTAATAGACACTAAACCGAAGAGTTAGCAGAACACAATTTGATAGAAATGAGTTCTTCCTAACTACTGCCAAGTGATAAGAAGATGTAGAAGAAGCAGTGCCAGAAAACAAATTGACTTTAGGCAATCTAGCAGAAGGGTTCTGATTATTCAAGACTGCTTTTGACTTATTTTACAACGTAGACCCTTCTATGTTATGAGCACTGAAACTAAAGGAAATGGTGGAAGAAGGATTGGTACTGTATAGAAACATTTTTAGAGAAATTAAAAAGGAAAAGAGTCAGACGGAAATTATGATGTGTTTTTATAAAGCCACACCAAGTATGCCTGCCTCTCCTGCCTCCTCCTCTACTTCCTCCCCCGCTTCCACCTCTGAGACAGTAAGACCAACTCCTCTTCCTGTTCTCCGTCAGCCTTCTCACTGTGAAGACGATAAGGATGAAGACCTTTATGATGATCTACTTCCACTTAATGAATAGTAAATATATTTTCTCCTCTTTATGATTTTCCTGATATATTTTTTCTCTATATTACTGTATTGTACAGATACAGTATATAATACATAGACAAAATATGTGTTAATTGTTTATGTTATCAGTAAGGCTTCTACTCAACAGTAGGCTATTAGTAAAGTTTTAGGATAATCAAAACTTATATGTGGATTTTTGACTGTTTAAAGGTTGGAACCCATAACGCCCATGTTGTTCAAGGGTCACCTTTACATCTTTAGCTGATACCTTCCAGAGTTCAGGATTGAGGTTCTGGCTGAGAATACAAATGTGAGAATTGTCCTTATAAACATAATATTTATTACCGTGAACTTGGATGAAGTCACCTAGGGAAGGAGTAAATATAGGTAAGAAAAGAGGTTCAAGGGTACTCCCAAATATTTAGAGATCAAGTTAAAGAGGATCCAGCTAAGGAGACTAAGAAAGAGTAGCTAGAAAAGTAGAGAACTGAAAGACAAGAAGGATGTTTAGAAGCCAAATGAAATGTTTGAGGAACAGGAAATAATAGACTCTGTCAAATGCTCCTGGTGGGTCAGGTTGAAGACTGAGAATTCACCATTAGATTTAGCAATGTGGAGGCCATTGGCAAGTTTTATGGAATGGTAAGAATAAAAACCTTGAAGTGGATTCAAGATAATGGAAGGGGAGGAATTTGAATTAGTGAGGTTGACACTACGTGGTTTTGATTTTGTCTCTAGTACCGGTGGAGTATAGAAAGAAATCAGTCACTACTTAAGAGGGCTGAAGAGAAAGCAGTGACCCCAGAAGAATGACCAGAAAGAAAGCTGAGTATATAGAGATTTTGCTGGTGCCTCACCATGAACCTCATGAGACTCAATGATTTAAGAGTCAAGAAGAGGTGGTCAGATTAGGGAAGGAATGTTGCTCTCTGAGGGTAGAGTCGAGGTAGTAAGAAATGTGTTGGTAATCATTGACT
Organism: Pongo pygmaeus; assembly: GCF_028885625.2. NCBI lineage: Eukaryota > Metazoa > Chordata > Mammalia > Primates > Hominidae > Pongo > Pongo pygmaeus. The sequence continues at coordinate 53,696,795 of NC_072388.2, read as the reverse complement.
CCTTGAGGTTATGTCATAAAGCGGATGAAGTCTTGATATAATTAATCTTCATGCCCAGACACTGATAGCGGATTTCTTTTTTTTGAGATGGAGTCTCGCTCTGTCACCTAGGCTGGAGTGCAATGGCACGATCTCGGCTCACTGTAACCTCCGCCTCCTAGGTTCAAGTGATTCTCTCTGCTCAGCCTCACAAGTAGCTGGGATCACAGATGCCCTCCACAACAGCTGGCTAATTTTTGTATTTTTAGTAGAGACGAGGTTTCGTCATGTTGGTCAGGCTAGTCTTGAACTCCTGACCTCAATTGATCCACCAGCCTTGGCCTCCCAAAATGCTGGGGTTACAGGCATAAGCCACCACACCCAGCCTTACTCTTTATTATTTTAAAGTAAATCCCATACATCTTATAACTAAAATCTGGTTTATTGGGGGTAGAACCTAGTAGAACAAAGCTTTAGCAAGAGTCATGAATCAAAAAAGAGAAGGCACAAATAAAATAATATTAGAGATAAAAAAGATACAATAAAGGCTTCAAAATACGTGAATACATTGACACCCTTGTGCCAACAGTTTTGAAAATTTGAAACAAAGGTATAATTTTCTAGGACTATGTAAATTAACAACTTACCCAGTTTACCCAAGAAACAAATAAAAATATTTATTTACATTGATTATCCAAACATTAAACATGTGATGTAAATGTTAACATATGTAGGATAATCATTTCTGGTACATATTTATGTCCTTTAATCAGTTTCTTAGCCTGTCTGTCCCATGGTATTGCTGATATTTTTCTGAAGAATATATTTTTAATACAGTGTTATTTTTTCTCATAAAATTAGCTGTAGCCTTGTTTAGAGTTGCATTCTATGCTGAATAAATTTGAAGTTAGATCTTCAATTCTTTTTTCTTTCTTTTTTTTTTTTTTGAGTCAAAGTTTCACTCTTGTTGCCCAGGCTGGAGTGCAATGGCACCATCTCGGCCCACTGCAACCTCTGTCTCCCAGGTTCAAGCAATTCTCCTGCCTCAGCCTCCCAAGTAGCTGGGATTACAGGCACCCACCACCACGCCTGGATAATTTAGTATTTTTAGTAGAGATGGGGTTTCTCCATTGTTGGTCAGGCTGGTCTCGAATTCCCACCTCAGGTGATCCGCCAGCTTCAGCCTCCCAAAGTGCTGGGATTACAGGCCTGAGCCACCATGCCTGGGCTAGACTATTACATTTTTTAATGAGAAAAATGTTAGGTTCTAAGGTACTTCGCAGGCTCAGCAAATTCTACTAGCTGGGAGAGTCATAATTTTTAAGAGTTTGTTTTAATTGAAATGGGTAAATACTTCAGCCTCAGTATTTTTATAGGTTCTGTCTTTTTATCTCCATTCAGGGTACCCTTCTTCAATAATAGGGTCTTCACTGTTTTTAAGGACAAAATTCATTAAGTTGTCTATGATTCTTTTGGATGTTTCACAGATTTTAAGCCTACTCTTTTATTTCATTCTGGCACAGAACATAAATTTATACAATTAAAAATAGGAGTTCTATCAAAAGATTCTTCCCATAAGTCAAGATATTCCAAAGTACAGTTACAGAATTTTAAAATGAAATCATTCACCATTTCAGCTTTTCATGTACAATTTGTTCAATTCTTATTTGCTTTTGTAGGGATAAATTTCAGTGTCTTCCAGTGTATAAGTTTTGTTTTCATGAATTGCATTTCACTAAAAGCTTCAAAAGCGTAAGTTTAATGCTTTGATTAAAGATGTCTGTTTTCAACTAAATGCAACTAAGATTTAGAGGACTTGTTTCTAATAATAATAATAATAATAATAATAATACCATTATTACAGTAGGACACTTAGGTTGTTTTACAGGGTCGCTCTTCAAAGGCTTGAAGATTTTAAAAACCTAATCACTCCAAGCAGAGGGAGAAAGTATGTCCTGCAATGCTAGTATTTTTTGTGTATTTAATTAACATTGGTTTGTGCGCTGCTGAGGTGGGAGGGTTGCTTGAGGCCAGGAGGTCTAGTAGTTTTTGTGTATATCACATTGATTTCTGTGCAGCTGAGGTGGGAGGATTGCTTAAGCCCAGGTCAAGGCTGCAGTGAGCCATGGTAGGGCCACTGCACTCCAGCCTGGGCAACAAAAACAGAAACAAAACATATTTTTTTCAAAAATTCTGTTGTTCAGCAATTCTAGATATAAATAAAATCTGAAAATTTGACAAGTATGTCTTCTTTTTTGTTGACATGTTATCTTGCAGCTCATTTGGCTAGAATCATGAATTATAATTCCAAATTCAAGTACTTTTGTGTTTCACAGATTTCCTAATATAGTAAGAACATTGATTTTTCTGGCCGGGTGCAGTGGCTTATGTCTGTAATTCCAGCACTTTGGAAGGCTGAGGTAGGCGTATCACTTGAGGTCAGGAGTTCAAGACCAGCCTGGCCAACATGGTGAAACCCCAACTCTACTGAAAATACAAAATTTAGCCAGGTGTGGGTGGTGCGTGCCTGTAATACTAGCTACTTGGGAGGCTGAGGCAGGAGAATCACTTGAACCTGGGAAGTGGAGGTTGCAGTGACCCGAGATTGTGCCACTGCACTCCAGCCTGGGCAACAGAGCAAGACCCTGTTTCAAAAAGAAAAAAAAAGAATATTGATTTTTCCTACAGCACTGTAGAAAACAATAAAATTAATATGTAGTTATTTGATACAATAAAAGATAAAACCGTTTAGAAGAATGTTTAGACTACTCTAAAAGCACTTCTTTCACAGTACTGCTGAACTCTATTTTCCTGCCAAAGTTTGTATTTGTATTACTCTAAAAATTAAGAATTTTATCATTAGTGTTGAACTTTTCAAATAAATTTAGATAGAATCCCCAATGATGTCAGATATTTCACTTTCAGCAGAATGAACTTTCAGAAGATTTACTTTGTTTCCATGAACTGAAGAGTAGACTAAACTATGATTGGAATTAATACAGGTGATTTTCTATTTAAAACTCCTGATGACATTGATATAATACTTTTATCATTTAACTGTTTTTGAAAGTTCTTTTGCTGTCTATGACCATACCACCCTGAACGCACCTGATTTCATCTGAAAGTTCTTTTGATAATGGAGAGAACCCATTAACAGTCACTTTGCTTTTTATGCTTGCACCAGAAAACTTGGAATGAAAAATGAACAAAATTATTTTAGAACAACTGACATTTCTTTTAATGCTGCACTGTCCAATACAGTAGCTACTAGCCACATGCAGCAATGTAGATTTAAATCAATTAAGGTTAACTTCATTAAAAAGTCAGTTTGTCTGTCACATTAGCCACATTTCAGTTGCTCAGTACCAGGTATAGACCATTTTCATCACCTCAGAAAGTTGTTTTGGAGAGCACTGAGTTCTTAGGAAGAATCATGCTTCACAAGATATAAACTCACCTTCTGCAGGAGTAGAATCAGTTTTTAGGTAGCCTTCTCAAGATAACTACTAACTTGAATAGATACTGATGCTTCTTCGGGACTTTTTTCTCTTCTAATTTTCCTGTGGTTGGTGTTATCACTATAGTATCACTATAGCCCCGTGGTAAACGTCAACTAACATTTTATTCAAGTTATATTTTCATTATCAACTTTCCTGAGAAGAAGAAATTTAGTATTTAATCTTTTATTAAATATGTACTTGATATACTTTTTTAGCTCATTGCCACTGAAAGGGTTGTGTTGGTTTTTATTTTTTTCCAAAAATTTCAAAAGCATAGCAATCAATAAAATTAGTATGTAGTTAGTTATTTGATACAATAAAGGACAAAACCATTTAGAAAAACATTCAGACTACTCTAAAAGCTCTTTAGAAGACTGCTTAACTCTATTTTCTGCCTTTATTTCTTATTAATTCCACTATATTTCACTATGATTTTCCATTGGTCCCACCAACTGGCACCTGTAACTTTGTACATCTCCTCCAGTGCATCTGCTGATATACCAAGAAGCCCACTGGGGCTGGGTGTGGTGGCTCATGCCTGTAATCCCAGCACTTTGAGAGGCCGAGGTGGGTGGATCACCTGAGGTCAGGAGTTCGAGACCAGCCTGGCCAACATGGTGAAACCCTGTCTCTACTAAAAACACAAAGATTAGCTGGGTGTGGTGGCCTACACCTGCAGTCCCAGCTACTTGGGAGGCTGAGGCAGGAGAATCACTTGAACCCAGGAGGCAGAGGTTGCAGTGAGCTGTGATAGCACCACTGCACTTCAGCCTGGGCGACAGAGTGAGACTGTGTCTCAAAAACAAAAACAAAAACAAAAAGAATTCCATCGGAACAAAAATGTGAAATACTTTTCTCATCACCATTGGGACTGAAAGAAGTAGCTATCCCTAGGGTCTTATGTCTGAATCCATTCCGTTTTTTATTGACTGCCTCACATGTTGTCCCCGAAAGGATTTGTTAGTTACATTGCATCAGGAAAGGGTAGGGAAAGGGGAGATAGCTTATCACTAGTCATTTTACAGATTTAGCCATGTGTTATGTGTGTTATGTTACTAAATGAGACCATGGCAGAAGCTGGAAGTACAAAGAAGAGGTCTGCCAAACCCACCCTAGCCTTTTTTTTTTTTTTTTTTTTTGAGACAGTGTCGTGCTCTGTTTCTCAGGCTATAGTAGTGCGATCTCGGCTCACTGCATCCTCTGCCTCCTGGGTTCAAACGATTCTCATGCCTCAGCCTCTGAAGTAGCTGGGATTACAGGTGTGCACACCACTATGTCTGACTAATGTTTGTATTTTTAGTAGAGTCGGGGTTTTGCCATGTTGGTCAGGCTCCACCCTAGCCAATTTTGATGCAACTAATACTAGTATGTTTTAAAGTGAAAATTCCTGGACAAATGCCAGGCCAATTGGACACATAAACCAGGAGTATCCCAGGCAAACTGAGACTTATGGTCCTCCTATCTACTCCCTATAGAAGGGAGCCTAACCACCTTACTCTGGCATTAAGGTTATTCTAAATAGGTGACCTAGACTTCATTTTTGTTTTCCTTTCCTGGCTTGTCTGCTCCAGGTAAACTCCCCCGTGCTGTATTAACTATATTTTGGTTCATGTGGTTTTCTCTGGAACTGCCCTTGTCACCAGTCTTAGCATATCTAGTCCTACTTGTTCTTTGACTTCGCAGTATAAATACCATCTTTCTTATGAACCTTTTTGATTTTTCCCAGGTGAGAATTAATCTTTTTCTTTTGAACATCCACAGCTCTTTATATAGATTTCTTTTTGCTATTTATTATATGTTATTTTTCTATTTTATTATATATATTTTGTGTTTTTATTTGCTTTTTTTGTATGTGTGTAGATAGGACACATACTAAATGAGTAAAAGCATTTGGAAGATAAGAAGTTTAAAACAAGTTATGATAGATACAGATGGCTATTTGAAACACGTTTGGATAGTTGAGCTCACACATCTATTCATTTATTAATTCAACAAACATTTATTAAGGTTTCTGTCAGAGACTGTTTGGTGCTAGGGATACAATAGTGGGCAAGGAAGATACGGTCCCTATTGTTGCGGATTATATACCCATCTTTCTTACATTCTTACAAATAAATAATTTTATGCTGGCCAAGCATGGTGACTCGTGTCTGTAATCCCTTGACTTTGGGAGGTCAAGACAGGCAGATCCCTTGAGCCCAGGAGCTCAAGACCAGCCTGGGCAATGTAGGGACCCCCTGTCTCTCCAAAAAATAAATTAGCCAGGCATGGTGGCATGTGCCTGTAGTCCCAGCGACCTGGGGAGCTGAAGTGGGTTGATCACTTGAGCCTGGGAGGCGGAGGGTGTAGAGAGCTATAATCATGATACTGCCTAGGCAACAGAATGAGACCCTGCCTCAAAATTTTATAATTTTATGCCATAGAAGAACTAGAGTATTAAACTCATCTTTCATTTTATAGAAGGAAATTAGCACTTTTTTTTAAGGTTTATGTGCATAAAATGAGAAAAAATACTGGCTAATGTCTTCATTTCATGAAAAAGTGGTAAATATAGAGGTAGCATTCCAAAAAACTAATGTATATGAAACTAGGTGACTTTTTTTTTCCTTGAGATAGAGTCTTGCTCTGTTGCCCAGGCTGGAGTGCAGTGGTGCCATCATGGTTCATTGCAGCCTTGACCTCCCAGGCTCAAGTTATCTTCCCACTGCAGCCTCCCAAGTAGCTGGTACTACAGGTACATATAACCATGCCTGGCTAATTTTTTAATTTTTGTAGAGACTAGGTCTCTCTGTATTATCCAGGCTAGTCTTGAACTCCTGGCCTCAAGCAATCCTCCCACTTTGTACTCCCAAAGTGCTAGCATTATAGGCATGAGGCACCATGCCTGATGACTTTAATTTGTGTCTTTTCTTCACAGTTTTATTGTGACTTGTGGAAGTGATGGTGATGTGAGGATTTGGGAAGACTTGGATGATGATGATCCTAAGTTCATTAATGTTGGAGAAAAGGCATATTCATGTGCTTTGAAGGTAGTAAAAACAGTTATATCAATTGATATGAAATGATACTGGCATGTGATTTTTATGCTTGAGTGAAAAAATATTTTTGAATATAGATACACCTTTGTTTATCTCATGAAATAATATTTTTAAATGTATGATAATGCTGTAACTTGCCCTACCATTTTTTTTTGAGATGGGATGTGAAAAATATTTTTGAATATAGATATACTTTTTTTAATCTCATGAAATAATATTTTAAAATGCATGATAATACCATAACTTGCCCCACCAATTTTTTTTTTTTTTTTTTTTTGAAACGGGATCTTGCCATGGTGCTCAGACTGGTCTCAAACTCCTGGGCTCAAGCAGTCCTCCCAGTTCAGCCTCCTGGGCAGCTAGGACTGTAGGTGCATGCCACCATACCTGACCACCCCAAAATTTGTGGTTTATTAAAAGTGATTAATGGACATGAATGGCTAACCAATTAAAATAAATGCAGGAAAATAATACTTCCAAGAAAGGTTTAAATGTTCCCTTTTTTCCTTTAAGGGGAAACTCAGCAGTGTTTTTAGCTCACTGCTATGATTTGAATGTGTTCCCCTAAAAGCATGTGTTGGAAACTTAATCCTCAACATAACAGTGGTGGGAGGTGGGGTCTACTGAGAAGTAATGAGACCGTGAGGGCTCTGGCCTCATGATTGGATTGATGCCACCATCTCAGGATTGGATTCATCATAAAAGGGTAAGTTTGATCCTCTTGCTGTCCCTCTTGCCCTCTCTTTACCTTTCCAAGATGGAATGATGCAATAAGAAGACCCTTGCCAGATGCCAACCCCTCAATCTTGTAGTGTCCAGCCTTCAGAATCATGAGACAATAAATTTCTGTTCATTGTAAATTACCCGGTCTGTGGGATTCTTATAGCAGTATAGAACAGACTAAAACACCTACTGATTCAGATAACTTAAGGAATTGTTCTAGAAAAAGGGAATGTTTCATTAACTTTCCCAATATATATTCATATATGTTTCTGATGTTTTGTGTAACGCAAATATGGGAATGAGATGTAGGTTACTTGGAGAAAGAAGACTTATTCAGAAGGACTTTGGAAATTAAGTATCTATAAATCCCTAAGCTTTTTATTTGTGATGACTTTTAACTTGAGTGTATTGTGTTTACGTAGAAAAATCTTTCCACAGAATTCATATTTTTTCCAAACCCAGGTGCATTTAAGGTAGATAAGATGGTGTTTAGATATTCTTTTTAAAATGATCATATATAATTGGAAAATGCATTCCCAGACGAAAAAACGTAAATGACCAACATATATTAAATGTAAGCTAAATCTTACTAGTAAGCAAAGAAGTGCAAATTTTAAAATTGGATTTTTTTTCCCCATAAGATTGGCAAGGATGAAAAATATTGCTAATCCCAAAACTATTGCTAATTCCCAAGGGCTTTGAGAAGTAAGTATTATCATACACAGTGGCTGGATACATAAGTGAGAAACTTTTTTTTTTTTTACAGCAAATTGATACCGTGTATTAAAATTAGAATGTACACAGTCATTTCTGGCTATTTTCAAGTTTATGTGGAAAAGGATAGTAAAAGCACAATTCATAACAATAGCAAATGTTAGAAACAATTGAAGGGTCTTTCAATTGAGAAGTTATTTTATAAATTTTGGTAGAGCCATATAATGGAATACTATGCAGCCATTATAAAAGTAGGGTATCTATTTTCATCAGAAAATATATTTATAATAAGTTGAAAATAAGTTTACAATAAGTCAAAAAAATGAGATTCAGAACAGTTAATATAGTGTAGTCTTATGTTTGTTAAAATAAATAAATACATATATATACACACATGAATATAACAAAATTAAGAAGACTTAACCGTAAAATGTTAATGGAGATTAATTCATAAAATAAGGAACTCACCCTCTGCTCAGGATACTTTTTTTTGATACAGTTTCACTCCTGTTGCCTAGGCTGGAGTGCAATGGCACGGTCTCAGCTCACTGCAACTGCCGCCCCCTGGGTTCAGGTGATTTTTCTCCCTCAGCCTCCCAAACAGCTGGCTGCCCACCACCATGCCTGGCTAATTTTTCTGTAATTTTAGTAGAGATGGGGTTTCACCATGTTGGCTAGGCTGGTCTCGAACTCCTGACCTCACGTGATCCACCCGCCTCGGCCTCCCAGAGTGCTGGGATTACAGGTGTGAACCACCACACCCAGCCCCAATACTTTCATATTGTCATTTTTTTCTGTTCAGTGAGCATGTACTGCCTTTGTATATGAAGAAGACTGTAAAGGAGGAAAAAGTAAACATGGTCTTATATTAGTTTACTAAGGCTGCTGTAACAAATTGCCACAAACTTGGTGGCTTAAAACAACAGAAAATTATCTCACAGTTCAGAAGGCAAGAAGTCTGAAATCAGGGTGTCATCATGGTTGCCTCTTCCCAAGGCTCTGAGGGAGAATATGTTCCATTCGAATCTTCTGGGTTCTGGTGGTGTGGCAATCCTCAACATTCCTTGCCTTGCAGGTATGTCACTGCAGTCTCTGGCATGGATTCTGCATTTAGACTTTACTCTAAAAAGACATGTAATGATTTTGTTGTGGAAACATAGGGCAGTGGCCATTGTGGCCATGCCTTCTCCTCATTTTGAGACTAGCTCTGTTTTCTCTGAAAAGCTCTCTTGAGTCTCCTTCATTTTTATAACACTTAGGATCCACAGAAGTACTATTCAAACATTTTTCTTACCAGAAGTAAAAGAAAAATTAGAGGCTAAAAGATAGGCTGCTGAAGGTAGAATTAATTTTTCTAAAGCTAGCAAATTTTTCTTGCTAATGCACATTCCAGCAAAGTTGTACATTTAGTGATAATTTTTCTCTTGATATGAACTAGATTTTTAAGGTTTTTTGTTTTTTACCGGATTTTTAACCATGGAGAGACTCCCAGTCATTTGGATTTGTTTTGCTAATGTTTCTTACCTTAATTTTTCTTTTAGAATGGAAAATTGGTCACTGCAGTTTCTAATAATACTATTCAAGTCCACACATTTCCTGAAGGAGTTCCAGATGGTATATTGACTCGCTTCACTACAAATGCAAACCATGTGGTCTTTAATGGGGATGGTACTAAAATTGCTGCTGGATCTAGGTAAGGCTCTTTGACATCAGAAAAGGAAATAATGTTAGAACAAAAGGCCTTGTTTATTTGTTTTAGGGTAATGTTTTCAGGACTGTGACTTAATTTTTTGTTGTTTGTTGTTTCTTCATATATTCTTTTATCTAGTAAAGGCTTTTGAGGACAAACTTGGGCTTCTTTTTGAATTGAAATATATTGCTTTGGCCGGGTGTGGTGGCTCACACCTGTAATCCCAGCACTTTGGGAGGCCAAGGCGGGCAGATCACCTGAGCTCAGGAGTTCAAGACCAGCTTGGCCAACATGGCAAAACCCCATCTCTACTAATACAAAAAATTAGCTGGGTGTGGTGGCGGGTGCCTGTAATCCCAGCTACTCAGGAAGCTGAGGCAGGAGAATCACTTGAACCCAGGAGGCAGAGGTTGCAGTGAGCCAAGATGGTGCCACTGCACTCCAGCCTAGGCGACAGAGTGAGACTCTGTCTCAAAAAAAAAAAAAAAAAAAAGGAATATACTGCTCTGCAGATGGCCTATTTTATAATACTGAAAGCATAACTTGATGGAAAATTTTAAAAAATTATTTTAGGGCTGGCGTGGTGGCTCATGCCTGTAATCCCAGCCCTTTGGGAGGCCAAGGTGGGCAGATCACCTGAGGTCAGGAGTTCAAGACCAGCCTGGCCAACACAGTGAAACCTCATCTCTATTAAAAATACAAAAATGAGCTGGGCGTAGTAGTGGGTGCCTATAATTCCGGCTACTCGGGAGGCTGAGGTAGGAGAATTGCTTGAACCCGGGAGACAGAGGTTGCAGTGAGCTGAGATCACGCCATTGCATTCCAGCCTGGGCAACAAGAGTGAAACTCTGTCTCCAAAAAAAAATATTATTTTACTTAGAACTTGGACTGTACAGTCAGAATATTTTGGAGTTTCTCTTGATGCTTCTTTGTCATAGGAAAACAATATAGTTGGTTGAATTGCTGAGGTGAAGTGAAAGGTATAGTACTTTTAAAAATGGTTGTAGCTATAATTAGATTAGCAAATAATAGAAGCTTAAGATGTAACTATAGAAGCCATTTAGGAAGTGTTTGTATTTTAGCATAATGGGAAATCTTGACTTGTGTTTTCAGCATATTTATAGAGCAAAACTAAAAGGTAAGCCATTAAATTTGGGTGCCAAATTTTATAAGTTGCTATAAAGATTTTGTGATTTTGAAATACTTGGACAGGCGTGGTGGCTCATGCCTGTAATCCCAGCACTTTGGGAGGCTGAGGTGGGCGGATCACGAGGTTGGGAGTTCAAGACCAGCCTGACCAACATGGTGAAACCCCATCTCTACTAAAAATACAAAAATTAGCTGGGCATGGTGGTGCACACCTGTAATCCCAGCTACTTGGGAGGCTGAGGCAGGAGAATCGCTTGAACCTGGGAGGCGGAGGTTGCAGTTGAGATCGCACCACTGCGCTCCAGCCTGGGTGACAGAGTGAGACTCCATCTCAAAAAAAAAAAAAAAAAAAGAAATATTTGGATCATAGCTTTTAGGAGAGGCCTTTGTGTTAGCATTTATTCATTTGCGTTACTCTTTTTGTTCTTAGTGATTTTCTAGTCAAAATTGTGGATGTGATGGATAGCAGCCAACAGAAAACATTTCGAGGACATGATGCCCCTGTTTTAAGTCTTTCCTTTGATCCTAAGGACATCTTTCTGGTAATTATTTTTTCCTTCTCTTTTTGTGTTTTTCCTGAATATGTTTAAAAATATATTTCCTACTAACTCTCTAAAAAATTTTCTGCTAACTCTAGCTTTTCAACCTTTGTTTTATTCAGTAAGAGTTAGCAGGAAATTTCACCCAGTTGATAAAAGGGCTTTTTGATTTAATTAATTGAACCACTTTCCATTTAGTATTATGGCTATGACTATAGAGAAATGTATTGTTTATTCCTGCAGGCATCAGCTAGTTGTGATGGATCTGTCAGAGTGTGGCAAATTTCAGATCAGGTAAACTCAGCAATTTAAAGTTTTTTGCCCATTTCTGTAATACATTGTTATATGTTGTATTACTGGGCCAAATTAATAATTGCTTTTCTTTGGAATTTGTTTCTTTGGTACCATTAAATACTGTTTTTGTGATCAAAGTCCACAGTACTCTAGTGCCAAATAAATACGTTGAAGACTAATTGCACTTTTACCTAATCACAAGGGGAATGATAATCTTATATTTAACTTTTTAAGTTTTGTAAATGAAGGGAATAAATTCAGTTATTTTGTATTTACAACGTAATGACCATGCGTTGGGCCTTGGGTTAGATGGTTGGGGATAAAAAATTATGGGTCACATTTGATTTGGAGAGTCACATATACAATTTATTCAAATGCAGCCTAATAAATGTTTTAAAGGAGGTACGAAATAAGGTGTTCTCCAGATTGACAGAGGGAACAGTTAAGTCTGCCCAAGGCAATCAGAGATGGCTTGGCATTTCTAGAGAGAATATGAATGTAATGGACTAGAGAAATATCCTCCACAAATATGCCTTAATATCCACAGTTCCTTCCCTTCATTCTTGAGCTATTTAAAAGAAGCGACTTTGACACTTTAACATTTTGTAGTAGACCTTTGAAGTTTTATTTTTGTAGTCATTCTAAGAATTTCACATATTGGGGTTTTGCGTATGTGTATATGATTATTCAATGAGTATATCATTTGTTTATTCTGCACAGAAAGTACTCTAGTTATTTAAGATTTGTACTCTTCATACCTTTGAAGGACTTAAAGCAGTTTAGGTATATCAGGTATTATAATTAAGGTGCATTAAGTTGCATTTTTCTGAGGTATATATTAATTTGAAGAACCTTTAAATATATTCAGTTCTGCCTATATTTTTGGGGGGGAATTTTCATAAAGGAAAGAAATTTTCTTTTTTTACCAATTAGACATGTGCTATTAGTTGGCCGCTGCTACAAAAATGCAACGATGTGATAAATGCAAAATCAATCTGCAGACTTGCTTGGCAGCCAAAAAGTGGGAAGGTAAGTGATTCTTATTTTTCTTTTCTTTTTTTTTAATTAGAGACGGAGTCTCACTCTGTCTCCCATGCTGGAGTGCAGTGGCGCGATCTCGGCTCACTGCAACCCCTGCCTCCCAGGTTCTAGCAATTCTCCTGCCTCAGCCTCCCAAGTAGCTGGGATTACAGGTGCACGCTGCCATGCCTGGCTAATTTTTTGTATTTTTAGTAGAGAGGAGGTTTCATCGTGTTGCCCAGGCTGGTCTCGAACTCCTGAGCTCAGGCAATCCATGCGCCTCAGCCTCCCAAAATGCTAGTATTACAGGCGTGAGCCACCGTGCCTGGCATGATTCTTATTTTTAACTTTTGTTTTATTCAGTCCTTTTCAACTTTGAGTGTAAGAGTAGTTTTTTTAATTAACTTTTTAAAAATTTGGATTATAAATTTTAGAGTACCAAGCCAAATAATTAGTATTGAAATGCTTTAAGAAACATTTGAACTTTTTCAAGATTCATTTTGAAGTATAAATTTTGCATGAATGAATTAATTTTATATTTTTCTTCACATTCATGCTTAATGGAACAACTCTGGAGACAGTCTTATTGTGTCCATTCTCACCGTTAGTACCTAACATTTTGGAGGTACTAACTGATACAGTTAGACAACAGAAAGATATGAGAAATTTGAAAGGAAGAAAGAGAATGTTCATTATTTGCAAATGAAATGTTTGTATATGAGTAAATCCCAAGAAAATCAACTGGGGAAGAAAATCATTACTACTAATAAGAAAATTTAGTAAGGTAACTGGAAGCAAAATTGTTTGTATACAGGATTGTTATACAAATACAGGATTGTTATCCTGTATACAAACAATAGCCATTTAGAAAGCATGTAGGAAAAATAATGCATTTACTTTTAAATTGAAAAAGATACAGTAACAGGTTAAATGTACAAGAGGTGTGAAAGATCTATATAAAGAAACTTTTAACAAGCTACCAAGAGAAGTAAAAGAAGACTTGGATAAATAGAAACATATATTCTTAGAAAGGAATTATTTGATATAAATAAAGATATCAGTTCTTCCCTAAATTAATCTATAGTTTTGATAACATTCACATATAAAACAACAGGCTATGTGTGGTGGCTCACGCCTGTAATCCCAGCACTTTGGGAGGCTGAGGCAGGAGGACCGCTTGAGCTCAGGAGTTTGACACCAGCCTGGGCAACATAGCAAGACCTCATCTCCACAAAAAAATGAAAATTAGCCAGGTGTGGTGGCATATTCCTGTAGTCCCATCTACTTGGGAGGCTGAGGCAGGAGTATTACTTGAGCCCAGGAGATTAAGGCTGCAGTGGGCTATGATCTTGTCACTGTACTCCAGCCTAGGCAACAGAGCAAAACCCTGCCTTAAAAATAAAATGTCTCATCTGAATGCTCTAAGGAAAAAGAAAACAAAATAAAATACAGTACCAATAAGATGTCTAGGAGGACCAAATTGAGCTGATTCTAAAGCCCATGAGGGCTTTCCGCACTACCCAGGGAAGGATCCTTATGATGTTGTTCTGGATTCCCATCGTAACTTAAAGGGAAACTTTCACAATGTCTGGAACCTCGATGTCCTGCAAATGAAGGAGGAGGATGTCCTTAAGTTCCTTGCAGCAGGAACCCACTTAGGTAGCACCAGCTTTGTCTTCCAGATGGAACAGTACATCTATAAAAGGAAAAGTGTCGGCATCTACATCATAAATCTGAAGAGGACCTGGGAGAAGCATCTGCTGGGAGCTTGTGCCATTGTTGCTGTTGAAAACCCTGTCAATGTCAGTGTCATATCATCCAGGAATACTGGTCCGAGGGCCATGCTGAAGTTTGCTGCTGCCACTGGAGTCACTCCAATTGCTGGCTGCTTCACTCCTGGAACTTTCATTAACCAGATCCAGGCAGCCTTTTAGGAGCCACAGCTTCTTATGGTGACTAATCCCAGTGCTGATCACCAGCCTCTCACAGAGGCATCTTATGTTAACCTACCTACCATTGCTCTGTCACACAGATTTTCCTCTGTGTTATGTGGACAGTACCATCCCATGCAACAACAAGGGAGCTTACTAAGTGGGATTGATGTGGTGGATGCCGATCCAGGAAGTTCGCCTGCATGGCACCATTTCCTGTGGGAGGTCATGCCTGATCTCTACTTCTACAGTATTCCTGAAGAGAGTGAAAAAGAAGAGCAGCCTGCTGCTGAAAAGGCTGTGACCAAGGAGGAATTTCAGGGTGAATGGACTGCTCCAGCTCCTGAGTTCAGTGCTCCTCAAACTGAGGTTGCAGACTGGTCTGATGGTGTGCAGGTGCCCTCTGTGCCTATTTAGCAATTCCTTCCTGAAAACTGGAGTGCTCAGCCTGCCACGGAAGACTGGTCTGCGGCTCCCCACTGCTCAGACCACTGAATGCATAGGAACAACCACTGAGTGATCTAAAGCTGTTCTTGCACAGGCTCTTAAGCAACATGGAAATAAGGCTGATGAAAAATAAACATTGGGTCGGGCTCGCTGGCTCATGCCCATAATCCCAGCACTATGGGAGGCTGAGGCAGGTGGATCAGTTGAGGCCACGAGTTCAAGACCAGCTTGGGCAACATGGCGAAACCCTGTCTCTACTAAAAATATAGAAATTTGCTGGGCATGTTGGCACATGCCTGTAATCCCAGTTACTTGGGAGTCTCAGGCATAAGAATTACTTGAACCTGGGAGGCAGAGGTTGCAGTGAGCCGAGATCACAATACTGCACTCTGGCCCAGGTGATAGAGTGAGACTCTATCTCAAAAAAAGAAAATAAACATTGGTTTCTAAAAAAAAGGGAAAGTCCATGTGGAAAATGAAAAGTTTTGAAAAAGAAAAGTGATGCAAATAATTCAGATAATAAAAGTTATGAGAATTAAAAGTTTGCTATTGAGTTATGAATAGACACATACCTGTTAAAGAGATAAATAAAACCAAATGTATATGGAAAGTTAGTGTATAATAAAGGTAGAGAAAAGGAGATTTAGCAAATGTATTAGCACAAGGATATGAATACTAGGAACTGGGAATCTTTGAGGACCATCTTGGAAGCTTGCTTCCACATGATGAGTCTATATATAGGTATTTACTATATTATTATTTCAACTTTTCTATTTTGAAATTTTTCAGGAAATAAAATTAAAGTAGATCGTATAAAACGTAAATAGTTTTGCATGATACAAAATATTACAGTCACAGTATAAATGACAAACTGGGGAAGAAAGTTTGAAACAATAAAAGAGCCAATTTCCATAGTGTGCAAAGTATTCTTACAAATCAATAAAAACCCATTAGAAAGATGAGTAAAGACATGAGCAGACAGTGTACATAAAATATATACAGTTGGTGGCCGGGCACAGTGGCTCACGCCTATAATCCCAGCACTTTGGGAGGCTGAGGCGAGTGGATCCCCTGAGGTCAGGAGTTCAAGACCAGCCTGGCCAACATGATAAGACCCCGTCTCTACTGAAAATACAAAAATTAGCCAGGCGTGGTGGTGTGTGCCTGTAGTCCCAGCTACTTGAGAGGCTGAGGCAGGAGAATTGCTTGAACCTGGGAGGCGGAGGTTGCAGTGAGCCGAGATGGCACTACTTCTCTCCAGCCTGGACAACTATATATATATAAATATATAGTTTGTTTTTCTTTCTTTTGTGTATATATGTATATATACACAATTGACTTTTAAAATTATTTTTTCTTTCCTTTTTTTTTGAGACATGGTCTCACTCTGTTGCCCAGGCTGGAGTGCAGTGGCATGATCACGATTCACTGCAACCTCTGCCTCCTGGACTCAGTTCATCCTCCCACCTCAGCCCCCCACCTGAGTAGCTGGGACTAGAAGCACGCGCCCAAAATGTCTGGCTAATTTTTTTATTTTTTGTAGAGACAGGGTCTCATTATGTTGCTCAGGCTAGTCTCAAACTCCTGAGCTCTAGTGATCTGCCTGTCTCAGCCTCCCAAAGTGCTGAGATTATAGGCCTGAGCTACCACACCCAGGCCATGTGAACTTTTAACAATGTACATTCTAGATTAAAGTGATAATTGAGCTCAAGGAAATGTAGTATGTATTTTTTTTTCTTTGCTTACAAAAAAATCTAATTTAAAAATTATTTAAAATAAAGTTTTTATTATATGTTACTAATCCTTTTTTGGATAATCATGGAAAGAATACACAGCTTTATTTTTTCTACTAATCAGTTTCTTTAGACTAATGCATAAGAAGATACATTTCTTGTTTTTCAAGATATTTGAAGGATTCTGTCTTTATTTTCCTCCAACAAATGGGAGGAATTTTTAAATTAGAAGGGCCTAGATTCCTTAAGAAGTAGTATTGAAGGTCAGGCATAGTGTCTCATGCTGTAATCTCAGCACTTTGGGAGGCTGAGGCAGGAGGATCACTTGAGGCTGGAGTTCAGTATCAGCTTGAGCAACACAGTGAGACTCCATCTCTACAAAAAACAGGAAGAAAATTAGTTGGGCTGTAGTCCTAGCTATTTGGGAGGCTGAAGCAGGAGGATCCTTTGACCCCAGGAGTTTGAGGCTCAGTGAGCTATGATCACACCACTGCACTCCAGCCTGGGTGACAGAGCAAGACTGTCTCTTGGGGGAAAAAAAAGTAATCATAGTAAAAGTACTAGTAATTACAAGTTCTCCATTTTTTGGGTGCAAGCAATAGAGTGATCACCTTTATTTTTTTCTCTTCCCATGACAAATTATCTCCTATTTTTTGCTTATTGAAGTTTTAAGTAATGTTCTGAGTTTCATTAGTTGCCAGTTAAAATACAGATTTGTGTCTGGCACAGTGGTGTATGCCTGTAGTCCCAGCTACTTAGGAGGCTGAACCAGGAAGATCCGTTTAACCCAGAAGTTAGAGACCAACCTGGGCAACATAGTGAGTCACCGTCTCTTAAAAACAGAAACAATAAAAACTAATTTGCTTTTATGTCTTGTAAATTTATCTGAATGAATTTTGTGCCTTTTTCCTTCTTCAAATTCAATTTAATGTAAACTTTTGTTTAAGTTGTTTATCTTTTCTAATAGTTACTGGCAATTCCTGTGGAAAAATCTGTTAAGCTATATAGAAGAGAATCTTGGAGTCATCAATTTGATCTTTCAGATAATTTCATCTCTCAGGTAGGTTTTATAAAGTGACATTTTCAGTGGGCTATAAGGAGCAGTTAGTGCATAGTTTGCCTGAATATAGTTGCAGTTAAATGTTATTGGAACGGAAAACAACTCCTGGCTGTTGTATGTGGTCCATCTTCTAACAGCTCATCCTTTCTTCATTTGATCAATAACTGGATACTAAATAGGTCTTTGTTATAAGAAGTCAGATTTAACCCTTGCATAGTATTAGAACAAGTTGTTCTAAAATGATCAGTAGTTAGCCTTTATTGTTAAGTGAGTTTCACTGAGACTTGTGATCATGGACTCTGAAATTTTAGAGCAAGAGAGGTGGTTGGTCTGTTTTCTCGTTCTCTTACATGCACAGATGTTTACAGTTAAGGAAACGTAAGCCCAGTAGGTCAGCAATGGCTTACTACAGTTCACTTCACTTACTAGTTTTCTTCATCTTGATTGTGAATGCTAAGAGGATGTCTTGAATTGTCTTTCTTTCTAGGATAATAACATTTTTTAGGTTTTGCTTTGAAAATTGTGCCAGTGGCTGGGCACAGTGGCTCATGCCTGTAATCCCAGCACTTTGAAAGGCTGAGGCAGGAGGATTGCTTGAGGCCAGGAATCCGAAACCAACTTGGGCACCAAAAGAAGACTCCATCTCTACAAAAAATACTAAAAAATTAGCCAGGTGTGGTGGTGCATGCCTGTAGACCTAGCTACCTGGGAGGCTGAGGCAGGAGGATTGCTCGAGCTTAAGAGTTGAAAGTTGCAGTGAGTAATGATGGTGCCACTGCACTGCAGCCTAGGTGGCAGAGCAAGACCCAGACTCTAAAAATAAAATAAAATTGTGCCAGTATAATTTTTTCATGATAAAGTAATAGCTGGTAGTGATACTTGAATGTTATTGAAAAGTAAGGTTAGAAAATAGGCAAACTTTGTCTTGTATCGAATATAATTAGAAATAATATAGAACAGGGATATAAAAATTTGAATTTGGTTGATTGCCCTCCAAATTCTTGAAAAAAAAGAAAAGAAAATTAAATTTGGTAATAAAATGAGTATTTAGTTTGAAATTTTACAAAATCATTATTTATTAACTGTTTTTCTTTACAGACCCTCAATATAGTAACCTGGTCTCCCTGTGGGCAATATTTAGCTGCAGGTAGTATTAATGGTCTAATTATAGTTTGGAATGTGGAAACCAAAGACTGCATGGAAAGGTATGATTTAGTGTATCTTTTGTCTCTTCTTTGCTCATCTCTATTAGTTTTGTATTTGTTTTATTTTGAAACATTTCAAATTTGCCATCAGATTGTCAGAATGAAAATATAATTAAATTTATATTATTTATATTGTCAAAAGTCATTTATTCTTTCCTAACTAAAATTTACCTAAAGAAATGTACAGTTTATATTTTTCTTGACAGTATTTTTAGAACCTACTTCTTAATTTTTAGGGTGAAACATGAGAAAGGTTATGCAATTTGTGGTCTGGCATGGCATCCTACTTGTGGTCGAATATCGTTTACTGATGCGGAAGGAAATCTAGGGCTTCTAGACAATGTTTGTGACCCCAGTGGAAAGACATCAAGCAGTAAGGTAAAAGGGAGTATGGTACAACAGTTTCTTCAAAATGTTTCTGTGATCATATGGATTTGGAAGACACCACAAACTGCCTTACTTTCTTGGAAAATTACCTTTCATGTTACTATAGTTGATGCTGAGTAGTAATCTATAGTAAGAAAACTTCTTACTTGTTCAACCTGATGTCTCCCAAGTGTATTTTACTAGGAAACTTTTTTCTCTCCATATAATGCCTTTCCAAGGAATACCTTTCGTTAAATACTATTTTGTATCAGGTCTCAGTTTGGCCTGCAAACTGTTTCTACTCTGAATTAGCCTTAACTCTTAGAACTACCTATACACCTCCTCTG
Organism: Pongo pygmaeus; assembly: GCF_028885625.2. Taxonomy (NCBI): domain Eukaryota; kingdom Metazoa; phylum Chordata; class Mammalia; order Primates; family Hominidae; genus Pongo; species Pongo pygmaeus. The sequence goes on along the minus strand of NC_072388.2, from coordinate 53,677,060 downwards.
CTTAGCCAAACAGCTTTACTGAGCAACTTTAAACAGGCACCTTGTTTTATACCTTCTTGCTTTTGTTCATTATTCACCCTGCCTGTCAGATGTACCTATTTATATTAAAGTCTTAGTTTAGACTTCTGGTTACAGATTGCAGACTTAATACGTGCATTTATATCTGTCCCTCCTGAAACCCCCACAAAAACTATACTAAAGGTATTTTCTTAAATGCATAATCCCGTAAGGTTAAAGAAGACAGTTGAAGGGATGATTATAAAAATAATTTTGAGCTCTGCTGCAGTGGCTCACACCTGTTATCCCAACACTTTGGGAGGATTGCTTGAGCCCAGGAGTTTGAGATCAGCCTGGGCAACATGGTGGGACCCCATCTCTACAAAAAATAAAAAAATAAAAATTAGGCAAGTGTGGTGGTGTGTGCCTGTAGTTTCATGCTCCTACTCAGAAGGCTGAGGTGGGAGGATCACTAGAGCCCAGGAGGTTGAGGCTACAGCAAGCCGTGATTGTGCCACAGCCTGGATGACAGTGAGACCCCATCTAAAAAATAAAAAAGTGGAGGCTAGAAAATAGAAGGATGATGAGAAACTCACTTCAGCTTCTCAAAAAGTTGAATTCTAAAACTGTAGTTTCTGGAAGTTGAGGTGCTACTCAGTTTGCCTCACTGAATCTCCAGAGATTCAGAATTTGGTAGCACTAGGTGCTTCTAAAAGTGGGGCTGAAACAGGAGAGGTGATTTAATAAGCACTTAGAGTCTTCTAGTCTCAACGTCTGTGTTCAAAGCTGGGTACCTGCCCTCCCCCATCTTCACGTGCATTCTGGCAGAATGTTGGAGATTTGTTTTTTTAGAAAAAGATGAAATAGACTGTCCTTGGTCTAGGGACACTGGTTACAGTTGAGTGGTCTTGGGTAAGGGTGAAATACTATACTGAAAACAGAGGATTAAATGAAAGATTAGATACTGGAATGTTGAAATGACCATCTCACTTCTACTAGGTTCCCAGAACATTGTCAGCCATTCTTATGTGTTTCAGGCAGAAGATTGGAAAAATCATCTTTGGGGAATTTGTCTAAGAAAAAAGATGTAAAGAGAGAGTTTCTTAACTCCAGGGAAAACAAAAAGTTGTAAAAGAAAGGAAAAGTGTTCATAATATACTATATGTGTAAAAAGATAGGAATAATGCCAACCACTTGGGGTTATTGGGAGGATTAAGTGAATTATATATAGTTAGAACAGTGTCTAGCACACTTCATAAGTTTGGCATACTTTATAAGTGTTGGCTATTATTTTTATTATTCAGCCATGAATAGCATTTACATGATCTTAATAACCTAAATACTGTATATTGATTGAACCACAAGGAGGATATATCTATCTATATTGGGAGAATTGGGATCGGAGAATAGTGTACATGCAAGCATGGTGGTTGGGGTGGTTGCGAAAGGGTACCAGATCCTCATCTGCCATAGATGGAAGTTAATAGGATCTATTAAACACAATAATTAAAAGTGAAAAAAAAATTCTACTAGAATATGATTTACAGGTATGGAAGAAGTAGCAAAGAAACAACTAAAAGAGCTGGAAAGATTTATTCTGTAGAGAAGTAAGTTGGGGCTGTGGAGAGGGCTGTTTTCATAGCACTCCTTGTAAAACTGCCCAACTAATATATATGCATGTGTAACATTGGTAAAAACAAAAAGTGAATTAAGAAAAAAAATTTTGGCTGGGTGCGGTGGCTCACGGCTGTAATCCCAGCACTTTGGGAGGCTGAGGCCGGTGGATCACCTGAGGTCAGGAGTTCAAGACCAGCCTGGCCAACATGACAAAACCCCGTCTCTACTAAAAATACAAAAATTAGCTGGGCTAATTTCACACCTGTGAACATTTTATCGCCTTCATCATAAATATGAGGCACAGTCCCCCATTAAAAAATTTTTTTTTCTTTGAGGCAAAGTCTCCTTCTGTTGCCCAGGCTAGAGTGCAATGGTGGCTCCCCGGAACCTCCGCCTCCTGGGTTGAAGCGATTCTCCTGCCTCAGCCTCCCAAGTAGCTAGGATAACAGGCACCCACCACCACACCCAGCTAATTTTTTGTATTTTTAGTAGAGACGGGGTTTCACCATGTTGGCCAGGCTGGTCTTGAATTCCTGACCTCAGGTAATCCACCCGCCGCAGCCTCCCAAAGTGCTAGGGTTACAGGCATGGGCCACCATGCCTGGCCTCCCCATTTTTTTTTTTTTTTGAGACGGAGTTCCGCTCTTGTTGCCCAAGCTGGAGTGCAATGGTACGATCTCAGCTCACTGCAACCTCCACTTCCCGGGTTCAAGTGATTCTCCTGCCTCAGCCTCCTGAGTAGCTGGGATTACAGGCTTGTGCCACCACGCCTGGCTAATTTTTGAATTTTTAGTAGAGACGGTGTTTCACTGTGTCAGCCAGGATAGTCTCGATCTCCTGATCTCGCAATCTGCCCACCTCGGCCTCCCAAAGTGCTGGAATTACAGGCATGAGCCACCACGCCCGGCCTCCCCATTTTTTTTAATAAGAAAATCCAAAAACAATTTTTTGTCAGCTTGAGTACATCAACTTTTAGGACTATAAATGGAATGGTTAAATATCTTCTTATAGCACTTAGTTATTAATTTACTCATATCAAGTATTTTTCAATGTATGGATTTAGAAACACTTTTTCATCTCATTTTATTAAACATCAGTTTTCAGAGCACAATTATGTTAACTTCCATTTAAAAGGTTTATGAGGGTCTGGGTACGGTGGCTAATGCCTACAATCCTGGAAATTTTGGAGGCCGAGGTGGATTTATCACCTGAGGTCAGGAGTTCAAGAATAGCCTGGCCAACATGGTGAAACTCCGTCTCTACTGAAAATACAAAAATTAGCCAGGTGTGGTTGTGTAGGCCTGTAAACCCAGGTACTGAGGAGGCTGAGGCAGGAAAATCACTTGAGCCTGGGAGATGGAGTTTGCAGTGAGCCAAGATCACGCCACTGCACTCCAGCCTGGGTGACAGGGTGAGACTGTGTCAAAAAAAAAAAAAGGGCTGGGCGCTGTGGCTCACGTCTGTAATCCCAGCACTTTGGGAGTCCGAGGCGGGTGGATCACGAGGTCAAGAGATCAAGACCATCCTGGCCAACATGGTGAAACCCCATCTCTACTAAAAATACAAAAATTAGCTGGGCATGGTGGTGTGCGCCTATAGTCCCAGCTACTTGGGAGACTGAGGCAGGAGAATCGCTTGAACGCGGGAGGCGGAGGTTGCAGTGAGCCGAGATCACGCCACTGCACTCCAGCCTTGCGACAGAGCGAGACTCTACTCTGTCAAAAAATAAATAAATGAAAATAAAAGGTTTATGATATAATACTTTTTAATCTGTTAATGGTGTTCTCATTAGACTTTTATACCAAACTATAAATTTCCATTGGCTTAACATTTGTACAGTTTTTATTCATCCTATAGGAGTAACTTGGGATCTTTGCAGTGTATCTGCTTACCATTTCACTTTATAAAATGATCTAAAAATTTATTTATTTTGGGACAGGGTCTCACTCTGTCACCCAGGCTGGAGTGCAGTGGTGAGATCATGGCTCACTGCAGCCCTGACCTTCCAGGTTCAGGTGACCCTCCTACCTCAGCCTCCCAGGTAGCTGGGACTATAGACACATGCCACCATGCCTGGCTAATTTTTTGTGGAGATGAGGTTTCATCATGTTGTCCAGGCTGGTCTCGAACTCCTGAGCTCAAGCCATCCACCTGCTTCGGCTTCCCAAAGTGCTGAGATTACAGGTGTGAGCCACCATGCCGGGGCTTTTTGTAGAATTTCTTTGCCTTCTTTGTTTTTCTATTGGTTCTATCACTTTATTTTTATAAGTATCAAAACACTAACTTTAACTGAGATAATATAAAGAAAATGTATCTTATGTAGTATTTTGTTCAAAATAAAAGTAAATGAGAGACGTCTTACAATATGAGAGACTTTATAGGGACTTTATCATATTAATATGACTTCTTTTCTGGGGAATGATTTCTGAGGAATAAAATCTTATTTTATGTTTTGGCATATACAGTATTTGTTTACATGTCGGTCCCTATACTCCCATCCCATCCCCAGACTACAAGGCATTTGAAATAAGGACTGGGTCTTATTGTGTAAATATAAATACAATTCTCATGAATACATTTACTAATTATTCTTATCTGTTCAGTGAGTTTGCTGCTTGGTAGAATTTATAGGTGCATATTAAAAGTTTACCTTTTTAGTAATTGAGTTTTTCTAAATCATTCACTTTTACTTTATAATTTGTATTAATTTGTTCAAGGTATCTAGCAGAGTGGAAAAGGATTATAATGATCTTTTTGATGGAGATGATATGAGTAATGCTGGTGATTTTCTAAATGACAATGCAGTTGAGATCCCTTCTTTTTCAAAAGGGATTATAAATGATGATGAGGATGATGAAGACCTCATGATGGCTTCAGGTCGTCCTAGACATCGAAGTCACATCCTAGAAGATGATGAAAACTCAGTTGGTAAGAATTTGACTTTGTGCATGTGATTACCCTGTTGATTAATATTTTGGATTTTTTATTAACACTATTAAAGTCATTCTTGAATTTGTAGAATGTAGCTAAAGTGGTGCTTAGAGGACACTTTATAGCATTAAATGACTTTGTTAAAAAAGGTTTCAAATCTATTATCCAAGCTTCTGCTATGGCAGACTAGAAAAAGAGAAAACTAAACCCCAAGCAAATAGAAGGAAGGAAATAATACAGAGCAAAAGTCAATAAAATTGACAACAGAAAACCTGTAGAGAAAGTCAATGAGACCAAAAGCTGGTTCTTTGAAAAGATCAGTAAGGCCAGGCACAGTGGCTCACGTCTATAATCCCAGCACTTTGGGAGGCTGAAATGGGCAGATCACTTGAGGTCAGGAGTTCAAGACCAGCCTGGCCAACATGGTGAAACCCTGTCTCTACAAAAATACAAAAATTAGCTGGGTGTGGTGGCACGTGCCTGTAATCCCAGCTACTCAGGAGACTGAGGCAGGAAACTCACTTGAACCCAGGAGGTGGAGGTTGCAGTGAGCTGAGATCACGTCACTGCACGCCAGCCTGGGCAACAGAGCAAGACTCCATCTCAAAAGAAAAGAAAAGATCAATAAAATTAGTAAATATCTATCGTGGTTGATCAGTAAAGAGAAGACACAAATTACTAACACAGAGAATGAAAGAGAGGTGGGCCATCACTATAGATCTGTAGATTTGTGCTATCCAATATGTAGTAGCCACTAGCCACATGTAGCTGTTGAGCACTTGAAATGTGGTTAGTTCAAATTGAGATATGCTATGAGTGCAACTGGATTTTTTTTTTTTTTTTGAGGCGGAGTCTCACTCTGTCACCCAGGCTGGAGTGCAGTGGTGTGATTTTGGCTCACTGCAACCTCCGCCTCCTGGATTCAAGTGATTCTTGTGCCTCAGCCTCCTGAGTAGCTGGGATTACAGGCGTGCGCCACCATGCCTGGCTAATTTTTTTATTTTTAGTAGAGATGGGGTTTCACCATGGAGTGCAACCAGATTTTGAAGACAATATGAAAAAAAGAATGTAAAAATCTTGGGAAATTTTTTATATTGAGTACATGTTGAAATGATAATATGTATTTTAAATGCACTATATTATTAAGATTATGACTGTTTCTTTTTACTTTTTAAACTTTAGAAATATTAGAAAATTTAAAATTACAGCTGTAACTCACATTATATGTCTGTATGGCAGTGCTACTATTAATATCAAAGGCATAATGGCAATATTATGAATAACTTTGTGCCCATAAATTTAACAACTTAAATGAAATAGATGAATTTTCTGAAAGACACAAAGTACCACTGCTAACTCAAGAAGTAATAAATAACCTGAATAGTATTGTATCTATTAAAGAAATTGAGATTGTAATTTAAAATCTTCAAATAGAGTGCTTATTGTAACAACTTACATGCTACAATAACACTTGAACATTATCAAGTAAAATGCCAATGTGCAGTGCTATGTTGTGCTGTTTAAAGTCATATAGAGTTTATAGAACAGCAGTCCTCAAGTGTTTTGGTCTGAGTAGCCTTTATACTCTAAAAAATTTTGAGGACCCTTCTGAGAGCATTTATTTATATAGAGTTACATCTATCGTCATTTACATATTAGAAATTAAAATTCAGAAATTTAAAAATATTTATTCACTTAAAAATAACATTAATAAACTCATGTAAACATGAATAGTACTTTTTTATTAAAAACAAAAAAAAATTAGTGAGAAGAGTGGCATTGCAATCTTTGTAATGTCTATCATAGAGGACAGCTGGATTCTCTCATCTACTTTTCTGGATTAAGTCTATTGCCATACATTGTTTTTGTTTGAAGTGTATAAAGAAAATTTGGCCTCACATAAATATGTAATTTGAAAAGGGAGAAGTATTTTAAGAAATCTTTTAATAGCACATTCAATTAATCGTGGATATTCTTTGATGTTGCACCAAGACTCAGAAGATGATCGTTTCCTAAAGATTACTTGCAAAGTGTAATCTGAAAACTTCAATGAACTCTTACGGCTCTGTTAGGTTAAAATTCATTGGTCTGGCTGGGGATGGTGGCTCACACCTGTAATCCCAGCACTTTGGGAGGCCCAGGCAGGAGGATTGCTTGAGGCCAGGAGTTCAAGACCAGCCAGGGCAACATAGTGAGACCTCCTCGCTACAAAAAACTTTAAAAATTAGCCAAGTGTGGTGACATGTGCCTGTAGTCCCACCTACTTGGGAGGCTGAGGTAGGAGGATCTCTTGAGCCTGAGAGGTCGAGGCTGCAGTGAGCCATGATTGCAACAGTGGGTTCCAGGCAGGGTAACAGAACAAGACCCTGTCTCAGAAAAAAAACAAAACAAAATAAAAAAATTCATTGGTCTGACTTGAATGTTGAATGGATTTTTTAAAATCATGTTTAATTTTGTAACATATGAATTGATAATATTGGTTCACTGAAGTTTATAGATCTTCTTTATATTGACACTTTTTATTATCTAATATAAATTGTTTTTGTTTTTAATTAATTATATGTTGTTTTTAATTAATTAATTTTTGTTTTTAGAGATAGCGTCTTGCTCTGTCACCTAGGCTGGAGTGCAGTGTTATCATCACACTTCACTATAACCTTGAACTCCTGGGCTCAAGGAGTTCTCCCACTCAGCCTTCCAGGTAGCTAGGACTACAGATGCGTGCCACCATGCCCATCTAATTTTTTATTTTTTATAGAGATGGAATCTTGCTTTGTTGCCCAGGCTGGTCTTGAAATCCTGGCCTCAAGTGATATTCCCTCCCCAGCCTCCCAAAGTGCTGGAATACAAGCGTGAGTCACAGCACCAGGCTGTAAATTATATCTGCTAGTGTTGTTACCAATCTCATCAGCAGTTTCTAAGTATTAGAAAGTTGTGAAGCTCATAATGGCAAACAGAAGCTTTCCAATATCTTAATTTTTAATTGAAAGCTCAAATTTCTTTTTTTTATTTTTTGAGAGGGAATCTTGCTCTGTCACCCAGCCTAGAGTGCAGTGGCGCGATCTCGGTTCACTGCAACCTCTGCCCTCTGGGTACAAGCGAGTCTCCTGCCTCAGCCTCCTGAGTAGCTGGGATTATAGGTGCTCGCCACCATGCCTGGCTAATTTTTGTATTTTAGTAGAAACGGGGTTTCACTATGTAGGTCAATCTGGTCTCGAATTCCTGACCTCAAATGATCCACCCACCTTGGCCTTCCAAAGTACTGGGATTACAGACGTGAGCCACTGTGCCCAGCTCTTTTTTTGAGATGGAGTCTCCTGGGTTCAAGCGATTCTCCTGTCTCAGCCTCCCGAGTAGCTGGGATTACAGGCATGTGCCACCATGCCTGGCTAATTTTTGTATTTTCAGTAGAGACAGGGTTTCACCATGTTGGCCAGGCTGGTCAACGTGGAACTCCCGACCTTAAGTGATCTGCCCGCCTCGGCCTCCCAAAGTGCTGGGATTACAGGTGTGAGCCACCGTGCCTGGCCTGAAAGCTCAAATGTTATCATTGGCAACAAATTCTGCCAGTTATTTTTTCTTAATTGACAGGCTCAGTTCATTCATTTACAAGAAAATATTTGCCAAAGATCCAATTCTGCATAACCGTAGTTTATCTGGCATGTGTTTTTTAAGTAAAAGTAGTGTTGTATGAAAAAAATCACTTAGTTCAGCTTACAACTCAAACAATTGCATAAGTGCTTTTTTTCAAGACAACCATCACACTTCTCATTTTAGCACACAGAACTTTAAAAAAAAAATCTGTGTAAGCGTCAAGATTTAATCAAATTAATATTTTTACTGCAAGTGAGTGGTGGTTAACAATGCAGTAACGGCTAATACAGTTAGGTGCCACTGCCTTGATTGGTGCCAAGGCACCAGGAATTTTACCCACCATTGCTTTTGCACCATCACTGCATCTCTTTAACACAGTGAAGGAGGCAAATAGCATGTCAGTGTCATTGAATATGAATGAAAAAGTTACTAGATTCCATAATGCTTTCCTTTTTCCAAATCATTGGTATTCGTGATTCCCTTAATTATGATCCTTTGTGTTGCAGATATTTCAATGCTAAAAACTGGTTCTAGTCTTCTCAAAGAGGAGGAGGAAGATGGTCAAGAAAGCAGCATTCACAATCTACCACTTGTAACATCCCAAAGGCCATTTTATGATGGACCCATGCCAACTCCCCGGCAAAAGCCATTTCAGTCAGGTTCTACACCCTTGCATCTCACTCACAGATTCATGGTAAGACTTGGATCTACACTTAACTTCTTAGAAGGTTTTCAGCACTTTTTTCTTACTATAGTTAATTTTTTTGGATAAAACATATTTTTTAAAACTTTGATTAAATAGCCTGGAGCACTTTGGTTGATTACAGTTTTGTGGTTGGTTTATTTTATGGTTAGCTCACAGTTTTAATCTTGTTTCAACCTTATTGAAAATGACGATAAATAAAATTCTGCTTTCCAAAATGACATTAAATGAACATAAGTAAATATTACTATCTTGCAATATTTCTTGGCAATACTTTCAAACCTTATTCTTCATAGTCATTGTTACACAGAAGACTATACTGACTCCAAAACACTAGTAAGGAGGTGCTTTCTTAGAAGACAACTACTAGTATAATATATTAGAAGGTGGCAAATACTATGGGGGGGAAAAGTCTACCCCTTTTCCTCACTCCACCACCCACCAGAATGTAAGCTACACAAGGATAAAGATTTTTGTTTTGTTTACTGATATATTCTTAGGATTTGGAACAAGGTATGATACAGTACACATTAAATATATATTTCATGAATAGACAAAATGAATATATTGGCTTTTTGCCTTAGATTTGAGTTCTTTTTTTTTTTTTTGAGACGGAGTCTCGCTCTGTTGCCCAGGCTGGAGTGCAGTGGCACAATATCGGCTCACTGCAAGCTCCGCCTCCCAGGTTCATGCCATTCTCCTGCCTCAGCCTCCCGAGTAGCTGGGACTACAGGCGCCCGCCACCACGCCCAACTAATTTTTGTATTTTTAGTAGAGACGGGATTTCACCATGTTAGACAGGATGGTCTCAATCTCCTGAGCTCGTGATCCGCCCTCCTCGACCTCCCAAAGTGCTGGGATTACAGGTGTGAGCCACCGCGCCTGGCCTGAGTTCTTAAAAAGTTTAGTTTTTCTATGTTGGTTATATGATGTTTTCCATTCTGAGGATTTTGCCTTTTTAAAAGTATGGGCCTGGCATAAATTTGAAGACTATAGGCCTGGCATAAATTTTTATGTAGAGATTAAGGGTGGTGATTAATATTAATAAAACTTTTTATTGCTATCAGTAGTCATCAAGTCATAGGTCTTAATTTTTTTATTAGTGTCAATATTTTATTTATAGTTATGTTAAATAAAATATTGGCACTAATTTTATTAGAAACTCTAGGGCCTAGTGTGAGCCTACAATGGACATCAGTGGAAGATAAGTTTTCCAAGTGGTATCAATTTATGTTGCCTCTGCCGGGCGTGGTGGCTCACACCTATAATCCCAGCACTTTGGGAGGCCAAAGTGGGTTGGTCACTTGAGGGTAGGAGTTGGAGACCAGCCTGGCCAACATGGTGAAACACCCTATCTCTACTAAAAAAAATACAGAAATTAGCTGGACCTGGTGGCATGCACCTGTAACCACAGCTACACAGGAGGCTGAGGGAGGAGAATCACTTGAATCCAGGAGGCAGAGGTTGCGGTGAGCCGAGATCATGCCACTGCAGTCCAGCTTGGGTGACAGAGCAAAACTCTGTCTCAAAAAAAAAAAAAATTATGTTTTCTTAATATGTATATGTTTATTTTATCATAGAATAACTAGTTAGAACAGGAAAAAAGTCTGTTGTTATTTGCATTCATATTTGTAAGGAAACTCAATTTTTGAAATGTTTCTTTTGAGGAATTTAATGGTTCGGTTGTTCAAGGGACAACTGTAATGTACTTTTAAAGTAACAGTCATGTAATTTTTAAATATTATTAAATACTCTATTTGCTAATTAATAAGTATATATGTATCTTATTCTCACCAAGGAAATAATAAGTAATTGTACCTCTGGTATTATGACTCCTGTCAGAAACTATTTAGAGATAGATGAGATGTAGTAGCTCCCAAAACCTAAATCTTAATACAAATTTAATTATAATATTTGTTAATTTGTACTACTGTGGCTTACTGATTCTAGGAGCTTCAGTTTTTCTCAGACTTATATTTAATCTTACCTGTTTGTAGGTGTGGAACTCTATTGGAATTATTCGCTGCTATAATGATGAGCAAGACAATGCCATAGATGTGGAGTTCCATGATACCTCCATACACCATGCAACACACTTATCAAACACTTTGAATTATACAATAGCAGATCTTTCCCACGAAGCTATTTTGTTGGCATGTGAAAGCACAGATGAACTGGCAAGGTAAACTCAAGGTTATTAGGAAGAATTTGGCAGTGTTAAACTGTTAGATACAGTTGTTGAAATTAAAGACAAAAAGTTAATAAAACAAAATTTATTTTTTGTAATATGAAATTTCAGAAGAGTTTGGTACAAACACCAGCACACCCAAAATACCTCAGAACATATGTCTGTTTTTTGCCATAATGATTCCCTCATTACATGCTCTAACTACATAGCCAAATGACATGGCATGGTTAGTAATGCAAGAGATGGGATTTTTTTTTACATTGTTAAGTGCTTTTTTTTTACTATTATAAGAGTAATATACATTCATTGTAAAGAAAAAAAAACCAGTATACAGTATAGAAGTTTCAGAAAATGAAAACTCCTCCCAGAATTCTACTCTCAGATATAACTGCTATTAACAATTTGATATGTATCCTTCCAGATTTCTATTTGAACCTCCCTTATTTTAATTTACTTTATTGAGATGTAATTTATTTACAATAAAATGCACCTGTTTGATGAGTTGACAAAGGTGTATATGCACAGATAACCTCTACCACAATCAAAATACAGAATGTTCTTTATCACCCGAAAATGTTTTCTTATATCCCTTTGCAGTTAGTTCAACCCTAGCCTTGGCCAACTATTAGTCTAGATTTTTGTCACGATGGATTAGATTTAAAATCTCTCTTCGAGAAAGAAAAAAAAACGGAAAAACAAACCAAAAAATGTACTAGTCACCCGTTGGCTTTTTCCACTTAATATTTTTTGGATGTTTACATGTTTTGATAAGTAGGTAGGTAAATAAATAGGTAGATAGATGTCAAGAAAAAAATTATGATGGGAAAGCAATGGGTGCAGAATGTTTTTCTTTTTAAAAGAAAAGAATATATTTTTTCAGCTTTTTGTTAATCAAGAGATTGCCCTCTCTTGATCCCTTCTTCAGCTGATTATAGTACTGATACACTTCATGGATTTTACTATCTTCTATGTGATTTGAAATTTGTATCCTTCAGGCTGGGCATGGTGGGTCACGCCTGTAATCCTGGCACTTTGGAAGGCCAAGGCGGACAGATGACCTGAGGTCAAGAGTTTGAGACCAGCCTGACCAACATGGTGAAACTGCGTCTCTACTAAAAATGCAAAAATTAACCAGGTGCGGTGGCACCCACCTGTAGTCCCAGCTACTCGGGAGGCTGAGGCAAGAGACAGGAGAATTGCTTGAACCCGGGAGGCGGAGGTTGCAGTGAGCAGAGATCACGCCACTCTACTCCAGCCTGGGTGACAGAGCAAAACTCCATTTAAAAAAAAAACAATTTGTATTTAATAATAACTTACATATATGTATGTGCAAAGAAAAAAGGCTGGAAAGATATCAGTATGGTTCATTTTAAGGGTATTTCATAATTACTTTTTTAAAGCAACTTCTTATACTAGTGTATAATAGGAAGTAAACTATTTGGTTTTATTGTTGAATATCATGATTGCTTATATATACATATATATGTAAATACCATATGAAAGTTTGATTGTTTCTGTCTTGTTTTAATTTTTAGCAAGCTTCACTGCCTGCACTTTAGTTCTTGGGATTCAAGCAAAGAGTGGATAATAGACTTGCCTCAGAATGAGGATATTGAAGCCATATGTCTCGGTCAAGGATGGGCTGCTGCTGCTACTAGTGCCCTGCTTCTTCGATTGTTTACTATTGGAGGGGTTCAAAAAGAGGTATTCAGCCTTGCTGGACCTGTGGTGTCAATGGCAGGACATGGAGAACAGCTTTTCATTGTTTATCACAGAGGTAGATTTTTTTCAGTCTTTTATGACTTGAAGTAAAATGGAAATTACTTGAGCTTTTTTGCTGTTTTTGTTACTCTTTTTGTCTTGGATTATGTACTTCCTTTTGAATCAGTGTAATCTTTAAATTGTTGTGTTCACTAGCAGCAATAAAAATGAAAATGTTTCTTAATAGAACTATATTATAGAGAGAATTCCAAGGTGGAATTTGGTTAATTACTTCCGTGTCTAAGTCTTACCATTTTGGCAAGCACGACCAGAGAACTTTCAGCGTTGAAATTCCACAAAAATAACTCCTAGTAGGAAGGGCCAAAACAACTCTGAATGTGACACTTTTTAAAAGCTGCTGCCTCCTTTTTCCTCCCCTCATGTCTTTCTTCAGTCCCCATCACTATGCTAAGACTGGTCTTATCAAGGTAACTGATAATCTCTGTGCTTTTTAAAAAAATAATTCCATTGAAAATACCTTCTTCTCATGACTTCTGTGACATCATACTTTCAATATTTTTCCTCACTGGCAGCTTCCTTTTTACTTTTTTGTTGGCTCTACCTTTTAGCTGGAGTGTATCCCCTTTTTCTCTACTACTCTCTAGGTCAGGGTCTTTCAGTCTTTTTGTCTGCTTTGCCACAGTAAGAAATAGATTCATAGATTCTGGACCAGGTGTGGTGTGGTGTGGTGTGGTGTGGTGGCTCACACCTGTAATCTCAGCACTTTGGGAGGCCGAGGCGGGAGAGTTGCTTTAGCCCAGGAGTTCAAGACAAGCCTGGATAACAATAGCAAGCCCCTGTTTCTATTTTAAAAAGAAAAACAAAAGAAAAGAAATATATTCTATATAACTGTTCTATAAATATCTGCAAATGTAACTGAAATAAAAGTCTCCTGGACAATGTTTACTCTTTGATTTCAGTTTAAATTTTTTTATTTCATTTTTTAAAATGCTAGTTGCAAATTAAAATTGATTCCATGACTCATAGGTCAAAAAATGCGGTTTGAGAAACCACCCTGGGGGGAATTTTATCATAATCCATGGCTTTAAATACATCTCAGTGTTTATGACTTTTAAGTTGATAGCACCAACCCTACCCTCTCCTTGTGTCTCCAGACTTACACATCCAGTTGCCCACTTGAAATCTATTTAGAGTTTGGACAGACATTTCAGACTTAATTTGCTCACAATAAAAACTGATTTTTTTCCTTCCAAGCTTGCTTCTTACATAGTTTCCCCATCTTAGTAAATGGCTTACTAACAATCTAGTGGCTGAAGCCAAAAATCTAAAAATTGTCCTCAATTCTTCTCTTTCCATTTCCCCTGCATCAACTCCAACAGTAAAATTATATCATGTCAATTCTATGGAATAACACATTCTAAATTTGTCTCTTTTCATTTCTTCTGCTAATACAACCTAGATGTCATCTCTTGGACTGTCATAGTAGCCTCCTAACTAGTCTTTTAGCTTCAGTTCTTGCCTTCCACAGTCCATTCTCCACACAGCAGCCTAGGTGATCTTTTAAAAATATAGATCATGCTTCTTTTCTCAAATCCCTCTGACTTTCCTTCACTTTTAGAATCAAAGTCAAACTTCTGATAGCTGTCAAGGTGATCTACTGATCCCTTATAATCTGACCTTTGCCTGCCTCTCCATCCTCATCTCTTACTGTTGTTTCTCATTACCATGTTCTGGCCATACTGCCTCTTTGTGTTCTTCAAGCCCTCCATTCTTCCTACCTTAGGACTTTGCATTAGCTGTTTCCTCCATCCACTTTCGTGTTCCTTCCCCTAATGTTTGCGTGGTAGGGTCCAGCTTGCAGTTCATGTCTCAGCTTAAACTTTACTTTCTGAGAGGCCACTTCTGACTAACCAGTCTAACAAACCATTCTGACATTCTGTATCACATTATTTTAACTTTGTGATAACTTTTTTTGTTCTTTTTGTGTTTTTTAATTTGTCTTCTACCTGACATTTGAATTTAATAAGAGCGGTGACTTTGTTTATTGCTGTAGCCCCAGTATCTAGGGCAATGCTGGCGTGTAGTAAGCTCTCTGTAAATATGTCTTGAGTGAATAAATGCCCACTTATAAGGACTTTATGTGACGAGTCCATGTAATATCTTACTATGTTTCTAATACCTGAATGATGCCTCAGTTAGATGGGTTATTCATAAAAAGTAGTGCTAGTCAGTCTAGTAATTAACCACAAAATCAATTCACAGAAAATAATTTAGACTGCATTATAGTTGGCTAACCTTTGATGCCTGATTTATATTTACATTTTCTCATTAGGTACAGGATTTGATGGGGATCAGTGCCTTGGAGTTGAACTGCTAGAGCTGGGGAAAAAGAAAAAACAAATTTTGCATGGTGACCCTCTTCCTCTTACAAAGAAATCCTACCTTGCATGGATTGGGTTTTCAGCTGAAGGCAAGATAAATTTGTTTGAAAAAAACAAGTATAATATAAAGTGTTAGATATTCTTCAAGAAGAAAATTATTTCATTGTTTTATTCCTAATTAATTTAAGAATAAATTATCTCTATTTTATATTTTAAATTTCTATTTTAATATGTTGGCAGAACTGGGAGTTGCGATCTTTAGGCAAGGTAGCCATTGTTTTATGTATAAGATCTTGTTTTTATTTTTATGTTCTTTTAAGACAGGGTCTGGCTCTGTTGTCCAGGCTGGAGTGCAGTGGCATGATCTCGGCTCACTGCAACCTCCACCTCCTGGGCTTAAGCCATCTTCCTACCTCAGCCTCCTTAGTAGCTGGGACTGCAGGCATGTGCCACCATGCCTAGCTAATTTTTGTATTTTTTGTAGAGACAGGGTTTTGCCATGTTGCCCAGGCTGGTCTCAAACTCCTAGGTGCAAGTGATCCACCCACCTTGACCTCCTAAAGTGCTGGGATTACAGGCATGAGACACTGCACCCGGCTAAAGATCTCTCTTCATGAGAATTCTCATTAGAAAACTTATAAAGAGGGAAATATATTTTTCTGAAAGTATTAAATAGCAAGTAGGTGATAGAAATCAATAATAAGTTGTGTCTTTTCCAGCAGATCATACACAAAACTTAGAATTTTCTGGAGCTTCACTGTTTACTACAATAACTAGTATGTATGTCTGTTGAGCACTTGAAATATGGCTGAGATGTGCTTGTATGTATAAACTACTCTGGATTTTGAAGACTTAGCATGAAAAAAAGAATATAAAAATCAATTTTTTTATGTTGATTACATGTTAAATGATAATATTTGAGATATCTTCGATGAAATAAAATGTATTATTAACATTAACTTCATCCTTTTTTTCTTTAAAAAAAAATTTTTTTTTGGCTGGGCATGGTGGCTCATGCCTATAATCCCAGCACTCTGGGAGGCCGAGGCAGGAGGATCACTAGAGCCCAGGAGTTCAAGACCAGACTGGGCAACATAGCGAGATCCCATCTCTATTTAAATTTTTTTTTTTTTTTTTTTTTTAAGGAATAAATTAGGAGTCTTACTCTGTTTCCCAGGCTGGAGTGCAGTGATGCGATCTCGGCTTACTGCAACTTCTGCCTCCCGGGTTCAAGCAATTCTCCTGCCTTCTGAGTAGCTGGGATTACAGGCTTGCGTCACCATACCCGGCTAATTTTTGTATTTTTAATAGAGACAGGGTTTTACCATGCTGGCCAGGCTGGTCTTGAACTCCTGACCTCAGGTGATCCACCTGCCTCGATCTCCTGAAGTGCTCGGATTACAGGCGTGAGCCACCGCCCCCAGCCTAAATTTTTTCACTTAACTTTTTTTTGTTGTTCAGATACGTGGTATGTAGCCATTTTTCTTTTTTAATGTGGCACTAGAAAATTAAAAATTACACTTGTGGCTCACATGATATTTCTTTTGGATAAGTGCTATTTTAGACCAAATTCTAGAGGCTTATGACAGATGATTTGAAAGACACTGAGGAGTACCTTATTTTATTTTATTTGTTTTTGTGTTTGTGGTTTTTTTGACGCAGAGTCTCACTCTGTCACCCAGGCTGGACTGCAGTGATGTGATCTCAGATCACTACAACCTCTGTCTTCTGAGTTCAAGTGATTCTCGTACCTCAGCCTCCTGAGTATCTGGGACTACAGGCATGTGCCACCACGCCTGGCTAATTTTGTATTTTTAGTAGAGATGGAGTTTTGCCATGTTGGCTAGGCTGGTTTCAAACTCCTGGCCTCAGGTGATCCACCTGCCTCAGCCTCTCAAAGTGCTAGAATTACAGGAGTGAGCCACTGCACCTGGCCCAGGAGTACCTTATTTTAAATCACCTGCCATCCCTGTCTCATGGGGACTTAAATATTTCTCTTTTTGGAGATACATGTTCTTCATTTACATTGCTGGAAACTCCACTTTGTCTTTAAAATAACCATTTCTAAATGTGTTTTCTATTAGTCATTCAGGCTTTAATAATATGAACCATTGGTAACTTCCATTTGTATAGATTTTTTTCTCCCAAGTACCAATTAGATCCAGACCCTGCGGAAACGAATGTTTGCAGAGTAAGGGGGGTGTGAAGCCACAGATAAGAAAAGGGATAATGAGGTAATTTGCCACAGATTTCCTGAGTTGGAAGCAGAATAGGTGGAAAACAAGAATGCTTCCCTGTTTTACGAGGTAAGAATTGCTTACCTAGTAGTTGGGGACAGAATAGTGACAAGGCCAACAAAAAGAAGAGAGAGAAAGAAGAGTACTAAAGATAAATTTCGTAAAGATCACCTTGTATCAGATTTTGGTCATTTTTCTAAATGTTTCTCAAGCCTTCTGATTCATGTTTAATTTTTTACTAAAATTGGCTTTAAAATTATTATCAGCCGGGCGCGGTGACTCACGCCTGTAATCCCAGCACTTTGGGAGGCTGAGGCGGGTGGATCACAAGGTCAGGAGATTGAGACCATCCTGGCTAACATGGTGAAACCCTGTCTCTATTAAAAATACAAAAAAAAATTAGCCAGGCGTGGTGGCGGGTGCCTGTCTTCCCAGCTACTCGGGAGGCTGAGGCAGGAGAATGGCTTGAACCCGGGAGGCGGAGCTTGCAGTGAGCTGAGATCGCACCACTGCACTCCAGCCTGGGTACACAGCAAGACTCCATCTCGAAAAAAGAAAATAATAATAAATAAATAAATAAATAAATAAAATTATTATTATCTTCCAGCAGGTGGCATAGTTTTCACTGAAACTCAGTTTTTTCACTTTTGTGTAAATTTTAGTCATATCAAATCCAATTTTTTTTCTTTTTTCAGTTAGGTCTTACTCTATATGGTTAATGAAATTTTACAGTAATAATCTTAAGATTATTTGCTTCTGTTTTGTGTTTTGCTTTTGAAAGCAAATTTGAATCCTTGGTATGTATAATATATTTGAAATAGGGTTTCTTTAACAACATGTAGCTATGTCTCCAAGTGATTTTTCTGTTGGTGTTTAGGTA
The DNA here is from genome assembly GCF_028885625.2 of Pongo pygmaeus. Classification (NCBI taxonomy): domain Eukaryota; kingdom Metazoa; phylum Chordata; class Mammalia; order Primates; family Hominidae; genus Pongo; species Pongo pygmaeus. The sequence continues at coordinate 53,658,810 of NC_072388.2, read as the reverse complement.
CCCCTTGTTACGTGGATTCAGAAGGAATTGTTCGAATGCTTAACAGAGGACTTGGTAATACGTGGACTCCTATATGTAATACAAGAGAGCACTGCAAAGGAAAATCTGATCACTACTGGGTGGTTGGTATCCATGAAAATCCCCAGCAACTAAGGTGGGCTATTAAAAGAAGTCTTAAGTTGACTCTTTTTTAAAAGTATTTTGAAATTCTTTTTATGAGTCCCTTTAAGTGTATTTGTCTTTTATCTTAGTCCAATTACTTGGTTTCCATAGTCATTAAATTAGGAATTTGTTCATATTCACTCTGAAGTTTTCAGTCATTTGCTTTACTTGAAACATGTTGAACAAAATAGAAATAATTAGGATGACCTTACCATCATTTCAGCCACACAGGGAGAATTCTGATTAAACATGGCATTTCACCTTTTATTACTGTCTTTTATTTTAATAAAATAATAATAAATATAAAAGTAAAAGTGAAAATAAAACTGGATATATATTCAATTGAGAATTGAAATATACAATTAAGCTGCTTTTTGAGATGTTTTGCTTAATTATTGTAATAGGAGGAAGGACTAATAGAAGACGGAGTCTCGCTCTGTTGCCCAGGCTGGAGTGTAGTGGCATGATCTCGGCTCACTGCAAGCTCCACCTCCCAGGATCACACCACTCTCCTGCCTCAGCCTCCCCAGTAGCTGGGATTATAGGTGTGCACCACCATGCCTGGCTAATTTTTTTGTATTTTTAGTAGAGAGGGGGTTTCACCATGTTAGCCAGGATGGTTTCGATCTCCTGACCTTGTGATCTGCCTGCCTCGGCCTCCCAAAGTGCTGGGATTACAGGCGTGAGCCACCACGCCCAGCTGAATTTTTTTTTTTTAATATGGAGTCTCACTCTGTCACCCAGGCTGGAGTGCAGTGGCGTGATTTCGGTTCACTACAACCTCCGCTTCTTGAGTTCAAGCTATTCTTCTACCTCAGCCTCCCCAGTAGCTGAGATTACATAGGCATGTGCCACCATGCCCAGCTAATTTTTGTATTTTTAGTAGAGACAGGGTTTCACCATGTTGGCCAGGCTGGTCTTGAACTCTTGACCTCAAGTGATCCACCACAAGTGATCCACCCAAAGTACAGGCATGAGCCACCATACTTGGTCCTGGACTAACAGTATTTTATGTTGATTCATGTGCACATTAAAGTTTGGGAAGTACTGCTGCTGGCATATGTATGAAATGATACATTGGCTGGGTGTGGCATGGGATTTCTTTTTGGGGTGATGAAAATGTTCGGAAATTAGTGTTGATAGATGCACAATTCTGTGAATATACAAAAAACCAATGAATTATGTCCTTTTTTTTGAGACAGAGTCTCACTCTGTCACCCAGGCTGGAGCACAGTGGCCCGATTATGTCTCACTTCAGGCTCACTTCAGTGACATCCTGGGCTCAAGCGATCCTCCCACCTTAGCCTCCCAAGTAGCTGGGACTACAGGCACGCACCACCACACCCAGCTACTTTTTGTAGAGACAGGGTTTCACCATGTTGCCTAGGCTGGTCTCAAATTCCTGGGCTTAAGGGATATTCCCGCCTCGGGAAATCCCAAAGTGTTGGGATTACAGGCATGAGCCACCGTGCCTGGATGAATTGTATACTTACCATATGATATGGCTGGTACATTCTCTGTGAACTCAATATTATGTGAATCATATCTTGACAAAGCTGTTAAAAAGGATGAGGACACTATATAATGATATAGAAAAATCTGCAAGATGTGTTAAGTGAAATAAATACCATTTGTGTAAAAGTGGGGAAAGAATAAGAATATGTAATTGTATTTGCTTTACATACGCAAAAGAATTCCTAGAAGAATAAAAAGGAAACTGACAATAATAGTTACCTCACGGAGAGAAACTCAGTGGATAGTATAGGAGACTTTTCTCTGTATTCATTTTTATACTTTTTGAGCATGTAAATTGAGCATGTAACTTTGAATTACTAGTTCAAAAGTTAAATAAATTGAATTTTTAAACAAAGCAGCAATTCGATAAACTACATCAGATAAGGCCAGAAGTTAAGTTCAAGAAGACTTCTTAATTTGGCTACATGGAGGTTAACGGTGACTCTGATAAAAGTGATAAAATGTTAAATTCCAGATTGGGGTGGGCATGGGAGGTAAAGAAATGAAAGTAGAATATGTGGATAACTCTTATCAAGAAATTTGACTATTGGGCCAGGCGAGGTGGCTCACGCCTGTAATCCCAACACTTTGGGAGCCCAAGGCGGGAGGAATGCTGGAGGCCATGAGTTTGAGACCAGCCTGGGCAACATAGTGAGACCCGGTTTCCACAAAAAATTTTTTTTAAATTACCCAGGCATGATGGCACACACCTATAGTCTCTGCTACTTGAGAGGCTGAGAGGGGAGGATCACTTGAGCCCAGGAGGTTGAGGTTACAGTGAGTCATGATCACGCCTCTGCACTCCTGCCTAGGCGACAGAGAACCTATCTCAAAAAAAAAAAAAAAAGAACTTTGGTGTGAAGAGGAGCAAAGATTTGGGGTGGCACCCAAAGGAGGATAAAAAGTCTTTGAAGGGATTTTTTAGCTTAGGTGACTCTATAGCATTTTTGTAATCTTTTGGCAATGAATTTAGTAAAGAAGATAAGATTGATAATTTAAAAGAAAGAGCCAATAAAAGGAATGAAAAAAGAAAAAAAAGTAGTAGCTTCTAGATCACCTGTCTAAAATAGGAAAATAGACATTTTATCAGTTGTGGAAGGGAAAAAAATAGGCACAAATGCAGATAGATTTGGTAGCCGAAAGGTAGCAAATTCCTATCTTCTGTTTTTGGCTTCTGTTTTGTTGGCAGATCATGAAGCAGAATTCAGTTATTTCTGGAGACAGTGGTTGTCATTGTGGGATGTTTGAGAAGAAAAGACATACAGTCTCAAAGGATGCAAAATTGAATTAGTAGAGAACTACAGAGGAATTGGTGGTTATTTCTGTGTGTTTTGCCTTTACAATTGTATCACTGAATATTACATTCTAAATACTGACATATTTAGTATCAGAAGAAGTATATACATTAACTTTTTTTTTCTTTTAGAGCCAGGGTATCACTCATTTGCCCATGCTGGAGTGCAGTAGTGCAGTCATAGCTCCCTGCAGCCTTGAATTCCTGGGCTCAAGTGATCCTCGCACCTCAGTCTCCTGAGTAGGTAGAACTACAGGCACAGGCTACCACACCTGGCTAATTTTTAAAAATATTTTGTAAAGATGGGGTCTCACCATCTTGCCCAGATTGATCTCTAATTCCTGGCCTCAACTGATCCTCTTGCATCAGCCTTCCAAAGTGCTAGGTAAATTATAGGTATAAGCCAGATGCCAAGCCACATTCACTATTTTTAGTAGTTCTTATAGTGTAGGTTGTTCTCAGGGATTTCTTGCATGTCCATTTTCAGGAATCTAGTTAGTTTAGTAATTTGAATTAAAGAATTCACAGTCTATCTTAATAGTAGGTTAAGGTTTGAACCTATGAGGATTTTTACTATTCTGCCTAATGGTTATTCAAGTAAGATTATTCATTTTGTTAGTGAATGTCATTATCTTAAAGAGGTATATGAAATTATTTATTTACAATATATGAAATTAGTCATCTGCAATGAATAATTTTGCTTCTTCATTTCATTTAATATTACAAGTATTTCATCAGTTGCAGTTTTCACACCCTTAGTAATTTATCCAGCTGGCTTTTTTTTTCTTACATGCTTTTTTTTTTTTTTCCACACAACCCTTTGGAACACATTTTTTACCTGCTTTTTATTTAAGATTTGTAAAGAATTTTAACTTGTTAAAAACTACAATAATTACAGCTGGTAATATTTAACTGTTATATTCAATAATGGATAAAGAAATAATGGACTCTAAATTACAGCTTTTACACTTAGAAGGATTTTAGAAACCATCTATACTAGTAGCTCCTGACATTTTCAAATATAAGAGCCCTTTTTATTTATTTATTTAGAAACAGGGTCTCCTTACGTTATCCAGGCTGGACTTGAACAAGAGTCCTTTTTAAATGTTGAACAGTTCATGCCTCCAAATAATAGTAGCTCTAGTAGCTCTACATTTACTATCAGCTAATAAAGAATATTTCTTTATTGAGACGCAGTCTCGCTATGTTCCCTAGGCTTTTCTTGAACTAACCTCGAGTGATCCTCCCACCTTGGCCTCCCAAAGTGGTGGGATTACAGGCATGATAACATAAGCTTCTGTAGACCTGAAAATTTTATTTTAATATAAAATTGTATTTACAAATCACATTATCTGCATACATGTGAAAATTTTAGTATGTAAAGTGGAAACTATTTTTGTATTTGGTCTACAGAGAATTCTTGGTGCTTGTGTGCATTCCTAGACCCTTTATAATAGCTCAGCAGCCCTACAGGAATAAAAGAATGGGAACTACCAAGTTCTTTTGGTCTATTTGCTGTCTCTCTTCACCCCCAGCACTTCTCCCCCATTTTTACATATGAGAAAACTAAGGTCCAAAAAGATTAAAGTAATTTGGTAGAGAGTACACATCTATTTATTGGCAAAAAAAAACCTTATTTTTTTTTGTATTAAAATATAGGAACAAAGAGAGTTAGTTGATAAGTAGATTGAAAGAATAAATACTTCTCCTATAAAGACCAGCTTGTAGAATAATTGAATTACTGAGGGGAATCTTATACAGTAGGCATTTGAAGCACTGAGAAGATACACTAAAAAATCTGTTGATAGAAATGTATTTATTTGTATATTACGTGATAAATTGATAACTGCAGAATGTTTTCATATTTTCATATTTTCCTGACTTTATGCTGGAATAATAAACTTGAATAAGAATATTTTTCTTTTTTTTTGGGGGGTACACCCTTGTAGAACATTTATTTATTATTTATTTTTTGGTATATAGCCTTAAATATTTTTCAAAGATTGGAAGCTACACTTCTCAGTATGGCTTACTGTACTTTTCACACCAGTTTTGCTTAACATGTTGGCATATTTAGAGATGATTCATTTCCTTTCTGTGGATAGCGGTACATGGAAGTTCAGGGAATAAAATTCTGCAATCACTTTTTTAGTAGCCTGCTGTTGTGTTTAAAGAGCCTTACCTATTCTGGCTAGCAAGAAATTCATCTTTGGCCAGGCTTTGTGACTCACAGCTGTAATCCCAACACATCGGGAGGCCAAAGCATGGGGATCGCTTGAGGCCAGGAGTTTGAGACTAGCCTGGGCAACATAGAGAGACCCTGCCAGGCATGGTGGTACATGCCTGTAGTCCCAGCTGCTCGGGAGGCTGAGGTAAGGGTATGACTTGAACCCAGGAGTTCAAGGTTATACAGCCCCTGCACCCCAACCTGCGTGACAGAAGGAGACTTGGTCTCTAAAATAAAAAAGAAATAAAGAAATTCATCTTCATATTTATTTGCATTTTTAATGCCTCTGTTTGCTCTCATTGTTTGTGGTAAAGATAGCAAATCACACGCTTCTCTGGAAAGGCAATGTTTCCTAGTGGTCCAGAGCTCAAGCTCTCGAGTCACACTGCCTGCTTGTGGTATCCTGGCTGAAATCTTCGTTCAGTAGCCCTGGCTCTGTGCCACTGTTTCCTCATCTCTAAAACCACAGTGTACCCATTTCACAGAATTTCTGTGAAGATGAAGTAACTTAGTGATAACTCTTTCTTTATTCTTTTAACTTTAAATGCATTTTCTAACCCAACTCAGTAGTATTTATGCTTTTTTTTGTTCGGAGATCCTTTAAAAGAAAGTACATTTTGTGAAAAATAATTTTTAAAAATTCATTTGAGAGCCTGCCACAGCGGTGCACACCTGAATACCACCTACTTAAAAGACAGGGGCAGGAGGATCACTGGAGTCCAGGAGTTTGCAGACAGCCTGGGCAACAGCAAAACCCCGTCTCTTTAAAAAAAAAAAAAAGCATTAATTTAAGTGTATAAAATTTTCCTATTTTCCTTTAATTATGAATATGAGGCTGGGTGCAGTGGCTCACGCCTGTAATCCCAGCACCTTGGGAGGGCAAGGCAGGCAGATCACCTGAGGTCAGGAGTTTGAGACTAGCCTGGCCAACATGATGAAACCCTGTCTCTACTAAAAATACAAAAATTAGCCAGGCCTGGTGGCGGATGCCTGTAATCCCAGCTACTTGGGAGGCTGAGGCAAGAGAATCGCTTCAACCTGGGAGGTAGAGGTTTCAGTGAGCCGAGATTGCGCCACTGTACTCCAGCATGGGCAACAGAGCGAAACTATCTCAAAAACAAAAAAAAAATTATCGATATGAGAAATTACTGATCTGTATTAGTGTCATCCCTGCCCCCTTTTGAGCTGAACTTCAGTTTACCAAGTATTGTTTCTTCTAAAGATTTTTTCATGACACTACTGGTTAATACATAACTGAGAGTTAATAAATTTTGCTGTGTTACAGTCTAATTTGCTCTCTACCAACAGAGACCTTCTTTCTTTTTCTGTTTAGTTTTTCAAAACTCTTAAGAGTTATTTAATGTGCTTGAAAACTAGACATTTTTCCTAGTTGTGTTCACTGAATTAGCATTTATTATAGTACCGACTAGATGTGCTATACCACACAAAGATAAACGAGGCTGTGGCCTGGAAGAGGTAGGCTTGTAAAGTCATTATGCTACTCCCAAATAAGTGCTTTAAAAGAGATGTGACCAAAGTCCCTCAAATGCAGAAGAGAGTCCTGTCCAACACAGAAGAAAAAGCAAAACTTGCTGGCTGGGGCAAGGTTAATCTGGACACTGGATCTAGTTTTCTCCAGTTTGGCATTTTTATTTTTATTTTCAAGACAGAATCTCATTCTGTCACCCAGGCTAGTACAGTGGCACAGTCTCATCTCACTGCAACCTCCGCCTTCTGGGTTCAAGTGATTCTCATGCCTCAGCCTCCCAAGTAGCTGGGATTACAGGCGTGTGCCACCATGCCCAGCTAATTTTTTGTATTTTTAGTAGAGACAGTGTTTCGCCAGGTTGCCCAGGCTGGTCTCGATCTCCGGAGCTCAGGTGATCTGCCGGCCTTGGCTCCCAAAGTGCTGGGATATTACAGGCGTGAGCCACCACACCTGATTATTTTGGCATTTTTAAACTCTTTCTTTAATATAACAACAACAACAAAAAAAACAGGTTTTGTGGTCAATTTGAAAACAAATTCAAGTAATTTTTTTTTTTGAGACAGAATCTCTCTCTCTGTTGCCCAGACTGGAGTGCAGTGGCGTGACCTCAGCTCACTGCAACTTCTGCCTCCTGGGCTCAAGCGATCCTCCATCCTCCACCTTCCGAGTAGCTAAAGCTACAGGTCCATGCTGCCATGCCTAGCAAATTTTTTGTATTTTTCGTATTTTTTTGTAGAGACGAGGTTTTGCTACGCAGCCCGAGCTGGTCTTGAGCTCCTGAGCTCAAGCGATCTGCCTACCTCAGCCTCCCTATGTACTGGGATTACAGGCATGAGCCACTGTGCCCAGCCACTTTTGTCTTTTTAGTAAACCAGGTTTTTCGTTTTTTTTTTTTTTTTTAAATTCCTCTTCCAGGTGGTTTATGCACATAGTTTCCAGGAAACTCCGTCGTCGTCAAAACCCACCAAATTAGCAGTTTAAATGTGTTTGTTTTTTCCCTGAATTCTTCTATGACAGGGATATTTAACAGAGAAAACATCTTTTTAGTTGAAGTCTCTAAAGCTAAGGAAAGGATAAAAAAATGCGAATTGGTGCTCTGCTTTGATGTAAATGTGGCTTAGAAAGTAACTGTTAATAAAATCCTACTCAGTATTTCCTTTTTCTTTGTGATAATTGCTTACTATGTGTAAATCAATAAAGTGAGCTGTAAAATGTTTTTAAACAGGACATTTTAGAAACAAATGTTTAGGCAATTAACATTTCTCCCAGTGTTTCTTCTAATTTTGTTAATGTACATATATATATGTACCTGGACTCATCTTTTGTGAATGCACATGCTCTTTTTCATTTTGCATGACTAGTAAAGTAGTGATTCTTGTAAATAGAGATTTATGATGAATTCCACAAGATTCTTTCAAACTTGAGGTATTCACACTGCCACCTCATACCGTGTGGTGAAAACTAGATTTTTTATAAAATCATAAAAGGAGAGAAGGAAGAAATAAATGAAATTGTATGTTCAAAAAAATTGGAACCCTAAAAACATTTGTATTTTTATTGTATAGTCAGAAAAAAAAGACCGGAGGGTATTTGAATCTCACAAGAAAGGGGCCTGAGTAGTTTGAAAAAGAATACTAGACATTGTCACTTACTTGTTTTCTAATTACTCTAGTGGGCATTTGATAATACGGGAAGATATTTATAAAATTTTTAAACCCTAGGGTCTAGCTTCTACTTAGTATCTCCCTTCAAGAATGTCCTGATTAAAAAGCTATACTATAAATTAAGTGGATGATTATTAGTAAGCATTCAAAAAGAGATTTCGTCTTTTTAAATGACTTTATGAAAATATGAAATTTGCCTGTGCTATTTATAGTGTGCAGTCATGGTTTTCCAGTGCTTTTCTAATAAATAAATTGGAGTACATAAGTTGAAAGAGTTGTATATATATAAATCATTCTGTGATTAATTAATGCTTTTTAATAAATCAGTTGCGAGAGCACTACTCATGATGGGCGTGTTTGAATGCCTTATATAGCCTACTCAGAACAGGTTTAGACAGTCTTTGCCCGTTGACCTATTACCATATTTATCAGCCTACTCAGAACAGGTTTAGACAGTCTTTGCCCGTTGACCTATTACCATATTTATCAGAGTAGATATAGATTATAGTCTTTCTAATGATAGTGGATGTTCTGCTTCACTCTGACCAGTATCTAATAAACACTTAACCTATATTAGGTATTTCACCATCTTTCTCTCTCTCTTTTTTGGAATGGAGTCTTGCTATGTTGCCCAGGCTGGTCTCCTGGCTTAAGTGATACCCTTCTGTCTCAGCCTCCTGAATATCTGGGATTACAAGTGCCCACTACCATGCCTGACTTTTTTCTCTTTTTTGACAACTCGTACCAACAGTACTAAGAATTCCCAAACTGATGGATGAAAGTGAATATGCTTCATTGGCTTTTGCGTGTGTGTGTGTGTGTGTGTGTGTGTGTGACAGTCTTGTTTTGTTGCCCAGGCTGGAGTGCAGTAGTGCAATTTCGCAGGTTCAAGAGATTCTTGTGCTTCACCCTCCCGAGTAGCTGGGATTACAGGCGTTCACCACCACACCCAGCTAATTTTTGTATTTTTAGTAGAGATGGGTTTTCACCACATTGGCCAGGCTGGTCTCGAGCTCCTGGCCTCAAGTGATCTGCCTGCCTCACCCCTCAAAGTGCTGGGATTACAGACGTGAGCCACCGTATCTGGCCAACTTTTTTTTTTTTTTTGTGAGACCGAGTCTCACTCTGTCTCCCAGGCTGGAGTGCAGTGGTGTGATCTTGGCTCACTGCAAGCTCCGCCTCCCGGGTTCACGCCATTCTCCTGCCTCAGCCTCCTGAGTAGCTGGGACTACAGGTGCCCATCACCACGCCTGGCTAATTTTTTTTATATTTTTAGTAGAGACAGGGTTTCACTGTGTTAGCCAGGATGGTCTCGATTTCCTGACCTCGTGATCCGCCCGCCTTGGCCTCCCAAAGTGCTGGGATTACATGTCTTGCCATGTTGCCCAGGCTGGTCTGAAACTACTGGGTTCAAGCGATCCACCCACCTCAGCCTCCCAAAGTTCTGGGATTATGGGTGTGACCCACCGTTCCCAGCCTTGTGTGTCTTTTGAAAAACGTCTGTTCATGTCCTTTGCCCACTTTTTAATGGGGATATTTGTTTTTTGCTGCTGATTTTTTTTTTTAAGTTCCTCATAGACTCTGGGTATCAGATCTTTGTTGGATGCATAGCTTGTGAACATTTTCTTGCATTCTGTGGGATGTCTTTTTTTTTTTTTTTTTTTGAGGCAGAGTCTCACTCTGTCACCCAGGCTACAGTGCGGTGGTGAGATGAGCACTCTCACCACTGCAGCCTCGACTTTCTGGGCTCAGTGATCCACCTCAGGATCTGCAAATGTCTTTCCATTTGTTTGTGTCATCTATGGTTTCTTTCAACAGTGTTTTGTAGTTCTTGTAGAGATCTTTCACCTCCTTGGTTAGATATATCCTAGGTATTTTGTGTGTGTGCATATGGCTGTTGTAAATGGGATTGCCAGGACTACAGGCACATGCCACCACACCTGGATAATTTTTTAATTTTTTTGTAGAGACAGGTCTCCCTTTGTTGCTCAGGCTGGTCTCAAACTCCTGGGCTCAAGTAATCCTCCTGCCTTGGCCTCCCAAAGTGCTGGGATTACAGATGTGAGCCATTGCACCCGACCTGTTTACTCTTGGTAGTTTCTTTTGCTGCGCAGAAGCTCTTTGGTTTAATTAGGTCCCACTTGTCAATCTTTGTTTTTGTTGCAATTGCTTTTGTGGACTTAGTCATGAAATATTTACCAAGGCCAATATCCTGAAGGGTATTTGCTAGGGTTTCTTCTGGGATTTTTATAGTCTGAGGTCTTACATTTAAGTGTTTAATCCATCTTGAGTTAATTTTTGCATATGGTGATAGTTAAGGGTCCAGTTTCATTCTGCATGTGGTTAGCCAGTTATCTCAGCACCATTTATTGAGTAGGGATTCCTTTCCCAGTTCCTTGTTTTTGTCAGCTTTCTCAAAGATCAGTTGGTTGTAGGTATGTGGCTTTATTTCTATGTTCTCTGTTCTGTTCCACTGGTCTATGTTTCTGTTTGTTAACCAGTGCCATGTTCTTTTTCACTAGCCTTGAAGTAGAGTTTGATGTTGGGTAATGTGATGCCTCCAGCTTTGTTCTTTTTGTTTTAGATAGCTTTGACTATTTGGGCTCTTTTTTGGTTCCATATGAATTTTAGAATAGTTTTTTCTAATTCTGTGAAAAATGACATTGGTAATTTGATAGGAATAGTGTTGAATCTATAGATTGCTTTGGGAAGTATGGTCTTTTTCTTTCTTCTTTCTTTTTTTTTTTTTTTTTGGTGCTGTGACTTCGATGCAAACCAAGGTTGCTTGGTTTGCATTAAAATGACAGTATGGTCATTTTAATGATATTGATTCTTCTAATCCATGAACATGGAATGTGTTTCCATTTGTTTGTGTTATCTGTGATTTCTTTCAACAGTGTTTTGTAGTTCTTGTAGAGATCTTTCACCTCCTTGGTTAGATATATTCCTAGGTATTTTATGTACGTGTATGACTATTGTAAATGGGATTGCATACTTGATTCGACTCTCAGCTCAAACATTATTGGTGTATAAAAATGCTACTGATTTTTGTATATTGATTTTGTATCCTGAAACTTTACCAAAGTCTTTTATCTTAACTAGGAGCCCTTTAGCAATTCTAGGTATAGAGTCATATATTCAGCAGAGGGATAATTTGACTTCTTTTCCTATTTTGTTATCTTACTTGATTGTTCTGGCTAAGATTTTCAGTACTCTGTTAAATATGAGTGAAAAGAGTGGCCAACCTTGTCTTATTCCAATTCTTAAGGGTAATGCTTCCAGCTTTTGCCCATTCATATGATGTTGTCTGTGGGTTTGCCATAGATGGCTCTTATTATTTTGAGTTACGTTCCTTTGATGCCTAGTTTGTTGAAGGTCTTTATTATGAAAGGATGTTGAATTTTATTGAAAGCTTTTTCTGCATCTATTGAGATGATCATGTGGTTTTTGTTTTTAATTCTGTTGATGTAGTGAATTGCATATATTGATTTGCATATGTTGAACCAACCTTGCATCCCAGGAATAAAACCTACTGGTTGTGGTGTATTAACTTCCTAAAGTACTGCTGGATTTGGTTTGCTAGTGTTTTGTTGAGGATTTTTATATCTGTGTTCATCAAGAATATTGGCCTGTAGTTTCTTTTTTTGATGTGTCTTTGCCAGATTTTGGTATCAGGATAATGCTGGCTTTATAGAGTGATTTGGAGAGGAGTTGGTATTTTGGAATATTTTCAGTAGGACTGGTACCAGTTCTTCTTTATGCATCTAGAATTCAGCTGTGATTTCTCTGGTCCAGGACTTTTTTTGGTTGATAGGTTTTTTATTTATTACTGATTCAGTTTTGGAACTCATTATTGGTTTGTTCAGAATTTCTGTTTTTTCTGAGTCAGTCTTGGGAAGTTTTATGTTTCCAGGAATTTATCCATTTCTTCTAGATTTTCTTTGCTGTGCAGAAGCTCTTTAGTCTAATTAGGTCCCACTTGTCAATTTTGGTTTTTGTTGCAATTGCTTTTGAGGACTTTCTCTTTCTCTCTCTTTTTTTTTTTTCTTGAAACAGGGTCTTACCACTGGGCGTGGTGGCTCACGCCTGTAATCCCAGCACTTTGGGAGGCCTAGGCGGGCGGATCACAAGGTCAGGAGATCGAGACCACAGTGAAACCCCGTCTCTACTAAAAATACAAAAAATTAGCTGGGCGTGGTGGCGGGCACCTGTAGTCCCAGCTATTCAGGAGGCTGAGGCAGGAGAATTGTGTGAACCTGGAAGGCGGAGCTTGCAGTGAGCCGAGATCATGCCACTGCACTCCAGCCTGGGCAACAAAGCGAGACTCTGTCTCAAAAATAAATAAATAAATAAATAAATAAAGAGAAACAAGGTCTTACCCAGGCTGGAGTGCAATGGCATGATCATGGCTCACTGCAGCCTCAACCTCCCAGGCTCAATTAATCTTCCCATCTCAGTCTCTTGAGCAGCTGGAACTACAGATACACACCACCACGCCTGGCTAATATTTAAAAATTTTTGTAGCAATTGGGTCTCATTTTGTTCCCCAGAGTGGTGTCAAACTTCTGACCTCAAGTGATTCTCCCGCCTTTGCCTCCAAAAGTATTGGGATTACAGGTGTGAGCCCATTTCCTCTAAATTTTCTGGTTTGTGCACATAGAAGTGTTCATAATAGTCTCTGAGGATCTTTTGTATTTCTATGGAATCAGTTGTAATGTCACCTTTGCCATTTTCTGATTGTGCCTATATGGAGCTTCTCTCTTCTTTTCTTTGTTAATCTAGCTAGGAGTTTATCGATCTTGTTTATCCTTTCAAAAAATCAATTTTTTTTTGTTTTAATGATCCTTTGTATGGATTTTTTAGTCTCAATTTTGTTTAGTTCTGCTGTTATTTTAGTTATTTCTTTTCTTCTGCTAGCTTTGGGGTTAGTGTGTTCTCATTTATCTAGTTTCCCTAGATGCAATGTTAGATTGTTAATTTGAGATCTTTCTAACTTGATATAGGCGTTTAGTGCTATAAACTTTCCTCTTAACATTGCTTTTGGTGCATCCCATATATTTTGATATGCTGTGTCTGTTTTCATTTATTTCAAAGAATATTTTGATTTCTGCTTTAATTTCATTGCTTATTCAAAAGTCATTGTAGAGTATGTTGTTTACTTTCCATGTAATTTGTGTGGTTCTGAGAGATCCTCAGTATTGATTTCTATTTTTATTTTACTGTGGTCTCAGAATATGTGCTTGGTATGATTTCAATTAAAAAAAAAATTTTGAGACTTGCTTTACGGCCAAGCATGTGGTTGACCTTAGAGTATGTTCCATGTGCAGCTTCATCAGCATTTATCTTGGTGATAACATGGATTCCATGACAGGTATTAATGGTACAATTTTTATGTTTTAAAAGTGGTAGTTTGCTAAGGAAAATATGAAGAGAGCTGATTTCACTTTTAGTGGTTGCCATTTAATAAAGTGAGATGTGAGGCTGGGCAGGGTAGCTCACGCCTGTAATCCCAACACTTTGGGAGGCAAAGGCGGGAGGTACACTTTAGCCCAGGAGTTCAAGTCCAACCTGGGCAACATAGCAAAACCCCATCGCTACTAAAAATACAAAAGTTAGCCAGGCATGGTGGCACATGTCTGTAGTCCCAGCTACTTGGGAGGCTGAGGTGGGAGGATTGCTTGAACTTGGGAGGTTGGGGCTTCAGTGAGCCATGATCACACCACCATGCTTTAGCCTGGGCAACACTGAGACCCTGTCTCAAAAAAAATAAATCAAGTGAGATGTGAGAAGGAATTTTTCTATTCTTGAAATGCATGTAGGGATAGTCTTTATGCCTAGTCAAGCCTAAAACACTTTTTTAAAAAGAGATATTTGTTACATATGATTAAGGCAGCTATTATAATATTACTATTCTAAGTTACTAACTTTTGAAAACTTTTTTAATTTTGCAGTTTTTATGACATGTTAGTAAATTTTTATGATGGAACTTTTCTTTACTGACAGGTGCATTCCTTGTAAAGGTTCTCGGTTTCCCCCAACGCTTCCACGCCCTGCTGTTGCTATATTATCCTTTAAGCTTCCTTACTGTCAGATTGCAACAGAGAAAGGACAAATGGAGGTATGTGGAAGTCTTACCTTGACACTTTGAATTTGATAATACAGCACCTGTGATACGTACACTTTAAAATTGTCCTGATGGCCAGTATTGAATATTCATTACTGTATAATTACATAAATAGGGGTAGCAGGGAGGGAAGAGGACTGCTTGGGATCACCAGGCCACCTGATTGCCATCACTGCTTCCAGGGACTTTGTCTACAAAGTAAATGGGTGTGACTATCAGAGACCCACTGGGGAAAGACTTACTCTCAGGATGGGGCATGTCCCTGAGAAGAAGTGCCTCCATACATTTTGTGCCATAGCACCTGGCTTGCCTGACCCTAGTCCTAGCCTTGTGTCATCAAAAGTCATTTGAAATCTTGCAATTAGTTATTCTAAATAAGAAACAAATTAGCTTTTAAAAAGCTTGTTTACCAAGTTCTCTGAGCATTAATTATGATAGCTAGGAAACTGTTTTAAATGCTGTATTCCTCCCCAACTGCCTTTTTTAAGGATAGGGGAGAAAGTTAAGCTGTAATATCACACTAGAATTTAAATTGTAAAATAAACTTATAGAAAGGAGGAGTTCAGAACATATTTTATTAAAAAACTGGTATCTTATAAATATTTAACGCTTGCCTCATATTAAGGTGATAGTTGGCCTTAAGCAATTTTATTTGCTTTTATAGGAGCAATTTTGGCGTTCAGTTATATTTCACAACCACCTTGATTATTTAGCTAAAAATGGTTATGAATATGAAGAGAGCACTAAAAATCAAGCAACAAAAGAGCAACAGGAACTTTTAATGAAAATGCTTGCGGTGAGTAAAATAAATATACTGAAAACGTTAAAGTTAAATGCTTTTCTATAGGTTGAATTTCTTAAAGGTCTGTGCATTAGGACTAAGTCCCACAACCTAAGGTTCTTAAGTTTTTTCTTGTTGTTGTTTTTTGTGCGACGGAGTCTCGTTCTGTCGCCCAGGCTGGAGTACAGTGGTGCCATCTTGGCTCACTGCAACCTCTGCCTCCCGGGTTCACGCAGTTCTCCTGCCTAGGCCTCCTGAGTAGCTAGGATTACAGGCGCGCACCACCACGCCTAGCTAATTTTTTTTTTTTTTTTTTAAGTAGAGATGGGGTTTCCCTATGTTGGCCAGACTGGTCTCGAACTCCTGACCTCGTGATCCGCCCGCCTCAGCCTCCCAAAGTGCTGGGATTACAGGCGTGAGCCACCGTGCCTGGCCATTCTTAAGTTTTATCTGGTGGTGTTTTCCCTCGTAAAGTTCTATTTTCTAGTTGGTCTTGCAGTTAAATTTTTTTTTTTTTCTTTAGGCGGAGTTTCGCTCTTGTTTCTCAGGCTGGAGTGCAGTTGTGCAGTCTTGGCTTACTGCAACCTCCACTTCCCGGGTTCAAGTGATTCTCCTGCCTCAACCTTCCGAGTAGCTGAGACTACAGGCGTGTGCCACCATGCCTGGCTAATTTTTGTATTTTTAGTAGAAACAGGGTTTCACCACATTGGTCAGGCTGGTCTTGAACTCCTGACCTCAGGTAATTCACCTGCCTCGGCCTCTGAAAGTTCTGGGATCACAGGCATGAGCCACCGTGCCCAGCCTAAAATATATAAAACACTACCTTGTAGCTAAGATCATGTGCAAGAATAAACATCTCTAGGGCTACTTCCCTTTTGCTTTTGCCCGTCAGTCTATGTTTTAATGGGCCCTCAAGGTAACTGAGAACCACTGCTCTAGTTTCTGTTATGATTTTACAAAGTTTGAGTGTATACGGTTTTTTTAATCTCCAGGGCTGGGCAATCTTAAGAACTTTGATCGGGCTTTTAGATATGCCTGCCTTTTGTCATTTTCTTTGAGTTAGGCAGCTGTGTGTGATGAAAATTTATTTGTGACCAGTGGCCAGGTTTGGTGTCTAGAATATTTAAGTACATTTATCTTTGGAGCAGGGTGTCTTAAAGTTCCTGTGCTTGTGTCCCCACTCAAGGTTGGTTTATGGAGAGGAGTATAGTATCATTTCTTCTCTATTTGTCTTACACTAGACTTTATGCCCCGGAGGGCAGAGACCCGCTCACTGCTGTATGCCAGGCACTGACGTGGTGGCTTAACACATAGTAGACCTCGATATTTGTTGACAAGAGTGAATGGTCCAGACTTTTAATTTTAAAATTGGAGAAAAAAGATTCTTAGAGAAAAGTGGTATATGAGACCACAGAGCAAATTGCCACTCTTGTCTCCAAAAGGTAGTACTCATTACTGTCAACTTTATGCAACATGGCCTTAAGTTTGGTATTAAGAAAACTCAGTTTAATGTAGAATAAGTTTTATTCCCTTGATAAAGTGTTACTTGTGGTCCAGGAACTAGTAGCCTTTTTACTTTGTACAACACATATAAGGAAACATATTTCATGTATTTGCTATTTAGCCTTAGAGGAGCTTTTCCTGTGGCAGTGTTTCTCATATCAAAAATACCAGGGGACTCATATCAAAGATACCAGGGCAGGAGGATATCTTGAGCCCAGGAGTTCAAGGGGATTGTTGAGTTCTTCTTTAGCATTCCTGGCCCCCGGGCAAATGCCTTTAGTTCAGCATAGTCACTGTGGAAACCAAACTATTCCTTTTTATTTCTTTTTTTTTTTTTTGAAACGAAGTCTTGCTCTGTTGCCCAGGCTGGAGTGCAGTGGCGCGATCTCCTCTCACTGCAAGCTCCGCCTCCCGGGTTCACGCCATTCTCCTGCCTCAGCCTCCCGAGTAGCTGGGACTACAGGTGTCCGCCACCACGCCAGCTAATTTTTTGTATTTTTAATAGAGACTGCGTTTCACTGTGTTAGCCAGTATGGTCTTGATCTCCTGACCTTGTGATCCACCCGTCTCAGCCTCCCAAAGTGCTGGGATTACAGGTGTGAGCCACTGCTCCTGGCCTCCTTTTTATTTCTAAATGCCCCCTGAGGCAGTGTACCATCTCGATTAAGAAGTACTGATTATAGATAAATGATACAAAAAATCTTGAAAAGGGCATCCAGGTGAATATCTAAAGCTTTTGTGCTGATGGATCAGACGTGGAATATCTAAGTAAGAAAATAGTTCTAATATGCTATGAATTAGGAGACCCTTAGTAATCTTCAAAATACCAATTTTTCTCAGTTTATTGATTTTCTTTTTTGTATTTTTTAGAAACAGGGTCTCACTCTGTTACCCAGGCTAGAGTACAGTGGCAAGATTGTAACTCACTGCAGCCTCAACCTCCTGGGCTCTAGTGAACCTCCTGTCTCAGGCTCCTGAGTAGATAAGACTGCAGGTGCATGCCACCATGCCCAGCTAATTTATTTTTTGTAGTTATAGGGTCTCACTGTGTTGCCCAGGTTAGTCTCAAACTCCTGGCCTCTAGCAGTCCCTCTGCTTTGGCCTTCCAAAATGCTAGGATTACAGGTGTGAGCCAGCACACCTGGCCCCCTTGATTTTTTTTTTTTTTTTTTTTTTTTGAGACAGAGTCTCGCTTTCTCGCCCAGGCTGGAGTGCAGTGGTGCATTCTTGGCTCACTGCAACCTCCACCTCCCGGGTTCAAGTGATTCTCCTGCCTCAGCTTCCCTGGTATCTGGGATTACAGGCGCACGCCACCACGCCTGGCTAATTGTGTTTTTAGTAGAGACGGGGTTTTGCCATATTGGCCAGGCTGATCTCGAACTCCTCACCTCATGATGCACCCACCTGGGCCTCCCAAAGCACTGGTATTATAGGCGTGAGCCACCGTGCCCAGCCTCCCCTTTGAATTTTTTAAACGAATTTCTTATTTTTCTTGCAATTAGTAGCTTAAAGTAGTATGTAATATTTCATCAAATCTAAGCCACTGTTTATTGCATAGTGCACCATTACTTTATTCATTTAAGCCATGGAGACACAAAAATGCTGCCAAACTGACCCACGATTAATTGTAATTAATTGTAATTCCAATTTCAGAGATGTTAAAACTTGTAAAAATGTGCATCTTAGAATTAGGGAGATAGAGTAGCTAGAAAACTATTGTCTCAGTTTTACTAATAGTGTCAGTATCTTTAAAAAGTTTTACTTGATGTTATTTGATCTTTTTTTTTTTTTCTTCCCTTTTTGGATTAGCTTTCTTGTAAACTGGAGCGAGAATTCCGTTGTGTGGAACTTGCTGATCTAATGACTCAAAATGCTGTGAATTTAGCCATTAAATATGCTTCTCGCTCTCGGAAATTAATACTGGCTCAAAAACTTAGTGAACTGGCTGTAGAGAAGGCAGCTGAATTGACAGCAACCCAGGTGGAAGAGGAAGAAGAAGAAGATTTCAGAAAAAAGCTGAATGCTGGGTAAGAAATAATTTAGTTGTTTGAATTTTCGTTTACTGTCTTGAATGTTAAGTTGGTCTTTGCATAGCTCTTTATTGAATAATAGTATTTTCTCTTAGTTACAGCAATACTGCTACAGAGTGGAGCCAACCAAGGTTCAGAAATCAAGTTGAAGAAGATGCCGAGGACAGTGGAGAAGCTGATGATGAAGAAAAACCAGAAATACATAAGCCTGGTGAGATACATTTTCAAGCCCATAAATGATGAGAACTATCATGGATGTGGCTTTTCCCATTTTGCTTAACTGAGGGAAATTGAATACTCATACTTTTTTTCAGACCTCTTTGCTATCTGGTTGTTGTATATTGAGGATGACTTTATTTTCCCCATTTACATTATATTGCTTTATTTTAATCTGTAGGACAGAACTCATTTTCCAAAAATACAAATTCCTCTGATGTTTCAGCTAAGTCAGGTGAGAAATATTTATAAATTTGTAATATCAAGGAAATTTTGCAAGTCATCTGCAAAGTGACACATCTACGCAAATACACCTTAACTCTTAAGGCCACTTTTGGTGTGTGTGTGTTTATGTTTTTGTTTTTTTAATCTCAGATGTTGTTTGTGAAGCTATGGTCATTTAACAGATGTTTATAAAATGCCTATTGTGTGTCAGGCATTTTACTTAATGGTGGATACAGAAGTCAAACAGACATGCATGGTTGATCTCTGTTTTAATGCTATTTTAGCCCAGCTGAGAAGACAGATGTTGAAGACAGATCTGGGTATCACTGAGGAAGCATGCAGGATATTGGAGAAACAGTTAAAAGGAATTGAAGGCTGGGCGCAGTGGCTCACGCCTGTAATCCCAGCACTTTGGGAGGCCAGAGCGGGCGGATAATGAGGTCAGGAGTTCTAGACTAGCCTGGCCAACATGGTGAAACCCCATCTCTACTAAAAATACAAAAATTAGCCGAGGCTGGTGGTATGTGCCTGTAATCCCAGCTACTCAGGAGGCTGAAGCAGGAGAATCGCTTGAACTCAGGAGGCGGAGGTAGCAGTGAGCCGAGATCATGCCATTGCACTCCAGCCTGGGCAGTGGAGTGAGACTCCATCTCAAAAAAAAAAAAAAAAAGGAGTTGAAAATAGTTGCATACAGGGAGTGGGCCTGGGGGATAGAGAAGGTTGAAGTAGGGCACTGCTGGCCCTATTTTGGTGGGGAGCATAAACCTTATAGTACCATTTGACTTTTTAAACTGTGGACATATGTTACTTTGATTTTAAAAAATTAACTTAACATGTAGAGTATGAAAAGAGCGTATGACACATAGCTGTCATCTAGTCAGTGGTGGAGGATAGGTAGGGACTTCAAGGCAGGCCTCATGGAGTGTTTACAGCAGAGACCTGAAGGATGAATAATAGTCAGCAAGGCAAAGGTGCATGGGAACAGTAGCAGAAGAGAAGCATTTGGTCTTAAGGAACAGTATGTGTGAAGTGAAGGCTGCAAAAGGGTGGTGTGAAAAGCTCAGAGAGCAAAGAGAAAGTGGTGCTGAAGGGTTTTGGAGTGATGGGCAGGAGCCAAGTCATGCAGATCTGTGTAGGCCATATTAAGGATTTTGGTCTTTTTTTTTTTTTTTTAATAGAGATGGGGTGTCACTCTGTTGTCCAGGCTGGTCTCAAACTCAAGCAATTTGCTCACCTCCACATCCCAAAGTGTTGCACCTGCAGGTGTGAGCCACCACACCCGGTCAGGATTTTGCTCTTTATTCTAAGGTCACTGAGAGACTGTTGTAGGTTTTAAGCAGAGGTATAGCTTGGCACACTGTGCTGAAGAAGAACAGATAATAGACTACTGGCCAGGTGTGATGGCTCACGTCTGTAACCTCAGCATTTTGAGAGGCCAAGGTGGAAGGATCACTTGAGACCAGACGTTTGAGACCAGCCTTGGGAACAATGAAACCCTGTCTCTACAAAAAGTGAATAATAAAAATATTAGCCAGGCATGGTAGTGCACACCGGTAGTCCCAGGTATTTGGGAGGCTGGGGCAGGAGGATATCTTGAGCCCAGGAGTTCGAGGGTGCAGTAGGCTATGGTTGCACCACTGCACTCCAGCCTGGGTGACAGAGCAAGACCCTGTATCAAAAAATAAGTAAATAGGCCAGACGTGGTGGCTCACGCCTGTAATCCCAGCACTTTGGGAGGCCGAGGCAGGTGGAGCACTTGAGGTCAGGAGTTCAAGACCAGCCTGGCCAAAATGGTGAAACCACATGTCCACTAAAAATACAAAAAAAAAATTAGCTGGGCATGGTGGCTAATGCCTGTAATCCCAGCTACTCGGGAGGCTGAGGCGAGAGAATTGCTTGAATCCAGGAGGTGGGGTTGCTGTAAGCAGAGATCATGCCACTGCACTCCAGCCTAGGTGACAGAGTGAGACTTCATCTAAAATAATAATAATAATAATAATAAGTAAATAAAAATTAAAAAATAAAGAGATTACAAGCCGGGCATGATGGCTCACGCCTGTAATCCTAGCACTTTGGGAGGCCGAGGAGGGTGGATCACGAGGTCAGGAGATTGAGACCATCCTGAAGAACACAGTGAAACCCCATCTCTACTAAAAATACAAAAAAATTAGCCGGACATGGTGGCAGGCGCCTGTAATCCCAGCTACTTGGGAGGCTGAGGCAGGAGAATGGCGTGAACCTGGGAGGCGGAGCTTGCAGTGAGGCGAGATCATACCACTGCACTCCAACCTGGGCGACAGAGTGAGACTCCATCTCAAATAAATAAACAAAGAAACTACAGAGGCAGTCCAAATGAGATTGAATAAGGGCCTGAGCTAGGGTGGTGATGGTGATGTTAGAAAGAATGGGCAGAGTTGGAGAGCTATTTCTGAAGATGATGAAGAGAGTGTAGGAGTTCAGGGCGTAAAGAATGATTCTCAGTTTCTTGTAATAGAAGAAAAACTTAAAGCACGTTTAAATCTTGAAGGATTAATTTGAACATTCAGTGATTCGTGAATCAGGGAGGCACCAAACCACAAGGGGCTAGTACTCTGCCAGGAGAGACAAAAGGGGAAACTTTTATAAAGTATTTTCAGAAACGAGATAAATAAAACAATTTTTATTGGCTAGATAGAAAGGTTTTTTTGTTTTTTTTTTTTGGTGGGGGGTGGGTGCGGATACAGGGTATCTTGCTTTGTCACTCAGACTGGAGTAGAGTTGGAGTGCAGTGATGCAGTCCTAGCTCACTACAGCCTTGAACTCGTATGCTCAAGTGATCCTCCTGCCTCACCCTACTGAGTAGCTATGACTACAGTTGTGCATCACCATGCCTGGTTAATTTTTTGTGTGTACTTTTTGTAGAGAGAGGGGCTTGCTTTGTTGCCGAAGCTGGTCTGGAACTCCTGGGCTTAAGCGACCCTTCTGCCTTAGCCTCCCAAAGTTCTGGGATTACAGGCACAAGTGGCCATGCTCAGCTGGAAAGTGCCTGCCTGCCTCCCTCCCTTCTTCCCTCCCTCCCTCCTTCCCTTCTTCCCTCCCTCCCTCCCTCCTCTTTTTTCCCCCCCCAGGGTCTGACTGTCACCCAGGTTAGAGTGCAGTGGCGTGATTATGGCTCACTGCAGCCTCAACCTCCCAGACCCAAGTGATCTTTCCACCTCAGCCTCCCAAGTAACTGGGACCACAGGCATGTGTCACCATGTCTGGCTAGTTTTGTTTTGGTTTGGATTTTTTGTTTTGTTGTTTTTTGTTTTTGTAGAGACAGGGTCTTCCTATGTTAGCCATGCTAGTCTTAAACTGGGCTCAAGCAGTCCTCCCTCCTCAGCCTCCCAAAGTGCTGGGATTACAGGCTTGAGCCACCATGCCCGGAAAGCTCTTAATTAGAGATTAGTTTGTTAACACTGGCTTGAGTACTTGAGTGAATGATGGTGCAATTTGCTAAGTCAGGAAACACTAGAGAAAAGCAGATTTAGAGAGGAAGATGATGAATTACTGTAAGGTGAGTAGAATGTCATGAAGACAGGTATTTGAATCAGGAGCTCAGGGAAGTATTCTGGTCAAGAGATACAAAGTGAAAATCATTGGCATAAGTATAGCAATTTAAACCATGGGCATGGGTAAGCAAGCATTGGGGGAGAATGTAAAGCAAAAAGAAAAATGAGCTTAGGCCTAGGGAATCTCCAACATTTGAGCATCGGGTAGAGGAAGAGGAGGAACCAACTATTGGAACACAATGAGTCCACAGGTCCAGAGAGGAAGGAACTAAATCAGGGAATGCTGTATCTCAGAAGTCAAGAGAGGACAGTATCACGAAGTAAGGAACAGTCAGCTATGTGGGATGCCATTGATAGAGCAAACAAGGTGACTGAAGGTATCCACCAGATTTGACCATGTAGAGATCATTTAGGGCCTTAGCAAGAGGAGATTCTGTAGGGTAGTAGAGCTGGAAGTGCTATATTGTATGGAGGAATGTATGGGTGGTAAGGAAATGATAATAGTGTCAACAGCTCTTGGAAAAATTTGGCTGGATGACCAGGAGCGGTGGCTCATGCTTGTAATCCCAACACTGTGGGAGGCCAAGGCAGACGGATCACCTGAGGTCAGGAGTTTAAGACCAGCCTGGCCAACATGGTGAAACCCTATCTCTACTAAAAATACAAAAATTAGCTGGGCATGGTAGCAGGCACCTGTAATCCCAGCAACTCGGGAGGCTGAGACAGTAGAATCGCCTGAACCTGGGAGGTGGACTTTGCAGTGAGCCGAGATCACACCATTGCTCTCCAGCTTGGGCAACAAGAGCAAGACTCTGTCTCAAAAAAAAAAAAGGCTGGATGGATGAGGCGAGAGAAAATGGTGACTGGAAGGAATGTGGGGTAGAGAAGATTTGTTTTGTGTTTCTTTTTAAGTTGGGAAACTTTAGGGGCCAATAAATAGGGAAAAGTCAAAGATGTAGGATGTTAAGAAACTTGATAGGTCAGGTTTTCTGACAAAGCAGGAGGGCATGGGATGCAGAACACAAGTAAAGGGATTACTAACCTTAGCTCAGACGAGCTGCCACTCTTCTGCAGTAACAGAAGATAAAAGATCTGTACATACTGAATATGTTTCATAGTGGCACGTTGGGGTAGCTCACATTTAATAGCTTTTATTTTGGCTTAGAAGTAGGAAAGAGGATATCTGTTGTTAATAGTTTTGAAAAGTTGCAAAATACATTTGTTTTCATTTAATGGGGATTAAAATATTCTGTCTAGTATTATAGATGTCAGAAGTCATCTATTTTCTACCATTATTAAGCAAGGGTTTCTTTTTTGTGAAAGGTGCAGTTACCTTTAGCAGCCAAGGACGAGTAAATCCCTTTAAGGTAAACTCTTCCAAGTGATGTTTTATATTATTTAAATACATTTGTATACAAAGAAATATTTCCAAATGATGAGATGACTCTCCCCAGACTTGGAGGCATGAAAGACTGATCTGTGTGGAAAAGGAAGAAAGCAGCACTTGGGCTGAGAGTTGTCTTTTCTACTTACCTTCTAAGTACCTATGGTTTTGAAAGATACCTCTGTCTTTCTTGGGGATGTGGTATTTGGGAATATATGTATCATTCTTAATTTGGATTGTACCAAATGTATTTAGTTCTAAAGATGAGATGGCAATACAAACTTAACAGAAATTTCAAGAAAAAATAAGTCTCTCAGGATTTTATTTTTCTTCTTTAAACATAAAGTGCTAACACTAGTTTGCTCTTTAGGTATCAGCCAGTTCCAAAGAACCAGCCATGTCAATGAATTCAGCACGTTCAACTAATATTTTAGACAATATGGGCAAATCATCCAAGAAATCCACTGCACTTAATCGAACTACAAATAATGAAAAGTCTCCCATTATAAAGCCTCTGATTCCAAAGCCGAAGCCTAAGCAGGTACTGTTTCAGCTACCCTCATCTGCAGTAAGCAGCATGGGATCTGTTTGTTCAGTTTTGTTCACTGTTTCAGATATAGGATAGGAGGTTCTGATTGTTTACAATTGTCTTGCTAGGGAAGTGGGTTCAATTTTGTTTTTGCAGCTAGGCACAGTGGTACACACCTGTAGTCCCAGATACTCAGGAGGCTGAGGTGGGAGGATCACTTGAGCCCAGGAGTTTGAGTCCAGTCTGGGAAACATAAGAGATACCCCATCTGAAAAAAACAAACCCCAAAACAGTTGTGTTTTTTGTTTCAGAATCACTCCCTGTTCTGCCTCGTGAGTTGTTACACACTTTGTAGCAGATTCTGACTTCCAAGATCACTATCCTGCTCCCCCTGTCTTTTTTGAGACAGAGTCTCACTCTGTTACCCAGGCTGGATGGAGTGCAGTGTCAGGATCTCAGCTCACTGCAGCCTCTGTCTCCTGGGTTCAAGCAATTCTCATGCCTCAGCCTCCCGAGGAGCTGGGATTACGGGGGCCTGACATCACGCCCAGCTAATTTTGGTATTTTTAGTAGAGAGGGGGTTTCAGCATGATGGCCAGGCTGGTCTCAAACTCCTGGCCTCAAATGATCCACCCACCTCAGCCTCCCAAAGTGCTGGTATTACAGGCATGAGCCACCGCACCCAGCCTATCCTGCCCCTCTCATTGTTTTTATAGATCACTTTTAAAAAATATATATACTCAGACCCCAGAAGCTCAGACATTTATCTGTATTTTTATTAAAATCACCCAGATAGTTCTGATGTATATTGTTATTTAATAGTGGCTGATATTGTACATGGCCCTAATTTTTCCTTGTTCTGAGTCCTGATTTTTCCACTCTGATAAGTATTTGATCCCGGATTTGTCATTGGTAAAATAGATCTGTTGCTTATCTTTTCTATTTCATATAATTGTATTCATTTAGAAAACATGGAATTTAGGCCAGGCATGGTGGCAGGCGCCTGTAATCCCAGCTACTTGGGAGGCTGAGGCAGGAGAACCACTTGAACTCGGAGGGCGGAGGTTGCAGTAAGCTGAGATCGCGCCACTGCACTCCAGCCTGGGCAACAGAGTGAGAAAAAAAAAAAAAAAAAAACGAAAACATGGAATCTGAAGTGTAGTTTTTTGGTTTTGCATGTGTTTGCCTATTTATTTACAACTGAGAACTCCAGATTTCACGTGTTAGTATAAGAATTCTCAATAATTATAGATGTTTCTTCACATTTTTCAGAACTTGCTTATAAAACATATAAAATTATACTAGATGTTATTGCAGTATTCATGTTTGTTTTTATAGGCATCTGCAGCATCCTATTTCCAGAAAAGAAATTCTCAAACTAATAAAACTGAGGAAGTGAAAGAAGAAAATCTTAAAAATGTATTATCTGAAACCCCAGCTATATGTCCTCCTCAAAACACTGAAAACCAAAGGTCAGTACATAGAGAGATTTAGCATGCAGTGACCAAGTAAAAAGTATACAGTAGCAGTAATACAAAATTATGCAATGCTGTTATTCCTTAATACAAATAATACATTGGCATTGGTAGTGGGCATTCTGGACACTTGTGACTATAAGCAAGCCACAAATATTAATGTCTATAATATTTATTAAAATATGCTTTAATAAATTGTATATTTTTAAATTGTAGATATATTTTATTGGACATTATATTTTGTAATTAATTTTTTGTTCGTTTTTAAATAGTTTAATGGGGAGAAATAGCAAAAGATACAAAAAGAAGAGTGATAATAAGTAGTTTCATCCAACTAATTTCTGTCTCCAAAAACAATCACTGCAACAAGTTTCTTGTGGAACTTTCCAAAATTATTCTTTTATGTGCAAATACATATTTGTCTATTTTTTGTTTTACACATTATTCTGTACGTTACTTTTTTAACTTAACAATAGCTTTTGTAGCTTATTTTATATTACTACATAAAGAACTTCTTTATACTGGCTAGGCACGGTGGCTCACGCCTATAATCACAGCACTTTGGGAAGCCGAAGCAGGCGAATCACCTGAGGACAGGAGTTCGAGACCAGCCTGACCAACATGGAGAAACCCTGTTTCTACTAAAAATACAAAATTAGCCAGGCGTGGTGGCACATGCCTGTAATCCCAGTAAATCGGAAGGCTGAGGCAGGAGAATCACTTGAACCCGGGACACGGAGGTTGCAGTGATCCTAGATCACGCTGCTGCACTCCAGCCTGGGCAACAAAAGCGAAACTCTGTCTCAAAAAAAAAAAAACAAAAAGAACTTCTTTATACTATAGCAAGGCTATCAGAAAAAGTAAATACATAAATGGATGGATAGAAAAATAAGAGCTTTAATCTGTGTATCCATTGAATAGACATGTCATAGTTCATGTAGTTCTCTACTTGTGGACAAAAGATGGTTACTGGTCTTTTGCTAGTTCAGACAGTACTGCAATGAATAATTTTATATGAATAGCATTTCTCACAGATGCATATATAGCTATAGGATGGATTCATGTATGGTTCAAGTTAATATGCACTTATAATTCCAATGCCAGATTGTTCTGCATTGATGTTGTATCATTTTATACACCTTTAGCAATATGAGTATTCCTATTTGCTCATATCCTCTTTGTCCACAAACACAGTATATTACCTGTTTTCTTGATCTCTACTATGCTGGATTTCTTTGTATTTATTTATTGTTTTTGAGACGGAGTTTCGCTCTTGTTGCCCAGGCTGGAGTGCATTGGCACGATCTCGGCTCACTGCAACCTCCACCTCCCAGGTTCAAGCGATTCTCCTGCCTCAGCCTCCTGAGTAGCTGGGATTACAGGCATACGCCACCACGCCTGGCTAATTTTATATCTTTTTTTTTTTTTTTTAATACTTTAAGCTCTAGGGTACATGTGCACAACTTGCAGGTTTGTTACATATGTACACATGTGCCATGTTGGTGTGCCGCACTCATCATTTACATTAGGTATATCTCCTAATGCTATCCCTCCCCACTTCCCCCACCCCACAACAGGCCCAAGTGTGTGATGTTCCCCTTCCTGTGTCCAAGCGTTCTCATTGTTCAGTTCCCACCTATGAGTGAGAACATGCGGTGTTTGGTTTTTTGTCCTTGCGATAGTTTGCTGAGAGTGATCGTTCCCAGTTTCATCCCTGTCCCTACAAGGGACATGAACTCATCCTTTTTTATGGCTGTATAGTATTCCATGGTGTATATGTGCCACATTTTCTTAATTCAGTCTATCCTTGATGAACATTTGGGTTGGTTCCAAGTCTTTGCTATTGTGAATAGCGCCACAATAAACATACGTGTGCATGTGTTTTTATAGCAACATGATTTATAATCCTTTGGGTATATACCCAGTAATGGGATGGCTGGGTCAAATGGTATTTCTAGTTCTAGATCCGTGAGGAATCGCCACACTGTCTTCCACAATGGTTGAACTAGTTTACAGTCCCACCAACAGTGTAAAAGTGTTCCTATTTCTCCATATCCTCTCCAGCACCTTTTGTTTCCTGACTTTTTAATGATCGCCGTTCTAACTGGTGTGAGATGGTTTCTTATTGTGGTTTTGATTTGCATTTCTCTGATGGCCAGTGATGATGAGCATTTTTTCATGTGTCTTTTGGCTGCATAAATGTCTTCTTTTGAGAAGTGTCTGCTCATATCCTTTGCCCACTTTTTGATGGGGTTTGTTTTTTTCTTGTAAATTTGTTTCAGTTCTTTGTAGATTCTGGATATTAGCCCTTTGTCAGATGGGTAGATTGCAAAAATTTTTTCTCATTCTGTAGGATGCCTGTTCACTCTGATGGTAGTTTCTTTTGCTGTGCAGAAGCTCTTTAGTTTAATTAGATCCTGTCTGTCAATTTTGGCTTTTGTTGCCATTGCTTTTGGTGTTTTAGACATGAAGTCCTTGCCCATGCCTATATCCTGAATGGTATTGCCTAGGTTTTCTTCTAGGGTTTTTATGGTTTTAGATCTAACATTTAAGTCTTTAATCCATCTGGAATTAATTTTTGTATAAGGTGTAAGGAAGGGATCCAGTTTCAGCTTTCTACATATGGCTAGGCAGTTTTCCCAGCACCATTTATTAAATAGGGAATCCTTTCCCCATTTCTTGTTTTTGTCAGGTTTGTCAAAAATCAGGTGGTTGTAGATGTGTGGTATTATTTCTGAGGGCTCTGTTCTGTTCCGTTGGTCTATATCTCTGTTTTGGTACCACTACCATGCTGTTTTGTATAGTTTGAAGTCAGGTAGCGTGATGCCTCCAGCTTTGTTCCTTTGGCTTATGAGTGACTTGGCAATGCGGGCTCTTTTTTGGTTCCATATGAACTTTAAAGTAGTTTTTTCCAATTCTGTGAAGAAAGTCATTGGTAGCTTGATGGGGATGGCATTGAATCTATGGCCATTTTCGTGATATTGATTCTTCCTACCCATGAGCATGGAATGTTCTTCCATTCGTTTGTATCCTCTTTTATTTCATTGAGCAGTGGTTTGTAGTTCTCCTTGAAGAGGTCCTTTATGTCCCTTGTAAGTTGGATTCCTAGGTATTTTATTCTCTTTGAAGCAATTGTGAATGGGAGTTCACTCATGATTTGGCTCTCTGTTTGTCTGTTATTGGTGTATAAGAATGCTTGCGATTTTTGCACATTGATTTTGTATCCTGAGACTTTGCTGAAGTTCCCTATCAGCTTAAGGAGATTTTGGGCTGAGACAATGGGGTTTTCTAGATATACAGTCATGTCATCTGCAAACAGGTACAATTTGACTTCCTCTTTTCCTAATTGAATACCGTTTATTTCCTTCTCCTGCCTAATTGCCCTGGCCAGAACTTCCAACACTATGTTGAACAGGAGTGGTGAGAGAGGGCATCCCTGTCTTGTGCCAGTTTTCAAAGGGAATGCTTCCAGGTTTTGCCCATTCAGTATGATATTGGCTGTGGGTTTGTCATAAATAGCTCTTATTATTTTGAGATACGTCCCATCAATACCTAATTTATTGAGAGTTTTTTAGCATGAAGCGTTTGAATTTTGTCACAGGCCTTTTCTGCATCTATTGAGATTATCATGTGGTTTTAGTCTTTGGTTCTGTCTATATGCTGGATTACGTTTATTGATTTGCATATGTTGAACCAGCCTTGCATCCCAGGGATGAAGCCCACTTGATCATGGTGGATAAGCTTTTGATGTGCTGCTGGATTTGGTTTGCCAGTATTTTATTGAGGATTTTTGCATCGATGTTCATCAGGGCTATTGGTCTAAAATTCTCTTTTTTTGTGTGTCTCTGCCAGGCTTTGGTATCAGGATGATGCTGGCCTCATAAAATGAGTTAGGGAGGATTCCCTCTTTTTCTATTGATTGGAATAGTTTCAGAAGGAATGGTACCAGCTCCTCCTTGTACCTCTGGTGAATTTGGCTGTGAATCCATCTGGTCCTGGACTTTTTTTGGTTGGTAGGCTATTAATTATTGCCTCAATTTCAGAGCCTGTTATTGGTCTATTCACAGATTCAACTTCTTCCTGGTTTAGTCTTGGGAGGGTGTATGTGTCCAGGAATTTATCCATTTCTTCTAGATTTTCTAGTTTATTTGCATAGAGGTGTTTATAGTATTCTCTGATGGTAGTTTGTATTTCTGTGGGATCAGTGGTGATACCCCTTTATCATTTTTTATTGCATCTATTTGATTCTTCTCTCTTTTCCTCATTAGTCTTGCTAGCGGTCTATCAGTTTTATTAATCTTTTCAAAAAACTAGCTCCTGGATTCATTAATTTTTTGAAGGTTTTTTTGTGTCTCTATCTCCTTCAGTTCTGCTCTGATCTTAGTTATTTCTTGCCTTCTGCTAGCTTTTGAATGTGTTTGCTCTTGCTTCTCTAGTTCTTTTAATTGTGATGTTAGGGTGTCAATTTTAGATCTTTCCTGCTTTCTCTTATGGGCATTTAGTGCTATAAATTTCCCTCTACACACTGCTTTAAATGTGTCCCAGAGATTCTGGTATGTTGTGTCTTTGTTCTCATTGGTTTCAAAGAACATCTTTATTTCTGCCTTCATTTCCTTATGCACCCAGTAGTCATTCAGGAGCAGGTTGTTCAGTTTCCATGTGGTTGAGCAGTTTGGGTGAGTTTCCTAATCCTGAGTTCTAGTTTGATTGCACTGTGGTCTGAGAGACAGTTTGTTATAATTTCTGTTCTTTTACATTTTCTGAGGAGTGCTTTACTTCCAACTATGTGGTCAGTTTTGGAATAAGTGTGATGTGGTGCTGAGAAGAATGTATATTCTGTTGATTTGGGGTGGAGAGTTCTGTAGATGTCTATTAGGTCTGCTTGGTGCAGAGCTGAGTTCAGTTCCTGGATATCCTTGTTAACTTTGTCTTGTTGATCTGTCTAATGTTGACAGTGGGGTGTTAAAGTCTCCCATTATTATTATGTGGGAGTCTAAGTCTC
The DNA here is from genome assembly GCF_028885625.2 of Pongo pygmaeus. NCBI lineage: Eukaryota > Metazoa > Chordata > Mammalia > Primates > Hominidae > Pongo > Pongo pygmaeus. The sequence continues at coordinate 53,627,660 of NC_072388.2, read as the reverse complement.
TTTGTAGGTCTCTAAGGACTTGCTTTATGAATCTGGGTGCTCCTGTATTGGGTGCATAGATATTTAGGATTGTTAGCTCTTCTTGTTGAATTGAATTGATCCGTTTACCATTATGTAATGGCCTTCTTTGTCTCTTTTGATCTTTGTTGGTTTGAAGTCTGTTTTATCAGAGACTAGGATTGCAACCCCTGCCTTTTGTTGTTTTCCATTTGCTTGGTAGATCTTCCTCCATCCCTTTATTTTGAGCCTATGTGTGTCTCTGCACATGAGATAGGTCTCCTGAATACAGCACACTGATGGATCATGACTCTTTATCCAATTTGCCAGTCTGTGTCTTTTAATTGGAGCATTTAGCCCATTTACATTTAAGGTTAATATTGTTATGTGTGAATTTGATCTTGTCATTATGATGTTAGCTGGTTACTTTGCTCGTTAGTTGATGCAGTTTCTTCCTAGTCTCGATGGTCTTTCCAATTTGGCATGTTTTTTCAGTGGCTGGTACCAGTTGTTCCTTTCCATGTTTAGTGCTTCCTTCAGGAGCTCTTTTAGGGCAGGCCTGGTGGTGACAAAATCTCTCAGCATTTGCTTGTCTGTAAAGGATTTTACTTCTCCTTCACTTATGAAGCTTAGTTTGGCTGGATATGAAATTCTGGGTTGAAAATTCTTTTCTTTAAGAATGTTGAATATCGGCCCCCACTCTCTTCTGGCTCGTAGAGTTTCTGCCGAGAGATCAGCTGTTAATCTGATGGGCTTCCCTTTGTGGGTAACCCAAACTTTCTCTCTGAACATTTTTTCCTTCATTTCAACTTTGGTGAATCTGACAATTATGTGTCTTGGAGTTGCTCTTCTCGAGGAGTATCTTTGTGGCATTCTCTGTATTTCCTGAATTTGAATGTTGGCCTGCCTTGCTAGGTTGGGGAAGTTCTCCTGGGTAGTATCCTGCAGAGTGTTTTCCAACTTGGTTCCATTCTCCCCAGGTACACCAAACAAACGTAGATTTGGTCTTTTCACATAGTCCCATATTTCTTGGAGGCTTTGTTCGTTTCTTTTTACTCTTTTTTCTCTAAACTTGTCTTCTCGCTTCATTTCATTCATTTGATCTTTGATCACTGATACCCTTTCTTCCAGTTTATCGAATTGGCTACTGAGGCTTGTGCATTCGTCACGTAGTTCTTGTGCCATGGTTTTCAGCTCCATCAGGTCATTTGAGGACTTCTCTACACTGGTTATTCTAGTTAGCCATTCGTCTAATCTTTTCTCAAGGTTTTTAGCTTCTTTTCGATGCGTTCGAACTTCTTCCTTTAGCTCGGAGAGGTTTGATCGTCTGAAGCCTTCTTCTCTCAACTCGTGAAAGTCATTCTCTGTCCAGCTTTGTTCCGTTGCTGGTGAGGAGCTGCGTTCCTTTGGAGGGGGAGAGGCGCTCTGATTTTTAGAGTTTTCAGCTTTTCTGCTCTGTTTTTTCCCCAATCCTTATGGTTTCATCTATCTTTGGTCTTTGATGATTGGGACATACAGATGGGGTTTTGGTGTGGATGTCCTTTTTGTTTGTTAGTTTTCCTTTTAACAGTCGGGACCCTCAGGTGCAGGTCTGTTGGAGTTTACTGGAGGTCCACACCAGACCCTCTTTGCCTGGGTATCAGCAGTGGAGGCTGCAGAACAGCAAATATTGCTGAACAGCAAATGTTGCTGCCTGATCATTCCTCTGGAAGCCTCGTCTCAGAGGGGTGCCCGGCCGTGTGAGGTGTCAGTCTGCCCCTACTGGGGGGTGCCTCCCAGTTAGGCTACTTGGGGCTCAGGGACCCACCTGAGGAGGCAGTCTGTCCGTTCTCAGATCTCAAACTCCGTGCTGGGAGAACCACTACTCTCTTCAAAGCTGTCAGACAGGGACATTTAAGTCTGTAGAGGTTTCTGCTGCCTTTGTTTGGCTATGCCCTGCCCCCAGAGGTGGAGTCTACAGAGGCAGGTAGGCCTCCTTGAGCTGCGGTGGGCTCCACCCAGTTTGAGCTTCCTGGCCGAGGCTGCTGCCTTGCAGTTCAATCTCAGACTGCTGTGCTAGCAATGAGTGAGGCTCCACGGGCATGGGACCCTCTGAGCCAGGAGTGGGATATAATCTCCTGGTGTGCCGTTTGCTAAGACCGTTGGAAAAGCACAGTATTAGGGTGGGAGTGACCCGATTTTCCAGGTGCCATCTGTCACAGCTTTGCTTGGCTAGGAAAGGTAATTTTCTGACCCCTTGCGCTTCGCGGGTGAAGTGATGCCTCGCCCTGCTTCGGCTCACACTCGGTGTGCCACACCCACTGTCCTGCACCCACTGTCCGATAAGCCCTAGTGAGATGAACCCGGTACCTCAGTTGGAAGTGCAGAAATCACCCGTCTTCTGCATTGCTCATGCTGGGAGCTGTAGACTGAAGCTCTTCCTATTCGACCATCTTGGAACCACTTAATTTTGTATCTTTAGTAGAGACGAGGTTTCTCCATGTTGGTCAGGCTGGTCTCGAACTCCTGACCTCAGGTGATCTGCCCACCTTGGCCTCCCAAAGTGCTGGGATTACAGGTGTGAGCCACCACTCCTGGCCTTATTTTTAACATATCCGTTAAATTTGAAAAGTCACAATTTTGGCCTGGCACTGTGGCTCACGCCTGTAATCCCAGCACTTTGGGAGGCTGAGGTGGGTGGATCACTTGAGGTCAAGAGTTCGAGACCAGCCTGGCCAACATGGTGAAACCCCATCTCTATTAAAAATACAAACTTTGCCAGGTATGGTGGCTCGTGTCTGTAATCCCAGCTACTCGGGAGGCTGAGGCAGGAGAATCGCTTGAACACAGGAGACGGAGGCTGCAGTGAGCCAAGATTGTGCCACTGCACTCCAGCCTGGGCAACAGAGTGAGACTCCATCTCAGAAAAAACAAAAAGAAAAGAATAGTCACAATTTCATTTTTACTATAATATATCTCATTTTTCTCATAATAAAGTATATCTTATTTTCTTAATAACTTTATGTTAACCAGTTTGAGGGAGTGGCTGTGGTTTTCACATTTCCTGTTTTGTTCTGAATTTAATTTAGGTCTTAAACAGTGAAAATTTTATTTAAGAAAATTGATAGGCCAGGCATAATGGCTCATGGGTTTTTTTCAGCTTAACACTTTTTTTTTTCTTTTTGCTCTTGTTGCCCAGACTGCAATGCAATGGCACAATCTCAGCTCACTGCAACCTCTGCCTCTGGGTTCAAGTGATTCTCCTGCCTCAGTCTCCTGAGTAGCTGGGATTACAGGCATGTGCCACCATGCCCGACTAATTTTGTATTTTTAGTAGAGACGAGGTTTCTCCATGTTGGTTAGGCTGGTCTTGAACTCCTGACCTCAGGTGATCCACCCGCCCTGGCATCCCAAAGCGCAGGGATTACAGGTGTGAGCCACCATGCCCGGCCCACCTAACACTTTTTTTGAGACAGTCTTGCTCTGTCACCAAGGCTGGATTGCATTGGTGCAATCTCAGCTCACTGCAACCTCCACCTCCTGGGTTCAAGCGATTCTCATGCCTCAGCCTCCTGAGTAGCTGGGATTATAGGTGTGTGCCACCATGCCCACTAATTTTGTTATTTTTTGGTAGAGATGGAGTTTTCCCACGTTGGCCAGGCTGGTCTCAAACTCTTGGCCTCAAGCGATTTGCCCACCTCAGCTTCCCAAAGTGCTGGGATTACAGGTGTGAGCCACCACACCTGGCCAAGCCTAACACTTTAGAAGGCCAACGTGGTCACATAGCTTCAGCCCAGGAGATTGGAACCAGCCTGGGCAATGTAGGGAGACCCCATCTCTACCAAAAGTTTTAAAATCAGCCAGGTGTGTGTGGTGGCACGTGCCTGTAGTCCCAACTGCTTGGGAGTCTGAGGCAGGAGGATTGCTTGAGCCCAGGAATTTGAGGTGGCAGTGAGCTGATTATACCACTGCACTTCACCCTGGGTGACAAAGCAAGACCCTGTCTCTTAAAACAACAACAAAGAAGATTGATAGTTTAATTTTTCATACTATCAGTTGGTTATACAAAAAACTTACTTTTGAAATTTTAAGGAATTACCACTATTGAAACTAATATTTTGTCACAGATGTTGATATACTAAATCAGAAATGTCCAGTTTTAGCCACGTGGCTGTGCACTCTTGTAGTCCCAGCCACTCAGAAGGTTGAGGCAGAAGGGTTGCTTAAGCCCAGAAGTTTGAGGCCAACCTGGGCAACATAGTGAGACTCACGTCTCTTTAAAAAACAAAGAAAGAAAGAAATGTTCAATTTTGGTTTTCTTTTTAAAAATAGCTGTTTAGAAGCAGAAGATTGCAGGCCATTAGGTAGACTTGTGACATTGCCCCAAGTTTCATTAAAATGGGTCTTCATTAATTTTTGGAAATTCAAGAACCTTTGTTATACCTTGATTTTTACTTGTTTTGATTTGTTCTGTTATTTTTCTGGAAATCGGTTTACGTTAAGATTACTTAAAATTTGCATATTTTCAGAAATTGGGCAAGTGGTTATGGTCATACTAGTAATTTTTTAATAAAAATTTTTTTAACCTTAAAAAGTTTAGACTTGTTATTTAGGATTCATTTAGGTTCAGCCTAGTGAGGGGCGTATAGCTGCTGGGTTAAACATAAGAGACTCTGGGCCAGGCACAGTGTCTCACGCCTGTAATCCCAGCACTTTGGGAGGCTGAGGCGAGTGGATCATGAGGTCAGGAGTTCGAGACCCACCTGGCCAATATAGTGAAACCCTGTCTTTACTAAAAATACAAAAATTAGCTGGGTGTGGTGGCACGTACCTGTAGTCCCAGCTGTTTGGGAGGCTGAGGCAGGAGAATCACTTGAACCTGGAAGGTGGAGGTTGCAGTGAGCCGATATGGAGCCACTGTACTCCAGCATAGGGGAAAGAGTGAGACTCCATCTCTACAAAAAAACATAGACTTTGGAGTCAAATTGCCCGGTTGTTGAATCCCAGGTCTGAGTTTTACTGTTTGTGTAACCTGGGATAGGTTATTTCACGTCTCTGAGCCTCCCTTTTCTCACTTATGGAATGGAGATAATAATTGTATCCATCTCATAGTGTTATTGTCATTTAAATGAGGTACTATATATAAAGCTTTTAGAGTAGTGCCTAGTAGATAGTAAGTGATCAGTAAATGTTAAATATTTGCATTAAACCTTCACTTGTGTGACTTAAAGACAATTTGTGTCATGAGTGGAATCTAATGAAATGTACAAATGTGCTGAGTCCGTGCTTCACCTAATGCTGATGCAGGTCAGCTCTGAGAGCAAGGGTGAGGCGATGGGAAAGGGGCTTGAGAAAAGTCGGGAGGAATTCAAATAGCTGGTTTGGGGAAATAGAAAAAGAGCCTACCAAGGACATGTGGTAGGCCACAAGGGCTAAGTGAGGTTGGAGACCTTGAGCCTGTCAACATTCATTAAAAAGTTGAAAGTACAGAGTTCATGGTTGCTGCACTTGCAAAATACAAACGTGAGTGATCGTTTTGAATTGACCTTACAAAGGATTTTCCAGTTCATTGATCCTGCAGTCTCCAGGCAGTTTAAAGTAATATGAGGCCAGGCGCGGTGGCTTATGCCTGTAATCCCAGCAGTTTGGGAAGCTGAGGCGGGCAGATCACGTGAGGTCAGGAGTTTGAGACCAGCCTGACCAACATGGTGAAACCCCATACAAAAAATTAGCCGGGCGTGGTGGCGCATGCCTGTAATCCCAGCTACTTGGGAGGCTGAGGCAGGAGAATCGCTTGAACCCAGGAGGCGGAGGTTGCAGTGAGCTGAGGTCGCTCACCATTGCACTCCAGCCTGGGTGACAGAGTGAGACTCTGTCTCAAAAAAAAAAGTAATATGAATTAACAAGTGTAACTGTGTCTTCCTTACTTTATATAATAGATGTCAAAGACTTATGATTGATTACTAACTTAAAATCATGAAGCACTTTAAACTCTGTCTTAAGTATAAAATGTTTTCACATAATTGTGATTTTAGGCCAAAGACTGGGTTCCAGATGTGGTTAGAAGAAAATAGAAGTAGTATTTTGTCTGACAATCCTGACTTTTCAGATGAAGCAGACATAATAAAAGAAGGAATGATTCGATTTAGAGTATTGTCAACTGAAGAAAGAAAGGTAAGGATAATTGTGCCGAGATTGAGATCTTAATGAATTCCCAGATTTAAAAAATTCTTATAGAAATGCCTTTTGGCTGGGTATGGTGTGTTATGCCTGTAATCCTAGCACATTGGGAGGTCAAGGCGAATCACTTGAGCTCAGGAGTTTGTGACCAGCCTGGGCAACATAGTGAGACCTCGTCTCTAATAATAATAATAATAACAACAATGATAATAACGATCATGACAACTAAAAAAAAAGGAAAAGCCTTTTTCTGTTTTTGGAAATTGAATACATCCACCAAAGTTTTGAAAGAGGAAAGTAAGTGAGGATATATGCTAATATGGATATGTAGTAATTATTATGTAATGGTGATGGGTTTTTTGTTTTGTTTTTGTTTGAGGCAGGTCTTGTTCTTTCACCCAGGCAGGAGTGTCGTGGTGTGATCATGGCTCACTGCCACCACGACCTGGCACAAGCAATTGTCCTCTTTTTTTTTTTTTGTAGGGACAACCTCTCACTGTGTTGCCCAGGCAGGATGGTTAATTTTTTGACAGTTTACTGTTTTAATCTCTATAAATTCCTGTATGTTTTAAGTTAGGAGAATACCCCAAGAAAAGATGCATTTGTTAAAAATCAAAAGTGTCAAGCTGAGTTTGTTGGCTCAAGCCTGTAATCCTAGCACTTTGGGAGGCCAAGGCAGGAGAATCTCTTGAGCCCAGGAGTTTGAGACCAGCCTAGGCAACATAGTGATACACCATCTCTACAAAAGATTTAAAAATTAGCCTGGCATGGTGACACACACCTGTAGTCCCAGTTACTCAGGAGGCTGAGGTGGAAAGATCACTTACTTGAGCCCAGGAGGTCAAGGCTGCAGTGAGCCGTGATTGTGCCACTGCACTCCACCATGGGTGACAGAGTGAGACCGGGTCTCTAGGGGGAAAAGAAATTAATAAGTAAAAATGAATTCACATTTTTTGAATACTACTTTAGGGTTCTTGCAAGCAGAATTTTTAAAAATTGTATCTACTTACACATTGAATACTACATGAGACTATTCCTTTTGGGAAAAAGACTGGTGTTCTGTTCCAGCCTTTCACATGGAAATTAGGACAGGTGGCTGGCTTGCTTCCGATGAACTTCTGCCATTTGAAGGAAGGAAGACACAATCTCTCTGTTAGAAGCGGAAGGAATGCGTGTGGTGTACCAGTTAAATCCTCAGGTTTCACTTCCCCAGGAATGGCAGGGCGCAGAACAGGCACCTAGTAACATAGATACTTGCTTTGGTAAATTGGGTTTTATGAAAAAGGTGTTGCGCAATGAGGAAGCCAGAAACTGGTTTAAACACCTTTAGCATCATTTAGAACCTCATTTACAATTTTATGTTTCTCATTTGTTGTTCAATAAAATGGCATCTGTATAAATAAGACTTTACACTGCAAAAGAGGAAGAGACTTGGCAAAGGCTATGATTGTGTTTTTGAATACTTAAAAATGTAATCAATATTTTTGAGGTAAACCCTAAACATTTACTTAAATCCAGTTTGTTAATGTGAGAAATTCTACAGCTTGAAGAGCCCTTGACATGGCCAGGGAAATAAAGTAGGAGTGGGGAACTATTATAGATTAAAAGAGATTTAAGAGACAGATGAAATGAATGGACCTTGTCTGGCTCTTGCTGAGTGAATAAAAACCAAACCCCAAAGAATATATACTCATTTATATAACATTCCTGAAATGACAACATGATCAGGATGGAGAATAGAGTAGTGGTTGCCAGGGGTTGGAGTCAGAGTTGGGGCGTGGGGAAGAGGTTCTGTATTTTGACTGTGGTGGTAAACAAACAAACCCACAATAAAAGTAAATACATACATACACTCAAATGAGTAGAAGTAAAATGGGATTGTTTCAATGTCATTTCCCCATAGTTGTGATTGTTGGGCTATAGTTTTACAAAATGTTACCACTGGGGAAAACTGGGTCAAGGCTACACAGGATCTTTCTGTATTATTTCATACAACTGCATGTGAAACTGCAATTATTAAAGTTTCATTTTTATTTTTTATTTATTTATTTATTTTTTGAGACGGAGTCTTGCTCTCGCCCAGGCTGGAGTGCAGTGGCGTGATCTCGGCTCACTGCAAGCTCCACCTCCCAGGTTCACTCCAGTCTCCTGCCTCAGCCTCCCAAGTAGCTGGGACTACAGGCACCCGCTACCATGCCCGGCTAATTTTTTTGTATTTTTAGTAGAGATGGGGTTTCACTGTGTTAGCCAGGATGGTCTCGATCTCCTGACCCCGTGATCCGCCCACCTAGGCCTCCCAAAGTGCTGGGATTACAGGCATGAGCCACCGCGCCTGGCCAAAAGTTTCATTTTTAAATAGTACTGCAATTATAGTATTTTGCAACTAATATGATTAATACAAGCAAAGCTTAGATTGAGATATAAAAGTAGTGTAAATGTTTAATGTGTTCTGCATTTAAGTAATAAAAGATTTGTTAACAATGAGAACACTTAATTCAAGTGCTAATTTTTCTGCTTTATATATGAAAATATTACCTGGAAAAGTAAATAAATCATTTACTTCTTATTTGTTATTTCCTAAAAATCTTTTCTTTTCACCCCTGCTATTTTACAAAGGCGTGGGCTAACAAAGCCAAAGGAGAAACGGCAAGTGAAGGAGCTGAAGCAAAGAAGCGAAAATGTGTGGTTGATGAAAGTGATGAAACAGAAAACCAGGAAGAAAAAGCAAAAGAGAATCTGAATTTGCCTAAAAAGCAGAAACCTTTAGATTTTTCTACAAATCAGAAACTATCAGCTTTTGCATTTAAGCAAGAGTAAAGGAAGAAAGTGACTCTAGGAAAGTAATGGATTTTTTTTTACTCATCTTTGAATATAGACTTGAGTCTTTGGGAAACTCATTATATATTTTTTAAAGAGTTTGAAGCAACTGTTTGTCTTTATAAGATAATGTAGTAATTATATTGGTATAGGTCACAGGACATATGTAAAAACTATCATCTTTGCAGATTACTCTGCCTCCAAATGCAGGGCCTTTCAGAGATGCATTGTGATTTTAATTACTGAGTTGAAGCCCCAACCAATTTGAATTTGTTTCTTAACCTTGAAAAATCATTAAAGCCAAGGTATTAAAACCTTTGTGCATTAATACCTTCTAGGGGTTTGGTTCATTTGGTTTTTGTCATGTACAATGAAGGACAATAGTCCTCTTCCCAGGTGTGTTAGCATAGACTTCTCTATATGTTTCTACTAGACCTAGGGGACGACGTCTTTTAATAATACTGGCCCTAAACATGTAAATAATCTTGTAGGTGAGACTTTTTCTTTTGTGTTTCAGAAATTTCTTCCTATGTGGCTTTCAGTTGTCTGTTTGTATAGCCTGTATTTTTTTGAAGTAAATGAAACTTTCTCATTTGTATATTTGGCTTGATATGGTCTTAATATTATCTTTCCACGAAATGGATATATTTCTAGAAAATACATCTTATATTTACTACCATAATTTCTACTACCACCCCCATCTTGCTCTGCATTATACACAGTAGAGAAGAACTGAAGACACTGCTGTAACAGTATTGCAGTCCAAGGCATCATGTGCTCCTGGTGGGATACTCTGGTTATCAACATCAACAGTACTTTCCTGAGCAAGACTTTGAAGGCCTGATAAGAGAGCAAAGTTACGGAAAGTATTTAACTCTTATTTTATATTGAACAAACAAGGTTTAATCATGTCATACATTTTTGGTTTTCTAAGCAGAGACTAATACAAATGCAGCCACATAAAGGCAGTGTACTGGGGGTGGGAGGGAAGGAAACAATCACATAAAATCAGCTGACTCAAAATTGAGGATAGTTAATAGGTTGAAAGGGAAAAAGTATGTTGAAAATTTAGACATAAATGAACCAAGAATATTCCTTATCTCGTGATGATTAAAGTTAGGAAGACATACATTTTTGATTTTTTAATTAGTAGCTGCTGTCAGAGACATTATAGCACAGTGGTTATGAGCACAGATTCCAAAGCCAGATTACCTAGGTTCGAAGACCCACTTCTCTACCTACTACTAATAGTTGGGTCATGTTGGGCTGGTGACCCAAATTCTAGCCTTCGTTCACTCATCTGTAAAATTGATATAATGACAGTACCTACTTTATAGGTTGTTATGAGAATTAAATGAAATGAAAGCCCTTAGTTTCTGACACATAGTAATCTTTTATATAAATGTTAGTTACTATTCTGATAATGATGATGCTGTTGGTTATTTCATCTTGCTTTGTCATTAGGTTTGATTCTGAATACTATACAAACTAATTTTGATTTCAGGATCTTAAGTAAAGTTTTATTTATAGTACATTGGAAAGCATGTTTGTAGACATGTATTCTGTGTTTGGTTCCTCAACTTGCTTTGTATATATTTTATAATACTAGGTTGGTACAAAAGTAAATGCAGTTTCGCCATTTCGGTGGCAAAAACCGCGGTTACTTTTGTGCCAACCTAATGCTTAAGGATATAATCTGTGTATATCGTATTTCAGATTCATAGCAACCTGATAATACCAAGGATTTACAAAAGGGTTTTTAATTCCCTACTTTTATTTGGCTGAAGGAAGGTTTTTGTATTGACTTGGTTTAACTTACAAATCAGAACTTTGAAACCAAGAAATATTATCCTTATTTTTCTGCTATATAATAGTAAACCTGTTTTTTTCCAGGGTTCTTTTTTTTTTTTTTCCAGAGAATTGGGACTGAATAGTATGAAAGTGAAGATGGAAATAAATTAATATATTAATCATCATCATATCAATAATATTGCCTACTTGAGCTTATTGTATACTATAGAAAATTGACATATACTTAATTTTATTCTCCAAAAGCAAAAACTCCTCAGAGGAGGTTACTTTACAGATTTATTTCGGAGAGCAAGTGAATAGGCACTGGAGTTATGTGCAACTCTGGGGACTGTGCTATGATCTATAGCCTCTCATATCTGTGCAGCAACCTGGGGTGAGTCACTGTCACTAACATGGAACAGATGCCAGGTAGTCCCTTTGGACAAAAGGATGAGGCCCATCCATGTAGAAAGCATCTTAATCAGTGACTGTCTTACGGGCCTTCTTTGTTTCCCATCTGTTTTATTATCAGAATATATAATTTTCCCCCAAGTTTTCATCTTGAATCTCTCAAACCTACAGAAAATTTGAAATTTGACAGTAAGCAACTGTATATCCTTCCTCTAGTTTTTCTTATTGTTGACATTTTATCATGTATGCTTTATAGACAGGATTTTTCCTGAACCATTTGGAATATGCATATACTTCATCCCTCAGTACCCAGCATGTACCCTAAGAATAAAGATTTTCTTCTGCATAATTACAATGCCATAATTACTCCAAAGAAATTTAACAGATGATATTATTACGTAGCCTGTATTTTATAATAAAATTTCCCTCAAAGTGCCGTTAGCCATTTTTACCCCCAGTTTAGGATCCAATCGAGAATCATGCATTGTATTTAAATATTAGAGGTAAATACTTTTTTTTTTTTTTTTTTAAAGACAGGGTCTCTCTCTGTCACCCAGGCTGAAGTGCAGTAACACAATCACAACTCATTGTAGCCTTGACCTCCCTGGGCTCAGGTGATCCTCCTGATCACTTGGGGCTGAAGCCCCAAGTAGCTGGGAGTATAGGCAAATGCCACTACACCTGGCTAGTTTTTGTATTTTTTTACATAGATGGGTTTCACCATGTTGCCCAGGCTGGTCTCAAACTCCTGTGTGTGTTTGTTTGAGACAGTCTGTTGCCCAGGCTGGAGTGCAATGGCATGATCTTGGTTCACTGCAGCCTCTGCCTTTTGGGTTCAAGTGATTCTCTGGCCTCAGCCTCCTGAGTAGCTTGGATTACAGATGTGCCCCACCATGCCCAGCTAATTTTTGTGTTTTTAGTAGAGAGACAAGGTTTCGCTGTGGTGGGCAGGCTGGTCTCAAACTTCTCACCCCAAATGATCTGCCTGCCTCGGCCTTCCAAAGTGCTTGGATTACAGGTGTGAGCCACCGCTCCCGGTCCCAAGCTTAGAATTTGAAGGATGGCCTGTGCCAGAATGGGTAGAAGGTGGTATTCTGGGATTGACACTAATTTCTACCCACTTTGGGACTGTATTATAAAGGACAAAAACTGATGGAATAGGAAATAAACATAATGGAATAAAAAAAAGCCAAAAGTTGGTCTTTTGATAGATTAATGAATTAGAAAAATTATGTCTGCTTCATCTGAAAAGTCAGGATTGTCAGACAAAATATTACTTCTATTTTCTTCTAGCCACATCTGGAACTCAGCCTTTGGCCTAAAATCACAATTATGTAAAAACATTTTATACTTAAGACAGAGTTTAAGGTGCCTTATGATTTTAAGTTAGTAATCAATCATAAGTCTTTGATATCTATTATATAAAGTAAGGAAGACACAGTTAAACTTGTTAATATTCATATTACATTGATCAAGATGAGAGAAAAGCACAAAAAATGATCTTAGGAATGAAAAGAGATTTATTAACTACAAATGATACAGATATAAAAAAGAAGCTTGTGGTCAGTTTTGTGTGTCAAATTGGGTAAGCTAGAGTCACCAATATTCAATCAAATACTGACTTATATGTTGTGAAGGTATTTTATGGATATTAAAGTTCATGATCAGTTGAATTTGAGGAAGAGAGACTATCCTAGATCATCTGTATGGGCCTGATTTAATCAGTTCAAAGGCCGTAAGAGCAAAACTGAGGCTCCCCTGAGGAAAAAGAAGAAATTATACCTGTGGGTAGCAACTTCATCTCATGCCCAAGGCTTCTAGCCTGCCAATCCTGAATGTCTGGCATGTGGATTTAGGGTTTGCGTGCCAGCCCCCATAATTATGTGAGCCAATTCATTGCAAGAAATCTTATATATATTTCCTACCGGTTCTATTTTTTTGGTTGAACACTGATTCAAGGTATTACAATTTTATGACAACAAATTGGAAAACTTTGATGAAATGAACAGGCACCTACAAAAGCAGAGCTTATTAAAATTGACTTGAGACATTTATGATAACAAAGAATAAAACATTTAGGAATACATTTAACAAAATAAGTGCAAAACTTACACTTTGAAAACTATAAAACATCGTTGAAAGACTTAAAGGAAGAACTAAATAAATTGAAAGCCATCTCACAGTTATGGACCAGAAGAGAATACTGTTAACATGATAATACTCCCTAAACTTATCTACAGATTCAATGCAATCCCTATCAAAACCACAGCTGGCTTCTTTGCAGAAATTGACAAGCTGGTCCTAAAATTGATATGGAAATTCAAGGGACCCAGAATAGCCAAAACACTCTTGAAAAAGAAGAGTAAGTTGGAGGATTCACACTTTCCACTTTCAAAACTTACTATACAGTGTGGTACTGTCTTTATATGGCATAAGAATAGACATAAATATTAATGGAATAGAATGGAGAATCCAGAAATAGACCCTCTCATTTACAATTAATTGATTTTTAACAAGAGTGCCAGGAAAATTTAATGGAAAAAGGATAGTCTTTTCCACAAATGGTGCTGGACATCTAGACACATCCCAAAGAAGTTGGAGCCCTACCTCATACCATATAGTGAATCAAGACCTAAATGTAAGAGCTAAAACTATAAGATCCTTAGAAGAAAACAGATGTAAATCTTTGTGACTTTAAATATGACACCAGAGGTACAATCAACAAGAGAAAAGATGAAGTCGACATCAAAATTAAAAATTTCCATGTTTCAGGGAACATCATCAAGAAAGTGATAGCCAAGTACAGTGGCTCACACCTATAATCCCAGCACTTTGAGAACTCTGAGGTAGAGATTGCTTGAGCCCAGAAATTCAAGAGCAGCCTGGGCAAGATGGTGAGACTTCGTCTCTACAAAAAAATTGCAAAAATTATCTGGGCATGGTGGTGCATGCCTGTAGTCCCAGCTACTCAGGAAACTGAGGCAGGAGGATGCCTAAAGCCCAGGAATTCGAGGCAGCAGTAAGCTATGATTGCACCATTGCATTCCAGTGGCCAATAAGCGCATGAAAAGATGCTCAATATGTTTAGTCATCAGGAAAATGCAAATCAAAAACCACAAAGAAAATGGGCACACAAGTACATGCCTGTAGTCCCAGCTACTCAGGCCACTGAGGTGGGAAGATTACTGGAAGTGCGGAGTTCAAGGCCTCAGTGTACTATGATACTGTTAATAGTACTGTTAATAGTTGTGTTCTAGCCTGGGCAACATGGTGAGACTGTCTCCAAGGAAAAAAAAACAGATAACACTTCACACCTGCTACCACTAGGATGGCTATAAGGCCATAATCAGAAAGATGAACAATAACAAATGTTAGTGAGGATATAGAGAAATAGGAACCCTTATAAGTTGCTGGTAGGAATGTAAAATGATGCCATTACCAGTTCCTCAAAAGGTTAACCAGCAATTCCATAGCTAGCTATAAGCCCAAAATCAATGAAACTGTGTATCCACATGAAAACATACATGAATATTCATACACCATTTTCCCTGATAGCTGAAAAGTAGAAACAACCCAAATGTCCATCAACTGATGAATGGATAAATGTTATTTGATAAGAAAAAGAAGTGAAGTACTGATACATGTTATAACATGAATAAACCATAAAAACACTATGATAAGTGAAAGAAGCCTCACAAAGAACCACATATTTTATCTTATTTTTCTAAAAAGAAAAATGAACTTATTAAGAGGGATATTTTATTAACAGGGGTGGAGGAAAAAAGAAACACAAAATACTAGTAAGCAAGTAATTGGGGCAATTTATAGAGTGGTATTCCTAATGGAATATAAACTTCTGGTCCAGAGAAATGATTTTTCAATAACTTAGGGGAGCACTGAAACTTGTCAGAAACCTGGAATTCCCTTCATAGCATTGGGGTTAGGACTGCTAGTGATTTTCCAACATAGGGTGTTCATGTTCAAAGCTTGAGTAAATACTGAGTGCCAGATCAGGACATGAAAACAACCTGGTAAGCTATTTAAGAGTTAGGAAGCTGGGCGAGGCGGCTCATGCCTGTAATCCTAGCCCTTTGGGAGGCTGAGATGGGCAGATTGCCCGAGCTTAGGAGTTCGAGACCACCCTGGGCAACATGGTGAAACCCCCTCTTTACTAAAATACAAAAAGCTGGGCATGGTGGCGCGCACCTGTGGTTCCATCTACTCGGGAGGATGAGGCACGAGAATTGCTTGAACCTGGGAGGCGGAGGTTGCAGTGAGTGGAGATCGTGCCATTGCACTCTAGCCTGGGCAACAGAGCAAGACTCTGTCTCAAAAAAAAAAAAAAAAAAAAGGAATATTTTGAGAATATGTCATTGTCCCTATAGCAGAGTGGAAGCACTCCAGGCCATACTCCCAAGCCCAAGTCGGCCTTATATAGATGTTAATCTGCCAGTTCAGGGGAAGAGCCTCAAAATAATTCCCTTTAAAGACAACAAGATTCTCCTTATCCACGAAGCCCTTCCCGTCCTGCTCAGGCGTGGGCAGACCAGGGCTTGTTCATCTTGAGGCCCAGGATCCTGCCCACTTCAGTCCAGAATATACTAGTCTGATTTTTGAAATATCAACTTAAGCTCATGGGGGCTGGCAGCCTGGAAGTTTTTATAGGGCTGACTGACTAGCAGGGTAGAAACCCGGAAATCGAGGTCAGAGTTGATGTTGTAGAGTGAAATCAGCAGGGTGGGCTGGCAGGCTGTCTTGAGGCAGGATGGCTAGTGAGGATACCTTCAAACAGAGGACCACATATTTTGATTCCACTTTTATGAAATGTCCAGAATGGGCAAATCTATAGAGACAGAAAGTAGATTGGTGGTTGCCTAGGACTGGGAGTTAGGGGGCAAGTGGGAGTGACTGATAATGAATACAGGGTTTCTTTTTGGAGTGATGAAAATTTTCTAGAATCTGGTTTTAGATAGTGGTAGTTGTTGCATAATTATATGAATTTACTAAAAACCAATGAATTGGCCGGGTGCGGTGACTCACACCTGTAATCCCAGCACTTTGGGAAGCCAAGATGGGTGGATCACCTGAGGTCAGGAGTTCGAGACCAGCCTGGACGACATGGTGAAACCCCATCTCTACTAATACAAAAATTAGCTGGTCGTGGTGGTGCATGCCTGTAATCCCAGCTACTCTGGAAGCTGAGGCAGGAGAGTCACTTGAACCCAGGAGGCAGAGGTTGTAGTGAGCGGAGATCGCACCACTGCACTCCAGCCTGAGTGAGGAGCAAAACTGTCTGAAAAACAAGAACAATAACAAAAAAACAATGGGCCAGGCATGGTGGCTCACGCCTGTAATCCCAGCACTTTGGGAGGCTGAGGTGGGCGGATCACGAGGTCAACAGATAGAGACCATCCTGGCCAACATGGTGAAACCCCATCTCTACTAAAAATACAAAAATTAGCTGGGCGTAGTGGTGCGCACCTGTCGTCCCAGCTACTCAGGAGGCTGAAGCAGGAGAATGGTGTGAACCCAGGCGGCGGAGCTTGCAGTGAGCTGAGATCATGCCATTGCACTCCAGCCTGGCGACAGAGCGAGACTCCGTCTCAAAAACACAAACAAAAAACAAAACAAAACAAACAGAAAAAAAATGAATTGTATACTTTAAATGGGTGAAAGTATGGTATATGAATATGGCTCAATAAAGTTGTTATTGTAAAACTAACTCAAGAAAAAATGAATAGTCTATAACCAATTTTTAAAATTAGTCTATATTTAGAATTCTTTTCAAAAAGACAACCACCAGGCTAGATGAATTTAAAATTATATCACAATGAAGTAAAATTTACAGTCTTATATAATTATGGAGTATAATGATGTCATAATCTTGATATAAAATTTGACAAGGTTAGTTCAAGAAAGAAAAATTATAAACCAATCTCATTCATGAACATAAGATGAAAAATCTTAAGTGAAAGTTTTAGTAGGCCAGATCCAACAATGTATTAAAAAATACTATTCAGCTACCCCATTGGCTTAATCCTAAAAACACAAGATTGGTTTAACAGTAGAAAGTCAGTTAATGCTGATTAAAGCACAAAATTAAAGTGTTCTTTCACAAAAGCATATATCTTGTTCAAAGAGATTTGTGCCATCTGGTTTATTTCTGTCACTTTATGGAATTAATTTTGTATGTCACTAGACCATATCACCCAAGGGCTTATAAACACACTCAAGTATTTTGATAACGAGGATAGTAATATAAGCATAAATTTAAAGTACTCCAAGACTTGTTAAAAAGGGAATAATGCTATTGTTTCTTTACTTGTAAGTTGTATTTTATTTATCTATACGTTTGTTTATTTTAGATATGGGGTGTCACTCTGTCACCCAGGCTGGAGTGCAGTGGTACAATCATAGCTCACTGTAGCCTCGAATTCTTAGGCTCAAGGGACACTCTCACCTCAGCTTCCTGAGGAGCTGGGACTATAGGAATTTGCCACCGTGCCCAGCTGGTTTTTTTTTTTTTTTTTCTTTTTTGAGACGGAGTCTCTCTCTGTCACCCAGTCTGGAGTGCAGTGGCATGATCTCAGCTCACTGCAAGCTCTGCCTCCTGGGTTCATGCCATTCTCCTGCCTCAGCCTCCCGAGTAGCTGGGACTACAGGTGCCTGCCACCATGCCCGGCTAATTTTTTTTTTTTTTTTTTTTTTTTTTTAGTAGAGACAGGGTTTCACTGTGTTAGCCAGGATGGTCTTGATCTCCTGACCTCGTGATCCACCCACCTCAGCCTCCCAAAGTGCTGGGATTACAGGCGTGAGCCACTGCACCCAGCCACAACTGATTTTTTTAATCTCTTGATTTTTAATTTTTTTGTAGAGATAGAGTCTCGCCATCTTGCCCAGGCTGGTCTCGAACTCCTGGGCTCAATCAGTCCTCCCACCTCGGCCTCCCAAAGTGTTGGAATTACAGGTGTGAGCCATGTCTGGCCGTAAATTGTATTTATTTATTATTTTTCCTTTTTAAAAAATTTCCAGCCGTATAAATTAATTTAGTAGATTTCTATCTTCTACTTTTCCTTTTAAAAAATTTTCCAGCCCTGTAAATTAATTTAGTAGATCTCTATCTTCTGCTTTCTCCTTGCATGTTTCTGTCAGAATTTATGTGTCTCTTTTGTAATTGTGGATACTTGTTTATCTCACCAAGAGACCCAGGTTTTTGAGAGTCACCATGCTGGTGAGGTGATTGGCATAGTCAATACAGTATAAGCTTTGGAGTTTGATAGGCTTAGGGTTTATATTTGGCTTTACCACTGGGGATATGAGGCCTTGGGGGACCACTTAACCTCTCGGACTTCCTATTATTTATGATCCTTGTAATAAAAAGGACAATAATTTCCTGCGCAGACCTCCTTCTTAGACAATCTGCACAGTCCACATCTCCAGAAGGATAGTCCACATATCTCTTGCCATCACTTCGTCTGGCCACAGCTGTGCTAGTAGAAGTGCAATTGACCCCAATATTGGGGGATCTAATATCTCTCCCATTTGTCTGGAATTTGGACACAGAAGCCAAATTAGTTCATCTGCAGAATTAAACTGCATGGTCATGTAGAGGTGATGCCACAGCCACAGCAGAGGAAAGCTAAAGTGGGGAAGGAGAGAGAGCATCACTGAGCAGAGAAAACCAATCTAGTGAAAGTTAGAAAAGTGGGAAAAAAAATTAAAAACAAACTGAAAAATTATCACCTCAATATTGTCGCAGCTGCTTTTGTGGCTCTGATAACAAAAAACTTAGAGAAAGAAGGATGAAGAGCTGGCATTCTAATTCTTGGAGCAGATTAATGGCAAATGAAACATTTTGCCCAAGATTGGAAATGGCCCATCAAAAAGAGTGTTCCTCTCTGAAGACTGGATTGGAATTGATACAGCTGGTGTTTCCAAAGAGGGAGGAGTATTAATGTGGTTTGGTGAGATAGAGACTCTATATGACATCATTTCCTCCACATATGAAATGTTATAGCAGCTGATTAAAAATAGTAGCTGGGTGTATCTAAAATATATGAAGAACTCTTAACGTTAAAAAACAAAACCAAAACATAATCCAATTAGAAACTAAGGAAAAGACATGCACAGACATTCAGTAAAAGGTTATACAGCTGGCAAATAAACACATGAAAAGATGTTCAATGATCACTAGCCATTACAGAAATGCAAATTAAATCTACAGTGAGATATTACTACAGGACTTTCAGAAAAGCCAAAATGAAAAATCGTGATACCAAATGCTGTTGATACAAATGAGGATGCAGAGAAACTGGATCGCTTATATATGGCTGGTAGGAATGTAAAACTGTACAGCCTCTCTAGGAAATAATCTGTCAGTTTCTTTCAAAACTAGAATGCATTTAACATACAACCCAGCAATTGCCCTCTTGGGCATTTATCCCAGAGAAATGAAAACTTATTTTTACACAGGGACTTGTACATGACTGTTCATATCAGCTTTATTTGTAATCGTACCAAACTGAAAACTACCCTAATGTCCCTCAATGTGTTAATGGTTAAACAAACTATGGTACATTCATATCATGGTATACTACTCAGCAATGAAAAGGAATAAACTACTGATACACTCCACAACTTGGATTAACCTCAAAGACATTATTCTGAGTAAAAAAAGCCAATCTCAAAGGAATATAAACTACAAAATGTAATTCATATAACATTCATGAAATAATTGTAGAGATAAAGAACAGATTACTAGTTATCAAAGTTAAAGAAGAAGGCCAGGCATAGTGGCTCACACCTGTAATCCCAGCACTTTGGGAGGGCGATGTGAGCCCAGGAGTTTGAGACCAACCTGGACAACATATGAGACCCCATCTCTACCAAAAATTGAAAAATTAACCAGGTGTGGTGGCACATATCTGTAGTCCCAGCTTCTTGGGAGGCTGAGGTGAGAGGATTGCTTGAGTTTGGGAAGTTGAGGCTTCAGTGAGCCCTAATTGTGCTACCACATTCCAGCCTGCACAACAGAATGTCTCTATTTAATTTTTTTCTTCTTTTTCTCTTGACATAGAGTCTCGCCCTGTTGCCTAGGCTGGAGTGCAAGTGGTATGATCTCTGCTCCCTGCAACCTCCACCTCCCAGGTTCAAGTGATTCTCCTACCTCAGCCTCCTGAGTAGCTGGGATTACAAGCGTGTGACACCACACCCGGCTAATTTTTGTATTTTTAGTAGAGATGAGGTTTCACCATATTGGCCAGGCTGGTCTTGAACTCCTGACCTCAAGTGATCCACCTACCTTGGACAGAGACACTCTCTGAAATGAAATGAAATGAAATGAAAAAGAAAAACCCTAATGTGGCATTTGTAGCTATTGGGAGAGAATTTGTATTCCTGACTCCCCAGCATGGCAAAAGCTCTTCAGGAACAGATGTGTTTTTTTTGGTATCTTCAGAGCCTGGCACAGTGCCTATCCTAAACAAGGTCAACAATATATTTCTCCTGTGGACACTGATAAAGGATTCTGAGCCCACAACTGGGTAATCTGAGTAATCTTTGTCAGTATATCAAGAAAAATAGTCACAACTGTTTTGTAGTCATTTTATGCTTAATCTTCAGAAGAATAAAAGGAGAGTAAAAAAAAAAACTTTAATAGAAATGTTAGCAAGAATTTAAACAGTACACCTTTGTTTCAAGTAAATGCTGGTGCACAAACATTTTAAAAGATTACACACTTGAACATGGGAGGCAGAGGTTGCAGTGAGCCAAGATCACCCCATTGCACTCCAGCCTGGGCGACAGAGTGAGACTTTTGTCTCAAAAAAAAAATATATATATATATATATCTGGAAAAGATGGAAAAGTATGATAAAAGAATTCCTTAAATCATGAAATAGCAAAATGTGAAATAAGAAAAACAAGATCAGTAAGATTCCATAATGTATCTTGGATTTA
Source organism: Pongo pygmaeus (assembly GCF_028885625.2). Taxonomy (NCBI): domain Eukaryota; kingdom Metazoa; phylum Chordata; class Mammalia; order Primates; family Hominidae; genus Pongo; species Pongo pygmaeus. The sequence goes on along the minus strand of NC_072388.2, from coordinate 53,606,528 downwards.
TAAAAGCATCAATGAATCCACAAGGCAATCTCAAGATAGAATTTTTTTTTTCTATTTGTTTAAGTAAATTTCTCTTGTTCTTTGGAAGAACTCCAAGAAAGAGCCATAAAATACTAGTATTGGGGGAACCTGCTCCCAATATTTCAGCGTAGGTTCTTTCTATTTTCCCTAAGTGTTGGCAGGTCTGAGAAATAAAGAGAAAGAGTGGTTTCAGTGGAGACTGATGGTTAATGATGAGTTTTTGCTGATTTGTTTCAGATAACAAGGTAACAGAGATACATTGTTGGTTGTCCACCTAATAGCCCTGTTAGTTTAATGGAACCCTCCTTTTGTTTCCTAACAGCAACAAAGTAATTGACATAAGCCAATTATGGCAATCCCATTCCTTTTTGCCAGTGATTGGTCTATGGGTGACAATGTTCTAACCAATGAAATAAGGAGAAATTGGGGCTTCTAAGAAGGTTTTTCTTGCTTGCTGACCTAGAAAGACAAGTATGAAAAATAAGTACCATTTTTTCCTTCCCTCCCTCCCTCCCTTTCTCTCTTTCTCTTTCTTTCTTTTTGTCAGTGTCTCACTCTGTTGCCCAGGCTGCTGGAGTGTGGTGGCATGATCCTAGCTCACTGCAGCCTCAAACTCCTGGCTTCAAGTAATCCTCCTGCCTCAGCCTCCCAAAGTTCTGGGATTAAAGGTGTGAGCCACTACACCCAGCAGAGGAAGTGCTTTTGACCTCACTTTCCCTGCTATACTTGAACCCTTTATGTTCAGAGCTCTAGAAGTCATCTGTGCCAATGTGGAGACATTGACAACAGGCTGAGAATGACTAAGGAGAAAGTTGGTAAGTGCTTGAGTCCATGCCCATAATACTGCCTCCAGACTTCTGGTGAAGTGAAACAGTAAATGTAGTGTTTAAGCCAGTGGTTCTCAGCCTCGGCTGCACATGAGAATCACTCTTAATGCCCAGGACAATACACATGCCAAAGAAATCAGGTCTCACCAGGTTGGGAGCCAGGCCTCTTGGGTGATTCAGACATGCAGTCAATTTTAAGAACCACTGGTTTAAGCCACTTTTAGTTGGGCATTACGTTTCTAGCAGAAAAAAATATATATTATATATAATATAGTTATATATTAATATATAAATATAATATATTATATAGTTATATATTATATTAATATATAAATAGAATATATTTTATATATTTTTATATATTATATTAATATATTTATATATACTATATTTATTATATACTATATATTATAATATATATTATATATAATATTTATATTATTTAATGGCATCTCTAGAAAGGCAAAGGAAAAATTTTGTGTGATCAGAATTCAGCAAGTGATTTGCCAGTTTTCAGAGACAGGTCTTAAAACACATAAGATATATATATATCTTATGTCTCCACAGTAGTTTCTGATTGAAAACATATTTATTTTCAGCCAGATAAAACTCAGAGCCCCCAAATGGCGACAAGATCAGAACCCGTTTGTTTTCTCATCAGCTTTGGCTCATCCATCTGTGAAACATTCATAACATTGCAGTTAATTTCTACAAATACTTGGATGACTGGCTGGGACAAATGTACAGTAGCAGTTGTGCTGCCAAAAATAAAAATATAGTTAGAACAACAAAGAAACATGGTTTTGCGCCTCTCTGCTGAGCTCTTCCATTCCCTTTGTCTTTATTGTAATTTCCAGTTTGCTTTTTTAATGCTGGTATTTCTAGCAAAATGGTGGCCACTGGTCTGGTCCTACAGGCAGCAGCATTTCTGAGTTTTCTAGGTGTAACGTAATCAACTAAAGAGGATTAGGAGACTCCTGCATCCACATGAGGAATTGTTCTATTAAGAATCTATAAGCATCTGTCCTCCCCTCTCACATCTGTGTTCTTATTGAGAGGAGAACTGCAAAATACAAACAAGGAAGCAAACAAAACAAAACCAAAACAGAGCTTGGTAAAATCTTCTATTACTCCAGTGTTTTAAGACCTGTCTCTGAAAACTGGCAAATCACTTCTGAATCCTGATCACACAAAATTTTTGCTTTGCCTTTCTAGAGATGCCGTTAAATAATATGAATGAAATGAAAATAAGAAGGAAATAAATCCACAAAATCAATGATCAGTGATGAAGTGAAAAGGATGGGGATATCCATGCATGAGAGAATGCAACAAATTTAGGAAAACAGAAAAAAAAAAAAGGGAAAGAAAGGAAGGAAGGAAAGAGAAAGAAAAAAAGAAAAAGGAAGGAAAGAAGGAAGACAGGAAGGAAGGGAGGGAGGGAGGAAGGGAGGGAGGGAAGGAAGAAGGAAAGATGGATCACAAGACCTTGCCTCTACAAAGTTAAAAAATTAGCTGGGTGTGGTGGCATGTGTCTGTAGTTCCAGCTACTCAGAGGATCGCTTGAGCCCTGGAGGCAGAGGTTGTAGGGAGCAGAGATTGCCACACTGCACTCCAGCCTGGGCAACAAAGCCAGACCCTTTCTCAAAAAACAAGAAGAAGAGAAAAATGTTAATGGGCACATGAGTCACCTGGGATTTTATTACAATGCAGATTACAATTCAGTACCAGTTCTAGGGAAGGGCATGAAATTCTGCATTTCTTTTTTTTTCTTTATGAGACAGAGTTTCACTCTTGTTGCCCAGGCTGGAGTGCAATGGTGCGGTCTCAGCTCACTGCAACCTCCACCTCCTGGGTTCAATCGATTCTCCTTCCTCAGCCTCCCAAGTAGCTGGGATTACAGGTGCCTGCCACCATGCCCGGCTAATTTTTTATTCTTTTAGTAGACACAGGATTTCACCATGTTGGCCAGAGTAGTAACCTCAGGTATTCCCCACCCTTGGCCTCCCAAAGTGCTGGGATTATAGGCGTGAGCCACCGCGCCTGGCCAAAATTCTGCATTTCTAACAAGTTCTCAGGGGATGCCACTGAGGCTGTTCTGGTCCATGAACCACATGTTGAAGTAGCGAGGAAGAACACATAGGGCGGGGTTATGGCCCAGGAAAAGCAGGGTGTGCCCTGTGGCCCCTGAGAAGGGCTGTAGACTGAGAGCAGGAGTGAGACTTGGGGCTGGAGCCAAGATTAATTTCAGGGGTTGAAGACCCAGCACCAACGGAGTCCACATAGGCAGAAGGAAGAGAGCTGGTACTATTGTACCTCAGCGTATCGCCACAGAATTCGAGTCCATAGTTACCCAATCATAATTATTATTATGATTTTTTGAGACAGAATCTCGCTCTGTTGCCCAGGCTACAGTGCAGTGGCGCAATCTTAGCTCACTACAACCTCTGCCTCCCAGGTTCAAGCGATTCTCCTGCCTCAGCCTCCCAAGTAGCTGGGATTACAGACATGCGCCACCACACCCAGCTAAATTTGTATTTTTAGTAGAGACGGGATTTCACCATGTTGGTCAGGCTGGTCTCGAACTCCCAACCTCAGGTGATCCGCCCACCTCGGCCTCCCAAAGTGCTGGGATTGCAGGCATCAGCCACTGCACCTGGCCACCAATCATAATTTTTAAAAAGACAGAAATCTAGAATTTGTGTGAAATATCTCAATTTTGTTTCATTGTTGGCAACTAACTAAAATGCAAAGCTTCTGTGCTAAAGAACACGAGCACATTTTCTAAGGAGAACCAGAGCAGCATATTCTGGCATTTCAGGGTCCTGCACACTTACAAAGCCCAATAAGGAGGGTGCAAGCCAAGATGAAACACAGGTGCCAGGATAATGAATGACCAGGTAGTACTAAGAACTCAGAAAACATGAGGGATGATCAAGGGTCTAGTGGAGGTAGAATCCCCATTTCAATTTCACTCCAGGAATATTCTCCACTGAGTAACATGTGATCATGATCCTGGCCAAGGGGAGAAGGGATCCTAGCATGCCACTTGCTCTGCAGTGACCTCAGGGCACATAGTCACAGAAAGGTAAATTCTCCCTATTAGTTTTCCACCTTGTAGAGTGAACAGATTATGGACATTTCAATGGTGGTTACAGAACAGAAAGAAAATATTATAAATTTTTGACAATGTGAAGAAAGAGGAGCAGTCTTTTTTGTTGTTGTTGTTGTTGTTGTTGTTGTTGTTTTGACAGAGTCTCACTCTGTAGCCAGGCTGGAGTGCAATGGCGCAATCTCGGCTTACTGCAACCTCCACCTCCTGGATTCAAGAAATTCTCCTGCCTCAGCCTTCCAAATAGTTGGAACTACAGGCACGCACCATCACACCCAGCTAATTTTTCTATTTTTAGTAGAGACGGGGTTTCACCATGTTAGCCAGGATGGGCTTGATCTCTAAACCTCGTGATCTGTCTGCCTCGGCCTCCTAAAGTGCTGGGATTACAGGCGTGAGCCATCACTCCCAGCCTATGAAGGGAAGTCTTTAGAAGGGACAAAGGGTAAGGAATTAGTGTGCTAATGTTCTCTGCTTACAAAGTGGGAAGTCAGTTGGCTTTCTAGGGTGGCTGCGACAAAATATAAGACTTAAGCATGTTGATTAAAGATACAGAGGTGACCAATAGAAGAACTAAGAATAGTGATGTCACTATGGGGGAGAGGGGTAGATGAGCTAAATTCTTGTCTTTCATAGCAGTAGGTTAAAAGTAAATGTCCAAAGCTGATTAGTAAGAAATAGCAGTTGAGGGCATGGTGGCTCTTGCCTGTAATCCCAGCACTTTGGGAGGCTGAGGCAGGTGGATCACCTGAGTTCAGGAGTTGAGATTAGCCTGGCCATAATGGTGAAATCCCGTCTCTACCAAAAAATACAAAAAATTAGCTGGGTGTGGTGGCACGTGCCTGTGGTCCCAGCTACTTGGGAGGCTGAGGTGCGAGAATCGCTTCTACTTGGAAGGTAGAGATTGCAGTGAACCGAGACTGCTCCACTGTGCTCCAGCCTGGGCGACAGAGGGAGACTCAGCCTCGAAAAATAAAATAAAATAAAATAAAATAGCAGCTGAAACACATTATTTAAAGATGTTGTGCCAGGTGCAGTGGCTCACACCTATAATCCCAACACTTTGGGAGGCTGAGGCGGGCAGATCATGAGGTCAGGAGTTCGAGACCAGCCTGGCCAACATGGTGAAACCCCGTCTCTACTAAAAAATACAAGAATTATCTAGGTGTGGTGGTGTGCACCTGTAATTCCAGTTACTGGGGAGGCTGAGGCAGGAAGAATCGCTTGAACCCAGGAGGCAGAGGTTGCAGTGAGCCGAGATCATGCCATTGCACTGCAGCCTGGGTGACAGAGCAAGACTCTGTCTTAAAAAAAAAAAAAAAAGATGTTGTGGTGGTCACCACTGGAAGAATCAAAGCAGAAAGCATTGGTTAAACGATATTGCCTCTCAGGAGCAGAGCTGAGGGTGGAATTATGGCTTTCCATTATAAGCTTTTTTTTTTTTTTCTCCAACAGGGCCTTGCTCTGTTGCCCAGGATGGAGTGCAGTGGTGTGATCACAGCTCACTGCAGCCTGAACCTCCTGGGCTCAAGCGATCCTTCCACCTCAGCCTCCCTAGTAGCTGGGACCACAGGTGTGTGCCACCATGCCTGGCTTTTTTTTTTTTTTTCCAGAGATGGGGTTTTGCCATGTTGCTCAGGCTGGTCTTGAACTACTGGCCTCAGGCAACTTGCCTGCCTTGGCCTCCCGGAGTGCTGGGATTACAGGTGTGAGCCACTGCACCCAGCCTAGCTCATATTTTTCTATTTGATTTTTTAAACTATATGTGTGTATCACTTTGGTTGATACTTGAGCAGTACGTGATACATTTATAATTAACCAGAGTGGGCAACATAGTGAGACCTCATCTCTACAAATAATTTAAAAATTAGCCAGATCTGGTGGCATGCACCTGTAGTCCCAGCTACTCAGGAGGCTGAGGAGAGAGGATCACTTGAGCCTGGGTGGTCTAGGCTGCAGTGAGCTGAGATTGTGCCATTGCACTTCAACCTGGGTGACAGGCCAAGACCCTGTCTCAAAAAAAAAAAAGTGTGCATCTATAAACATTTATATACATGTATATTTTAAAGCCTATGTGGGGTTGTAATTTATAGGAAACAAGGACAGTAGAGAGCACCCCAGTTCACAGGAAGAATGGCTGTAAAGAAAACATGTTGAACTTTTACGCAGTATTGGTTGACTCAAGGCAATGAGCGAGCAAATGATGAAGCAGGAATTAATATGTAGGGGGTCTGGTTGAAGGGCATATGGGAATTCTTTGACTATTTTTGCAAATTTTCTTTAAATCTGAAATTGTAAAATAGAATTTTTTTTTTAACCCTGGAAAATCTAGTAGTATTTCTTCCCTTTTGCACTAGGCATTTCAGCATGTTTGAAAAGCAGCTTACAGTGAATTAGAAATGTGGGATTCATTACAAAATTTTGTTTGGAATAATATTTAGACATTTGAGGGCTAAAGGAAAATAACATGTCCTGCTCTTTGTAGAAAACCAGCTGTGTGTTGTCTGATAGAGTTTTCAAGATGTGCTGGGCAATTGAGAGGTGCAGGCCAGCCAAGCTTGCCTGGAGGCACTGAGCTGACTGAGGTGGGGAAGAGAGCCGCTGTGTTGTCTGACCGTGGCTCTGCCAGAGAGGGAGGCTGGCAGTTCCTGACAAAGGCAAGCTTGGCACTGCTGAATCAAGAGATAACATTTTCCATGGATTGTACATGGCTTATATGTCTTTTCTTTTCTTTTTTTTTTCTTTTTTTTAATATAGAGAAAGGGTTTTACCATGTTGCCCAGGCTGATCTTGAACTCCAGAGCTCAAGTGATCCACCCAAAGTGCTGGGATTATAGGCATGGGCCACTGCACCCGGTCAACTTATGTTTCTTTAGGCTGCCCCTACACATGGCCTCTAATTTGATAACTGGCAGTAAAAGTCCAACGCTTTCTTTTTCATTTGTTTTGACAGGAAATGATTCTTGTTTAAAACATACATTTCCTGGCCGGGCTCAGTGGCTCACGCCTGTAATCCTAGCACTTTGGGAGGCCGAGGCAGGCGGATCACCTGAGGTCGGGAGTTCGAAACCAGCCTGACCAACATGGAGAAACCCTGTCTCTACTAAAAACACGAAATTAACTGGGTGTGATGGTAAATGCCTGTAATCCCAGCTACTCGGGAGGCTGAGGCAGGAGAATCGCTTGAACCCAGGTAGTGGAGGTTGCAGTGAGCCAAGATTGTGCAACTGCACTCCAGCCTGGGCAACAAAAGTGAAACTTTGTCTCAAAAAAACAAAAACAACAAAAAAACATACATTTCCTATGTTCCTTTATTGATTGCTCAGCATGTGAGAGGTCCTGATCTTAGTTCTGTTTGAACTGGGTTTCATTATTATCCCCACTTTACAGATAAAGAGGCTGAGTTAAGAGAGGCTAAATAATTTACCTAAGGTCACATGCTTGTGATATCTCTGTACTTCAGATTTTTATCTAAGTACAGAATAGTATCCTAAAATGTATCTTAAAAACAGAATAATTTGTTTATCTATAACTGGTACAGATTTAAGACCCTGACAAAGGTCATCTTATTGTCCTTGAGTGATAGCCAATGATGAAGACCTCTGTTGTTAATAAGAGATTTTAATAAGAAGCTCTTTTTGTAAACTATGAAAATTTTGTTGTAACATGGAAAAATTCATATAGTGCTAATAATAACAATAAAAGAAAAAAGGAGGTTACCAGTGAAATGTAAAGATGTAAAATAAGGCCAGGCATGGTGGCTCATGCCTGTAATCCCACCGCTTTGGGAAACTGAGTTGGGCAGACCGCTTGAGCCCAGGAGTTTGAGACAAGCCTGGGCAATATAGTGAGACCCCGTTTCTAAAAAAAGTTAAAAAATTAGCTGGGCGTGGTGGCATGCGCCTGTGGTCCCAGCTACTCAGGAGGCTGAGGCAGGAGGATTGCTTGAGCCTGGGAGGTTCAGTGAGCCATGATTGTGCCACTGCACTCCAGCCTGTGTGACAAAAAGAGACCCTGTCTCAAAAAGAAAAAAAGGCTGGGCATGGTGGCTCACACCTGTAATCCCAGCACTTTGGGAGGCCGAGGTGAGCAGATCACAAGGTCAGGAGATCGAGACCATCCTGGCTAACACAGTGAAACCCTGCCTCTACTAAAAATACAAAAATTAGCCGGGCGTGGTGGCGGGCACCTGTTGTCCCAGCTACTCAGGAGGCTGAGGCAGGAGAATGGCGTGAACCTGGGAGGCGGAGCTTGCAGTGAGACGAGATTTCGCCACCGCACTCCAGCCTGGGCGACAGAGCGAGACTCCGTCTCTAAACAAACAAACAAACAAAAAAAGTGAAATAAAATATAACTATACATAGGAAAACCGATTTTTAAAAATACAGCAAAATGATTATAACATTTTAATCCAGTTTAAAATAATTGTCATTATTTTTCTAATTAAAAACAGTATATTATTGTTAAACATATGATAAGCTTGCTGAGCAATCACAAAAACCCACTTAATGAATATCAAAGTGAATGTCCCGCCTGTGGAGATTCAAACAACATAAATTTTTTAAAAAATCAGGCTTGGAAGGAAAAAGGGAATTTAAAATGAATAATATTTACACTTAAAACGAAAAATTCATACACTGTTTGCTAAAAGGTTTGGCAATAACTTGACTGTCGTTTTGCCTTAAAGGTGCTTGCCAGCCTGCTCTCAGTGGGAAGAAAGAAAATGTCAGGTTAGACCCTTGTGTGGGAAAATCGGATTATTTCCCGGGTCTCTCTCTTGATTATCAACAATGATTGTTGAGTAAGGACTACTCCTTTCCCATAGGATCAGAAAACCCTGGAGATAAATCTCTTCTTCTGCTCTGTTTTCAAGGCACAAAAAACCCATCCAACAGACTTCAAAGAGAATGTGGCAGGCTCAGCTGATGGCTCTTTGCTTAGTATTATAAAATCCCAAGAGAAAGGCAGTGTATAAACCTAACATTTGCTCATTTCCCTTAAACAGGCCTAATACTAACATTTATGGAGGTCTGCAAAGAGCCACTTGATGCAGAAGCCAGGTGACTATAAATGACAGAGGAAATTCACCTGAATTGGTTCAAGATGTGTGTTGCTGGGAAACTATGTCTAGGGGCAAATAGTCTTATTGATTCTAGGAAAACGGTGACACTAAGTAAGTGAACAGACAGGTGCAGCCACACAAATGCCATTTAGCCTTTTTTATTCTTCCTTAGATGAAAGGCTTGCTCCTGTTTTGTATTAAAGCTGATGGAAGATTTTGAGAAAAAAGAATAAGGGATGATTATTTGCTATGATCATCATAATATTGTCACTTAGGTATATTTACCAAGGCCTTTTGCATACACGCATACATTATTTCTTTTCTTTCTTTTCTTTTTTTTTTTTTTTGAGACAGAGTCTCGCTGTCACCCAGGCTAGAGTGCATCTTGGCTCACTGCAGCCTCCGATTCCTGGGTTCAAGTAATTCTCGTGCCTCAGCCTCCTGAGTAACTGGGACCACAAGGGTGCACCACCACGCCTGGCTAATTTTTGTATTTTTAGTAGATACGGGGTTTTGCCATGATGGCCAGGCTGGTCTCAAACTCCTGACCTCGAGTGATCTGCCCACCTCGGCCTCCCAAAGTGCTGGGATTACAGGTGTAGCCACAGTGCCTGGCCTGCATACATTATTTCTAATTTTTTAAAACAACTTTTTCCTTCTTGCAAGTGAGGAAATTGCAGCCCAGAGAGATTAAGGATTTCTTCAAAGTCACACAGTAAAGGGCAGAGCTAGGATTTGGAAGCCAGGTCTGTCAGATTTTGGCCTGGGCTCTTGTTACCACAGCTGCCAAATGATCATTTCCTTGTGGTCAGAGGAAAATATTAAAATAAAATAAATGGCTGGGCATGGTCACTTTTGCCTGTAGTCCCAGCCCTTTGGGAGGCTGGGTTGGGAGGATCCCTTGAGGCCAGGAGTTAGAGACCAGCCTGGGACACATGATGAGACCTTGTCTCTATTAAATGTTAAATTAAAATAAATAACAACAAGGAATTTGGGGGAACAGAAGGATGCTGAACATGGCCTTAGATTCCATTTGTGGGAACTGGATTTATGTTTGCCAGTGAAAACATTTTCTGGTGTTTTCCTAATACATAATAGGGAAAAATATTTGGGGTCCCAATTAGATTTCAAGTGTGTGGAGGGCAGAGCCATGTCTCTGTTATGTCCGTGATGCTAGTTGTAAAAAAGCAGGAGCAAATGGTATAACAAGGCTTCCAGATTTGGAGCCAGCAGGCTGTCGCTTGTTAACTGTAATGACGCTGGGAAGTCACTTAAGCCATCTGAGCTTCATTTTATATATATATGGGGATCATGGCACCCATGTTGCAGATATGTTTAAGGGGTCTGAATTTTATTCCACAATCTTGGGGGTAAGACTCATATTATTTTTCTAAATCAAATTTAACCTGACTTCAAATCCTATGTGTCGGGGTAGAGCAATCTTTCCTTTGAGGACAACACCAGAATGAGGAGTTGGGAGGCTGCTTTTGGGGTGTATGAAAAACAGACAAAGATCTTTATTATTCAGTCCATCTGATGGCCACCGAGATGCTCGTGGTCTAAGTGTTTCTTAGAGTTGTCTTAGGGTCTCCCTAAGGCATGCAATTCCATCCCTCCTTTGAAGCTCAGATTCTGCTGTCTCACAGCTGCTCCCAAGGTCATAGCTGTGGGTGGCCAGTTCTCTGGTGGCCAGGAATAGCACTGCTTAGGAGTGGGCCAAGAGCTTCCACCACCCAAGGAAATTCCCTCTAAATCCCTCTTTCCCTGTCCAGGGCAAAGGTTTCCCAATGTATAGTTGGCCTGTTACTACCACAGCATGTCATGGTTTCAGAGATATATTGAGAGACAGATTTTTTAAAACTTCAAGAGTTATATATTTAATGTGTATTAACAACTTGAGCTAATATATTAAGTCCGTGATCTATAGCTTCCTTTTAAAATAACTTTAATTTAAAATGTCAGTCAATATAAAGTGAAAAATAATAATTTCATAATTCCATAATATTACCATTAGTAAAGGAGATATTGCAAAAATCTTGAAGAGCTACAGGAATTTCTGAGGTCTGAGAAACATTTGTCTAGACACAGCGCTGTCCAACAGAAATATCACATGAGGCCGGGCGCGGTGGTTTACACCTGTAATTCCAGCAGTTTGGGAGGCCAAGGCGGGCAGATCACTTGAGGTTGGGAGTTCAAGACCAGCTTGGTCAACATGGTGAAACTCTGTCCCTACTAAAAATACAAAAAATTAGCCGGGCATGGTGGTGCACGCCTGTAGTCCCAGCTACTTGGGAGGATGATGCAGGAGAATTGCTTGAACCCAGGAGGCGGAGGTTGCAGTAGTGAGTGGAGATCGCGCCTCTGCACTCCAACCTGGATGACACAGCAAGTCTCCGTCTCAAAAAAAAAAAAAAAGAAATATCATATGAACCACAAATGGAAACCACCTATGGGTATGTAATTTAAAATTGTCTGTTTATCACATAAAAAAGAAATAGGTGACATTAATTTTGATAATACATTTTATTTAACCCAATATATCCAAAATACTATCATTTAATATGTAATCAGTATAAAAATTATCTGAGATATTTTAGGTTCTTTTTTCCTTAATACAAAGTCTTTGAAACCTGGTATAGGTTTTATAGGTACTGCACATCTCATTCAGGCTAACTAACCATGTCCCAGGCACTCATGACTAGTGGCTACTGTACTGCAGCATGCAAGTCTAGGGAAGTGAGGATAGATTCTGCCACTGGAGTCTCCAAATCCCACAATGGCTGTTGCCAAACATTTTTTTGCTCAGGTACCTCCAAAATAATTATAGAAACCATGGCCGGGCGTGGTGGCTCACGCCTGTAATCCCAGCACTTTGGGAGGCTGAGGTGGGCGGATCACGAGGTCAGGAGATAGAGACCATCCTGGCTAACACGGTGAAACCCCGTCTCTACTAAAAATACAAAAAATTAGCCGGGCGTGGTGGCGGGCGCCTGTAGTCCCAGCTACTCAGGAGGCTGAGACAGGAGAATGGCGTGAACCCGGGAGGCAGAGCTTGCAGTGAGCCAAGATTGCGCCACTGCACTCCAGCCTGGGCAACAGAGCAAGACTCCGTCTCAAAAAAAAAAAAAAAAAGAAGAAGAATTATAGAAATCTATGTGTCCTCTCCCTACCCTCCTCTGCCTCACACACTCATTGTTAGATTGATAACTAAAAGTTCTATAAGATTAAATAATTGTTAAAGGTATAATTTGCCGTGTGTTCTAAATATTGACTTTAAAACAAAACTATAACACATTTTTAGAATAGTCTATGGAATGTAAATACTATAGCACTTTGTTCCCTACCATCATCCAGTTATACAAATCATTGAGTAAGCTCTTCCTTTTTTTCATTTTTCTTCTGGTATTTGTATTTCTCTTTCCTCTACCTAACTTTATCTAAATTTCTCTTATTGATTGTCTCAGATGAGCCTCTCCACAAAAAGAATTTGGGTATAAATTTAAATTTAAGAATTAGTTCCTGTGACCATAAGGCTCTAAAGTATTATTGAAGTTATTCTGGATTGAGTTATCTTTTCATTATTAGTAGTATATATTGTATCACAACAAAATAAACATGTCACAAAATTTTATATTTACTAAACAGTACAATTCTTTTGGAAACCCATTTCTTAACAAAAAGAACTGGTCTCGCCTCCCACTTCATGAAGCCATGGATAAATATTGTTTATTGCTAGAATGAGAAAATATTCATAATCAATTCTATTCCAATTTTTGTTTTTAAAGACAAAAGTACTGAATAGATGGGAATAGCAGGAGTTATTATTTACCTTGCTTCTATGAAAAATTGTATATATCTGTAAAATTACATAATATATTAAAAATAATCTTACATGATCTATTAGCTGACAATATGATTAGAGGCTCTTTCAGTTTTGGTGGAAGCAAAGAATTGAGAGCAGCTTAACTTGCAAATGAATACGTTACTCAGTTGTTATTGTTACTCCCCATGCAGATAGCAACATTCTGAACTGCTACTTTCACAGGGTGCCTGGGGCAGTGTATCATAGAAAGATATGGGATGCCTGAGGCCGATGACTTTCTTTTGGTAAAGACAGAGCAGGCCAATTGTGCACATGTACCCTAGAACTTAAAGTATAATAAAAGAAAAGAAAAAAAAAGAAAAGAAAAAAAATTAAGGGAAGATGGAAGAGGAGATTTGCCACAAGTCGATCTCTCTGGACAAAAGTGTAAGTGGATATTGATGATATGGAAATGGGTGGGCACCCGCTAGAATTTGGCTTGATGCTGGGGTCTTGGAACAAGGCAATAGGAAGTAGGCTGACTATGTGAAAGAAAGCTCCAGGTGAGCATCTGGGCTCCTGGTTGTCAATCCTGGATCTTCAGAAGGGAGCTCTGGAAAGAGACATTGCTGTTCATTTGACCTCCTTTTTTTCCCCTGGGGGCTAGAATGGTGGGTTGGCCCAGCTGGGGCTTTGGAGGGCAGCCTTTTACTGAAAAAATTACTGATATTTTGCAAGTAAAAACCAGTTTCTTCCTCTTCAAAATGGAAATAACAACCCTTCCTCCCAAGGGGTTTAGAAAACTTCCCAGACACCATGATTATAAATGCAATTTCCCACTAGTTTCCTGCTAATTTTTCTTGTCCCTCTCCCCACGAATCTTTCTCTCCTTCTTTCTTTCTTCTTTTTCTTTCTTTTCTTTCCTTCCTTCCTTCCTTCCTTCCTTCCTTCCTTCCTTCCTTCCTTCCTTCTTTCTTTCTTTCGTTCTTTCTTCAAGTTGGGGCTGGGCTCAGTGGGTGGGTCATGCCTGTAATCCCAGCACGTTGGGAGGCCAAGGCGGGTGGATCACCTGAGGTCAGGAGTTCGAGACTACCCTGGCCAACATGGTGAAACCCCATCTCTACTAAAAATACAAAAAATTAGCGGGTGTTGTGGCGAGTGCCTGTAATCTCAGCTACTTGGGAGGCTGAGGCATGAGAATCACTTGAACCCGGGAGGCAGAGGTTGCAGTGAGCCACGATCGTGCGCCATCACACTCCAGCCTGGGCAAAAACAGTGAAACTCCATCTAAAAAAAAAAAAATTAAGTTGGACAGCTTATGCTGATCTGTTCCTTTCAGCTGATAACAAAGATCAGATCCACTTTTACCCTGGGGTGTAAACTAAGCCCCATTAAGATAATCTTCAAAGCTTGTTTAAAGATCTGTTTTTGCTCCTTGATAACTGTCTACTTTATTTTCAACAGGTAAAGTTTCAGTTTAGTCTAGATATATTAGAAGGAGTCAGTCTGCGAAGCTTGGATGGGAGGGTAAGGACAGTTAAGAGTCAAAGGTAAGTATGTTTCTGGGTATTCTCTACCCCATTTTGTGGAATCTTTCAATTACTAACATTCAAATGGCCAGGCGTGGTGGCTCACACCTGTAATTCCAGCACTTTGGGAGGCAGAGGCGGGTGGATCACGAGGTAAGGAGTACGAGACCAGCCTGGCCAATATGGTGAAACCCTGTCTCTGCTAAAAACACAAAAACTAGCTGGGCGTGGTGGCACATGTCTGTAGTCCCAGCTGCTTGGGAGGCTGAGGCAGGAGAATCACTTGAACCTGGGAGGTGGAGGTTGCAGTGAGCCGAGATACACCACTGCACTCCAGCCTTGGCAACAGAGCAAGACTCCGTCTCAAAAAAAAAAAAACAAAAAAAACAGCTGAGACAATAAAAAAAAAAAAAATGAAAATGAGGATTTCATTGTAAATGCCCTCTTCCATGATTTGCAAGAAACAGGGCCACTAATCAGGATTTGATGAGATCAACAGGGTTTTGCGTGCCCCATCTTTTCAATGGGAAAATTACATAGTGGGAACTCAATTTTAATTTAAAATGGACACATGCAGACCTAAATGGTGGGTGGATCACAGACTAGAGATAAAGGTTTCAGAGCATCTCCAATGGGACACAGGAACTAGGAAGGCTACATAACAGCAAAATGGAGCCTGTTCTCTGTGCCCTCAGATGTGAATTTTCACAGCTTCCAGTTACACCCCTCTCCAACAATACTTCTCAAATTTCCACGTGGGCTGTCAATGACATGTTATAGAAACACAAACTATTGGAAATTTTAAAATTGGATTTCATTCTTACTGATTTCTCAATTACACATCTTCCAACAGGCTTTCGCATCTAGAATGAATGACAAATAACAAGTGTCATTCACCAAGCACCTAGAATATGTTGGGCACAGTGCTAAGCCATTATATGTGTTATTTCTTTCAACTTCAACAAAAGTCAAGTATATTTATATACAGAAAAGTACTCACAACATAAATGTAAATCTCAGCGAACTATCACAAAGCGAAGCCCCGTATCCCTTTCTTCCAAGTCCCTGCCCGTACCTCAGAAGTTCACAAGGTGCCTCTCCCAAGCAAGACCCTCCCCTCCCCTCAAAGATAGGTACTATCCTAACTTGCAACATCACAGACTAATTTCCCTGTTTTTGACTATTTATTTATTTATTTTTAAATTTTTTATAGAGATGGGGTCTCACTATGTTGCCCAGGCTGTTCTTGAACTTCTGGACTCAAGCAATCCTCTTGCCTTGGCTTCCCAAAGTGTTTGTGAAATTTATATAAATGGAATCATGTAATATACATTGTATTTTTAGAAATCACTTTAACAACTTTGCAAGGACGGTATTATTGTATTATTAGTCCCATTTTTCTTTTTCTTTTTCGAGATGGAGTCTCACTCTGTCACTTGGACTGGAGTGCAGTGGTGCGATCTTGGCTCACTGCAACCTCTGCCTCCCAGGTTCAAGCAATTCTTCTGCCTCAGTCTCCTGTGTAGCTGGGATTAACAGGTGTGTGCCACCACACCCAGCTAATTGTTGTATTTTTAGTGGAGAGTAGAGACAAGGTTTCACCATGTTGGCCAAGCTGGTCTTGAACTCCTGACCTCAAGTGATCCGCCCGCCTTGGCCTCCCAAAGTGCTGGGATTACAGGTGTGAGCCACAGTGCCCAGCGGCCTGCCTCCCTCACTCCCTCCCTTCCTTCCTTCCTTCCTTGCTTCCTTCCTTTTTGAGACAGGGTCTCACTCTGTCACCCAGGCTGGAGTGCAGTGGCACGATCACAGCTCATGGCAGCTGCCACCATGCCTGGCTAAATTTTTTTTAATTTTATTTTTAGCAGAGACAGGGGTCTCACTATGTTGCCCAGGCTGGTCTTGAACTCCTGAATTCAAGTAATCCTCCTGCCTCAGCCTCCCAAAGTGCTGGGATTACAGGCATGAGCCACTGCACTCAGCAGATTGCTCTTATTTTCTAGAGGACGAAAATGATGTACAGAGTAGTTACGGGATCTGTCCAAGGTTACATAGCTTCTAATAAGTGACTAAACTAGGATTCCACCCAGGCCTGTATAAATGCCAAATTGTTTTCCTTCTCTGCACCTTTGCCAAAATCAGAACTGGTGACTTTCAGAGTCTCTTTACAAAGGCTCCGTTTCCTCTCACTCTCTGCCACTGCTCAGATTTCCATGTAAGGACAGAATTAGCCCAACGCTTAGCTGTGTCTTTCTCACTTGGCTTGAGGAAGTGTGATGAGGGGACAATGGGGTGAGGGTTGAGTTTCTTTGCTTTCTGATCATTTCTTGATTTCCATCTGATCTATGTTCAGTTGGATGCCATTCCCCAGCCTGGCCACAAAAAGGCCTGTTCTCTTTCATAGTTTGAATGTATTTAAGGTTGGTGATTACAACATACAAGGCTGGGAACATTGCTGTTCTTCCCTCCAAGTTTTTGGTTGTATGGGGTACATCCTGGAGCTTTTAAAATATCCTCAGAAATAGGCACAATCAGAGAACCAGATGGTACTTGAATGACTGAAGTTTGGCATATACTGTTCAAACACACGCTCCTATTGTGTTAACATTCTGGAAGGTCTCATTAATCTTCTAATTAAACTATATCTTCCAAACCCATTTATTAAAATTTACAGCCGGGTGTGGTAGCTCACCCCGTAATCCCTGCACTTTGGGAGGCTGAGGCAGGCAGATCACTTGAGGTCAGGAGTTCCAGACCAGCCTGGCTAACATGGTGAAACCCCATCTCTACTAAAAATACAAAAAATTAGCTGGGCATCGTGGCATGCACCTGTAATCCCACCTAATCGGGAGGCTGAGGCAGGAGAATGGCTTGAACCTGGGAGGCAGAAGTTGCAATGAACCAAGATCACGTCACTGCACTCCAGCCTAGGTGACAGAGGGAGACTCCATCTCAAAAAATAAATAAATAAAATAAAATTTACAACTGCCTATGTAGATCAATAAGAATATTTTGCGTATTTATATATGCACATGTATAAAAGCTCACCAATTGGGAAGTATGTTTTATTTTTTAAAATAATATTATATATATAATAAAAGTGAGACAAGCAGATTTGGACAGGTGTGAAAGAAGCCAAAAGGAATGAAACAGGTCAAATTAAACCAGTGAGTTAAAGAAAATGAGGTAGCCTTGGAGAGGAAAGTTTATACAATTTTCCTTTTAGATTCTCCACAACTTTGCAAATATACAGACCTACAGGGTGCTATTTCCCAAGACCTAGGACTTACTCACTGCTGTGCTGGAATGTACCCCTTTGTCTAATTCCATAAAATTAGACAAATCTCATCCTCCAAATCTCATCCTCTCATTCCAAATCTCATCCTCCCCACACCTTATTGTTCATGAAAGCCAAAGCCAGCTCCCTTCACTGGCTGAACAGTAGCTGCAACTACAGGCATGAGCCACCATGCCCGGCTAATTTTTTTGTATTTTTTGTAAAGACTGGGTTTCACCATGTTGCCCAGTCTGGTCTCAAACTCCTGAGCTCAAGTGGCCTGCCCACCTCAGCCTTCCAAAGTGCTGGGATTACAGGCATGAGCCACCACGCCTGGCCTAGGACTTCTTATATGTTGGAAACTGAGGGGCACTCAGGCTTTCCTGCTCAAAAATACCTCCCTACCAGCCTAAAATTCAACAGCTTTTGTCACTAGAGTTCCTTATGAAAATGTTAATCTAATACCTGAGCAGAACTGCATATTAACTCAGAATTTTCTCATGGGACAAGATGGGTACAAACAGATATTATATCAATATTAATTATCATATTCCTTAGGCATAGAAAAGCAACATATATTATGCAGATGGAGTATTGAGAAATTGTTAGGACTTTAAATAAACTCGATCCGTACATTTTGAGTCAATAGTTTCCATGATGGATCAAGCTTTTTCACAGATATTAAGTGATACAGAACTTCAACAAATAGCCAAAAGTTGGTTGAGGAAGCTTCAAGATTTTGAGATAACATAGGTAGTAGAGGTAAAATGGTAGTTTGAATTAATACAGAATTCTGCAGCAGTGGTGCAGGAGAGAACTATCTGTAATAAGCAAAATATTTTTTAGAGGGTAGAAAGTACATGACCTTCAGGGCTGAGGTAGACTGGGGCCAGAGTGATAGGTGAACTAATTTATACAACAAATGGACAGGAATTGTGGTCGTTGCATTGGTAGGAATGACTTAGACAAATGGAGCTAACCTTGAGAAGAGGGAGTTGATTTGAGAGGGACCCAGCATCTGGCGGGAGCCCAAGTGGGGCTAGAGTGGAATATGGCCAAAGGTTGCCTGATATTTACTTTTCAATTATCTATGATGATGTTGTTATATTTTGTATTATGTCAGGGAATTCTTACTCAAACTGTCATGTTAGTTGTGGGTGTATGACTACTGATACAGTAGAGTTATCAATAAAAATTTGACTTGCTAATTATATCCATTGTTATCTGGTTTAATTTCATTTTGTATCAGTTAGTGATTGTGTTTGGCTGCGAATGACAGGGATTCAAACACTCAATAAACCGGCACAACAAATTGCTTTATTTTTCTTGAGTGATAAGAAGTCTGGAGGGAGGTGGCCCAGGGCTGGATGGAGGCTTTGCCATGTCATCAGGGGCTCGGCATCTTTCCATCTTTCTCAGTCATCCTGAGCATGTTCTTGTGACCTCCTGGCCTCAAGATGGCAAATCCACCTCTAGCGTGGCCTCTGCCCTCCTGGCAAGAGAAGGATGTGAAGGGCTTAAGGGGGCCTAGCAGCTGAGCACAATCTGCCCCCTTTTAAGGGCCTTTCCCAGAAGTGCCATCCAGCAATTTCTACTGATAACTCATTGGACAGAACTATGTCATGTGGCCATTGTAACTGCAGGGAACTTGAAAATGTGTGTGTGTTTTTTTAAAGTCAAGTCCAAGTGTATTGAACTAAGTCCAGGCCTCTCTGAACTGAGTTGGAGATCCTTTAGTAAAAGAAGGGGAGAAATGATATTGGGGTAGGCATCTAGCAGTGACTTGTAGAAACCAATGGTCCATCTGGTATAGGGCTTCATCTTGGTATATGGCATACCCTGATGAGACATCGTGGCTGGCCTCTAATATGCTATCCTGCAATGAACCAATCATAGTCATGAAAACCTCATATCATTACAGACTCACATGTATCTTCCTAGACACTTCTTCTGGTAATGAAGATATTTTCAATTTATATAGGATTCTTTCTCCGGTTATTTAATAAGTTAGTGAGATTTAAAAATGTATTAAAATTGCTTCAGACCCATCACTGTCATGAATGATGTTAGAAAATATTTGCCAGAAGCCAAACATTTGAACAGCTTTAACCATGGCATCAGAAAAACTACAATTACATTCAGGAAAGAGCTGCTTGATGTGTGACATTAAAATGCAGTTCCCCAGGCAACTGAGAGGGAGATACATTCAATAACAACAGAGCTTCCATGAATTGCTAAGATCTTACAGAATTTGCAACACCTTTTATTTATTTTTCATTGACAGTTAAATTACTACTTGAAAGCATCTGCTGACTAGAAAACAAATCCTCTGCTCTGGATACACTAGGCCTCCTCCCGAAATAACTACTACCGATAGAGGAGCTCGGGAGAAGCGGGGAACAGTGGAAATGTGCAGATGAGACATACAGCCCTGCCATCGGACACTGTTGTGTTGGAGATAATGCTCTGCAGATAGATATTGATCCATGTCTAGATTGTCACTTCCTCAGATGATAGAGCCCTGACCCAGTGTTCTCATCATACATAAGTTTGAAAGCCTTCTTGATGAATGGTGTCATTTCACAATGCCTAGTTGGGAACTCAGCATATGGGCTTTTAATAGTAAACTGTATTCAGTGAAATGCATCTCTTGAGGTATCATTTCATAGTTCTGTCATCAGGTGTTGCACTAAGTACATAAAAAAAATATTAGCCCAGCACGGTGGCTCACTCCTGTAATCCCAGTATTTTGGGAGGCCAAGGCAGAAGAATCTGTTGAGGCCTGGGGTTTGAGACCAGCCTGGGCAACAAAGTGAGACCCCCATCTCTAAAAAACAACAACAAAAAAACCAAATTCTAGTTGGGTGGTGGAATTTAGGTGTGAGAGTTTGAGAGAGCAACAATATTAAATGGTGGCTCACTCCTGTAGTCCCAGCTACTGGGGAGGCTGAGCTAGGAGGATTGTTTAGCCCAGGCGTTCAAGGCTGCAGTGAGCCATGATCATGCCACTGCACTCCAGCCTGGGCAACAGAGCAAGACCCTTTCTTTAAAATAAATAAATAAATACCAAACTTGTAGTATTTACAATACAGTTTTACCTCAGTTAAATCAATCTGTTGCTGAAAATCTTGAAACAAACTATATCCTATTGACTTACATTATAATTTCAAAAAAAATTTTTTTCTATTTCCATTAACCAAAGAACAGAAATGTTTTATTTCAACTTTTGATTAATTTTCAGTTAATGATAAGAAACAGCACTTTAAACTGGGCGTGGTAGCATGAGCCTGTGATCCCAGCTACTCAGCAGGCTGAGGCAGAAGGATCACTTCTTTTTTTTTTTTCTTTTTTTTTGAGACAGAGTCTTGCTCTTCTCCCAGGCTGGAGTGCAGTGGCACAGTCTCGGCTCACTGCAACCTCCGCCTCCCAGG
Organism: Pongo pygmaeus; assembly: GCF_028885625.2. NCBI lineage: Eukaryota > Metazoa > Chordata > Mammalia > Primates > Hominidae > Pongo > Pongo pygmaeus. The sequence continues at coordinate 53,585,470 of NC_072388.2, read as the reverse complement.
CTCAAGGGAGTCTCCTGCCTCAGCCTCCCCCGTAGCTGGGATTACAGGCATGCGCCACTATGCCCAGCTAATTTTTTTATTTTTAGGGGTTTCACCATGTTGGCCAGGCTGGTCTTGAACTCCTGACCTCAGGTGATCTGCCCACCTCAGCCTCCCAAAGTGCTAGGATTGCAGGTGTAAGCCACCATGCCTGGCCAAGGATCACTTCTTGAGCCCAGGAGTTCAAGGCCAGCCTTTGCAACAGTGAGACTCCATCTCAAAAAAAAAAAAAAAGAACACTTCAAGTTTTCTGTCTATACTTAGACTCTCTTAAGTAAAGCAGCACCAAATATTATTTTTTTTCCCAAGGGATCTGCCTTTTTAAAAATTTTTAAATTTTTTCTTTTTTTCACTGGTTGTAGCAACAATAAAATCTAGGAGAACTTGCTAGAATTAAAATATTGCTTTTGTATAAAGACATTTTTGCCATTAATAATGGCCAATACTTATTTTTCAAATTGTATATGTCTAATACTGTTGCTCTCTGAAACTCTCACAATGGCCTATGACAAAGACTCTATATATAATACTCATTTTACAGAGGAGGAACCAGGCTTAAGGAAGTTAAGAAACTTGCCCATTGACAAAGATAATTGATGGCGCCAGGCCATGAACCCAGACAGTGAAACTGAAGGTTGTTTCTTTACCACCGCATGACATGGCTGTTAGGTTTTTTCTACATTTTTCCTTTTGTTGTGCTACTTTTGGTTTCATTTCTAAGAAATCCAATTGCCTAACTCAAGGTCTTGAAGATTTATGCCTATATTTTCTTCCAAGAGTTTAATAATTTTACCTCTTACATTCTGATTTTCTTTTGTTTTATTTTTTAGAGATAAGATCTCACTATGTTGCCCAGGCTGGCCTCAAACTCCTGGGCTCAAGACTTCTCCAGCCTCAGCCTCCAGCATAGCTGGGACTACAGGTGCCTGTTACTGCACCTACCCGATGAGTTTATTTTTGTATATGTTGTGAGATAGAGGTTCAACTTCTTCCTTTTGTATGTAGATATCCAGTCGTCCTAGTATCATTTGTTGACAAGATTCTTCTTTCCCCATTAAATTGTCTTGGCATCCTTGTCAAAAATCAATCAAACATAAATGTCAGGATTAATACACTTGTGTGATATATTTGATTACATTCCCTCACATTCATTGAGTTCTTTACCTCAGGAACCCTAATTATCCTTGCACTGGATCATCTTTATCTTCTCTAATAGCTTTCATGTTTGTCTTTTGTTCTGTATTCACTCTCATGTCTTTCCTTATGTCAGCAATTACAGTTTCAACAGTATCTACTTTGTACATGGTTCTTTCTAATTGATTCTATAATAATGATGGTCCTCAATTTATTTTGTTGATCCAGAGCTCCCCTTTCAATTCTATTATTTTGGCTTTTGTCTTATTAAATTCATGATTTTTGTTTGTCTGTTTTTTTTAGACTGAGTCTTGCTCTGTTGCCCAGGCTGGAGTGCAGTGGCGTGATCTCAGCTTACTGCAACCTCTGCCTCCCGAGTTCAAGCCATTCTCCTGCCTCAGCCTCCCAAGTAGCTGAGATTACAGGTGCCCACCACCACGCTGGCTAATTTTTGTATTTTTAATAGAGACAGTGTTTCACCATGTTTGCCAGGCTGGTCTCGAACTCCTGACCTCAGGTGATCTTCCTGCCTCAGCCTCCCAAAATGCTGGGATGACAGGCATGAGCCACTGCATCCAGCCTGAATTTATACTTTTATTGAGTTAGTCTCTGGCATCAAACATTCTTGAGGAATTTTCTTCTGTTCCATGAGCTTTGCTATCTTCTTAGTTGCATTCTTTGCCTTTATGTCTCCTGCATGCCATATGATGTTCCCCCTTGGTTTTCTTTTGTTTTGTTTGGCTGGTGTATGTTTGCACGGTTGCCATGCTGTTTCTCTGCCCCCTGCCCATGCTTGGGAGGCTGTTTCCTGACACTGTGTATCTCTGATATTGCTGAGACATCTTCAGGTTTTTCCATGATAACAGAAGCCCTTTTGTTTTCCTGACTGCTGCAGTCTGGAGCTTGAGGAGCTGTGTTGCATCCCTTCTTCTGGGGTAATGTGGAGGCAGGGACAGAGTTCAGCAGCGCTGAGGTGCACTCTCTATTAGCATCCCTCTTAGCATCTGCCTGTTCTTCTGAGATGGTATTGCAGATTCTCTACCAGGGACACGTCTGTTAGGGTATCCTTTATGGGTACCTTTATGCTTTGGATGGCTTATTATACTCAATATGAGGCTCTTGAGCCTTTTCTTTTTTTTTTGAGATGGAGTCTCGCTCTGTCTTCCAGGCTGGGGTGCAGTGGCGTGATCTTGGCTGGATTCAAACGATTCTTCTGCCTCAGCCTCCTGAGTAGCTGGGACTACAGGTGCCTACCATCATGCCTGGCTAATTTTTGTATTTTTTATTAGAGACGGGGTTTCATCACGTTGGCCAGGCTATTCTTGAACTACTGACCTCAAATGATTCACCTGCCTTGGCATTCCAAAGTGCTGGAATTACAGGCTTGAGTCACCATGCCCGGCCACCTTTTCTTTGTACCTTTCTACCTTGATCCAAAATCTCCTCCAGAGTTTGAATTTCAAGTATAGAGCCTCCATCAAGTTCACTTAAATTTGCTTTTTTCCAATTACTGTTGCCAAATACCCAATGTTAGTTTGTCTATTACCCTTGGTGTTTGGACAAATTGAAACTGTGGTTTTCTTCTGCTGTTAATACCACAACAACAATCAACACAGAAAACTCTGTGACCAAATGGGTGGGGGTTTTCTCCCACACACCAAGCAGGGGACACCAGCTAGGTGTCCTCCCTCTTATTCAATTCAATTCTGATGCTGCCTACCTGGAGATAGCTGTAGATCCCACAAGTTGAAGGCTCAGTCCCCAACACTGGCCCCTCCTTTCCACCACTCACAAGTCTGGGCCTCTGGAACTTTTGATTGACTGGCTTCAAGTTGGGGTTTCCACAACCCCCTCTTTGGGTTCAATTAATTTGCTAGAGTGACTCAAAGAACTCAGGGAAACACTTATGTTTACCAGTTTATTATGAAGGATATTACAAAAGATACAGATGAAAAGATGCACAGGGTGAGGTATGGGGTAAGAGGTATGGAGTTTCCATGCCCTCCCTGGGCACACCTCCCTCCAGGAACCTCCACATACTCAGCTGTCCAAAAGCTCCCTGAGCCCTGCCGTCTGGGCCTTTTATGTTAATTGTATAGGCATGATTGAAGCATGGACAGCTGTGTGAAGGTGTGATTGACCTCTCTGTGCAGCCATCCTTCCTCCAGGGTATGAGGCAGGACCCTGTTTGCAATGAGGGTTTATGATCCATAATCACAAAGGTGGGAGATGATTAGAGTCCTGCCTTTAGTGAGTGGAAGGAGAGCAGAAGGTGAGCGAGAGAGAGAGAGAGAGAGAGAGAGAGAGAGATTGATTCTGTTTTCTGAAGCCTAAAGTGCCCCAACATTGTAACAAAAGACTGAGTTATGAACCAGGTACCATGGCTGAAAACCTACATATACATGTATCATCATATCACACTTGGCAAACAACTCTTTGTACATTTCTGTAGCCCTGCAGTGTTCAGTCTCTGACTTGGTGTGTCTCTCTCATCTGCCTCTTTGTTCTGCTGCTGTCCTAGAAATTAGAAAATTTAAAAAATTCCTTGGCTTTTTGGTAGAAAGAAGCTCCCAGACTGGGTCCAAGCTGAAAATGAATCCCTTACTGGGTGAAAAACATGGATGCGGTAACAATTCCTGGCTGTAAATGCTCATAGTATTACTGTTGAACCATTTTATGCTAATAAATTATCTGGGACATACTCCCCTTTTGGTTTATTCCTCTTTTTTCTCCTGTTGCTACTTATAACCATCCTTGTCAACTATCTACATTTTACTATTAAATTATTCATATAATGTTGGTGATTTCAAAGTTTTCTTGTATTATTTTGGGCATTTGGCCGAAAGGCACTGCCTCCATTTTACAAGTTAGCATGTATCCAGAGGCCCTGTCCTGCAACAAAGGTGCAGGTGCCTCAGTGGCAATACGTATAAGAAAATGTTAATTTTTAGGGTAAAAATTTCATTAGAAACTGTCTTTGCAGAATACAATATTAGTTAATCTTTACACATATTTTTAAAGAAAGGCAAAAGATTGCCACTAAAAATAAATTCTTACTGAAAGCATCTCTATCTACTCTCTCCATTTTTAAAGTACCTCACTTGGTATCTTTGTTTTCATTTTTTAAATGCAAGGTCATCCTTTGAATGTTGTCTTCAACTATGCTTGAAATAGCTTGAGACCCAGCAGATAATTCTGATCAGGAGGTATCAGCAGACAGTGGGCAGTAAAGTTAGAGGAAAAAAATGTTGCAGGGCCCCACTCCCAATAAAAACCTACAATAAAAAACTTAAAAATTTCAATAAAGAGGAAAATGACAAAGAGGTTTTCCAAAGGATGTTCATATTCTCTATTTAAAAACCCCACTGGGCCGGGTACGGTGGCTCAGGCCTATAATCCTGAGCCCTGGAGTTCAAGACCAGCTTTGGCAACATGGTGAAACCCTATCTCTACCAAAAATACAGAAATTAGCCAGTCTCATAACCCGCTCTTAAATAAATAGATTAAAATTTAAAAATAAATAAATAAATAAACCCACTGATATGAACATTTCTTCCATTTTGGAGTAAAGGTGCCTACAAGGCTAGGCAATGTCCATATTTCTTTCCTGAATGTTTCCAACGGGGCTGCGCCTGGAGCAGATGTATCATAAATACTAATTACTTATTATAATGACCAAGCTACATTGTTAGTATAGAATAATTCCACAGGCTTCCCTATTGGTTTGTCTGATCCTAAGCCTATTAATACCTGCTTATATGTCAGAAAATCTACATTAGGCCAGGCATGGTGGCTCACGCCTGTAATCCTAGTACTTTGGGAGGCTGAGGCAGGCGGATCACCTGAGGTCAGGAGTTCGAGACCAGCCTGGCCAACATGGCAAAACCCCACCTCTGCTAAAAATACAAAAAATTAGCCGGGCATGGTGGCAGGTGCCTGTAATCCCAGCTACTGGGGAGGCTGAGGCAGGAGAATCGCTTGAACCTGGGAGGTGGAGGTTGCAATCAGCCAAGATCGTGCCACTGCACTCCAGCCTGGGTTACAAGAGCGAAACTCCATCTCAAAAAAAAAAAAAAAGAAAGAAAAAGAAAATCAACATTAGACTCCGAAATAGGCCAGGCGCGGTGGCTCACGCCTATAATCCCAGCACTTTGGGAGGCTGAGGCAGGTGGATCGCCTGAGAGCAGGAGTTCCAGACCAGCCTGGCCAACATGGCGAAACCCTGTCTCTACAAAAAATACAAAAAAATTAGCCGGGTATGGTGGCAGGCGCCTGTAATCCCAGTAACTTGGGAGGCTGAGGCAGGAGAAAAGCTTGAACCCGGGAGGCGGAGGTTGCGGTGAGCCAAGATCGCACCATTGCACTCCAGCCTGGGCAACAAGAGCAAAACTCCATCTCATAAAAAGAAAAAAAAACAACTCTGAAACAAATAAAATATTAATGGCTGGGCGAGGTGGCTCACGCCTGTAATCCTAGCACTTTGGGAGGCCGAGGCGGTTGGATCACCTGAGGTCAGGAGTTCAAGACCAACCTGGCCAACATGGTGAAACCCCATCTCTACTAAAAATACAAAAATCAGCCTGGTGTGGTGGCATGTGCCTGTAATACCAGCTACTCGGGAGGCTGAGGCAGGAGAATCGTTTGAACCCAGGAGACGGAGGTTGAAGTGAGCCTCAAAAAAAAAAAAAAAAAAAAGAAAAAAATATTATTTTAATACATGTTTTAAAGCTCACCTTTGGCATTATGAGATAATCCCTCAAGTGAGAAAAAAGGTCCATTTTTTAATCTCAAAGAAAACAGTTACAGCAGATGTCACTGGTTAAGAGTTTAGTTGGTGAATGGCATTTCACAATTTGTACCAACATCTGGGGAAAGAAGTTTTGCATGGAACTGTAAAACAATTGAGCACCAAATCTGCACAACTGCGTTTCTAGAAAATGCAATGGGTTTTATAGAGATGAGGTCTTGCTATGTTTTCCAGGCTGGTCTCGAACTCCTGGCCTCAAGCGATCCTCCCGCCTCGGTCTCCCCAAGCGCCGGGAGTACAGGCGTGAGCCACCGACGGAAATGGATTTTAAGTGAAAGTCCTATCTTCGTTTGCAAATCAATTTTTCCAGGATCAAAGTTCCAGCAACCAAAAATCCTATCCTTCTAGACATAGGGACCCACGTAAGGGCCACTTGATGTGACACTTGCCCCGACAGCGGTGCCACCTGGCCCCTAGGTGGCAGGTTCGTTTTTAACTAAACCCAAGAGTCTGAAGTCACATTATTCTCTTGCCTTGAAAGCTGAAGAGCTGATTCCTAATCGGTGGCTTAACTCGGTCTCTCTCCAGGCAAGGCCACCTGTTTGCTGATCTTTCACAGGGCGAGGGGACCGGAGCCCTTCAATGCAGCGCCCTCTTGGCCTGAAGAGTGGGCGACCGGGCGCCCAGACCGCGTCTCTCTCAGCGAGGTCCCAGCTCCTGGACGCCTGCCTCTTTTCGGGTTCGGCTCATTCCGCAATAACCGGAGGGGTCCCGCTGGATCCTAGGGGCCGGCGCCCTTTTCTTTCCCTCCCTGAGCGTGCCAACCCCTCCGGGCGTCTCCGGAGCCGCGACCCCTGCTGGGGACCCCGGGGGCGGGCGGCCGAGGGGCGGGGCGAGGGCCGTGACGCGTGGCGGTGCCGGCCAATGGGAATGCCCCGCGGCGCCGGCTGAGCCGCCGGGCCATAAAAAGGAGGCGCGGACGGGTTTTCCAGCTTGTGGCCGCCCCCGGCTCGGAGTGTGACATAAGCAGGTCGTATACCTTTCTCAGGTGACTCCGGCCACAGCCCATTGTCCGCGGCCGCCGGCGGAGTTTAGTCGCAGACCTCGAAGCGCCCCGGGGTCCTTCCCGAACGGCAGCGGCTGCGGCGGGTCCATGGAGAAGGGCCCTGTGCGGGCTCCGGCGGAGAAGCCGCGGGGTGCCAGGTGCAGCAATGGGTTCCCTGAGCGGGATCCGCCGCGGCCCGGGCCCAGCAGGCCGGCGGAGAAGCCCCCGCGGCCCGAGGCTAAGAGCGCGCAGCCCGCGGACGGCTGGAAGGGCGAGCGGCCCCGCAGCGAGGAGGATAACGAGCTGAACCTCCCCAACCTGGCAGCCGCCTACTCGTCCATCCTGAGCTCGCTGGGCGAGAATCCCCAGCGGCAAGGGCTGCTCAAGACGCCCTGGAGGGCGGCCTCGGCCATGCAGTTCTTCACCAAGGGCTACCAGGAGACCATCTCAGGTCAGTGCGCCCGCGGGCTGCTAGAGCGTGCGGGCGGCGGGGGCGGTGCTTGCAGGAAACGCGCTTTGGCTCCAGGAAGTTTCCGGAGTTGCTTCACTCTTGGCCCAGGGAGCCGGGCGCTGTCACCTCCGCACCCGCCCTAGCCCGCCGCCCTGCCGAGGCCCTGCGTGGGGCACAGTCGGGGCGCCCTGGGTGGCAGCGATCTCTCAGCCCCGGGACTCGCTGCAGCCGCCTTCCAGGGGCCCTTCCCGCTCCCAACGGGCAGCCCTCCTAGAGCGCCCCGGGTGGGCGTGGACGGGAGCCCGGAGCCCTCTCTCCTGAGCGCGCAGCGCGGGATTCTCGGGGCACCTGCGGTTCCAAACTTGCCCACGGTAAGGATCACCTGGGCACTTGCTGCGGCGACGGCTTCCTGGGTAGTTCCTTATTGAGATCCCATTGTCAGGGTGTGTATCTGTATTGAAGCCTTGGCGCGATCCTTCCCCGAAACCTCGGGGACCTGCACTATCACTGATTTGCCGGGGGATCGGAGGCTTAGAGTTGTGCTTTTCTTTTGTCCACCTCAAGTTTACTCCAGTTCAGGACATTTACAAAATTCGGCACAATTTTGGGCACGGGCTTCCCCGGAGTTTGAGGTGTGAGGTTGATTGGGTGAGTTTGCTGCTGAAATGTTTCCTCCTCCCACCCCCAACCCCGCAAAAAGCAGTAAAGCTACTCCGGGGTTCGGAGGGATCCCTGGGTTCCAGGACTCAGTCTCATCCCTGCACCCTCCCACCCTAAAATAAAGCCGGGTTGACCCGGTGCTGTTAACGTCTGAGGCGTGTCGGCGTTTCACCCAGTGGGTGGGGATGCAATCAGTGTGGGTAGGATGCAAGGTGGGGTGATGGAGAGTGGAAAATGGGGACTTTGCTGCCTGTTGGCTAGAGAAGCAGTATTGGTCTATATTTAAAACAAATAAAGCTTCTGGCTTCTACAGCTGGGACCAAAGACATTATTTTCCAGTCTACACCTTCCGTGTGTCTTGGTGACGTTTATTTCTTTGGCCTAAGAAGCATTCTACCGTTCACTGTTTTCTGAAAGAAAAACAGTGCGCTGGAAAGGCAATCTCCCTGCCCCAGTTATTTCTCTGAAGGAGTGTGGAGCGATTCCACCAAATAGACCCCGGGAAAAAGAAAGTTATTTTTTGCCCAGTCTTCCACACCCCAAAGGAAGGGTGGGAAATCAGAACGTGAAAGAGGCGGGGCCCCAAAAGGAAATGATGCCATACTCTAAAACCGGCAATGACTTCTAGTTCTGTTTCCAAATTCACTTTTTTTACCCCTCAATTGCAAAAGTTTGGAATCTCAGAAGCAATTTCAAAATGCAAAGACTGAAGAATGAACTTTCAGTTTTCTGTGGGATCAGCTCTTTAGAGGTCTAGGGCTTTAAATTTGTGTGTGTGTGTGTGTGTGATATTCCACAATGTAATGAAATGTCTTCTTAAGGCCTTGCTCATTTTGCCCCTTGCAGACGCAGAAAGTGGTTTACTCCACAGCATCGGCCAGGCTTTGGGAATCCTCCCCTAAGAGAATTCATAGGACAGTGTTCTGTAATCTAGCATGGATCTAATTACCCAAAGAGAGAGGGATTTCTGACCCTGAGACAGGTCACAGAATTACCTAAAGTGACTCACAGATTTACTTGAGAAATGGTTAGCAGAAATATCTCATGAGCGAAGATTCATTTAAAGAGGATTAATAACTGCAAAGAACACATCATTCCACATTAGAAAACTGTTCTGGTTGGCAGAGCTCGGTGCTCACGCCTGTAATCCCAGCACTTTGGGAGGCCGAGATGGGTGGATTCCCTGAGGTCAGGAGTTCAAGACCAGCCCGGCCAACATTGGCAAAACCCCGTCTCTACTAAAAATACAAAAAAATTAGCCGGGTGTGATGGCGGGCGCCTGTAGTCCCAGCTACTCGGGAGGCTGAGGCAGGAGAATCCCTTGAACCCAGGAGGAGAAGGTTGCAGTGAGCCAAGATTGCACCACTGCACTCCAGCCTGGGCGACAGAGGGAGACTGTCTCCAGAAAAAACAAAAAACAAAAAAAACAAAAAAACTGTTCTGGTCAAGTGTTACTATTTAAAAAGTCCATGGGCCGGGCGCGGTGGCTCACACCTGTAATTCCAGCACTTTGGGATGCCGAGGCGGGCGGATCACCTGAGGTCAGGAGTTCGAGACCAGCCTGGCCAACATGGGAAAACCCATTCTCTACGAAAAATACAAAAATTTGCCGGGCATGGTATCAGGTGCCTGTAATCCCAGCTACTCAGGAAGCTGAGGAAGGAGAATCATTTGAACCCGGGAGGCGGAGGTTGCAGTGAGCTGAGATTGCACCATTACACTCCAGCCTGGGCAACAAGAGCGAAACTCCATTTCAAAAAAAAAAAAAAAAAAGGTCTATGGATGTAGAGACACTGCAAGATTAGTAGTTGTCAGGGACTGGCGAGAAGAGGGGGAGGGGTAGTGACTGTTTAATGAGTGTGGAGCTTCCTTTTGGAGTCATGAAAATGTTCTGGAACTAGAGAGTGGTGATAGTTGCACAACATTTTGAATGCCACTGGACTGTAACTTCAAGATGGCTAAAAATGACCAATTTTATGTATATTTTACCACAATATAAAGACAGGTTTTGTGGCGTGCCTGCAGTCCCACCTACTAGGGAGGCTGAGGCAGGAGGATAGTTGTTGCTCAGGAGAACAGCCTGGGCAACATGGGGAGACCCTGTCTCAGAAAAGAAAAGTCCATGGAGTGGACCATTTAAGATTATTATTATTATTTTTATTTTTGTGTTTTTGAGACAGGATTTGGCTCTGCTGCCCAGGCTAGAGTGCAGTGGCGCAATCTCGGCTCACTGCAGTCTCTCTCTGCTGGACTCAAGTGATCCCACCTCAGCCTCCTGAATAGCTGGAACTACAGGCTTGTGCCACCATGCCCGGCTAATTTTTGTATTTTTGGTAGAGACGGGTTTTTGCCATGTTGCCCAGGCTGGTCTTGAACTCCTGAGCTCAAGGGATCTGCCTGCCTCGGCTTCCCAGAGTGCTAGGATTACAGGTGTGAGCCACCATACCCAGCCCATTTAAGATTATTATAAGCCATTAATTGAATATAATCATGCATTACATTATGATGTTTCATTCAATGATGGGCCGCATGTATGAAGATGGTTTATAAGATTACAATGGAGCTGAAAAATTCACATTGTCTAGTGATGTCTTGGTGATCCTGGCCTGTATAGGCCTAGAGTAATGTGTTTATTTGTGTCTTAGTTTTCTCCTCTCGTCTCCCCCATGTCTTAGTTTTTAACAAAATTTAAAAATTAAGAAAATTGGGCCAGGCGTGGTGGCTCACACCTGTAATCCCAGCACTTTGGGAGGCCGAGGTGAGCGGATTACTTGAGGTCAGGAGTTAGTTAGAGATCAGCCTGGCCAACATGTTGAAACTCCATCGCTACTAAATATATAAAAATTAGCCAGATGTGGTGGCACATACCTGTAGTCACAGCTACTTGGAAGGCTGAGGCAGGAGAATCACTTGAACCCAGGAGGTGGAGGTTGCAGTGAGCCGAGATTGCACCACTGCACTGCAGCCTGGTTGACAGAGTAAGACTCCGTCGCGAAAATAAATAAATAAATAAATAAATTAATTAAAATTAAAAATAGAAAAAGGTGTAGAACAAGGATATAAAATATTTTTGCACAGCTGTACAATGTGTTTTCGTTTTAAGCTGTGTTATTACAAGAGTCAGTTTTAAATACATTAAGCTGAAATTATTGAAGAAAGAAAATATGTTTAGTGTAGCCCAAGTGTACAGTGTTTATAAAGTCTACAGTAGTGTACAATAATGTGCTAGGCCTACACATTCACTTACCATGCATTTACTGACTCACCCAGAGCAACTTCCAGTCCTGCAAGCTCCTTTCATGGTAAGTGCCCTTCACAGACCTACCATCTTAAGTCTTTTCTACTATATTTTTACTGTACCTTTTCTATGTTTAGATGTCTTTCTAAAATTATTATTATTTGTATTTTAAATATAGAGGCAGGGTCTCACTGTTTTGCCCAGGCTGGTCTCGAACTCCTGGGCTCAAGTGATCCTCTCCTCTTGGTCTCCCAAAGTGCTGGGATTACAGGCATGAGCTATCCCACCTGGCCTGCGTATCTTTAAATACACAAATACCATTGTGTTACAGTTGCCTGCAGCATTCATTACAGTAACATGCCGTACAGGTTTGTAGCCTAGGAATAATAGGCTCTACCATGTAGCCTAGGTGTGTAGTAGGCTATCTCATCTAGGTTTGTGTAAGCCTCTCTTCCTTCAGTGTTTGCGATATGAAACTGCATTTCTCAGGTGTTTCTCAGACTGTATCCCCATTGTTAAGTAATGCATGACCGTACTTTTTAATGGGTTAAAAGCTTTACCTGGATGGTCTTGGTTCATCTTCCAATTTTCAAGTAAACATTTCTCTTATCCCCATGACAAGGCAACTGAGACAGAGGTTGACACAAGTAGTAGAGCTGGTATTTGAATCCAGAGAGTCTGACTGCAGAATTCTTAGCCACTTCCTTATACTGCTACACAGAGAACTGAATCAGTGTACCCTATCTGTATATTTCAAACTGTGAATTGGGTCAACAGCATTAAACAAAAAAGTGGAGTAGCTGGGCGCGGTGGCTCACGCCTGTAATCCCAGCACTTTGGGAGGGCGAGGCGGATGGATCACCTGAGGTCGGGAGTTTGAGACCAGCCTAACATGGAGAAACCCATTCTCTACTAAAAATGCAAAAATTAGCGAGGTGTGGTGGTGCATGCCTGTAATCCCAGCTACTTGGGAGGCTGAGGCAGGAGAATTGCTTGAACCCAGGAGGCGGAGATTGCAGTGAGCCAAGATTGCACCATTGCACTCCAGCCTGGGCAACAAGAGCGAAACTCAGTCTCAAAAAAAAAGTGGAGTAGAGGTTGTGCACGGTGGCTCAAGCCTGTAATCCCAGCATTTTGGGAGGCTGAGGCGGGCAAATAACGAGGTCAAGAGATCAAGAACCCCGTCTCTACTAAAAATACAAAAATTACCTGGGCGTGGTGGTGCATGCCTGTAGTCCCAGCTACTTGGGAGGCTGAGGCAGGAGAAGCACTTGAACCTCGGAGGTGGAGGTTGCAGTGAGCCGAGATTGTGCCACTGCACTCCAGCCTGGCGACAGAGCAAGACTCCATCTCAAAAAAAACAAAAAAAAACAAAAAAACAACAACAGTGGAGTAGAAGGGATAAGATCAGTCTATCACATATAGTAAGGATAAGTGTTTTGAGAAACTTCTTCTTTTGTTTTTTTTTTTTTTGAGATGGAGTCTCACTCTGTAGCCCAAGCTGGAGTGCAGTGGCGCGATCTGGGCTCACTGCAAGCTCCGCCTCACTGGTTCACGCCATTCTCCTGCCTCAGCCTCCTGAGTAGCTGGGACTACAGGCGCCCGCCACCACGCCCGGCTAAATTTTTTTTTTTTTTTTGTATCTTTTTAGTAGAGACGGGGTTTCACCATGTTAGCCAGGATGGTCTCGATCTCCTGACTTTGTGATCTGCCCGCCTCGGCCTCCCAAAGTGCTGGGATTACAGGCGTGAGCCACCGCTCCCAGCCAAGAAACTTCTATGTAGGTTTTATAGGTATAATTATGTGTGTGTGCACTGGCTCCAGATGTAAAATGCATTTCTTACTGTAGGTTGTAGTCAAAAGTTTGAAAGCCTGTATCTAGGGGATCTGTTTAAGGATTTAATATTTCTTTTTTTTTTTTTTTAAAGAGATATATAATTAGAAGACAGAGTAGTGAGAACAAGGATGATGCTGAACTTAAAGGAATGAACCTGAAATGTGGTGGTTTGGGTCTTGGACCAACCTGGAAGGCAGGGAGAAGGAAGGATACTGGTGGGAGATAGGGGTGAGTGGGAACCCACATCTTTAGGTCCGTAAACACTTCTGCACAATCCCTTTTATTTCTTTAGAGAACATGAGTCAAGTGGCCACTATATATTGTTTTTGGATAAGAACATACTTCTCTGAAGGTCACTTTTCTGTGCTTGTAAACAGGATACAGGACTTTATATCTTTTATATATCTGTATTCTATATATTAACTCCTGGTTAGTAATGTTGACTTAAGTGTTGTAAAATTTAGAATAAGTTGGTATTTTACATTCTTCAAAATCCTTTTTTCCTCCCAGTTCCTCTTGTGTGGATTGATCCAAATTCCTAGCATTCTGGGGAATTTGTTCAGTTTTCCCTACGTTGCAGCGTCTCTCCATGACTGTCTCCTTGTGTACCTTTTCCCTACTTTCCAGTGTATACCTTCCATGGGAGCATCTGTGGTCATCTGTGACCAGGGCGGTGTCAGGGTTGTGCAGGTTTCATAGTACTGTTCACTACTGGACTGTAGTTCATGGGCTAGGAGGGAGGGCTGGAGGAGACGCTATCATCTCTCCCAGGAGCTGGCTGTCCTTTGAATCTGCATCACAAGCTGATCCTTGGACCAGCTCAGACCAGCTCATCTTGATCTATTTCTGTCCCATTTCAGTTTAGCTGTATCCTAGTTCTCTTAAATATTCAAGGTTTTGTCTTGGTGAGTTCTCCTTTCTATATAAGGTAGCTTTCCTGTATTTCCACTATTCTTTTATTCAGAACCTACACTTAGTTAAATTGGAGAGTCTACTATTCTCTGAGGGCCTTGATCTTCATGCCCCTGTAACTGACCCTTCCAGGTATACATGGGAACAGCCTTTCAGACAGCATTATCTACCAAGGATTAAATGGGTATAACTTGTTCCATCAGTTGTTTTTTATGAGTTTTTGGGAATATGCAAGAGTCTTGACTCTGTCACATTTCTAGTTAAAGTAGGTTTTAGCTTGTCTGCCAAGACAGTTTTCGTAAATCATGTTAACAGTTCAAAATTTTGGGAAGCATGCATATAATCCAGCATGAGGAGATGGCATTGGAGGTGGCTGACTGCTTCCCTGTGAGGGCTGAGGAAGCACAGACACTGGCAGTGAGTCATATCCCCACCTCAGCCATTTTCACTGGAAGATTATGTCTATTCGCTAAAGATAATGGGAGGCAATTAGATACTTTGTTTATACAAAAATGCATCTTAGACACTTCATACTGAAATGTGGTAGCGGTCACAAAAGGTTTTTCTTTTTGAATCACAAACCTCTCGGATTTATTAAATTAAACTGTTGTGGTGAACTAAGAATTTTAACAACTTCTAAGATGTGAAGGGGAACAAAAACATAAGTTATTTACTATTCTCTTCTATATCATGGGTGAAAGGTGAGTTTATGTCCCAAGTTTTAAAGTATATTATAGAAATGCTCTTCTTATCATTAAAAGGTACTATTTTAGACGTGTAGCTCACTCAAATTTTGATCCGTTAATAATTTTTGTGTTTGGTTTGTTAATGAACACTTATATAGGACTTAGTTGTGTTCATTGCCAGAAAGAGCACTGTGAATAAAGAAAAAAAAAATAACAAAGCACTTGACATATTATATGATTGGAATTTTGGACATGTCTAAGTGGAATAAAACAGTTAAGAAGTTACTGAGAAAGGGGGAGAAAAGCCAATCCTAATAGTTTCTTTTAAAAATGGATTATCTATAAACAATTTTTCTGACATGGGAGGAAAGATCAATATACATAACTTCACTATAGCAAGCAAAGCCTTCAGGTTGGTACTCATACTAGATTCCCAGGGCTGCTGTCACACAGTACTGCAAACTAGGTGGTTTAAATGACAGAAATAAACAGTCTCATAGTTCTAGAGACTAAAGTTCCAAAATCAAGGGGTCAGCAGAACCATACTCACTCCAGAACCTGTAGTGGGGGAGGCTGTCCTTGCCTCTTCCTAGCTTCTGGTGGTGGCCGTCAGTTGATGGTGTTCCTTGGTTTGAGCTGCGTCACTCCAGTCACTGTCTCTGTCAGTGTCCACGTTTTTGTTTTGTCTTATAAGGATGTCAGTCATATGAGGGAGGGTCCACTTTACTCCAGTATGCCTGTGTTAGTTTAGCTAATTACATCTGCAACAACCCTACTTCCAAATAAAGTCACATGCTAAAGATACCTGGGGTTTAGGACTTCAACATATCTTTTTTGGCGGATGGCACAATTCAACTTGTATTAGTACTAAATACTATTATTAAAAAAATTACTAGGAATTTTACTACAATTTCATTGATCATCAAGTACTATGCACTTCACTGAACGCTGGGAATGCAGGATGAGCAAAACCAGGTATAGTTCCCACCTTCATGGAACTTACAGCCTAGCAGATTGAATCACATGAAATAGAAATGTGTTGTGAGATTGAGAAATGTGATGATAAACAAAAACACAGCTCAGTGAGAGCACTTGGCATAGGAACTTGACCAATGCCAGGACATGGGAGCATGAATGGGTGAAGCGATGCTTAAGCCGACTGATGTTCTGAGTAACAAATACTGCTGATGGCTTACTTTGTGCTAAACAGTGAGTTTTTACATGTGTTACCTCATTTGATCCTCACAGTAGCACGATGGGGTAGGCAATATTATTCCCATTTTATACATAAGGAAATTGGGGCACAGGGAGAACTTTCCCAAGACTGTATCTTGAAAATGGCGGAGCTGAGAGGATGATATAGAATGAGAATCATTGTAATCTCTGGTAGTCGATTTAATTTTAATAATAATATTTTACTAATTTATTTGAATCCTTTCTCCCTTCTTCCTCACCTATCCCCGCTTTTGTATTTTCTCTGCTGTTTGCTTTCTCCACCTCTAGAAACCCTTCCATGCCTGGGCATTCCCCACCTGACTCATTTGCTAGTGATTTCTATATGAGGACTGTAATTTGAGTCTAGTATTTGGTTGAGTAGACTGCAGTGTTAAAAGTCACCAGGAGAGGGCAACTGTCTAATCATTGGATCCCAGATTATGAATCCTGGATTATGTGAACAATTCTCAGTTCCAGGTTATGCAAACAAATATGTTTCCCATGGTTATAAATTTGCTAGAGTCTATAGTAATTAGATTGGGAGATCATTTGTGTTGGGTTATGCAAAGAGTGCCTGAACCAAGTTAAATCTATTATACTCAAGGCCAAGAGGACATTCATTTACTAGAATTTTATTCTATTGCAGCCCATTGGTAGAAATATTTATTTATTTGGAGACAGAGTCTTCCTCTGTCACCCAGGCTGGAGTGCGGTGGCATGATCTCAGCTCACTGAAACCTCTGCCGCCCAGGTGCAAGCAATTCCCCTGCCTCAGCCTCCCGAGTAGCTGGGATTACAGGTGCCCACCACCATGCCCGGCTAATTTTTGTATTTTTAGCAGAGACAGGGTTTCACCATGTTAGCCAGGCTGGTCTAGAAGTCCTAACCTCAAGTGATTGGCCTGTCTCAGCCTCCTAGAGTGCTGGGATTACAGGTATGAGCCACCGCACCCGGCCGGAAACATACAATATTTGTCCTTCATGTCTGGCTTATTTTACTTTGCAAAATGTCTTCAAGGTTCATCCACATTAAAAACATCTATTTTATTTTTATTTTTATTTTTATTTTTTGAGATAGAGTCTTGCTCTTCCGCCCAGGCTGGAGTGAAGTGGTGTGATCTTGGCTCACTGCAACCTCCGTCCCCTGGGGGGTTCAAGTGATTCTTCTGCCTCAGCCTCCTGAGTAGCTGGGATTACAGGTGCCCACCACCACACCTGGCTAATTTTTGTGTTTTTAGTAGAGACTGGGTTTCACCGTGTTGGCCAGGCTGTTCTTGAACTCCTGACCTCAGATGATCCGCTTGTTTCTGCCTCCCAAAGTGTTGGGATTACAGGCGTGAGCCACCACGTCAGTAATTTATTCTGTACAATGTTGTATATTTTCAACACATATTATATTTTAATTTCCTTATTTCAAGAAATCCTTAGAATTGAAGATACGGTAGTCCCCCTTATCCTTGGGGATCTGTTTCAAGACCCCCAGTGGGTGCCTGAAACTGAGGATGGTACCAAACCGGATTGCCATCATTCAGAATAAATTTCTGTTTGTGTCTTCTACCCACAAATTTCGTGCCTTTTCCATCTTAACTAAGCACTTACCATGCGCTGTGGCCATAGCTTTTGCAGTTTGAAGTACAACAACAATACTAGCATGAATTTTTTTTTCCTCCTTCACAGTTTCACAGACAGAAGATTTGTTCTTAATATAGTTTTAGCAACCTCAGCATAATGATTTTGTTCATTAATAAACTGAGAACTTTAATCTTTTTCACTTGAAGGAAACACAGCTTCTCTTTGGCATATCTGAATTGCCAGTGTCACTACTCTTGTGGTTTAGGGCCATTGTTAAGTAAAATAAGGGTTACTTGAAAACAAACACTGCAAAACTGAGATGGATACTAAGTGACTATTAGGTAGGTAGCATAGACAATGTGGATGCTCTGGACAAAGGATTGATTCATATTCTGGGCAGAAGGGCAGGAGATTTCATCGTAATACTCAGAATAGCGTGCATTTTAAAACTTATGAATTGTTGGCTGGATGCGGTGGCTCATGCCTGCAGTTCCAGCACTTTGGGTGGCCGAGGCAGGCCACTGACTTGAGCTCAGGAGTTAGAGACCAGCCTGACCAACATGGCTAAGCCTCATTTCTACAAAATGTACAAAAGTTAAGCAGGCATGGTGGCACGTGCCTGTAATCCCAGGTACTCGGGAGGCTGAGGCACGAGAATCACTTGAACCCGGGAGGCGGAGGTTGCAGTGAACTGAGATTGCACTACTGCATTCCAGCCTGGGTGACAGAGCGAGACTCTGTTTAAAAAAAAAAAAAAAAATGCCGGGCATGATGGCTCATGCCTGTAATCCCAGCACTTTGGGAGGCCAAGGTGGGCGTATCATTTGAGGTCAGGAATTCAAGACCAGGCTAGCCAACGTGGTGAAACCCCCACCTCTACTAAAAATACAAAAAAATTTGCTGGGCATGTTGGTGCACACCTGTAATCCCAGCTACTAGGGAGGCTGAGGCAGGAGAATTGCTTGAACTTGGGAGCCGAAGGTTGCAGTGAGCCGAGATTGTGCCACTGCACTCCAACCTGGATGACAGAGTGGGACTCTGTCTCAAAAAGAAAACAAACAAACAGAAAAACCTTATGAATTGTCTATTTCTGGAATTTTTCATTTAATATTTTCAGACCAGGTTTGACCAAGGGTAACTAAAACTGTGAAAAGTGGAACTGTAGATGGTCTCTATGAGTAGTCACTGTTAAAGGGGAAACAAAGATGATTGTTGGCCTGATCTTGGCCTTCAAGGAGTACAGGGGTTCTGTGTAGTCAGAGGGAAGCTGGGTGCTTCTGGTGGAGAGACAGGAAAGTCCAGATGTCATGGAGAAAGTTGCTTTTGAGTTGAACCTAGAAGGAAATTCATTTTGAGTTTTTTTGGGTTGTTTTTTGCAGAACGTGTTCATGCTGGTTTAGAGATTATGGTCTAAGTGTTTTCCAATAAAAGGAATACACTAACATTCATAGTTATCTGTACCAGAGTTAAAATTAAATGGAGTTTTCAAGGCAGTTAGATTTATTTTAAACTTTTAAAAGATCAATATTAATGGCAATAGGGCCAGCTCCTTTTTCTGATGTCTTTAAAGTTCATTCTGGCCATAGTCAACCCTTGTAATGAATTTTAACCTGACACACATTGCTACTTCGTCTAGTCTTTATAACCTGGTTATTTATTCATTTTTTGAGACAGAGTTTTGCTCTTGTTGCCCAGGCTGGAGTGCAATGGCACGATCTCGGCTAACCGCAACCTCCACCTCCCAGGTTCAAGCGATTCTCCTGCCTCAGCCTTCCCAAGTAGCTGGGATTATAGGCATGCGCCACCAAGCCTGGCTAATTTTGTGTTTTTAGTAGAGATGGGTTTTCTCCATGTGGGTCAGGCTGGTCTCGAACTCCTGACCTCAGGTGATCCGCCCACCTCGGCCTCCCAACGTGCTGGGATTACAGGCATGAGCCACCGCTTCCGGCCTGGTTATTTGTTTTATTTGCAATTATTCTTTCTTGTGAATCCCCTTGGCTAATCGTGCTCACAAATTACCACCTGAATATTTCTAGAATCTGAGTCATCTTTCACTTAAATTACAATAACCTCTTAACTGGCCGCCTTGCCTCCTAGCTTGTCCTGCTCTGATCCATTCATGCCAAAGTGATTTTTCTAAAATCGAATAAGTTTTTTCCTTGCAAAAAACTCTTGATTGATTTTCTGTTGTCTTTCCTCACCATTGCTGTGAGGTTTTGTTGTGTTGTAGCCTCTTGCTACATTTTTTGGCATTTTTTTTCTTATCTTCCATCGCATTTCCTCATATAGGGCAATTTGGTATTTTAGTTTAGTGCATAGTTTAGTGCACAGTTAATCTGAGAAACCACTCTGTCTCATTTCCTTACTCGAGCTGGAGACCCAGGTGAAGATCCTGAGGTTTGTTCTTTTGCAATGTTTGGCCTTTATTATCTGCCCTCCTCCTGTAATTTATTTTACTGTCCTTTTTATTTTTGGTTAACTGTGGGGAGGTGGCTGCTGCCTCTTGCTTATCAGCAACTATTGCTTATGGAGACTTCTGTGAACAAGCAGCCAGGTTTAGGTGAGGAAATTGGCCATGACTGAGTTCTGGGTGAATTTTTCGAGGTGCAGTTGGTCCAAATGTTTGTGATGTGCAGTCCTAAGAGAGGCCATGGCTCTTCCTGTGAAGTGTGATGTGTTTTATGTATCACACATTAGTTTTTATTTGTCCTAAGCAGGAATCAGAACTCAGTTCAATAGAGGCCATTGGCAAACATCCCAAACAAGGAAACTCTCACTAAAATAGCTTAAAATATAATTTTACCTGTGTGGCCTAGGCATTTGTGGTACAGTGTTCATTAGCAGTGATGAAGGGCTATGCGTGCCTGGAGATCAGATGAGAGGCTTTAACTCAGTGAGGACGTTGACTAGTTGACTTTAAGATCATATCCCTCTAACTGACCCCACCGTTTATCGTTTATCACATGGGCAGCCCTGTAGGTATGCCTCTCTGATGGCCCGTCGAAAACAATCTGGCCTTCAGCTTCAAGGAACAGTTTGCTGACAGCCTCCAGCTGTTAGTGCTGTCAGGCTTTGCCTCCACGGAGGCCATACTTATCCCATGCTGCATGTCCTTTCATTTTGGTGTCATCTCTTTCTCCCCTTCTACCCCTCCTCCACCACAGTAAACAGCTTTTGAGGGCTGGGGCTGTCTACAAGTGAAGTAGTTTATAAAAAGTAGATGCACATCTTTCAGCTTCATATTTAGTGTGTTGGAAATTCTGTTCACTGATCTAATTCTGAAATCTCCTTGGTATTTCTTAAACTAGTTTAGTATAGGCTGGGAGCAGTGGCTCCTGCCTGTAATCCCAGCACTTTGGGAGGCTGAGGTGGGCGGATCACAAGGTCAGGAGATCGAGACCATCTTGGCTAAGACGCTGAAACCCTGTCTCTACTAAAAATACAAAAAAAAAAAAAGAAAAAAAAAAATTAGCCAGGCGTGGTGGGGGCGCCTGTCATCCCAGCTACTCGGGAGGCTGAGGCAGGTGAACGGTGTGAACCCGGGAGGCAGAGCTTGCAGTGAGCGGAGATCGTGCCACTGCACTCCGGCCTGGGCGACAGAGTGAGACTCCATCTAAAAAAAAAAAAAAAAAACTAGTATGTCAACAAAGCTTTGTCCTGCTGTAATGGGAAGAACAGCTAGCCTGGGCTAGTAATATGCTAACTGGTTTATGAACTTAGGTAGGTGAGTCACTTGACTATTCTGGGTCTGGTCTGAAGGGAGAGGCAGTAGGACTAGGAGTTAAATTGTCATGCCGAGGTCTCTGGGCATGGGTGGGCCGGTCAGAATTGTCTTCGCTCACTCCGTTGACTTCCAGCAGCTGACAGGCAAGGCCCTAGGAAGCTCTTCAGCCTCCTTTCTTTGCTAGAGGTGCTGTTTTCCCTGGAAATGTTCAAGCCCTGCAAATCGTTTCTATAGTAACAGGTCTTTCTCTTTTTTCTTATGATGCAGATTTTTGAAAAGGTTTCTTATCTAAATGTTCTTGGGATCTATGGTCTTCCTACCTGTAGCTCCTTTGACTAGACAGAGCCTTTATTTAAAGACTTTTCCCCCCAAGAATGTTGTTGTTGCTTCTACCAAAAGAATAACCAGTTGTTAGTTTTACTAGTGCTTGAAGTTTTAGTTTATTAATAAAGCTTCATATAAACTAGAAAAGGAGTGGTTGGGTAGAATAGTAATACCAAAAAAACTAATATTCACTGTTAGTATCATGTATTTGTAAACTTTAATTTTTTATTATGTAAAACCTTCAAACATAAAAGTAGTCAAAATTATATAATAGACACCTATATACTTACCACCTAGATTGAAAACTAACATTCTGCCATATTGGCGTAGTTTATTCTTTTACTGATAGTAAATCAGAGACATGTATTTAGAGGTGAAATGTCACCCTAAAAAGCGTTTTTCTTAATGATTTACACCACCCTTAGTAAAATTAGCTATTAATTCCTTCATATAATCTAATACCTAATATATATTCACATTTCCCCAGGTGTCTCAAATGTCTTTTACTAATGATTTTTTCCAACGAGGACCCACTCAAGGTCCATACATTTGCATCTGATTATTATGTTTTATACCGCCCCCAACCCCTGCCACTGCTTTGTCAGAGAGGTTAGTTGTCCTGGAAGATATTCCACCTTTGTGATTTGTATGATTTTTTTGTTTGTTTGTTTTCATTTAACTTCTGTATTTCTCATATTCCTGGTAACTGCAAGTCAGGTCTAAAGACCTCACTAAATTCCTGGAATACATTTTTAGCAGGAATGCTGTGTACTTCATGCACTGTCACAACTGGGAGGCACTAAGTATTTGGATCTTGAAGATTTAAAGACTTCTAATTGGTTTTTAAAAGCCCTGATTCACTGGTTTTCTAGGATAAGCTTCTCTAGAGAAGTTCCTTTTTAAAAAATGTTTTATTAGTTTGAAGATTTAATGGGATTTTCCTTTCCCCTGAAATTCTTCCAGTTTGATTTCAAAAAGAAAAGGTCAACATAGCATTAAATTTCTGAATTTTCCCTCATATAAGCCAAATAAATAGTTGGTGAAACAGTATTTTGTGACTGATGCGCACCACTTTGGTTCTGGCAGTCTCTGGGCATTAGACCACTCTTTCTGATCTGCTCTCCTGGCTGACAGTTTATAATGGATTTTACTTTTCTTTTAAAAAATCAGATTTGCTGTCTTTTGCTGTCATCAGCTCTGGGCCTTGTCACCGCATGGCAGACTTCAACCTACAGTAACCCCTGATGTGTGTTTCCTGAAGGGGACCTCTCCCCTTCAGTCCACACTTCTAGTAGGTTGAGTTCAGCCCAAGATTAAGGCTCTGGTCTGGAGTCAGAAGATGGGTCAAAATCTAGCTCTCCCACCAGCTGGTTGGCTCTTCTTCAGCAGTCAGCTAGTGTTTCCAAATGACAGTATCTATGTCCTCATCTGTAAAGTTGGGACAATAACTGGGTTTTTTTGTTTGTTTGTTTGTTTTGTTTTGTTTTTTGAGACAGAGTTTCACTCTGTCGCCCAGGCTGGAGTGCAGTGGCGCGATCTCGGCTCGCTGCAAGCTCCGCTTCCCGGGTTCACACCATTCTCCTGCCTCAGCCTCCCAAGCAGCTGGGACTACAGGCACCCACCACCGCGTCCGCTAATTTTTTGTATTTTTAGTAGAGACGGGGTTTCACTGTGTTAGCCAGGATGATCTCGATCTCCTGACCTCGTGATCCACCCGCCTCGGCCTCCCAAAGTGCTGGGATTATAGGCGTGAGCCACTGCGCCCGGCCTATAACTGGTTTTGACTAATGCGAGCTGTGGTAGGGCTTGAAAGAAATCACAAACTAAATGTAAAATTTAATTTGAAAATGCTGTCCAAGCAGGAACTCACATCCAGGAACAAAATGAATGGAGACCAGAAATCCAGATATGTATGCCCAAGAAAATCAGAATTTTATCCAGCACTTCTCCCAGATTGTCAGGGTGCTGACTGAGGATGAGATGGGGCACCCAGAGACAGGAGATTCCATTACCTGGCTCAAAGAGTTCCTGGAGTACACTGCCACTGGAGACAAGTACCACTAGGGTTTGATGATGCTAGTAGCATTCCAGGAGCTGGCAGAGCCCAGGAAACAGGATGCTGATAGTCTCCAGCAGTTCCTGACTGGGTTGTTGTGTGAACTGCTGTAAGCTTGCCCGTTTTTTTTTTTTTTTTTTTTTTTTTTTGAGATGGAGCCTCGCTCTGCCGCCCAGGATGGAGTGCAGTGGCACAATCTCGGCTCATTGCAACTTCCACCTCCTGGGTTCAAGTGATTCTTGTGCCTCAGCCTCCTTAGTAGCCAGGACTACAGGCGCATTCCACCACACCCAGCTAAGTTTTGTATTTTTGGTAGAGACGGGGTTTCGCCATGTTGGCCAGGCTGGCCTTGAACTCTTGACTTCAGGTGATCCCCCTGCCTTGGCCTCCCAAAGTGCTGGGATTACAGGTGTGAGCCACTGCACCTTGTTCTGCAAGCTTTCTTCCTGGTGGCAGATGACATCAGGGATTCATCTCTCACCTTGCTGGGGGCAGATCTGCTTGTATCCGAAGCCAGGTGTAGGTTTGGATGCCATCAATGATGCTATGCTTCCAGAAGCATCTATCTATCATCTGTTGAAGCTCTGTTGCTGAGAGCAACCCCATTACCTGAACCTGATAAAGCACTTCCTGCGGAGTTCCTATGAGACAGAGATCAGGCAGACCCTGGACCTCATCACAGCCCCCCAGAGCAATGTGGATCTTGACTGATTCACTGAAAAGAGGTACAAATCTACTGTCAAGTATAAGACAGCTTTCTACTTCTTCTACCATCCTGAAGCTGCAGCCATGTCTATGGCAGGCGTCAATGCGGGGAAGGAATCGGCCAATGACAGGAAGATCCTGCTGGAGTTAGGAGTTCTTTCAGATTCAGGATGATTACCTTGACCTCTTTGGGGACCCTGCTGTCACCACTGGCAGAGTTTGTACTGACATCCAGGACAACAAATGACAACAAATTCAGCTGACTGGTGGTTCAGTGTCTGCAACGGGCCACACCGGAACAGCACCAGATCCTGCAGAAGAATTACAGGGAGGAGGCACTATATGAGGAACTGGATCTGCTGACCATGTTCTTGGTATGTGGAAGATGGTTACAGCCACCTTATGGGTCCCATTGAGCATTGAGCAGTGTGTTGCACCACTGCCCCCAGCCACCTTCCTGGGGCTGGCGTACAAAATCTCCAAGCAACTGCAAGGCAGGGAGAGGAGGCTCTCAATAAATTACTGTGTAATCTTTTTTTTTTTTTTTTTTTTTTTTGTTTTGAGATGGAGTTTCACTCTTGTTGCCCAGGCTGGAATGCAATGGCACGGTCTTGGTTCACTGCAACCTCTGTCTTCTGGGTTCAAGTGATTCTTCTGCCTCAGCCTCCCAAGCAGCTGGGATTACAGGTGCCCGCCACTACGCCTGGCTAATTTTTGTATTTTTAGTAGAGATGGGGTTTCACCATGTTGGCCAGGCTGGTCTTGAACTCCTGACCTCAAATGATATGCCTGCCTTGGCCTCCCAAAGTGCTGGGATTATAGGCGTGAGCCGCTGCGCCCAGCCTACTGTGTAATCTTACAAAAAAAGAAAAAAAGAAAAAAATGCTCTAAAACAGAAGGGAATTTTGTTTCTGTTCCACGCATAGACACACACAGGCTTTTTTCCTTTTGCTGTTTCCCACTTCCATACCTTTTTTATATGGTACTTCTCTTCTTTTCCCTTTCTAGGAAACCCTCCCTCCACCTTTCCTCCTACTCGACCTTTAGGCCTGGGTAAAATTTTAATCTTCAATACAATCATATTGTTTTGTCTCAGCCCACAAGTTTTCCTTTATGTGAACTATCAGTTTTACAATTTAACCTCTAGTCATTCTCCAAATATTTTTACACCTAGGCCTCTTATTTCTGCAGATCTCAAGTTGCTTGAGGTCATGGTTTGATAGATTTGTTTTCAGCTCAGAACTATGAAAACTTTATTGTATTACCCTAGACATTGATTTCTAATGAGTTGGTTGTAGGATGCAACTGGTTTCTTAAGTGGGGGATATTTTTCTAGAATGTGGGTACAACTTTCTGATGTGAGGTCCTCACAAATTTTTAAAATTTGCTCCAGCAAAAAGTAAAGGTGAGGTCCTCTACGTGGGTCCTTCCTGCCTGGCCTTCTTTAGGTGGAGTTGGCTCCAGTTTCCTCCTTGTCTCTGCCTCCACCCCACCCCTGCCCCAGGCCTCATAGTGTTCCACAGGAATGACGTGGTGACTGTAGTGAGGGTTACAGTGAAGAATTGCCCACTGTTTGGCCTTCCTAAACAGCAAATTTGGGCCAGCAGTGGGTGTGTTTTCTCTCTTTCGTTTTTTTTTTTTTTTTTTTTTTTTGAGACAGTCTCGCTCTGTCTCCCAGGCTGAAGTGCAGTGGCGTGATCTTGGCTCACTGCAAGCTCCACCTCCCAGGTTCACTCCATTCTCCTGCCTCAGCCTCCCGAGTAGCTGGGACTACAGGCGCCTGCCACCACGCCCAGCTAATTTTTTGTATTTTTAGTAGAGACGGACTTTGTCCGTGTTAGCCAGGATGGTCACGATCTCCTGACCTTGTGATCCGCCTGCCTCGGCCTCCTAAAGTGCTGGGATTACAGGCGTGAGCCACCGTGCCCGGCCTTCTTTTTTTTTTTTTGAGTCGGAGTCTCACTCTGTCGCCCAGGCTAGAGTGCAGCGGCGCAATCTCTGCTCATTGCAAACTCTGCCTCTCGGGTTCAAGCGATTCACCTGTCTCAGCTTACCGAATAGCTGGGATTACAGGCACGCGCCACTGTGCCCAGCTAATTTTTGTATTTTTAGTAGAGATGGGGTTTCACCATGTTGGCCAGGCTGGTCTCGAATTCCTGACCTCATAATCCACCTGCCTCAGCCTCCCAAAGTGCTGAGATTACAGGCGTGAACCACCGCGCCCGGCCAGCAGTGGGTCTGTTTTCAACCCTCATGTACCCTCAGCTCTCAAGCCTGTGTGCTTCCACCCCAGCCAGTCATCAGAATCACATAGATTTTAAAAAGACTTATCCTGGGTCCATCCCTACACCTAGTAAATCAGATTTTTGCTGGGTAGCTTGGGACGCTATATTTTCCAAAGCTCCCTATTGATTGGGTGTATTTGGGAACCCCTGTTGCGAAGGAAGATCCCTTATCTCTTCATCTGTCACTAATGATGGTGGCTTGCGCACTCTGATGGTACTTACTTGGATGGGATTACAGATGGTTCCATCACACCCATCTGTATGAAATCTTGTGGTATAAGTGAATGTAGGATGATAAGGGACGAGCCTATTAGAGGCTTTTGAAGCAAATGGATAGTTTAATCAGATTGGTGTGTTTTTTTTCTATAGAACTGCTGTGAACCAGACCTTGTTATCACCATCTGTTTTGTAAATTCCATTTTCGGTTTAACAGCTGGATTGTGAAAGATATATAAAATTATCCAGTTAAAAAACTAAATTTGGCAAGTGTGTGTGTGTTTTTAAAAATGACTCCTTGAATACACTGTTTTGATTCCTTAGACAGTTTCTAAGGCTCTAATTTTGGTCTACCAGAAATATTCAGAGTAGTAAACTGAGACCAGAAAGGCGAGTTCTTTGGCTTGGATAACTTTGAGAGTTAATAGTGTACATGATTGGCAGCCTTCAGTGTTATCCAGCAATAAATCTAAACAGTTTAAAATAAGTACTTTCCCCTTACCTCAGTACAGAGAGGCCCTGGCCACTGCCATGCACATCTCAGAAGCTGAGCAGTAGGGCAGAAGGGTAACGTAATTTGGCATCAATGTCCAACACCCTTGAGCTGTGCAAATCAGGAACCTGGGAGTCATGTTAAGCATCCCCTTCACTGAGGACATGGAAGCCCAGGTCACACAATCTGCACAAAGCTTGCACTAGAACCTGGGTCTCTGGACTCTTTTATTCATTCCTTCTGCTTTACCATTCTACATCTTGAACCACTGTGCATGTGATTCCCCTAAGAGGCAGTAAAGTAATTACATCAGGGTGGAGAGATTATATGCGCTTTCACTTTCTCATTTCATTATTTCTACCAATAAACTTCCATGAATATTACGTTGTAATGAGGAGCAAAATGTTAGTAAAGATAATTTTATATGTGAAAACTTGAACTCTTACCAAGAAACGTAGTGTTCGTGACAAGGCTGGCTGAGAGGATGAGAATAGCTCATCAGTACTGGGTTGGCTGAAGGAAACATGCATGTCAGTACTATTTTGAGGGCAGCTGAGAAACATCTATTTCAATAGCTTTGGCTATATTTTAATAGCTAAGAGCAACATATGAATTTGTCTCTGCCAAAGATGAAGGGAGTGAAAATTTCCAAAATAACCAAACTTTTACTTTTTTTTGCAATACATTAGGTCTTTCCTGCTGACAAACCTACAGTTTATGAAATAAGTTTGTGGAGCATATCAAAGCTGTGCGGCTGCTCTGTGCACTCCAGCAGATGGTGTGACTGGTTGTCTGTAGTTGTCTTAGTTTCCGCTATTGTGTCAGTCTGTGCAATGTTTGGGTTCATGCTTATTTTGGCCAAGTTTTCCAAATTCTGTCTTGGTAAGTACAAAAAGCTGTGAGTGTCGGAAGCTCTAACAAGAGGTGTACTCATGATGAAAGTGAAAGCAGAGAGAGCGATTTTTTTTTCCTCTTTGAATTTGTTTTAACATGCTCTTACTTGTAGGATAAATTTTTCAAACAGGTGGTAGAAAGCAAAACATTTTAATGCCATCTTCAGGGCAGAAGACTTTGAGTTGCAGGATGTGATTTAGGGAGGGTTTTGAAGGAGTTTGCAGCACTGCGTGAAGCTGGCTGGGTCTTCCTGTGTACACCTCCTTGCCCTCCTCCTGTAGCCCCTCCATGTAAAGGTAACCTGTTTTTTTAATGTTTGTTTCTTTTTTTAATTTTTTTATTTTTATAGAAAAAACAAATGCCAGCATGTGTATGAAGACCTTAATTTAAAAAAATATTTTTACTGGCTGGGCGCGGTGGCTCACGCCTGTAATCCCAGCACTTTGAGAGGCTGAGGCGGGCAGATCACCTGAGGTTGGGAGTTCAAGACCAGCCTGACCAACATGGAGAAACCCTGTCTCTACTAAAAATACAAAAATTAGCCAGGCATGATGGCACATACCTGTAATCCCAGCTACTCGGGAGGCCGAGGCAGGAGAATCGCTTGAACCTGGGAGGTGGAGGTTGCGGTGAGCCGAGATTGCAGCATTACACTCCATATATATATATATATTTATATATGTTATATATTTTATTATGTATTATATATTTTATATATAATATAATATATATTTTATATATTATATATTTTATTAATGAAATTTCTCAAATCTACAAGACTGTATGAACAAGTTTAATCAAAATACATTGGGTTTTAACAAATCCTAGTATTTTGCTATAATTGCTTTTAAAAAATACAGATATAGTTTAAGCTTCCTAGTTATCACTTCCTGATCAAGTTATCATCTCACTACAGAGGTAACCACTATACTGAATTTGGTCCCTAACTTTCTTTTTTTTTTTGAGATGGAGTCTTGCTCTGTTGCCCAGACTGGAGTGCAGTGGCATGATCTTGGCTCACTGCAACCTCCGCCTCCTGGGTTCAAGCAATTCTCCTGTCTCAGCCCTCCCGAGTAGGTGGGATTGCTTTCATGTCTTTTTTTTTTTTTTTTTTTGAGACAGAGCCTTACTCTGTCGCCCAGGCTGGAGTGCAGTGGTGCAATGTCGGCTCACTGCAACCTCCGCCTCCCAGATTCAAACGATTCTCCTGCTTCAGCCTCCCGAGTACCTGGGATTACAGGCATGTGCCACCAACACCTGGCTAATTTTTGTATTTTTAGTAGAGATGGGGTTTCACCATGTTAGCCAGGCTGGTCTTGTACTCCTGCCCTCATTGGCCTCCTAACGTGCTGGGATTACAGGAGTGAGCCACCGCGACTGGCCTCATGTCTATTTTTATACTTTCACTTTCTGTATATGTTTACAAACAACATGTAACATTGTTTCTACTTAATTTAAATGGCTCATACTCTACATATCCTTCTGCTACATGCTTTTTACACTGAATATCCTTTCAAGGATTTATAAATGCAGCCCAAATTTACTCCCTTTCATTGCTGGGTCGTATTTTATTGTGAGTTTACCCAAACTGTGTAATTGTTCTTCTGATTCACTCTTCTCTATTTTTGCTATTACCAACAAGCCTGCAGTGATTTTTTTTTTTTTTTTTGAGACAGGGACTTGCTCTGTTGCCCAGGCTGGAGTGCAGTGGTGTGATCTGAAGTCACTGCAACCTTTGCCTCCCAGGTTCAAGTGATTCTCGTGCCTCAGCCTCCCAAGTAGCTGGGACTACAGGTGCATGGTACCACATCTGGCTAATTTTTGTATTTTTAGAAGAGATGGGTTTTCACTTTGTTGGCCAGGCTGGTTTCAAACTCCTCACCTCAATTGATCCACCTGCCTTGGCCTCCCAAAGTGCTGGGATTACAGGTGTGAACCACTGTGCCCAGCTGAAAATTCTTATGTTCCCTTGGCTACATGAATTTCTTTGGAGTCCCTTCATTTAAAAATGTATTTTAAGGAAGTGAATTGGCCCAGCGTGGTGGCTCACACCTGTAATTTGAGCACTTTGGGAGGCTGAGGTAGGAGGAGCTTGAGCCCAGGAGTTCAAGATCAACCTGGGCAACATAATGAGACTCTGTCTCTACAAAAAAATAAAAAATTAACAGGATATGGTGGCATACCTCTAGTCCCAGCTACTGGGGAGGCCAAGGTGGGAAGATTGCTTGAGTCTGGGAAATGGAGGCTACAATGAGTGGTGATTGCACTGCTGCACTCCAGCCTGGGTGATAGAACGAGACCTTGTCTCAAAAAGAAAAAGAGTGAATCATAGAGTAAAGACAGACATATTAATTGGATAAACACGGAAGATCTATGTTTAACTCCAGCTTTGTGCATGGTGTTACAGGGAAGTGTGTAGAAGCTCCAAAGCCTTCAGATATGCTTAACTCAGAAACTTATAGCCCAGTGTGTCTGGGGGACATGGGCACAAATAACCATGGTACTACGAGGCATGATGAGATAAGCGCTGTATGCTGGTGGAGGTAGCTCTGATGTTAGATGGAACTACGAGGGTCTGGACCATTCTCCACCAAATCAGGATAAGCTTATCTTTGTTAGCACCTTGAGTTGATTTAATTCCAGCCAAAAGCAGAGGTGTGATGCCCTAGGCACTTCTCTCTGTCTCTTCTCTTAATTTTAAAACCAGTAGGCAGACTCCATTAGCTCTTTCCTATCCTTTAGGATGGATGCTCACTCAGATGTTCCAAGTCATCTTCCCCTGTCTTTTAACGCTGTCCTTCAAGGAAGATGCGTCGGGTGTCCAGCTTCCTCAGAGAGCTGGAGTTGTTGGTGCTGATCACCAGATACTCCAGACAGCACTAATTCCTATACTGTGAGTTCAAAGGGAACTCCATTGGACAGAAATTTCCTTTTGAGGAAATCTTTCCCTGGAGTTTCTTCTTACCTTTTTCCCTCACTTTCTCCGCAGCAGAAACAGGTCTGTTTGTTCTTAAATATATACTTATATATTTGAGTAGGAGCATTTTGAAGAGATGAAGTTTCTATGTAGCAGCACAAAACATGGAATAGTTCAAACCAGGGGCACTCTGGTTCTCAGACCGGGAGCTTCAGGATCTTCTGGGAACTTGTTAGAAATGCAAATTCTCAGATCTGCTCAGATCACCTGAAACAGAAGCCCTAGGGGTGGGGCCTAGAGAATTGTGTCTTAACAGGCTCACTGGGGGAGTCTGGGAACCCCTGTTTCAAAGTATGCTTAAATAAGCACTTCGGGGCCAGGCATGGTGGCTCACGCCTGTAATCCCAGCAGTTTGGGAGGCCAAGACAGGCAGATCCCTTGAGCTCAGGAATTTGAGACCAGCCTGGGCAACATAACGAAACCCCATCTCTACAAAAAAATACAAAAATTAGCCAGGCATGGTGGCTTGCGCCTGTAATCCCAGCTACTCAGGAGGCTGAGGTGGGAGGATCACCTGAGCCTAGGAGGTGGAGGTTGCAGTGAGCTGAGATTGCGCCGCTGCATTCCAGCCTGGGCAACAGAGGGAGACCCTGTCTCGAGAAAAAAAAAAAAAAAAGCACTTGGGCTTGTAATGGGGCCTCTCTTAGTATACTTTCAGAAAAGGGTCTGGCAGACTAAATACTTGAGGGATGTTACCCAGCAGTGTTATTTGTTGACACTGCTTAATTATGAATGACATGAGAAAGATATACCTGAAAACTGACATTGTGTGGTGGTGTTGTAGACAAACCTTTGCTGCTTTTGTTTTGTTTGTGGTCATGACCAACAGTAGGAAACAGAATGCCATAAATCCCTGTTTCCAGGGTTACCTTCTTGCTGCTGATAACAGGCAGGAAATTAAAACAATATGTGATAGTGTTCTGTTCTTATTATCTACAGATGGTAGCTTTTAGATATGTTGCAGTAAAACATAAGTAAATATAGCAGGGAAACTTTATTATTTAAGAAAAATGATTTGGCTAGGTCAAGGTTATAGTCTGGTTCATTTTAATAAAATGGGTTATAGGCAACATATTAGTGTTCCATTATCACATGAAGCATTTAGCTGTATGAGGATCACTAGATTTTTTTTCTCTTTGATTTAATTTTATTTGAGTATGTAAAACATTTACATGATTCCAAGGTCAAAACTGTATAACAAATGATATTCAAAGATGCTTCCCTTTCATCCATATCCCTTCTGTCTCTTCTCTTACTACTTTACAGGTAATCATTTTTACTAGCTTTTAAATTTATCTTTCCAGTGTTTCTTTTTGCAGATAAGCATATACATTCATATGTATATGTCATATGTTCATAGCTCCTCCTTCCACTTTAATTACACAAAAGGCTACATACTATACTACAATTTTAAAAATTATTATTACTATTATGATTTTTAGAGACAGGGGCTTGTTCTGTCACCCAGGCTGGAATGCAGTGGTGTAAATCATAGGTCACTGCAGCCTCAAACTCCTTTCCTGGGTTCAAGGGATCCTCCTGCTTCAGCTGTCTGAATAGCTAGGACTATAGGCACATATCACCATGCAGTACTTTATAATTTTTTTTTATTATTATACTTTAAGTTTTAGGGTACATGTGCACAATGTGCAGGTTTGTTACATATGTATACATGTGCCATGTTAGTGTGCTGCACCCATTAACTCGTCATTTAACATTAGGTATATCTCCTAATGCTATCCCTCACCTCTCCCCCCACCCCACAACAGGCCCCTGTGTGTGATGTTCCCCTTCCTGTGTCCATGTGTTCTCATTGTTCATTTCCCACCTATGAGTGAGAACATGCGGTGTTTGGTTTTTTATCCTTGTGATAGTTTGCTGAGAATGATAGTTTCCAGCTTCATCCATGTCTCTACAAAGGACATGAACTCATCATTTTTTATGGCTGCGTAGTATTCCATGGTGTATATGTGCCACATTTTCTTAATCCAGTCTATCGTTGTACATTTGGGTTGGTTCCAAGTCTTGGCTATTGTGAATAGTGCCTCAGTAAACATACGTGTGCATGTGTCTTTATAGCAGCATGTTTTATAATCCTTTGGGTATATACCCAGTAATGGGTTGGCTGGGTCAAATGGTATTTCTAGTTCTATATCCCTGAGGAATCGCCACACTGACTTCCACAATGGTTGAACTAGTTTACAGTCCCACCAACAGTGTAAAAGTGTTCCTATTTCTCCACATCCTCTCCAGCACCTGTTGTTTCTTGACTTTTTAATGATTGCCATTCTAACTGGTTTAAGATGGTATCTCATTGTGGTTTTGATTTGCATTTCTTTGATGGCCAGTGATGATGAGCATTTTTTCATGTGTCTGTTGGCTGCATAAAGGTCTTCTTTTGAGAAGTGTCTGTTCATATCCTTCACCCACTTTTTGATGGGGTTGTTTTTTTTCTTGTAAATTTGTTTGAGTTCATTGTAGATTCTGGATATTAGCCCTTTGTCAGATGAGTAGATTGCAAAAATTTTCTCCCATTCTGTAGGTTGCCTGTTCACCCTGATGGTAGTTTCCTTTGCTGTGCAGAAGCTCTTTAGTTTAATTAGATCCCATTTGTCAATTTTGGCTTTTGTTGCCATTGCTTTTGGTGTTTTAGACATAAAGTCCTTGCCCATGCCTATGTCCTGAATGGTATTGCCTAGGTTTTCTTCTAGGGTTTTTATGGTTTTAGGTCTAACATTTAAGTGTTTAATCCATCTTGAATTAATTTTTGTATAAGGTGTAAGGAAGGGATCCAGTTTCAGCTTTCTACATATGGCTAGCCAGTTTTCCCAGCACCATTTATTAAACAGGGACTCCTTTCCCCATTTCTTGTTTTTGTCAGGTTTGTCAAAGAACAGATAGTTGTAGATATGTGGCATTATTTCTGAGGGCTCTGTTATGTTCCATTGGTCTATATCTCTGTTTTGGTACCAGTACCATGCTGTTTTGCTTACTGTAGCCTTGTATAGTTTGAAGTCAGGTAGTGTGATGCCTCCAGCTTTGTTCTTTTGTCTTAGGATTGACTTGGCAATGCGGGCTCTTTTTTGGTTCCATATGAACTTTAAAGTCGTTTTTTCCAATTCTGTGAAGAAAGTCATTGGTAGCTTGATGGGGATGGCATTGAATCTATGGCCATTTTCACGATATTGATTCTTCCTACCCATGAGCATGGAATGTTCTTCCATTTGTTTGTATCCTCTTTTATTTCATTGAGCAGTGGTTTGTAGTTCTCCTTGAAGAGGTCCTTTATGTCCCTTGTAAGTTGGATTCCTAGGTATTTTATTCTCTTTGAAGCAATTGTGAATGGGAGTTCACTCATGATTTGGCTCTCTGTTTGTCTGTTATTGGTGTATAGGAATGCTTGTTGTGATTTTTGCACATTTATTTTGTATCCTGAGACTTTGCTGAAGTTGCTTATCAGCATAAGGAGATTTTGAGCTGAGACGATGGGGTTTTCTAGATATACAATCATGTCATCAGCAGACAGGAACAATTTGACTTCCTCTTTTCCTAATTGAATACCCTTTATTTCTTTCTCCTGCCTGATTGCCCTGGCCAGAACTTCCAACACTATGTTGAATAGGAGTGGTGAGAGAGGGCATCCCTGTCTTGTGCCAGTTTTTAAAGGGAATGCTTCCAGTTTTTGCCCATTCAGTATGATATTGGCTATGGGTTTGTCATAGATAGCTCTTATTATTTTGATATATGTCCCATCAATACCTAATTTATTGAGAGTTTTTAGCATGAAGGGTTGTTGAATTTTGTCAAAGGCCTTTTCTGCTTCTATTGAGATAATCATGTGGTTTTTGTCATTGGTTCTGTTTATATGCTGGATTACATTTATTGATTTGCATATGTTGAACCAGCCTTGCATCCCAGGGATGAAGCCCACTGATCACGGTGGATAAGCTTTTTGATGTGCTGCTGGATTCGGTTTGCCAGTATTTTATTGAGGATTTTTGCATGGATGTTCATCAGGGCTATTGGTCTAAAATTCTCTTTTTTTGTTGTGTCTCTGCCAGGCTTTGGTATCAGGATGATGCTGGCCTCATAAAATGAGTTAGGGAGGATTCCCTCTTTTTCTATTGATTGGAATAGTTTCAGAAGGAATGGTACCAGCTCCTCCTTATACGTCTGGTAGAGTTCAGCTGTGAATCCATCCGGTCCTGGATTTTTTTGGTTGGTAAGCTACTAATTATTGCCTCAATTTCAGAGCCTGTTATTGGTCTATTCAGAGATTCAACTTCTTCCTAGTTTAGTCTTGGGAGGGTGTATGTGTCGAGGAATTGATCCATTTCTTCTAGATTTTCTAGTTTATTTGCGTAGAGGTGTTTATAGTATTCTCTGATGGTAGTTTGTATTTCTGTGGGATCAGTGGTGATATCCCCTTTATCATTTTTTATTGCATCTATTTGATTCTTCTCTCTTTTCTTCTGTATTAGTCTTGCTAGCGGTCTATCAATTTTGTTGATCATTTCAAAAAACCAGCTCCTGGATTCATTGATTTTTTGAAGGGTTTTTTGTGTCTCTATCTCCTTCAGTTCTGCTCTGATCTTAGTTATTTCTTGCCTTCTGCTAGCTTTTGAATGTGTTTGCTCTTGCTTCTCTAGTTCTTTTAATTGTGATGTTAGGGTGTAATTTTAGATCTTTCCTGCTTTCTCTTATGGGCATTTAGTGCTATAAATTTCCCTCTGCACACTGCTTTGAATGTGTCCCAGAGATTCTGGTATGTTGTGTCTTTGTTCTCGTTGGTTTCAAAGAACATCTTTATTTCTGCCTTCATTTCCTTATGCACCCAGTAGTCATTCAGGAGCAAGTTGTTCAGTTTCCCTGTAGTTGAGTGGTTTTCAATGAGTTTCTGAATCCTAAGTTCTAGTTTGATTGCACTGTGGTCTGAGAGACAGTTTGTTATAGTTTCTGTTCTTTTACATTTTCTGAGGAGTGCTTTACTTCCAACTATGTGGTCAATTTTGGAATAGGTGTGGTGTGGTGCTGAAAAGAATGTATATTCTGTTGATTTGGGGTGGAGAGTTCTGTAGATGTCTATTAGGTCTGCTTGGTGCAGAGCTGAGTTCAGTTCCTGGATATCCTTGTTAACTTTCTGTCTCATTGATCTGTCTAATGTTGACAGTGGGGTGTTAAAGTCTCCCATTATTATTGTGTGGGAGTCTAAGTCTCTTTGTAGGTCTCTAAGGACTTGCTTTATGAATCTGAGTGCTCCTGTATTGGGTGCATATATATTTAGGATAGTTAGCTCTTCTTGTTGAATTGAATTGATCTCTTTACCATTATGTAATGGCCTTCTTTGTCTCTTTTGATCTTTGTTGGTTTGAAGTCTGTTTTATCAGAGACTAGGATTGCAACCCCTGCCTTTTGTTGTTTTCCATTTGCTTGGTAGATCTTCTTCCATCCCTTTATTTTGAGCCTATGTGTGTCTCTGCACGTGAGATGGGTTTCCTGAATACAGCACAGTGATGGGTCTTGACTCTTTATCCAATTTGCCAGTCTGTGTCTTTTAATTGGAGCATTTAGCCCATTTACATTTAAGGTTAATATTGTTATGTGTGAATTTGATCTGGTCATTATGATGTTAGCTGGTTATTTTGCTAGTTAGTTGATGCAGTTTCTTCCTAGCCTCGATGGTCTTTCCAATTTGGCATGTTTTTTCAGTGGCTAGTACCAGTTGTTCCTTTCCATGTTTAGTGCTTCCTTCAGGAGCTCTTTTAGGGCAGGCCTGGTGGTGACAAAATCTCTCAGCATTTGCTTGTCTGTAAAGGATTTTATTTCTCCTTCACTTATGAAGCTTAGTTTGGCTGGATATGAAATTCTGGGTTGAAAATTCTTTTCTTTAAGAATGTTGAATATTGGCCCCCACTCTCTTCTGGCTCGTAGAGTTTCTGCTGAGAGATCAGCTGTTAGTCTGATGGGCTTCCCTTTGTGGGTAACCCGACCTTTCTCTCTGGCTGCCCTTAACATTTTTTCCTTCATTTCAACTTTGGTGAATCTGACAATTATGTGTCTTGGGGTTGCTCTTCTCGAGGAGTATCTTTGTGGCGTTCTCTGTATTTCCTGAATCTGAATGTTGGCCTGCCTTGCTAGGTTGGGGAAGTTCTCCTGGACAATATCCTGCAGAGTGTTTTCCAACTTGGTTCCATTCTCCCCGTCACTTTCAGGTACACCAATCAGACGTAGATTTGGTCTTTTCACATAGTCCCATATTTCTTGGAGGCTTTGTTCGTTTCTTTTTATTCTTTTTTCTCTAAACTTCTCTTCTCACTTCATTTCATTCATTTGATCTTCCATCACTGATACCCTTTCTTCCAGTTGATCAAATCAGCTACTGAGGCTTGTGCATTCATCACGTAGTTCTCGTGCCATGGTTTTCAGCTCCATCAGGTCCTTTAAGGACTTCTCTGCATTGGTTATTCTAGTTAGCCATTTGTCTAATTTTTTTTCAAGGTTTTTAACTTCTTTGCCATGGGTTCGAACTTCTTCCTTTAGCTCGGAGTAGTTTGTTCGTCTGAAGCCTTCTTCTCTCAATTCGTCAAAGTCATTCTCCGTCCAGCTTTGTTCCGTTGCTGGTGAGGAGCTGCATTCCTTTGGAGGAGGAGAGGCACTCTGATTTTTAGAGTTTCCAGTTTTTCTGCTCTGTTTTTTCCCATCTTTGTGGTTTTATCTACCTTTGGTCTTTGATGGTGGTGACGTACAGATGGGGTTTTGGTGTGGATGTCTTTTTTGTTTGTTAGTTTTCCTTCTAACAGTCAGGACCCTCAGCTGTAGGTCTGTTGGAGTTTGCTGGAGGTCCACTCCAGACCCTGTTTGCCTGGGTATCAGCAGCGGAGGCTGCAGAACAGTGGATATTGGTGAACAGCAAATGTTGCTGCCTGATTGTTCCTCTGGAAGTTTTGTCTCAGAGGAGTACCCAGCCGTGTGAGGTGTCAGTCTGTCCCTACTTGGGGGTGCCTTCCAGTTAGGCTACTTGGGGGTTAGGTACCCACTTGAGGAGGCAGTCTGTCCATTCTCAGATCTCCAGCTGCGTGTTGGGAGAACCACTACTCTCTTCAAAGCTGTCAGACAGGGACATTTAAGTCTGCAGAGGTTTCTGCTGCCTTTTGTTCAGCTATGCCCTGCCCCCCAGAGGTGGAGTCTACAGAGGCAGGCAGGGCTCCTTGAGCTGCGGTGGGCTCCACCCAGTTCAAGCTTCCCAGCCGCTTTGTTTACCTACTCAGGCCTCAGCAATGGCGGGCGCCCCTCCCCCAGCCTCGCTGCCGCCTTGCAGTTTGATCTCAGACTGCTGTGCTAGCAATGAGCGAGGCTCCGTGGGTGTAGAACCCTCTGAGCCAGGCACGGGATATAATCTCCTGGTGTGCCGTTTGCTAAGACTGTTGGAAAAGCGCAGTATTAGGGTGGGAGTGATCTGATTTTCCAGGTGCCGTCTGTCACCCCTTTCTTTGACCAGGAAAGGGAATTCCCTGACCCCTTGCGCTTCCCGGGTAAGGTGACATCTCGCCCTGCTTTGGCTCACGCTGGGTGTGCTGCACCACCTGTCCTGCACCCACTGTCTGACTCCCCAGTGAGATGAACCCGGTACCTCAGTTAGAAATGCAGAAATCACCCGTCTTATGCGTTGCTCATGCTGGGAGCTGTAGACTGGAGCTGTAGACTGGAGCTGTTCCTATTTGGCCATCTTGGCTCCACCCCACCCCCTTTTTTTTTTTTTTTTTTTTTTGGTAAAAACAGAGTCTGGCTAGGCTGGGCAGTCTGGTCTTGAACTCTTGGCCTCTAGCAATGTTCTCACTTTGGCCTCCCAAAGTGCTAGAGTTACAGATGTGAGCCACCGCACCCAGCCTAAAAATTATGTTTGAAGTTAGCTTTATTAAGGAGTCACTTATCTTCTGTAAAATTTACCTACTTTACATGTACAATGTGAATTTTAACAAACGTATGCAGTTATATAGCCACCCATACAGTGAAGATAGGAACTATTTCCATCCCCCAAAAAAAAGTTTCTTTCTTTCCTTTTGCAGTGAAATCCTCTCTCCCACCTCTCTGGCCCTGGTAAGCCAGCTGTCTGCCTTCTATCACTATAGTTTTGCCTTTTCTAGAACATAGGTAGCCTCTTCTGTGTATGGATGTCTTCTTTCACATTGTAGTGTACTTTGGAGACTCAAACCATGTTATTACATGTATCAGTAGTTCATTCCATCTTCTTGCTGAGTGTACTCCATTGTTTATACATTCCAGTTGAGGGACATTGTCCTTTTGCTTTTTAGAAAACTTTTTATTGGGCCAGGCGCGGTGGCTCATGCCTGTAATCCCAGCACTTTGGGAGGCTGAGGCAGGTGGATCACCTGAGTTCGGGAGATCCAGACCACCCTGACCAACATGGAGAAACCCCGTCCCTACTAAAAATACAAAATTAGCTGGGAGTGGTGGCACGTGCCTGTAATCCCAGCTACTCAGGAGGCTGAGGCAGGAGAATTACTTGAACCTGGGAGGCAGAGGTTGCAGTGAGCTGAGATTGTGCCATTGCACTCCAGCCTGGGCAACAAGAGCGAAACTTCGTTTCAAAAAAAAAGTTTTTATTTTGAAACAATTTTAGACTGACTTACAGAATAGTTACAAAGAAAGTAGAGAGAGTTTTCATATACCCTTTCCCCAGTTTCTCCTAATGTTTAACATCTCACATGGCCATGGTACAATTATCAACATTTAAGAAATTAATACTGGCTGGGCATGGTGGCTCACACCTGTAATCTCAGCACTTTGGGAGGCCAAGGCTGGCAGATCACGAGGTCAGGAGTTCGAGACCAGCCTGGCCAACATAGTGAAACCCCGTCTCTACTAAAAATACAAAAAAATTAGCTGAGTTTGGTGGCACGTGCCTGTAGTCCCAGCTACTCGGGAGGCTGAGGCAGGAGAATCGCTTGAACCCGGGAGGCGAAGGGTGCAGTGAGCCGAGACCATGCCATTGTACTCCAGCCTGGGTGACAGAGTGAGACTCCATCTCAAAAAAAAAAAAAAAAAAAAAGAAATTAATATTGAAGCCAGGCAGTAGTGCATGCCTGTAGTCCCAGCTGCTTGGGAGACCAAGGTGGGAGGATGGCTTGAGCTGCAGAGTTTAAGACTAGCTTGAGCAACATGGCGAGACCCCATCTCTAAAAAAATAGTAAGACCGGGTACGGTGGCTTACGCCTGTAATCCCAGCACTTTGGGAGGCCGAGGTGGGTGGATCACGAGGTCAGGAGATTGAGACCATTCTGGCTGGCATGGTGAAACCCCATCTCTACTAAAAATACAAAAAATTAGCTGGGCGTGGTGGCGGGCGCCTGTAGTCCCAGCTACTCAGTAGGCTGAGGCAGGAGAATGGTGTGAACCCGGGAGGCAGAGCTTGCAGCAAGCCGAGATCACGCCACTGCACTCCAGCCTGAGTGACAGAGCAAGACTCTGTCTCAAAAAAAGAAAAAATAATAAAAATATACTTTATTTTAAAAAGTATATTTATTTAAACTACAGGCTTTATTCAGATTTTCATTGTAATTTCTCTAGTCTCCTACAATCTGACAATTCCTTAGTCTTTCTGTGTCTTTCATGACTTTGATGCCTTAATTTTTTTTTAAATTTTTAAACATTTAAAAAATAGAGACAGGATCTTGCCCTGTCACCCTAGTTGGAGTGGAGTGGTGCAATCATAGCTCATTGCAGCGTTGAACTCCTGGGCCTAAGTGATCCTCCTGCCTTAGCCTCCTGAATAGCTACGACTATAGGAGTGTGCTGCCGTGCCTGGCTAATTTTTTTCTTATTTTTTGTGGAGATGGGATATTGCAGTGTTACTTAGGCTGGTCTCAGACCTGATGCTGGGCTCAAGTGATCCTCCCACTTTGCCCTACCAAAGTGCTGGGATTACAGGTGTGAGCCACTGTGCCTGGCCTGATGCTTTCTAAGAGTACTTGTTTAGATATTTTGTGTCCCTTGATTTGTCTGATGATTAGGCTGCAGTTATGGATTTTTGGGAAGAATACCGCAGAGGTGATGTGCCCTTCTCATGGTGTCCTATCAGGAGCTACCTGATGTCAGTATGTCCTGTTACTGGCAAAGTTAACCTTGATCATTTGGTTAAGGTAGCCTCTGCCAGGTTTCTCCACTAGGTTACTATTTTTCCTTTTCTGTACTCTGTTAAGGCAAATTATTGCTTTTTAAATATTGATGTACCTCAATATGCATGGGAGATACATAGCTTTGCAACTCACTCAATCTTAATTGTAATAATAATAGTAATAACAATAACTAGCACTTGCTCCGCCTGCATAGTTCTAAACACATGTGCCCATTTAATCCTCATGACACCCTGTGAAGTAGGCACTTTATGCTCATTTTATAGCTGAGAAGATTGAGGTACAGAGTACCTTGCCCAAGGCCTAATAACTAGTAAGTGATGGAGCCAGATCTTT
Source organism: Pongo pygmaeus (assembly GCF_028885625.2). Classification (NCBI taxonomy): domain Eukaryota; kingdom Metazoa; phylum Chordata; class Mammalia; order Primates; family Hominidae; genus Pongo; species Pongo pygmaeus. The sequence continues at coordinate 53,543,771 of NC_072388.2, read as the reverse complement.
TTTTTTTTTTTTGAGACGGAGTCTTGCTCTCTCTTGCCCAGGCTAGAGTGCAGTGACATGATCTCGGCTCACTGCAGCCTCCACATCCCGGGTTCAAGCAATGCTCCTGTCTCAGCCCCCCAAGTAGCTGGGACTACAGGCATGCACCACCACGCCTGGCTTATTTTTGTATTTTCAGTAGTGACAGGCTTTGACCATATTGGCCAGGCTGGTCTCAAACACCTGACCTCAGGTGATCCACCTGCCTCTGCCTCCCAAAGTGCTGGGATTACAGGCATGAGCCACTGCGCCAAGCCTGGAGCCAGATCTTCACTTTGCCTGAGTTGAAGGGCTGACTTTAACATGGGCCATATGGTTGTCGTCAGAGCTTAGGATGGGGACGCTCTTATTCTTTGCCAGAGAAAACAAATGCTTCCTATATTTAATGCTTCTCTCTTGTTTTTTCTTTAAGACATTTTTTTGGTTTGTTTTTCCTTCCAGGAATATATCTTGTGTGACTAAAGATTTTAGTAAGCTATATGTGGCAATCATACCATATTAAAATCTTGGGGAGAAATCCAAGAAACTTTTGGAAACATTAAGGATCTATTTTTGATCTTCTTTTCAGAAATATGACTGAAGGTGGGGCAGAATATTCAGCATAGAAAAGTGCTGTGGTAGAAGAAACACTCAATGAGTGACACTGCGCCTTTTTCTCCTGGGATATTATCAGCCACTTCTACCACGGGTGTCTGTGTTTGTCTGTATGTGTCTAACCCTGCCATGTTCACCTTTCTTGACCACACTAATGACTTTTCTCTGACACAGTCAATATATCTCTGAATAGCCTGACTCAGGGCAGGGTAATAACTGTGGTTTACATGATGACTTGGTCTCTGTGAGCCCCCTATTCTAGTAGCAGTGGAGCCACTGAAGGTCAGGCAGTGTGGGTGGACATTTGTCCATCTTCCTGTGACTCACTCAGCCGCCTGCCTTTCTGAGGGGAAAGAGCTGTAGGTGCAAAGCTCTAATACATCCCTTCCCTTCTCTGTCTAACTCTATTATGTATATTGCATATCCCCCAAATCCTTGAAATTACTCAGCTAGGTGTCTTGTTATATCTAGTCTGCCAAGCTGTCTAGGTATCAGTACAGTTTTTTTCTATATATATATTTATTTTCCAAAAATGAAATCCTACTGTATTTGTAGCTTCTTTTCTCGTTTGACAATATAGCTGAAGAAGTTTCCATGTCATATGGCATTTATCTACAATGTTGTTTGGGTACTTGCCTATTATCAATAGCTTGGCTGTATTATGATTGATGGGGATTTTGGCTTGTTTCCCTCTATCCCTCTTCAGCATCTGGGACAGGATGTTCTTTCAGTCACCAAATGTTAGGAAGCTCAGAGTGCTCTCAGGCATCATCTAATTAATCTTTTCTTTTGCACATAGCATAGTTGAGGATAAGTCAGTGCAATTTTTAAAAATAAAGCTTTTTTTTTTTTTTTTTAAATGTCTATTGTATGTCTGGCTGGAAGTGCCAGGGTCCACAGCTTAAACAAGACACTGCTTATCTTCCAAAGCCTACCCAGAGAGGCATATACACACAAACTGTAGGATTTATTTCCTTAGGAAGGCAACTGTTTAGAATAAGTCTGATGCTAGCCTACAATATATAGAACACTTTACAAATGTAGAAAATTACTTGGGGAATCGATAATAGAGGTCAAGTTTACAGGTGTCTGGATCTGACCTCAGAAGTCAGAGGGCTAAGGATTAGTCTTTTTCTCAGATATGGTTTTCTACATATTGATTATAGACAAAATATAAAGTAGAAGAAAATGTAAGGAAGAAAGTGAAAGTGGCCCATTTCTTCTGCCAGAAATAGCCACTGTTTTATTTTGGTATAATTTTTCCTTTCCTCCCTCCGTTCTCCTTCCTCTTCCGTACTGCAAATATGTTCATAATCCTGCATTTTTCGTGTAACACTGTATCAAGGATTTTAAAATGTCACTTACAGAAAAAGACTTTGCTGCTTTGATAAGGAAAAATATCTAGTTTTAATTTGTATTCCCTTAGTATTTTAGGGAGGATTAACGTTCGTGTGTGTTGACTGTCTCTTCGTGTTTACCCGTAATTCCGCCTTTCTGTAAGATTGGAAATGTTACTGAAGCAAGCTTCTGATTTCAGACGTCCTGAACGATGCTATATTTGACGAAGACCATGATGAGATGGTGATCGTGAAGGACATAGACATGTTTTCCATGTGTGAGCATCACTTGGTTCCATTTGTTGGAAAGGTAAGATTCTCTTTGTTGTTTCCCAGCGATTTAAAACATAATGAAAGTTTTTCAATTAGAATAATTATATTTAAAATTTTTAGCTGCCAATTCCTGATATCCCAGGTATTTACAATTATACATATATGGTTATTCTTTATTAACCTGACTAATAACTTGAAACTTAAAAAAAAAACACCAAAGTAGCAGAAGGCTCTCAGGATAAGCCTTTCATGTTAAATACCAGGTTCATAGGTTAAAATAATGAGGTTTAAGTAGCATCTCTCTCTCTCTTTTTTTTTTTTTTTTTTGTAGTTACTACAGGCTCTGAAAACCTTTACCCTTTATTTATTTATTATTAGCATCCCAGTCTAGAGATGCCCTTTATTTTAACTTGAATCATGTTTGATCCAAGATAGATATGTATATATGGCATGTCATGAGCAACAATAATTGCAGAATTTCTTGTGACAGAGGTTATGGTATTTGTGGATTTGTTTCCATTCCTTTCTATATTAGGAAAAGTGAATCTAATGCATTAGATTCCTCAGCACCTCTGTGAATTTCTTTTGTCAGAAATGTTTAGTCCTAGTCTTATGAAACTTTAGATCTAATCTAGTTTACAGGAAATCCGGAGGCTGAATGGAACAAATACAGAAGGTGGGGCACTCTGCTGAACAGCTGGCCTATTCTCTTTTCAATAGAGAATATTATGGGTGGGAGCACTATTTTAGAACAAAAGGGACTTAAGAGGTATAACCAAATGCAGTGTAAATACAAATGTGTGACTCTCCATTGGATTCCTGTTTAAACAAACCAAAAGTAAAACATTTGAGACAATTGGAGGAATTTAAATCTGAATTAGTTATTAGATGTTGTCTAGGAATGACTACTTAACATACCTTTGAGAACATGTGGTATAGAACAAAGAGTTGTCCCATTCCCCTACCCCCATCATAATTTTATTTAATTTTGACTCTTTATTAATAATCTTTAAACAGAAGACTTACAAGAAGTAGTGTTATGAATACTTATATACCCATCAACTAAAGTTAAAGTGTTAACATTTGCTTCATTTTTTTCTTTGTTAAAGTATTGTATCTTTTCACTTTTTTATGGAAATAAAATATAGACAGAAAATGCACTTAAGGGTGTTCTTACCACTTCAGAGATCAAGAACTAGAATAGGCCGACATGGTGGTTCATGCCTGTAATACCAGCACTTTGGAATGCTGAGGTAGGTGGATTGCTTGAACCCAGGAGTTCAAGACCAGCCTGGGCAACATGGTGAGACCCCATCTCTACCAAAATAAAAATAAAAATTACCTGGGCATGATGGTGCATGCCTGTACTGCCAGCTACTCGGGAGGCTGAGGTGGGAGGATGGCTTGAGTCCAAGAGGCAGGGGTTGCAGTGAGCCGAGATTGCGCCACTATATCCTAGCCTGGGCAACAGAGCCAGACTGCCAGACCCTGTCAAACAAACAAACAAACAAACAACAACAAAAACCCCACAACTAGAATATGTGTAGCATCCTGGAAGCTCACCTCATTTCTGTTCTCTTCTTAATCCCTAATCCATCCTTTGTACCAGTTTATCAATTTATAACCCTATGGATTCGTTTTCTTGTTTTTCAACTATATATAAGTGGAAAGATTCTACGACGTCTGCTCTTTGTGTCTGGCCTCTCTTGTTGTACATTGTCAGATTCATGGATGTCATTGCCTGTCATTGTAGTTTATTTTCATTGTTATATCTTATTCCATTGTACAAATATACCACAATTTATCTATTCTGCTCTTGGTGGACATTTGTATTGTTGCCTCTTTTTTTTTTTTTGCTATTACAAACAATACTGCTATCAACATTCTTTTGGAGTACATGCGCATGCATTTTTTTTTTTTTTTTTTTTTGAGACGAAGTCTCGCTCTGTCACCCAGGCTGGATTGCAGTGGCGTGGTCTCGGCTCACTGCAAGCTCCACCTCCCAGGTTCACGCCATTCTCTCACCTCAGCCTCCTGAGTAGCTGGGACTACAGGCGCCTGCCACCACGATGGCATTAGCCATTGGTTTTTGTATTTTTAGTAGAGACGGGGTTTCACCGTGTTAGCCAGGATGGTCTCGATCTCCTGACTTTGTGATCCGCCCACCTTGGCCTCCCAAAGTGCTGGGATAACAGGTGTGAGCCACCGCGCCCGGCCCTAAAATATTTTCTTACTTATCCACAGTAGCACTATCACAAAATTAACAATAATTCTTAAATAGTATCTAATAACTAATTCATATTTAAATTTCTCCAATTGTCTCAAATGTTTACTCTTGGTTTGTTTAAACAGGAATCCAGTGGAGAGTCACACATTTGTATTTACATTGCACTTGGTTATACCTGTTAAGTCCCTTTTGTTCTAAAATAGTGCTCCCACCCATAACATTCTCTATTGAAAAGAGAATAGGCTAGCTGTTCAGCAGAGCGTCCCACCTTCAGGATTTGTTTCCTTCAGCCTCTGAATTTCCTATAAACTAGATTGGATCTAAAGTTTCGTAAGACTAGGGCTAAACATTTCTGATAAAAGTAGTTCGTAAGGGCTGGGCATGGTGGCTTACGTCAGTAATCTCAGCACTTTGGGAGGCCAAGGCAGGTGGTGGATGTATCGCTTTGAGCTCAGGAGTTCGAGACCAGCCTAGGCAACATGGTGAAACCCTGTCTCTACCAAAAAAAAAAAAAAATGAAAACCAACCAACCAACCAACCAAACAAAAAAACAAGCAAAAAGTAGCTAGCGTGGTGGCATGCACCTGTGGTCTCAGCTACTCGGGAGGGTGAGGTTGGAGAATCGCTTGAACCCAGGAGGTCGAGGCTGCAGTGAGCCGAGATCACACCACTGCACTCCAGCCTGGCAAGAGAGTGAATCCCTGTCAAAAAAAAAAAAAAAAAAAAAAAAAAAGCAGTGCTTCATGAGGGTGCTGAAGACTTCATATTATATCACATCAGGGCCGAGTGAGGTGGCTCATGCCTGTAATCCCAGCGATTTGGGAAGTCAAGGTGCGAGGATAGCTTCAGGTTAGTAGTTCAAGACCAGCAAGTGAGACTGTCTCTACCACAAAATAAATTTTTTTTTTTTTAATTAACTGGGCATGGTGTGTGCATACCTGTAGTCCTAGCTACTTTTTAGGAGTCTGAGGCAGGAAGATTGCTTGAGCTCAGGAGTTTGAGGTTACAGTGAGCTATGATCATGCCACTGTACCCCAACCTGGGTGACAGAACAAGACCTTGTCTCTAAAAAGAAAAGAAGAGAAAGCAATCAGAAAACCCAGATACATCACATCAGGAGCCATATCATATCTGGTAATCCTGCAATTAATAATGAAGGAATCTTTGAAAGGAAATCTATTGGTAAGCAAATTAGACACAGAAAGCCTATGACTTGTTCAAGAGGATAGAGAGAGTTAGTGGCTTGGCTGTAGCCAGATCCAAGGCACTGATTCTGTATTCAGCCTGTCACCATTTTATCCTGTCACTTTCTGCTATTACTTCCTCAGTGTTTGTGTTTTTGCTACCTTTGTTTAAAAAATATATTATTTAGTGATTTTTTTTTTTTTGAGACAGTTTTGCTCTTGTTGCCTAGATTGGAGTGCAGTGGTGCGATCTCAGCTCACTGCAACCTCTGCCTCCCAGGTTCAAGCAATTCTTCTGCTTCAGCCTCTCGAATAGCTGGGATTACAGGCACCCGCCACCACGCCTGGCTAATTTTTGTATTTTTAGTAGAGATGGGGTCTCACCATGTTGGCCAGGCTGGTCTTGAACTCCTGACCTCAGGCAGTCCACCCAAAGTGTTGGGATTACAGGCGTGAGCCACCACTCCTGGCCTATTTAGTGATTTTGTGAAATGGACATTTAAATTACCTAGGATCTTAAGACCAAAAATAGTATAAACAATAAACAAATTCTATGTCTGCATAGAAATGTAAAAATTTCAGACAGCATAGAAGACCTTGGTTCATGGGAAAGTTTTAACTCTCTAATTTTTCTCTGAAATACTCAATGTTCAGGTGCTATTTTACTTTTTCCTCTTGCCAACCAGGAAGGCAATGAGGTGGACTTCTCAAACTCCTAAAGCGTAGTGCCAATGGATGGGGAAAAAAATCGCTAAGTACTACTAGATCAATTATGTGAATAGTAAGTGAACAATGAAAACAGTGTTGGCAAACCATGATGCCGTTGAGTCTCTGATTTTATATTTGGTTAATTAATTGCCTACAAGTGACCATTTACTCTATTAATCTTTTCAGAGAACTAATGTTTTTCGTACGTAGTATTTGGCCCAAAAAGAGTAACTTTTATATTTGATATTAATTGATGCCATTTAAGATGACAGAAATGGCCTGGCTGTGTATTGGGTCCTTTAAAACTTGGTTCTTAGGGTGCAGGTTCTTGCCAAGCCATGGCGGTAGCCGTGCCCTTTTTCTCCTGTTAGGAAGATGGGGCCGGGCGCGGTGGCTCACGCCTGTAATCCCAACACTTTGGGAGGCCGAGGCGGGCAGATCACGAGGTCAGGAGATCGAAACCATCCTGGCTAACACGGTGAAACCCCATCTCTACTAAAAATACAAAAAATTAGCTGGGTGTGGTGGCGGGCACCTGTAGTCTAGCTACTCAGGAGGCTGAGGCAGGAGAATTGCTTGAACCTGGGAGGCGGAGCTTGCAGTGAGCTGAGACTGGGCCACTGTACTCCAGCCTAGGCAACAGAGTGAGACTCCATCTCAAAAAAAAAAAAAAAAAAAAAAAAAAGGAAGATGGTGCGCTCTCTAGCAGCTTAGAAATCAGGAAGCCAAGCACAAAAGGGCGTGGAGACCTTCTGTGCTGCAGGGCTTTGCGGTGGGATCTTAAGGCTGCTGTGATGTGTAGCATGGCAGTACTTATGCTTACAGTTTTTGCCATTTAAAGGAGGCTTTCCTGTGTACATTTTAATGTTGCTATGAGATAATTTGCCTTTTCTTGAGAATGTTTCTCCTCCATAAAGAAGAAACTTTCAGATTTGTGTCAAGAGTTCAACTTCACAGGTAAGTGTCAGGGCCATGCAATTGACTCTTGAACAACATGAATTTGAACTGCATGGGTCCACTTAGACATGGCTTTTTTTCAAGCAAACACTGATAAAAAATTCTACAGTATTTGCAGGATACAAAACCTGTATAGATGGAGGGGCAACTTTTCATATATGCAGGTTCTGCAGGGCCAACTGCAGGACTTGAGTATGTAGGATTTGGGTATACACGGGGGTCCTGGAAGCAATCTCCTGCATTTACCAATGGACAACTGTACAAGTTTGTTATTTGATTAACAGACTCATACTTACATATTTTGCTTTTACTGCATTTATGTAATTTTAAAAATATGTATATAAATGTTTCATTTTCTAAGTCTTAACAGTTCCAGATGTTTTCAAGGTAATACACTGTCGTGATAAATTACATATAAGTATACTATATTCTTTCTATATTTCCTTATTTTGTCACAAAAAAGCCACTGTATTTTCACTCAGCTCATGATTTCCGTCTCTTCTCTGAAGGTCCATATTGGTTATCTTCCTAACAAGCAAGTCCTTGGCCTCAGCAAACTTGCGAGGTAAGTGTGACTGTGCAGTGAACAAGAATACAGGTTTATAGGACCTGTCCTCATCTGCTGAGAATCTCTCATCAGGCTTTCTCTCTTTACCTGTATGGATCTAACTTGGAAGTCATATTGCAACTTAAAGACTTGGAGGGTCTGAAACACAGATGCCCCTTCCTTCTTGTCCCCTACTGCCTGCTTCCTCTTCCACTTCCCACCCTTTCTTCCATAGATACATACATCCTGGAAGTCTCAGCTCACCTCTTTCTCTGCAGAGCCTTCTCTGACTGGAGAGGTCCTGAGCTTACCTTCAGTCCAGCCCCATCCTTTAAGGGGGGTTTAGCTAAGAGTGAGGGGTTGGGGAAGAAGCTGGGCAGGGGTCTAGCTGCAGTGCTCTGCTGTCAGACTTGTTGTCAGGCCTGAGGTTTCTTCTATCCTTGTCAAGGGGAGTGTTCACCTTCTTTCCTTTCATACAACACTGCTTTCAGACTTGTAATGAAACTTCCCTGTGGGATCCCCAGCCTCAACCCTGCCTTGCTCTGCACTGGATGCCTCCAGGCATATCTCAGGTGTCCTGCAGGCCAGTCCATTCACATCTAGGTTCTTTGTTTCTGCAAACACAAGACTGCCTGCCTTGGCTTTGCACAGCTTTATTCTGATACAGTGTTCGCTCTCCTCGCTCTCATTTCTCTTTCCTGCTACAATCTTCTTTTCTGTTCTTTATCCTGTGGGTTCATGCCTTAAAAAATTCCCTTACTGCCTTTTTTATTTGGGTTTTAGGAGAGGTGATGTACATACGCATTCTTCTGTGTTTAACTAGAAGTCAACATGGGGGTTTGTGTTCAGATATCTCTGGTAGGCCCCAGCCAACAATATTTTATTGCCCTTAAATATCCTTGTTGTTTCTTCGTATAAAGTTAGTGAATTTTGGGTGATGGAGGAAATACTGGGAGGTGTATGTTTGTGTGTGTAGAGAGAGAGAAAGTTAAGAACAAGATGAAGGGGTGGGGTAAAGTGTTCCTACTCTTTTTTTTTTTTTCAAAAATAATCAAGCTAAGTTTGAATAACTTGAGGTTATACTGACCATATCATAATTGAAATAAATGAGTCTCGGCCAGGTGCCATCTTTCACACCTGTAATCCCAGCACTTTGGGAGGCTGTGGCGGGCGGATCACTTGAGATCAGGAGTTTGAGACCAGCCTCACCAACATGGTGAAACCCCATCTCTACTCAAAATACAAAAATTAGCTGGGCGTGGTGGTGCACACCTGTAATCCCAGCTAATCAGGAGGCTGAGGCAGGAGAACTGCTTGAACCCAGGAGGCAGAGGTTGCAATGAGCCGAGATTGTGCACTACACTCCAGACTGGGTGATGGAGTGAGACCCTATCTCAAAAAAAAAAAAAATAAAAGAAGAGGAATAAATAAGTCTCTGTGACCAGCTGACTGTGCTGTGGCTCTGATGTGTTCCTGTTTCTTTATGCAGGTCCTGGGATTTCACACAGTTGTGAAATGGTGGTCCTGATATTTCTCAATTCTGTGTTGGAATCTGTAAAAACTACCCCAGCAATCTGACACCTGCCCTCTAAAGTTGTTCCTTTTACTTTGTTTTCACTTCCACTTTCTCATTCATTTCCTCTGGGGATCAATAAGAAAGTGGATAGAAGAGACAAATTTAACTTCCCCAGTTTCTGACCTCATTCCTGCTCAGCTATTTTGCTATTAGATAGGGCTGCTTAGCACCATGAAAGAATATTATATCATAGCTGTAATTGCTTCACTGGAATAAGGCTCTTAGCACAAATCCAGAAACATTCTGGCTGCTTGCGTGTGATCCATCCCTGGTGGCAGTGCTGAAAAGTTGCTGAGAAAAAGTGTATTGGTAGTGATTAGGAGTAATTAATCTTACTATAATTTTTATTAACAACTCCCTTCCCAGTAACTTACTCTCAACTAATAATGTATTAAACCGGGTTGGGGGAGGGGGGAGGGATAGCATTAGGAGATATAACTAATGCTAAATGACGAGTTAATGGGTGCAGCACACAAGCATGGCACATGTATACATATGTAACTAACCTGCACATTGTGCACATGTACCCTAAAACTTAAAGTATAATAATAATAATAAAAAATAATGTATTAAACCAATTTCATGTCAACTGTGAGTAAAAGTATCTTTACTAAAATTGGTTATTCTTACAGTTTTATAATACACAGTCTAAGTAAAATCAGCATGCTCACTGTGCAAACATAGCTGTAGGCCCAGTCCCCTGGGGCCCTCCCTGTCAGCAAGATTGCTAACCCTATACCTTGCCCATATAGAAATTCCGGCACTGCTGATGCCTATAACAGACTGTCCATATGTGAAAGGTGTAATGGATAGTTTCATAATGTAAAAAAGCTTGGCAGATCAACATTAGGCCTTGGTCTTAATGTGTAACAGCGTTCTCTGAAAAACCAACTGTTGATCATGATTAACACTTTATGGGAAATGGACTCTTGAGTGATTCAGTGAGATCATACAATAAATGGCAACCTGGTGGTAGAAGGAAATAATCTTAGTTATTTCCTTTCCAAGTGAAAGGAAAAGATCTCAAATAATTAAGCTTTTATGAAACAATACAAAGGAGTTGATTATTAGCATGGGGATTTGTCCTTAGACTAATAGGATTAAAATTTAAGAATAAAATGGAACATTAAGCCAAAGAACCAAGTGTATGTTGCTTTCGGATATTTTGCAAAAAATTTGAATAAAGAGTCTATTAAATAGAAAAGAAGACTAAGATTTTATCCAACTACTTATTCCTTATAAGAAGTAAGAATATTTAGGGAATGAAGAGGAATGAAAGCTGAATGTCTTAGCAAAACTTCACCTCTCATTTTAATCTTGTATGTGAAGTTTGTTATATGCTTGCCTTTAAATGAATGACCTTTCAGTGCCAGTGAAGTCAAATATCAAGCAGTAAAGCCTTAAGTAACAAGAAAATGCCAGAAGTGAGTTGATCTGGCTCAACTCTAGTAGAATTCTAGAATAAACTTAGTTTGAATAGAACTTTCTTTTGTTGCTGAAAAGCCATTGAACATGTATTCATTTTCTTCCCTTAGAAATAACTGAGCCTCGGCTGGGTGAGGTGGCTCATGCCTGTAATCCAGCACTTTGGGAGGCCGAGGTGGGCAGATCACTTGAGGTCAGGAGTTCGAGACCAGCCTGGCCAACATGGTGAAACCCCGTCTCTACTAAAAATACCAAAATTAGCAGGGCGTGGTAGCATGCGCCTGTAATCCCAGCTACTTGGGAGGCTGAGATGGAAGAATCGCTCGAACCTGGGAGGCGGAGGTTGCAGTGAGCAGAGATTTCACCACTGCACTTCAGTCTCGTGACAGAGCAAGACTCTGTGTCACCAAAAATAAATAAATAAATAAATAAATAAATAAATAAATAAATAATTGAGTGAACGTACGAAATCTTGAATTTAGAGTTGTAGTATCTCAGGTAGCCATGGCTGACCTGTTGGGTGGGCGCTGTGCCAGCTATTGTGGAGGCTAAAGAAGCAGGACATGGCAGCCACCCTCAAGGAGAGTGCGCAGGGCAAGACTGCAAGTGCCATGGAAATGCCTGCTGTAGCTCCAAGTTCAGAGGAGCCATGATGGCTGTGGCCTGGCAGGTGAATAGACCTGGAGGTGGAGGGATGAGCAGAATTCTAAATGGGGGAGAAATTTCTCTAGGTATAGTTAATGCATGAGCAAAGACCAGTCAGAGCGTAGGAGCAAGGCCTATTCCAGTGGATGGGAACCAGATTGACTGGTGGAAGTAAGAGTTAAGTGAGGTGGGTATTAGATTACAGACGGAGCAGTCTTTTTTTTTTTTTTTTTTCTTTTTTGACTGTAAAAGCAACATACCATTTAAATACAAATGAGTGAATAAAGTGAAAACTTTTTTTTACCTATTTTCATTCCCCAGAATTAGAACTAGAGATTTCTTTCACTATCCTTCTGGAAAATATTTATGCAAGCACAAACATAAGATCATATCTTATATTCTGTACTACAACTTGCTTTTTTAAATTTTATTTTATTTTGTGTTTTTTTGAGATGGAGTCTTGCTCTGTCGGCCAGGCTGGAGTGCAGTGGTGCGATTTCGGCTCACTGCAACCTCTGCCTCCTGGGTTCAAGTGATTCTCCTGCCTCAGCCTCCCCAGTAGCTGGGATTACTGACGCGCACCACCATGCCTGGCTAATTTTTGTATTTTCAGTAAAGACAGCGTTTCTCCATGTTGGCCAAGCTGGCCTCGAACTCCTGGCCTCAAGTGATCAGCCTGCCTTGGCTCCCAAAGTGCTAGGATTACAGGCATGAGTCACTGCACCCAGCCAGCTATTTTTTTTTTTTTTTTTTGAGACAGGGTCTTTCTCTGTCGCCCAGGCTGGAGTGCAGTGGCACTATCTGGGCTCACTGCAGCCTCCACCTCCTGTGTTCAAGCGATTCTCCTGCCTCAGCCTCCTGAGTAGCTGGGATTACAGGTGTGTACCATCACACATAGCTAATTTTTGTATTTTTAGTAGAGATGGGGTTTCAACATGTTGGCAAGACTGGTCTTGAACTCCTAACCTCAGGTGATCTGCTCGCTCCAGCCTCCCAAAGTGCTGGGATTACGGGAGTGAGCCACCGCGCCCGGCCCTGGCCAGCTTTTTAAAAATTTAAAATACCTTGAAGTTCTTTGGACATCTTTTAGTCCAAAAAGTCCAAGTTTCTTTTCATAGCTACCTAATATTTCTTTGATTAATAAAATTCATTTAACCAGTGTTTGCTATAGATAAGTACAGTTTGCAGTTTGAGACTTGCCAAAAAGTAAAAAGGTACCCTGGTGAACAAATTTTATTATCTTTGTGTGCTTTGAATCTATCTGAAGTATAAATTACTAGTATGGAACTTGATGGGTAAAGGGTAGCTGAATTTTTGATATTATGAAATTGCTCTCCAAAGAGACCATGCCAGTTTATACTCTAATAAATAGATACATAGGTAAAGGGTGGTATATGTTTCTCCACACTTTGGCCAACACTGAGTTTCATCACACTTTTAAATCTTTGCCAAACTGATAAGTAAAAAATAGTATCTATTTTAATTTGCATTTCCTTAATAGAGCGAGGTTGAATCTATTCAGACACTTCCTGTTCTTAGCTCCAGTATTAATTTTTCCACTGAGTTATTTGTCTTTTTATTCTTGGTTTGCACAAGCTCTGAATGTTAAAGCAGTCAGGTCAGGTGCTACAGACAATGCTTCCCAGCTCGTCATTTGTCTTTTGATTTTGCTTGATAGTATTATATTTCCATAAAGAAGTTTAAAACTTTTCTGTAGTCACAAACTTTTTTTTTTTTTTTTGTACCTGTATGGCCACATTATTATATTTAAATCTTTGCTCCATCTGGAGTGTATTTTGGGGTGAGGAGTGAGGCAGAACCCATCCACTGCTGTGTGTGCTCGCTGCCCGGCAGGCGCAGCACCCCCACTCCCTGCCTTCCTGCCCTCCCTGCTGCAGGTCTTTGCTGGGCCTTTCTTATCTTCCTCCTGGAGGGAATGTTAAGCTCCTGCCTCCTCCCTGCCTCTCATCTCTGAGGGTCCTTCAGTCCGCCCTCATGAGCTGCTGGGATGTTCTTTCTAAAGTGTGCATTGGATCATGCTGCTCTTTTGGTGGCTGGCCACAGCTTTTCAGATAAAGTCCAAACTCCTTATTTAGAATAATTTAAAAAAAGCCAAAGAGCAGAAATCACAAATCTACAAGTTGAGAATCTTGTATCATAGGTTGCTGGGGAGTCTGATATCTAGGAATGAGACAATATGTAACTAAAAATATGCTTTATAAATCTTTACATCTTGATGAATACGGTTTTTAAAAAGGTGGGGAGAGAAAGGAATGGACCAAGAGTTTGAAAGCCTGCATACATTAATAACCATTAGAAAAGGTCAAATTAATGATTTGGGAGTAAGTGCCTGGACTCAGTCAGTTTTATAAGTGTTCTTTCAAGCTTTCAAGTAACCACTAATTTTGCATGTGTATAAATAATTCAAGAGCGTAGAAAAACCTGTGAAGTGTCAATTAATTTGATGAAGCTGCCTATTCTTGATAACAAAGCCTGATAAGCCTAGCATTAAAAAAAATGATAGGCAAATCTCACTGATTAATGTAGTTGTAAGAATCTTAAAATGTCAGGGTAGTATAGAAGTACTGTTTTCAACATGACCCAGGGATGTTTAGTCCAAGAATGTAAGAATGGTTTAGATTAAAATTGACAACTACTGATGCTGGGTGTGGTGAACTAGATTTTAATAATGCCCCTCTTGGCACAGCATATCAAGATGTAATGCATATGTACATTTTACACTTTGGGGGAAGCATGAGGCAATTCTAGTGAGAATCCACTAGAATTAGCATTAAAGCCAAAGTCTGGATTCTGTCCTCCCTATTCCCATCCCAAATCAAGGACGATACTTACCTATTAGCATTATTCTAGGAAGAGCAGGAAAAAGAAAAAAGAACTCGTAGACACATTCATAAAGTTTGGGATCAGAATTAGTACTACCTGTGTGGCCTTCAAAAAATCAAATGGAATAATTTAGTTTCAAACGACCCCATAAGGCCGGGCATGGTGGATCATGCCTATGATCCCAGCACTTTGGGAGGCTGAGGCAGGTGGGTCACCTGAGGTCAAGAGTTTGAGACCAGCCTGACCAGCATGGTGAAACCCCATCTCTACTAAAAATACAAAAATTAGCTGGGCATGGTGGCACACGCCTGTAGTCCCAGCTACTCAGGAGGCTGAGGCAGGAGAATTGCTTGAACCCGGGAGGTGGAGGTTGCAGTGAGCTGAGATCGCACCATTGCACTCCAGCCTGGGCAAGAGCAAAAACTCTGTCTCAAAAATAAATAAATAAAAATAAATAAAACGTCCCCATAGAGGCATCCTTGCAGGCAGCTAGCAGAGACTAGTGCAAGTTCTCTGATGCGCTTTTATCCAGGCTTGAAAGGATACCCAAAGATGAAGTTCCAAGGAGTACCATGAGTCGAGTCAGACAAACATGGTGGAAGAGGGCAGATAGTAGAGTTGTCAGAGATAGGATATAAAACAAGTACAGTAAGTCCTCACTTTACGTTGTCGATGGGTTCTTGGAGACTGCAACTTGAAGCGAAATGACTTCAGGCAAAGTGGCATATAGCAGTCCTGGAATAATGTTGTTTCATTCAATGTCATTTCATTATGATTGAGAAAAAAAAATTTTCTCGCTGGGACCCACTGTCTGTGTGGAGTTTGCATGTTTTCTCCCACATCTGCGAGTTTTCTCCAGGTGCTTCAGTTTCCTCCCACATTCCAAAGACGCACACGTTAGGTCATTTGGCGTATCTGATCTGAGTGGTCCCAGTCTGAGTGAGAGTAGGTGGATGTGTGTGCCCTGTGATGGGATGGTGTCCTGTCCAGGGTCACTTCCTGCCTTGTACCCTGAACTGCTGGGAAAAGCTCCAGCCACTTGAGACCTTGAACTGGAATAATTGAGGGAATCAATATTGTTCCATTAATCTTTCTTAAATGTATGTATCGCTCACATTTATTTTAGTGTTTCATATTACAAGTGTTTCTGTGTTTATTTGGAAGTTTGTTGACGATTTTGTGACCAGAAATATGCTGTAGGAGCTTAACTCTTATTATATCAATTAGCCTAGGGTAAAATTTGTTTTGTTCTCAGTGTTTTAGTAAAGTCATAGATTCCGAGAACCTGTCGACCTTGAGCAAGGACTTACTATATATTAAAAAATAGGCTGGGCGCAGTGGCTCACGCCTTTAATCTCAGCACTTTGGGAGGCCGAGGTGGGCAGATCACCTGAGGTCAGTAGTTCAAGACCAGCCTGGCCAACATGGTGAAACACCATCTCTACTAAAAATACAAAAATTACTATTGTGAGTAGTGCCACAATAAACATGTGTGTGCATGTGTCTTTATAGCAGCATGATTTATAATCCTTTGGTTATATACCCAGTAATGGGATGGCTGGGTCAAATGGTATTTCTAGTTCTAGATCCTTGAGGAATCGCCACACCATCTTCCACAATGGTTGAACTAGTTTACAGTCCCACCAACAGTGTAAAAGTGTTCCTATTTCCCCACATCCTCTCCAGCACCTGTTGTTTCCTGACTTTTTAATAATCGCCATTCTAACTGGTGTAAGATGGTATCTCATTGTGGTTTTGATTTGCATTTCTCTGATGGCCAGTGATGATGAGCATTTTTTCATGTGTCTGTTGTCTGCATAAATGTCTTCTTTTGAGAAGTGTCTGTTCATATCCTTTGCCCACTTTTTGATGGGGTTGTTTGATTTTTTCTTGTAAATTTGTTTAAGTTCGTTGTAGATTCTGGATATTAGCCCTTTGTCAGATGGGTAGATCATAAAAATTTTCTCCCATTCTGTAGGTTGCCTGTTTACTCTGATGGTAGTTTCTTTCGCTGTGCAGAAGCTCTTTAGTTTAATTAGATCCCATCTGTCAGTTTTGGCTTTTGTTGCCATTGCTTTTGGTGTTTTAGTCATGAAGTCATTGCCCATGCCTATGTCCTGAATGGTATTGTCTAGGTTTTCTTCTAGGGTTTTTATGGTTTTAGGTCTAATATTTAAGTGTTTAATCCATCTTGAATTAATTTTTTGTATAAGGTGTAAGGAAGGGATCCAGTTTCAGCTTTCTACATATGGCTAGCCAGTTTTCCCAGCACCGTTTATGTTTTCTGCGTTTCTTGTTTTTGTCAGGTTTGTCAAAGATCAGATGGTTGTAGATGTGTGGTATAATTTCTGAGGGCTCTGTTCTGTTCCACTAGTCTATATCTCTGTTTTGGTGCCAGTACCATGCTATTTTGGTTACTGTAGCCTTGTAGTATAGTTTGAAGTCAGGTAGTGTGATGCCTCCAGCACATGCACACGTATGTTTATTGCAGCACTTTTCACAATAGCAAAGACTTGGAACCAACCCAGATGTCCATCAGTGATAGACTGGATTAAGAAAATGTGGCACTTATACACCATGGAATACTATGCAGCCATAACAAAGGATGAGTTCATGTCCTTTGTAGGGACATGGATGAAGCTGGAAACCATCATTCTGAGCAAACTATCGCAAGGACAGAAAACCAAACACTGCATGTTCTCACTCATAGGTGACAATTGAACAATGAGAACACTTGGACACAGCACAGGGTGGGGAACACACACTGGGGCCTGTCGTGGGGTGGGGGGAGGGGGGAGGGATAACATTAGGAGATATACCTAATGTAAGTGATGAGTTAATGAGTGCAGCACACCAACGTGGCACTTGTATACATATGTAACAAACCTGCAAGTTGTGCACATGTACCCTAGAACTTAAAGTATAATAATCATTAAAAAAAAAAACAAATTAGCTGGATGTGGTGGCGGGTGCCTCTAATCCCAGCTACTTGGGAGGCTGAGGCAGGAGAAATGCTCGAACCAGGGAGGCAGAGGTTGCAGTGAGCTGAGATTGCACCATTGCACTCGAGCCTGGGTGACAAGAGGGAGACTCTGTCTCAGGAAAAAAAAAAAAAAAAAAGGACCTACTATATATATAAAAAAATTGACAAAGGAGACCGGGCACGGTGGCTCACACCTTTAATCCCAGCACTTTGGGAGGCCAAGGCAGGTGGATCATGAGGTCAGGAGTTCAAGACTGGCCTGGCCAACATGGTGAAACCCTGTCTCTACTAAAAATACAAAAATTAGCTGGGTGTGGTGGCAGGCACCTGTAATCCCAGCTACTTGGGAAGCTGAGGCAGAGAATTGCTTGAATGTGGGAGGTGGAGGTTCCAATGAGCTAGGATTGTGCTGCTGCACTCCAGCCCGGGCAACAGAGCAAGACTCCGTGCCAAAAAACAAACAAAAAAAAATTGACAAAGGGATAAGAAACTTGCAGAATTAGCCAGGCAGATTGGAAAGAGGATGAAATATAACTTTTAGAAATTAGAAAAATGAAACTGAAGTCCAATATACTCATTAAATAGATTAGACATAGATTAAATACAGTGATTGGGAAGAAAGGTCTAAAGAAATTGTGCTGAATGCAACACAAAGACAGATAGAAAATATGAATGAGAATTTAAGAAACATGGAAGACTGGGAGGGTATAATATGCCCTTAATTGAAATTCCTGGAGATAACAGAGGCAGTGTGCTAGATGCAATGTTAGAGAAGATAATGGCTAAAAAAGTTTCTAGAACACATGCAAAATATCGGTCTTCAGAAAGCCTAATAAATTCCAAATAAGTCAAATTTAATCCCTGCTTGGGTAAAACATAGTAAATTGCAGCGTATACTTATAAAATATAGTTAATATAAAAGCAGCCACAGAAAGAAATATCGATTATCTAAAAGGCAACAGCAGTTACACTGAATTGGTTTGCCAACAGCAATACTGAAGGGCAGATAGATATCAGTGTCAAACTAGAATTGCGTTCCCAGCGAATATCTCTCAACAAATTATCTTTCAAGAATGACAGCAAAATAAAGATTTTTTTTTTTAAATCTAGGGAAGCTGCATGACATGCTGAAAAGATGTGTTAGGTTTCACATTTACTCCTCACTTGAAAAAGAAAACTAATAAACTAGGGTTTAGAAATAATAAGCTCTCAGAGCACAGAGAGCATGTTCACCATATAATCACATACATAGTAGGCACTCAGTAAAAATCTATGGGAATGTTCCTCCTGCCGTGAGAGCAGCTGTCTGCCAGAAGCAGGCAGACACTGTGGGTGGTAGTGAAATCCTAGAGGCATTCCTGTTGAAGTGTGGAGCAAAACATGGGTGCCCAGTGTTACCACTACTGTCTAGTGTGGCACCTGAAGTTCTACTCCAGAAAAAGAATGGTGAATACGAGAAGGAAAACATTACCAACTTTAAAATCAATGGCATCTCCTACGTATATGACAAACTAATCACCTGAAAAACTATCAGAAGTAATATATACAGAAATTTGACCTAATAAGAAATATGACATACCTCCTATCTAGGAGCTTAAAAACCATTCCTTTCTAAGGTTTTGTTCAAAATACCAATAGAATATAGCTATTAATATATTTCTTCAATATCCTAGTAACTACTGCTGGGGGCATGAAGGGAGCTAGGATGGCTTCTGCCTTCAGGGAGCTCTGGGCTGAGTGGTAAACGGGGTGGCAGACCTGTTACTGACTTTGGTGGCTGTAATGGGTATAAAGGAGCAAGTTGTCGGTTCTGAGATGCGTAGTTGGGGGAAGAGCCATGAAATGCCTCATAGGGAGGTGAACCATAAATTGAGTCTAAATTCATGATCAAAAGGCCATGAATTTAAAGAAAAGGTCCTCAGTGTGAATAGTCATCTTCAAATGGATAAGTCACGTGGTCATCTTTACATTTCATAAATAGAATGAAAGATGTTGAAAGGGGAAAATTCTGGCTGGGCACAGTGGCTCACGCCTGTAACCCTAGCATTTTGGGAGGCTGTGGTGGGCAGATCACGAGGTCAGAAGTTCGAGACCAGCCTGGCCAACATGGCGAAACCCTGTCTCTACTAAAAATACAAAAATTAGCCGAGCATGGTGGCGGGCACCTATAGTCCCAGCTACTCAGGAAGCTGAGGCAGGAGAATCTCTTGAACCCAGGAGGCAGAGGTTGCAGTGAGCCGAGATCATGCCATTGCACTCCAGCCTGGACGGCAAGAACAAGACTCCATCTCAAAAAAAAAAAAAGGAAAATTTATCACTTGACAGATTGTGCTATAAGTTAAGATCAGGAGGCTTCTATTTCTTGGGGGTTAATCATACTAAGCGCTTACATAAACCTATCTTATGAAGAGGTGTCTGAAGAAGTCTAATAAGTTCCAATCTGATTCCCCTAATAGGTTTAGTTGGTATAGTAGTTGACCATGGTGTGCTATTAATTAACAAATAGTCTTTTTATTTTTAACTTGAATTTGAAGCTCTGATAAAACAATATGATTAATCAGAGCGCTTGAGACATGATCTAAAATTGATGACTTGGAACTTTAAAATTTTGTTACTTATCTCTGTGTTTTTCCTAAGTGAACGTCACAGTTGGAGACTCATTAATTTTCTTTCTGGGGACACCAGGAAGCACCACTCTGTAGTGGTTGGTGGTCTTCTGTATTAGTCAGGGTTCCCTAGAGGGATAGAACTAATAGGATATATATATATATATAAAGGGGAGTTTATTAAGTATTGACTTACATGATCACAGGGTCCCACAATAGGCTGTCTGCAAGCTTGAGGAGCAAGGAGAGCCAGTCCGAGTCTCAAAACTGAAGAACTTGGAGTCTGATGTTTGAGGGCAGGAAGCAGCCAGCATTGGAGAAAGATGTAGGCTGGGAGGCTAGGCCACTCTTGCCTTTTCATATATTTCTGCCTGCTTTGTATTCGCTGGCAGCTGATGAGATTGTGCCCACCCAGATTAAGTGTGGGTCTGCCTTTCCCAGCCCACTGACTCAAATGTTAATCTCCTTTGGCAACACCCTCACAGACATACCCAGGAACAATACTTTATATCCTTCAATCCAATCAAGTTGACTTTAGACTACGTCTCCCTGTGGTACTTGTATCTTTCTGTCATCTTACCATAAGCTTTATTTCCTCCTGCAGCCCACTGTTGCTTCAACAATGTCCTTTTTGTTTTATGAGGAAGCCTTATCAATTTTACTTCAAATGATTTGTGATTAACTAAAACAATTCTTTCTTTTCTAGGATTGTAGAAATCTATAGTAGAAGACTACAAGGTAAGCTTTAAAAATCTTTATTAACAAAACATTTTTTTTTTTCTTTTTTTTTTTTTTCATTTTTGAGACAGAGTCTTGCTCTGTCACCCAGGCTGGAGTACAGTGGTGCAATCTCGGCTCACTGCAGCCTCAGCCTTCCAAGTAGCTGGGATTATAAGAGTGCATCACCATGCCTTGGCTAATTTTTGTATTTCTAGTAGAGACGGGGTTTCACCATATTGATCAGGCTGGTCTTGAACTTCCGACCTCAGGTGATCCACCCACCTTGGCCTCCCAAAGTGCTGGGATTACAGGCATGAGCCAATGTGCCTAGCTACAGAAAACATTTTTCCTACACAAAAAGTATTTTTTGTTTTATTACAAGTGTGATAAGTATGACTTATAAAAACGTAAAACCTCTTAGGACTATAAAAAGTCTACTGTTTCAAGCTTCCAGAAGAAATCACTGTTGTATTTGCACATTCCTTCACATTTTCATGCATATACCTACATTTTCAAATCAATTTATTTGGATTATGTTTAAACAAAAATGGGCTCATTTTATACATAATCAGCCTTGCTTTTTTCCCTGCGTTTTTTCATTTAACAAATCTTAAACATTTTTACCACATCCATGTAACTATCTCATTCATTCTGGTGGCTGTCTGTAATTCTACTGTATATGCCACGGCTTGGCGTAACCTATACCTGCTCTATAGACATTGGGGGGTTTCATCAGTTTTCAAATAGATGCAGTGCTGCAATGAATACTCCTGTATGAATTAAAAGACAAGTCATTTTATTCAGGACAGGAACTATATTATTTAGGTTAAATTGTTGGTTTTCAACATTGCTCTAAGCACAATTCAATGATTGGACTGCAGCCCCTTTGTTAACCCTGTTGCAGGCTATTTATTTGCTGCACTACTTTACCTCCATGGAGGTGCTTGGTAACCAGTACTGTATTGTTCTTACTGCACAGGTATGAGATAATTGCTAGTCTAATTCCTTCCCGCAGTGATGCTGGAGGGCTTTAGGGGGTTCTGAGATCTCTTTAGCCCTGTACTTCAGGTGAGGGAGTTGAATCCGGGCCTCTCTGTGGCCCAGTCAGCAGACAAAGCAGACTGGTAAAAGCTGGTGTGTCTTGGCTCTTAAATCTCACAGAAGTCTGTTTTAAGATTTCAAATGTTCTAGAGACAGAAAAAGCTTCCAGCTGTTTGTGTCAGACTCTCAAACTGAGCTCCTTATCACATCCACAGTTCAGGAGCGCCTTACGAAACAAATTGCTGTAGCAATCACGGAAGCCTTGCGGCCTGCTGGAGTCGGGGTAGTGGTTGAAGCAACGTAAGTCTGCATCTGCCTTTAGTAACGTCATAATGGTGCACTAGAAGTGATCTTGCTATTTAGTGCTTCTCATATTTTGTAGCACCAGGTGATGCCACACAACTGACATGATAACTGTAGATTTCCATCCCTGAGCCTAAAACTCTTTTACCACTTTCATTTACTGTGTTACTGATATAGGAATAGAGTATGAGAGAAGTATATTTTTGAGGGTAGGATGGGGCTTGTGGAGGCATAGGGAGTTATAAGCTCAGGTATAGAGATTTGCACAATCAATAGCCTTTTTTTTTTTTTTTTTTTTTTGAGACGGAGTCTCTGTCGCCCAGGCTGGAGTGCAGTGGTGCAATCTCGGCTCACTGCAACCTCCACCTCCCGAGTTCAAGCGATTCTCCTGCCTCAGCCTCCCGAGTAGCTGGGACCACAGGTGTGTGTTACCATGCCCGGCTAATTTTTGTATATTTAGTAGAGATGGGGTTTCATCACGTCGGCCAGGCTGGTCTCGAACTCCTGACCTCGTGATCCACCCGCCACGTCCTCCCAAAGTGCTAGGATTACAGGCATGAGCCACCGCGCCCAGCTCAATCGCCATTTTTTTAAAATGCTCAAGACAGGGTCTTGCTGTGTCACCCAGGCTGGAGTGCAATGGTGTGATCTCAGCTCACTGCAACCTCTGCCTCCCAGGTTCAAGCAATTCTCCTGCCTCAGCCTCCCAAATAGCTGGGATTACAGGTGCCCACCACTACACCCAGCTAATTTTTGTATTTAGTAGAGATGGGATTTCACCATGTTGGCCAGGCTGGGGATCTCAAACTCCTGACTTCAAGTGATCTGCCCACCTCAGCCTCCCAAAATACTGAGATTACAGGTGTGAGCCACTGCGCCAATAGCGATTTTTATGTCTTCTCTTGATTTTATGTCTTCTTGATTTTATGTCTTCTCTTGATTTCTTCTTTAGCTCTCTCTTGCTCCAAGCCGAGTTTTTCTAATATTTTGTCACACATTTAAAAAATAAAGCCAAGAATTGGTACATTTCTTTAAGGTAGGATGAGTTAAGAGAATTGCAGCTATTGTGTGGACAAAGTTCATATGTGTTCTGTGACATGGTGTGAACTCTGTTCTATGTCTGGTATCTAATGTCACCAGGTTGCTCAGACAGGATCTCTGGTCACCATTATCTGAATTCTGCCTGGTGACACCAGTATACTTGAGGATTTATCTGAACACCTAGGCTGGCATAGTGCTCTCTTGGTTCTGAAGGCAGAGCAAGTGAGAATTCTGACTTTCTTTTGATCTAGAAGTTAAGTAACTCTGTAGACCTTTTATATTACTTTCACCCCAGAAGAAAATTCCATTTTTCCCCTTTTTGGATGCTTTAAGGATCAACTACTGATAAGAATAAAAGTTGCAAGACAACTTCAAGAACAAAAAGTTTAGGTTGCTGCAAAGATAATTGCAGTTTTTGCCATTACGTTCAATAGCAAGAACCGCAGTTACTTTTGCATGAACCTAATAGATAACATTTGTGTAAGAAGGGATATTTCAATATACTTGGTAACTGTGAGCTGAGATTTAATCTTTAGGCCTGCTTTTAAAAACCAAACCAGCAGCTGTCTACTCCTTTAAACAACCTGTGTT
Source organism: Pongo pygmaeus (assembly GCF_028885625.2). Classification (NCBI taxonomy): domain Eukaryota; kingdom Metazoa; phylum Chordata; class Mammalia; order Primates; family Hominidae; genus Pongo; species Pongo pygmaeus. The sequence goes on along the minus strand of NC_072388.2, from coordinate 53,520,130 downwards.
GCCTTATTTTGTAGACACATGTGTATGGTAATGCGAGGTGTACAGAAAATGAACAGCAAAACTGTGACCAGCACGATGTTGGGTGTGTTCCGGGAGGATCCAAAGACTCGGGAAGAGTTCCTGACTCTCATTAGGAGCTGAGCTTCAGTGTGTGTGCGTTGGTTGCCGATCGTACTGCCAGTAGCCTTGTCTGTCTGTCTGGTCTTGTTTGTACATTCCATTTTCAATTGTTACAGATGTGAACTTTATTCCTTGTCACTAATTACATTTAAAATTATTTCTAGGAAGTCAAATAAATATAATAAAGGGTTGAGCCCTCTACTTTCTTCTTGCCACCTTTTTTGTGGCAATATTAAAGTGAACTGCTAATAGTGTAAGTACATGCACAAAACCACTGCCAGATAACCAGAGGGGCCTGGGAAGGGAGAAGAATTAGTGTAGTTTTTTCAAATAGTACAGTAATTTGACTCATAAGCATAGGAGCATTGGGAATGAGAGGGAACTGGGCCCAGTATACTGTTTTTTTCTTCCTCCAGTAAAAGTGGTGTAGTGCTGAAAGTGCTAAAATATTTAGTGCGGTATTGCTCTGTGAATTCAAGTTCAACAGACTCCACTTTGGTCATGTTTATTAAACCACCAGTGACATTTAAAAATATATTTTTAGCAGTTGTAATGTTAGTCACCAAGGGAAGGTGGTGGAATGTCTATGTTTTTGATTTTACTGTGAGTTAAAAAGGCACATTTCTACCTTCTATTGTTTTTTTAAATTCAAGAATAGGGAATTAGTTCCTGGTGTTGTTTACGAGTGTATTCTCATGTCAACATACAGGGATTTAGACATTTAACTCTCTGTGCCTTGATAAAGAATATCATTTAGAGTGTAGATACTTTTGCCTTTTTAAAAAAAGCCATTATTTTATGAGACTTAGTACTCACACTGCAAATAACTAGTCATCTCAGTTTTAACTTTATAGGTTTATTGAGAGTTTCCTTTGTGTGATCCATGTAGATGCCTCAAAATGTTTCTTCGTCTTCTTTTTTCTAACCTTATAAGATATTTTTCTAAGTATTTCCAGAAACATTTGAGAGTGCCCATCATTTTCAGGTCTGCAGAACCATAGCTTCCACGCACCTGAAAGAGCACAGAATGAATGACGGTGGAAGACATTATGAGCTGTGTCCAATGTTCTAACCAAAGCTTATCATACCAATGATCTGTGAAAATGCACTGGAAGCTTCTGGTCCCGGTTTCCTTTGTGGTCTACGTGGGTCTTGTCCTCGTTGTAACTCCGTATAGGTGGTATAGGTATTTTAATCCTGGAAGCTGTTGCCTTATTAATGATTATCTTAAACTTTCCTCCATTGGGGCAGCGTGGGCCAAATTAAAACAAACAAAACCGCAACTCCTCCACAGAAACACAAACACAGTTATTCTATGAAGTTTATTATTTGGTTGACATAGTGCTCTTCAAATTCATCCCATTACCCTAAAAGTAATAACTTTGATGCTTGCTTTAACTTTAGTCCCATCTCTGCCACTTTGATGCTATTTGGGTTATGATGGGGCAAGATGGCAGAGGTATTGGGTTTTTTTGTTTTTTTCCATTCCTCTCTACTTCTGTCTATTTCCTAGCTTTTTCTTTCTGGAGTTTAAGTACAGTGATGGTTGGCTTGAGTACCTTTTTAAATCTAGCCCAGTATAAACATTAGCCTGCTTAATATTTAGACATTTATAGGTAGAATTCTGAGCACTCAACTCATGTTTGGCATTTTAAAGTAAAAACAAGTGTGACTTCGAGGACCAAAGAAATTGTTAGCTATACATTTATCTTTATGAACTCATTTATATTCCTTTTTAATGACTCGTTCTAACATTTCCTAGAAGTGTTCTTATAAAGGTCTAATGTATCCACAGGCTGTTGTCTTATTAGTAAATGCAAAGTAATGACTTTGTCTGTTTTACTCTAGTCTCTAGTACTTCAAAATTACCTTTTCATATCCATGATCTTGAGTCCATTTGGGAGATTTTAAAGAATTTGATGTATTTCAATACACTGTTCAAAATTAAATTGTTTAATTTTATGTATGTGTATGTATGTTCCTGAAGTTGGTCCTATTTAAATTATTAAAGTATTGTAACTTTGTTCTTGTGAAAGTTGTTTCTTTTTCAACCACCACTATAAATATTTAAATAACTTGATTATTTTGGCTGTATTCTGTTTCAGCAAAGACATCATAAGGGCTTCTCCCAGCCATCAAGCTATTTGAATACTAATCTCCATTATAGTACGGAGTAACCCCAGGTTCTGACAGTTTCTCCTTGGTATTTGGTTGGAGTCTTACCGTCCTCACTGTCTTGAGGTAATGGGAGGAGGAGGTCTGGGATAAGAGTCAGGAATCTGAGTGGCCCTCATGTCCCTGTTGTCTTAATGCTCGGTAGGTAACTTCAGCCCCCTGGGAACTGGCACTGTTTCCTACGTGGGAGCTGTTGGGGAAGGAAGAGTAGGCTGGGGCAGGGAGTGGAAGAGGGTTTCCTTCCCTCTTCTAAGAAGAGCCTGCCCAGGGCAAAACTTCCAGTTAGTGCAAGGGGTTTTGTGCTGCTCTTCTGTCCCATGCCCAACAACCTCCTTTCCCTCTTGCTAATGGTCTGCTCCCCATTCCGTGCTCCCCATAGGTAGAGGCCGCCCCTGCCCTCACCGGTGGCCAGCATGTCCAAGTACTGGGGCCTGCTGCTCCTTGCAGGACCCTGTAGACCGTTGGGTAGCAAATCTTATCAAAGTAGGAATGCTTACTGGCATAAAACATTCCTAGAACCACCACTCATAGGTGTCAATAAAACGATGAGCTGCTCAGCTAAGCCCGAGTTGCTGCTTCTGAGTTTTGTCACTGAAGATTGATTGGCCAAGTTCCTTTTCACTTAGTGGAAGAGCAGTTGCAGACATGAAAGGTTTTCAAGAAGCATTTCTGTCAAAACAGAGCACCTGGATTCACCATCACAGGCATGGGTCCTCCTGCTGATGGAGAGAAGAAGAAGTCTCAAGAGATCAAGGGGAAGTGTGAGTACCTGACTCCCCACCCTCCCAGAGGCCCTTGCCTTCTTTTAATTTTTGTTACAGAAAATAAAACATGCACATCAGTAGAGAGATGAGCACATGAAACCCTGTGTACTAATCACCCAGCTTCAAGAAGTCTCAACTCAATGGCGCCATCTTGTTTTCCTCTATACCCATCTGACCAGATTATTGCAAAGCAAATCCCAGGCATTATTTCATCCATAAATATTTCAGATTATCTAAATAAAGTGGAGTCAGGTAAAGAAATGTATGATCAAATACATCCATTATCACACTAAAAATTAGTGTCAATTCAAATATCTAGATTTTCCCCTACTGTTGTGTAGTTTTTAGTAGTTTATTTGAATCAAGGTACAAACGAGATCCACACATTGCAACAGGTTGATTTAAGTCTCTTAAGAATCTTATATGTTCTCTTCCTACTCCCTCCTCTGTTTTCCTTAAAATTTATCTGGTCACTTGTTTTGGAGAAGCCCCGTGTTTATTCCAGGAACTGTCTGGTTGCTGGAATGTCTGTGGCTGTCCAAATGAGGTCAAACTCCAGCTAAACAGGGAAAAGAAGGGTTCTTTGCCACAACACTTCTCCACGTCTCTAAACCCCTACTCCTGGGCAGCCCAGCTTGGTCTGGTTCTGTCTGGCTTTTAACTGGAACATAGCTCTCCTTGGCTTTGTAACTTAGAGCCATTCCCCAGGTACAGAATATAATTCATTGCTTTTTTCTGAGTGTGTCCTTTTTGGGCAAGGCTTCCATTTTAAAACATGTTGCCTTTGGCTTCAGCTTGGTGGATTCCTTGGCTGCCAAGATTTTGGTTAAGGTGGAAAGGTTATTACAGAAGTGAAAAAAATGAATCTCACAGTAATTGGCATCACTTTGAGGGCCTACCCATGGGGAATTCCATTGGGTTGGACAGTAGGAGTACTTGGGTTTCTTCCCCCGCGGCTCCCCGACCTCATCAGTTACATTTTCATGACATCCTGAGTATGAATATCAGGCTCTGGCCGACAAAGGGTGGTGAAGGAAGACACATCGCGTCTTGCATTTAAGCAGCTCCCTTTATTCCCTCCCTAGCAGTGCTGCTATGACTTGCTTGTGGGTCCTGGTAGGATAACTCCTGGCACCTGCATTACACAGCCCTAATGCACCTATCCACTTTTCCTCTTATTTCTACATTCTCCTGTTTGTTTTGAGCAATATGTCCACAACTCTGACCTTTTGAGAAATCCTTTCAATCTGGAACTGACTGTGCTGCCCAGAGAAATGTGGTTTGCCTGCCGGTGAGCATTGGGAAGGTTGTGTGGAGGGAGTCCTGTGATGAAATGCCTGGGTGTGTGTATGTACAACTTCCTCTCAGGCTATTGATTTTCCCGGACTTTAGAATGGATTTTTGATTCTTCCTCCTTTTCCTGGATCCTTTCACATTCAAAAATGTACTGACAAATAAATGAGATTTTTTTTCTAATTTGTTTTTTTGTGGAGTTTCCCATTATATGTGTAGTGATAATTTTTACAGTCATTCTATCTAGACTGATAAAATTCTTTATGGAAACTTTTCTCTTTGCAAGGACATTTTACTTCTAAAACCAGGAGGGATAAACCGAATTAAAAAAAAAAAGAAAAGCTAGTAATAAAAATCAGTTTAAAACCATTCTGGTTCTCTCAGGGACCTCAGAAGTATTGGTCCATATTGGTCATCTGGTCATTGGGCTAGCAGCTGCTCAACCATTTTTGGCTGGAGGTGGGTTTTGGTCTCTGTCTCTCTTTGGCTTCACTGCTGCCAGCCTCAACTGCGTTCCTGATTGCTTGGGAAGAACAGCCTTTGACATCTGTATCTGAATAGATTATAGTCTCCTGTGGACCCACACAGTGGCTTCTGCTCCTCTCAATTTGGGAAATTTTAAAGGAATTTCCATTTGCAGATTGAACAAGTCTAACCAGAGAGAGGAAGCACCCTGACTGTTTCAGTTTGTACCTTTAAACTTTCAAGTACCTTTAACCAATTAGAGACAACTAATCTTTCTTTCACTCTCTTTTTTTTTGGAGATGGAGTCTCGCTCTGTCGCCCAGGCTAGAGTACGGTGGCATGATCTTGGCTCACTGCAACCTTCACCTCCTGGTTCAAGCAATTCTCCTGCCTCAGCCTCCTGAGTAGCGGATTAAAGACGCCCCCCACCACGCCCAGCTAATTTTTGTATTTTTAGTAGAGACAGGGTTTCACCCTGTTGGTCAGGCTGGTCTCGAACTCCTGACCTCAAGTGATCCGCCCGCCTTGGCCTCCCAAAGTGCTGAGACTACACTCAGCTCAAAGTGCTGAGCCACTGTGCCCGGCCCAAGACAACTAATCTTGCCTGAAGTCTCATTTCTCAAAGTTGATTTGCATGTGATCAAGGAGTATTTGAAGTCTTATCCAAATCTTAGCTGACCTTCTCTTGCTTAACAGTTGTCAGAATCACCTCTTAATGAAGAGGTTGGTGGAGTCAATACTTGACTATAACAGAATTTCCATATAAATTTAATATATTTAAAAAATAATTATGAATAAAAAGTATCACGTGCACTTGAAGTATAGACAAGCCAACAATGAATTCTCATTGTCTTTTTAACTAGAACACACACAAAACAGGACATTAAAATCAGCGTGAAACCCTGAGCTCTGAGAACTCATAGTTTGTTTCCTGCATTTTAGTGTTTGGGGGGATGGAAAACAAATCTTCCAGATTTTCTGTGTGTGTGTGCGTATGTATGTGTGTGTGTGTACCCAGCACCGAATCTGGAAGACTTGTTATAAGGAAGAATATATATTTTCTTTTCTTTCTTTCTTTTTTTTTTTTTTTTGAGACAGGATCTTGCTCTGTTGTTGCTCAGCCTGGAGTGCAGTGGCATGATCACAGCTTACTGCAATCGTTACCTCCCTGGCTCAAGCGATCCTCCTGCCTCAGCCCCCCAAGTAGCTGGGATTATAGACGCATGCCACCGTGCCCAGCTAATTGAATATTTCCATTTTATAAGTGAGTTGGGTGTCAGGGAGGGTCAAATGACGTGCGTCACCCACACTGGGTTAAAGAGCTGATGTTGCTCCCTGGACTCTGCTTCTGTTGACCTTTCTGTTAACCAGTGGGCCCAGCCCCTTAGGTTACCTCTGGCTCCCCATTGCGCCTGGTTAATCTTTTCCAGGTGCCCTCTGTCACTCTGTGCCCCCACATATTTGAAGATGTATACTATCACCTTTGCCCTTTGAACTCAAAGGTGCTGCTGGGAGTATTATAGGAGTGTGAGATGGTCACCTTGTAGTTCCATGTAATCACACTGTCTTAAATGCTCAAATTAAAAAGATAAATAAAAAAACTGGTAATTCTGTGGTTAGCACAAAATTCAAACATCACAAAATAATTAAGGAAACATTTACCTTCACCTCTGCTCCCAAGTAAGCCAGGCAGCTGCTATCATCAGAGATATTTAATGAAATTCTTTACTTTTATGGCAGAATGAAAATCTTTGTCTCCTGCATGTAGGCTGACTTTATATACTTCCTAATGGTAGAAGGTGTAACTCTAAACTGGTGAGGAGTTTGTGTAACTATCAGAATGTAAAATTATTTCTGGTGTCCTTTCAAAGTCATTAGATGCTTTCTCTGATTTTTTTTTTTTTTTTAGCAAAATCGTCTGCAAAAGAAAAATGTGTCCTCTTTACAGAACTTTGACCACTTTAGCAAAAGAAAAGCAGATTCTGGCAAACAGTGTTTCAAGCAGAGGCTCTTTTAAAATTTGTTTTTTTCTTTCACTTTTCACGTTATTTGAATAGGTAATACATGCACTTAAGCACAAAAGGATATGCCGTGAAAAGTCTCTCTCCCTTTCCATCCCCAGCTGCCCAGTTCTTTTCCCCAAAGCCACCACTTTACCATTTTTTTGTTTGCTTGTTTATTTTGAGACGGAGATTTTGCTCTTGTTGCTCAGGCTGGAGTGCAATGGCGCAATCTCGGCCCACCACAACCTCTGCCTCCCAGGTTCAAGTAATTCTCCCGCCTCAGCCTCCCAAGTAGCTGGGATTACAGGCATGCACCACGACACCCGGCTTACTTTGTATTTTCAGTTGAGACTGGGTTTTACCATGTTGGCCAGGCTGGTCTCGAACTCCCAACCTCAGGTGATCCGCCTGCCTCAGCCTCCCAAAGTGCTGGGATTACAGGCATGAGCCACTGCACCCAGCCCACTTTACCACTTTATTACATATACTTAAATATTTAAGGCATATTTACACACACAAACACACACAAACACACACACACACACGTTTATTTAAGTGAGGAACTATTGGCCATGTGTGCCTATCCAAATCACCTAGGGAAATTTTAGACAATGTTTCTGTACCCTGTGAGGAACTATTCAGTATTTGTAATTATAGTTTTAAAAAAGAAAATTGCTCTTGTTTATTCTGGTGGGCTCCCTCAGTTGAGAATGACTAGCCTAAGATACAAAAATTCAGACCCACAGAACCCATCAGGAAGCCAGTAGCTCCTTCCCAGGCAATTTGGGCAGGAGAACAGCTGTGTGGATCACTCTGCGAACAATCGTTTCTATCGTCCCTGGTTAAGGGCATCTGCAACCACTCAGCTGATAAGTCTAAAGGTAAATTGTCCCTTAAAAGGGACTGTCTCCAGATTAATATAATCACTGCTGCAATTGCCTGTGTATAAATAACTTATTTCTCTGGTCTGATATCTCTAAACATATCCTACTTTTTTCCTCCTCCATCTCATTTTTTTATACTTGTTAATCATAGAAAACTTAGAAAATGGCCAGGCACAATGGGTTACACTTGTAATCCCAGCACTTTGGGAGACTGAGGCAGGCAGATCACCTGAGGTCAGGAGTTCGAGACCAGCCTGGCCAACATGGTGAAACCCCATCTCTATTAAAAATACAAAAATTATCTGGGCGTGGTGGCAGGCACCTGTAGTCCCACCTACTCAGGAGGCTGAGGCAGAAGAATCGCTTGAACGCGGGAGGTGGAGGTTGCAGTGAGCCGAAATTGTGCCACTGAACTCTAGCCTGGGCAACAGAGAAAGACTCTATCTCCAAAAAAAGGAAAAAACCTTAGAAAACAGTCTTTTTATTTTTTTATAAATAAAAAGACCAGTTACCCAATTGCATAGTTCAGGAAATAACTACTGTTGACATTTGTTTTATTTTACTTGCTTTTAAAATTGTGCAAATAATATCTGGATGCTTCTGGAGTATTTAAAGCAAATCCATCCAGACAGTCTATCATTTCATCAGTATTTATTTCACTATGTATCACTAATGGATAAGGGGTAAGGACTTAAATAAAATCCCTGCACATTATCACATCCCTCCCCAAAGTTACAACCATTACTTGATATCATATCATATTCTGCATTTACCTTTTCCCAGATTGCCTTACATTTCTTCCTAGAGTTCACTTTGATGTGTTTTCTTCCATTTGCCCCTCCTTATTCTGTGTAACTATCTGTAATACTTTGGATACTCTAAAGTCCTCATAGTCATTCCCTCCCTTATCTTGTATCTTTGTTTAAATGGCTACATGATATTCCATGGTATAAATATCACATGTATTGATTATTTTCATAATGATGAGCTGTTATGTTGTTTCCAGTTTTTTCTTTATTAAAAATAACACTACAGTGGACATCTCTATTTCCAAAGGGTAGGCTTTTAGGTATAGATTTATTGGGACAAAAAAGTCACCTGTCTTTCTGTCTTCCCCTCTCTAAGTAACAGTGGACAGACTCAGGTGGGCTATTTACAACCCCCTGCCCTGGCCCTGTGCGGTGCAACTGTCCTCATATTGTAACTGTCTTACACCTAAAATTTTGTAGCACACAAATTAATTTTTTCTCTTACCTAGGGGTAACTTTGCACCTCACTTATCTTGGCAGATTCACAGTTTTACATGGAAACTTGTATTGAGATAATTGTAGATTTACATACAGTTGTAAGAAATACTACACAGAGTTCACTTCTGTACTTTGCTGGGTTTTCCCCAGTGCTAACATTTAGCCAAACAATGCTGCAATATCACAGCCAGGATATTGACATTGATATAATACACCAATCTCATTCTGATTTGTCCAGTTTTGCTTGTACTCACTTGCATGTGTGATTAATTTCTTTGCAATGTACAGGTCTGTGTACATTTCTTTGCAATGTACAGATCTTGACCACCATAGTCAAGATGCTGACAGTTCCAATACCACAGATCTATCGCATTGCCTTACTATAACCACACCACTCACCCTCAGCCCCTTCACATTTTAAAAAGACTTTTTTTTTTTTTTTTTGAGACGGTGTCTCCCTCTGTCACCCAGGCTGGAGTGCGGTGGCACGATCTCAGCTTACTGCAACCTCCACCTCCCAAGGTCAAGCGATTCTTGTGCCTCAGCCTCCCGGAGTAGCTGGGATTACATGCGTGCACCACCACAGCTGGCTAATTTTTGTATTTTTAGTAGAGATGGGGTTTCACCATATTAGCCAGGCTGGTCTCAAACTCCTGCCCTCAAGTGATCTGCCTGCCTCCGGCCTCCCAAAGTGCTGGGATTACAAGCATGAGCCACTGCACCCAGCCAAAAAGACTCTCAATACATATTCCAAATTTCTGTCTAGCAAGATATAACTAATTCATACTACCCTGCCAGCATTGAGTATCATTTAAAAAATATATTACTAGGTGGCCAATATTTTCACTGTCTAGCTTTCTGTTAAAGTCTTTTAATACGTGTATTGTCAAATTTGGCCTCAAAGTGTATTGCAAATATTCTCCTAGAAGAAATGAGGCAGATGTTTCTTTCATTTCTCTGCTTGTCCAATACTTCAAAACATTGTTTTCAGTGAAAATAAATTACGAACCCTGCCAAATGCAAGAAGCATACAGCCTTCTATCTTTAACAAAGCTGGTACTAACTTTCAGGAACACTACTTGTGGGGTTGAGACAGTTGTATTTTGCTTAATAGGGTTTTCTGGCTAAGAGCAGACTGGAAGATTTTGCTAAAGTTATTTCTAAAAGGGATTTTTAAGTACAGTTCAATGAAAAATAATTTTATTTTCTTTAGGTAGAGGTGATCTCTGAGAGAAGGGGCCATCTCAATATCTCTCTCTGAGAAATGAGCATATTCCTTCGGCTTGGCAGTGGTCCAGGTAACCCATGCCACCCTGGCATTTAGGCTGGCTCCCTTTGTGGGGTCAGAATTCTTCCTGGTCTGAAGTGAAGTCACTGTGGACCTGCTTTTCGTTATAAGCCATCATTTTTGCTAAAGGTAGAGCATTACTGAAGTTGGAATTGAGGCGATTATAAACAGCAGTATGGAGGATGAACCTGGAATAGAGTGGATAGAAACAGAGTGGGGGTAGAGTGGTAGATGACAGGTAGAATTAGAAGGCTCTGTCCTCAGGCAAACATAGAATGGGAGGTACTTCAGTCAGAAATACAGTTTATAATAAATCAATTCTCATTTAGCCTGGAAAAGTTAACACACATGATACATGGAAGACGCAATTGAATTTTAGCCATGTAGTTGTGCACATTTTAGATCTAGAAGTCATAGAGTATAAACAAAGAAGATCAGATTATAAAAGACCCTGTATATATATATTTGCTATTTAAAACAACAATAAATGCCTATATCCTTTGCCCCAGTAATTCTTTGGGGGAATTTATCCTCTAGATGTGTGTATATATATATATATATATGTGTGTGTGTGTGTGTGTGTGTGTGTGTGAAGGTGACATTTGTATACAAGATTATTCATTGCAGCATTGTTTGTCATAAGAAAGCTCTTGTTTATTAGCTCTAAACCCAAAGTATACAAAATGATCACATGAAGTTTTGGTTGCAATTTTTAGGGTCCTGGAAGTCCTAGCTAGAGCAATCAAGCAAGAGAAAGAAATAAAAGACAGGCAAGTAGGAAAAGAAGAAGTCAATTTATATCTTCACTGACAATATTACTCTATACCTAGAAAACCATAAAGACTCTACTAAAAGGCTCCTGGAACTGATAAACGACTTGAGTAAAGTTTCAGGATACAAAATCGATGAACACAAATTGGTAGCATTTCTGTACACCAGTAATGTTAAAGCTGAGAGCCAAATCAAGAATGCAATTGTATTTACAACAGCCACAAAAAATAAAATACCTAGGAATACATCTAACTAAGGAGATGAAAGACCTCTATAAGGAGAACTGCAAAACACTGATGAAAGAAATCATAGATGACACAAACAAGTGGAAAAACATCCCATGCCCATGGTTCGGAAGAATCAATATTGTTAAAATGGCCATACTGCCCAAAGCAATCTATGGAGTCAACACTATTCTTATCAAGCTACCAATGCCATTTTTCACAGAACTAGAAAAACTATGCCAAAATTTATATGGAACCAAAAAAGAGTCCAAATAGCCAAAGCAATCCTAAGCAAAAAGAACAAGACCAGAGGCATTACTTGACTTCAAACTATGTTATAAGATTACAGTAGCCAAAACTGTATGGTATGATACAAAAACAGACACATAGCCAGGCACGGTGGCTCATGCCTGTAATCCCAGCACTTTGGGAGGTTGAGGTGGGGAGATCACATGATTCCAGCCTGGGCAACATGGTAAAACCCCGTCACTATGAAAAATACAAAAAAGTAGCTGGGTGTGGTGGTGCACGCCTGTGATCCCAGCTACTCAGGAGGCTGAGGTGGGAGAATCACCTGAGACTGGGAAGTCAAGGCTGCAGTGAGCTGTGATCACACCACTGCACTCCAGCCTAGGCAATGGGAGTGAGACCCTCTCTCAAAAAAACAAAATGAAACAAACAAACAAACAAAAAAACAGGCACATAGACCAATGAAACAGAATAGAGAACCCGGAAATAAAGCTGCACACCTACAGCCATCTGATCTTTAACAAAGTCAACCAAAACAAGCAACGAGGAACAGAATCTCTATACAATAAATTGTGCTGGGATAGCTGTACAGCCATAAATAGAATGAAACTCGACCCCTATCTTTTACCACGTATAAAAATTAGCTCCACTGGCCAGGCGCCGTGGCTCACGCCTGTAATCCCAGCACTTTGGGAGGCTGAGACAGGCAGATAACCTGAGGTCGGGAGTTCGAGACCAGCCTGACCAACAGAAACCCCGTCTCTACTGAAAATACAAAATTAGCTGGGCGTGGTGGTGCATGCCTGTAATCCCAGCTACTCGGGAGTCTGAGGCAGGAGAATTGCTTGAACCTGGGAGGCAGAGGTTGCAGTGAGCAGAGATCGTGCCATTGCACTCCAGCCTGGGCAACAAGAGCAAAACTCTATCTCAAAAAAAAAAAAAATTAGCTCAAGATGTATTAACGATTTAGATGTAAGACCTCAAACTATAAGAATCCTGGAAGAAAACCTAGGAAACCCCATTCTGGACATCAGCCTTGGAAAAGAATTTACGACTACATTCTCAAAAGCAATTGCAACAAAAACAAAAATGGACAAGTAGGAGCTAATTAAAGAGCTTCTGCACAGCAAAAAAACAAACAAACAAAAAAACAAAACTATCAACAGAGTAAACTGACAACCTACAGGATGGAAGAAAATATTTGCAGACTGCACTGAGCAAAGATCTAATATCCAGATTCTATAAGGAACTTAAACAATTGAACAAGCAAAAACCAAATAACCCAATTAAAAATGCGTGAAGGACATGAACAGACACTGCTCAAAAGATGACATACAAGCAGCCAACAAACATATGAAAAAACACTCCACATCGCTAATCATCAGAAAAATACAAATCAAAACCACAATGAAATATCATCTAACACCAGTCGGAATGGCTATTATTAAAAAGTCAGAAAACAACAGATGCTGGCTAGGCTGTGTAGAAAAGGAATGTTTATACTCTGCTGGTGGGAATGTAAATTAGTTCAGCCACTGTGGAAAGCAGTTTGGAGATTTCTCAAAGAACTTAAAACAGAACTAATTCAATCCAGCTATCCCATTACTAGCATATATCCAAAAGAAAATAAATCATTCTACCAAAAAGACACACGCATGCATATGATCACCACAGTACTATTCATGATAGCAAAGACGTGCAATCAACCTAGATGCCCATCTCTGGTGGATTAGATAAAGAAAATGTGGCACATATACACCGTGGAATACTACACAGCCATGAAAAAGAATGAAATCATGTCCTTTGAAGCAACATGAGTGCAGCTGGAGGCCATTCTCTTAAGAAATTAACACAGGAACAGAAAACCAAATACTCTGTGTTCTCACTCGTAAGTGGGAGCTAAACATTGGATACTCGGGATATAAAGATGGCAACAATAGACACTGGGGACTACTAAGGGGGGCAAAGGTTGAAAAACTAACGATGGGTACTACGCTCAGTGCCTGGGTGACAGGATCAGTCATACCCCAAACCTCAGCATCACATAATATACCCATGTAACACACCTGCATGTGTACACCCTGAATCTAAAATAGAAGTTGAAATTATAAAAATAAACAAACAAATAAATAAATAAATTTGTAGAGTCTTTCCACCAAGAGTAGATTGGATTCATTTTTTTTTTTTTTTTTTTAGAGATGGGGTCTTGCTATGTTGACCAGGCTGGTCTTGAACTCCTGAGCTCAAGCAATCCTCCCACCTCAGCCTCCCAAGTAGCTGGGACTACAGACATGCACCACTGCACCCAACTTAGGTAGATCAGATTCTGATCCACTGTCCACTTTTATCTCTTGGGCTCACACTGAGCAAAGTTCTGAGGTTAGGCAGGAGCAGTTGATTGGTTCTTTCTGAGAATCCTTCAAAGCATTAGTTAGCCTCACATCTAGGGATACATGTGGACTGGGAGTCACAGCGTTCATTACTCTCTTACTTTTAGAGACTGGAGAATGGACATTTGGGGGAATTTGTTCTTGATAAAGTGTTGTGTAAGCAAACGAAATGAGGGATGCAGAACTGCCTGCCTCACCCTTTTCTTTTTACTCTTTCCCTTAGGAGTGGAAGCAAAAATTCCAGACTCTGCCTTCTGTAAAAGCCACAGTGAGGCATTACGACTTGGAAGGAAAGTTCAGACTCACATTCCTATAATTCTGAACAGACCTTTTATTTTTAAAGAAATATCTGTGCTGCATAATCTGTTTTCTAAATATGTAATTGCTCTGATAATGTACTGAATTTGGGGAAGATCATTATTTGGAGACCTAGAACTTCTGATGAAACCAGGACAGCATTCCCCCTTCTAAAGCTTTCAGATACATGGAACAAAACAAAAAGAAGTGTAAGTTAGAAAGATAACCATGGCATTTTGGGAGGCTGAGAATACAGGATTGCTTGAGGCCAGGAGTTCCAGACCAGCCTGGGCAACATAATGAGATTTCATCTTCACAAAAAAATTTTAAAAATTAGCTAGGTGTGGTGGCATGTGCCTATAGTCCCAGCTATGTGGAGGCCGAGGCAGGAGGATCGCTTGACCAGGAGTGAAACCCTCTCTCAAAAAAAAAAAAAAAAAAAAAGAAGGTCACCATGAGCTACCACTTGCCCTTGTGGTGAGAAGTATTTGCATAATCATAATGTAAGTACTGATTACTCAGTTAACTAAAAATTGTGAGATAACCTTTATCTTGGGAGGAAGGAGGAGTATGAGTTAAATCTTCATCTGTCATAACGCAGATTAGATAACATCGAAATTCATCTATCAAGAAGGAAAAATTTAAGCACAATTTTTTGTCAAGTAACTACCAAAGAAATAGCAAAAAGACATAAGTGATTGTCTCTTTAAGAGAGGAGGTGGGAGGGAGAAAGACAAAGAACTCTTGCTTAGATTATAAAACTTCTGTTTGTCACTATTTGATTTTTTTTAAATTAGGTGCCTGTATTTACTTTGTTAAAAGTGAAAAAATATATCTATATCTACATATATGGAGCCAAGAGCATAAAGGTAAGTAGGATGTCTGTAATGATTATTTGAAATATCCTTGACTGTTACAACTAAAGTGATGTTTTGGGAGAAAAGGATAAAAGTGAAGTACAGTTGTGTGTTGCTTAACGACACGGATTCCTTCTGAGAAATGCATCGTTGGTCGATTTCATCATTTTGTGAACATCATAGATTGTACTTCCACAAACCTAGATGGTGTAGCTCACTACACACCTAAGCTGTACAGTATGGCCTATTGTTCCTAGGCTACAAACCTGCACTGAATACTGTAGGCAATTGTGATACAGTGGTAAGTATTTGTGTATCTAAACTTACTAAAACGTAGAAAAGGTATGCTAAAAATAGGGTGTGGGACCCTATGAGACCGTCATTATATATACGGTCCATCATTGACCAAAACGTCCTTATGTGGCACATGACTATGAATGAATTCTTAGATGAAATAAAGGAATCACTGCTCTCCCTAACTTTATTTGGCCTGCATTTTGCATCTTTATTTTGCTGTTATTCACAGGTGTTTGGTACTTCAGATCAGGGGTTGGCAAACTTTTTCTGGAAAATGCGTGATGGTAAATCTTTTAGACTTTGCAGGTCACACGGTTTCTGTTATAACTACTCAACTCTGCCATTCTCGTATGGAATCCACCATAAACAATATGTAAATGAATGTGACTGTGTTCCAATATAACTTATTCATGGACACCAAAATTTGAATTTCATACCATTTTTGTGGCCGTGAAATATTCTTCTTTTTTTTTCTTCATTCATTAACAATGTAAAAAGCATTCTTAGCTCATGGACCATACAAAAACAGATGGTGGGTAGGATTTGGCCAGCAGGCCATAATTTGCAAACCCCTGCTTCAGATCTAACACATTTGTGTGGTTCCCTCCCATGCATAGCAAAGAGCTCCAGCCATCTGGGCTGCAAAGAGGAATTTACATGGAGCAGGTAAGCATCAGTTCCCCCAGCATTTGCAACTATGGAAATTTTGTCTTAAAGGGCTTCAAGGTCTTGATGGGCTCTAAGGAGTTAAACTTCATGCTTCTCCTTTTTCCCTACTCTATTCTTATTTGTTTCTACTGTCTAAGTATAGGAACATCCCTATGAAGCTCTATTTCAGTGCGTATTACATTGTTGGAAATTTCATTATCAAGACAAAAATAATGTAGGAGGTCATAGACATAGAGATGTGGGCTCTGAGTTGGGCCCCTTGGCATCAAAAGAAGCTTCTGAAGGGTTGGACATAAAGGAGACTTCATGAATGTCAGGCCCCGTCTCCACCCACAGGTGACCAGGCCAGGTGAGTCCTGGAAGTGAGGTCCTGCCTGCCCTGAGAAGACTCCCTAGAAGACAGCACCCATAGCTTCCTTCCTTGTCACCAGTAGTTGCCATTGATGGGGAGAACACAGATCTTCCAAGTGCCTTTGTTAAGGCTTTGTTTCCTTAGGTTTAACTGTGTTGCATGCTGGAGTATAAAGATGAGTGAGACTTCCCTGTCCTCAAGTCTAGGGAGAGATATATGTAATGTAAACAAATATTTGAAGCACACTGAATAAAAGCTCTAATATAGGTGGATCCCATGTTGGAGAGGGGAGTAGTGGCGATAGAGACTGAAGAGATAGGCAGAGGACATACCACAGACATGCCCTGCCCAAGAACTGATATTGAAGTTGCGAAAAGCTGGTGGAAAGATGTCAAGCAGGGGATTGTGGGTTGTAATCAGAGTTGGAGGATGGACAGCTTAGGAGGCTATTGTATTAATTCAGGGGGCATAATGAGGCTGAAACTAGGTCAGTGGCAGTGGAGGCTGAGACAAGGGAACAGCAGAGAGATTTAAGAGGGAGAAGCTGAAGCGTTTGTCTACAACTGGGTGAAGATTGGTCCAGGACAGTCCCCAGTTTGGGAGCTTGGGTGTCTGGGAATCACAGCAGCATTGACCACTGAGATAATGATAATGAGATAAATGGCCATGTGGGAGGTCGTGGAGGGAGTAAGGTGAACAGGGGAGCCTTTGGTTTCAGACATGTTGTTTGAGGTCCCTGTGGGACACCCAAGTGGAGACATCCAGTAATTAGCCAGTGCCTAGGAGAGAGGTCTGGGCTGGAGGCAGGGATCTGAAAGTCAGCTGCAGACCAGTCAGTACACACATGCTGCTTGGAGTTGAGGTCAGCTAAGGAGAGAGTGAAGAGTGAGAAGATTAGAGAAAAGATAACTCTCCAAAGACCACCCACAATCAGAATTTGGGGAGCCATGAGAGATGGGTGTGCCCAATATCAAGAGTGTTGTTTCCAGAAAGAGAATGTGGGTAAATCAAAGTGGATGTGTGTGCACATATGTACCTATGAGAATGTTTATTCTAGCATTGTTCATAATATTTAACAGTTGAAATAACTTACCTAACAACTGGAATAAATCATGGTATGTCCATGTGAAGGAATGAATATTATGCAGCCATTAAAATGCAAAAAACATACTCATGATTTATTAGTGAAAACACTTATTATTTAGAAAATATTTATTTAGCCACTACTTTTGTCAGGCAGCATGTTAGGTGGTGCTTATTACAAAATTGTGTGTGTGTGTGTGTATACATTGTTTTTTATATATATATAAAATAATTATATATAAAGATAATTTTTATATGTATATAATAAAACAATTTGTGTGTATATATATATATATTTATTTATTTATTTATAAAACAATGACAACAGGCCGGGCGTGGTGGCTCACACCTATAATCCTAGCACTTTGGGAGGCCAAATCACTTGAGGTCAGGAGTTCAAAATCAGCCTGGCTAACATGGTGAAACCCCATCTCTACTAAAAATACAAAAAATTAGCTGGGCGTGGTGGCGGGTGCCTGTAATCCCAGCTACTCGGGAGGCTGAGGCAGGAGGATTGCTTGAACCCAGGAGGTGGAAGTTGCAGTGAGCCAAGATTGTGCTACTGCACTCCAGCCTGGGCAACAGAGCAAGCCTCTGTCTCAAACAAACAAAAATCAATGGCAGCAAATAACATCAAAATGCATGAGCAATAGAAAATACTATTTTAGGCTGGGCGTGGTGGCTCACACTTGTAATCCCAGAACTTTGGGAGGCTGAGGCGGGGGGATCATGAGGTCAGGAGTTCGAGACCAGCCTGGCCAATACAGTGAAACCCCCTTTCTACTGAAAATACAAAAATTAGCTGGGCATGGTGGCAGGCGCCTGTAATCCCAGCTACTCGGGAGGCTGAGGCAGGAGAATCACTTGAACTTGGGAGGTGGAGGTTGCAGTGAGTCAAGATTGCGCCACTGCATTTCAGCCTGGGTGACAGAGCTAGACTCCATCTCAAAAAAAAAAAAAAAAAGAAAACAAAAGAAAATTTATTATTTAATACTTATTTAGTAGTCATGTAAGTTTTCTTATTTGCCTTCTCTCTTTTTCAAACTCTATACAATGAGCTTGCATTATATTGGTAAGAAAACCCACATAAGTAGGTAGGAAAATACCAGAGAAATGCCATTGGATTTAGGAAATCATTAACCTGATAGTGCCAAAGCTACTGGAGGAATGAATGTTCCCATTCCATTTTTTGAGTAATATTTCTACTTCCTCTCGAAACCACAAGTTTAGACTTTTCCTTGAAGAAGACTGGCTACAAGAAATGCTTAAGAAGTCCTACACTTCCCTGGGTACCCCATGACCCACTCAAACAAAAATTGATTTAGTAAAGTAGATTTTCCTCCCTAATGTGGTTGGGCACCATCCAACCCATTGAGGGCCTGAGTATAACAAAGACGAAAGGAGGAATTGCCTCTTTTGCTTCCTGAATGCATGCTTATCCATCATCCCTCAACTGGGATTTACATCTTCAGTGTTCAGGTCTTCAGACTCAGACTGAATTGTATCACTGGCTCTCTTGGGTTTCTATTTTCCATATGGCAGATTATGGGACTTCTCAACCTCCATTATTGCATAAGCAATTCCTCATAATCAATCTCAGTCTCTCTCTGTCTACACAAACACACACACACACGAATGTATATTACATGTATATGAGTGTGTGTGCATGCATATGTCATCCAGTTTCTCTGGAGAACTGGTACTAAAACAATATGATTTGATTCTTTTCTCTTTTTTGTAACTTCTATAGGTATTTCCTTGGGGCTTATCTAGAATATCTTAAGCTGATAACAACTTAAACTCAATTGCATACAAAAATCCTACACTTGTAATTCCTCTCCCACATTTCATGTTATTGCTGTTACAGTTTACATCTATCCATATCATGATTCCTTTAACATATTTTTAGTTATAGTTATTTTAAATATTTTTATCTTTTAACTTTTATGCTAGAATTAAAAGTGATATACTCCCCACCATTACAGTAATAAAGTATTCTGTATTTGTCTGTATATTTACTTTTACCAATGAGTTTTAAACTTTAATATAACATTGTGTTGCTGTTTAGCAATCTTTTGCTTTAACTTGAAGAATTCCATTTAGCATTTCTTTTAAGGCAGGTCTAGTGGTGATGAACTCCATCAGCTTTTGTTTGTCTGGGAAAGTC
This sequence comes from Pongo pygmaeus, assembly GCF_028885625.2. Classification (NCBI taxonomy): domain Eukaryota; kingdom Metazoa; phylum Chordata; class Mammalia; order Primates; family Hominidae; genus Pongo; species Pongo pygmaeus. Next base: position 53,500,535 of record NC_072388.2, on the reverse strand, counting down.
TCTATCTCTCCTTCATTTCTGAAGAACAATTTTGCTGGGTATTCTTGATTGTTAGTATTTTCTTTTGGCCCCTTGAATATATCATCTCACTCCCTTCTGGCCTGCAATGTTTCTGTTAAAAATTCCACTGATAATCTTATAGATGTTCCCTTATATGTGACAAGTTACTGTTTTCTTGCTGCTTTCAAAATTCTCCTTGTCTTTGGCTTTTGGCAATTCAATAATAACATATCTCAGTGTGAATTGCTTTGGATTCATCTTGCTTGGTGTCCTTTAGGCTTCTTGGACCTGAGTGTCCATTTTCTTCCCCCAAGTTTGGAAAGTTTTCAGCCATTATTTTTTGAGTAATATTTCTGGTCCTTTCTCTCTCTTTCTTCTTCTGGGGCTTCCATAATGCATCCACTAGTCTGCTTGATAGTGTCCCATAAGTTCATCAAAATTTCTTTACTCTTTTTCATTCTTTTTTTTCTTCTTACTCCTGACTGAATTATTCCAGTGACCTGTCTTTGAATTAGCTGATCCTTTCCTCTGCTTTATCTAGTGTGCTGCTGAATCCCTCCATTGAATTTTTCAGTTCAAGTGTTATGTTCTTCAGCTCCATTATTTATGTTCGGTACTTTTAAATATTTTCTATCTCTGTTGAAATTCTCAGTTTGTTAATGCATTGTTCTCTTGACCTCACTGAGCATCCTTATGACAGTCATTTTGAATTATCTGTCAGGTAAATCATATAACTCCATTTCATTAGGGTTGGTTTCTGGAGATTTACCTTGTTATTATACTTTGAAACATCTTTGCCTGACTCTTCATTTTTCCTTAACACTCTGTGTCAGTGTCTGGGCATTAGACAAAGCAGGCACCTCTCTCAGTCTTCACAGACTGACTTTGTACAGGAGAAACAGCCTGATCAGAGGTACATATACCAATTAGCCCAGTCATAGATTCTGGGGACCTTTACCAACTCTTTCCTTCTCTATGGAGAAGCAGGTATCTGTGGTTGTTGTCTGCTGACTCTGTGCTCAGCCAGTGGGGGAGAGAAGGCAGTTATAGCATCTACCAGGCCAAACTGCCATCTCTATTTTTCCCCAGGCAGCAAGACTGTGCCAGACCCATCAGAGCCCCTGGACTGGCAGGAAAAATGCCAATTCTTTGGGAAGCCCTAGAGAAATTGGCGCATAGAATGCATGGATCCACTGTTTCCCTCCACAGGGGGAAGCTGAAAGCTGGAATTTTTTGTCCATTCACTCTGTGCTGAGCATGGAGGAGAATCTATGGCATCTACCAGTCAAAATGGCCATCTTCATTCTTCTCCAGGGGGCTAGACTGTGCCAGACCTGTCAGAACTCCAAGACTGGCAAGATAAAAGCCAGACCTCTGGGGAGCCCCCTCAAAAAAGTTGGGGTGATGGACATGTGAACCAACATTTTCCTTCCCCTGGGAGAATCTGGGAGCAGGAAGGGAGTCTTTCCCTGATCATATGGCACTGTGCCAGTGATAAGAATTCTGGCAAGAAGGTGTCTCAAATCTCCCTGCTGGCTTCAGTGAGTTTGGTTTCATGTTTGCCTGGGGCCCAGGATCATTTCAATTAGTTTCTGGATTTATTACAAATGGAATTTATCTGTGAGTCGTTGCTGAATCAGTGTGTTTATGAGGGGAAGGAGGGTCCAGGGCATCTTACTCTGCCATCTTGCTGGTGTCACTTTTGCTTAGACTTCTTTAAAAATATACAGAGGATCCTCTTCCATAAATTACAGAAATAATGATAAAACCTATTGCCTTTGTCTCCCACTTCTATTTTACCTCCAACTGCCCCAGAATGTACCTCTTCATAATCCCAGCTCTCCCCAAATACCCACTTTCTGCTGCCTCTCTCTCATTCCCCTCAACTCCATTTCTCTATTATGTCACTTGACTTGTCTTTCTTCAGAAGAAAGGATCCTCTCTCTTTGGGAAGAGGAAGAAGAAAGGAAAATTAGACTGGCAATTACAGGCTTCATTTTGGCAGGCTGGCCAAGGAGGCAAGGCCATGGACACTCCCATAGTAATGATCTGTCACATCCTCAGAAGGATAGCTGATGGTGAGACAGTAGCAGTGAAAGGTGTGTCAAAAGTAATACCTTTTTCAACAAACATTCGTGGAAATATATCAACTTGAGAGTTATGTGACAATAATGAAAAGATGTTGAGAGAACAAGACTCGGTGGCATACAGAGAAGGTAGTCAAATGGAGACGCCTTTTTTTTGTGTGCTAGATCCCTCGGCAAATGACAAATGGCCCAGCTGCATTCCCCGCCCCTTGCATAGAACTGGACTACACCTCTGAATACACTCCTACAGCCTCTTCTATCAACCCTAGTGTTTGTTGGAACCTCTAGTTGGATGCTCTTCCCTCCCTTGCATGTGGCTGTCCTCCCTTCCTGGGTATTCAGCTTTGGAATGGGCCATCCTGGCATCCTAGCTTACCCTCTTTGTTGAGCTGGAGTATTTGGTGGCTAAGAAAGGACAGGCATCCAGGGAATCACCTGTGGCTAATCAGGCAGGCCCTGCCCTAGAGCAAGGTGTGTCTGGATCCTGCTGGGAGCTGATCATACTGTGATGGGTGCAAGAGACCCATGGTATCCATGGAGGGAACTTGCACTCAATCATTGCACTCAATCATTGTCCAGATTTTGTGCAGGATCTGGATGGAGTTGAGATCATATAGCCAATATTTCTCTGTTTCTGTCTACATGAAAAAATACGAGGAACTGAACCATATCTACCTTCCTAGGATATATGTGCTTTCAAATAAATACAGAAATAAAAATTGCCTGGTATGGTGGCCCACGCCTGTAATATCAGTACTTTGGGAAGCTGAAGCGGGGGCATCACTTGAGCCCATGAGTTCAAGACCAGCCCAGGCAACATAGTGGGGCCCTGTCTCTACAAAAAAATTCAAAAATTAGGCACACATGATGGTGTGTGCCTGTAGTCCCAGCTTCTTGGGAAGCTGAAACAGGGGCATTGTGTGAGCCCAGGAGGTAAGGCTGCAGTGAGCTGTGATTGTGCCACTGCACTCCAGCCTGTGTGACAGAACAAGACCCTATCTCAAAAATAAGTAAATACATAAGGCCAAAGAGTAAATATATAAAATCTGCAGATAAATGAGTAAGGCTTCTTTTTTTTTTTTTTTTTTTTTTTTTTTTTGAGACAGAGTCTCGCTCTGTCGCCCAGGCTGGAGTGCAGTGGCGTGATCTCGGCTCAGTGCAACCTCTGCCTCCCAGGTTCAAGCCATTCTCCTGCCTCAGCCTCCCGAGTAGCTGAGATTACAGGTGTGTGCCACCACACTTGGCTAATTTTTGTATTTTTAGTAGAGACGGGGTTTCACCATGTTGGCCAGGCTGGTCTTGAACTCCTGACCTTGTGATCCGCCCGTCTCAGCCTCCCAAAGTGCAGGGATTACAGGCGTGAGCCACCATGCCCGGCCGAGTAAAGCACTTTTATCCAGTTGTATTTATTTATTTATTCATTTATTTAGAGACAGAGTCTCACTATGTTGCCCAGCCTGGGCATGATCTCAGCTCACTGCAACCTCCGCCTTCCAAGTTCAAGCAGTTCTCCTGCCTCAACCTCCTGAGTAGCTGGGATTACAGGCGCATGCCACCACATCCAGCTACATCCAGCCTTATAATTAAGGATTAAAATGGTTCATCCTCACACAAAATCTGCCACCTCCTATCAAGACTAATTATAAAAGTCATCAGCCTCATGAATGAGCTGTTGCTGTATCCATCAAGGGCAAGACACCCACAAATCATAAGCTACTATTTGACACAGCAGATGGGTGAGAGAAATGATTGTCTCCTTGTCATTTTTCAGCCAGTGATCAATACAGCATGATACTGCACTCGCATTGTTAAGCCATGGCCATGGTGCAGGTGATAATAGCTAGTGGGGAGTGCTCCTCTCTCTCAGGTGCGGATGGAGTAAAGAGGAAATAGTGAGGGCAAGGCGTGTGCAACATTTGGAGAATTGAGCTATCATAAGGCACGATTGTGTGGACCATTCTTTATTTAACAAATATTTAATGAATTTTGGCTAGGTACCAGGCACAGTTCTAGATATCGGGGATAGAGCAGAGAAGAAAACAAATTCCCTACTTTTATGGAGCATACATTCTAGTTGGAGAAGAGAGACCACAAATAGATAAATGTATGCTGTGCAGCAGAGATGCTTGGTAAGGGAAAGGGGAGGGGGAGTGACTGGGAGATTACTAGTTTGGATAAGTTGTCCAGGAAGACGTTTCTACTTCGGTGGAGACTGAACAGAGCTAAAGAGGGCAGAAGTCAAGAAGACAGCAGAGGGGAGAGTTTCTGAGGCAGCTATGAGTGCCCAAGGCCTGAGGTTGGAGCACATTTGATGTATCTGAGCAACAGCAAGGAGGAAGCCGAGTGTCTAGTGCAGGGAGGGAAGCAGAGAGAGGTGGGAAGGGGCCAGGTCATGAAGGGTCTTGTGGGTCATTTAGGACACTGACTTTCACTGAGTGAGATGGGAGCCATTGGAAGGGCTGAGCAGAGAAGCGCAGGATCTGACTTAGGTTTTACAGGGGTACCCCAGTTCCTCTGGTGAGAACAGGGTAAGGGAGAAAGTGATGTCAGCTGGCGGCTCATGATATCCAGGCAAGAGATGCTGGTGTCTTGAACCAGGGTGATGTGGTAGGGGTGTGAAAAGTGGAGGGATTGTGAATAAATTTTAAAAGTAGAGCAGACAGGATCTGTTGACAGATTATGTGAAGTGTGAGAGATGGAAAGGAGCCATAGATGACCCTAAGATTTGTAGCCTGAGCAACTGGAAGAATAGAGCTCTCACTGAGGCTCTGGGAGGAATGCAGCTGGAGGGAGGGATGAACAAAGAGCTGGGCCACCAGCAACTCACGGAAGCCAAGCTATAAAATTGGAGTGTATTTATTGATGAACATGCTTACTTGTTTGAATGAGGTGGAGACTGCAAACTGGTGGCTCAGGGGCCGAATCTGGCTGGCCGATCTGTTTGGTTTGGTTCTCACGATATTTATTAAACGATTAAATTAGTTGTTGATGTTTAAAACTCATGGGATTTTATATCAAAATCTGGATTTGCGGCATCTTTTGGAAAGTGAAAGATATGGCAATGCTGGGTGGTGATGAATAACAGTGCGGCTCTTCGGTAAAGTGTGCCGTGCTCAGTGGGCCTTCCAGTCCCCTACTCTCTCATTGTCTTACAGCCAACTATTATCCTGTATGTGCCCTGATTTCCTCATTTGAAAATAGGAGTAATAGTAGTTCCTACCTCATGGGGTTGTAAGGAGAATTAACAGAGATAACTTATGAGTAGCACTCGAATAGCATTCAGAAATGTGAGCTATTACTGTTATTGCTGTTATTATTGATATTGTTATTATTATTACCTTGCCAGGCTTTGAGTTTGTGTGAGGATTTCAGAAAGCTGGAAGATGATCATAACAGGGGTTGAGAGGTGAGTGACGCTTCCCTTAATCAATGATGGCACCAAACCAGAAAGCAGGACAGACGGAAGCACAGCTCCCAGACACTTAGAAAATTGCGTCCGCCTGAGCGGTATCAGCCCCACAAATCAGAGTTAATTTCTCTTCTTCTGCAGAGCTCGGCACAGTGGCCTGGATCACCCAGTGACTCATCTAATAGCCCTGTGAGTTTGCTCAGCTTGCAGCATCACAAATTACACTTGCAGCCTCCTTATCAGGCAAGCTAGGAAATTAAACCTAAATGGCTATGGTGTTGCTAAGTAATATGGCTGCGTACACAGACACCCGAAGCTGAGACCATCACAGGCCCATTAAAGCATCATTTCCCGCTGTGGCTAATGAGGTTTGAATCCTTCAAAGGAAACCTGCTGTTCTTTTTTAAGGTCAGAAAGTGGGGTAACTCGGTTATAAGCAAGAGATAGAATTTCCCTTCCTAGATGCTAGGGGTGTGTGTGTTTATGGGTATATATTGGAGCTCTGTGGTCTCATGGCTAAGTGGTGGGAGTTGGGGGGAGATCAGAGACAGCCATCCTGCCCTCCCTGGACCCCTTGACCCTGGGTCAGGAGGGGCCTGGCCAATGGCACTCAGGCGGTGTTAGCTGAGTGCCTACTGGCTTCAATCTGGGAAGCTTCTTAGGAATATGGGGCAGCAGGGGATGACGGCATTGCTGGCATTTTCTTCCTCAGGACAGTTTTTTTCTTTAGGGGTCTTTTCTGTTTCTACAACAAAATCCTAGAGCCATGAATGGGGCTCCTGGCCTCCAGGATGCTTGGGCAGCTGAGCTAGACCTGGAAGTGGACTTCATTTTCCCATTTCTTTCCAGTCAGACCATCTGTGTCCATTTCAGAGTTTGGTTCCTCATGGACCCACAAAGATTAGAGCCTGGGGCACAGCCCCAGCGAGTAAGGCAGTGGCTGTATGTGGCCCCCTGAGTTCACTAAGGTAGTGACTGAGCATGTGTGTCACCAGCCCAGTGTGTCTCTTCTGAAGCTCCACAGCTGTGCTAGCAGTTAGCTGTTTAGTAAGTCAACACACTGGGGCTGCGTGGTCAGGGAGTTGGGGTCTGCCCCAGCTCCTCTCTGAAAGGATGCCCTCTACCTTCTCTGCTCTGGGCTCCTGAGACGGGTTGGGAGAGTGAATTACTTCCCCTTTAATTAGTATCTTTCATTGCATCTTCTCTACAATGCTGATGATTATTTTTCAAGACTCATTCAGGTGGGTTGGGTCTCACATCACTTCTGCATGGTGACCCGTGTATGGGGCTTACCAGCCACCTGGATGACAGCGCCTGTGGTACAGTGGCTGTGTTTGTCCCGTCCAGGTCTGAGCGAGCCCTGAGCTTCATCTGCTGGGAGCTTTTGATAATCTGGCCTAGCCAGTCCCAGTCTTCATGAAAAGAAGAATGTGGAGGAGAATTCCAGAGCTGCTTTCTGGCATTCACTGTGTGATGGGAGACATGGCTGTCCCCAAAGGGGACAAGTACTTTTAGATTGGGGATGTTTCTAAATCAAACTCTACATAATCGAGTGCATTCTTTGCATTTTGTGAGCTTGCTGCAGGCTTGGACCTCTCTCCCTAAGGAAGGGTTGTGCTCTGCCGGAACTGGACGGACATGTGGGGACTCACAGGCTGGCCACTGGTCTGACTGTATTTCCTACATCCCCACACACCATCCTCACAGGGAGGATGACACATGTCATGCCATGAAACACTTGACCAAGCATGGGTCAAAGCCACCAACACACCCCATTTTGTAGTGCCTTGCAAATCTTGTGTAGCTGTGAGCTATGATTTATTTCATGTAAGTGTATTGTGGTGCGTGGGTCCTAGTGGTTACTTTTCATATCATTATTTTTACCAAGTGTTTTCTCTCTTAAATTCAATCAAAAGCTGTATGACTTCTATCCCCTCTACCACTGTTTCCATTCAAGGAAGGAAATGCTGGCTAGATTTAGAGAGTGCCCATTTCATTTCCTTGGAGGGCCACCATTTGCTTGGTTTCATATGTGCTTTTCCTTGGTTGGTTCTTTTTAAATTTTTTTTTAAATTTTTTATTTTTTTAGCAATCTTCCTGCCTCACCCTCCCAAGTAGCTGGGACTGCAGTCACGCACCACCAAGCCTGGCTAATTTTTAAAATTTTTTGTAGAGACAAAGTCTCTCACTATGTTGCCCAGGCTGGTCTCCAACTCCTGGGCATAAGTAGTCCTTTTGCCTTGGCTTCCCAAAGCATTGGGATTACAGGTGTGAACCACCATGCCTGGCTTAAAATTTTTTGTTAAAAACAAAGGCATAAACACACACACTAGCCCAGGCCTACATAGGGTTGGGATCATCCATATCACTGTCTTCCATCACCACATCTTGTTCTGCTGGAAGGTCTTCACGGGCGATAAAAAGCATGGAGCTGTTATCTCCTATGACAATAATACTGGAATGGACCCTGATGGACCAGCCTGAGGCTGTTTTACAGTTAACTTTTTTTTTAAGTATAAGTACACTCTAAAATAATGATGAAAAGGATAGTATTGTGTGTGTGTGTGCATATATATATGTATATATATATATAAGCTAGCAACGTAGTCATTTATTGTCAAGAATTCTGTACTGTACATGCTATACTTTTATACAACTGGGAACATAAGCTTTTTTTTTTTTAATGGGATCATACAATTTTGTACCCTGCTTTTTCCACTTAACATCATATTATAAACATTTTCCCATGTCATTAAATTATTCTACATCATCACTTTCATTGCTTATAATTCATAGTATGGATGCATTCTAATTTATTTAACCAATCCTCTGTTACGTGGCAATTAGGTTAATTCCAATTTTTTTTTTGCCATTGTAGTCATTGCTGTAATGAACATCCTTGAGGTTCCTCTTTGCAGCAACATTTTTTGAAGCGCATTTTTAAGTCTTTGATTGATATTGCTACATTCCTTCTGAAAGGCTGTACATATTTCTAACCAGCTGTGTATGGATTCCTCTTATTGCAACTTAAAATATATTTGTCAGTTCGATATGTGAAGAATGGGCATCTCGATGTTAATTTTAATATGTTGGATCATGGGAGGTTAAACATTCTCCTTGGGGGTAATTGCTAGAAGGGATATTTTGTGCTCTCCTGCTTCCAGATGGGGGAGGTTAAGTGTTGTTAGTGATCACTTAGGAAGATGAAATTGAAGCATGCTGCCAGGAAGCCGAGGGCAGTTCAAGTACTGGCTATTAGTCTTCAGAGCCCAAAGCCAATCTTCCTGAGCGTCAGTTTTCAATCTCCTTGAGTGGGCCTCCTAATCTGGAGGTATCTGGCTTGTGCAGGCCTGCAGCAGCCCAGACCTGGGAGGAGTATGCGGCGGGACCCAGGAGGCTTGGGGTGGCATCAGGAAGCAGGATAGGCCTGGCTACCTCGTACATTGATTTTCTACACCTCCAGGCTTTCCCCTTTGCTTTCCCCTCCGTCGTGAAGATAATCAGGTATCAGCAGCTTTCACTGGGTTCTGTGGCTTCTGCTACCTTCCATGAAAGTGCAGCTAGAGCAGTTGGTGTGGGTGGGAGATTTTGAGTGTGAGGTGTGTGGCGAATCCGTTGAGTGGATGGTTTAGGACTGTCAGTGCTGCCAGGCTCTCGTTTCTAGGTGGGGAGAGAGGTCAGAGCTGGGACCTTCCAGTGAGAGGTCCAGGGATGGATCTGATCCCAGGAGGACAATATCACAAAGTGTTTTGCCAGTTTCAATAACTGGATTTATGAGGAGAAAACGGCATGAGGACGGTCTGGGAAGTGGTGACGTCGGAAGTCAGGGAGGCAGCTGGCAGTGTGTGCTCCTCCCTGGACGGCCCCTTCGTCATCTAAATTGGCAGGTGCTCCCCAAAGAGCGGTCAGGCTGTGAGAGAAACCGCTTCATTCCCTGGAATGTGGGAAAGAGAGTGGAGGTTTAATGTGTAATTTGCAGTCCTTAGAATCAATTATGGGCATGAATAAGCCCAGAGAGGCTATAGGCAGGAGAATTAAACATGAATGCTCATCGAGACTGAGGCGCTGGAGACTGAGAAGAAGTTCAATTGTCAACATCTTTCACTTTGGGTATTGACTCTGAAGTCACTTGGCCAAAGCCACCTGAAGTCAGTTGATGAAAAGGGCCCTGGAAGGTAACGTAATGCCACAAAGATTTCTCACAATGGAAAAATCAGGTTTGGCACCGGTGAGCTCTGAATTCTTCTGAGGTGGTAAACCTGGGCTCTTCACAGCTCTTTGAGAGCTGGAGGCTAAGAAAATCCGAGAATGGGGTTTACGTCAGCCCTCCTTGCTGTGAAGGAACTCTGGGTCTTTTGGTGTTGAGTGCACAGTGGAGTCAGAGGAGAGGATGTGGTGGGGGCAGTGGCACACACAATTGGCTGCCATGGAGAGGAGAACTGCCTTTGGAAGCATCTGGAGGCATTTGGTTGAATTTAGTGGTGTGCCTGCATTTATTATTAATCATGGTGACTCTGCTTTGTGTTTTTCACAGTGCATTCTTGTAGATCTGACTTGATTTTCATAATATAAAATATTTTCCACGAGTTTATTGAATTTTAATTTTTGCCAGTGTTTGCCAGTGTTTGAACAACTGCTCAGCCTCATGGCAGGGGTGGTTTTATAAGCTTGTGGAGGAAGCTAAGTGTGTTTACAAGCTGTGGTAGCACATTTGAGGGGTCAGGCATGGACTCCCCCAGTCCTGACGGGGGCGCTGTGGGGAAATGATGGGCTGAATGTGGCCCAGTGAAAGTCCCACGTGAGACCACAGTAGACGCCATTGTGGAAGCTTAGCTCCCACTCCACCTTGGGGTGTCAAGGCCTTGTTTTCTGTTCCAGGATCTGTGTGTAATTAGAGCAGGAGGCCCTTTTACCTGAGAACTGTTGTCTTTGCTGTGTGATCTTTGGCAGGTTATTTAAGCTCTCCAGTCCTTAGTTCTCATTTGTGAGATGAGATAATAATAGCATCGATCTCAGGGAATTGTGTGAAGGTTAATTGAGTTAATACATTTTTAAAAAGAGAGAACACTCAATGGGTATTAACTATTATGATGACAAGAGTAGTAATGACCACGCATATTGGACTTCATAGGTGGAGGAAGCCCAGGCTGGTTGGACAGCTTCCTTGTCTCCCAGCAAGGTTTTAACAAATCTAACAAATCCCCATTCTCCACCTGGGTGGCCTTGCCAGGGACGTGGTGACAAGCATAAAGGGGAGGAGCTATGGTTCTTCAGGAAGGTGCTGATGGAAGGATAACCAGTACTGTGCTTTTATGAAATAGCAAGCCATAATGGGGAACTTGACCTAGAGAATTTGATTAACCTCTTCAACTACATCAAAGTCAGCAGTGAAGCAACTTCTCTCGTGGGATGCTAAGAACTGAAAGAGTGTGCTGTCCTCTAACTCTTGGCCCTGGCACTTACCAGCTATATAACCAGGGCCAGTTACTTAATCTCTCTGCGCCTTAGTTTCCTTGTCTGTCAATGGGAATGATACTATTTTGTAGGGTTGTTGTGGTTACTAAATCAGGTGATATCTGTAGAATGCCTAGCAAGTTGTTAAATTCTTGGAGCCAGGTGAAGGCTCAGTAAAAGCCAATCATTATGCTCATTATTATGTTTATTAAAAATGCTCTTATTACGAGCTACCTTACAGCTTATGATTTACAACTGAGGAAGCAGGTTATTTCATGGCAGGACTTGTCCTATGATAGTTCTCTTCCTCGCCATGAAAGATGTCAACAGTACTCATCGGGATTCCCCCACCTTGGCTGGACCTATCTTCTGGCCTTGATGGTTGCCCATGTGAAGATTGGAAGAAGGTGATGCCCTCCTGGTTGCACAAGGGCTGGGTCTAAGTCATCCTGTCTCTGTGTGTATCTACAGCCCTAGGAATGGGGAATAGCTCCTGGCTCCTATTGCATGATCAGGGATTTTGAGGATATTTGAGGTGTCCAGACTCAAACCTTCCTTGTCATTACCTCCTTAATAGCTTTTTCCCTCTACCTAACAATTCTTCTTTCTCAGCTTCTCTTGAACGTGTCCCTCTTTTCCACTGCCTCAGTTGCCTCTCACTCCCTGCCTGCAGCCTCCTCTGGCTTTGCCCTCTTCTGCACCCTCCCTGGAATTGTTTTTGCCTCTCCAGCCCCGGCTCCCCATTCCTCGGATATGGGGATGGATAAGCTAGGAATGCATTCAGCTGTAAATGATAAGAAAGCTGACGCAGAGTGGCTGCAACATAAGGATTTATTTCATTCACATAGCACTAATTCTGAAGGTAGGTGGTTGCCTGCTTTGATTCAGTGTTTCTCTCCTCATGCTTGCAGCTCTAGGCATCACATCTGCACTCAAGGCAGGATGAAGGAAGGGAAGGAGGAAGAATAATTTGCATTTGTTCTTATTCTTTTTTTTTTTAATCAGAAAAGCCAAAGTTTTTCCAGTTGTCCCCACCATACTTCCATTTATATCTCATTAGCCGGAGCTGTGTTAAGATTCTCTCTAGCTGCAAAGGAGATGGGGAAGGCTAGCATTTCATTTTTCTAGCCTCCAAAATGGAGAAAAAGAGAAAAAGAGCTCGGGGGTGTGGGGTTATGCAGCCAATGCTGTCTGCTATAGAAAACTTCTCCCCAGTCTCAGCGCATGTGGTGGCGTTGACCCCCACTCCAGGCATGTCACTGATGACCAATCAGAGCATGGCATCACTCTGGCCACAGGGATTGTTTCATGAAAGGGCATGTGACTAAGCTAGGAAAATTAGAGATGATGAGACTCAATTTCAGGACTTCAGTTGAAACTACTGGGAAAGAGAAAATCTTTCATTTGGATTTAAGTATGGCATAAACTGCTGAGATCCTCAGGCTACCCCTTAAAGAAAGCTGACCTGAGATGGTCCCGACCCAGAGGAAAGGAGGGTTGACACACAGGGAGCAGTGCTGATGACATGGATGGAATACCTGGATCCAATTGTACCTGATGCCCCCATGAACTTTCATGTATGTGAGCCAGTAAATTTTCCTTTTTACTTAAGCCAGTTGGTGTTTGGTGTCTATCACTTCAAGTAAAAGAATCTTGGATAATACATGCCCTTGGAGGCTCTGCTTGAGGCACCAATACCATTTGGTTTTGTTTATGTGTTTACATATCAAGATCTCTCACCAGATGCATGCTCTGTTGACAGTGGTCATCTTTGTGTCCCAAGGCTCCCCACACTGGATGTGACACATAGCAGGTTTGCAGTAAAGGCTTAATTAATGAATGAGCCATGTTTCTCCTCTGCTCTCCATGCCTGCCTTGTAAATCCAGGCTCTGTCATATAGCACTCAAGGACTTCTGTCATCCGGCCTCCATAATGTCTTCCCATTACTCCCCTTGATGAAAACCACTGCTGCTGGATTTACCATTTTTCTTTTCTTTCTTTCTTTCTTTTTTTTTTTTTAACAGTGGCCCTTCTCCATCTGTACATCTCTTCATGCTGGCCTCTCCACCTGGAACATGGCTTGCTCCATCTTCATCTTTCAAAACTCTGTATACTCAAGACACAACTAAAATGTTGCTTCTTCCAAGGAGCCTTCTTTGATCATCTTGAGTCCTAACCCCTGCAGCTCTCACTGATATTCATGAGACACCTGTCTCGTCGCCCTGTGGCAGTTGGTGTGTCTCTTATCTCCCCAATTAAACCATTAGCTTTGTGCCTCTTCCAGCACCTAGCATGGTGCCATTCATGTTGTGGGGCTCAGGAGACATAGATCACTGGAAAAAACCTGGTTTGGGATGAATTTCTGTCTCAGACCCTAGAGAGGGATTTTCTTTTCCTGACCACATTTTGTTAAAGCTATTTTTCCTATTAAATTTTTTTCCCCCACAAATTTGTTGAGGTATCATTGATGTAAACTGCATGTATTTAAGGTGTGCAATTGGAAGAATTTTGAAATATGTACATACCTGCAAAACTGTCCCCACAATCGAGATAGTAAACATGTTCTTCACCCCTGAGCAGTACCCACACCCCTTTGTAATCTCTACCTCCCTTTTCCCCCCAAACAGACTCCAAAACAGATCTGCTTCCTGTCACAACAGTTGAATGTGCATTTTCTAAAATCCTCTGTTAATGGAATCATATGGTTTGTATTTTTTTGTCCTACTTCTTTCACTCCGTAGAATTACTCTGAGATTGGTCTGCTGTGTGTATATCAACAGTTTGTTCTGTTTCACTGCTGAATAGTGTTCTCTTGCATGAATATACCACTGTGTATCAGTTCATCTGTGGACATTTGTGTTGTTTGGGTCGAGTTTGGGGATTTTACAAATAAAGTTGCTATGAACATTTGTGTATAAGTCATTATATGAACATACGCTTTCATTTATCCTGACAAATATCTAGGAGTGGAATGGCTGGATCAAAGGGTAGGAATATATTGAATTTTTAAACTCTTTTATGTGGCTGTACCATTTTACATTCCCACTGATTCTAGTTGTACATACTCCCTGGCCATATTTTCATTTCTTCTCCATGTATCAAAGTTAGTGCTTTTCAAACTTTAAAAAATTTGGGTTTGTTTTTGTTTTTGAGACAGGGTCTTGCTCTGTCATCCAGGCTGGAGTGCAGTGGCATGATCTCAGCTCACTGCAGCCTCCATCTTCCAAGCTCAAGTGATTTTTCCCACCTCAGTCTCCCAAGTAGCTGGGACTACAGGTGCATGCACCATCATGCCTGGCTAATTTTTGTATTTGTAGTAGAGATGGGGTTTTCTCATGTTTCCCAGGCTGGTCTTGAACTCCTGGCCTCAAGGGATTTGTCTGTCTTGGCCTCCCAATGTCCTGGGATTACAGGCACGAGCCACCTTGCCTGGCCTGTTTCGCTTTTTTGTTTGTTTGTTTTAGAAGCAGAAACCTTAAAAATAAAAAATAAAGGCCATACCTAGACCCCTCGTGAGTAAAGTGCATAAGGAGATAGATGCTTTGGCTGAAGGGTTGTAGGAGCGTGTGGCGCCTGAGACCCTGGGCCACCTCTTCCAGCTCTGGGGCCCCAGGAACACATACTTGTAGAACACCCACTCTAGGTGACAAGCGTGAGTCAGATTGACTCTCACTTAAGTTCTGGGCTGCAGCACCTGCCAGCCATGCTGAGGACCTCGCCGGGGCCTCCAAACTGATGAGCCTTGGAGGCGGCCCGGACACAGCAGCATGGGCTATGGGGTGATATTTCTCGCTGGATGGAATAGGTTTTTCAGGATATAAATACTACCTTTCCACCGCCATGGCATGTCAGTCAAACTTCCTCCATCTCCAAGACAAATATCAGAAACTGCGTGACTCCAGATACCAGGAACAAAGAAACAAATTGGGAACATTGTGCGCAAAAAAAAAGATTTTAATAAAGATTCAGCCAGCTCCGTGCGTAGATCCTGCCATGCTGCTTATTGTGATCTTGACAGTGATGCCGGGCGAGAATGAACAGACTGTGAGGCTGTTCATATTCCTGGCACTGACGAGCCCACTGCAGCCTAAATGATGGCTGACTATAGACAGGGACCCTTTACAGGGGCTGCTCCGGGGGACCTCTGGCCTCAGCCTCTTGGCCTCTGTGGGCTCTGGGACCCTGAAGCTGAGGTTTCTCACCAGCCTGCAGGGAGCCTGAGAAAAGCAGATTCCTGGGACCGCGACCTTCATTTGCACTCCTGGTCCGGGACCCTGAAGAGCTGCGTTTTTACCATGCTCTCTGTGTTTCTTTCTCCTCCTCCTTCTGCTTTTTATTGCAGAAAACTTTAAACATACACAGAAGTAGACAGGATAGTATAATGAACCCTATGCATCCACAGCCCGGCTTCAACAGTTACCCATAGATGGCCAATCTTGTTGCATCTCTACTCCTACTCACTGTCCCCAGTATTATTTTGAATCAAATCCCAGACATTAAATTATTTCATCCATAGACAGGTCCCCCTGTCTAAAACATAAGGGGATCTTTTTAAAGACATAACCACAATATTATTATCCCACCTAAAAATGAGCACTAATTTCTTTCTGGTGCATAGTTGAGCGTGAGGACCATGGTCCTAAGCTGTCTCAGCCAATGGGGAGGTCACTTCCTCCTGTAGTGGGAGCCGCGCCTGCGTGCCTGACACGTGTTGCAAGAGGGTGTGCATTTTGAAAGGAAGCCGGCAGGAGCTCTACTTCTGGAAATCCATGCTCATAAGAGAAAAACAGCACCAACTGGGCTGACCACCTGTGTTGAAAAGGGTGGCCTTGGGTCCTAGGCAGGACCATTATCTAGAATCTTGCTGTCCACACCTTCTATTTATTTTTAAAGCCAACTTTGCATTTTAACCTAAGGGGTGCAGGGAAGCCACTGTCGAGTTCCCTATGGAGTAGTTCCTGGGGGCTTACCAGTATGATGTCACTCTGGGCAGACTTTGAATATCCAGTCAGACCCCCTGGGTTTGATGTGTGGCTCTGCAGTTTATGCACTGTGCATTAGGAAGCTAACACTTGCTGTAATCGGCTGGCAGGGGAGTATTTTGAGATAATGACAGTAGATGACATGCTGATAAACAGGCTGGATGCTGGGAGTGTTTGGTGACATAGGTCACCCATCTTCCCCTGTGTGCCCACTGCCTACCCAGGGGCCCATCCAGATGGTTTTTCAGGCCCTACTTTCATCCCAAGAGCTGGATTCATGGTTTTTTGCAGGTGCAAACAGGAACCAGCTGGGCTTCCCGGCACTCAGAGCCCCCAAGGCTGGTGGGCAGAGCAGGCCCTGCTGGAGCTGTTGCTCCAGCTGCCCGCCTTGGAGAATCCTCTGCAGTGTGCAGCGAGGCGATTCTGGGCTGATTGTCTTCCAGCCCTTGCTCCTGAAGGCACCATTTCCCACACATCCCAGGCCCCTCAGAATTGAGATGGCTGTGTCCTTGGCTGACCAGGTGTCCCTTGATTCCGGGGAGGAGCAGGGACATAGGAAAAGGAGCTTTGCTGGTGGAGGAGACTGCGCAGGGAACAGTGGGATGCCAAGCTCTCCTATTGCTGTCCATCCTCAGGGCTGAAGGCTGCTCAGTAGGAAGCAGCCAGGAAGGTGGGCTCATCGGGGCTGCACCCAGTGCAGTGGGGCCAAAGTCTTAAGGGCTCCCCCATAACGGGACCTCTTCCTCTAGCGGAGGCCAGAGTGTGTGCAGATTGCTGGACAGTGGACAAAGGATGGGTTGTATCTTTGAAGGCCTAGGAGTCAAAGCTACTCTGCCTCCTTTAGCTGCTGGGGGTTGGGGGGCTGAGGAGTGTTCCACAAGGGCCCAGTCTGTCCCGGAGCTGCTGCCTGCTGGCTGGATGGACACAGCTTGGCTCACTCATGCCCAGAGAGAGAGAAAGAAAGAGTTAAGCTGCTGACCCTAAAGGCAAAGGAGAGCTGGCCGTGCAGCTGTGTGTGGGAGCCGGACTAAGCAGCCAAGACAGGGCAGACAGTGTAAGAAAGCTGTTGATGAGAGCTGCTGCTGAGTAAAATCATATTTTACCCTGAGCATTCTTTCTGCTCATCCACCCACTCCTTTTGGACCTCAACATGACATTCGGCATAGTCATGAACCTGACAGGGGAAGACAGCCTTAGCTTTGGAGTTAGGAGGTCCTGGGTTCTACTCCTTGCAATGGGGGGCAGTTGGTACAACCATAATAGGGGGAAGTTTGATGGCAGCTTTTAAAATCACAAACACACCTGTGTATCCTTTGACCTAGCAATTTTGCCTGTGCAAAAGGGCAGGTGTACAAGGAGGTTCATTGCAGTATATTTGTAACCACAGAAGACTGGCAACATCTCAATGCCCATCTGTAATGGGCAAGTTTAATAACCTGTGGTTATTTCATACAATACCTCTTAAAAAGAATGAGGCATTTCCATGCATTCATTGCTACAAAAAGATTGTCAGTGATATTAGAGTGCAGTTCTACTTCTGGAAATCCATGCTCATAAGAGAAAAACAGCACTAACTTGGGCTGACCACTTGTGTTGCAATAGGGGGCTTGGGTCCTAAGTAGGGCCATTATCTAGAATCTTGTCATCCAGGCCTTTTTATGTATGTATGTATGTATGTATGTATGTATGTATTTTGCGACGGAGTCTCCCTCTGTTGCCTAGGCTGGAGTGCAGTGTTGTAATATTGGCTCACTGCAATATCCACCTCCCAGGTTCAAGTGATTCTCCTGCGTCAGCCTCCCAAGTAGCTGAGATTACAAGCACCAGCCACCACGCCCAGCTGATTTTTGTATTCTCAGTAGAGATGTAGTTTCACCATGTTGGCCAGGCTGATCTTGAACTCCTGACCTCAAGTGATCCACCCCTCGTCGGCCTCCTAAAGTGCTGGGATTATAGGCATGAGCCACTGCCCAGGCCATATTTATTTTTAAAATCAACTTTGCATTTTAACCTAAGGGGCGCAGGGAAGGTGCGAGGCTGGGAACAGTGTATGGTATGCAGCCTCTGTGCTTTAAAAAAAACTCCCTTTATACCCGTGAGATATCGTTGAACAAGTTCACAAGAAACTAAAAACGAAGGTTGCAAACAGGGTGGCAACTTGGCAGAACAGTGGTTGGAGGGAGATGTTTTCATTATAGAATCCTTCAGAAAATTTGAGTTTTGTGTCATTTGTATGTATTTAAAATAAACTAAATTTAAATAAAATCTCTGGTATCAAATGGGCTGTGCGACTTTGGACAAGTCACCTAGTTGCTGGAGCCTCATCTGTAAAACCAGATAAGATGAAGGCACAGTGTTGTTGTAAAGGTGACAGCTAGTGGATACTAAGTGCCTTGCGCAGGACGTGGACTTAGCGGGGATTCAGCAGTCGGAGCTCCATGATCGCGACTTACTAACGTCATGATACCAGGGCGGGAGAACAATCCCAGGCTAGAAGACACAGTGATTTGAGAGACTATGAGCACCTCGAGGGCCAGGATGGCATCCTTCTCATCCTGGTTCCTTCCACCGCATGTGGCCCGGGGCATAGGGACTTCTGCTGATTTGAATAGGGCTGTTCTGGTGCCGCCTCCCCAGAGCAAGCGCTGAGTGGGAAGACACTGACCACCAGAGGGCGCCAGCTGCGCATGGCTTCCCCTCTCCCTTCCGGAACCTCCTGGGCTGCCAAAATGTGTCAGATTCGCCGGGGAAAATGTTTAAGGTGACCCTTTCCCTCCTTGCTAAGGCCACTAAATACATTGCTTAATTGGTTCCTCTTAGGGCTAGAGGGATTTGTAGTCACCAAAAGTGCTGCAGAACCGGCATAACCACCCTGGGGATGGGTGTGTGGTGTGCATGAGCCTGTGTGGGGCACATGTATGTACATATCAGGGTGTGTGGTGTAGCTAGAGGACATCTTCTCTCAGCAGCCCCTGTGTTGCTCATGGCTCCCGAGTCTTGGATCCAGCCTTCATTCTGGGTGCTACAGCAAGGGCTGTGGGTCCCAAGGGGAATGGAGAACAGTCTGTCTACAGGATGCCTGATTTTGTGGGTGCTTCCAGGCTGGGGAGAGTACTGGGAATGGCCTGAGTGAAGACTTTGTAGCTAATAACTCCTGTCATCGGCTGACGAGGTAGGGAATGGACAGTGCTTGAGGCTTGTAATCACCATGACAATACTCACTGCTAACACTCAAGAGCACAGCCTATGTATCAGGCTCTGTTCCAGGTGATGTGCATACATCAACTCTTAACCCTCCACAACGCGCCACTGGGTAGTACCCCTATTGCATAGATGGGGAAATGGAGGCACAGAGAAGCAAAGTAATGCACCCAAGGACACATCGCTGAGCTGGTAAGTGGCAGAGCTGGGAACTGAGTGGAGGAAATGCAGACTTGGGCTTCAGAGCCCCAGGGATTTGAAGCCGGAGCATTCAGGCTTGCAGCACATTTTCAAGGTACCCAGATGGGAGAGCTGCCTGTTTTAAACGTGAAGGAAGATAGATTTCAAAATGAGCCCTTGCTTCCAGTTTTGAGGTTCTTCCCCAGCTTCCTGGGCAAGGAATGCTCCGTTCAGTATAGATATTAAAAACGAAGGCTGCAGGAGTGGCAAAGCAGGATGTGGGGAGGGTCTTTTCTGCTGAGGAGCCAGGGCCCAACACCTTTCCATACAGGTGCAGTGAGACTGCGGAGCCAGGGTCAGGAGAGGGGAGTCCTCAGCCCATTCGGCTACGCTGGCCGCAGGGAGGGTGGGGCAGAAGCTGCTTCTCTGGCACTCCTGGCACATCGGGGGCGGGAGGCCGCTGCAGGCACTTCTGCTACTCTATCACCTATTTCTTTTTATTTTTTTGAGTCAGTCCCTCAGACAGTCCGGTTTGTTAGCTTCCTGCGGGCTCTCCACTGAACCCAGCCTTTGAATGGGAGACTGAGTCAGAGCAGCCTCAAACATCCCCTGAAGGCGAGAGCCGCTGTGCATGAAAGCACCTTTCAGAGCATTACATTTCCCTGCTTCTGAGTCTTTGAACCAGGAGTGATCTACAGGTTGCAGCCCAGCTGGAGGTGGATGATGAAAGAAATTGGCCTGCTTAGAGTCGGATGGGAGCTAACAGAGAAGGAGAGTTTGATGAAGGCGCGGCTGGGCCTGGCCCTGGGACCCTGGTGATCCTGCAGCACACTGGGAGCAGAACAGGAGGTCACCCAGCCACCTAGGACATGACCTCGTCTGATGACACCACTTTAAGCTCCTCCAGACTTTGAGGTCCTGAAGAGAAGCAGCAAACCCAGGTAAAGTGACCAGAGTTTGTCTTTGTAACAGGCTCACATTCCTCAAAAGTGGGGAGGGACATTGGCCGGATAGGGACCCCAAGACCTTAGCCGTCTTGAACATTCGTTTGTGCTCTGCTGGGAGGCAGCATGCGGTGACGGGGTGGGAGATATGAATGCTGTGGTCCAACCCTGTCTGTGAGTCCTTCATGGCGGGGTAAGATTGTGCTTCCTGGCTCCACTGAAGTTAGATGTGGGCATGTGACTGGCTTTGGCTGATGAAGTGTGAGCGGAAGTGACACATTTCACTTCTAGTGGAAGGCATGTCCTTTTTTTCCTCTGCTGTGGCAAATATCAGTACTACAGTAGGTGGCAGCTGTGCCAGAGGTTGGATTCCAGAGGAACCCGTATAGAGCAGATGTCCCTGATGACCTGTGATGGACATGCAGGCCAGTCTTTGTGGTTTTAAGGCATTGAAGTTTTGGGGAGTATCCGTTAATGGAGTGTAACCTAATCTGCATTAACAGATACCCCAAAACTATACTGGCAGATACCTGGATAATCAGGCTGATGAATTCTGGTTAATAGATCACTTAGCTGATAATGCTATGCAACTGTATGGTAGATGCACCTGTGCACAGCAGAGACATCTGACAGCGATAACTTAAGCATTTTCTGAGAATCACCCTCTATGGCAGACGCACCTGAATGTGTGTTCAGAGTTCCAGCGTGGCCAACCTGGAGACTCATTCCTTATCTGTGAGGAATATCTGAGCCCCTATCCTGCCCTGTCCCATAAAATATGGGTCATACAGAGTATTGAAGCCCTTTGTTTTGGGTTAAATGAAGATTGCCAGGTGATGGTTGCTAGGGGGAGGGTGTTAAGTGAGAACGCTGTATAAACTGCATGCTGTTATAAGTGGTGGTTCTCCTCTCCAGCCCCCACCACTGGGCTGCTCTGTAAGTTCCCCTCAATAAGCCCCACGTCTTGTTTGCTGGCTCTGGGTCTCTTCTTCAGCCTCTCGAGCCTGGTGCCATCCCGATTGGAGGTGATAGGTGTCTGGCATGACAGTATCCCAGGGAACAATTCATCAACCTAATTAAAGTACACATAGCTTACAAAATTGAGTCTTTGAGGTAGGCATTGCAAGCACCATTGAAGCCAAAGGGGAAGAAATCTGAGAGGTCACTGGGAGTGTGCTGAAACCCCACTGCTAATGCTGCCTGGCTTAGAGGATTCCCACAGGTAGGGCACCCAAGGAACAGGATGGGTCAGGTGCTTGCTCTTAGTTCTGTAATGAGTCCGTGGAAGCAGCTGCCTTTTACCCTCATCTACCAAGGCTGCAGATGCACTTAACCTCATAGACCAGTAAGCTAGGAGAAGCAGTTTCCCTTGATGTGCAGTTTTCCCACTTGGCTGCCCATTAGAATCACCTGGGAGCTTAATAACCTCATGCCCAGGCCATGCCCTAGAACAACTAAGTCAGAGACTCTCAGGATGGACCCCAGGCATCAGTAGTTGGTAAAGCTCCCCAGGTGACTCCCATATGGAGTCAGATTGAGAACCACAGCCATGTCGGCTCTTCTCTTTCAATTAGGGGCTATATTTAAACAAATATCTCAAGATGGTCATTTTGCAGAATTCTGCTGCCTACCAGTAACCTCGTGTCTCAGGCTGTAACAGATGTTGGAAAGGGAAGGACTGGAGGTTCATCACAGTCTCCTTACTGTGTGTGCTCATATGGGGTCTCCAGAGCCGAAGACAACCAGCCATTGTCATCTCCTAGCAATATTTAGAGTAGACACACCTGGATTTGAGTCTTATCGTGGAGCCTCATTCCATAACAATTCTGTGATCTTGGACAAGTTGCTTAACATCTCTGAGCCTCAGTTTTTCCATCTGCAAAGTGGGAGATAATCTAATAACAAATGTATCAGCTTAGCAAAACAGTGTTTTGTCTGGATGAGGAGGTGGGTTATGTAACATAACAAATTTTATGCCCTTACCCCTAGCCCAATTCTTCCCCGGCACCTCAGCTGGCCAAGCAAGACGCTTTGGGAGGCATCCTGGACTCATTAGTTTCTCCCCCACAGCCCATGTCCGATCCATCATCAAGCACAATGAGGCTACATCTTTTTTTTTCTCTCATTGATATCTGGCTTTATTATTTTTAAAATGTTTGATTTCCATGGGTTTTTGGGGAACAGGTGGTGTTTGGTTACATGAGTAAGTTCTTTAGTGGTGATTTGTGGAATTTTGGTGCACACATCATCCGAGCAGTATACACTGAATTTAATTTGTAGTCTTTTATCCCTCACCTCCCACCCACCCTTTCTCCTGAGTCCCCAAAGTCCATTGTGTGTTTTTTTTATTATTATTATTAATATTATTATTATTATACTTTAGGCTCTATGGTACATGTGCGCAACGTGCAGGTAAGTTACATATGTATACATGTGCCATGCTGGTGCGCTGCACCCACCAACTCGTCATATAGCATTAGGTATATCTCCCAATGCTATCCCTCCCCCCTCCCCCCACCCCACAACAGTCCCCGAAGTGTGATGTTCCCCTTCCTGTGTCCATGTGTTCTCATTGTTCAATTCCCACCTATGAGTGACAATATGCGGTGTTTGGTTTTTTGTTCTTGCGATAGTTTACTGAGAATGATGATTTCCGATTTCATCCATGTCCCTACAAAGGACATGAACTCATCATTTTTTATGGCTGCATAGTATTCCATGGTGTATATGTGCCACATTTTCTTAATCCAGTCTATCATTGTTGGACATTTGGGTTGGTTCCAAGTCTTTGCTATTGTGAATAATGCCGCAATAAACATACATGTGCATGTGTCTTTATAGCAGCATGATTTATAGTCCTTTGGGTATATACCCAGTAATGGGATGGCTGGGTCAAATGGAATTTCTAGTTCTAGATCCCTGAGGAATCGCCACACTGACTTCCACAAGGGTTGAACTAGTTTACAGTCCCACCAACAGTGTAAAAGTGTTCCTATTTCTCCACATCCTCTCCAGCACGTGTTGTTTCCTGACTTTTTAATGATTGCCATTCTAACTGGTGTGAGATGGTATCTCATTGTGGTTTTGATTTGCATTTCTCTGATGGCCAGTGATGGTGAGCATTTTTTCATGTGTTTTTTGGCTGCATAAATGTCTTCTTTTGAGAAGTGTCTGTTCATGTCCTTTGCCCACTTTTTGATGGGGTTGTTTTTTTCTTGTAAATTCCATTGTGTTTTTTAACTTTTAAGTTTAGGGGTACATGTGCAGGTTTATTACATAGGTAAATGTGTGTCATGGGGGTTTGTTGAACAGATTATTTCATTATCAAGTTATTAAGCCTAGTACCCATTAGTTATTTTTCCTGATCCTCTCCCTCCTCCTACCCTCCACCCTCTGACAGGCCCCAGTGTGTGTTGTTCCCCTCTATGTGTCCATGTGTTCTCATCATTTAGCTCCCACTTATAAGTGAGAACACGTGGTATTTGGTTTTCTGCTCATGTGTTAGTTTGCTAAGGTTAATGGCCTCCAGCCCCATGTTCCTGCAAAAGACATGATCTTGTTCTTTTTTATGGCTGCATAGTATTCCATGGTGTATATGTATTATTTTTTTCTTTTTTCAGTCTATCATTAATGGGCATTTAGGTTGATTCCATGTCTTTACTATTGTGAACAGTGTTGCAATGAACTTTCACGTGAATGTGTCTTTATGATAGAACAATTTATATTCCTTTGGGGATATACCCAGTAATGGGATTGCTGGGTTGAATGGTATTTCTGTCTTTAGGTCTTTGAGGAATTGCCACACTGTGTTCCACAATGGCTGAACTAATTTACACTCCCATTAACAGTGTGTAAGCACTCCTTTTTCTCCACAACCTCACCAGCATTTGTTTTTTTGACTTTTTAATAATAACCATTCTGACTGGTGTGAGATGGTATCTCACTGTGGTTTTGATCAGCATTTCTGTAATGATCAGTGATGTTGAGCTTTTTTTCATAAGTTTGTTGGTCACATAGTATGTCTTCTTTTGAGAAGTGTCTGTTCATGTCCTTTGCACACTTTTTAATGGTTTTTTTTCCTGTAAATTTGTTTTAAGTTCCTTACAGATGCTGGATATTAGACCTTTGTCAGATGCAGAATTTGCTGAAATTTTCTCCCATTCTGTAGGTTGTCTGTTTACTCTGATAGTTTCTTTTGCCATGCAGAAGTTCTTTAATTAGATCCCACTTGGCAATTTTTGCTTTTGTTGCAGTTACTTTTGGCATCTTCACCATGAAATCTTTGACTGTGCCTATGTCCTGAATGGCATTGCCTATGTTGTCTTCCAGGGTTTTTATAGTTTTGGATTTTACATTTAAGTCTTTAATCCATCCAGAGTTAATTTTGTATGTGGTATAAGGAAGGGGTCCAGTTTCAATCTGCATATGGCTAGCCAGTTATCTTAGCACCATTTATTTAATAGGGAATCCTTTCTCCATTGCTTGTTTTGTCAGGTTTGTCAAAGATCAGATAGTTGTAGGTGTGTGGTCTTATTTCTGGGTTCTCTGTTCTGTTCCATTGGTCTATGTGTCTGTTCTTGTACCAGTACCATGCTGTTTTGGTTACTGTATCCCTGTAGTATAGTTTGAAGTTGGGTAATGTGATGTCTTCAGCTTTGTTCTTTTGCTTAGGATTGTCTTGGCTATTTTGGTTCCATACGTTTTAAAATAGTTTTCTATAGTTCTGTGAAGAATGTCAATGGTAGTTTAATGGGAATAACATTAAATCTATAAATTGCTTTGGGCAGTATGGCCATTTTACCAATATTGTTTCTTCCTACCTATGACTATGGAATGCTTTTGTTTGTGTCATCTCTGATTTCTTTGAGCGGTGGTTTATAGTTCTCCTTGTAGAGATCTTTCACCTCCCTAGTTATCTGTATTCCTAGGTGTTCTTTTTCTGGCAGTTGTGAATGGGAGTTCATCTGTGACTTGGCTCTCATCTTGACTGTTGTTGGTGTATAGGAATGCTAGTGGTTTTTGCACATTGACTTTTGTATCCCAAGACTTTGCTAAAGTTGCTTATCAGCTTAAGAAGCTTTTGGGCTGAGACAATGAGGTTTTGTAGATACAGGATCATATCATCTACAAACAGGGATAGTTTGATTTCCTCTCTTCCTATTTAAATGCCCTTTGTTTCTCTTGCCTGACTGTCCTGGCCAGAACCTCCAATACTATGTTGAATAGGAGAGGCTACATCTTATGAATCTCACAGATCTGTCCAGTTCTCTCTGTCCCTGCTGCCATACCCTTGAGCTTGTGAACTGTCTGGATCATCTGTCCCCTGGGGCATCCTCACTCCTCCACTTGGGCTCTCCTCTAATCCATTTCCCAAAATGCAGTCAGAGTGACCTTTCCAAAATATAAATCTCCCGGTTAGACATTAACCCAAAATTTAAAATTAATAATTAAAATAGTGGGAGTGTTAGTACATGAATAGACAAACGTACTGATGAAAAGAAAAATAGGAAGTGCAGAGAGAGATCTAAATACATAGAAGAAGTTGCTATGTTATAGGGGTGGCATATCAGATCAGTGGAGGAAAAATATATTAATAAATAGTGTAGACATAACTGGGTACCCACCTTTGCATAGAAATACAATTGGTTCCAAACCTCACATTTTATACTAAAAGTGGTTCAAATATATATAAATATAAAATGAATCCATGAAAGTACTAGTGGAAAATATAGCTATCTCAAAGTGGAAAGGGCCTTTTAAAATATGATTTGAAATCCAGAAGCCAGAAAAGATGAAGAAATTCAACCACATAAAAATAAAAAGTTCTTTATGACAAAAGACCAACTGGGAAAAATATTTGTAACTTATATCACAGACCAAAGGTCAATTTCTAGAATATACAAAGAGCGGCTACAAAAATAAGAAAAGGACCCACAACCCAATGATAAAATGGGCAAATATATGAACACTCAGTTCAAAGGAAAATATAAAAGACTATTAAGCATATAAAAATGCTCAAACTCAATCTCACTCGAGAAATAAATAAAAAGGGTGCTGATAGCATTTTTTTTCACATATTAGATAGAATATACAGAAGTTTGGTTTATGAATTGCTGAGAGTATAGGAAATAAAGCACTCTCATCCATTGCTGCTGCAAGTATAAATCTATGGAAGATGACTTGGCAATAACTAGCAGGATGACCAATGATACTTGTGATGGTTAGTTACATGCGTCAACTTGGCTAGGCTATAATACCGTTATTTAATCACACACTAATTGGTGTTGCTGTAAAGGTATTTTGTAGATCTGATTAACATCCACAACCATTTGACATTAAGGAGATTACCCTTGATAACCTAGGTGGGCCTCATCCAATCAGTTAAAGGCCTTAAGACCAAGAACTGACGTTTCTGAAAGAAGTTCTATCTCAAGGCTGAAATATCAACTCCTGGCTGAGTTTCCAGCCTGTTGTACAAATTTCAAACTCGCCAGCCCTCACAATTGAGTCTTTCCTTAAAATGAGTATATCTCCCCCTCCCTCCTCCCTCTCCCTTCCACACATCCCTGAGACTGGTTCTGTTTCTGCAGAGAACCCTGCCTGCTATAATCTCCTTTGATCCAGCAATCCCGCTTTCTCACAGTGGGAACCCTTGCATGACACACACATAATTTATTCATCAGAGCCTTGTCTGTAATAGGGTAAAGGAAACCTGAGTGTCCATCAGTAAAGAGCTGGTTAAAGGAGTTCTGTTCATCCACAGCATGGAACACTGTGTCGCTGTCAACTAATATAGAATGGTCTCCAAAACTGATTTAGTGAAAAAGGAAAAATGCCACACCATGATGAACAGTGTGTGTGGTATGCTTTTGTGTGTGTACAAAGGGGGAACAAAATATAGACCCATGTTTGCACATGGAGAGAATATCTCTTGGTGAGTACACAGGAAGCCTACACTGGGGGCCTCCAGTGAGGGGAACTGAGTGACTGGGACATGGGACAGAAGAGAGACTGTTCACTTATGCCTTTCTCTTCCACAAGACCACAAAAACCCTTCCAGCTGATGATGCCACTTGCCGGCAGCACAGCTACTGTCCTTCAAGGAGAGCCTACACTTTTTGCCATGGCCCTTTAGGACCGGCCCTGCCTCCATCCCCAGTCCCCACTCCTACCCACGCCACACCTCCAACTCTACATTCGCTGCATTCAGAATTCCAGCTGGTATTTACTTATTTCAGTTCTTCCAATTTACATGTTCTCTCTTGCCTCTAAATCTGGACTGTCCCTGAGGCCCTCTCCAGGAATTCCTGCTTTTAGTCCTTCTGGTGTTGCTTCCTTTCTTCCAAAGGACCCGGGTGGCTTGGGTGGTGTCTACCTTCCGGGCAGTGAGCCATGGGTGAGGAGGCTTCCCCAGGGAACCCGAGGACCAGGGCAGAGCTCTGCCCCCTGTGGGGGGTGTCTGCCTCCTGTCTGGGGAGCAGCGTAGCAGGCTTTATTCTCCCTCCCTCCCTCTTCTAGGCATGCTTACTCCTGGGCTCATATCATTCAGGCTAAGAGACTGAAAGGGCCCAGGGGCCTGCGGAGGCATCTCATGCTTTCTCAAGTGGCCATAGGGAAGACGCCTCACTGTAACCCTGGACTTCACCTCCCATTTGTAGAAGGAAATTGGTGCTTGTGTCCTGCAAGGTATCTTCCATTTCCAGACATCCAGTTGGTTAGCACTCTGTCCTCATCAAGCCCTGTGTACAAGGAAGACAGCCTGTCCCCTTAAATCTTTGTTGTTTGGAGGATGGGTTGGATATAAACACTTAAGATGCACATCTGGCCAGGTGTGGTGGCTCACTCCTGTAATCCCAGCTACTCAGGAGGCTAAGCCAGGAGGATTGCTTGAGGCTGGGAGTTCAAGACCAGCCTGGGAACACAGACCCTCATCTCTTTTTTTCTCTTAAAAAGGCACACACTGGGTAAACTCAGTGAACTTCAGGTGAATGAGGGCTTGGATTCTGTGTCTTACAAGAGCAAAATGGGGTTGGCTAAAAGATGAAGTAGTCCAGACCCCAGAGCACAGGAACAAGAGAAAGTATGTAGAATGTGCTCGCTGCCCCGGAATTGGATTGGCACAACTGACAATGGATGGAGGGGAATGATTCATCATATATGCATTTTCTCTCATCCACAACTTGCTGTCTTTATACTCTTCCATCTTGGATGAGTAACAATCATAGGATATCAATGTTTAGCCTCTTCTCAGTGAAGAGATCTGGGATAAATATAACAGAAAGCAAATTATTGAGGTCCAGTTGGACAGATTTGATTTGGGTTTGTAGGTTCTCCTGACCTCATTTAGCTGAGGCTGTTTTATGGGGCTTGGTGTGGTGACTTACACCTGTAATCCCAGCACTTTGAAAAGCTGAGGTGGGGGGCTCTCTTGAGCTCAAGAGTTGGAGACCAACCTGGGCAACATGGCAAAACCTCGTCTCTACAAAAAATAAAAAAACTTACCCAGGTGTAATGGTGCATGCTTGCAGTCCAAGCTACTCAGGAGGCTGAGGCGGAAGGATCACCTGAGCCTGGGGAGATTGAGGCTACTGTGAGCTGTGATTGTGCCACTGCACTCCAGCCTGGGTGACAGAGACCCTGTCAAAAACTTTTTCTGACATGGACAACCAGAAATATGTCCCAACACTGGAGAAAGCCAAGGGACACCCAGGCCTGGCTGTGGTTCCCACAGGAAGATTTAACTGGAGCCTTTTGGCAGTCCCGAGTAACAACAGCTCTGGTAGGACCATTTCACTCACCAAAGCTCCAATTTTGTTTCTCCTGGATTAGACTTAAAAAACAAAACCTCAAAAAACTGTGCAACACACTATTTAAAAACATGCACTCCAAGTCAAACGTAAACACAAAGGGATATTTTATAAAGCACATGCTTTATAAGGTTGCCAGACTGTTTCTCTATTGGTTTCAAAAATTGAAGTAGAAACCACTTAAGAGTGAAAAATATTCCATGGAGGAAACTCTTGGACATTGAATTCCCAGGTTTACGTCATAGAGAAGTCAGTGTCTGTGGACAAGAGCCCCATGGGCAAGGCAGGTTGTGGGAAGCCAGTGGCCTGGGTTGAAGTTTGGGAGGACACTGTGCACTGTGAATAATCATTTGCTCCAATGGGGCTCCAGGCTCCTCAATGATGACTGAGTTATAATGCTTAAGTTTTGCCAAAGTGTCCTGATTTCCCAATCATGTCTCCCAAATGTATAGACAGAAACACACACACACACACACACACACACACACACACACGTGTCATTTTTTGTTCTTAATCTCTAGAGGCCAGAAACTGATAGTGAGAAGTCTAAAGGCCACAGTCTAAGGGTTGCTCTGGAAACAGTGCTCTGACGATTGACCCATTTCCAAAGACTTCCAGTTCAGGCTCTAACCTCCCACCACCAGTCCCGTTACCTCCTGGACCTTCCTCTTCCTTCCCCATGTCCCCTTTCCCAACTATTTTGCTTTCAGCTTTTAGAAATGATGAGTGAACAAATCAGTCACCATTCTTGGGCCAACTTTGAGGCACCCCTCTGAACTGATGCGTCCCTCTCTATTGTACTGAGGGCATTCTTGGCCTGGTTAGGGGTATGTTGGTATCAGGATTTCCATCATCTCATCCTGAGAGCAATCTCCCACACTGAATTTTGCAGGTTGACCTCAGAACTTAGGGAGCCAGAATAGACATACTTTATAGCAGTTGGATGGAATACTTTTGTCTGTTAAATAAGATATTGGGGGAGGGAGGTTGTGAGTTTATTTTTATTGTATTTTACAAAAGAATTGGACTATGTAAATCGGAAAAAACCAACCAGTATCACAACTGGAATTCACAGATGGTTTGAGACTCACTGGATAAGCTAGGAGGACCTAGAGCTACTGCTAAGGGTCCAGAGGCTGAAGGGCCCAGGGAAGGGGTGGCTTTCAAGTGTTAACAGGTATGGATGGAAAATAGCAAACATGGAAGTGCTTACAGAAGCCTGTGGAATGACATCTGTGAGACTGGTGCTGGGGTGCACTATGGGGGAAAATGGCAAAGTGTGGGCTGCCACAATGGTGCTCCTGGGTGGGCCAGAGCCACCCTAAAGGCTCCATGTTTTCCTAGAGAAGGATTAAGTGCTGGTTGTGGATGACATTTTCACTGATGAAGGTGCTGTCCCCCAACCTTCCCTACAACTACTGGGGACAGTAGGTCTTGGGCTGATTGTGAGTCAGGACCAGTGATAGATGTAGTGACTGTCCAAGGGAACAAGAAACTTCCATGAGAGTTTGAATTCCTGACTTGTGTTGCCTCTTCAGCTCCTGTCTGCATTAGCACATGGAGTATGCGTGGATAAGACCCACTTCTGGACTCCTGGCTCAAACCCCCTGCAGCCTCTTCCAAACCCTTGTGCTATATACACGTGCATTCCCCTCTAACAAGTGACATTAAATCTCATTTTGGAAGGGGGCTGTTGAGGGGCGTCCTAGCTGCTTTACTCTATGGGTAATGTTTTCTCCAGGAACGAACATTCTACAACAAAGATCACTGGCAAAGAGCTACAGCTTTGCTGATAAAAATCGCTAAGCAACTCCTCTTCAGACATCATGCTGAGCTCTTCATGGTCCCTCTCCTTTAAGCTCACAACTTAACATTTACCCTCATTGCACGCATTTCAGAGCGAGGCTCAAATTTTCTCTTGCACACTCCTCTCTCCTTCCTTTATAATACTGCAGTCATACTAGATATAGCTCATCTGGGTTACAAGGATTCAACTTTATGAGGAATTACATTTTACATCTCAGCCTGTGAGAAATTTTGCTTCCAGGGACCAATTTCGATTTTACATGTCAGTTGAGCAGCTGAGCCTAATGAAAAGGGAGTCACTGCATGGTCACTGTCATAATGTCAAGCTGTGGCTGCCTCTCAGAACTCTGGGGTTGCTAGGCTATGGTGGCAGGAACCTCTCTATCATATGTTTTCTTTTGTTTTCACCTTTTATTAGAGGTTTAATTATATAAACTTTGAATATCATAAGCCAAAAAACAAACCCAAGGCTCAGAGACATCAAGTAACTTGTCTAAGATCACACAGCTAGAGAATGCTTGAGCCAGAATTCAAAACCAGGTGCATCTCTCCACTCATATGCTTAACTGACACACTATTTAGAATATATATCACACAGGAATTAGAAATATTAGAATGAGATTCAAGCCATGGATAGGTAAGCTCCAAAGAGACTGCTGTTTCTTGATGCCATGATTAAGGCATGAAATATTTCAAAGACAATGAGGGGAACAAGCTATAAACAACAATGTCTGCAAAGTTAGAGTTTGTATTTAGAAATATGCCCCTAAGTCTGGTGACACATTTATTGGCTATTTTGGGCACAGATCAAACTGCATAAATTTCTAAAACCCTCCATATTTTTGTTAAAAAGCAGCTCATAGCTGAAGATGTGGCAGGTGCGGAATGGCCAGGTGGGAATAGTTAACAGAGATCCCATTCTGGTTTTTCCTTGAGGGGGTATTTGACTCAGTTCTTCTTTTCTTCTCCTTGTCTTTTTTTTTTTTTTTTTTTTTTTGGAGACAGAATTTCCCTGTTGCCCAGGCTGGAGTACAGTGGTGCGCTCTTGGCTCACTGCAACCTCTGCCTTCTGGGTTCAAGTGATTCTCCTGCCTCAGCCTCCCAAGTAGCTGGGATTACAGGCATGCACCACCATGTCTGGCTAATTTTTTTATTTTTTTATTTTTTTATTTTTAGTAGAGACAGGGTTTCACCATGTTGGCCAAGCTGGTCTCGAACTCTAGACCTCAAGTGACCAACCTGCTTTGGCCTCCCAAAATGTTGGGATTACAGGTATAAGCCACCGCACCAGGCCTCAGTTCTTATTTTCTATTCAATCATGTATGTTGAAAAAAAGAAAAAGACACACCAGTGTTACAAAACCTTGTATTAATCATTTCCCTTCACTTTCAATATAACGTTGATATGAAATATAGCCATGATTCTTAGTTACATGGGAGGAAATGAATAATAAATACATTGTAGCAAGTTTAAACCACAAGGGTGTTTCACTGGTAACAACATTTGAAAACTGTACACTTGCAAAGAACAGCATCTTCAAACATTAGTATATCTGTATATCAGTAAAGCTTTTACATGTAACAAACATGCTCTTTCCATATATGACAAATTTAAAAAATATGCATTGCTTGGCAACATGAACTAGGCAAAAATATTTCTTTGTTCACTAACTTTATACAGGAAAACAGGACGAAAGGCATGCATGTACAATACAGATGCCTGCACAGGGCATGCAACAAAAGAAAGCTTTTTAAAAGTCAGCTTACATTAGGCATAAATACATGAGGATTATATATTAATAAGGGAGGAAGTTTTCTGTTCGACATTATTAACATTCCTGTTTTCTTCCTATTCCTCCCAGAGGAATACACATTCACCTTTAAGTAAAGATAAAGGAATTACAAAAAAATAAAACTCACTTTGCAAACATCTCTGATGACTTGTAAAAAAAAAAGAAAAATCAACATTAGTGTTATCACAGCTCCATGTGCAAATTATCCTTCTGCAGGTTCTTCCTGTAACAGGCACGCCCGAGCGCCTTGGTCAGGCTGCTTTCCCAGGCCCAAGCTGGAGCTGACTGCTACAGACATCTCCAGGGGACCAATGAGACCAGGCCTGCTTTTCCTCCGCTTGCCCACCTTCTGGTTGCATGCTTTTGCATTCAGCCCAGCTCAGCCCCCCAGCCCAGGCTCCTGGGGAATACACATCTACAACCTTGCACCGGCAGTAGCTACAAGAGGTGCAGAAGAACAAAAGACCCGGAGAAGGCTCCCATCCCGTAAAAGGCAGCCAAGGACACCTCAAAAGAAACCCTTGTTTCCCTCAGTGTCTCTTCAAACGAATGGGAGACGGGGGCCCAGCTGTAGCTCCAATCCTGAGTACCAAAAAGGAACCCTCAATACACAGGATTTGAGAGCTTGGTGCAAAGAGCCGCCCGGACAGGCAGACCCAGCCACGTCTATTTTGCTTGCTGGCTCTCGTTTAAAAAATGAAAACTCAAAAGCATGTGAAAAAACAACATATCAGCAGCAATGTTTCATGTCTTGTACACAGTTCATGTGTTTCTTCCTACTGTTTCTGGTAAGAAGCCACTATGAATAAAAAGCACCAATAAAACATCATACATGATAACAATATTGTAGAACACCACTGTCCCTAGGACAATGTAGAGATGCCAAGTACACACTGCTTAAATCAGAAC
This sequence comes from Pongo pygmaeus, assembly GCF_028885625.2. Lineage (NCBI taxonomy): Eukaryota > Metazoa > Chordata > Mammalia > Primates > Hominidae > Pongo > Pongo pygmaeus. The sequence continues at coordinate 53,466,963 of NC_072388.2, read as the reverse complement.
AAGGGGGAGAAACGTAGTGAAATAGATTTTACTCTGAGATTTTAAAATTGTTACTATTTTCTTCATATAAAACAGTTGCATTTGGTGGGGGTCAATGGGCAAATACAAAAAAAGGCACTGCTGCTTTTATTACTAAATATCTGACTTCACAGCCTTATGCATGCAACTGTTTGATTCTTTTATAAATAAAATTCTTTTGCTTTAGGATTTTTAAATTGAGCTGTATACCTGTAATCAACACAGGACTCAAAACAAGGTGGGGACAGGGTCTTAAAATTTATCAAACACTCAACTTAAAAAAAAAAAATTAAAACAGTAATAGCAAAACACAACTAAGTAGATAAATCTATACACTGTCAATGAAAAATAAGCTTTTCTTCTTTAAAAAAAGAATTATGTTGTTATTAATAACAGACTTTATCATGGTTACCAGCCATAGCAAGTTAATAAGTAACATATCCAAAATAATATCTCTAATAATCAGATAACCATTGTTTCTATATTCAGTGAAGGAATAAATAGAAATTCAGATTTGCAAATACTTTAAGGTCTTCTTCCTTTTAAAGGATTCATGCGAATGTGATTGTGTTCACAATCTGTTTTCTGAATAACATGAGTCTTTATGGATATATGTGTTTTTGCAGCAGATCCGAATGCTTTCCTTTCTCAGCAAGATGTGTAATACCATGGTTTTTTCTCCTCTTTATTCACTTTCTCAGTATCCTACAAACCCACATTCGCAAACCCTCTGGTCTTACATTTGGCCTTCAACCTTTGACCTATTCTTCCTGCCTTACATGTGATCATCCATCCCAACACATTCCCCAAGTAACACTAAGCTTGTTTAGAAAAGGGATGTGGGGGATGAATGTTAATGGCACTTGGTTAAAAATAATCAACTAAAAAATGCCATCTCTTTCTGCACATGGATTTGCATCTTTAGAACCTAGTCACCCAAGGAGAGGTCTGAACCTTTTTTTTTTAATTTTATGAATGAAATTGTGGATTCAAGCCTTCTCTGCTCACGAAAGGCTTTCTATGGTTACGTTGTTCTCACCTTCTTAGACTCAAAAGGACTACAAAAACCTGGTGGCGGCATCCAAGGCTGGGTTGGGTGTATGTTTTTGATCTTGAAAGTAAAAGAAAATTGTTCAGATTTCATTAAGGCCTTTTAGGTCTGTATGTAGTTCATTAGCTTTAAAAAAAAAAAAAAAAAAAGGGCAGTGATTTCCATAGTCTGATCTTCTAAATTTCAACTCTGACTTCACACACACACAAAAGGCACCCGACTCATCCATGTAACAAACAGGCCTTGTACCATCTCCCTGATCTTGACTCTGGCTGAGCATTCATACCTTCATTTACACAACCTGATTTTCCACACAACTCCTCTTTGATTTCCTCTAATACCCTCCACTGCGTCAAATTCTGAAATGTAGCCTTTCTTGCCCTTCATAAACAGAGCTATTACTTTGTGGTAGGTACCACAGTTTCTCAATCTCCCACCAAGTAACGAGTGTCTTTTTCCTCCCCTCTGCGTGGGAGGGGAGGAAATCAACCAACACAGCAAATCCCTAATTCACACTGTGCGGATAGCGCTGTCATTTCCATCGTGAAATCAACCTTTCCTACATCTTTCATCGCCCACTGGAGATGGCGGGGCTGTGCCATGTGGGCCAAACATCTCCCTGCATGCACTCTCTGGACTTGCTGACTGACCCTCTGTACACTGTTGCTGGGCCTTTCTCCCCTCCTCTCCCTCAGCAGTGACGGGAGAAGTAGATGCAGCCTCCAGGCTCGAGTTCCTACAAGCAACCCTAACGTAAAGGTTTTGAGCTCATTTTCTGGGTATCAAACCTCTCACAAGGGGAAAAAGTCCTCGCCTTTTCTCCTCCAGTGGAACTTGTACCCACCTGTGTGTGTGTGGAGCAAGGCTGGGAGTGACAGGATAATGCCCCATGGGTGGGGCGGAAAGGGAGGGAGGCCTCTCCGTGACAAGCAAATCCAGCACAGAAAGAGGCTGCAGGATTCTTTGAGAATCTCTGGGTGCCCTGCGAGCAAACCCATAACTGATCACATGATGTCCTCATCCTTGTGCGCTCACCCAATGCTGTGCTCATTCCGGCCACGTCCATGTCCTTCAAGTCCGCCCACACGCTCCTCCCGCCTAACGGTGAAAGACGGACAGCTCAGGCCTACGTGACTGCATCCATCTTCCCAAGAAGCAGAGCTCAGCAGCCGTTTTAAAAAGACAACTCTGCTGCTCTTATAAAAATAGAGGGAAAAAATGAATCCATAACAACAACAGATCCTTTACAAAAACCATAGTATGAAGAGAGGTTCTATCCAAGCTCTTTACACATTATGTACCCTTTAAAGTTATTATGTAAACAATACACAAATCAAAGTTTAGCTGAAGTTTTGTTGCAGGGAATTTCTTCCTTTCCCCCGTTGCCATGGGCCCTCTCCTATGGCTGTTTCCAGCAGGGGCCTCAGGGACATCCAATCAGGATTGGATTGGATATAAAAGGCAAGCCACTATCTTGCTTTGGGTGCACGTGCCTGCGATATCCTTCTGTGGCCTGCCTGTGAAGCCAGGCCTTCCGAGAAGCCTCCCCAGGGCCAGGGCTTCTGCCGTCCTCTTGTGTGTCTCCTATCTCTTTCATGGTAGTACTCTTTCCCCTGCCCCTTTCCATCCAGAGAGCTACCTGCATTCCCTCCACCCCCCTCCCAGTCTCATAATTCCCTAGAGACCCCTCCCCACCCCACACACCAAACCATCCCATGACAGAAACAAATGACAAAATAACCAACCCCAGGTCTACTGATATGTTTACGAGGATGAGCTACGCTCTCACAAAATCAAAACGGGAGAGGGACCAGAGGAAAAAAAGGCTGCAAAGTATCTTGGAGGATTCTGTGCAACCCTGAATATGGCTGACACTGGACCCGCAGCAGTCGATTTCACGGCCAGCGCGGTCACTCTCATCTTCGGCTTCTAGATGGTGGAGGTCCGGTCAACCCCATCTGGGAGAGAAAGCAGCAAACAATGGGCACAGGTGAGCAAAACAATCCTGTTCGTGCCCACCTATGCCAACGCCATGCATGGTGGGCCTCCCAGCCTCTGAGGGCAGAGAAGGGCTCCTATGTTCATGTGTTCACGCATTTATATACCTACCCACACGATATCTGGGGAATAGCTATTTTTGCCAGGAGCCATATTGAACCTGAGAACCAAGATGAAAATATCTAATCTTCACCTCCCAAGTACTTATATTTGAGGGTAGACACAGACATGTAGACAGACAATAATGCTATATGTGATCATTGCTATAATGGAGTATGTACCAAGAGAGCAGGAACATGGAGGAAGGAATGATGGTTGGCCTGAGAAGTCAAGGACAGTTTCAGAGAGACACAAAGTGACTTTTGTAGCTGGTGCTGGCAGGAAGAGGAGGAGGAGGGTGGGGATGGCGTGTGGTGCACACATAGGCGGGATGATAGGTCATCTGGTGGTGGAGCTGACGGTGCGTTGGAGGTTTAGGATGAAGGATGGGGAATGGAGTAGAGGAGATGGGTTGGAAGAACCAGGCAGGGGATGCAACAGACACGCAAGTGGACCTGTCTAGCTCACATCCCTTTCTTTGGCAGCCTCTCCTTCTTACCCCACGTCCCTGATGAGACACTGGGGACAAGGTGGCTGTGACCCTGTCCACAGCTGAGCAGACCAGAGGGATGGACACATCTGATGCAAACAAATCCAGATTCTCTGTCTCGAGAATCTGATCAAAGGCAGAGATGTCTGAGGTAGGTATTGTGAGCACTTAGAACTGAACAGTCTTGTGGAGGTGGGAGAGTGTTGAGGCCACCCAGAATCTGCCACATCTACATTTTGGAGAAGTGGATAACCCAGGCTACAGAGAAGGCAGGGGATATGCCCATCAGAGGTGTGAGGCCTGCCCGGCCCCTTTTTGGCTGTCTGCTTACACATGGGTTCTAGAACGGTCCCCAGGAGCAGACCATAGGGTCTTGCATACCATGAACCAGAGCTTAGAGGTAGGTAGTTGGGGAATTATAAGCAGTAGATTAATGAGATTTAATTTTAGAATGGTTTCTCTGGCAGCTGCATCAGATAACCTGAGGAAGGATAAGGCTGGTGGCAGGTGGACCAGTTAAGAGGCCCCTATAACAGTCTGTGCCAGAACTGACAAGGGTTTTTTCCAGTGAGCAGAGAGAGGCATGGATTAGCCATCACAGGTGGTAGGAATAACTGCGTTCAGTGACCACTAAATGTGGGTGAGACAGGGCTGTGGGGCGCCTCCCTGGCTTTGCTGATGTCCCAGTCCAGGCCCCAATATTACAGAACTGGTCCACCAGACGCAGCATCTCTATTTGCTTGGCAGAACTCGGGTGTGAGAAGGGAGCGGCAGTGTGTTCCAGGGAAAGCTGGAGGACCCAAGTGACAGAGAGGCATGCTGAGGCCACCACAGGGGGTTCCTGGCTTCCTTGTGGGTGGAGCCAGGCTGGCAACTCTGCCAGTGGGGCCTTGGAGGAGAAGCACTTCTTCAGTTGAAACTTTTGAGATAACTGTAGGTTCACATGCTGTTGTAAGAAATAGTCCAAACAGACCCAGTGCACTTGTATGTAAGTTCTGTATGATTTTAGGGGAGATTTTAAAGAAAGGAAGCAATGGTCCCTGAGTGTGTCAGTGGTGTCAGATCACCAATCCTAGAGGCCAACAGATGTGAGCCTCTCTTCCTCCATCCCTGAGTCGCAAGCATAGGAACCTCTTTTACTGTGCTTTCCTCTCCCTGCCCGTTCCTCTTCCCATAAAAGGACTTAATTCATTAGCATACTGTCTCCAGCAAGGCCATCTTTCCTGGCACCTGGAAGGGGTTGGCCAGCAGAGAAGCTCTGTCATATTGGGAGGGCACACTGCCACTGTGCCCAACTAGGCCACCCTGAACTTAATTTGCATTCTCTGCTCAGGAAACTGCTTACGAGGCTTCCCACCAGAGGGGATTATTGGGAAAAAACACAGCAATAAAAAGGCTTAGGAGATTAACAAGATGAAAACATTAGCAAAAAACCCATCGGTTCAGAGAGGTTTTCTGTAAAAATAGAACAGACTGAAAAAAATGAAGTCTTTTCAATGAAAACCTTCCTTTAATAAAGAGCATTTGGTATTCTTGCTGCTAATGATGATAATGTTAGTACTTAGCAGTTTGATATGAGCCTCCAAAATGCCAGTTGTCTGAGATGTATCAAGCCCTGGGGGAAAAGGTCAGTTCTCCTTTTTCTTCGGTCAAAAGCAGTGAAAGACTGAGTCAGTCCCCCACCCAGCTGGCCACTGTTGAGCAGGGGAGCACAGGGGCTTCCCTCCCCGTGTCAGAGCTCTGGCAGGTGTCAGCTCAGGGGACTCACTCACCAGCTGCCATCCTAACTCTGGCCCCAGGGAGACTGTCATTACTACTTTTAATTGAGATATTTGCATATCATAAATTTCACCCTTCGAAAGTATACAATTCAGTGGTTTTTAGTATATTTGCAAAGCTGTGCAACCCTCACCACTATCTAATTCCAGAATATTTTCATCCTCCTCCCTTCAGCCCCTGGCAACCACTCATCTACTTTCTGTCCCAGTAGATTAGTCTGTCCTGGACATTTCACATAAATGGAATCATACGCTCTGTGGTCCTTTGTGCCTGGCTTGTTTCACTCAGCATAATGTCAAGATTCATCCACTGCATCGCATAGGTTGGTACTTCTTTGCTTTTTAAAGTCTGAATGCTCTTTCACTGTTTGGATACACCACATTTTGTTGAGCCATATTCATCCTTTGGTGGACATTTGAGTTGTCTCCCATTTCTCATTAGGGGGCTGCTGACCCAGTCTCCTCTATGAGGTAAAGATAAGCTGGCAGCACCTCCTGCCAGAGGTACCAGGGATGGCCCAGTGATGTTCCTGAGATCTGAATGGCCAAGGCAGAGAGCAGTGGCTCACAAATGAGGCTCTTTATAGAGCTCTGGGGGAAGTCACAGAAGGGGCTGTGTCTTCCCACCATCTGTTTGGTGAAGCTCTGTGATGCCCTTGGAAGGCCTTCAGCTCGCCCTGATGCTAAGGTCAGGTGGGTGTGGTCCCGGCGCACCACTCTGTTCCATGCAGAGCATTGATCTATTTCATATTTGGTTTCAGGATAAGATTGTGTTTGCAGAGACTAAAAATCTAACAACCTTAGGTCTGGAGGACAAGGCTCTCTGAAGCGGCAGAGGATGGCAGTCTTTTCCGCACCACTGCCAGGTGGTGCACGTCTTGGCTCTAGGTGTGCAGACAGACCTTCTTGGGGTGGGTAAGTGTGTCTAGACTGGATAGGGCTATTGCTTCTCGGCCTTTTGGCTAAGAGCAAGTGTAGACTGGATAGGGCTATTGGAAAGGCTCATGGGAGGCCTCTCTGTGTCTCTGTGGCACAGAGCCTCCCAGGAAGCTGGCAGGAAATGGCAGACATCTCTTCTCTCCTCTGCCTGCCAAGCATCGTAAATATCCAGGCACAGAGAAAGGTGCCCGCTTAGTACCAGGAGGGAGCTGAAGGCCTCCCAGGGCTGCTGTGACCAAGCATGGCTTCCAGCCAAACACACGGGGGAGCACAGATGCTTCTGTGAGCTGCTTGTGGGGCCACAGCCCTGCACAGCACAGCCCCCATTCCGGGCTTGGGCAGTGGATGTGCAAGCGCCTCTAACTCAACCTGTCCCTGTCACACAGGAAAGGACACCTCAGCCTGCTTTGGGCTCCAGGTGTCAAGAAAGTTGTTTGCAACCGGGAGATACACAAACAAGCTGGGTTTTCTGTTTTTCAAAAATTCTATTTCTGAGGCAAGCTGGGCTATGCTTGGACCAGGCTGGGGGATCTAGTGCAGAGAAGGGAAGCATCCAGTGTTGTGCGGGATATTCCCACTAAAAGCCATGTCTCATGTTCCTGACTCCTCCAGGCCTGGCACTTGTATGGGACAACTGCTGTGGTGTGATTCCCATGTGCGCTGGGAGGTGGAGCTTCTGGGGACAGAAGGACAGCTTTGATCTCCAGGTCCCTGACTCACCTCCCAGAAAAGGAAGAGGAACAGGGCACTGGCCAGGTGGCATGGTGCTGCTGGAAAATGGTCCAATAGTACCCTAAGGCCACTCTTTCTCCCTGTCCCCTGCCTACCCCTCCTTGTCCTCCCCCCATTCTCCTGAGCTCCTGCCACGGTATAGACAGCAGATGGCCAGTCCTCCCAGGCACATGGTAACAGGGACATGGGGACATGCAGGAAGAACACACTCACCTCCCAGGGCGTGTTCGGTCATACTGAGGCACAACGACTCCAGCCTGTTGTTGATGTCAGGTTCAGTCACGGGAAGCTGGAATTCTGCAGGGGATAAAGGGTTATGTTGGTGACAAGGAGGAGATAAGCAGGGTGCCACCTGGTTCCACCTGCAGGAGAAAGGTTTGGTGTACCTCCCTGGGAGGACTTGGGGACTGTCAGCGCTGGCATGGAAGGGGCTCCACTCAGGCTCAACCAACCTCTAAGGTCTGTTAAACACAGTCCACCATGAACTTGGGAACCTGGAACAAAACGGAGACTAAAAATAGCTGGTCATGTCACAGTCTGTGCCTCCTCTGCTCAGAACCCTCCAGCGGCCTCCCATCAAAGTAACAGCCAAACTCCTGCCCTGGCCCGCAAGGCCCCGCACGATCCAAGCCCTTGTTATTTCTGTGCCCTCATGCAGCTCTCTCCTTCCTCTGCTCCGCCCCAGGCCCCCTCCTACCTCAGGGCCTTTGCACCGCTGTTCCCTAGAGTGGTTTCCATGGCTCTCCCTGCCTTCACATTTCTGGCTCTATCGTCTCCTTAGAAAGGACTTTGTTCCTCGTATGAGCCATGCCCCCACACTATCCCTTTCTCCTGCTTTATTTTTCTTCATAGCCTTCGCCCACAGCTGTCATATTTGATATTTGTATTCACTTTCTACTGTCCCCCTCCCCTGACCCCACTGAGCGCTCACCTCATTGGAGCAGAACTTGGCTCTGCCCCCTCTGCCTAGAGCAGGGCCTGGCATGCATCTAGAGTGGGAGAGGAAAGCCAGGGCCCAGCACACACCTCTTAGTGTGAGACCATGAGGGGGGCTTTAGGTGTGTGGGCTCCTTAATCTGCCCAGCAAGCCCAAGTGGGGTTCAGAGAGGCGAAGTCACACATCAAAGTTAGCCAACTAACACAAAGCTGGGACAAGACCCTCTCTGACTTCAGAGCCGGGGCTCTGCCACCTGCCACAGCAACTGCAGGTGACTGTCAACACACTCAGCCTCAAGGGCCTCTAGAACCAAGGGCTGAGACACCTACTCTGCAGGCAGTAGGGGCTGGACTCCCACTGCCCGACAGTGCTGTGCACATTCTCACCACAATCTCCCCTCTACCACCTGGAACCCCTCTATCTCCCCAGATTCCAGTGTCGCCTCTCGTGAGCAGGAGGCAGCCTCTGGGAGCCACCTCCTCTCACCTGCTGGAGCCCTCACTGTCAGCACCTCCGCAGGCCTCATCCGGTGGCGACTTTAAATGTCCTCAACTACCTGGAAGTGCCTTGTGGACAGTGATGATGCTTCCCTATCTCTCTGAATCTCCCACAGCATCCAGCCCTGGCCTTCTGCCTCATACGTGTCTACTGAGCAAAGAAAAAGAGAAAGAAGTACACGAAGTAGAAGGAAACTCTGACAGCTAAGAGTTGTGTAATCCTTTTTTTTTTTTTTTTTTTTTTTAAAGTTTTGTGACACTGGTTTGAAAAGAATTGCAAAATCCTAAGGGGAGAGGCAGAAAAAAAGTCCCAGAGGGGGTGTCCACAGCGGAGTGTGTTCCAGGTGACCGAGAAGTCTCCGTGTTGCCACCACCTTCCTCTGTGAGCCTGGGAACCTGTTCCATGCTGAGGGCCTTAGCTCTTCTACTTGTCAAGTGGGCAAAGCATCCCAGGGTCCCCCTGCAGGCCATTTGCCTGCTCCTTCATGTCTCCACCAAGGGAGCACACGGGGCCAGAGAGAGAAGAAAGAGAAGTGAAACGAAGTTGGTGGCTTGGCGGGATAGGAAGCTGAAACCAATGGTTAAACCAAAGTTTTGTTTTCCTTGATTCGCTATACATTAAGATAATCTCTGCAATGTGTGTTTCCCATTGTCAGCTAATTCAGAGGCAGATGTTGCTTCCGTTATTTAAAAATCTCAGAAGGCCGGCAAAAAGGAACGCTATGGAAAGCACCAGAGAGCTGACCATGTTCTTCCTGACCGATGTTCCGGCATCGATGGGTTTGGAAGACAACCGTGCCAATTCGTGAGCAGACGGAGGCCGACTGAGCTTCCGGGGAAGTGGGGTGCCACAGAGAGTGGCAGGAGTCTCCACCACCCCCACCCACTAGTTGCTGTTAGAGGAGGGTCGGGGCAATTAGACAATTCCGGGGGGAAGAGATTTTAGTATTTTCATCCATTCATGTGAAAATCATATGCATGCAAAAATTAGCAGTCTTCAGGGTGTGAAATCTATAAAATAGAAACACAATTTTATATATAGCGAGTTAGCAAATATGAAAAAAAACAAACCTCAGCAATTATAGCCATCCATATGCTCATTGTAAGATTTAGTTTACTCTCCAGCGCTCCCCTTTAAACAAACACTGTGGAGAGCTTTGGATAAATAAAGATGCTCGACATTTGGAGAGAAGTGTTTCAGCTGCAGGATTTCTTGCCAACACGCAGCAAAGTGCCATTTTCCAAGCCTGGGACTGCGCGTTCCAAAAAGGGGGCTGAGAAACGCAGGGCTCTCCGCTCCAGAATCCCCAAACCTTCGTGGCTGCTCTTTTAGGTGGGAAGTGGGGGTGTTCGTTTCTTCTCCCCAGCTCTTTGCTTCCATGCGCTGGGGAGCCGTGACCCCCACCCACTCTGAGTGGCTCTGAAAAATTCTAAGTCTTGGGAGAAGCCCATATGTTCACACCGCAGAGTTTCCTAATAGTGTGACTTTTTAATTGTGTATTTGATAAAAACAGATCCATGCATCTCGCCACACGTATAAGACAGAAAGACCAGTTGGGTGGAAAACAGCTTCCATCTCAGGCTAGGAACCCTCAGCTGTATGGGGCTGGGTGCCCCAGAGGGGCATTCGGGCAGTTCTTGCCCCATAGACCAACGTAGACCACCAGGCCAACCCTTGCTGTGGCTCCTGCTTACCCTGAGGGCCCGTCTCATTTATCCCACGCCCCTGTCCCTAATGTTCACAGACCAGGCAGATGGAGATGTGAGTCCTCAGGAAGGCAAAAGGAAAGACCCCTCTTTAACTGAGCCTCCTCTGCTCTTTCCCAAAGGAGGCATGTTTCTTCAGCTCGGAGGGCATCTCTGAGGACCAGTATTCCAGTATTCAGTAAGGATCCCTAGTTTTGGAATCCCCAAGGTCTAGGCCGACTTGAGACATTAATTGTATCTTTTCAGAAGTCCCACATGTATGGAGTAGTCCTGTGCTCAGGCCCAGGGTCAAGAAGATTCCGGAAGAGAATGCTACCCATCCCTAATGAGGTGCTGCTGCAGCATCCACCTGAGGAGCCCACAGGGCTTGTCCTCAGCAGTAACCGTCCATCCCTGCTGGGTCTCACATGTGTGGCTCCCACAGTGCAATTCTGCAGTGCTCTTTCTCCAAGGCACTGAGGGTAAGGAGCCAATTTCTTTAGGACTTTAGAATAAGAAACAGGCTGGGGCATTCCAGGAAAAATCTATAGAATCCCATTTTGCCAATGACAGCTGAGGCAACTCTGTTGGATAACTAGAAAGGTGTGGAGTCTGGTTCACTGAGGAGCAGGGTTGCTAGGAGGAGAAAAAGCAGGGAAGACAAAAAGGGACAGAGCAGTGGGACCTGGTCCGCTGTGATGAGATGAGTAAAGAAGAAAGGAAGACAAGAGAACTAAGAAGAAAGGGGGAGGATGGTAACAAAAGGGAAAGAAATGGCACAGGCAGGGAAACAGAGGGGTGGGGCAGCAGGCAAGCTGAGGATGGCAGAGACAGCTGTGGAGGGTGGCAGGAGTAATGAATAGCATCCCTGAGTTGAGCATGGGAATGCACCTTTTCTCTGGTGGCCTCCTAACATTCCTAAGCCTGCAGAAGGTCACTGCCTGTGGAGGTCCTCTGGGACCAATGCTTTCACAAAAAGTGATGGGTACAACATGGTATAAGATGATATTGTACCATCTTGCCCCAGGTTGATGCTCAGAGGCAGGAGGCTGTGGGCCCAGCTGGGTTCTTGGCTATGACAGAATTGATTTATTTATCAATCTCCCTACCCGTTGTCTGCCAGTCCTGAACAGGGATGTCTGCCTTGATTTATTAGAAGACATGGAGGAAATATTTATCCAGTACTGTACTTGGGTCCCTGTTCTGGTTTCTGCCTCTGCATGGCAGCTCCTTCCACTCCCTACTGGACCCAGTGCACCAATAACTCTCTCTCTATTCTTTCTAAAGGCAGTTCTCCGCAAGGAAATGAAAAATAACAGCCTGGAGCACTGTGCTCCCAGATATATGCAGCATGCTTATGGCAGAAGAATCCCAACTGTGAGCTGGTACTTAGAGGAGGTTTGCTGTGGTGAACAGGTAAGTCACACCATGAAATGCTGCCATGCGAGGCACCACTGGACCCAGCTCACACCCAGCTGGTTCACTACCAAGGGTAGTTTGCATGTGGCTTTGGGCAAGGGAAGAATGAGATTTCCAGAAGGCTGTGCAGCCACCCTTCTGAAGGTTTTCCTTTGAAGCCTGCTATGGGGTTCCCTGCCGTTTTCTGTTAGGCCCTCCAGGGGGTAAAGAACCTCCATGATCTCCTACTGTTGAGCCAGGGCCACTCCAAGATCCTCTCTGACTGGATCCCAAGGACAACTAAGCCTGGGTCAGTAGAAATTAGTTGCTTCCAAAATAAAGGATCCCTCTCCAAGCAATTTCCAAACCAGTTATCTAGTTGAGAAAACACCCTGCCTCCATGAGGAACGTGACCATTCACACAGGCACCACACTTGTTTTCTGGTGAGCGTATTACACCTCGTAGTGTTTCTTACTCATCACCGGCAATAGCCACCTGAAGGGTCTCCTGGCTGGTCCTAGGAAACAGCTAAAACTTGTCCATGTGAAGGTGGAGGTTGCAGTGAGCTGAGATCACGCCACCGTACTACAACCTGGGTGACAGAGTGAGACTCCGTTTTGGAAAAAAAAATATATATATAAAGCTTGTCCATGTGGGAATAACATGAAACACCACTCCTGAGGGGCCTCCAAGTGCCCGTGAATTGTGTAGAACCAGGAACGAGGGATGTGTCCTGTAAACCCGAGCAAGGTGACTGATGAATTGATCCGCAACTTGGTGGGTTCTAGCCCTCTGTCTTCTCCGTATGAGACGTTTAAAGTCTCCCATCAGTAGTTATTTTAGGTTTACAGAATCAAAGCATCCTTCAAATGCATTGTAGTCTTCAAGATTTGCCCAGTTTACAGTGGATTCTCTGAAGACATCTAACAGCCAGGAGGAAAACACTGTGTTGTATGATAACAGTTTTCCGAATATTTACTTTTGGGTTAGTTACACATCTCGATTTCATTTTGTGTTCACTATTACTCCTGTTCATGTACAGATGAAAGCCGCTTTCTGACTTCCTGATTTTTGCTGTCCTGACATGATATTTGTAGTCTAGTTTTAACGCCTGGCCACAAGCCCCAGGAAGTCTCCATAGCGAACCAGATTGCACTGCTTCGTGTGGAAAGGCCCATCTGCAGAAGAGGCTCTGAATCCAGGATGAGCAGAAGAGGCTCTGAATCCAGGATGAGGACACTGACTCTAGGATGAGCCTTCGTCTGGACCTGCTTGGAGGTCAGAGGTGTTGTCCCTGGGTAGGAGGCTGCCTCCTTGGGAGGAAGGAAAAGTCACTACAGTGACCTGTGGCCTTGACAATGATTGGCAAGGGCTGAGGAACCGCAACCCTGTGCCCTTAAGCAGGGGCCTTCTGCAGCCTCTTTCCCCTTCAGTGAGGGATCCTGGGTCCTGGCCAGGCCCTGCCCTATCGTGCCCTTTATGCGTGTCCTGGAAGAGCCACCCAGCATGGTGCTGAGCGTGCTGGGCAGGACTTAGGAGTGGCTCCTGTCCAGCGCTCAATGGTTTATTTGCAATCAGGAAATTTAGAGCGGGCTTTTTCCTGTGCTTTGGCTGTTATTAAAAATGCTGTGTGAGGATCTTTAAGGCCTTGCTGGAAGTGGGTTTGTAATACTTGAGAGATTAAAAAAAAACACTCAAAGGGTTCCAGAGTTTTAAGTTCAGTATGCGAAGCATATATTTAGAGACTTGCAGGTAACTACAAACTGCTAAAAGGGGTTGTGCCTGTGGGCTAGGAAGGGGAGGGGAGAGAGACAGTCACTTTTGCTCACAGCACTTCTGTATTATTTGATTCTTTAACCACAGGAACAAGAGGCTTCGCATGAAGAGTGAAAATGATATTAGGTTCATAGTTGCCCTGAGCACAAGCCAGTCACTTGGCATTGCTGTGAGATAGTGGAGGGGAAACAAAGGTATAGATGGAAGATTCTATCAACAAACCCGAAGCGCTCCGGGACAACCCAGCTCTTAGAAAGGGGACTGTCTGGACCTAGTCTTCCCAGTTAAGATGGAGAAAGCTCAGGGAAGATTCAGTATGAACAAAGACGAAGGCTGAGAACTTGCAAAAGAGTGGCAGGAAGGGAAAAAATCAAGAAGGCCTTGAGAAGGTATAAAGAATTGAAGACAGTGGTCACTCTGCTGGTAAGACTCAGGCCAGGGTGAAAGACTCATTCAAGGTGACAGATCTCCCTGTGCGCAGGATCTCTTCAAATCTTGTCCGGATTCTCTTTTATTGGGAATGGATTATACATAATTCTGCGTGAAAACAGAGGATGGGATGAAAGGACCCCGGGATAAAGCCTTCACAACCCCCAAATTTTATCATCTTTCTTCCCAGGAAGAAAAACAGCTACACATATAGAAATATGTGTAGTTATATTTTTATATTTTGGTGCAGAGATATAGAGAAAAGGAGCTTTAAAACAGAAGTGCGCAAATAAGTTTTGGAAGTCAAGAAGCAATGTGAGCAGGCCTCTGCACTGGGTAGCTGTTGCTCCCCTCCCTGACATGCCGTTCCCAGCGGTGTGTCCTCTCCTTCAGCGTCCTCCTCCTCCCTGGCCTCCCAATTCCAGCCTACCCCACCCTCCATCCTGCACCCTCCTGCCTGACTTCTACTCGGAATCCCCCATGTGGAGGAATCCCCCCAGGGAGAGTGGCCAGAGTCCAAGCTCCTCAGCTTTGGATTCAAAGTCCCCCACCATGGGCCACAACATTTACAGCTCCCTGGGTCCACTTTCTGCTACCTCAGCCAGACCCTTTGGCCCAGCCACAGCTTTCGGGCCATGCTGTGGTATTCTGGACCTTTGCGGTCTTGCTCCTGGGTTCCTTCTGCCTGTAACTCTGCCTTCCCTCTCTCCACCCTCTGCTGTGCCCTGAAGCTCAGCTCCAACTCCAAGAAGCTTCCTTGCCTATTCCAGGCCACAGTGACACTTCTCTTCCTTAAACCCCTACAGATAGGACTTACTGGACAGAGCGTTTCTACTGTCCAGGGCATTTTCCTACAGGTACAACACATCTCTGGTTTGCCTGCCTTGGGGCAGTGGGGGTAGAGGGGGGGTCCATCTAGATAGGTGCAGCGTAATTGCCTGTGTGGCTTGTTATTACTCTTGGCGTCTACAAAGTCTACAAGATCACTGCCTGCATAGAGAAAGGGTTCAGGTATTCATTAGCTGTGCATAATTCCAACCACTCTGTTTTAGGAAGCATAGTGAAAGCTGAAATTGATTTGAAGTGTGCTAAGTTGCTCTTTAACCAAGTAAAGGAAAGATGGCTGGTACAACAGTCATCACTTTGCAAGAAAAGCCCAAACCAGGAGGAAGGTCTCAGCATCAACAGTTTTCTCTTTCTGTCTCACTCTCACTTTCTCTTTCCACACACACACACACTACACATGGAGCCCTCCCACCTCCCCACCACCAAAGCCTTCTTGTGCTATCTCTGGTTTAATCAATCTAGAAATAAGACTAGTATCAAAAATATCCCCATCAGATTGCAACCAACTCTGGGGCTCCACATGCTGGCTCTCAGCCAAGCCGCCGCTATTCATGCTGGCAAGGCACAGTTTAAAAAAGGAAAGGCTTCTATAAGCTCCAAAGAATGCACGGTGACAGTCGAGGCTAAGCACTTTCCGGCTGGGTTTGCTAGGGCATCTATTTTGGCTTCCCCTCTGTGTCAAGGGGACATGAAGCGCTGGGCCCTACCTGGCTGCTGGAACATCAGCATGTTCTGTGGGGAAGTGTGCACGGGCAGCGAGCGGGTCCTCTGGACTGAGCTGTGGGTGCGGCTTGGCATGCTATTGCTGCCTCCGGGGTTGGCAAACCACAGGTTCTGGTGAGAAAAGCAAAAGGGGAACTTGTTAGTTCAGCCCCACTGGGGTGGAGAGCAGAGCCGCCAGCAAGAATTTGGGAGGCAAAGATCCCAGGAGAACTCTAACTTCTAGAAAAGGGGCTTGCAGGCCAGCGCTAGCATCTGCATATTTATAGAGAGAGGGTTTAGATTCCATTCACCGTAATTTCTCTTCACCTCCTCAGTGCTGGCCTTGCTATAAGCCTCAGCTTCATCTGGACACCTCTCTCCCTATCTGCAAAACTCTTTTTATCCCATTTGTTGCTTTTGCTTTTTCCCTGCCACTTTTCTAGGAAATGGGGGAGTTCTATCAATGTATGCAATGAAGAGCACAAACTATTTCAGGGCTCTGATTTTTTTTTGTTTTTAGATTCTTACAATGTACTCCAAAGCGAGGGGGAGAGAAAAGAACCTCTCAGCTGGCAATGAGCTGGCACAACTCAGCTTGTGTGTCCCAGCAGTGACGTCTTCTTGAACTGATCTGGGGGCTGGGGACAATGGTCAGAAGATGGGGCTTTCTGGTACCCTGAGGAGTGAATCCTGCCCATCTTGTCTGAAGCCCTTCTCCTGTTTTTAAGCTGATCTGTCATCCCTTAATTTCTCCTGAGACCCCAGAACCTCAGACCTACTTGTGTCCCTCCGATCCTAATCCCCACCCACAGAGCTTCGAGAAGCTCTGGGCACACAGGCAGAAGGCACTGGGCAGGGGTGGGGCCTAGGGCTAGAGGAGTATGAGCGATAGGCCAGAGAAGTCAGCTCAAAATTGCACAGCAAGAACCTCTGGGCAGGCTGAGAATGTGTTAACTCTCCCCCTGGCACACTCTCTCAGACTTTGTCCTGTGGATGCTCCACCAGAGCTGGGACTGAGATAAGGGAGCTTTTTGCCACGGATAAAAAGGGAAAGAAACTTCTCTAAATGCCAGGCTCTCCTGGAACCCAGATTTGGGTGGTAGAAGGTCAAGCATGGGGCAAAGAAGAAATAGGTCTTGCATTTCTTTCTAAAGGTCCTCTTGTGCAGGGTCCCCAAGGTTAAAGTGGTCCTCTGGGCATCCTAAGCATTGTCTCCTAGAGAACAACGCAAACAATGCCGTTACCTCTGAGGAATGGTGGCAACTGCCCCCAGCATAGTCCCCCTTGGCCTCTTTCCCCACCCTGGGGTCACCTGGGGGGACATCTGCAGCCTCAGGCCTTGAGCTTGGCCATCCTCCTCCTTCCTTGGGGCAGAACAAACCTGTCTTCCTTGTTTCATGATGGTGGGGGCAGCTGTGGTGTTGCGCTGGTTGGAGCTGACAAATCCACTGGTGCCCAAGAGGCCCAGGCGGGCGGAAGGGACGTTCCGAGAGGGGATCTGGTACTGGCGCGGGTTCCGTCTGCCCATGCCGCCGCCCACAGAGCCAGCCGTTGGGAGGGAGTTGGACTGCCCAAAGCCTCGACTGCGAGAGCCAAGAGAGAAGAAAGAGAATATCAGTCATTATTCAGCCCTTTTGAAGCCACAGGCTTCCCAAGGGATGTCGCCTTGGAGGTCTCCTCACATTTTTTTTTTTTCTTTTTTTTTTTGGAGACAGGGTCTCACTCTGTCACCCAGGCTGGAGTGCAGCAGTGAGATCTTGGCTCACTGCAGTCTTGACCTCCTGGGCTCAGGTGATCCTCCTATCTCAGTCTCTGGAGTAGCTGGGACTACAGGCATGTGCCACCATGCCCAGCTAACTTAAACTTTTTTTTTTTTTTTTTTTTTTGTAGAGATGGAGTCTCACTATGTTGCCCAGGCTGGTCCCAACTTTTCAGGCTCAAGCGATCTTCCTAACTCAGCCTCTTGAGTAGTTGGGACTACAGATTTTTATATTTTTGGTGGAGACAGGGTCTACCATGTTGCCCAGGCTGGTCTGGAACTCCTGAGCTCAAGTGATCCTCCTGCCTCGGCCTCCCAAAGTGCTGGGATTATAGGCGTGAGCCACTGCACCCCACCTCTGCTCACATTTTGACAGTTATGAGGCCTACAGGGAGCTGTGTGCCAGCAAATAACTATAATTAAAACAGTAGCTAACATCTGAGAAGCTATATCACATGCAACTTCCTGGGACTCCAACATTATTTTTCGATCCTTGCAACAACCCTATGAAGTAGGTGCTCTCTCCTTTCTAGCTGGAGAAGTAAAACAGTACATAATCCTTGTGCACAGGTCACACAGCCAGCAGGGGGCAGCGCTGGCACAGCAGGTTCACCAGCACTCTACTGCCTTGCGCCTCCCCATCGCATCTTCTCCAACCCATGTTGCTGCAGATGAGGACACAGGTCTTGAACACTCACATGCTTTCGAGAGGCCACATAACAAGAAAACAGCAGAGTCAGGGTCAGAACTGGTCTGACTCCTGTCCCAGTGCTCCCTTCTTTAATCCTATGTTTGTTTCTGCTCAGCCTGTCTGTGTGGCGGACTTGGAGAACCTGTGAGGCCCACCAGGATGTAAGCTCCATGTCCGTCCTCATCCATTCTGCATGTCCGGTGCCTGAATCAGTTTCTGCACAGTGAATTCAGTTGAATGAATGAACCAATGAGTCTCTGCCATCATGATGCATCCTCAAATGGGAGAGCTGATGCCACCCGTGGGGCGAGGGACATAAGGTAGGAGATGATGTTTGCAAGTGTTCTGGACCTAGGACACAGACTGCCTTCACTTCACAGGCCCTCCCTGCAGAGTCGGCTGCATAAGGGCCAGGGCAGGTCCATGCTTCTCCTGGGTCCGCGCAGGGAGGCTGCCAGAGGCCCTAGCATCACATGCAGATGCCAGTGCTCCTGTTGGGTTGGGTGACCTCAGCACTGAAGAATGCATCCTCTCCGACACGCCTCAGGTCCGGGAGGTTACACAGCAGCCGGCAGGGTTTCAGGAACCAGCACATTCTTTCCAAGAAGAGTCAGCTTTAGTCATTCACGGATGTTGAAGTCGAAATGCTTTACCTCCAGTGGCCACAAGATGGAAGAGATCTGCTTTTCCAGCGACACAGGGGAGGTTAGTACCAAGCCTGTGGGGAGACTCCGGGAAGCAGGGCTGACGTAGTTTAACCAGTTGAGGGTGATAGGGGCCTGCAGAACAGTCATTTCCTGAGAAACAGAGCTGTGCCTGTATGTAGCGGGAGGGGCATCTGAGCCAGCAGTGCAGATCTCAGAAAATGTTTCTCTTCTCCCCAGAATTCCTAAATTTCCTAGGGGGAGAAGTGGCAGGAAGGAGAATTCTGGGCTTGTACCTTTCTACTTCCAGGCTTTGGTGGCCAAGGAAAGAGTTCTAGATTCTGGTCAGGAGCTCATCTAAATGTGGTGAGGAGGGCACTCACAGGTTCTTGGTATCTTTATCTTGGCCTTTCTTCATTTTTTTCTCCCATTTTCCCTTTTAAAAATTTCGTTTTTATTTTTATGAAGGCTTAAGATTTTTTGGTTTGAAAGAAGAACTCAGGGCCAGGAGAGGTAGAATAAATTTCACATGACGAGAAACCTCCTTTGGAGGAAGGACAATTTGACTACGTGAGGTAGAGACAAGGGCCGAGTGTTTTTTTTGTTTGTTTGTTTGTTTTTAATGACGAAAACTAGTCCTTTGAGTTCTGAAGTCGGAATTTTGGCCACCTGGTAGATGATTCAGTATTCTGCTATGATTTTTCCTTATTTAGTATGGACAGCGTTTTCTCACTTTCCTTTTTGGTTGGATTTTTAAAAAGTTATTTCATATGCAAAATACAGAGTCAGTGAGTGATGCTAAAATGATTTGTGCTTCCAGGAAGGCAAGACTGAATTCTTAAGCAACATAATGTGGGAAGAGGACTCTGTTATGGGATACTTAGTCACTGGAGAAAGGAGGGATCCAGCGACTTTTAGGACTCAGCTGTATAGGGGAGGGGAGTAAAGCGTGAGAGTAGGACGTGATGAGAGGAGAGTTCGGCTAGGCCATCTTTCTCCTGATGGGACCCTTCGAGGGTTATTACAAAGCCAGCTTTGCAGAGGGTTGCCACTGCTGGCAACCAGAGTGAACGCTTGGGTTACTTAAGATTGCTAGGCTTAATGAAATCATCAATGCTTTCTGGGGAGAGAACAAAGTGACAAAAGCAAGTTTTCCTTTCTCATTCTCTTGCCTTACCTTTCTAAATCTGATTTCATTACACTGAAATGTTGAAATGCTTGAAAAGTCTTTGATAAAGTAACATTAATAAGAACCAATTAATTTGGGATTTGTGATAATTCAAGCAGGGGCTGGGTTGCAGTTACCTTTGTATTATTGGAGAAACAGGTCTTCAAAGCAAATTAATAGCACAAAAAGATCCCAGAGGAAATACTTATGAGTATAAAACATTTTCCAGCATTTTAGTAACATCCAATTGAACATCCACAAGCGATTCATTCTTATCTAATCAATAAAAGAGGTCCGTTAGGACTCCAACCTGGCAAACCCTGGGTTAGCCCAATCCAAGTGTTACTAATACCCTGGAGAGGTCAAGGTTCATGCCCCCTGCTCCACCTCCAGAAGGCTCTCGGATGTGGACCAATGACAACACAGGGCTGACAGAGGCCAGGGTGGGACTTTTGGAGGAGCAGCAAAGAGCTTAAAAGCCCCATCTTCATCTCTAACCTCCGAATGCCTTGTTCCTCTTGGAACTTGTCTCCCAAGGGCCTGGTGTTGCAAGAGGAGTCTGGAACCTTTTCTCTTCACCTGGGAAAAGTATTGCTGCTCTTAGAGAAAAGCCACTTGGGATGGGAGTAGGCCCCAGGGCAGGAGGCCAAGGAAGCAGACCTTGCCTTTCATCTGGGCCATCGGGAATCCTCAGGGCAAAGAGGTAATCTAGTCCAACCCACGAGGGTTGGCAACGCCGGAGGGCTTGGGGCCAGGGAACTGGTCCTGAAGAGTGTCGCTTTACCTGAACCATCTTTTCTGCTCATCAGCCTGAGACCATGAGAGTTGCCTGGCTTCCATAGGGTTAGAAGGATGGAGCTGGAGCTGGTGCCAGCCTGCCTGGTTCAAATCCCTGATGCTGCTGCCTACGAACTTGTCTGTAAACTGGGGTTAACAACAGCAGCTCTACCTCACATGGTTGTCATGAGGATTAAATGTGTTAATATTCTTAAAGTGCTTGGATGCCACTTGGCATATGTAAGTGCTAAATAAATGTTTGTTTAATAAATAAGTGTTATATATGCTGGAATGTGATCACACTTCAATTTTAAAATTAATCTTTCATGAAGTCTTTTCACAAACTTCAACTGGCCTTATCTCCCTTAAATACAAAATAGTGATGTTTTAAGGCACACTTATGCAAATAAATGCCCAAAATTTTAACACCACGGGCAGAGAGCTTCTATACGTGCACCGAGAAATGAAATGAATTCAGAACCTTTCAGGTGCAAGTGAAGAAATTATCTGCTCATGTTTTAAAAGTGTAAAATAGAATGTTAATTTTTCAGGATGTTTACATTCTCATTCCCTTATGTCCCAACAATTCCCTATCATTGTTTAAGGCTTAACCCTTCCTCTACCCTTAATTTCTCCCACAAATTGTCACTGCAGTTCACCTTTAATATGTAATTGGATTCCTCAATTTAAAACTATATTAAGGTAATGGGTTCTAAAGTACAACCAGGCTTATTTTTAACTGCGTGCAAGAAGCTGAAGTACTATGAAAAAATCAAGAATTGTACTGCTCCACTATGAGACTGCAGACCAAAATAGACTAGCACTGGGCTCATCACCCTGCCACCAACTATAATTAGCTTGTCTACAGCACGAAGGGGGAAAAAAATCACACTACCACTTAAGGTGCTGATAGAACAACCCATTTTTATCCTTTCAGATCCCCCTTTTGTGGGTAAGCCATCCTGTGTTTTGCCTGCATTTGTTAAATCATACCCACTCTCCCCTCTGATACCCATCCGGACTATTACCATCATTTTGACAATGCAAACTGTGTTACAAAAGCTCACATTCAGCTCTTCGCCTGGGAATGCTCACTCTCACAGCCTTTTCCCAGCCCCACCTGTTTAAGCAATGCAATTTGGAACACGCCACAGGGCATCTTCGTGAACAAGGAATGGTGCCCTGCCATATTCCCGCCCCAGGAACCAAGGCAGGCAACAAGGTGCCAGGGGAACCACTATGCATTACAAAGAATGAAATCCCAACATACTTTCTTTGCTGTCGATATCCTGATATGTCTAGAAGGGTTTTCCGAGGGAAAGACCGAAAGAGCTTCTGCACCTGCTGTTTCCATGACAACAATCTTTTTTTCTGTGTCTCTGTAAATGCCTGCAAAAACAAACAGGACTTTTAAATGGGTGACGCAGCCTGGCATTAGAGGGAGAAACATGCAATTAATAGGGGAAAACATTGGAGTCTCTGCAGTTGCCTTTTCTTCACCTGTTTCTAACCTGGTCCAAACGTAGTCAGTTTAATTTGGGAGCTGCCCTATTTTGAAAATTTAAGTCATCTGACTTTGGAGGTGCTTGATAAGGTACATGCATCGAACTGCTGACAACCCTTATTTTTGGTTACATTTCTGGCACATCCATACCCACATTCCCCCTCCCTCCTGACTCCACTCCGGACTCTATTTATTAACCAAGAATGAATTGCAAAATTGATTGCTAAATACTCTGGCTTTTGCAGGCCCCCTGCATTTTCATAATCAATGAAAATTCTCAACCACTCCAAAAATCAATCTTCTTGATGGTGTGTGGTCACCCTAGAGTGGTCTGCAGGGTGTCAGAGAATGGACTATATTCTCTGTGTTTCAGGGCTCTGCTGAGAAATCTCCAGTTAATGGGTCTCTTGCCTTACAAAAATTCCAGTGTGCCAGTCCTGACTTAAACCTTCTCTAAAGTTTAGGAAAATATGTAGGTCTGATGCCTTCAGAACTCTTTTCTAGTAAAACTGGTGTGTGTGTTTTGCCTACTGCCTTGTAACAAACTCTTATCTACGTTATATTGCCTTTTGCGTTTAGCCTTTGTGCTTGCCATAGACTAGGAAAGGACTTTACGTGGGTGAGGAGTCTCCAAGGCAGGAACTCTCAGATTCATGATATATTAGAATCACCCAAGGAGACAGTCAAAATTCAGATACCTGAGCTCCCTTCCACATGCCCAGAGCCTGATTTAGTAGATCTGAAGGGGATGTCTAGAGAGTTTGTGTTTGTAGCAAGTGCCCTGGTAATTCTGCTGCAGGTAGAGCATGAAAATGGGGTCTTCTAGATGGTGAGGATCCCACGTCACATATGAATCCCCTGCCAAGTGACTAGAACTGTAACTTAGAACACGTGCTGTGGGAAATCCATGTGATCTGATTGATTCACAGTAACAAGGATGGAGAGAAGATTCCGAAGTAGTTTTGTCAATAGGGCATGAATTCCTTTAAGTAGTCATAAAATATTACTCAGTAACAGACTAAACGACTGGTTCCCATAAAGGAAACAGATTCCTTAAATGGAGAAAAAAAAATGACAGCTTAATTGTCTCCCAATGATGCTTAATCTTTAAGGACCTAAATACCAGGAGAGCTCTGTGGACAAAAGCAGGAGGATGTTAATCATGTGGCAGAAACGTCATTGAGGACTTACAAACCCCTTCTTCCCGGGTGACCTTAGCCAGATGCCATTAAGAATATGCATCAAGGCGGGCTAGGGGGCGAGGGCGTGGCTCTCCTCCACAGTCCCTCTCATTGGTTGGTGATGCTCCCTGCATGTGCAGCTACACACGAGTACCTCGGAAACTGGGCAAAAGGCAAGCGTTTCTGCTGGACTAACAGTGAGGGGATCATTTCTGCTTTTGACTGGCTTATTCAGCCACATGTTGTGTGAGGACACATGTGGGCATGCTGGTCAGGGTGACCTGGGGAGGAGAGTTGTGGGTCAGAGGAAGGCTCAGGATGCAGATGGGCAGGGCTCGAATCCCTGCACGCCCCCTCTACCCAAGACTCAGTGCCTCCTAGAAACTGAGGATAATAATATCTCCCTCAAAAGGATGTTGTGAGAATGAAACAACACATGAACAACACTTAGAATACCTGGAATGTGCCTCACTCTTAATAATGGTTCAACAGATGCCACTCACAGGTGTCACACTGGGGTTTTGTTTTGGACTGCACAGACCGCCGTTTGTTGGTGGTATACGGCTGTTCATCGCGTTAGCTATTCAACGTGACCTTGAGCTCCAACAATAGCACACAGCAAATGACTTCAAGGTCTCTAAACTATAATACTGAGCTGGTCTGGTGCCAGCCTGAAGGACAACTGGCCTGAGTTTCCAAGTGACGAAGGAGTAAAGGGCTCATTTCATGGATGTGCTTCCTAAGACATCATTACAGACATGACATCTTCCCTGATGGCAAACAGCATCCAGGAAGGTGGGAATGTTGGCGCCTTCCCGGGGAGGTCAGCGCATTCCCTGAGAACCTCAGTGGGCGGCGGGCTCCTTTCCTTCAAGGCTGCAGATGGGAGCCAGCCCATTAGCAGTGCTGAGCCAGCCCATTAGCAGTGCTGAGTGAGAGTGGGGGCCAGTTCTCAGCTGGGGGTGTGGTGCTCGGTTGTGGCTGGCTCCAGGAGTTTCTGAACACTGGCTCCTGGCCTACAGGGGAGTGCTCAGTTATGGGGGATCTGCATTGGCTATGATGCCCAAAATCTCACTGCAGCCCCCTCCACTGGCAGCCCCAGGTTGGGCTGGGGAGCAGCTTCCCGAGGGGCCTGGAGGGGAAGGGCAGGCTTCATGCCCAGCAACTGCCCAGGCACCCCTAGTCACCACTCCAGAGTTCTGGCCCTCTCAGGCCTAGACCAATGCATCTGTCTGGAGGAAGATGGCTATGGTGTCCCAGCGTATGTGGCTGGATGAAAAGGCTCATAAAGAGGCAAGAGCTCATCTTCCCAGAGCCACCTCAAGACACAGTGAAGTGCCCAGAGGCCTGGGATTATAATTCAGGAGTCAAAGTGACTGGTCTCAGAAGTAAAATTCAGAACTTTCCTTTCATGACTCTGGGGACTCGGTCCCTCCATCCCGGGAAGGAAGGGAGGTGTCCTGGCCCACTCAATACCTTCCCTGCTCCCAGCCAGCTAAGGAACAGCGTGTCCGGGCTATGAAAGGGCGTCCTGTCTCTCTGCGCCCGGGTGAACCTTCTTCCAGGATGGAGGCTGTGCGCCTCCACGGGGCCTCACAGGCAGGGCGTGTTCTACCCACACAGAATAACCGGAGGCTGTGGAAAATTATTCAGACGCTTTTCCTCTCTCTCAAAGTAAAATCATAAAAAGCCCTGAACAACATTTTCCCTTCCAAAGCAGCACGCAGGCCCCTCCATCCTGACGTGAATTTAGCAAGCAGACACCTCACCAGCTCCTTCCTGCCCGGGGCCCCCAGCCACGAGAGGCCCCTCTGGGCAATCAGAGGAGATCACTTGGGGCTGCACGGAGGTAAAGGGGAAAAAACAAAACCAGAGCCAGGGTACCCAGGGAGGACACGCAGGATGGCAGGAAAGCAAGAAGCATCAGGCCAAAGTTTCAGGGCTGCCGAGGGACAATTAGGAAGCCTGTGGATTGTTTGGCATAGGCAGCTGGAGGACTCATTATTTCTGTCTCATGGGCTCAGCTGTCTTGAGGCAAGGTGGACAGTACCTTGTCCTCCAATATCAATGCTGAGAGCGGGCGTGGGAGAGGAAGCAGAGTTCCGGTTTGCTTTTATCACAGGCTGAAATCCTCCCCATTCCGTCTGCCCCAAGCCACCCACAAACGTCCTACTTCCCAACAAAACACGGAGCCCTGCAGACATCACTCTCTTTTGCCTCCTTACGAACCGAGTCTGTACCACCACGACTCTCGCTTGCCTTTCAGGTCTCAGCGTGGAGAGGGTTCCTCCACGGAAATGCCCTGTTCTGGCTCCAGGTTTGGTGCCTGCTGCTGCTCCTCCTCTGTGCTCCAGGGCACTCAGGGATAACCTTATCAGAGGCTTTCTCATCACGGCTCTGATGGCCTGTTTCTTTCTGTCTCACCCCTTCTCACTACTGTAACCTGCCTAATTCAGGACAGGGCCTAGGTGCTCAGTAAGTATCTATGGAATGAACGAGTTGTAACATTCTTCACTGTGTTCTTGCCTTCTCTTCCTTTGTCGCTTTTTCCTGGCCAAAACAAGTCCAGTGTCAGGACTGGAAATAGAAAAGGATTAATCAAGGCTTGTGGGGAGAAGGCCTTGTCCCTGAAACAAAGTCACAAATAAGCCTTCAGTACAGGCTTTTGACAGTGCCTGGGTGGTCTAGGGAAGCCATTAAAGAGGGAAAAAAACTTTTTTTTTTTTTTTCAGTGAAAAGTCTAGTACTTTGGTATAGTTAAACATTTCAGAGGATGGCATGTCTGAGCCCCCAACCTAGGCGGATGGTCACTGTAGTCACCCTGACAGCTTTGGCCAGAGCCGCTTGGGCACATAAGAATCCATACGGCCAAGAGGAGAAACTGCAAAAATGAGGGTTTGGGGAAGTGGGGAAGGGGGAGCTGGGATGGAATCCCAGAGGGGGACTGTACCCTTGTATGTGAAGTGTGGGTAGTGGGTGAGGGCCCTGAGAACCGAGTGAGACCTTCAATAGCACAGGGCCCATGTGGCAGCTGGGAGGCTGAGAACATGAGAGGGAAGTGGAGAAGGGGCCTGGCCGCTGTGCTGGGCGTCTCCCTTCACCGGAGCCTACTGGACTCCTGGAGTACTGGCTGCCCATGCAGCAAGGGTGAGGAGGCCTGGGGCCTTTACTACTTTTTTTTTCCCCGAGACAAGTCTCACTCTGTTGCTCTTGCTGGAGTGCAGTGATAGGGTCATAGCTCACTGTAGCCTTGGCCACCTGGGCTCAAGCCATCCAGCCCCCAACCTTGGCCTCCCGAGTAGCTGGGATTACAGGTGTGCGCCACCACACCTGGCTTTTTTTTTTTTTTGTAGTGACAGGGTCTTGATATGTTTCCCAGGCTGGTCTCAAGCTCCTGGCCTCGAGTGATCCTCCCACCTCGGCCTCCCAAAGTGTGGGGATTACAGGTGTGACCCACCGCCCCGGCCCCCTTACTATCTTATTCTCACATCAAAATCCTACAAAAAGACTTCGCCACCCTAGGTTTATCTGGTCCCAAGTTTTCTCTAGTCTAGGCCTTACCGCTGTAGCTCTTTGTGGGGAGGGAGGGGTGCCCGAGGAGCCACCGGAGTTTTAGGTCTGAGGTGCAACCCCCTCTCCCTACATGTCCCTGAGGGACAGCCACCAGTGCTGACGGCTGCCTAGCCCCGCCATGCCAAAGGGTCTGTCTCACTCTGTATATGAAGACTGTGTCTGAGAGTCCGGTAGGCACACCTGCAGCCTGCCTCAGGCCTCCTCCAAAAGGATATATGGCAAGTACGATTCCTACAACAATCGCAAGCCCAAACACACACACACATATACACATTCATTATTTCTTTACGGGCTCTCTTTCTCCCTTCCTCTTTCCAGTTCCCTGAGCTAAAAGGCAAGAGTTCAACACAAGATTTTTAAAAGACCTGACAACACCCCGGGATAAGCAGCAGGGCTCATGTGTTATCCTCTGAGGCCTGGCCACCCGGGGCTGCTTCCCCAGCCAGAAGTCGTCGCAGGCGTTCGCTGCACATCAGAGCGCTCGGTCTGGGCAAATCTTTGGACACCAAAGTAATGTTCAAGCTGTGTTTGGGTTTGAGGCTGTCATAGCCTAGTTCTGCCCAACCTATTATTAATAACTGTCCACGACTCAAAAACAAGTTGTTAGAGACTAAAACGATCACATCACAGAAACTCTGAGAACCATTTCTAAGCAACAAAAAAAAAAATGGTTTTGTAAAACCTGTCACTACTCACCTCATGAATTAGACACTTGTCTATGAGCTGTAAATAGGAACTTATATTTTCCTCATCAGGTCTGGAGACCAAGAGCTGTGTGCACACTGTAATTAAAAAGAAAAGATGAATTAGAAAAATGCACCCCTTTCTAATCTCTGGGACCTGACTCTCATTTCCCTGCAGGTCCAACACTCTGAGAGGTATGTGTGTCTGCGGCTTTATGTAAGGCTCACAAAAACGGCCAAGAGGCTCCTCATTCCACAGAAGTCAAAGGCTGGGTCACCATGGGAGCCCTTGTCTCGAGAAGCCCCTTGGGTTAATTCCAGTCATGCCATTCTATGTGAAGCCTTCTGCAATAAGACACTTCGTGAGAGGAAGAACACAGCAGTGAATAGTGGCGTCCTGAACTCGGTCTTTGAAAGTGGCTCTGTGTGAGGGGCTTCAAAAGTATCCAAGACCCTGACACTGTCAGAAAGCAGCCTCCGTGATTTTATGAATGAGCGCACACCCCTCGCCAGGTGCAGAGGCAGTGGCGTTTGTGTTTGGAGGAACGAGCTGGCACCTCCTGGAGACGGGGAGGTATGTGGGTGTGCACATGTGCAGGAGGCCTGCTACTCACTCCTCAGAGGGTTGCTTTCTCAGAGTGATATGCACATTTATGCACACACACAGGCGCAGGCTCACCTACACACTCAAGTCAGTGCTAAATAGGAGGGAACAGAGTTAGTCTGTGGGTAGAGTATACACACGCACTGGGTTTCTCACGGCCGTATTTACTGTGGCCCATTCTGGTCTCACTGTAGAGGTGACGATTCCCCGACTTTCTTAGTTGTGTTTACAGGGCCACGGTGGAGATGGGCAGACAAAATGAGTCAGCCAGAGAGTAAAAATGTCTGACACTGAAGGAGACCAAGCTTGAAACCTGGCATCATACTTGATTCCTCCCCGTCCCTAACCCTGCATGGCTGATCGGTCACACAATCCCATTTATTTCTTGCCTTTGCACATAGACTTTCAGTATAACATTGTTTGTCATAACAAAACCTTGTAAACTACCTCACTGCCTATTAATTGGGACTTTGTTAAATACATTACGGTTTAGGCATACAGTGGAATAGTATGCCACCTTTAAAAAACTTTGAGATGGTGCTGGTTATATTGATAGAAATATTGTTAAGTATATATACTTTTTAAATTTTATTATTTTGTTTTTGGGAGACAGGGTCTCGCTATGTTGCTGAGGCTGGTCTTGAACTCCTGGGCTCAAGTGATTCACTTCAGCCTCCCAAAGTGCCAGGATTACAGGCATGAGCCACCATGTCCAGCTATAGTATTTTTTTAAAACCCACCAGCCTGTAGAAAAGAATGTAAATAAGGCCTGCATGTGTATAAAAGTGAATATTCGGCTGGGCACAGTGGCTCATGCCTGTAATCTCAGTACTTTGGGAGGCCAAGGCGGGCAGATCATGAGGTCAGGAGTTCGAGACCATCCTAACTAACACGGTGAAACCCCATCTCTACTAAAAAATACAAAAAATTAGCCGGGCATGGTGGCGGGCGCCTGTAGTCCCAGCTACTCGGGAGGCTGAGGCAGGAGAATGGCGTGAGCCTGGGAGGCAGAGCTTGCAGTGAGCCAAGATTGCGCCACTGCACTCTAGCCTGGGTGACAGGGCGAGACTCCATCTCAAAAAAAAAAAAAGTGAATATTCATGTGCTTGTGTATGATGATGAAGTTTCTGAAAGGATATCCCAAAACTTAATAGTGACTATCCCTGGGAATGAGGATGGCAGGGTTTGGGGTTGGGGGAGGGTGGTTTTCCACTTTCCACCATGTTGTTAATTTGAATTGTGTATGCTGAGTGTTAACTGGGGTTACACCTTCCTTTAACGTAGGTAAAATATAAAGAAGCACGGCCATAGCACTGTGGGTCTCTCGGGAAGTAGGGCAATGTACCGTGTGTTCAGTAGCTGCTCCACTTGGGCTTGGCAGAGCTGTGTCTTCACCCATGGGGAAATCTGTTCTAATCCAACACAGCTAAGGGGTGGGTGGGGGAGAGCGAGGGCCCACCCTGGCCATCAAGCTCCAAGGGAAGCTGTGAGTCATCTCCTCCACCAGATTACTATGAATTTAAGTCTTTTTTTAGGACATGCCTTAAGATGGGTGGTGGAAGGGTGGGGGTTGTTCTTACTGCAAACTTGGTTTTTTAAAATGGTCTGAAATATTGGACAATAACAGAGAAAAAATTGTTTTCCCCTTCCAAAGGAAAAGTGCTGGCATTACCACATGTTAAAAAATAATCAAGATGTCTTGTAAGACACCCAATCAAGCATAAATTATTCTAATGGTGGACATTTTCAAGGATATGGAAATAAGGGTCTGCCCCAGAAAAGGCAGAGGGTAGCCCAGGTGGAAAGGGGCGCTCTTACCCAAAGGACCACGCTGTGGATTCTACCCTCCCCGACAGGCGTGCACCCAGCATGTATGCTTGGATGGTCTGTGGGAAGGCCTAACTTTAGATACTGGTGTCATCCCTCACTTTTTGCACCACCTACTTATGAGGCATCTACTGTAAGCACTGTGCTACAAGCAGCGTACTGAGTAGCTATTAAAAGTGGTCTGTGCTGCAGACTAATGAAGATACAGTCAAGCAAACAGGCAATTACAATCTAGTGTGAACTGGGCTAAGACAAGGAAAGTAAAGGGGGACGTGGGGCAGGTAAGAGGGGGTACCTCACCCAGCCCAGTGGATCAGCAGGCTTCCTGGAGCACGTGAGGACTTGGCTAAGACCTGGAGGAGGAGGCATGACTCAGGTGAAGGGAATGGGGTGAGGAAAAGAGTGTTATAGGCAAGGCTGTCCCATGTGGATGTGCAGGCTGTGCACTGCACAAGTGCATGCCAAGGTGAGTGCTAGCAGTGCTGTGTCCACCCAGACAAAGCACCATCTTGTAATTCACATGAACGCTTTGTATAAACTAGTATGGGCCTAGGTTCTAGGCAGAGGGGAGGTATGCACAAAGGCTCAGAAGCCAGGAAAATACGCAAACTTTTGAGAACTCAAAGATACAAAGTCTGGAGTGTAGAATGGAGGCGGTAACGGCTGTGGAGGTAACAAGGAGGCGCCAGATGACATGTGACTCTTTAGGTTTGGATTTTGTCACCTAACAGCAGAGAGAACCACCACATGAAGCTTAACCTTGTTCTATCTTGAGCTGATAAGGCACAGTGGTAACCATGTGCATGATGGAGAGACTGCAGGGTTCAAATTCCAGCCCTGCCATCAGCTGTGTAAGCTCAGGTGGGCTAATTAGCCTGTGTGCCTCAGTTTCCTCCTCCGTAAAATGGGATAACTTGGGGATTAAGTAAGCTCTATAGGTAAAGCATGGAGAACTGTGTCTGCTACAGAGAAAAAGCTAAATAAACGCAAGCTATTCGTACTAGAGCATTTCACACGGCAGGCCAGCCGTGAAGAGAGAATATAAACGCGGACACGGGAGAATGAGAACAAAACAGTTCCATGCCGGGAATTCTCCAAACCATGGCCACATCTGAGAACACTTTCAGTGGTGAGGAGATTGGCCACTGCCAAGGCTGGCATTTTTCTGCACAGGGAGATCTTTGGGCTCTGGCTAAAGGCGTCTGTGCCCCTTCAGTTTGTCACTCATTTGCTGCCACTTTTGCTTTGGGGAGAGGGTGAGATGCTGAGTGAATGGTTTGTTCCCGGAATCATCTTTTTCAGAGTCCTTCCCACCTTCCTCCTGCAAGGGTCCACTGGCCCAATGAGCACTGTAATAAAAGGGCTGGCATCCCCTGCTCTGAGGGATTTGGGAGAGAAAGGAGCCGGGATTAAGGAGTAGGTCTCCTGGGGTCACAGTGATTACAGTTCAAACCCAAAAGGCTTAACCTCTCTGAGCTGCACTTTCCCTATCTGTAAGATGGAGCTAATGATGTCTACTTGGACAGGGAATTTATCCAGCCCCCAGGGGAAGCCCCCAGGAGCCTGTCGCTCTGGTTAGTGGTATCCGAGAAGAAAAAAGAAATGGGCGAGTCGGGCTCTACCTTTCCCCATGACACGTGTGAACTGCCCGGGGAGGTCCCCCTCCGGCAGGGGGGCGACGGCCAGCTCCCCATCGCAGCTGCTCAGCTGGTGCGGCTGGAGCCCCCCGCTGGCCCCGGCCGAGGGGGTGGCCGTGGCGCCAGTGGCTGCGGCCCCATCTTTGCAGTCGGGGATCTGGCTCTCGGGGCCCATCAGTGAGGGCTGACGCGGGGCCTGGGGCTCCCGGCGGCGAGCCTCGGGGGTGGTGCTCGGGGAGCTGTAGGCCTTGATGGGAGTCAGGATCATCTGGTGCAGTTCCTGGAGCGGGATGCGCAGGCTGCCCCCCTCGATGATGTCCTGGACGGTGAGAGCAGGAAGACCTCCGTTAGGCTCAGGAATAAGGGTCGTCCACCCCCCGTACCTGCCCTCCCCTGCTCTGAGCTCTTACAGGATTTGTGGCTGCTGGTACCCTCATCAAGACGTTTTTGGGAACAGGGACCACTTTTGTTTCATCATTCTAATATTGGCCCAGGTAGAAAACTTGGAAAATACAGACAGGTATAGTGAGGAAAATACACAACACTGGAAAATCCCACTATCTAGAGATGACCACTAAAACAATTTGGTACTATTTTCTTTTCTGCCTTCCTCGGTGCATTTCTGTAAAATGCGGTTATACATATTACAGTCACACGCTTTAGAAGCTGTACAACAAAGTTGGGTGACATGATGGCTTTGTGTCCTGTGTATGTTCTGGATGAAATAGCCCATTCACACCATCACTCAGTCCATGGCACACGCAGAACAGGGTAGCGATTAAGAGCAGAGACTCTGGGTCAGAGGCTGGGGTTTGGATTCTTGCACTCCCATGTGAACCTGGGCAAATGGCTTAACCACTTTGTGTCTCAGTTTCCCTGTGTACAAAATGAGCCTATCGTAGCTGCCTCATTGCCTTTAGGGTTCCCCAAGGAGTTGACATCCAGCCACGAGATAACTATATCATGCCAGGGGCTGTGGTACGGGCCGGGGCTGCTGTGAGGGGAAGCTCCTGGAGAGGGTGACATGGGGCAGGGACCCAAATGAGCGTGGACATGAGGATCCTGGGGAGAAATGCTCCAGGTGGAGGGCACAGCAAGGGCAAAGGCTCTGAGGGGGGAGTCTGAGGAACAGCAAGGAGGCCTGCGATGGAGCAGGTGGGCAATGGTGTCCTGTCAGACACCTAGGCCTGAGCCTGGAGGCCTTGGGCCGGGGCAGGGATGCTGGAATCTAGTCCAAGATGGGAAACCAGGGAAGGTTTCGAGCAAGGCAGTGACAAGTTTTACAAGGATCATTCTGGAAAGGAATATGTATAGAACTGTAATATATATGTCTTTATGTGTTGTATAATAAAATTGAATCATTCTGCACATATAATTTGATATACTGGGCACTACTTATTAAAAAAAGAAATAAAAGTTGACTCTGATAGATATTTCTCTCTATGCCAGATGCTCATAGAGGCCCAAACACTTGTGGCTGGGAGTGTGGCTGGGGCTTGGGAGCCTGTGGCCCTCCCTGGCATGGTGGCTGGGGTGGGCCCTCTGCAACAAAGCTGTTCTCCCTGTGTTTGTGCACATCAAGGTCTTCCTAGGACCTGGAAAGGGCATTGACAATCAGGGTCCCAATTACTTACAAAGTATTTAATTTTTTTTTTTTTTTTTTTTTAGAGGCAGAGTCTTACTCTGTTGCCCAGGCCAGAGTGCAGTGGCATGATCTCGGCCCACTGCAGCCTCCGCCTCCTAGGTTCAAGCGATTCTCCTGCCTCAGCCTCCCGAATAGCTGGGATTATGGGCATGTGCCACCACACCCAACTAATTTTTGTATTTTTAGCAGAGATGGGGTTTCACCATGTTGGCCAGGCTGGTCTTGAACTTCTGACCCCAGGTGGTCCGTCTGCCTCAGCCTCCCAAAGTGCTGACATTACAGGCGTGGGCCACTGCACTCGGCCCAAAGTATTTAATTTTCTGAGAGCTCAGAATAGCAAGGACATTTAAAAAAGCCTGATGCATGAGAATCCAATCCATTCCTGGGGTCCTCTCTTACACTTGCTTGATGGTGTCAGGGAATGCAAACATATGAAATGTGATCATTTCTGCACCCAAACATTTCCAATCAATCGATCAGAAAAAGGAAAGCTGAGGACGGCAGGCTTGGACGTGCCCGTTTCAACTGTGGGCAGCGAAGAACACCAACAGCCACACCCTGTTGTTGGCAGGAACCTGCTTTTTTTGGCGGGGAGGGGTGAGAAGTGGAGCCTGGATTACGCCTTAGCCTAGTTGGCACGAAGGGTTTATGAAGGAAGTGAAATTTTAATTAGCCACCAGAATTGTCTCTTAAACCTGGCCAGGGCCTTGTTCAGCCTATTTTAGGGGAGAAAGTCCCTTTTTCTCTTAGGAGAGTTTCACGTCTGCCACCTTCCTTCTACATATGACAGATGTCTCTGCAGGAGTAACGCGTGCTCCTGATCACTCCTTCCCTGCTGCCCACCGTAGACCCGGCCCTTTCTCAGCATCTAGACACTATCATGTGATTGGCTTCCTTGACTTGACCTGGTGATGTGACCAGGGCAGGCACAGGGAGGTGAGCTAGCTGACCCGTGCCAGGATAGCACCTACCACCTTTTCTGATCAGACTCTGTGCTAACTAGGGGACCCCTGGATCCTACCTTGAGGTCCTGCCAATGGCCCAACCAGCCCCTGGGTTGTGGGGGACACTGACCTCCTCCTTGTCCGGCCCCTGACTAAGGAGGGGAAGGGAAAAGAGAGGGATGAAGCTTCCCTATGAAGAGGTGCTAGGAAAGCCACGCTGGGGTGATCACATGTATCCCTGCCATGCCATCCCATGCAGCTGCTGTCAATGGGATGAGCAAATGCATGCTTGGGACACTCTGTCAACTGCACCAAACCCCTGCCTGCTCTTGTCACATGGCAAGAAGGTTTCTCCAGCTAGTGGTGAGAGGAGATGTTGGTTATGTGAAGAGCCTTCAAACAGGAAACATATGCATGCCCCATTCAAATCTCATCTGATGCTTCTATTGGAGGCAACCACACCAAAAAAAACAAAAAACAAAAAACAAAAAACAAAACACACACACACACACAAATAAAGAAACCAAATACATAAGGAATAATGTTGGACACTTTCTATAAAATATAACTTCCCAGGAATCATGTAGAATTTTTTTCCCCTCATAGACATCAAGCCATTGTCTCAGAAAGATAACACTTGGCTTACAACCAGTTAGCTCATCCTGTGCTCAAGCTGGCATCAGTAGCATGGCACTGTGACCATCAGGTCATGTTCCTGACACTTAAAAATGAATTCCTGAACTCAAAACAGAGTGCCCAAATTGAGAAGGAAACAGGGAAATGGCCAGAATGGAAATCAATCTAGCTCCTTTGACTGTAAGAATTAATTGTCCACGTTGACAAAAAAAATTGGGAATCCACCCAAGTCTTTACTGATCCTTCATATCGAAAATATAATCCCACAAGATAAACACAAAGAGACACAGTGAAGCTGTTCATTAACTAACGTGCTGTTACAAAGCTGAGAAGCTCCTTTGAGAGCAGACAGTGGGAAGTCTGGTCCACCATTGACCACAGCCATCACTCAGGAGACAAGCAGGAAGGAAATTACTTCCTGACTTATACCAGCCCTGATGTGGCTAACTTGGGTCTTGGAGGAAGGCTGGTTCAGTGCCTTTCCTGGGAATATGACAACGAGCTGCAAACCATCTGGAAAAGAGAGTCTTGAGCAGCCGAAGTGTCCCCAGCACTCATGTGATGTCTCTAGCTCCATCCTTCCCTTTGTGTAAGAATTGGGATTCTCACATAATAGACAGGACTCCTGTATCTAGCGCATCTATTCTTTCCTCCTCTCATGCACCCATCAGCTGCTGAGCCCTGTCATCAACCAGGCACTGTTACACACTGGGGATATGAAAACAAATTAAGTCATAATCTTTGCTCTAAGGTGCTTGCAGTTTCTGGGACCCACATGGTATGATGGGCATCAGGGCAGTGAGCTGTGGGAACATATAAGAGGGACCCCTGACCACCACTGCGTGTTTCAGGAAAGGATAAACAGCAGGAAAGGAACAAAGGATGACAGGACGCTGTACGTGGCCGAGCAGGGCTCAGGGTGGCCAGAGATGAAGCTGAAGAGCTTTTCCAAGTCCTTAGCAACCAACCTGCTAAGGAGTTTGGACTCACTCGAGTTTCTTTTTCTTAAAATCAGGATACCAGCAGCTCTCCTGATTACCTTAGGAAGTTTGCTGTAAGGGCCAAATCCACCGATAAGGGTGAAACATTTTTAAAAAGCATACAATGCACCTTACTGGTATAAGGCATTATTACTCGAGAATTATTTAGCATTTAATATTAAGTTTATCTGCTGTTTCTCTGCAGCACTTGATGGAATCGGGGGTCTCAGATCTGAACCCAAGAGGATAAGATCTGGATGTGTTTGAAGGAAAGGCACAGGCTTACAGAGAAGCATTTTCTCCTCCTGTAAGCAGCAATAAATGGAAATGAGGTGAATGCGTGAGTGTGTGTGTATATTTCCTTCCTCCATGCCAAGGACCCAGGCTCAGAACATGGCTTAGTTTCACAGTTTGAGAGTGAACTGAAAAGGCAGGATGGTGAATAAAAGCACATGGAAACATTTTCATTACTCAAGATAAATGTTGAAAATTCTGCTCCAGTGACCATTCTAATTTTCCTTTTCCACCACATATCTTGAGAAGTCTGCAATTCTGTACCCCATGGCCCCTCACCCATTCACACCAACTGGTTCACAGGCTTCTGCTTCTGTTTCCTCCCATTCCCCTAAAAGTCCTATCATCATGGCACAGTGACCTGCTGAGGGCCAATTTCAGAGGACAGTGTTCCATCTCCATTGTACGTGACACTTCCATGGCACCTGGCGGGATTCCTTCCTTCAAACCCTCCCGACCCTCTGGGCGAGCACAACCTGTATTATTGTTCAGCCCCTCCATATCTTACGGTGCTCCTCAGGGCCTGTTCACGCTCTTGACACTTGACACACACTTCCGGGGAGTACCTATTATCAGTTACACTCAGATGATGCACAACTGGTCCTTTCAAACCTTGTGGAGCTCCTGGACTCTAGACCTGCTCTTCTGGCCACTGACTTGCCATTTCCACTTGGGTGTCTCACAGGCACCTCAGACTCAACCCTTCCCATGGACCTACATTTCCCGCCCCCACTTCTCCTATCTTTTCTGTCCCCAAATACTATGACACCAAACCCAAGCCTCGTCACAATCACTAGACTCCCTCTAAATGATCTCTATCCTCCTCCTCCATCCTCACTGCCTCTATTTTGGTTCAAGGTCCCATCAAGACTTGCTATAGTTTCCTAATGAGTTTCCCGGCCAGCATCCGGCTCTTCTGAAGGCTTCCCACCTCATCACTGCACAGCGGTCTATTTCACCTCAGGAAGCTTCCCCCACCTGCTATGGTGATGACATCGATCAGACTGGGTTGTGAGATCATATGGTGCCATATCTAACTGTCCCAATGCACATCCCCAGCTCCCCATGGCAGGAACCATATGTGACTCACGGTTAATCTCCAATGGATGGGGCAAATTGAGTCCCAGGCAGCTGCTTGATAAGGGTTCAGTAACTGAACAAAAGAGCTCTGCACACAGAACTCAAGACAGCCACCGCCGATTATGAACTAACTATGGGCGGGGCCCCAGCTATCTCCTTAGAAATCTATGTGAGGTAAGAATATGGGAGGCAGGCAAGGGCAGATGACTTTTTTTCCAACAGCATCATCAGCCCAGTGGTGTCTGTGAATGCCTGAGAAATGGCTGATTTGAGTCTGCCACTGGTGCCGTCAGTGGTAACAGGTTACAAACAACTCACTCCCTTGCAAAGCAGGAGAGGTAGGGGTTCCAGAGAAGAGAGAGGAGGGCCAGGGGATGCGTCCTCAGTGGATGCCTGAGAGAGACTGCCTCCCACCCCATCTCATCAGCTCATGCAGGGACGATACACGGGATGTCCAAACATTCGGGTATTCTGATGCAAGCTCAACCCAGTCATCTGACACACATAAGCTCTCTTCTCTCTCAAAGAAGTCAGACTCGACAAACTCACAATTTCTTTCCACTTGACCACTGGCTGCCATCACACTTTGCTCTGCATGTGGCATCTTTTTAGCTTTCCCATTCCAGTGAACAGGGGAGTCACTATTATTCTAGGTGCAAAATCTGGGACACGGAAAACATCACTGACTTATCAAAGGCTAGATGGAAAGTCAATGGCATGTCAGGGTCACCCTTGCTACCTGGCTGCCAGAGTGTTCCCCATGCTGACTTCTGCCAGGCTGCAGGGAATAAAGCTAACGGTAATTTGTCTCCCAGGTGGGTGCGCTGCCTCAGTGATGGAGGATATGAATGAATTCTCAAGGCTGCTCCAGAAAGAAAGGAAGAAATCACTCTTTTACCATAACACTTAGCAATCAAATCCTTATGCAAAATGTTTTCCGTACTTTCTAACAAAGAAAGAGTAAATTGGCCTTTTGAATGTTCCCCCAAAGAGAGTGGTTTCTCAATTTAAAAATGGCAATAGTCACTTAGAAAAGCTGCTTTCTAAAGTAGTATAAAATGAAAAACAACAACAAATAAACCTCAGGTTCAATTGGATAGCTCACTTGTAATTTGTAATTCACTTTAAGTAAGAAGAGGTCTTTAATCACGGATGTGCACGTGAGAAGCCTCTATCTGGCCAGAGGTTTAAAAAGAAACGTTTCTTACAAAGTTATATACGTATATTCTATAAATATATATAACATATATGCATTAAAAATAACTTTATATAGTCTATATGTGTAGGGAAAAGAAAGAGAGATCAGACTGTTGCTGTGTCTACGTAGAAAGGAAAGACATAAGAGACTCCATTTTGAAAAAGACCTGTACTTTAAACAATTGCTTTGCTGAGATGTTGTTAATTTGTAGCTTTGCTCCAGCCACTTTTCCCCAGCCACTTTGACCCAACCTGGAGCTCACAAAAACGTGTGTTGTATAAAATCAAGGTTTAAGGGATCTAGGGCTGTGCAGGATGTGCCTTGTTAACAAAATGTTTACAAGCAGTATACTTGGTAAAAGTCATTGCCATTCTCTAGTCTCAACAAACCAGGGGCACAATGCACTGCAGAAAGCCGCACGGACCTCTGCCCTTGAAAGCGGGGTATTGTCCAAGGTTTCTCCCCAGGTGATAGACTGAAATATGGCCTCGTGGGATGAGAAAGACCTGACCGTCCCCCAGCCCAACACCCATAAAGGGTCTGTGCTGAGGTGGATTAGTAGAAGAGGAAAGCCTCTTGCAGTTGAGATAGAGGAAGGCCACTGTCTCCTGCCTGCTCCTGGGAACTGAATGTCTCAGTATAAAACCCGATTGTACATTTGTTCAATTCTGAGATAGGAGAAAAACTGCCCTGTGATGGGAGGCGAGACATGTTTGCAGCAATGCTGCCTTGTTATTCTTTACTCCACTGAGATGTTTGGGTGGAGAGAAACATAAATCTGGCTTATGTGTATGTCCAGTCATAGTACCTTCCCTTGAACTTAATTATGACGTAGATTCTATTGCTCACATGTTTTTCTCCTTATTATCACCCTGCCCTCCTACTACATTCCTTTTTGCTGAAATAACGAAGATAATAACCAATAAAAACTGAGGGAACTCAGAGACCGGTGCTGGTGCAGGTCCTTGGTATGCTGAGTGCCAATCCCCTGGGCCCACTGTTGTTTCTCTATACTTTGTGTCTTATTTCTTTTCTTAGCCTCTCGTCCCACCTGAGTAGAAATACCCAGAGGTGTGGAGGGGGCAGGCCACCCCTTCATCTATGAAATTATACACACACACATCTTTGTGCACCTGCTGAAAAATTACCACTCCATTAAATGTTTATGTGCTCACAAAACTTGCTTTAGCGCTACCTCCCTCAATACTCTGTTCCCTTCCAAAATCCAAAAGCTCCCTGGGATTACTAGAAGAGGTTACCTCTAAAGCTCTGCAGGCTGCAAATACTCACAGAACTTCCCACCCACCACTCTTGCCTCCCAGTACCCATGAATAAGAATCCCAACCCTGAGGCAGAAGCAATGCTGGTTCACACTTGTGTGAGGCATGAGGCCTGCCCTCCTTTGGATCTTAGACGAAATCATGTCGTCATTAAGTCCTAAAAATGACATTGTTACCAGGGCAGCATCCAGACACAAAGGTAAGAAGAAGACCTGTCTAGGCAGCAAATAAAATGGGACAGTAGGCAGATGATCACCGCTTTTAACGTTGGAATAAACTTTTTTCAGCATTTAGCATTTTTGAGATGGTTCCTATCAGAGTCACAGGGACCCATTCTGTTAAGTTAAAGCCTGAAATTATTCTCTTGAGAGCCAACCATGTCTGCCTGCCAAATGCTTTTGAACCCCTCTATCTGCAGTGTACCTGTTGGTATTTACCACTCTGGGGGCAGCTTTTCTCAAAACAGACCCTCCCCTGGGAGGACAGTGAGACCAAAGCACACTGCATATTCCCTGCCCTGTTTTGCCAAGATTTCAGCCTCTGATTGTGAACTGGACACCTCACTGATCTCTACAAATGTATACGAGGCAGAGACACAAACGTATATAAAAAGGGTACATTTGACAGCACTTCATCAGGGCTCTAGGACGGCCAGGCAAGGCAGCCTGGGCCCAGGGAATAAGTACACTGAGGCATCAGCTTCCAAAGAAGCATGTACAACCAGGAAGTTTCACTTCAGAATCATTCCGTTTTCTCTGACTTTGGTAAGGAAACCGCATGGTATGCCCTAGAAGGTCTGTCGATGACACTTCCAGTGGAGAATTTTCCTTGGTCCATTTTCCCATAACGAAAGTGGAAATGTTCCCTCATCCGATAACTTACCCTTTCCAAAGACTTCAGGAGATTTTGTCTTTCTTTGAGCTTCTGAATACTGATGACAATTTTGTGTCTTGCACCTTTGGTAACATTCTGTAATTAAATAACAAGTTACATTTAAATGTATATTTAAAAACATATTTTTAAGAATCAGCTTACAGATTCTTGGAGGCTTTTACTGTCTTCTTTGTTTCTATATGTTCACGGGCTGATCAATATCCACTTATCTCTTGCATTAGTACCCATCGTCATAAACCTCTTCTTACTAAATATTATTATTATTTTTTGAGACAGGGTCTCACTCTAGTTGCTCAGGCTAGAGTACAGTGGCGCCATCTTGGCTCACTGCAGCCTTGACCTCCTGGGCTCAGGTGATTCTCTCACCTCAGTCTCCCAAGTAGCTGGGACTACAGGCCACCAAACCTGGCTAATTTTTGTATTTTTAGTAGAGACGGGGTTTTGCCATGTTGCCCAGGCTGGTCTCAAACTCCTGGGCTCAAGCAATCTTCCCACCTCAGCCTCCCAAAGTGCTGGAATTCTAGGCGTGAGCCACCGCGCCCAGCCATCTTCTTAATTCTAACTCCATCTGGCTACACATTTGCCCGTGTCTTTTGACTGTGCTTTTTATCTGTATTCGTATCTTTCTGTATCTTAGAGAGAGATGTGGAACAGCCAATTATTCTACCCAGCATGAAATTTCTTCATAGTCTTAGAAGATAATTTTTAAGTCATGCACTCTTCCTTTTCTCCAGGCTTTATAATTTCAGCCCCCCTCAGTTTCCCTGAAGGTCCCAACCCCATATAGATATTCATGGCTCTCTCAAACCCTCCCTGTGTTTTTACCCATCTTGAAAAGATGAGCAGCCCAGTACAGTCCACATGGAGTGTCATAAAACATGGGGAATTTCTGTTAGTTTGCAGCTTGTCTTCTGTTTCTCTAAGGAAAACTAGAATAGAAAATTACTTAAATTCATAATTCAGTCATCTCTTCAGGTAAATGATTAGGATTCACAGTAAGACTTGTGGATTTTATCTTCTTAACTGGGTAGTAATGGTGAGCCTAAGGATTTCGTTAAATAGTTGTTGATAAAAGATACTGCAAATTTCCTGATAGACAGCCCTTTCTCAAATAAGGTCTCTAACTCAAACGTCTTGCAACTATTCCATAGAATTCTTCTTAAAGAAGGAAAAGATAGGAATATCAATAACATCTTTACTAGAAAAATTAAGACTCAAATGACAAGTGAACCTAGTTTCTAAGATGAAACACTGGGGGTATATTTCTGTTTACCCTTAACTTTGGGTTCTAGTGAATTAAATCACTCTGAAAAGTTTGTGCTGGCCTCTGGCTTTGCCCTCAATTATTTCTTGTTTTTTTCCCCTCAAGTTGAACAACTGATGACTTAGATTTTTTTCCTCAACTCTGACCCAAACACAAAAATGCTCTTAGAAAAGTTCTCATCAACCCCTGGGATTTCAAGGAGGAATCAAGATCCAAAAAGAGGTGGGAGAAATGTTAGGAAGTTGAAATGAGTGCCTTTCATTCTCTGAGAATGTGCAGTGACTTTGGGCTTTGTGTTGTGTCTCCATATTGGGAGTCCGCCAGGCC
The DNA here is from genome assembly GCF_028885625.2 of Pongo pygmaeus. Classification (NCBI taxonomy): domain Eukaryota; kingdom Metazoa; phylum Chordata; class Mammalia; order Primates; family Hominidae; genus Pongo; species Pongo pygmaeus. The sequence continues at coordinate 53,424,996 of NC_072388.2, read as the reverse complement.
TGCAGGGTTAAATGAGGGTACCGAATAAGCACTGGGGAACCGGTGATCTGCGGGGAGGTATGCGTCCAGACCAGCCATGCCCAAATGGTACAATCTCCTCTTCCTGCAAAGGAAATATTCTTAGCCTATTCAGACCATCGATTCTTTTAAATAATTGCTGAAAGGAAACTGAGGCCAATGTGAAACATGCAAATAGCATTTTAAACAAGAGAAACAAAGACATTGGTCAGATCCATTTACCCGAGCACAGCGTGGTAGGAAACATGCTTAGTTTCAGGGGTTCTGTTGACTGGCCTTGGGGAAAGATGCCTTAGAAGGAAGGGGAACCTTTGTCTTGTTATGGCATGCAGAAGGGAAATGAAATCTGAGACCTATGGAAATCTCATTCTCAATGATTGTCTCATGTTAGAAGAAAAAAATATTTTGTATAATTTACTCCAATCTCAACAAAGACTGGCCTGAACATGACTTTTTAAAAATGTTGGGGCGGGTCTGAGGCATGACCTGGTGCTTCTACTCAGCAGTCCAGTTAGAAGCAGGCTGATTTGTAACTGGACTAGACAACAGACAATGGATCTGTCACTTCCCAAACAAGCCAAGCCCTGCTCGGGCAGAGGGAGGGAGAGAGCAAGAAAAGCAAAGGCAGGGATGTAGATTCTTTGTGGCATGGTCAAATGTTACTTCTCCTAGGAAATTCCACCGATTCCTCCCTGGCACCTGGAACTTTCAAGTGTGCCAAGATTATGCCTTTTCACACCACTTGATCTCACCCTCACGACCCTGCAGTTATCTGCTTGTCTTCCATCTCCTATCGGACCCTGAAGGCAAGAATCCACCCAGTTTTACTCACCATGGAATGCTGGCCAGCACCCCACAGTTTCCAGCACAGGGCAAGCTATTGTGTGGGCATAGGTATGGGTCCAAACAAGGTTGTCCAGGCCTTGAACTTCAGGTCCTGCCTGGGGCACCCTCTCAGGGAACAGTCACCTCAAGTACATACCTGTGCCTCCAGCTGGCACTCGGTGAGGGCCATCATCTCCTCATAGGTCATCTGGGAGAAAAGCGCGGCATATTTGTGCAGGCGGAGGCTTTTTAGCCAGGCTGGAACATCTGTGGTGCAAGATGCGCAAGAGATGGGGAGAGAAATGAGAGGGAATGAGAAGAGATGACAAGAGATGTAGGAACAGAAAGGAAAAGAGGGTGATGGTCAAAGGAAAAAAAGAAAAAAAAACCTTTATGTTACTATGTATTTAATTTTAGCTGAGATGCAGAAGTCTCAGGCTAGCCCTGACATTCTTACTGGCGGGCTCCTTTATTGTACTTAGACCAGGAGTACTAACTTGGGGTCCATGAGCTTCAGGGAATTCAGAAATCCCCTAAAATTATATCCCAATTTGTGAGTAGATGGGGAGTTTTCTGGGCAGAGGGCCATCCATAGCTTCTATAAGATTCCCAAAGGGGTTCATGATCAAAAAGATGTCAGGGAACAACTGCATAGCTGGACCACTTCATCGAGCTGGAAAGAGCTGTCTTCGAATGTTAGAGCTACATGAGCAGAGTATGACCTCAAGATAATTTTTGTACATTCAATGCAGATTTTCACACACTGTTTCAGCCACTCCCACAGTGATAGGAAAATGGTGGAGTCACCCATTCCTAGGCTGATCTTTCCCCATGAAAAATGCCTCCCTATATATACCTGAATGGGAAAAAGGGCATCCTGATTCCCAAAACTGTTTCTGTCGTGGGGGTGTGTCCGCTGACCATTTCTCCAAGCTATGGAATGTATCCGGATGCATCTTTGACTTTTTACTTGATTGTCAACCAAAAATATATCAGGACTTGAAAGGCCCAAAGATTGGCTAGGCCGTAGGATAATGGAAGTTCTAAAGTGCATCTGAAATAACCCCCAAGTCTGAGATTCTAAAGTTAAGAAAAGTAAATGGTAACTGCATTGAAAATCCACAGGAGAACTATTACCTTGTTAAATAAAACCAAAACAAAGTATTTGCCCATATTCTTTTAGTCAGAGTTTGTGAGCTGATAGGATCTTTGGAAAGTTTCCAGAATCATCTTCCCTCATCCCTAGATCATTCTAAAGATGGTGAAATGAAGTCATTAATCCTAGATCACAGAGCAAGTGTGTGGTAAAATGGCAACCAGAACCCAGATCTCCTGATTCCTAGCTCATTCCTACAATGTACCAATTCTTATAAAATAAGGACCAAACAGCCTATCAGTGGCTGAAAAACAGTGGCTGTAAACTACTTTGAAATGCTAAAGCATTGGGTAAATGTTATTCCTGTTTTTTGTGAAGTATTATCTATTACCAATCATGTTGATTACAGGATTCTATCAATTGCTAAATGCTTTATTCTGAGGCACTGACCACACACATTCCAAAACAAGCGAGAACCTTCCAACTTTTCAATGTTCAGAGTAGATAAATGTTGAGATTGATGAAAGAGGCCTGGACTATTCTGAAATCAGGCCCTGCTTCCTGAGTGAACCAACTCTAGGTTTAGGGAATGTGGGTATGGGATAATCTCCTGAACTCAAAAGACTTAGGTGGGGATGATGGGCCTGGTGAGATTACTTGTTGATTTGCAGTAATGCAAAGGCCAATGAAGGGGAATTTCTGGAGAACTGAAATTGGACAGTCAATGGCATCTTAAGAACAGACTCAGTTATCTCAGGCTAGAAATCACTCCATTCTGTGCTTGAAAGCCCTTCACTCTACTATGACAAGCAAGAGTCCCTCTGTGACCATTATTAACAACAAACAGACAAGGCTTCCCCAACACATCATACTAACCCCTTACATCATCCTCACTCAAATTGCAGTTGGGTCAAGAGTCCAGGACATGGCAGCTCAGGAGTCTGGGACCTTCCATCCTGCAACATCCTGAAGCTATTTTACCAGACTTCATTTTCCACCATGCTTTTATTTCTGCTGAAATAATGCTAATGCTTCTGCAGAGTGAACGGCACTGATTTTAACTACAGCTTTGGCTTTCAGGCCAACGGCATGTTACCACTCTGTCACCAGGTTTCACATTTGCTATTTACATCTTGAAAGTCCCAAGCCACTGCTCAGAAAACTCAATGATCATGATTCAGAGAAGCCTGGGTAACCCAGTGGTGCTCTTGGGCACAATTCATCACAAAAGAGAAGGTAGCAGTCTCTTGGACCAAATTTTCACTGGGTGCCCTACAGCTGAACCATGCAAAATCCACTGATGATGAACAGAATCCTGAGCTATTGAATCGTGTTATAAACATAGTGCTTTATAAGCCAAGGTGATAACGTGGTGTTTTAAGAGTCAGAAAGTGTGGGGTGGAGTGCAAATCCCAGCTCAATCAGTGCTAGATCCTTTTCTATAAAACTATTTTGACAAGTTAGAATTGCCCTGGTTAGAGGAGTGGAAGAGCCGGCCTCACTCATTTAGTCAAAACACTGGGAGTAGTTTTCCTAAAAAAAGGCTCCTATCCAACTTCAAAACATGATGAATTAGGCCTTCCTGAAGAGTTACTTCTAGATGCATTCCTGGGCAATGTAAGCTCCTTTTGGCCCTGTGTTTCTTGAGGCAGGTACACATGGACACTTGTTTTAGAGCAAGCATTGTCCTATCTCAGTGCCATGTGCTCGAAGAGCACTCCCTCCTGTAAGGAGAACGGAAAAACAAAGAAGAGGAAATCCCAGTTCTTAAGAACATAGCCTACTAACCTTTCACCCTCTGGATTGTGGTGAAGTACCTTCCCTTGCCAAGAATTAGAACAAAACTGTTAAAAAAAAAAAAAAAAAACAGAGAAGCAAGAGCCTTGACCATTTCATTCTCCCGAAGTCAGGAATTCTAATGACTTGGATGCTGGATTCTGTAAGCTGTTGGCCAGGGATAGACTCAAACTAAAAGCTCAGGTCCTTTCCCGTGGTCCAAATGCCACATTGTTGGATGCAATGCTAAGAACCACCTACTGTAACTTCCCATCTACCTTTTACATTCTGTGAAGCTGTGGGCTGTGGCTATGGTTGGAAAATGCAGGCAAACAGGGAGAAGCAGAACTGTTTCCTGCAGAAGCTGATATGTGATTGAAGGCATGCACGCCTCTGGTTGGCACACACCTGTTTGGCTTCCCTGGATGCTCCTGATGGACATGCCACTGGGGGTCTCAAACTAGAAAGTCACTCTCTTATGCAGTGTGAGAAAGATAAAGATGCTTTTGCTATATGCTGGGCTGACTTCTTTGCCAAGTGTGGGAATCCTGATATTTGCTCATTCAACATTTATTGCATGCCTATTATGGGAGCCAAGCTCTGTGAAGACATGACCCTTCCATTAAGGAACTTTTAATCTAGAGAGAATGGCTGACTTATACAAAAATTATAACAGCAATAGGACAAGCGCTGAGTATACATAGGGTTCTAGGGGAGCACAGAACGATGAGCCTTGTGGTTTGCCATGGGGAGTGAGGGGCAGCTTCAAAGTACAATAACTTGGTGTCTCCACTGGGATGGCCACAGTGAGGAAGCCATTTCAGGAAGCAGGAAGGAAACACAGAGTCAAGAGGGCATTCAGGGTAGAGCAGACACATGGGTGGATGGGGGGAATGGCTAGAGACAAGGCGGGTCAAATAGGCAGGGGGTCAAATGGCTGAGATATGCAATGCTGAACAAAGAGAGTAGACTTCTTCTTGTGGGTGGCAAGAAACTGCTGAAACCTGAGTAGCAGAACACAATCAGATCAGTGTGCTAGAAAGGCAACGGCTATCAATGTAAAGGCTGGCCTGGCGGATGGTGACAGTGGAGGGCAGGACATGAACTTAGGAAGATCCCGATGATGGCTTGGGATGCGTGACAGAGGAGAAAGGATGGAAATTGACAGTACTTGAAGAGCAGGGAGTGACAGAGACAAAGTAGCTGGAGATGACTCCTTTGATTCAGGTTTGGTGAGACAGAGAAAACAGGTGAGCAGCAGGTTTGGGGTGAGAAGAGAGAGAGGGTAAACTCCATTTGAGATCAGCTGGCTGTCAATGTGTTTCGGTCATACAAGGGGAGAAGTCAACCAGTCAAGGTCTTGGAAGAAAAGTCTGAGCTGGAGAACAAGGTTCCTTGTCAGTAGTTCATGGTGGTTGCTTTAGCCACAGAAGTCGGTGAATCTCTCTGGCAAAGAGCATGGGGTGAGAGCCATGCTAGAGCTCTGGGAGTAGCAGACTTTCAGGGGGAAGTGCAAGGAGAGAATGCCAACAGGTAGGAGGTTTCTGGGACAAAGCACCACCATGCATGTGCACATCAGTGGATCTCATCCCACAGTCTTCATCCTTCAGAAAGCTCCTTCTAGACCTTGCTGCAAGTCCACACTGATTTATCTTCTCATGGTCATTCTTGATAATAGTGCTACACCCATCTTGTATATGTCCTATATTTGCCTGCTGGTCTTTACCAGTGTGATCCAGTTTTAAATCATGCTGATTTCTATTTCCTTTTTAGAATTTAGATAAATCAGCCACAGGGAGGCTGTGTGGTGTGTACAACAGTTCACACAGAAACGGGGCTCCAGTTAGAACTGGGAGTGCTTGTCTCTAATGCGTGCTGCAGAAATGGCCACAAATTTGAGTCAGATCAACAGACCATGCAGCACCTGACCCACAAACAAGGAAACCCCAGAAGACAGAAAGATGGGATCGATATTGCTGAAGAGCCCAATATCGAAAGCAGCACGAAGGGCAGGGAAAGGCATCTCTGGCAGACAGAAACATGAACAACCTTGTTCCCACGCAAGGGCTCACGTAGGGGTGGTCCTGGTATCTGCAGATGGAAGATCAACTCCCATTCACCACGGCAAGCCAGGCTGCTCTCAAAAGCTCTCTCCCTCTAAGATATGACTGCACCCTTGGTCTCTGAGGGGGAGAAGAGGAAAGGCAACTGAGGGGTAAGAAGGTACCCACTCTTCACTACTGAAGTGGGAAGGAAAATGTTCCTTTCAAAAATGAAGAGAAGTTTAGCAGCACCATCAAGGTTACAGAAGCTTGTCTTTGTTTCTGGCCAGAGCAGAACAAGCAGCCCAACTCTGTTCCAGCCTCTGTGCAAAAGACAGCAGGATTGGTCTTGGGCCTCATTGGAGCTGGATCCTCCTCAGTGTGCTCCTTGATGCTGGCAAGTGTCCATGGAGGCCTCTGAGGAGGCTCCAGGCTTGTGGGAAGCATATATGGGTCCCGGAACGTGAGAGGTGGCCTATTTTGGAGTAAAACACCACTTTGACATGTTAGATACAAAGAGGGCCTAACCTTCTACCCGCAGTTTCCGTTAGAGATGACAGGCGAAAGTGCTGTTTTAAAGCAGCCTGCTTTGTGTCATTAAACAGTGGCTGTGTCCATATCAAAGGCTGCCTCTGTGTGCCTGCACAGTCCTTAAAGCTTCAGAGGAAAATATATGCTTGGTAAGGAGTGAAGGTTAAAAGTCTCATGACTTTTCAAATTTGCGGGAATCCGGAGGACTTGCTTTTCAAAGACATCAGGGCTCTCAGCCTATCTGAGAAGAGTTAGCACAACTCCTGGCCCAGGAGCACTCATCCCTGTGGGTCATGTCTTGGCATTTGGAAATTAAAAACAAAAATACAGCACATTTATTCAATACTGGCCTTCCTTTAAGTGAATTCAAGCAGGCAGCTAGAAAGTCAACATCAAGAAAATAATGACCAGTTTCAATGACAGCCATGCTGAAACATGTCCCAGCCACTCATGGAGCTGTGCCACTCCCACTCCATCACTCAGACCTCTGTGACCCTCGGAACTGCTGTATCTGCAACCTTTCTTACAAAGGTTTCTGACAGGTTCCTTTTTCTTAAAGAGGATCTCACCTCTCCGTAATTTTTCCATTCTCATTCCGGAGAATCAGAGGTTCAAAGGTCTACATTTCAAAAACAACTGAAAACCCCAAACCAGCTATTTCAGAGTATTTCAGACAACATATTTCCTTTACTATAGAGAGAAAAAGTTTATCTAAGTTTCATCTAATGAAAATCTTCTTAGAAAAGGCAAACAACATATTCTCACAGTCAATGCCCCCCACTCTTAATTGCTGTATTTCCATCAAGGTTCCCGGAGCCAATTGTTTCTTTTTCTACTTTTATCATGTCTATATACAAATAATACATCAGTTTCAATGGCTTCTATATTTGTGTGCTAACATAATGCCAAACATCATAAGCATACCCAGTTGGTGTTGATTCGTAACAGTGAGGCTGAAGCTCACAGCAAGAGAAACAGAGTGCCAATCTCTACCCCTCTTCACACAGGCAAGTACAACAAGAAAGTCATATAGCTCCTTGCTTCCTAGGAGCCCAAATCTATGGCTTTTTCTACCCAGCTATCTGGAATGAAGTCCCTCAGATGAACTTGGCTTCAGGTGAGTGTAATATCATGCTAAAACTGCAGGCGAGGAGAGGAAGTCGGGGCTGTTAGTGAGGCTGGGCCAGCCAACAGCATGGTGCACAAAGGGGGTTGCACACCTCCACTGGAATGTTCTACAGTTCCCACGCTCACCAGGCCCCATGCTGCCCCCCCATTCTATTTCTCCTCCTCTATGTCCTTTGCCTTAGATGACACCGTGGCTTATCCAGATGTCCCAGGCAGACACCTGGGCATCATCCTAAATTTCTCCTGCTCCATCCCTGTCTATTCAATTGGTTACCAAGCCCTCTCAGCTCTATCTCGTGAAGAACCCTGAATACTCCTTTGTCTCTGTTCTCACTGCTGCTTGCGTCGGTCCCACTTCCTTTTCCCCCTCAATTACTGAAACATCCTCTACCTCTCTGCTGGCCTTCAAATCTGGAATCCTCTGTCCCTTCCACACTTTGATGTATATTCCACTCTGCTTTGAAGGTCATATTTCTAATATGTAGACCTAAGCAGGTCATTCTGCTGCAGAAGTTCCTTCAATAGCTTTGGGATAAAAGAGAATGTCCTTTGCAAGGCCCAGGGTCTGGTTTTTCCCTCTCCAGACCTCTTTTTCCCATGTGCCCTTAACACTCAAACCATGGGATCCACTTGGTCAAGCACCCTTGTCACTGTGATTTCGTGAATGCTGTTCCCTCTGCATAGAATGCCCTTCCTTCACTTACTATTTGGCTGACCTGTAGTCATGCTCTGAGACTCAGCTCTAGGCCTCTCCTCCTCTAGGAGCTTTCTTTGACTTACCTCCACTTTGAATGAGGGTCGTTCATGGTGCCCGCCCTGACCCAGGGCAAGTCTTTAAGACAGCATATTTTCATAGCAGGGCACTTGCATTAAGTGCCTGTTTTTTGCTCATCTGACAGTGATTCGCTTCAGGCAGGAACAGTAGCTCTCACCCCTGTCTGCCCAGAAACTAGTTAGTCCAAAGTTTCTCTCAGCAGGTGCTCAAAAAAGTCAATTGACTTGAATGAGGACAAAAGTAACCTGTGAATCAGTCATTTCCCCTGCTCTTTCCTCCCATGTAATGCAGCCACATCATTCATCATAGCTGTGGCATTTTGTTAAGTCTTAGCGTGTTGGGTTTATGTACCATCTTTGAGAACATGGTGCTAATTTAAGTGGGAAATGTGCGTCTTCTGCCAACTGACTTCTATATTTTCTCTCCAGGAAATTAAGAGAATGTCTTTTCTCTCTTTTTCTTGGCCACCTGGAAGTCTTGTATGAGACAAGAGGCAACAGAGCACATTCCACTCATGAGTTGTCCAGGGAAAGAATGGTATTACTGTTGAGTACCAACTCACAATTGAGAATCTTTCCCGAGATGAGTCACAGTGAAGTTTTTGAAATGAACAAAGACAACTGGATGTAGAAACCAAACCAGCCTCCTTAGTCCAAACATGTATAACCAGTAGCCTCCACAGGGAAGGGTAAAGGGAAGAAAGTTCCTATTTCAGTTGTTTCCCACTTCTCTTGGGTTAGTTTCAAGCTAAATGGTGGATCTCATTTTTTCTTTAGCTTGAGATATTAGCGTGAGATCTTTACCTCAAGAGACACTTAATCTGTACTTCGAAGTCTACTTAAACCATAAGGATGGACATTTACTAAAGATGGAAAACCAAAGCACTGTGGGCAGATGTCATTAATCCTTTGAGAGTAGGAGCCGGTCTGCTTGGGAGAGAACTTAGTGACAGTCCCTGGCAGGGAGTGCTAACACCAAGACAAGAAGGGGGCTTGATCCATGCATGGGAAAAACACAAAGAGCAAGAATGCTGGACCATGAGATTTATTCCATACCCTTGACCCAAGAGGTACACTCCTAAGGGAGGATGTGTAGCCAGACCTGGCCAGTCTAGCTAGATGAAAGGAAGGAATGGATGATTACCACAGTGTTTCAGAGAGATATTCACAGCTGTTGGTCATAAAGAGGAATTCACACTAAATAAATTTCAACTATAGTAACTTTTTATTCTTTTCCCAAGGTGCAAGATGAGAGCAAGACACATTCCATCTGGAATTTGAGAACTCTCCCAAATTCTACTAAGCTTTCTTATTGTTCTTCTAAACTGGATGTTTAATGATTAGAATAATAGCATTAGATGATGGCACCCCAATGTGGACCAGCAAGTACTTTAAAACAGCTGACACACCTGCCAAAGGGCCTGGGTCATGGAAAAGAAAGATTGCAGAGCCAAGAGGAAGAGTCAGCTCTTTTTCAAAGCACTTCACTTGGTTTTATATCTCATTTCTTCATTTTTATTTTTTATTTTTTTATTTGAGATGGAGTCTCACTCACTCTGTTGCCCAGGCTGGAGTGCAGTGGCATGATCTTGGCTCACTGCAACCTCTATCTCCCGGGTTCAAGTGATTCTCCAGCTTCAGCCTCCAGAGTAGCTGAGATTACAGGTGCACGCCATCACACCTGACTAATTTTTGTATTTTTAGTAGAGACGGGGTTCTGCCATGTTGGCCAGGCTGGTCTTGAATTCCTGACCTCAAGCGATCTGCCTGCCTCAGCCTTCCAAAGTGTTGGGATTACAGGTGTGAGCCACCGCACCCAGCCATATCTCATTTCTTTAAAAGTGTGAATTATTTTGAAAATTAAACCAGCACCTGCTCTTAGACACGGAGATCAAATGACAAACCCTTGGGTTATGAGCAGGGCTGCTCCTTGGGTGCACTCATAGGAAGTCATTTTGAATAATATCTGGTTGCGGAAGAGTCCTCAGCAGTGGCATCTTGCAGCAAGGCTGGGGAGGGACATTTGTATTGAACAAATACTGGCCCGTGACACTTCAGAATGCTAGTGTATTTGGGTGTGGACATTTTTTCTGTCTGACCTGTCAGCTAAACTGCAAACATACTTTTCCCACAAATATAATCCTTCATCATCTATAATGTTTCTTCCTTCAAACTTTTTTTTTTTTTTTTTTTTCATTTAACTTGCTATTGACTTTATACTTGGAATTCCAATCCAGGGAAGTTCTTGGAAGAAGGGAAGTTCGATAGGTCAGAGAAGGTGGAAATACAGCAGGCCATCAAATATCCTGTTTTCTGGCTGCACCCCTTGGACCTATAAAGAAAATCCTGGATATGAGATCTTGTCTGTGTCATTTTTTCTGACTGAATAGGCTCTGAGGAGATAGTTCTCACCAATTCTAACGAGAGGAATCGAATAGGCTTAGATATGGTATATTCCTTAACCTTTGCAATATTTTGGCTTTTGTCCTAAAATGGGGATAAGGCATTTATTCAACTTTTCTCTCATTTCTCTTTAAAAACCTGTTATCTTTATTTCTCACCTCAAAATGGCAGCACTCAATGAGCATACCTTGACCTACTTTGGGAGAATGTCGAAAGTGTGCATAAGGGCCTGAAAAAAAAAAAAAAAAAAGGAAAAAAGAAAAAAAGGAAAGAAAGAAAACAAAGTAAAAGGAAGAAGAATAAGTGTCCAAAAACCAGACAGTGGAATCAGCATTCGTCTTTGGGCGAGATCTTTCTCCTGGTGAATGGCCCTTCTATAGGATCCTCCTTGCCCTTCAAACACAAAGGCCAATGCTTCCTCCCCACAGTTACCAACTAGAACCGCAACACAGGCTTTCTTGGAAACCTGTCCAGACACTGAACTTCACCTGGAAAGAAGCTAGCTAAAAGTAACGGCTGTCTCAGCCTCCCTTGGTCTTTCAGCTATTTTGATGCCGATTGACAAATGCCAAGCCAGTCTACCTACAGCAGGGTTGAGCCTCACCTGCTACGCATCACCTGGGGCTCAGCTGCTTGAACACATAACCATGTAGCATAAACTCAGAAGTGGGTTTTGCTAGTGCTCCAAAATTGTGATACAGTCCCCTGAAAACTCTGAAGTAGAAAGAGGACACACATCTCCTTTGTACCCAAGTGACACATGGCTTTTGCTGCCTGTTATATACCTTTAAAGACCCATTTGTATCAGCATTAAGACACATCCCCTCACTCTGGGCACTCAGCACTGGAACCATCAATGAAATGGGGGTGGGATGGAGAGGGCAGAGGCCTAAGCAGGAGGAAGATTCAAGGAATGTGCCAGGGGAGCAGCTTCTTGTCAGTCTCATTCCCAGAGTTGACAAGCTTCATTTTTTCAGTCTGGTGCTCCCTTATAACCAGTGGTTGGGCAGTCATGGGCATGCTTTCTGTGCCAGGCTTCCATGAAGGGAGGGGAATCAGTACAGAGCTTCCTATGTCGACACTGATCATTTACAAGGGGAAGATCGGAAACAGCAAACCTCAGGACTATTAATGCCAGCAAACAGGGTGTTCTCAGAGCCTCCCCTCAGCATGCTAGTCCCCCAAGCATGAGTGGTTACTGTTTCACCATCTAAAATTGTTATTAGTGTGTCTCTGATGCGCATCTTTGCCTAAGGGCTTCCCAGCCCTTGTACAAGTGGAGTCTAAAAATATAGCATGCACGTATCCTCTTTGTACCTATCATAAGTAATTTGGAAATCTATCTCCTGAGGAATATCTTTAGAAGAGGGTAGATTCACAAGGCAACGGAGGAATTTATTTATGCTGTACAAAAGGCCTTTATCACCTGTATGCAAATCTGTTATCAGGATTAAAACACTGTTAGAGATTCTCAGTGGTATTTTCATGTCCCTTAAATAGATGTAGAGGAAAGGGTTTAAAGGTTTCTTTGGATATCAAAGAGAAGAGGAGAGAGAAAGGAAACACTACTGCAATTCTGCATTAACATAGACTTAAAAAGGAAAAAAAAAAATCCCATGGTTTGTTTTTCTGAATTACTGACAGGTCCCGGGCCACAGCAATGAGGTAGAAGGTTGAAGCAGCTCAGTAGCTTTACAAACAGAAGATCCTATCACCATTAGCTGTGACTCATTTAATGGTCTGCAAGTCACTGCAATGCAAAAAAAAAAAAAAAAAGAGAGAGAGAGAGTGTGTTGACCTCTCTTACTCTGGTTCCTATTTCCCAGATTTTGGCAAGAAGCACTGGAAGGGGAATCTGAGCCCTTTCTGCCATGGTCAACCTGGAGTTTTGGAAGGGACAGATCAAATGCGTAAGCCTGGGGAAGGGGTGGGCTCCTTCTCTCTTGCTGACTACCTCGCTTTTTTTACCCTCTGGTCTCCAATAAAGGGAGGGGCTCTGTCCCCAGTGGTTTCTCGTTTAGTCACTCACCTTTCATCCCACTACCTTCTTCTTGGAATGTGTTACGAGCAGTGGTCTGATCTTCTAAGTGTTCACTCCCACCACTTCCTGAAGAGGCTACACTGCTTTGTGGAGACAGGGGGGCATGATCGGATGGGAGGCACTGGGGTCCTCTAGCTCGTAAGTCCTCATGAGACATCCATCCATGTCCTAGAGGCTGGTTTGGCACATTCATGGGTGGGGTAAGGGACACAGATCGTTTCAAAGGGCTGTGGTGTGCCTGGCCTGAGAGAACTGGAAAAAAAAATAAAATGAAATAGGTTATTCGCCCCCCTTTATCCTGGGACACCGAAGAACCCACAATACCTCTTAACCCTGAGAGATACCACTAACTGTCTTCCAACTCCATCCATGGTCACAGCAGGTTGAATACAGGCCTGGCATGGTCGTTTTCTTCAGGTGGTTTAAAAGGATGCAGTCTGTCCCTCTCAGTGGGTTAGGTTTCTCCAAGGAGGCCAAACCTATAGTGCCCACACATTGGTCCTTAGCCTTTGTGGGTCTGGATCTGATTTTGGTTCTAACTCTAGAAACCAGGATTCATAGGAGTGGGTCCATAAATCAGGCAAGGCTTGACAGCCATATCTGCCAAAAGCAAAAAGAACATGTACTGGACAAGTGTGTTGCTGCTGTTGTTTTTTAAACAGAAATTCTGACATTACCCATGTTGTTCAGGAGGACATCTTGAAGGGCAGCCAGGCTGGCCATTGTTTGGGATCTTTGCAGGGCTGAACCAGAAGAAGGTGGACTAATCTTTCCAACCAGGATTCAGGGAACTATGGCCTCTGAAGGGCGGTATGGCTCAGCAAGGGCCCCAGTACTAACATGACCTCAGGGTATGGGGCACTGCAGCTAGCTGTGGGTGAAAGGGCTGCTTCTTCTAGGGCCGATTCTTTCCCTTAGCCTCACAGGTTAATGCTAAACTTTGTACTGCAAACACTTCCAGGTAACAAGGCTTTCATTCAGGAAGCTGGGAATGAATGGTTTTTACCAGCATGTTCAGCCCTTCTGCACAGTGGGCAACATCTGCGCAGCCCCCATCTTTAATTTCTTTTCCAGAAAACTAGGAAAAAGCAACATAACTCATATAACTAGCCAAATTAAATTGAAGCCATTCAAGGGAGGGATTTAACAAAAACCAACACTGAGGGAGCCGATGTTACCCTTGGTTGGTTTTTCTGGGTGTGTAAAGTGACAACTTTACAAAACAAGTCTATTCATAACATTCTCTCAGTACCAGTTCCTGACAGGTCCAGTTTATTTTGACTGCTGCTGTACTAACATGGAATTGAGCCACATGCATTTTTAAACATTTTTCAGGGAAGCCATTAAATTCCATCTCAGGCTCTATCCCCATCAATGAGGCATTTGCTCTCCCAAATTTAGATGAGCACTTCTTTGTGGGTGTTAATATGTGTTTTTCAGTAAGCAGACCAGGCATCTCAATGGTGAGAGGTCCTGCTTTTGGTTAAACTGCATTTCTGGTAGGGCAGTCCCAACATAAAGGCCTGGGCAGATTACTGTGTTCCCTACTTCAAAAGATAAAGACCAGAGTCAAAAGGCTGGATGTTTCCAGAAAGTGTGTTTGGGGCAGTAGTGGGCTGGGTAAGCTGCTGCCGGGCAGCTGGCAGTCACCAAGCCTGACAGCCACTGAGCTCAGGCCTCTGTGGTCAGTGTTTCCATTTGGCCTTGTGTGGCCAGAAGGGCAGCCTTGTATGTGAAGCGGGGACAATCGGAAGGGCTAGAAACTTCTTTATGAATGAAAAGGGAGGACACAAGAGAGCTACCGAGTTTGGTATTTGTAACCTGAGAAATTTCCAATTTTGGTAGATTCTATCAAAGGCAAGGAAATATCATCTAAATTAAAAATATGCAAAGGGAACATTGTTTAAAAAATATCGACCCTAACAGGCTTAAATGGCTTGCATTACTGCTAAATAGACTAGGGAAGAAACTATTTAAAAAGGCTCCCTGGAAAATGCATTGCTACCAGGTTGGACCAGAATTAGCAAGAAGAAAAGGGGGGGAAAAGCAGAGAAAGAAAGAAAAAAAATAAAACGAAGCAGCAGCAAAAATGAAAAGAGAAGCCAATAGGAAGAAAAGCCAGACATCCAGAAAATCCATTTCATGCCTGTCTAAGTATTTATATAAAATTGGGCAGACTGTTTAGGGCTGCCCTGAGTGCTGGGACATTCCAGCTTAGACATCTTTGCTTTCTGGTACTTCTGCAACCATTTCAGAATATCTGGTGGATGCTTTGACTGGTCCCTGCCAGGTGTACCCCAAGTGGAAGTGGGGGTTCCTCAGCGTAGCCAGGATTAGAGTCAGTCTGAAACCACACAAACAGGGCTTGCCAAAGAGGGACACACAGCTCAGAGACAGTGGAACCCTTAGTACCTGGGCTGGTTAGAGGCCATAACTGAATAGGTAACTAATCGCTAACCACAGGAGGTTACTGCTAGGATAGTCCTCATCTTCATATGGATGCTGAGAACAATACAATATGTACACTGTAGTTGAATTCCATTATTTCATGGAGCCCATTTGCTTCTTTCCATCTAATACGTTTTTAATCCATGCTATCTCCTCCACTGAGGGGCATCCTTGGGGAAGCTGTCAGTTATCCAAGGACTTCACTGGCTATTGAGATTGGAGCTAAATGTTTACCTAACTTAATGGACTTACAGGGATTTGTACATAGAAACCCACACCCATTTCTTCACACTTTTCTGAGCTTAACTGAAGTTATAAGGGATATGATATGAACTTGGCCTCTGCCTCTAAGGAAACATCAATTATACCTGAGGTGCCAGGGTCTTTTCCTGATGACTTTCTATAAAGGGCTCATACCCTCTATATCATAACTAACACTTCTTGGTTCCCACAGCTGCCGCCAAATTCAGGAATATCTCCGTAGGGGCCAACGTGCTGTGGCAACCAAGCACAATGCCTCACACCAAGCTTCTGATTTGCAGACAGGGCCATGGGTTTAGAGCCAGGCTGAATGCCACACCTCAATCAAAAGTCGTGCTAGGTAAATGCCTCTGTTCTCCAAAAAGAACCGAGGCCTGGAGGCAGTACAGGCTTGTCTTCTTGTGGGAAGGAGACTAAAACAGGTGACAGGTGCCTTGGCAACAGTGCCACTTTGGGGTGAAGACAGATCTTCAGGTTTAGGCAATGGTGACCACAAAGTTGATTTTGGTGTTACCTCTTGCGCTGGAGCACTTTGTTTGGCATAAAGTGGCAGAGGAAATACTGTCATGGGCAGAAAGAGGCTACAAGAAAATAGGCCATGCAGTTGTGGAATTGATGAGGTGGCCAGTGGCAGAGTAGCAGTGGTTGTTTCAACCCCAGCCCCTACCCTTTTTTAACTAAGAGACCTCATTTGAAGTGATGACAAACAGAGGGTGATATGGACATTCGGGCAAAATTTTTTTTTTTTTTTTCCTATGAGTAGACGGGAGGAGTGGTAAATACAGACTTCTGAGAAGCTTAGCAGTGTGGTGCTAGCTGCCCCAGCATGTCTCTAGCCAGAGGCTTCTAGATGTTCTTGCTTGTGGACTGCTGTGCAGTAGACAATGGCCAACGATTCATTCAGACCTCAGCTACCCAGAAGTCCTATTCAAATGCTGCCCAATTAAGTATACCTTTAAAAAAAAATCTCAACCTAGATTAGAAATTGGCAAGTCCAGCAGAACTGAGGTCCTCAATTTATACTGCATTTGCGACTTTCATAATAGTGCGGGTAGAGGGACAGCATATTTCAGGATGGATTCATTATATTGAAAAGCATACTGAAAATTACTCAGGGGAACAAAATTGTGCCTTTTTCCTCTTAAAACATGGAAACCAACATTTAATAATTGTATATAGTATGGATCCAAAATTGCTTGTATTTTTAAAAACCTCTATAAAAAATTTTAGGTCTGTATATACACATATATATGCCAGTATGCATGCATGCATATATCATTAGGACACTAATTTTTGGAACTTTTTCAATTCAAATGAATCAAAAGTAAATAATAACTATTAAGTAAGTCTAGTGGAAATATGGAAACAGCAGTTAAAAGTAATCTTGCTAAAGCAGTCGGGCAGTGTGATGGGAGTTCAGAGGTTCTTCTAATCTTGTTTTAAACTTAGTCATACTATCAGGACCAGTCAACTTTTCTGACCTCATCTAACCTTATGATTTTTTCATCTCCTAGCATCTTTAATGAGACCTCTTTCGGCACCTTTTAAGGGGAAAATATGATACCTGGCTCTGCATTCTGTTCACTTAAGTATTTTCTTTAAACCCTGGGATTCAGATTTCTTTCCCATTTCCTTTGACCAACTTTGACTCCATCTCGATTTTATTTATTGAAATAAGAGTCAGGAAAAGATGTTTCAGAATATTTAGTACTCTTTAAGGAAAATTAATAACTACATTTTTCTGCCTTCTAATATGAGAAATAAGGGGGTTTATGGATGGAAGAAAGTCTGGGATACTGGCCCACCTATCTCCTTGGTTCATTGTTAGGTTAAATACATACCTCACTGTCAAAGAGAAAAGTGATCCACATAAGCAAATAGTCCAGGTAACTGAAGCTTGGGTCTTACACCAAAACTTTATCCCAACAAACTTTAACAAAGATTTGTCAAAGATACATTGCGTATTTCTCTGCTCTCTTTAAATTTACACGCTGAATGCAGTTTATGCTTTAAAAATTATTTAAAGCATGCTTTAAAAATGTTATGAACATATATTCCTAACATTTTAGAACTGGAAGCCTTCTGAAAGAATATAATTCATTAATGCCTAATCTGGGAGCTGTGGGTCCCTGGGTAGTAGAAAGACCCCAAAATCCCTACGTACACCAAGCCTTGTTAGTGGATGAAATACTATGTCATGGATGACTTTTCTACATATAGACAGGATATTGGAATTAATACAACATAAATTAATATAATGTAAATTAAATCTATGCTGAGTACATAGACCTTTTGTCTTTTTAAAAAAAAATCAGCAGATTTGAAATACAATTGTGGTTTTAATGGGGACCCCGATTTTTAAATATTAGCTATTAACTTACACCGTTCATATGTACTCTTGGTCTAGCACACTCATTTGACAGAGATGATTTGTTGCTTTATGCCGTCTTTGTTGAGCGAGCCTTCAATGGGCAGTCTGGGTCGCCTCAGGAACTTGTGTGCTGTATACCTTCAATTGTTCAACTATCTCCTCAAATTCAAGCCAACCATTATTTCTTTTTGCTGTCACTATGTGTTTTGAACTATTTCCAGGCTTAGCATTTTGTTTTAGAGTCTAGAAGCTGAAGCTGCTGAAACTGTCAGAAATTTGACTTCCTTTTGAATAAGGGTATTAAATATTCCTACACTCCTAATATCATTCTCTATACTAAACCAAATTCCCTGGGTTCTCAACCCAAGGTTGGGTTCTGTGCTCTCATCGTGCCCTGTGAGTCCAGCCACATAGAGATGATTTGCAACTTTAATCTTTTTTCCTTCTAAGCTAGTCTCTCTTCATTTTTAATTCAAGAAGCTGCCTTTCTCATAGAAAAACATACGCTTTGTTAAATTTTCAAGTTTCAAGATGCTCACATGATATAATTCAATCCAAATAGCTAGCACAACTAAACCTTATAAAAATAAGTCATAGCAATTTAGGGGTTTTAAAAGGTAGAATGACGATGCCAAGTGTTTGCACATTATTTTAAAATATCTTGCAATATTCTTCTTGAATTAAGAGGTCCTGGCCAATTCCCTGTGACTCAGGTGATGTATGCTGTGTGTCCACATACTTAGGACAAAGCAGGGCAGAATTTTACTTCTATGTTGCTAATTTTACTCATCTGTTACTTTAACAATATTTTCTAGGCTCATTCCCAAAAGAAATTCAGAAGTATCAGTAGAACCTTTGCTGAAAACAAAAATTTGAGGCTTCACAGCATATAATTCTTAAGTTTTGCTGCAGGAGATAGTTTGATACTTATCAAGTCTAAAGAAGAAAAAGCTCAGCCCACTGCTAGCTACAAAAAGGTGATTGTTTCAAAGGAAATGGGAAGGGGTGGGTGTTTCTGTTCATTTTGTTAGGTTTCGGCCTGCTTCTCAGGGATATTCCAGTTTCCATCCCACAAATTTTTTCGATAACACCAGTTTCAGAGCATCTAAGAACCACTAAAGGCTTTCAATTTTCAAAGAATGTTCTGCTAACACCACTTGTATAAATAATTCCAGGCATTTGCTTAAAAAAAGCCAACATTTTAAGCAAGGCTCAATGGTGAAATGCCATTACACCCTGGATTCCTCTTCTTTAGTTGGTTTTGTGGTGTCACAACCAGTAATCTGAGGCCCTGTGGTGGGAATCTTTGGAGAAAAAAAGATTAATAGTACTTCAAGAATACATTTTGAAACATACAAAACCAGCGTATTTGATCTGTGACATCATGCAAACAAAAAAAATAAATAACACCAGATTTGTGTAAGTGGGGTAGAAGGGAGAGGAAGAGAGGGGAATATTAATCACTAAGGTTAAAAATAACATGCTCTGTCATCACTGCTTCAGGGAATAGATTAAAAGCCAATCTGAAAGGTTAAAAGCCTCAACTCTGCATGCTTGCTCTCTGCTTCTTGACCAAAGGCTTGAAAAACCAGTGCTTAGAACATCTGGACACCAGAAGACGATTCCCCTAAACAGACTTTGGACTCCACCTCATTCCAGGGGAAGAAGAGAGAACATGCTACAAAGCAAAGATGTGGTTGGTGAACGGGATGTTCCTGACAAGCCCAAGGAGGAAGCCACACACTTTCGGTGAAAAGAAAGTGTATACTTGCCTATGCAAATCAGACCAAAAGGAGACTCTAGAAGAAAAAGCTGCAAAGAACATCACAACAGCGATGACAAATACACACAGCTAACTTCCTCTTTCCCCCATGACGTCTCGTTTTTATTCAGCACTGAAACGAACGCATTCTGATGCAGGGAAAATCACCTGGGGAGGCTTTCCTAGTACCGTGAGTCCTTGTCACTGGTGTCAGCTCTTACTACTCTACAGATGGCTCAGTTTTTGGGCAGAGCAAAGATGTGTGTTTCTGCCTTCACATTATCACTTAAACATTTGAGCTTTTAAGAAATAAATTAGAATGTTTCTGGCAGACTTTTATTATTGCATTAATCTTTGGTATATTTCATCTGTCCTCTTTTGTCAGCTTCTATAATGGCAAAACTGGGTGTCATCCAGTAGAAAATCTATTTTAGATAACGGCTGTTTGACTTTACATTGTCATTATTTATGAAATACATAGACAAGAAGCCAATATGTATATACTTTAAATAGAAATCAGTAAATTTCACCCACACTTAACTTCAAATCAAGAAATCCTAAAAGGACTCTACCTCAATCCTCTCATTCCATCCTATCAAAACCAATGACAACTTCCATCAACTATGAAAGCAATTTTACACTTTTGAAGCAAATGTGTAGGCTAATTCAAGAAATGATGGGATCAACCCGGCTATTTTGAAGTCTCCTTCATACTGGGTTAACTTCCACTTTCCTGTACTGTTTCTTTTTGTATCTACCATTATACTAAACCCTTAAGTTTGTCCATGAATTTCTATCCACATAAAATGCAGATATTTCTAGAAATGAGTTTAGACAGAACCGTAGAATTTTATTATTTCACCAAGTAGGGAAAATAATGGAGTTAAGCAAGTGGCCAGGAGTGAATTTAAGCAGATATTTCTTTTTTAATGTTCCCATGTATCTGTAAAAATGCTCCAGTCACTGTGTGTAGAGAAGCGAGATAGTAGAGAAACTCAGGAAGCTAGATGACAAAAACTTGCCTCCTATCCCTTTCTTAAAAGATAACTCTCAAATTGTAAGTGCTGTTTCATCAGCTCACATGCCTATGCAGAAGGTGCTTCTGAGGTTTATGCAATACAGCATCCATCCCGTGCTTAACAGCACCACCTAGACTGCTACTGAGTGTGGGAACCAGCAAGACCATCCAAGTTTGGAACTTCAAATAGCCAGGATTTCATGACTGAGCCACCAAGACCCTCTCAGAGCATCAGTCCCAAGGAGATGGCCAGAGTCGCTGAACAAATCATCAGGGTGTCCTTTTACACCTTGTTACTACCAGCACTTGTCAAGAAGAGCATTGAGTCAATTGCTTGAATGGAGGTACCAAAGGATATTTTAAAACTGTGTCTACTAACTCCTGTCTTGAGCTGAACCACAGGCCAGGTCTTCCTTCACTGCCGCTGAAGCTTAAAGGTTCCCAGATAACATGGAACAGTGGCTCTCACTGATCAGGTAAGGACAGGCATCATCAGAGGATGCCTAAGTCCTACGGCCAGCAGACCTTGCAGCCACATGCATGACTAGGATTTCTCTGAGTATGAAACCCTAAACTCTGCCTTGATCAAACAGCATTTTTTTCTTTTCTTTCTAGTTTTAGGAGAAGGGCTGTAAATAATTAGAAATGTATTATGTAGCCCTGACTAATTCTTAACTTAGCTCCTTGATAAAAGGAGGAGAACAGCAGATTCTCAGCACGGCAGCCAGGAGGGCAATTTACTGATTAGGGAATTGGTTCTTGTTTTCATTAAAGCATTCAATCTACATGTCAAATGCAACAATACACATAAATGACCATTCAAAAAAATAAAACCACAATTTGAGTTTACACTACTAATTAGATGATTTTTTTGTTGTTAATTAGGAGAAATTGGATGGTTTAGGCTCTCCTGGCTCCTTAATTATATTTGATTGAATTGCCATGTGATTCAGACAAGCTCTGGAGGCTCCACAACACCCCAATTCCCACTTTCACTTCACCTTCAGCCTCTTACCAAATTCTAAACCATCACAACCTTACCCTGTGGGTGTTGGAACATGGTGAGATTGGTACTGTGTTTGTAAAATTGATTTACTGTGGTCTGTAATTACACATAACGATTTGAATTTTTGACTTGGCACTGCATTTTTCATTTAAACCGTACCGTTCTTCTCTACCCCAGAGAAACAGCATTTACGTAATTGCTCTCAACTCATCTACTTGGGTATTATAAATCAGTCGTGCAATAAAAGACTTCCAGAGACACAGCAAGCTCGAGGTTCCTGGCATAATTTAGCGCCCAGGACCGTTCCAGCTTAAGGACAGGAATTGAACAGCATTCATTTCTTATTGGATATGAAATGGAGAGGGTTCTCTGGCGCTATAGACCCCGGCAGCAAAAAGAACAGGCTGTGAGGGTGATCAGGAGGGCTGGGCTGAGCCCAGATGCCAGCTCAGATCCAGACGCTGGGCTCCCTTTGCTCCTGTTTACTGCTGGTTCCCCCTCACCTGTTATACAAACTAGGTAGTGTGTGTGTGTATGTGTGTGTTTGCGCGTGTTCATCTACATGTCTATATACCATTGACCCTCATTATTCATGGATTCTATATTTGTAAACTCACGTATTGCTAAAATTCATTTGGAACCTGAGTCAATACTCGTGGCCTTTTCATGGTCATACACAGACACAAATACAGTAGCCAAAAATTCGAGTCTCCCCATGCACTTTCTCCCAGCTGAGGTGGAGCAAAGTGAAGCGCTGCTTTCTTGTTTCAGCTCTCTACTATAAACAAGTGTCCTTTTTGTGGTCTATTTAGTGCCATATTTTTCATATTGTTGTGCTTTCCGTTGACAATTTCACCGTTTAAAATGGTCCCCAAGGCTGGGTGTGGTGGCTCACCCCTGTAATCCCAGCACTTTGGAAGGCCGAGGCGGGTGGATCACCTGAGGTCAGGAGTTGGAGACAGCCTCGCTAACATGGTGAAACCCTGTCTCTACTAAAAATACAAAAATTAGCCAGGCATGGTGTTGCATGCCTGTAATCCCAGCTACTTGGGGGGCTGAGGCAGGAGAATTGCTTGAGCCCAGGAGACAGAGGTTGCAGTAAGCCGAGATCGTGCCACTGCACTCCAGCCTGTGCAACAGAGTGAGACTCCACCTCAAAAAAAAAAAAAAAAAGGAAAAAAAGAAGGCTGTTGTGATAAGCTTCATTCAGGTATGAATTACAGTGTTCTTTGTTGTGAGTTCAACATTAATTAATCAATAATATACATTAAATAAACTATCTTTAAACAGAAACACACATAAAACATTATGTATTGGTAAGTTGACAAAAATGTTGTGACCAAAGACTTGAAGGAACCTAGCCCTGTATTTTCCCTAGAAGCAATCATTCAATATTCAATAATTCAGTGTTTACAACAACTTTATAGAATGCAATTACCCTGAATGAGTAATAGACTATCTGTACACATAAATACAAACTCTTCACTCCACCTTCCATCTTGTGACCTACCACAGTTTTCTCCTAGACCGGTGGTTCTCAATCTTGGCTGTACACTTAACTTCCTTTGAGCCTTTAAAAAAAAACCCCAATGCCCAGGCCCCATTCCAGAATAAGTCACTGAGAATCCCTGCAGCAGGGTCAGACCACTTGTACTTTTAGATGCACCTTGGTGGCTGTAATGGATAGCCAGGGTCAAGAACCACTGCACTGGGCTGCCTTCATGCCTCAGTACTTTCCCCCAAACTTTGTCCCACATCTTGGACAGTCCAAACCTCCCTAGATTGGCTGTTGCTTCTGCCTGGTCTTAATAAGATGCCTCAAAAGAATGAGCATCTTGTTTTGTTTTCATGGGGCTTTTAAAAGATAAAATTCATATCCTCACTTTTCCCATCAATGATTATCTTATTTGCTTTGGATTCCCATGCAAAATTCTGCTCAGGTTCTTTAGCTCAGGGTTGATCACTCTTGCCCTGCTCTCTAGATAAAGTAAATGATATTTTGAACCAGGGTTCCAATCCAAATGATACCTGGGCAGGAATTCCTAAAGACTCCCTGGACAAATATTTTGACTCCTGAGCAATAGTGCTTGCCTCTTGTTGTGGTCATTTTCACCCTTGTAAGTAGGAAAGAGAGGGTCAGGGGTCAGCATCAGGCCCCATTTGAATGTGAATCAGCTGCAGAAAGCTCCAGGCACATTTTCTCTTAGTTTGGAAATTCAGCTGGTGAGAGCATAACCAACTCACAAATAGTAAAAAATTGCATTCTAGATCCATGGACAGGTAGCATTGGCATCACCTGGGATCTTATTAGAAGGGTTGACTCCTGGGCTTCACCCTAGACCTCCTGAACCAGGATCTTCATTTTAACAAGACCCTAGGAGATTTGTATGTACATTCAAGGTTAAGATGCACTAACTACATACGCAGCTCTTGCTGGCTGATACTTGTTCTGTTGACGTTGGGGTAGGCATCAACCAAAACAAAAACGGACTGCTGAAGGGAGAAGAATTTGGGATTTGAGTTGGAAGTCATGTGACCCTTCTGTACTTCCGTACCTAAAGTTTTCCCCATTAGTAGATAACAAAGGCTACATTATGTGATTATTGGAAAAAATCTAATCATTTAATGCACATTAAAATGTTTTGCATATTGTAAAGTGCTCTAGAAATATTAGTTGTTAGCTGTTAGAGTAACAATAATTTGGTATAAACCAACACTGCTAATGGAAAAATCATCTCAAAAGTACTAGCCAATCTAATGACATTCATGCAGCATTTTCAGCCTATTACATGTGGCATGAAAAAAATATCTCTGATTACTTGATAGTGTTTCACAGATTTACAAGAGGTAAATTTTCCATCATGGTCTGTCATACTGAAGAGAAAGTTCACCTTGCTCTTTCAAAATCTTTACCTATACTGACAAACTTCTGCTTTTCCTGGTAAGAATCTTTTTCCTTTGATTCAGATTCAACTTGGTTTTTCCTTTCCTCTCACACATTTTAAGTGTCTACATTTCATGTGTATTTTATGGAGGGTCAGGAGATGTGAATCACCTCCTTTTCCACTAAATTTCAGTGCCCAGAACTCTTCATGAGAGCTTGTCTTTGTCCTGACATTTGTAAGCAATACAGATTGACTGAAATCCTTATTAAAGATTCTAAGTACCTCCATTATTTTAAGAAATTCAGGCTGAGAACCTATTACGTGTCTGGGTGACATTGGGTTCCTCATATGCAAAGCAAGAGGTTGGAGCAGATGAATTCTTTCATTCATCAGATATTTGTGGAGTGCCCACCATGTGACATGCCCTAAAAGCTGAGGTCACAATGTTGAAAAAGGCATTACAGCCCAGTGTATGGTCTCTCAGCCCCTCCCAGAGCCAATCTCCCGTGATGCCGTTAGCCTATTTATGCAGTGCGGTTCTCTCTCACACCCCAGCTCATTTGGATGAGATATTATTGTCCCCACGTTATTTCTCCATATTTTAAAGTCTGCCTTATGATACCAATAGAACAGCCAGCTAGGGTGTCAGGGTAAAGAAGCCAGCTGTTCACAAGCGCTGGATTCTGGAGAAAGGAATGCACCAAATTATACCGTTCTTCCCTGTTCCCAGCTCTCCTAATGTCTGGTTTTTCCTGCATATTTAGGCTCTCATGGAAGGGTAACTGAATGAATGAACTCTCTTTTTGCTGTTTCCTCCTTACCTGCCCTGGGCTGGGGATATTGTACTGCTATTTTCCCAAATGCAACCCAAAGACCCACCCGTAAGGCCCACTGTTCCCAGTCCTTTGGCCTCCAAAGAAGAGGCCGCAGGAGAGTGCACACAATAGCATCAGCTACCATTTGACAATGCCGACTATGTGTCAGCTTCTTGGCTAAATGTGTATACATGTTGTTCCATTTAATCCTCATTTAATGCTCTCTGAAGCAGATTCTACCATTACCCTCTTCCCACCCCCATTTCACAGATAGCAAGCTGACAGATAGCAAGCTGAGGTGCAGAGGATAGCTGACTTGTCAAAGCTCAGACAGCGGAGCAGTGGAAAGAGCCAGAGTTCAAAATCCAAGGTTCTCTCACTTGCAAGCCTGTGTTGTTAGCCTGACACCGTGTTGCTTCTCATGGCAGAAAGAACTCTGGGCTTAGCTACTGACCCTGACTCTGAACAATCGATATTCAAAACCCTGAACAAGTCCACTAGCTTTTCAGGGCCTCAGTATGCTCAGCTGGAAAACAGTTACAATAATGGTAATACCTTCTTCCACCTACCTACCGGGGTTGCTGTGGGGGTCCTATGAATAGATGCGTCCTTCATTATTCCTTCCTTCCTTCCTTCCTTCCTTCCTTCCTTCCTTCCATCCATCCATCCATCCATCCATCCATCCATCCATCCATCCAATATTTGCTGAGCATCTGCCTGGTGTTGGGCATATGCTAAGCACTAGGAAGGATGACAATGAAGGCCAACTAAGATGATGTATGGGAAGATGTTTTATGAAATGAAAAAATGCTAATTGTTATCTTCCCAGAGAGTTAAGCTAACCTCATTTATTCACTCATGCAATGAACGGTGAGCATCTCTCTGCATAGGTACTGTACTAGTCGCTAGGGATACTGATGCCAAAAAGAGTATTCATAAAAAACAAGACTGCACAGATGCAAACACTATTTTCTATCATTTATTAAGCCATCACCTTCTATCATTCAGAAACACGCAGCAGCTAGAAGCCGCAAGGCAGTGTCAATATTCTAAGTAACACTTTCCATGAAGGTGAAGAATTGCTGAAGGATGTAAAAATTTTAGGTGATTTCAATTTCAATTAATTTGCCACAGTATCTGTAGGACTAATGAGAGTTTTTGAGGAGGTGGTAATGCACCAGGACCAAGATGCCTCTCTGAATCCTCCATTTTAGAGGGACAGTATCAGGAGATCTATATGAAAGTCAAAAAAACTATTCTTGCTTCTGTGGTAAACATATTGTTTCCCTGTCTGCAAGTTGGCTATTCCATGCAATCATTTACAATTCATGGCTCTGAGTAGCATAAAGATTCCCTATAACTGAATCAGAAATCACCTGCCCAACCACATGGAAAGCATCTCTTTTTCATTTGGGCTTTCCCCAAATGGTGCACAAAGCTTACGGTTCTGCTGTTCTGTGGGTGTTCTGAGGGCAGGGTAGGCAAGCATCTACACAAAAAATCAAACCAGAATCTTTTTCATTCAAATTAAATGCTGGAGGAGCAGCAGACCTAAGAGAAACACCTAGATGGGTTTTTTTTTTCTATTTAAAAATATGAGAAAGCCATAATGTCTCTCTGAACGAAAAGCTGTGCTTTAAGAATGGTTCTCCCAGAAATGAACATTGACTCACAAGGTACCAGATAGGGTCGGTATAGAGCTTTTCATTCCTGAGTGAGGCTCTCAAGGTAATTGGCAGAGAGCAATGCCAACATTTTATTGAAAGTAGAAGGTGTTGCTATTGTTTATGTGTCCAATAGAGTTGGTCCTGAGGGAATTTAAATGATGGTGCTACATTTCTTGATCCCTTCCTCCAAGAACATTACTTTCAGAAGACTGGAAGGTATAAGTAACACTGCAATTTGTCTACCTCATGTACTTACCCCCGAATTAACTCAAAATCCCAGAACTTTAAAACAGGAAGAAACATTAAATATATGATTAGATGAATATCATCTAATCCACTCCCCTTGCAATTTTATCAGTTAAGGCATCAAAGACCTAGAGAGATATGGCAATTGCCCAAGGTCACTTAACAAAGTTGATGTTGACGCTGATACTTAGAACCATAATGTTTTTGGTCTTCATCTTTCACAGCATATCAATGGTCATTAGTTTTCATATCAGTATCTTTTTGACAAAGAAGGGTAAAAAAATAAAGTCTGTGATCTAAAGTAGATAATTCCTCATTTAACACCAGAGCTATACATTGCAGGACCCAAATGTTGAGGCCTATAGATTTGTACAACAGCTTGAACAGCATAAACACAGCAGGAAGTAGGACATCAAATAAACAATTGTATGCCAGTGGGGTTGTTCCAGAACCAGAGCTGTCACATCTTCACTCTGGGCTGGGATTTTCCAGGTCTGGGCACTCTGAATACCTATCCTTCTCATATTAGCTGTCCACCACCTGAGACATATTATGGGACCTTCTCATTTTTGCCTAACTGGTCAGAAGGACTGCCACCATTGATGTAAAGTATTGTTTGTGGACTTGAAAAAGCAACATCTTCTTCAGCCAAAGCTGAAGTCACCATGGAAGACTTATTTCCCCATTAATACTTAATCTTTTTAATCAGTTTAGGTTGTATTTATTTGTATGATTTTTATTAAGAAAATACATTTATGCAGAGGTTTACAAATGGGATATTTATATGTAGACTGCCAGAAGCCATCATTTATCTACAAAATTCTATGATAAACTGTCCAATTTGTCATTTAAAAAGACTGGGCATTTTCACAAGGATGTCACTATTTCTAAGACCTAGGCCCTAGAGATAGTTATTTATTATTTGCTGGCACTTTAGAACTAAGCAGAACAGCAGAATCTCTTATTTTAGAGCCTGAAAAAAACTTTGGGGATCATTTAATTAATCTTTCCATTTTCTCCAGCCGAGTTTCTGGACAAGACAATGGAAACTGAGAGGAGGAAAGTGACAGGCTAAAGGTACCACTGCCAATGAGAAGAACTGAGCTCTAGTTCTAGTCTTCTTCCATGTGGCAACGTGATCTTCAGGCAGCCCCTGACCTTCCAAATGCAGCCCTCATTTTAACTATTAGAAATAGTCAACATCCTATTGATAATGAGAGTTATGGTGGGAAGATTACTATCAAGAAAAGTAAGAGCTTGAAGAGGAAGCTCTTGAGAGGTAAAAGCATTTCAGACACTCCCCGTTAAAGATTTCTATTTAAGAGAGACAGATTTATCCCCATTTAAAATCAATGGCTCTGAGTAGCATAAAGTTTGGTTTCATTATCTAACCCTCAAAATTGAAATAATTGTGGATAAGATAGTTATTATTTATTGGGGCGTAGGGACTACACAAAGACATCTAAATACATGCCATTCATGGATGTGCACATTCACTCATTTATTCATTCAACAAGCATTTATTGAACATCTACAATATGCCAGCCAGAGTTTTAGACAATGGAATGCTATGGTGAACAAGACCAGGTTCCTGACCTCTTAGAATTTATATTCTAGTGGAGGAGATAGATAATAAACAAGTAGACAATTAAAATAGACTGCCAATTTATGTGAATGTTATCTCTGTTCCTTCTGAAAACTCACAAAAATGACAGCAAAGGCATAAACTCACGAGGACAAAGAATGCAGGAGAGAAGATGATAGGAAATGATAAGGTTATCAGCAGACCACTTGAAGTCAACAAAATGTTGTAAGCTGGAAGACAGAAGGACATGAAGGAACTGACTCAGAAGACCTGAGAAAGGTGGTGTGTGTGCCCATAGCAAGGGAAAGCATGGCAGTTTATGTGGTAGAACTTCCATGAAGCTCAGGACTTGGAGAGCAGGTACCTCTGAAGGCAGGGGTACAGGGAGGGCCTGGAAATTGGTGGTTTGGGGAACCTGGTGCTAAGCCATTCATAGACAACCTGTTTTTGCATTGGGTTTCAGGTGCAGAAAAAAAAATAGGTTTGTTAGAATTTATGTTTAAGGTACAGAGAGATCCTCAGATTCTCCCTTCTACTCTGCTCAGCAAGGCAACTGTCATCTTAGCACCTTACTCCTAACAGGCCCTAGGACCCTCGCAGTAAGGCTTATATCCCTCAGGAGGAGGCTGGTAATGGGTTTCTTTAATGGTAATGGACTAGTCCATGAGAAAAGAATTGCAGATGGTGATATATGTGAGTCCCACAAAAACAGCCAGGTTAGGTTCCTATCTGATCTCTCTGTGGTGAAATCTACACACATAAGGTTCTAGGTCCCTTCCTCTTAAATAAAAGGAAAGCAAGAATCAACAGATAACTGAGGAATGCTTCTTACTTGAGACAGAGTCCAAAACAAACAGAAGAGAAAAAACTCCAAGAAACATAGGCAATATTAGGAGCAGAAGAGAACTCCAAAAATCAAATGTGATATCTTCAGAGACATTAGAAAAGATTTGGCAGCCATGAAACAAGAACAGAATGCAATACAAAAAGGAACCTTAAAAAGGCAAAAAAGAACTCTTGGAATTTGAAAATATGATAGCAGAGATCTAAAATTACATAGTATGTTTGAAAGATCAAGTTATATGAATCACCTAGAGAGCAGAACAGAAAGATTAAAAGTAAAACAAAATAGACAGGAGAAGAAACATTAAGGAGATTAGAAGATCAATACAGAAGAGCTATTATCTAATTTGAAATTCTTTAAAGAGCGAGGAAGAAAATTAATGAGAGGAAATTATTTTGAAAATTCAAGAAAATGTTCTAGAGCTGCAGAAGCAGATATTTTAGACTAGGAGAGCTAGACTGAGGGTAACTAACACAGATGGGAGTAGGAAAATAGAAGGATGTCTTCAAGAAAAAGATTGTATGTAGACTCAGAGAGGACTTTCACAACTGCTTATGGGTGGCACTTAGTACTCCTTTATAATTTGATGAAATCAAGGCCAAGAGAGGTTAAGGTTTTTCTCCAAGGCCACACAGGTAGTAATCAGTGGAACTGGGACTCAAACCCAGGTCAGTCTCACACCAACATGTGTGCTCTGAACCACAACTTGATATTGCCCAAGACCTTTCTGGACTCTGATTCTGCCATTCAGTATACTAGCAACCCTGCCAGATCTGTGCCATCAACACATGTTCTGGAATGAAACAGTGTGTCACAAAGAAGGGAATGTTGAGAAGTAAGAGGTCATTTGTCCTAATTCTCCCTTCAATCCTAGAAACCAGGCCACCTCCATTGCTAGATTTGGGAGTTGTGGATCAGAGCTGGAACAATTTGGGAAAGTCAGACTCAACTTTGAATGATAGGACTTGAAGAAAGCAAACTTCTCCAGCACCAAAGGAAGCTTTCAAGGCTACTCTGTCATGGGCTTGGGCTGTGATTCCCAATGGGACCCTCATGACCATCATGGACCCATTTTAGACTTGGCAGTGGGGTCTACACAATTGTGTAGACTTGGGTCTACTCCAATTGTGTAGACTTGGCAGTGGGGTTCTTTAAGTTGAAGATAAATCTGGGTGTCAAGCAGGTTGCCTTTCCTCTAGAGTTCTGACAGCCCAGCCAAAGCCCCATTCAAATCCTTGTCAGTCTGGAGGATTCCAAGAGGCTGAGTCTAAGCTGGCTGTTCTACAAGAAGGAAGGGGAATGGGGAAAGGTGTTCCTTTGAACCCTCCTTCTTTCCCAAAGTCAGGATTGTTTTTTTTTTGAGACGGAGTTTCACTCTGTCACCCAGGCTAGAGTGCAATGGTACGATCTCAGCTTACTGCGACCTCTGCCTCCTGGGTTCAAGCGATTCTCCTGCTTCAGCCTTCCAAGTAGCTGGGATTACAGGTGCCCGCCACACGCCCAGCTGATTTTTGTAGTTTTAGTACAGATGGGGTTTCACCATGTTGGCCAGGCTAGTCTCAAACTCCTGACCTCAGGTGATCTGCCTGCCTTGGCCTCCCAAAGTGCTGGGATTACAGGCATAAGCTACTGTGCCTGGCCCAAAGTCAGGATTCTTAAGGGAACTCTCCAGGACATGCTTCATTTCTCTCAGTCTGTGTCATTTAGGGTGGCAGAATGGTCTCACAGGGTTAACATCTTTGGAAGTAAACCATTTACCCAATATGATGTAGTGGAGTTAGAAAAAAAAAAACAAAAAGAAAAAACTAGCCTGCAGGCAAAAGCAATCTGGGTCAAAGAGTTTCAGCAGGGCTTTTACTAAGAGTCACACTATTTTGAGAGTCCAGCTCTTGAGTGTATAAAGCTTCTTGCTCCTAAGCCATTGCTGGAGTAGCCAAAAACACAAAGCCCTGGTTAAGGAGAGGAACATATCCTTTCTTTCTTGGCCACTTTGTGGCTATTCTTCCAGTAGTGAAGCCTCAAGAAATAAACATGAAATCCTTTCCTTGCTCTGTTCTTTAAGAAAAAGCATTCATTCCTTGTGTTGATCTTTCTAAAAAGTTTGTTTATGCAACTGCAAAAGAGTGGAAGGCAGCTCACACGCAGACATGCAGACGTGAATGGGGAGATGATCACGAGTGTGACCCCAGCTCTATCCCAGTTGAGTGCTTAAAGAGCTTTTCTCTGGGCAACTGCTTCTCTAGCACCCCATAATTAGCCTGGTCTCTGAATTGCATATAGATTGAGTGGCTGGGGGAAGAGGAGCAAGAGAATAGCTCTAGAAGCAAATAAAAATTATGCAGCTGTCTCTAGCAAGAAAAAGAGAGAATCACCAACAGAAAATTGGGAAAGAACTGTGACCATACACAGCTTTAAATTCTCTTTCACAAATCTCATAGATTGAGCCAAAAAAAAAAAAAAACCTTCAAGCAACATATTTGCTTGCAAGACATCTCCTTTTTCTGAGTATTGACAATACTCATTCCTGAACAATAGTGAGTTCTGCAAAGATGCTTACCTTGAATTTAGGATCTGTAGTTCAGATCCACTTTCAGGGACTGCGTAGCCTCAATCACGTTGTCAGTCTCATAACCAAAGTAGAGACACTCTTGGGCATCAAGGACTCTCAGATTTGAACTTTAGCCACAATATTTTGAGATTCCAGGTGAATTTAGAGCTACATTGCCAAAAGTAAACAAATCTATAAATGTGGTCATTTTTACCTAAAGATGCCATTATGGACTTTTAGATTAATACTTGTATGTAACATTGTGTTGGGGTATTAACATTATGCTGCTAAATCTAGCAGAATGAATAACAACATCATAGGCACAAAAAAAATTTCTTTTTTTTTTTTTTTGAGACAGGGTCTTGCTCTGTAGCCCAGGCTGGAGTGCAGTGGTGCAATCATAGCTCACTGCAGCTCAAATTCCTGGGCTCAAGCGATCCTCCTACCTCAGCCTCCCAAGTAGCTGGGACCACAGGTGTAAGCCACCACACCTGGCTAATTTTTTATTTTTTTGTAGAGATAGGGGTCTAGCTATGTTGCCCAGGCTGGTCTTGAACTCCTGCACTCAGGCAATCCTCCCCGCTCGGCCTCCCAAAATGTTGGGATGACAGGTGTGAGCTATTGCCAAAATAATTTCTTGAATAATGATGAACATATGTGAACAACACCCTTCTCACAATGTAGCTCCCTAACGGCTCATGACTACACCCAAATTCTCCCAACTTTGCAAGCATGCTGCAGTCTTGAGCATTCTCCCAACACATGCATTGGATGCAGACCCAGGGCAATATTCTGGCCAAATCCTCATGTCAATGTCTCTCCTCAGCAAGTTCTCTAACTCCTGATGTATTTGGGAAGCCTACATCCTCTGTGTTTAGAAGCATCACTGAGAGGGGCATTGTAGCTGCCACCTGCCCTGCCCCACAACTTTACATAAATGTGGCTTGTTAAAAACAACAAAGCCACTTAAATAATCCAAACATACAATCAGAGAAGAAGAAAAAAACATGAATACTTAATACTTAAATAATCCCAACATACAATCAGAGAAGACTGTTAGACACATTGCCAAAAAAATCATCTACAGAAACCTTTTCAGTATCTATTGTTTTCAATACTTTACATTCACTTTGTTAGACACTCTCAGGAACTGAGGACCTTACCCCCATTTAAGAGTTCCTGCAAATGAAGATTAACGAGCAACTAAGAAAATTCATATCCTGAATCATAGTTTTACTCAATGGGAAAATAATTTGATTTAAAAAAAGGTTGTTTCAACAACTTTTTGGAAATATACCCACTGTGTAAAATGAGACACCTCTGTAATATGTGTTTTGTCTCCTATGTTTCACCTGGATACTAACAAGAGATATAGAGAGTATATTCAATTTCTTAATACTATGTACCCTCTCGTCAGCCCTCGTCTTCTGAGAAAGTTTAATTTCTAGGCTCTGTAGGACAGTGTTGGGTGCTCTACCTATCGATCGATGCTGGCCTCTCAAGAAACTGGAGCTGAGGAATACATGTCTGACTTTGTTTTGACTTGGGTATAGCAAAAGTTGTTTTTTAACCGAAAATGGGTAGTTTTTGAGACAGGGCAAAAGCTGAGTGTCCCTGCTTCCACTGTGAAAATATTTGACTTAGTGGTACTTGAATAAGACCAGTAACATGCTAAATATTTATCAGATCTCTTAAAACAAAGAGCCTTCAAATAGTCCACTTTTCTTCCAAAAGAATCTGTCTTGATGAAACCATAATCATCAAGCAAGAATGGCTTTCAAGTGGCCTGTGATTCAGCTGCCAAGCAACAGAACTTGGTGATCCTCTGTTTTTTTTCTTCTTTAGAATCCACATTTATAATTGTAGCATGCTCTGAAGTTTCATCATCACCATGACCTTAAACCAGTATTATTTTTGCCAATTTTCTTTTCTTTCTATATGGCAGAGACTAAGGAACTCATGATACTGTGTTTCCTATTAATAAACTCTAATACATTTCTAAATTATCAGATCACTCCTTATTTAGCATTATTATTCCAGGCTGAATCATTCTGCTTTTTATTTTAGGCATCTTCTTTTTCCCCTCTTTTTTCACTAACATCTTCATGTATTTCTCATTTTATATATTTTTAATAGGTAATACATGACATTAATACGGTGCTTACTTCAAACAGTAGGATGATAAATAATTCCCCCACCCTGTCCACTAGACTTCCCTTCACACTCCAGGTAGCAGTTACTGATTTTTTCACATTCTTTTTTAAAATTAGGGGGACCAAAACCATATTAGATTTTTCACGTAGTATGTAGTTAATGCTGAATACAGCAGGAGGCTCTCTTCCTGGCTTTGACACATCCCACTTCTCCTAGACATTTCACCCTCCTCCCCCACCCACCCCAAAATGAGTGCTGTAGACTCATCAGCGGCACTCTCTGAGTTGAAGATTCTTCTACTTTGGAAGCAAAGAATAAAGGTGCTAAGAAGGATCCTTAGGGGTAATCCAACCCCACACTTTCATAAAGAAGTGAGAATCCCCGTGAGTTTAAGATCACACTCTGAGTTGGAAGTGAACTCACTATGGCAATTTTTTTTTTTCTTTCAAACACTCTGCCCTCTTGGGACTGGCCACACTTCCCTGGCCTGAATGTGTGTACACAGCCTCATTTATTCCTATTAAATCCTATTCTGTTACTTAAGGATAATTTTTAAAAGTGTGAATAATATTCTTATAATTATTACTAATTTAAAAAACTATTCCTATTCACAATGGATCCCAAAGAAGCAACATCAACACAATTTTACCTTACTCTTTATTATTTTAAAATCTGGTCTACTTTAAAGTATTTAGTAATATATATCACTAGAACAATCCTTAAGGGAATAATGGTATTTGTGGAAGGCTGACTCTTTGTGGAACTGATTCAAAGTATCTTGATTTCAATTTAGCATAATGGGATAGCTTTGTCATAGGGCTTCCCCAGAGATCCTATTCCATCACAGTTTACTGCAGAGGCTGGGCTGGCGGAAGAAGCACCCTTACAATTACCAGCAGTAATAACGACAACAATAAGGGCTATCCTACTGGCAAGTGCTTTACACACATTTCTCATTTAATCCTCACAACCACCCTTAAAGACTCTCTTAACTCATCTTCACTTAACCAACTTGCTGGACCAACCACTACTCTCCATTCCCTTTAAACTACTTACTGATGCTCATGGCTTACTGACTCCCCTAGCACTGTAATTTACTTGTGCCCTTCTGCTCCCACCAGCTGACTTGTAGGTGTACCAAGGGTCAAACAGGTTGTTCCCAAGCCTGTTTATGCCAGTTGTACTTATTATAAATATGTAATTTTAAAACACATCACAGAAACAATGACACACAAGTTATAAAGTTAAATGCAAAAAAACTTAAATACTTTAGAAATATTCATTATTTTTGCTTAAAAATCTTCTGTTGAATTCAGTGTGAGTGAGAAAACTATAAGCTAAATTGTAAAAAGAAAAACTAGAATCTAGAGAGAGTCTATGCTCTGATGTTTTTACAAATGCCTTTAAATTCCTGCTCCATTTTAAAGAAATCAAAGACAGTAACGTATTAAGGGTATGATTTATGCAGGAAAGACATAGAGCAACCTGTCAGGTACCCTCTTCTCAGAGAAAAGGTTATCATGCTATACAAAAGACTGAAAATGGATATAGATATTTATGTTTTAAGATAAAATTATACATTTAAAGTCTTATTTGTTACGATTCCCTTCTTTAAACAGCTATTACAATGAATGCATCAACTACCTATCTGGATCAAGTCAATGAAGAAGCCTTCTACTGAAATTTATTCTCATTTTATAGATGAGGAAAGGAGGCTTAGAGGTCAAGTAACTTGTCCATAACCATACATCTAGTTATTGGAAAAACTGGACTTTAAAACCAACTTGTCTGACTTCGAAGTTGTTCTTAATCAAGACTGCCTCATTGTTTATATACCAACTTGAATCTCTAAAACACCATTCACAGCCTTATAATTAATTCCCTTTATATAGCAATGTCTTACTGTGCAAAGCAGAAGACTAAAGCATAAAATAATCCATTATAAATCTTTTAGCTCCATATGGGTTTTGCTGGGCTTTTCCAAAAGGATGCATCTCAGAAAGGCTGGCTGTGAAACAAATCTCTAAAGCAAACCCTGTACTCCCATTGGCTTCACTGTCTAGCTCTAGCCATGGAATTTGTCTGTGGAAATGCTCCAAAGTTTTAGCAAGGAATGACTACCCTGGAGTATGTTGGGAGTTTTAGCCTTCCTCCAACCCACAAAAATCCTTTATAGCATTTTCCAGATTTTGGAGCCCCCTACTCACCTGGCTTCCTCATCTCCACACCCTGCTCTTAACTGACTGATACCTGAGATTTCCTGAGAATGTATTTTACCTAATAGAATGTTGAGAGCTGGGGTGGGGATGGGGGATGGCTGGAATGAGACTTAGTGTTTAACAGTTAGAAAATATACCCTAGATTGACAATAGTTGATGTCACTAAGATTTACCCTCACCTCGGTACCTAAGGCTGTGAAATTCAAAGATTTTTTGAAATTAAAGATATCAAAGATATGTGTAAGCTACAGTCATGAGACATCTTTCTTTAGTGTAGCCTGAGTTTACTCGGGAAATCTTAAAAGAAAAAAAATCAGTAAATGCAAATTTAAAAGTTTTCTTGTCTATTTGTTTGTAGAACAGCTATAGTTAGTCTATGACTCTAAATCTTTGGAAATAACAGAAATCATAAGACTACAGGGCTCAAAAAGGGTCTTACAGAAGCCATCCTGTTCATCTCCCCTTTTCTCCTCCCCTCTTCCAGGCTAGTCCAACTTAAGCCATTTATTCCAGCCAGAATCCATCCTATTTTTAAAGTCTGGTGGGGAATGAGAACACAACTGTCTTCCTCTGTAGCTCATCTAGTGTTTAATAACCCTCACTGTCATTGAAGTCTAAAAAAATCTTCCTCGATGGGGGATGGAGAGCACAGCCTCATGACCCAAGGTGCATGCAGCCCATGGAGGTCTCTGGCTTTTTCCAGGCAGAGGGATCTCTAACACATGATCAACTAGCAGGCTTCTCGCCTACTACAGCATTTTTCTGATCATTCTTCCCCAAGCCCTGGAAAACAGACACTAGGCATGACGAGGAAAAACACAGTCCTGTAAAAACCCTGGACTCTTGGAAACAGGAGAAGGATCAGCCGGTGGCAACATCAAGTCCTCTGAGATATCATTGAATCATGTTTACAATGTAGTATGTATTAGGAAGGCCAGTGCCATACTAAAAAAAGGTTCCCCCAAAGGGGAAGGAAGCTAATGCTAAAAATATATCATGCCAGCTGTTATAAATGCTTCTCAAAGAAAGCAAACCAACTCTTTCATTAGTTACCTCTTTGAAGAGCAAATGAGGGGTTAAGGAAATAATGGAATTTTTCAGTTACATGCCAGGTTGGCTAGATTTTTGGGAGGAAGAAATTTTCCACCGAGAAAGAAAGTCTGCTGGTAAAAGGCAAAATAATTCCGTGAAAATTTCAAAGGAACTCCAGACTACAACAGTGGCTCCAAAGGCTTTGGGTGGGGATGACCTGCAGCCTGCAAGACAGAATCAGGGTCCCCAGGCTTCACCCTTCCTTTTTAGGTTCCAAGAGGCCATTTGTAAAGGTCTCTTTCCTTGCCAGACCCGTCTAGAGCTGAGCTGCCTGGTGTCTCTCCCTCTCTTGAATATCTGTGTTCTGATGGTTCTCACAGGCTGACTGAAATGCACTTGAAGTGGTTTGTGGCCTTGTGAAAAAAGGTGAAGGGCAGAAGGAAGAGGAAGGACTTCATGAGCAAAACAAGTACCTTTGAAATCGCTGACTCTTGCTGCATTAGGGGCTGAGAGAAATGGAGGTTTTTTTCCAGTTGCAGATCAGGGGCTCCTAAGGGAGCCACTCTCCCTGAGATTCACTCCCACTCGTCCTCCACTTAGCTTGCAGAAGTTGTTTAGTTTCAGATGTTGGCTCTATGAGGCCTAGCAGCCATCCTTTCCATAAATGCAAGGACTTCCTCTACCCCTCAGGAAGACCAAGAACAAGGACCAAACCAATGTCCTCCCCCGACCTCCTCCAAAATCCAGGCACTGAATATCCCAAGTAATTTTTGTTTTTTAACTTTTAATTTTGAAGTAATTATAGATTTACAAGAAATTGCAGAAATACTACCCAGAGACGTCTCACGTACCCACCACCCAGCTTCCCCCAAGGTGACATCTTACGTATCAATAGTGCATTATCAAAATCAGAAGCTTGACATTAATGCAATATAACTAACTAGACTACAGGCCTTATTCAGATCTCAGCTGTTTTTATGATCACTAATTTTTGTGGGTATACATTTGTAACTATGGCAGTTCATCACATGTATAAATTCATGTAACTACCTCTATAATCAAGGTATATTTTTAAAACTCTGTTAGTACTGAAACTGAGTTGGTCAAATAAGTCAAAAAGGAGCAAGAATAACAGTAAATGTCACTAAGATGATTATGACAGAAGGCTAAATGATCAATATTATCACCAAATATTTAGTGAATTCCTAGGGACATTTTCTTGTTTATTTTGGAAATTCATTATTTTCATGAACATCTGCCTAGTGAGCTCAGGAATTTATTAAGTCCCTACTGTTCAGCAAACATTTATGGCAGGGTGGGCAGACAAGCTTCAGCTCACATGCCATCTCTTATTGAATTATAGTGGTTGCCTAGAGGGGCATATTGAGGAGGATTCAGAGGCCACATCTGGGCTTAGCAAGAGACGGCCATCGTCCAACAAGGTGCTCTGCCACTGCAGCTGAATCTGTGCCAGGAATTTGACATTTCCAAAATTTCTGTGACTTTTTGAGCCACACATTATCCCAGGTGCTGGGAAATAGGGATAAAGAAGATACAACCCCTAACCCCAAGGAGCTCACAGTCGGGAAGGATAGGTGAACATGGCGACTAAAAACTAACACAAAATGCTAAGAGCCGACACCGAGGTGTGTGGGTTGGTGCAAAGACTGCTCCCTGCTTCAGAGAGTCACAGAGATGGGGCAATTCAGGCAGGGTCTTATACCTGTGGGCTGTGGCGACCATGGAAGCTGGAGGGTCTGTATGGGGCCAAATCCAGGGTCAGAGAAAAGCAAGAGTCTACTAGCTACTCATTCAAACTCTGAGGATAGGATTAGGAGGGAGAGGCAAGCAATAACATCGATTTCCAGGGGCCTCACTGCCTAGGTTCACATCCCAGCTGAACTACTTAGTAGGTCTGTGATGTTGGTCACATTACCTAACCTTTCTGTGCTCCAGTTCCCTTAGCTGCTAAATGGGGATAACAATAATACCCACCATCATGAGGTTATGAGGATTCAATGAGTTAATATTTATGTAAAGGGTTTTAAACAGTACCCAATATATAGTAAACACTATGTAGGTGTGTGCTATCATTGTTAATTTACTTTTTATCTTCTATGGTACCAAACACATCATTTTTATCATCAGAAAAAAATCAAGATTAATAAAATAAATACTAAGATTCCACATTGTGCCATGAATCTGTAGAAGTGGACAGATTAAATGGAGCATTTTGGCATAATTTAGGTATCCAAAGTTTCTGAGTTCTTACCTCATGTTGGGCTAACAAAGGCCAGCATGCTTTCAAATCCAAATGTCAATAATGCAAAGAAAAGTCAAGTGTTGCAATTATTTGAATAAAAACAAGTTTCATTTGTAGCTGTAGCACAGAGATTTCTTCCAGGTCCGGGTCCACCAGTGAAGAACAGACAAGGGTCAAAAAGGCAGCCTGGGGCAACTGAGGTAGCACTGACCACCACACAGGGGAATTCTGTAGGCTCTTAAGAAAGCCAGGAAATACTTATTCTTTGCCTGAATGGTTTACTTTTCTTCCGTAGCAGGCCTTAGACAGGAAACAAACCTAGAGATGCTAATCCGGGTTCTATGTGCCTATATTTGGAATTGCTCTTGATGGGTGAAACAAAGTTGACCAAGCCTTGTGTAAGGTTTGTCACAGCCAATACCTTCATCCTATCTGGTCCTACAGGCTCGTGGTGAAGAACATGCACATTCTTGCTCTTAGTCAGCATACCCTTGAGTGGCCTTACTAGAACAAGGTGCTAAAAAAAATACATTCTTCTCTTTCTTTTGAAGTGCTCTGATGCCATCCAAAAGGCTGCATAACAGATTTTTCAACCTATCCCAACCCACTCTTCCCTTATCTCATGGTAGAAAAGGTCCTTGAGATGTCACTTGATTTAACCTCTGCAACCAATAAAAGATACTCTTGCCTCTCGATGAATGAAAATAGGTAGATTCTCATTAGATTAGGACTTAGGTTTTGGCTCCTACTCATCCTTATCCTAATCCTGTCCTTCAAAACTCTGTGTAACTATAGCACCTATTTTTCTCTTTTCTTCTGTTTTTATTTGTTTGTTTTTTTTGTTTTTTTTTGAGACAGAGGCTTATTCTGTCACCCAGACTGAAGTGCAGTGGTGTGACCTCGGGTCACTGCAACCTCCGCCTCCCAGGCTCAAGTGATCCCCCCCTCCTCAGCTTCCTGAGTAGCTGGGACTATAGACCCACACCACCACACCTGACTAATTTTTGTATTTTTTTTATCGAGGTGTGGTTTCACCATGTTGCCCAGGCTGGTCTGGAACTCCTGAGCTTATGCGATCCACCTGCCTCGGCCTCCGAAAGTGCTGGGATTACAGTGAGCCACTGCACCCGGCCTCTATCACCTATTTTTAATGCCTTCTAAACATCACTTTTCTCCATCTCAGTGCTCCAACATCTCAACATAAACATACATCCAAAATCTAGCATGTGGCCAGTTTGTCTCCCTCTTACTTCCAATCTCTTTGGAATCATTAACTTTTTTCATTCCTTGAATACCTACCATGTGCTAAGTGCTCTCAGTTTTACCTCTGTTATCCCTCTTTGATAAATCCAGTGGTCAATCCTTGGTCTTCATATCTCATTAGCCTATCTGTAACATTTTACTCAGTTGATCACTCTTCTCTCCTGGAAACATTTTCTTCATGTGCCTTGTAAGGCACACACACTTGAGTTTTCTCCAACCTCAAGGGTTTCTCCTTAGTTTCTTTTACTACTTCCCCTGCTTTTCTCCAGCTTTCAGGTTGAGGTGCCCAGGCCTGGGGGCCTTGGCCTTCTTTATCTACAGTCTCTGACTTTACTCTCTGCCAGTCTCTGGTAATTTCATTTAGTCCTAGCATTAAATACCACCCATGTGCTGCTAACTCCCAAATGTCTATTTTAGACCACTTCTCTCTCCCAAACTGCACACTCATATATCCCACGGCCTACTCAGTATCTCCAACAGACATGCCAAACTCATCATATATGACACTGAACTCCCAAGCTCACTCCAAATCCTACTCTACCTGATAAAGACTTTCCCTGTCTCAACTGATAGCAACACCCAGTTGCCTAGGCAAAAAGCACTGGAGTCCTCCTTCAATCCTCTCCTTCACACCCTTCATTTATTCTGTCAGGAAATCCTGTTGGCTCTATTTTCAAAATATATCTAGAGCCTGACTGCTTCTCACCCTTCTACCGTAGCCATCCTGGTTTGAGCCATCTTCTCTTGCCTGGGTTACTGCAACAGCCTCTTAACTGGTTTTCCTGTTTCTGTCCTTGCCCTATCTATTCTTAAGACAGCAGCCAAAGAGAACCTTTTAAAATGTGAGTTGGATCATGTCACTTTTCTGCTGGAAATCCTCCAATAGCTTTCTGGTTTATTGAGAGCAAAAGTCCAAGTCCTTGCAATGACCTACAATGCCCATTCTGTCTCCAGCCTCTCCAACCACTGTCTACCTCGTTCAACCCCTTTCAGACACCAGCCTTCTTGCTTTTTCCCCTAGCAAGTCAGCCTTTCTGTTTTTCCCCTAGCAAGTCAGGCACTGTTTTGTCTTGGGATCCTTGCTCCAGCTTTCTTTCTGCTTGGAATACTCTTTGCTCCAGATGCCCACTTGGCTAACTCCCACTCCTTCAACTCTCTGCTCACACCCCACTTTCTCAATGGGGTCTACCCTGACCACCCTGTTTCATGGTCTAGTCACCTCACTACATAGGCCTGATCCTACCCTTGTTCTTATTTCCACATCACCTATCATCTTCTACCACACATATACTGTATTTATATACTACAATTTGTACACACTAGACTGCCAGTGCCCCGAGGCAAGGCAGCTTTGTCTTATCCACTGATGCATCTCAAGTGCCTTCAGCAGGGAAGACACAACAGTAGGCACTCAATAAACATTTTCTAGGTGAATGAAAAAATAAGTAAATCAATAATGTATGTCAGGCTGGATGTGGTGGCTCATATCTATAATCCCAGCACTTTGGGAGGCTTATGCAGGAGGGTTATTTGAGCCCAGGAGTTTGAGACCAGCCTGGGCAACACAGGGAGACCCTGTCTCCACAAAAAATACAAAAATTATCTGGGTGTGGTGGTGCATGCCTGTGGTCCCAGATACTCAAGAGGCTGAGGTGGGAGGATTGCTTGAGTCCAGGAGGTTGAGGCTGCTGTGAGCCATGATCACACTACTGTACTCCAGCCTGGGCAATATAGCAAGATCCTGTCTCAAAAAAAAAAAAGTATGTCCATATCAATACTGAATCCTAATCCTAATAATTCCACCTAGGAACATTTCTAGTATCCATTCCTTCTGCTCCATACGTGCTCCTATCCTAATGATACTTTTATTACTTCAAAACTTTGAAACTTGCTGACTCTGCACTTGTCAGATGCCACTCATCTGGTTTGCTCACAATCCATCTCCCCATACAGCATGTCACTCCTATGCCTAGGGTGTCAATGCTTGGCCTCTTCGGGGCACTTCCCTCAGCCTACTTTTACCACCTGCCTTCACTACCTCTCCCTTCGTGAGCCTGTTCTTCCTCATCACTGTCCTCCATCTTGCCTGTACACTGTAACCCCCGTCCCTTTGCTCTCAGTGCGTATTCCTACCCAGGGGCCCCCTCCCCTCCAGACTCTCCTTCCTCTTTCCATCTTAGCTCACTTTCCATTTCCCCTGCAAAAGCTTGCTTTTTCTTTCCTGTTTTTTTTTTTTTTTTTTTTTTTTTTTTTTTTTTTTTGAGACAGAGTCTTGCTCTGTCACCCAGGCTGGAGTACAGTGGCACCATCTCGGCTCACTACAACCTCTGTCTCCCAGGTTCAAGCAATTCTCCTGCCTCAGCCTTCTGCGTAGCTGGGATTACAGGCATGCGCCGCCACGCCCAGCTAGTTTTTGTATGTTTAGTAGAGATAGGGTTTCACCATGTTGGCCAGGCTGGTCTTGAACTCCTGACCTCAAGTGATCTGCCCACCTCGGCCTCCCAAAGTGCTGGGATTACAGGTGTGAGCCACCAATACCCAGTCTTCTTTTTCTTTTTTGAGACCAAGTCTTGCTCTGTCATCCAGGCTGGAGTGCAGTGACATGATCACAGCTCACTGCAGCCACCTCATCAGACTAATATGGTTTTTTTTTTCTTTTTTTAAGAGATGGGGTCTAGCTATGTTGTTCAGACTGTTCTTGAATTTCTGGCCTCAAGCAATCCTCCCACGTTGGCCTCCCAAAGTGTTGGGATTACAGGTGTGAGCCACTGCGCCTGGCCCAAAGGCTTTCTTGACCCTCCAGTTCACAAGGAGCTCTCCATTCTGTGCACTCACAGCACTTACAGGATAGGCCTACATCAACTGGCACTTCATCCTATATGCCTTGTGGCAGCTCTTAGAGTATTATTTTACTGCACTTTTACATAACTCATGAATTGTTATATGAAATTTCTATGGATGATAAGTCCAGCAAAAAGGAATATTTGATTTTTAATTGTGATACTGATTCATATATCATATCTCTCCAATTACAGGCTCCCTGGAAGTGTTAACAGGGTCTTCAGCTTCCTGGTATTTCCCATGGACTTACACGCAGTGCTAGGCACACAGAAGATGGACAGGAAGCATTTGCGGGGTAGTTGAATGATTGGGAATCCATACAGGGAGGAAGCCATGAATGCTAAGGCGTTCTGTTGA
Organism: Pongo pygmaeus; assembly: GCF_028885625.2. Lineage (NCBI taxonomy): Eukaryota > Metazoa > Chordata > Mammalia > Primates > Hominidae > Pongo > Pongo pygmaeus. The sequence continues at coordinate 53,380,777 of NC_072388.2, read as the reverse complement.
AGGCACAATGACTGAGGAATAAAATAGCAATGGAATAAACCAAGGTTAAAAACAAAAACTAAGGAGGTGGCCTTCTGGTTACCTTTCATTCACCATCATTAATGTGGCTGATAATTTGAAAATGTGTAGTACTAACTGATTTGTTTTTAACATCATATTGTCTTATGCAGATTGTTTTTCCACTTTGAAAGAGGTAAGAAGTGTAGCTCTTCAGTGCAGTAGAAGAAGCCTTAAGTCCAACCCAATTTCTATTGCAGTGGAATGGCCAAAAATCACAGCATATTCAAGGCCCCTTAGAATACTCCACATGGCTCTGGGCTCAGGGTAAGGTGCTTATGTCAGGCGCCCATCAGAACTGAAAATGAGGGCAAAGACTCTGCATATCAGTGTTAACACTTAGCTCCTCACTGTCTTTCCCAGTTTCTTTCATTTATTCATTTAACAGGTACCCCTGGAGTGCTTACTGTTGCTGCTCTAACCAGGCTGGGCATTTACATAATCTTATTTACCTTCACTACAGCCCTCAAAGGTAGATATTGTGAATGTTCCAGTTTTACAAGTGGGCACCTTGATCGGAGAGGTTAAATTACTTGGCCAAGCTGTAGTTAGCAAATTGCATGTCTGGGATTTCTACCTAGGAGGCGTTGATGCCAAAGTCCTTGTTCTTCCCTCTGTCAGGCTGCCTCCCAGGTGCTCAGGGTTTATTGATAGAGGCATGAGTGAACAAGTGACCCAAAGGCTTGGAGTTTTGACTCACACAATTGAACCACCATAGGCAATACAGAGGAGTACAGCAATGACATTCACATTTTCTTAAAGAGATATTATTGACATATAAGTGTTGATATGGTCATGAGTGTTTGAATGAAACTTTCTGGAGGGAGATCTGAGCTCTTTGATCTTCTCTGATGCTCTGGAAGAGGGCTCCGATGCCTGCCTTCTTACAGAGGTATGTCGGCTAGTCATCTGGTTAAGCCTCCAAGTCCTTTTCACTCAAGTATTACATAGGGGTTCAGAGGTCAGTAAGGCCATGACAGTCATCTACAAATTTTCTACCCTCTATGGGGCTGGCTGGGTGGCCACAGCCAGAAATAAGTGCTTGATGACTACAACCTGATAACCGTCTTAAATGTACTAAATGTCAAGACCTGATCCTGAATGTATAAATCAGTAGATAGAAATATATAATGAGCCAAGACTAATTTTCAGACAAATGACATAAAACTCAACCGTTTAAAATACAAAAGACCAAATTTTAAGACGGCAGGCAGCTTAGAGCTTGCATCTCTCCCAACTATTAAAGAGTTTTGTAACAATTACTAGATTCTGTTGCTGATGCAGGAAACTTAGACCAAGAGACTGTCATCTGCCTGCATGTCATCACTCCTTATCATACAGAGACGAGTAAACTGTTCCTGCTGGATTATAGTCTGAGAAAGACAGTGTCATCAGAACCTCTTATATAATAAATTAAGATGCAGTAATCACCTAATTCCCATAATGTGCAAGTTAACCATATCTAAATGGAAAAGCAGAAAAAAGAATTTAAAAAAATCCCATGTTGTAGCAATATCAATGCAGTATCTTCAGTGTTTACTTGGTTATTCCACTGAGGTACTGTTTCAGTTCATGTAGCTGTAACTCAACAATCCTACCTATTTGAGAAAACCATTTAAAGAGGCCTGGTAACCAAAGATCCAAGTAGGAACAGATGCCAAGAAGGCATCACTGCCAATTCGTTTTCTTTTTTTTTTTTCTTCTGAGACTCACTCTGTTGCCCAGGCTGAAGTGCAGTGGTACAATCTCATCTCACTGCAACCTCTGCCTCTTGGGTTCAAGTGATTCCTTAACCTCAGCCTCCCGAGTAGCTGGGATTACAGGCATACACCACCATGTCCGGCTAATTTTTGTATTTTTTGGTAGAGATAGGGTTTCACCATGTTGGCCAGGCTGGTCTTGAATTCCTGACCTCAAGTATCTGCCCGCCTAGGCTTCCCAAAGTGGTGGGATCACAGGCCTCAGTCTCTGTGCCAGGGCCCCAATTATTAATCCTCTCATATCTTTTAACTGGGGGTTGCTGCATGAAGACAGGCACATCAGGTCTAATTGCAAAAGCATTCCTTGAAGAAAGTTATCTTGGCACTGCCACTGCATTCACAGACAGGTGCAAACTAGCATTAAGGAACACTGTTTGAAGACAGGGTGCACTTCCACACTGCTACTTTATATAGGCACCAATGGTGTGTTTGTCACTTTGCTCGGCCTCAGTGGGGAGACACAGAGAGGACTCCCAGCCCCAGTGCCCAGCCGAGGGTGCAATACTTTGCTTTAGTGGTCAAAAGAGCAGAGGGCTGTCCTCCGCTCTCCCCACCCACAAAGCAGTTCCTGACCCGCCTCTCCTAAGGTGTTGGACTGAGTGAGAGGAAGTCCACGGCATTCTCACCAGGCCACAGCACACAGCAGTATTCTCAGTTAGCAAACCTGCTCCCACTGGTCAGGAAAAAAGTGCCCCAACAATTGGGGATTAAAACCAGAAAATGCAAAGGGAGGAAACATTCCAGGGGGAAATTTAAGAAAAACAAACAAACAAACAAACAAAAAAAAACCAGAAAGAAAGAAAGAGGAAAAAAAAAATAATAAAGAAAAAGCACAAAGCCCATGAGGCTGCCTGGTTAACCATGGGTTAGAATTAGGTTTAGAGAATCACACAGTAACTCAGTGTCTCGGCAAATCCAAAACCCCAGGGTGAAAGACATGGGTGAAATGCATTTCTGTTTGTGGAAACGGGAAGTTTCCTCCTTTCATTTATTCTCTATTTATTTTTGGTCTGTTTATAACCCAAATTTGGACTACCAGTCACTTTTACCTTCCCAGTATTTTCATCTTTGCAGAGTCAAAAGGCAACAAATATGGGGTCCAAAGGACCTTTCCCACAGCCAATTCCAATCAGTCCTTCTCTCCCAGGGTCACAGGGTGCATGGAGCAGACACTGTCAGCAGGACATGCCACATACACAGCAAATCGCCAAACCAGACTACGTTAAAGGGCTTCCGGGGAACTTACTTGTACTTGTGCTGGTTCCAATCGTATTGATTGTGGTGGGGACAGATGAGGAGGAGTAGAGGGGCACATGGCCATTCTCACACCCCATGCTTTTGTCCTGCCAGTTGGAGGCATTGATGCAAATCCCAGAATCCCGAGAGTTCTGCCATCCATTGAGCTTGTCATCGGAGTTCTGTCTTTGGTGATAGTAGTGTGTCTGTCCATAATCCACAGAGTCTGAGCGGCCTCGGTTCTGGCCACCAAAGCTGGTTGATGTGCGGTCCTCCAAGTGATTCAGCCACATGGCTAAAGCACTACGGTCTTCTAATGAAGTGGCTGGATGTATCAAAGCATAGGACAGCAGCTGCCTGCTCTCCTCAATGTGCTGGTTGTGTTCAATAGAGTGAGCCAGGATTTTGGGCAGCAGTTTCATATATTCTACTTTTGCGTCGAGGTTTCCTGGCTTCAGCAAAGGCAGATGAGTTAACAGGAGGGAAATCACTTTATCCTTGGATTCCTGTTGCCATTGGTTAATGATTCCTGAAAAGGGAAATATACAGGGCAAATAAGCAAATACACCCACAATGACTCTAAACAGATACTCTAAAGAGAATTTTTATGGATTAGGGTCCCAATCTACATAGCCTGGCTATATTTTCTCAAAAGAGCCTGTGCATCAGATTGGTTAACTGACCCCAGGTTTTCAAGGGCCAGAGGCTCCAATGAAACACAGATCAAACATTCTTAGATATTGAGTACTCAATCAAATTCTCATTCGTGTTTCCAAAAAAGCTACAACTACTTTGGTACAATCAAATACAACGTACAGCTCTGTTTTCTTTCTGAGAAAGGTCTAGCCTACCCCCTGATAGACAGGGGGCTAAGACTAAGAAGCTCTCCACAGAAAAGCAAGTATGAACAAAGGTCCCATTCCAGAGTCCTGGGGGTGAGGCTGCTTCACCTCCCCCAGACATCTCCCCCAGACATCTGTTGAAAGTGATTTAAATCCTGGCAAAGGCATTTGTGTGAAATTGGAAAAATTTCCTAGATGGAGAAATTTGTCAGGGAAAAAAAGAGCTCCCTTCATTTCTGTGCAGTAAGACTGCACCTTTCTCATGAGAAGCTAACTCAGAACGACTATGGGCTCAAAGCTAGAATATGCAATGGACCCAAGACTTGGCTCCTGAGACACCTCTAATCGCTGTTTTGCTTTATGTAGAGATCAGCTTGTTTTTATTGTGGTAAAATACGCATAACATTGACCATTTTAATCATATTTAAGTGGATGTTCAGTGGCATTAGGAACATTCACAGGCTGGGGGTGGTGGCTTACGCCTGTAATCCCAGCACTTTGGGAGGCTGAGCCAGGAGGATGGCTTGAGCCCAGAAGTTAGAGACCAACTTAGGCAACATAATGAGACCTCATCTCTACAAATAATTACAAAAGAAATAGCCACGTGCGATGGTATGTGCCTGTAGATCCAGCTACTCCAGACACTGAGGTGGGAGGACTGCTTGAGCTTCGGAGGTCGAGGCTGCAGTGAGCTGTGATTGCACCACTGTACCCTGGGGCTTGGGTGACAGAGGAGACCTGGTCTCAAAAAAAAAAAAAAAAAAAAAAAATTCACCATTTCACAGTGGTGTTCAACTATCACTACCATCCATCTCTAGAACACTTTCATCTTCTCAAACTGAAACTCTAACTACTCTAGGTACCACAGAGAAGTAGAATCATACGGTGTTTGTCCTTTTGTGACTGCCTTACTTCACTGAGCATAATGTCCTCAAGTTTCATGCTCTGGGAAGACCTGTTTTTAACACACTCAGAAGGATCCTTTCTGTCCCCTCTCACTCAAAACATCAACAATGCACTTTGCCTTGATTAGCCTTTGAGAAATAGCCTGTCTTGGGATTGACAGTTATTCACAGGCTCTGGGCCAGAGGAAAGCAAGCTCATTTTCAGAGAAGTCATTCCTGACACCTGGAGATCTCAACACTGGCCCACTGATGACCCTACAAGGGCTAGGGCTGGACAGTCCTGCTGGTTTTTATGCCATATCTAGAGGGTTGGAAGGGGTTTCTGGAATTTAGCAGAAGGGCTTAGCAATTCTAGCTAGGTGCAAACATAACAAAACAAGCCCAGTTATCACTGTTGACCATAAGCTACAAATACATCAGCCTGTACTGCAATGCCTCTCAAGACTACGGGAAAGAATATTTCAAGAAAAATACCAGCAAAAAAAGAGGCATGGTATATAATGAAAGAGCATGAGCTTTGGAGTCAGGCAAAGCTGGGCACAAATCCCAGACATGCCATATAATTTGTGGTAGAACCTTGGTAAGTTACTTAACTTCTCTGAGCCCCAAACACCTTATCAAGAGTGGTACAAATAGCATCTGCCTCTCCACGTGCTGTGGGATTAAATAACGTAAAGTAGCAAAAGGGCCGGTCAAGTACTTGATGATGGAGGTAATTCCTTCAGCTTGTCTCTGCATAGTTGGACTCATGTTAGAGCAATGCGGGTGGTTTGGGATACCAAGTTTTAAAAAACAATATAGAGAAACCAGAGACGACCCAAGAGAAGTCATTAAAAATGATCAAGGAGGTAGAAAGTCAAAAGGTGAAAAGAAAATGGGTTTACTGTGCTTACAACAATATGAAGAGATGCTTGACTCACTTCAAGTGGGGATTTCATAAGGAGATGCCAAAGAGTCAACTATTTGAAGTAGAAGTCTCCAAATCGAAGCAGGAGAGATTAAGATAGGACATGGAGAAGAACAGAATTGCCAGAATAATGAAAGACGCAGAATTACCAAGGAAGGCTTTAGAATCTCTGCCCTGGGGGTCTGAATAACAGAGTGAGACGATCTTGAGGAGCACTGTCCAACAGTAATAAAACATAAGCCACATATGGTAGTCTAAACTTTCTAGTAGACATATTAAAGAAGAGACAAAGTAAACAGGTAATGTACATTTTAATGATATATTTTATTTAAATAATCAAATTATCACTTCATTATCAATCATTAATTTCATAAAATTATTAATGAGCCATTTTTCCTTTTTTTGAATTAAGTCTTAAAAATCTTTTAAAAGTCTTAAAATGTCAATGTATTTGATCATGGACAGTACATCTCAACTTGGACCAGCCACAGCTGAAGAGCTTAGAAGCCTTATGTGGCTGGTGACTACTGAGCTGGTGAGCACAGGGCTGGAGACATTCAGATGGGGAAGGCTGGCAGGAGGGCACAGATGACCTCAGCAAGTCCCTCCCAGCTCCCTGACTCTATATTTAGCTAATTGCCACCTGACACAAGACAACTCTCACACATTCCACTAGGTATAGCCTCCCTTTTAAAGTAGCGCTGAGAGGCGAAGAAAATTCCAATTCTAACTTTCTCCTCAATTCATCTTCAGCAAATACCAGGCATGTTTTAAATGATGAATGTGCTTAGCATGAAGATAAAATCTATTCATTAAGCCCAAGAGGCACTGAAAAGAAGCAAAAGGGGCCAAGAAGCAAAAGGGGTTATGTTGTAAGCCTACTGTCATCAGAGGTGGCTAGCATACATCCTTGAAAATGTGCATTTAAAGATAAAAATTAGGAATGACTTCTAATAAAAAATTCATGAAGCTGAGGAACTCCCTAGCTTTCTGCTAGGTCATTTCCCTGTTTGGATATTCTACCCTTCCACAAAAAGTCAACCTAAAAAAAAAAATCAGCAACAAAAACAAAATATAAATAGGAGTCATAGTACAAACGAAACATGTTATCTCCATGTAACTGCTCTCTGCTGTGGATTAACCTGGGATTCAGAGGAGGAACAAGCATAGCAAAGAGGAAGGAAAACGAGAGGCCGCTGGCCCCGGTCCCTTTATCCTCAGGACAGGGCTTGGATGGTAGGACCAGGAAGACAAGTATTGCTTTTGTTTACTACCACTGGGAACATAGAAATCAGATTGCTCTCTGAGGGCTAACTACACCTACTGGATCAAACTATTTCTGCTACCACTCCAGCTGCCACTGCTGAGAGCCAACAGTATTGAATGTTTTCGAAGTGCCAGGCACTCTTCTAAGCCCTGTGCATTTAATTACTCACTTAATCCTCCCAAGAAGCTTATGAGGTAGGTCCTATTACTAGCCTTCTTTTACAGATGAAGGCACAGGGGCACAGATGGGCCAAGTTACTTGCCCCCGGCCCCCTGCTAGTGAAGTGGCAGAATGGAGGTAGGCAAATTCGATATTAGATACATAATGGCTGTCCTGCTACAACAGCATGGCCATAAGCCAAATATATTGATATTTATAACATAATTAGATGTTCTGTAGTTACATGATATAGAATTACATATAAATGCATACAAATATGTAATAGTTATAAACATTATATAAATGTATTAATAGAGTACATGGATCATCAGAGTTGGTGAGCAGCAGAAGTATAATAAAAAGGAGTTACAGAGACAATGTAAGTTATACCTATTGTGATTTAAAATATGTTAACTATTTATTTGACACACGTCTTTGAAAGGTACAGCCTAATTCCCTTCCTTCTGAGTGCAGGTTGGATTCAGTGAGTCACTTTCAGTAAATAGAATGTAGGGGAAATGGCGGCATGTGACTTTATGGATTAGGTTATAAAAGGCATCCATGGCCTCCCCTTGCTGCCTCCGAGTACTCACTCTGGGGAAAGCCAGCTGCCATGTTGTGACATCATGCAAGCAACCCAATGGGGAGGTCCTTGTAGTGAGGAACCGAGGCCTCGTGCCAATACCTAGCACCAAGTTGCCAGCCATATGAGGGAACCATCTTGGAAGCAGATCTCCTAGCCCAGGTAAGCCTTTGGACAACTGCAGCCCACATACCATTTTGAGGAATCCTAAGCCAGAATCTCTCATATTTCTGACCCACAGAAACTGTGTAACATGTTTATTGTTTTAAGCTGCTAAGTTAATTAATACACTATCCAACTGTCCCTCTAGGTAAAAGGAAGTTTTAGCCACTTGGTTTTGAATACATCAGTCTTTCTGGCAAAGCCATCCTCATTCTGGCATGGACCCATGAAGTTCCTGTTGCCACTAAACATTTCCCTTCCTCAGCGCCCTCGTCCTGATTATCCACTCACAAAACAACCTTTGGACCATGATTTAGCTCCCCAGCTACCCTCAGGGAGAGAATGAACTGATCATAGAGACTTGAGGTATTTCCAAAATCTGTGATAATGATTTTTCAGGGCAACTTAATACATAATTTCTGATTATGATTTGGCTTCCTGTGGAGGCCTGCCGACAAGGACAATGTGTGCTGATTATATGGACTTTGAGTACGTCTGGTCTCTCTGATGATGGCTCCTCGTGGCAAATTAACCAGCCAGCATTGCAGTGTCTACCTCCCCGCTTTCTAGTTAGCATGAGTCAGTCTTTCAGGAGAGTATCCCCAGGGTGCTGACAAGCGTGAACATCTCTACCTTCAAACAGAAGCCAGACCCTACATGCAGGGACTTGTTCACACTGGCTAGGTCCTGTCCAACTGCCCACTGGCCTTTGTGGCATCCACACTACCTTCCAGAGAGCAAAGAATCTTTGCTGAGATTTGTATTTAACAAATTCTCCTCCCTGGGGAAGATGCAGGAATCCTCAGAATTTTCAATTAATTGATCACTTCTGAGATCCAGGCTCTACCATTACTCACCCCAATATCACCTGATTCAGGGCACAGTGGAAAACTTAAGTGCAAGAACTTCAAGGTTTGATGATGTCAGCTCACCTCTGCTATGTTTTCTGAATATTTTCTTTGTTATTTCTCTGTATAAGGAGCAGAGATGTAACAGTTCTATTACATGGATGTTTAACGTGGATAAAAGTTAATGATTTAGAATTTGTAAACCGGTGACATAGGAGTAGTAAAAAAAAATTAGAAGAGCTACAATTAAAGACCGTGAGGATTAGGAAACTGTCCCAATGATTTTTGGAGTGACATAGAGTATGTTTAAATACCAAGTCTGGTATTATTACTACACAATGGTATGTCAATGCTTAAGGGCTCTAGTTGTTAGTAAATTACCCTTAAATTGCTATTTTATTATACCCTTGTTTTCAGTTTAATAACGTTTGCCATAAAAGGGTTTCTCACAAGCGCATTTAGGCAATTTGCTCATGCAAGAAATGGCTAGGAATTAAATGCACACACAGAAGAAGTACTGGTGAAATAAATGTGCTAAAAGGCAGGAATATTGATGGGTTTTACATGGTCAAAGGCTCCTTGGAAGAATGTTACAAAGTCAACCCTAGACACATCATGTACTAAAGGCTTCTAAATATAGTGCAACTCTGCACAACTGAAAAGTGGATAACCACACACACCATGTATTTATTTGGTAGAGATGTGAGCTGAGCCCAGGGCACCTGAAAAATCAGGGCAAAAATACCAACATGGCAAATGGTGGGATTCTTGTGTTGGCACCTGCACTTGAATTTGTCTCCCAAGGTACCCTCTTGAGCTAGAGTTGACCAGAGAAGAATCCCCATAATTTGGTGGGAGCCCTGCTAGTGGTATGGATTAGACCAGTTGTGATGGGGAAACCAGTCTGGAGTTATGAGCCCTTACAGCTGCAAGTGGTGCTTTGAAAAGGTACAAAGGATTGAAAAGATATAAACTCTCCCCCTCTTTTTTCTTTTTTTTTTTTTTTTGAGATGGAGTCTCGCTCTGCCACCAGGCTGGAGTGCAGTGGCACGGTCTTGGCTCACTGCAACCTTCACCTTCTGGGTTCAAGCGATTCTCCTGCCTCAGCCTCCCAAGTAGCTGGGATTACAGACATGCGCCACCACACCCGGCTAATTTTTGTATTTTTAGTAGAGATGGGGTTTCACCATGTTGGCCAGGCTGGTCTTGAACTCCTGACCTCATGATCCGCCTGCCTCGGCCTCCCAAAGTGCTGGGATTACAGGCATGAGCCACCGTGCCCAGCCCTAACCCTCCCCCTATTTTCAAGGAAGGTGATTGCGGGCTTCCAGGGTGGCCTCCATTGATCCTAGACTACTGGTATTCACCTATGTGCTTTTCTCCCACACTGAATGAGAGCTGGTCTATGTGACCAAGAGTGTGCAGTGGAGGCGTTCTGACCTGAGGTCATAAAACGCATTGCAGCTTCTACCTTGCTGTCTTGGTTCACTTGTTCTGGGGGAAGCCAGTCACACCAATTATGAAGATGCTCAGGCATCCCAGGGAGAGACCTGTATGGGGAGGAGTTCAGGCCTCCTGCCAACAGCCAGAATCAACTTGCCAGCCACGTGAGTGAGCTTGGAAGTGGCTCCTCCAGGTCTAGTTTATTTCTTGACTACAGCTTTGTTGGAGACCTTGAGCCAGAGCTTCCCAGCCAGGCTGTTCTAAATTGCTGACCCTCAGAAAACTGAGAGATAACTTGTTGTTATGTTAAGTTATTAAGTTTTAAGGTAGTTTGTTACACAGCAATAGTTAACGAATACAGAGAGCTTTTGGTTACTTGGCAAAAATCATTTCAAAATGCTACTGTCCCTTGGATTTACTAGAAAAGGCAGGGATCTATGTAGTGGACTCTATAGACCATTATGACCATTCCAGTCTTTTCTGACAGCAGGAAGGTCATCAGGTGCTGGTCATTCAAAGTCATCTGACCATCCTCAAAAGGCAAGAACCAGTACCTCTTGCCCTAGCAGATACTTCCAATGAGCCCTTTACCTCTCCAGAGTAGAGATCTGGTCATCTCTTCCATGGAGACTTTCCATCTGTAGTTACTTTTTCCCCAGGTACCGGCACAGCTGGGTGCTCCAGGACTGCTCCTTTACTCCTTGAGGACCCAGGCCAACTGGAAACTAGTCCTGAGATCTCAGCCAAGGACTCAAGTTAGGGTTAGGATTCACCTTCAGGTTTCTGACTTCCTTCAGCCATGACCAGTCAGGAGGTCTCAGGCTGGCCATTCCCAGAGGGCACAAAAACCAGGCCAGCTCCCCCAGCCACCTGCCTCGGTTCTGACCTCTGGCCCATGAGTATGCAGACAACTCCACGTTTGTATTTCCATCCCAGGTTTCTCCCCTGAGCCCCAGATTCACATTCCAACTGCACCCTCTCCATGCTCACTCAGATGATCTCAAAGTCAACATGTCCACGACCCAACTCTTGCTCTCACTCTCACCACATCTGCTTCTTTGCTCTTCTTTCCTATCTCAGCAGATGGCTTTCCATCTTTTCAATCGCTCAGGTCAAAACCTTGGAGTATCCTTGACTCCCTTCTCTCATATCCTGCATCTAACCTCTCCATAAATCCTATGGGCTGAATCTTCAAAATACATCTGGAATGTGACTACCTCTCACCATGTTTCTGCATATCCCCACCCTCTCCAGTAGTCTATTATCAACCATAACGATCATTTCTAAAAGAAGGATCTTTTAAAACTAGAAGGTAAGTCATGTCACTCCCCTGATCAAACATGTCAATGGCTTCCCATCTCAGAGTAAAAGCCAAAGTCCTTATGATGGCCTGTTAGTCCCTCTATGATCTAGCCTCCACCCTTACTACTGACCCTCTCCTGTTTCAGTCCATCCTGGCTGCTGTGATGTTCCTTCAACATATCAGCCGTGTGCCTGCCTCAGAACCTTCACACTTGCAGCTTCCTCTGCCTGGAACACTTTTCCCCCACACCCATGTTTAGCCTCTCTCAGCTCTGTCTTTGCTCAAATGTCACCTTCCTAATGAGACCTTATCTGTCCATACTATTTTAAACTGCCCACCCCACTCTCTCACCTTACACTCCCTTATTCCCAGGTCATGCTTTGTTTTTTCCATAGCACTTACCACCATGTGACCTGCTGTACAGTATGCTTATTTCTGGCCCCTCTCCATTAGAATGCAAGCTCCATGAGGGTAATGAGGGTGTCTCCATTTTTTCATGCATTAATAGTTCCTTATGAATTACAGTTTTTTTTTTTTGAGACAGGGTCTTGCTCTGTTGCCCAGGCTAGAGAGCAGTGGCACAATCACGGCTCACTGCAACCTCAAACTCTTAGCCTCAAGCCATCCTCCCACCTCAGCATCCTAAGTAGCTCGGACTACAGGCATCTACTACCACATCTGGCTAATTTTTGTATTTTCTGGAGAGATGGAGTCTTGCTTTCTTGCCCAGGTTAGTTTCAAATGATCCTCCTGCCTCAGCCTCCCAAAGTACTAGGATTACAGGCATGAGCCACTGCGCCCAGCTGATTATGACCTTTTGTTTGATAGTGTTTTAATAGTCTTTTGGATTTCTTCAAAATGTTAGGTATTTCCTAGAAGTTTCCTTTAAATGGAAGGCTTAAGATAGAATAGACAACCTATAAACAATAGTAGGTACCAACTGTCACACACTAACTGTTCAGTCCCCCCTTTCTCATTCAACTTTGTTGTATTCTTATTATTTTTAGCTTTAACATCAAATAAAAACAGGAACATGGAAAAGAAGAAAATAAAATGATTAGCTCAATTTTCAAAATCTTTACTACCTCCCCCTTTTCAATATTCTGTTTAAGATGGAAAGTTTCCCCATTGTTTTTTGCTAGAAAACAAAAGCAAAATGGGTGCTTTTTGTGATTGTAACTGACATCAATTAAAGTAATCTTCATGAAAAGGATTTGAGAGGCTGAGACAGCAGAACGAAATATATTTAATACAACTCTTGCAAACATCTGTTGAAGAAGGAAAGAAAAACAACGTCAATAGGGTTAAGACTGTTATATGTCTGATTTTTTTTGGTGGGGGGGCACTAAGTGATTGTTTTAATAAGGCCTCATAGGAATGGGTCTCCTAAGAGTTATATAAATTAGAGATGAAAAAAATGTTACCTCACTCGACAAACACAAGACACATTCTTGTAAACCACACTTGACTAGTTTTTTACACCAAAAACCCCTCAGAGGAGAGGCTGGAAGTGTTCTAAACACAGGAAGCTTTCCCACTCTCTAATCTTCAGCACCACCCTCACACTCCAGACCACCACTGCCAAAACCCCACACACCACAGAGTGACACTCCAATAGTATCATAAAATAATGAATTAGCAATCCTCATGCTGACCTTGCAAAGGAGAAAAGTGTGCTTTCTGCTTCCACACTTAGATTTAGGCCTTGTTGCACAAGAGGCTCTAGACATGAGGGTCCCAAAAGGAGCACAGCATTGTCCACGTAGCCTAACTGCAATAATATTTTACAAAGAACTCCAAGGCCAGCATCCTTGGCAATGTCTAGACAGTCAACAGAGGAGTATCTTGGGAGGAGTATAAACAGATTGAATCACAAAAGAATAGTTCATGCTTAATTCAGTGGAGCAAATGGAACAACAGCCATGCCACACAACAGGTTTATACACCTCAGGAAGTCTGGGAAGGGCTGGAGTGCACACATCCCACCCCTGACACCAGGGAGCCATTCTATATCTTCATATGACTGTGAACTGTGAAGTCACTGGGTCCCACGGTTTCTAAAATAACGAGGAAGTTGCTCAACAACTTATAGACAAAATTTCCCAACTCAAGAGATGGGATCCAAAGTGTAAGTGTGAATGTAAGAGCCCTGTGGTGTGGTGTGTAACCATGTAAATATTGTCACCAAGGAACAGCATGTAGATATTCCCAAAATATGCATGTTAGCAATGTTGATAGTAAAATGTATGTATCACTCATTTAGGTATGAAATATGAAATACTTACACGTACAAGTCATCCAATGGGGGAGAGAATGAAACATTTTGTGGAGGCAGGATATTCGAGTCCATAGTCACAAATTAACTGATACACTTTTTGGAAAGAAAGGCCTGGCTAACTGTACAAGGACAGAGTTGGGTGACCCTGGAACATATTCAGCCTGGCTCTCCTTTCCTCCTGGGGCATAGCCCTGTAGAGGGAGCTAGAGGCACACCTCCCTTCCTGCTTCCCCTCCAGCTGCCAGCCAATGCTGGGAATTTCCGCAACAGTAAGCAGTAAAAGGCAGTTGATTTTTACCTGTTACTTGTGCACCAAACTCGTTTTCAGGTTAGTAGGTCTACTGATGCAATCAGAATAAGATTTTTCAGTTTTTTTTTTTTTTTTTTTTTTTTTTTGAGAAGGGAAGCTACTTTTTCATTGCTGAAGTCCTTGGGCAGTGCGTAAGAAGAAAAGGTAGGAAGGATGATGGTGAAGAATGCAGTTCTCTAAATAGGAATGAGAATGGCTGAGGCCATTTCCCTCCTTCTGGGCATCCTGCCATGAAATTGAGTAGATCCAGGGCTCAGTGGCTGGACCAGAATCAGGAGGACTGATCAGATGAGGGCCCTTGGCTTTGGCCACATTGGTGGGGATGCTACAGAAAGAGACAAAACCTCAGAGCTCATAGGGATAATGTCTCCAGACAAGGGTCTCATCCTTCCCAAGTTGCAAGCATGCCGCCATCTAGAATTCTACAACAAAGGCAGGCACAAAAACAGTGAGAGGGCTCAGGCAGGGAAAGGTAAGGGGGAGCAGAAAGGCCCAGTAGGACGGAGAAGAGCAGATGCAGAGGCAGAATTAAGGACTTTGTCTACAGACCCACACAGCCCGGTGCAGGCAGGCCTGTGGGCTGTGTTGTAAGCACCTTGCACTGCTGAGAAGCTGGAGAGAGGACAAACCTGGCAGGAAGGAGCTCCTTCCTGGAAACAAACCTTCTAAACTCTATGGAGGAAAGCAGGAGGCAGCAAGGGGCCCCCTATGTCCAGGGAGTTTGGAAACTAACCATTGTCTGCCCTCTCTCAACTCTACCCCAGGGTCTGAGACACATGGCCCAGTGAGGAGAAAGACAAAGCTAACTTCTAGCCACACTGGTTCTGAGCTGGGAGTGACAGCACTGGCCTACTGTGTTGTTTGAATCTAGCTTCATACCATCATCTTTGGAGGTGATTGTATTTATTAATCCATCAGATATCTATCTTTGGTTCCTACCAATGTATATGGCCTAGTGCTAGGATCTGTCCTTTTCAATGACATTTGTGGTATCAGAAATAGCCATAGGGAAAGTTTTGTACCCATAGAAATGTCTGTAACACAAATAACTTGGGGAGAATCAGACTAATGGGGTAGAGAAATACTAGGAGAAGGGCTCCATTTCTAGAACCAACAGGCAACACTGTAAGGAGTAGAATCCATCTTCTGAAGTACTCCTAGGCCCTCCAGCCAGCACTCAACACATTATTTGGCAGAAAAAAAAAAAAAAAGAGCTTAGTCTATTATCACTATACCAGTGGAGACTTAACCTCTGGCTGTTTGAATCTCAAAAGACATCACTAGTATTTATCATTAAATACTCTCTGCTGTAGATATGTCTTGGACACATCTGAACCCTCCCCTTCCTGCTCCTATCATCATCTGTGATGTAGTTTAAGAATCCACCTCTCTCCCCAAATGCCATTTGCCCACTTGGGCCCTCATTGCCTTTTCTCTACCACAATTGAGCTCAGTGACTTGCACATCTGTATGACACACCCCCCTCTTCACCCCTCCCTTGAGGGTGGGGACAGCCCATCCATTTCTGTGTCTCCTACTCCCTCACCCAGGTTAGTGCTGATCACACAGCCTTGCTAGACCAACCTGGTCAAAAAAAGATACATGTACTTTTTCTGTTATGGCTGATGACACGGCACATCTGTTCCTCCTCAGCTTTGTGTCTCTGATAAGTATCAACAGCAGAAATCTCTGGACCAGGACAGAATGGTGAGGGGACACTGAGGCTCCAGCAGAAGGGGAGGGCCGGCCTCTCTTCACAGATGATGTCTCCAGCGTCTTCACATCAACACCCCTCCCTTGGCCTTCACCAGGTCACATGTCCAATGTATTTCTGCTAAGAGCTCCCTCCTCTTGCCTCTACTCAGTCACAGACACAGGTAGGGTAGCCAAGTCACCCAGACACTCGGAGCCCAAGATGCTGGTTGTTAGTGCCTAAGATGGGTTCAGTTGTCTTGGCGGCTCCTTTCTGAGGTATTCACTCCCAAGAACTGTAGGAGTATCAGGTGCTCTAAGTGACTTGGGGAAAACAGAATGATAATATGGCATGGGGAATGAGCGCACAGATGCTAGCCATGTTGTCTGAGCTTCCATTGAATGAGCTGTGTGAACTTGGGCAATTCACTTAACCACTCTGTGCTTCTGTTCCTCTATCTGGAAAATGGGCTACCTACTAAGATTGGTGATGTTTGAGTTACTTAATCTTTGTAAAGCATGGGACCATCATCTGGCCCATAGTGAGTACTATGTAGTTGTTAGCTGCTCACCATCAATCTAAGGGACCAGGATCACGCTCCATGGGGCTCTCTCCTACAGGATGGGGACAGGAGGAGACCCAAAAGCCCTAAGGCACTGGTTCACAAAGTGTGGAGGAGGGGCATGCCTGGAAAATTGTTAGAAATACAACCTCTGGGCTGGGCGCGGTGGCTCACGCCTGTAATCCCAGCACTTTGGGAGGCCGAGGTGGGTGGATCACCTGTAAGTCAGGAGTTTGAGACCAGCCTGGCCAACATGGTGAAACCCTGTCTCTACTAAAAATACAAAACTTAGCCAGGCATGGTGGCGGGTGCCTTTAATCCCAGCTACTCGGGAGGTTGAGGCAGAAGAATTGCTTGAACTCAGGAGAAGGAGGTTGCAGTGGGCCAAGATCGTGCCATTGGACTCTAGCCTGGACAACAAGAACAAAACTCCGTCTCAAAAAAAAAAAAAAAAGAATTACAACTTCTGGGACCCTCTCTATAGATCTACTGAATCAAAAACTGTGTTTAACCAGCCCCCAGATGATTCTGATCCAGGTTCACGTTTGAGAACCCAAGAAAATCATGGCCTCCCACTGATAGCATTTGGAGGATCGAGTAAGACTGATGTGAAACCAGGTGGAAAACATGATTTCTTACCAGGAGAAAGGCTAGGAGGAAGCGGTTGAAAGAGTGGCAAGGACCTATTTTTAAAGGAAGTTGTTGGATTTTTTTAAGTCAACAATAAATAAGCAAAATGTCATAATATTTCTAAGACAGGGCTGATCTCTCAAGTTTTCTATTCATAGCAACCTACCCAGTTAAAAGCAGCAATCGCTGCATCTAAGGATAGACAGGGAAGCCACGATTTGGCCCGTTTGGGTTTGAAGAGTGCCATAAGAATAAACAAAGTCTGGCCAAGCCTGTGCTGGCTCATGAATCAAACGAAGGTGAGAATTTCAGTTTTAAAGCATCTTTACCACAGGCTCACACCCTCACAAACCACCCCCACACAATCCCCAGTTATGTGCTGCTCCAAGGAGGAGAGTTGAGATGAGTCTGCAGAAGCCCAGAGAAGCCTGGGCATGAGAGCCAGTACGTTACCTCTAAACGGTTGCTCCGGAGAGCCGTTTGGTGAAGTTTGGTATCAACTCACTGGTCTGACGATGAACCCACAAGACATGCAGTAACAGGAGCAAAATTCTCTTGATTAGAGGACCATAATAATTTGCTGAGTTTGGGGGTGAGGGCACAGCTGCTGTCCAGGTTATATGGAGCTGAGCACATTACAGTTGAACCAGGTGTTAGGTGAAAAATTTGTGAGTTGATGGAATGATCACATAAGAGATTGCTCCATCTCCTCCCTCTCCACTTTGTCCTTCTCCTTTTCTTCCCTCCTCTGGTGTCCACTGGGCACAGCTCATCATTACTGAGTGTCTGGCTGGGTATTATGATGTCAGAGGCATCAGCCACAGAGGGCAATGCCTGAGAAGGGACAGCAGCCTAGCCCCATTCAGGGGCTGATTTGAGCTCCTGTGACATCACGCTCCCTCCAGTTATCTTACATGTCACATCTCAAACATTTAACATCTTACATCTCAAACATTTCTTGAGGCCCTTACCCTCCCATTCCCCCAAATCAATATGGCACTTAGGGGACACCAAGGCACAGAGACACTTGCCCCAAATCACGCAGTAATGCCCTGGTGCTGCCGTGAACAGTGCTGGAGCTTCCTGACCCCTTGTCCAGGGGACCTGGCTGCCTTTTATAGAAAGTTTCCACACACCTTCTATTCCTAACCTCGATCACAAGCATCGCCGGCCCAGATGCTCTGTGTCACCGGCTTAGTAACATACCCCATTTAGGAGCATGAGCACAACTTGTTTGCAGTGGGAATGAATTAACTGAATTCTAGATATTGTTCTTTGGCTGCCTTTTTTTGTTTGTTTTTATTTCAAACACAGCTAACTAATCAGGGCTGTGGACACCGAGAACGCCAACTTTGATTCTTCAAGGAAAATCAGCAGCTGACCACACACCACCCTTCCTGGTCCTCACCAAGATGCCAAGAACATCCAAAGTCTGCAGTTTTGAGGTAAGAAGAAATACTTGGTTCATAACTGCCCATGGAGGGGCAGGATCCATCTTTTCTCATTCTTATTTTGCAAGATGACATTAAGAGGAACAGTGCTGAGAAAATGGAAGATAATCTAAAAAACAAAGGTCATCACTTCTTTATATAATGTTAGAAGTTTTCTGGATGTCTTGACCTTGAGGTCTAAAATGGGTAGAGCCTTTGGAGGAGAAGATATCAAGCCCCTTGGAGTCAGTCAGGTGAAGGGCAGATGTATAACCCCTATCACAGGGTCAGCTCCATGAATCACTGCACAGATCCCACTGCCAAAATCAAGCCCCGGAAAGCACAAAGATTGGAAGAACTGGCTTATTTATCAAACAACTGATGGGCCAGGGCAGGGAGCAACTCCCAGCCAATAAGATGACTTGGTTTCTCAAAATGACATAAATACATTTCAACTGTGTAGTAAATAAAATGAAATTTCATTGTAAAAGGGCCCCAACCGTCTCCCATGTGATCTGCCTCTGCTGCCTCCTCATGTGACTGGCCTCCCAATTTAGCGCGTAACCAACTCCCAATGACCTGTAATAACACTATTCCCAAATTAGAGCTCTCAATTTGACTTGGCTTCGGTCCCTCCCTCAAAGCAAAATAAAGCATCCGTTTTCTTTTTTTCACATTCATAATACTCTCCTTTTGAGTTGCCAACTCAAACCCTGTTTCAGTCAGATTGAGCCCTTCCTCTTTTTTTTTTTTTTTTTTCTGGTTAGCCAAAGAGCCCGATGGAAAAACACCAAGAGACAAAAACAAAAACAAAATCAGACAAAAATTCCAAGTAAGTGACATTCAGCTGGAAAAGCTATGATTCACATGCAAATAAAAATCTCCCCGAATTCACTGTTATATGACGCAAGCCCCTGGCTTCGACATAAAAAGGGCAGAATGAAATCACCCACAATTAAACTTGCTCTGGAATACTGGAATTCTCTGGCTAGGCCTTCCCGACTAATGATAAGAAAACCCCCAACTGTAGCAGAATGAAGCTAATTGTGTTGGGAGCCAGGGCATCCCCACCTCAGCTGACATTCACTCCTGAAACTTCCCAACCCAGCACTCCCCATCTTCACCCACTCCCTCACCCGCATTCAGAATAACCTGCATGGAGACAGGGCTCAGGCCCTCTAAAGGCATCCCTTCTTTCTAGGCAGACATGAGGGATTTGTGCTGAGAAAGCTGCACTCACCACCCTATCCCCCAGGAAGCTAGAGTACAAGAAAGCTTTCACTGGAGCTCTGGAAAGATCTCCCTGAGACTACATAGGACCTTTGTATGAGCTTCACAGGAGCATCACTTTCTGATCTCAAGTCCAGGCCAGAGATAGTTTAGCAAGTAACCTCTCCTGACTGGTAGATAATTTAACATCCCAATTCCCTCTTTTCTCCCTCAGGAAACTGAAGCTGATCTGACACCACTTCCTTTTTCTCCAGATGTTACCCTTCGGATGGATACCTCGATCTGCCTGAAAATCATGGAATTCTGGAGATGGAAGGGACCTCAGAGATTTTCTGGTTCTCTCTGTTCTGGTTGTAAGTGTTCTTACCACACACCACTCCCAACCATGGGGAGCCTTTCCACCACTGAAGAGAGCTGGGGTTACTAAAGCCACAATCAGCTTCTCTGCAACTTCTAACCATTTGGCTAAGATCAGTTTTTCTGAAACCACAAAGAAAAAAATCTATGAACAAGTACTAGCGTACCAATGTTCACAGTAGCATTATTCACAAGTCATAAGGTGGGAGCAACCCAAACGTCCATCAACAGATGAATAGGTAAACAACATGTGGAATATACATCCAATGGAATCCTCTTCAGCCTCAACAAGAAAGGAAATTCCAGCACATGCTATAAGATAGATGGACCTCAAGGACACTGTGCTAAGTTAATTAAGCTAGACACAAAACGACAAATGCTGTATGATTCCACTTGTATGAGGTCTCTTAAGTAGTCAGAAAGCAGAATGGTGGCTGCCAGGAGCTGGGGAGCGGGGCAGGAAGAATGGGGAGTTATTGTTTAATAGGAACAGAGTTTCTGTTTGGGATGATGATAAAGTTCTAGAAATGGATAGCTGTGATGGTCACACAACATTGTGAATATAATTAATGCCACAGGACTGTATATTTAAAAATGATTAAAATGGCAGATTTTATGTTATGTATATTTTACCATGATAAAAAAAATACAAAAAGATAAATCTACTTTCCCTTTAGGGGAAGACAGCCATTCACCTAAATCTTTTTCAGGCTAACAGTCCCCAGTGTTTTCTAACAATCTTTAGGTGGTATGATTTCCAGGCCCCTGCAGCTTCCTGGCCACCCTCCTCTGGCTACACTTAATGCCTCTTTGAAAACCTGGTACCCAGAACTGAATGGTGGACTGCGCTCAGCTTCTCCTTCCAGGTCCCGTCCTGAGGCACCCGGCTTAACCCCCAAGTCAAACGCCGCACAGAGCAGGCCTGCTGCCTGCCCACTCTGGCTACCAGGCCAAAGGCCCAGGTCTGGAAGAATAAAAAGATGCCACCACCCTACTACCCTGCTGCTGCTCCATTCCCAGACAGCTGTGGGCAGCTGCAGCTGAGAAGTGAAACTAGCAACAGCATCTGGGGGAGGGGGTGGCACCCAACTGAGCACACTACGCCCTTTCCATAGATCTCCCGTTTCTCGGGGGGTGTCTGGCCAATGGAAACAGGGCAGGCCCTCAGGGATGCCTCTTATCAGCAACCCACCAGAAGTCTGTAACCCCCTTCATGGTATGGTGTGCAGGGCAGGGATGGGAGGCACAGCTAGATGTGTGCAGCCCCAGCCTAAGCCAGGCCTGTTGGGCACCACAATGGGCTCACCCGCCTCGGTCCATCTGGAAAAGGTTTGAAAGCTTGAGGCAGGAAAGTTCCCTTTTGCATTTTAAAGTGTGTTGAAACTGAGTAGCCTGGGTGTTGGTCTCATTCCACAAGTGAGTAATCCATTTCCTGAAAGTAAGCTGCTCCCCCTTTGGAAGTGGCCCAGCGATTTGGGGGTGCTGTTAGAGGTGTCACTAACTCGGTAAATATTTATTGGCACAAGCAGGGAGCTTTTCTAGGAATATCGGTTAATTTGCTAAATTAATGGCTTTAAGGTAGCATCCTTGAAAAAAGTTAATTCCTTTCTGATGGGTGAGCAATTTATGCCTGGGACAGGGCACCAGACAGGGAGTGTGTTTCACTTACTAGTTAGAATAACCACAAATAAATTAAAACCAGGCCTGACTTTAAAATCTCTACCTTCTTCCTTTTCTTGACTCCTGATTTTCTATTAATATCTGAGCCAGTAATGGATTGACTTTGGAAAACTCTTTTCTATGGCAATATTTTGCTGGGAGTTTGAAATGATGGGGTTTGAAAACTCCCTTTCCTGTGAGTCTTTTGGCTTCTGGGATCCCATACAGATGATCTCATATAACTACCCCTCACTAAGACTGTGCCCACCTGGATCTATCTGGAGACGTGCTTCCTGTTCTTCTGTGTAGAGCAATTTAGACTTTCATCACCTGGCTTGAAAAAGCCTTTTGCCTCGAAGAATAAAATCTTGGTTTCTTTATGGCTCAAACGATCACCTTAAAATCCTTTTAAAAAGACTCCTGTGCCACCTTCTCCTCTTCCTTCATGAGACAGGCGGTCCTCAGGAAGGAATCTACATTTTCTGATCCAAACTATGGAGACAGAGGAGTATACTCAGAGCTCTGCCAGGAAGGGGATGAGTTTGTGTGGTACAGGTTCTGATGCAGGAATACATCAAGCTCAGGAGTGATTCTCCATGAAGTATCGTGGATGGTTATAGATCTGATAGAAAAAAACTCATTCTGGATTCCTGATCTCATGACCAGCATTTTTCCTCAACCTTTCTTGGAACTATCCCTTTTAGTCATGATCTTAGAAATCCTATGTGACTGCCTTGCGCTCCAGGCATCACGGCCATCCACTTGGGTCTTCTGGGACAGAAACGAGAGTCTTCATGACTCTCACTAATCTGGCACGGTCCTGTGCCTCAGACACTATTGCCTCACAACGGCTCGCACCTGTATTATCAGCCATCCCTACAAGGATCATCCTGAGATCCAATGCCACTCCCTATTTCATCCCCTTCAGGGGTACCTGGAAAGGAGATGACTGAGAGATGATGGCCCTCCTTTGGTATCCTGCAGACGTGTATATAATGGAGTCCAAGCCCATGAAGCCGAGTGCCAGTACACACTCTGTCCCTCAAGAACCAGGCAGGGCACTGTTGGGGCACACAGCTTCCCAGGGAGGGCCCCCTCCAGCAGCATATGACGGAAGAACTGCACGGCAGCCAGCAATGGGAGAGAACAATATGCTGGCTGCAGGGAACACAGGGTTGGTTATTCAGGTACCAGCAATACCAAAACCCGTGTTTATCCTTGTTCATTCATTTCCTTTCTTTCAGCAGGCCTATTACATACAGCATTGCATAAGTCACTGAATGTCTGAAAAACAGGGCTGGCCTATGTTGATAGTGTAGGAATTTGGCCTCTATTTCCTTTTACGCTTTTAATCTGGTACATGTTTATCTTCCATTGCATTATCTTTTTACTGTTTTGAGGACACAGCCATAGTCAGAGTGCAGATCCAGAGCGAACACCTTGGAGACTTGATTATGTGCTCAGAAACTCCCCTCTTAAATACTTTTTGGAACAAGCTGAGGTATGCATAAGTAAATGCTTCAAATACAGTATGGACAAGGATTAGCAACCATTATTATCAACAGGGTTATCAGGAACTGGGAAATGTCAGATTCACAAAATGAGCCTTCAATGGGATGTGTGCAAAGAGGGGCACTGGTTGAGAGTTTGGGACCCAGATGGGGTGGTATGTTTGTCACGTGGCTACCATTGGTACCGGTGTTCAACGGCCACAGGGAAACCTGCTTATTATTCTGTGACTGCCTCCTACATAGGCATGGCTCAGGGAAGATAGAAAAGCCTCAGAGGAGTGAAAATGGAATCAAACAGAAGAGACAGGAGGCCGACATGGAACTGAGCAAGTTCTGGCTACTTCTGTTGCTTTTTGAGTCAGGGGAATGTGACGTATGGACTCTTCCCCTATAAACTCATACCTCAAGATTCTTCTGTGCACACAGCAGACTCCCAACAATCCCACACATTAAAGGCCACAACCCCAAACATTGTGGGATAAGAACAGGGCTGCTTCTTTATCCGGAGATTCCTGAGTCACACACTAATGAAATACCTACCTCAGGCACATGTTCATAATGTTCATCCTTACACTCTGTAAGGCCAGTCCTAGACCCAGGTACTGCATGTTATGACAGCATAATTATTTTGTGGTCTGTCTTCAATGGCTCTGCATTTCCTCCTAAAGTGGGATATTGTGGCAGTCATAAATCTTTCCATCCTCCAGAGCAGTGGTCTGTCACAGCTTACTTATACCGCTTATCTTCTGGGAGCGTTCCAACTCTTACTTTGTTTAAACTTAAGCCCTGCTAAACTCATCTCCCTGCATATTTTTCATTTGGGGCTCCATCAGAAAACTAATTAAAATAAAAAAGTTTTCTAAAAGGCAGGGTGTGGTGGCTCACACCCGTAATCCCAGTACTTTAGGAGGCCAAAGTGGGAGGATCACTTAAACCCAGGAGTTTGAGACCAGCCTGGGTAACACAGGGAGATCCCATCTCTATAGAACATTTTTAAAAATCAGCTGGGCATAGTAGTGCGTGCCTGTAGTCCCAGTTACTCAGGAGGCCGAGGTGGTAGAACTGCTTGAGTCAGGGAGTTCAAGGCTGCTATGAGCCATGATCACGCCACTATACTCCAGCCTGGGTGACAGAGCGAGTCCCTATCTCCAAAAAGAAAAATAAATAGAGTAAAATAATCAGTGTCTCACGAGCATAATGATCAATACACACACATACAATCACATTTACCTACTTAATCTCTGCTTTCATGTCTGATTTATTAGTATCTATCATCTGTGGAGTACTTTTTTAAAAAGTGGGCAAAATCTCTTTCTAAACATTATCACATCTCAAATGCAAGACAAGTGGGACTGTGGTGAAGAAATTGAGGCTCATCGTGGTGAAGTGACACACGGTGGTTGGGGGGCTGGGGGGGGTCTTTCTGTAGCCTAACTCCTGGTTCCCAGCCCAACAGCTGGTCCCCCATTGGCTCACTGCTGAGGCTAAGCTGATGCTTGCTGGAAGAAAGGTCTGCACAGCGAAGCCTTACAGTTTCACTTATGTTCTTGGTTCTCTTACAAAGGAATCTAAACCTTGATGGACATTAGAAATTTAATAATAGTTTAAGAGCAAATCCCAGCATGTCTCCAAAGCAATACAGAATCAAATTCTGAAAGCAAATAAGATCCTGCTTTATTCTTCTCTCTCTGGCCCCGCTGGCAGGGTGGGAGTGAACTGGGTGTGTCGAGTGAGGAGAGGAGACTCCAGAATATACCATTATGATTATCTAACAATAGCAACACTCTTACTGGCAGTGTCCTCTGAAAAGATTAACAACATGAAGTTTCTTTTACTCTACATGGCAACAAGCTTCTGAAGAAAATAAAGTAAAAATATAAACCGCTTTATTAACTACCAGTGATGCTGGTTTCTTTAAACTTTCTTAAAACCTTAACATTATAAACTGAGGAATGTGCTGAAATATGTTGGAAGTTTCTTGATCTTGTTTCAACTAATAGTCACTTTTCAATTTCTCAGAAAAGGATATTTAACAAATATGGCCAAACTTAAGTAACTTCAATTTCATTAATTTTCTCTTAAAACAAACATATCAAAAAGTAATGACACAGGAAAAGAATAGCCCCAATACCCATATTGCAACCCTAAACATCATCTACTCACCGTCCAGAAACGTACTCAATCTGTCTTTCAGTAACAGACCTGAAAATTACACCACATTGGTAAGAAGCAACTCCACTGCAGATGCGTTAAAAAATGAGTGGCAATTCAGGCCCAATTCACCATGGGTTGTTTTAATAATTTTTATTTTCTGAGCAGTGACTTTTTTCAAATAGAAAATCTGGCAATTGTATTAAAACCAATACTGTTAATTTTCACTTATATAGTTCTTAGTCTACAACTACATGAAGCCTAAGAAAAGATTTCTGTATAAAGAAAAATGTAGTGACCTCAGGCAAGCCTGTGAGATTTTTTCCAACAGACACAACAAGGGAATAAATGGTGGGGGGAATTGGGCATGAGCCACCCATGATCTGAAGATAAGGCAGCGTGGCCCCGGTAGGACTGTGAGCACACGTGCTCCATCTTTTCTTGATGCACACACCTGTCCCACGATCATTTGGCTTCCAAATCCTCGAGGTCACTATCCCATCATGTCCTATCTTAGGCCCAGACAGAATCCTCTTGTCAAATCTTGAAGACTTTCAAACAGAAGTATTACTGTACACACATTCTGAAACGGATTTGATGAGCAGAGAGAAGGGTTACTGTGCAGAGACCAGGAATGCAAAAGCGGTCAGTTCAGAGTTGTCTCCCAACTGCAGACAGGACCTCAGGGACACAGCACTAGGTTCTAGCTCTGGGAATGTAATCTCTTATGCCTCAGTTTCCTCCTATTAAAAAATACACAAAATGGTCTTCCGTCACCCGCCACTTCCAAAGGATGACATGGAAAACAATGGTTTGTGCATCTAAAGACTTAGTACTGGTATAATGATAGGCATTCACTTTGGATGCCCTCGTTTAAAGACCTTCACTCCTATAAGCTAAGGCCTCCACTTCCATGCAGGCCTCAGGGTAGCCATGGAAATTTGGTCTTTGCCTGGCATCCCGCATCATCTGGAAAGGGGAGAACATGCTTACACGTTCTTGGTTGCAGATTGGTATTTTTAGCATTTTTAGAAAAGACTAGACTGTTTTTCATATAATTCATTTCTCATAATATTAGCACTTGTGTTTTAAGAGCACGTAACAAGGAGCTATTGTTAGAGAAGCCAGGATCAGAATCAAGTGGCTAAATGATAAGGGATACTGCTCATGCTCTTCTCTTGCTTCTAAATGTCTGCTTTCTAGCAGCTCCAGAATATTCCTGGTCCAATGCATTGTAGACACATTAGAATCACCCAAAACAACTTTAAATATTTGACCTCCTGCTCCAATCTCCAAAAATGATAGAAAAACCCCAGCTTATCTGCGAGTTTCCCCAAAGTCCTACCAGTCTGTCATACACAAAATCCAAATCTGAGTCAATAAAACATAAACGTTCAAACTATCTGTCTTCCTTGTTTCCCCCACTTCTCCCTGCTGTCTCTTGGCTATTTACTATTTTTAAACCTTACATAGCACAGAGAAAGAGGAATGGCATTTGAATGAAGTTTGGAGACAAGATTGAGTCCAGAAGAAGGTAGCATAAAAGGCTGGGATTATGCAGGGTTTCAATTATCCATGCTTTCCCTAAAGATCAGGCCGGGCACGGTGGCTCACGCCTGTAATCCCAGCACTTTGGGAGGCCGAGGCGGGCGGATCACGAGGTCAGGAGATCGAGACCATCCTGGCTAACACGGTGAAACCCCATCTCTACTAAAAATGCAAAAAATTAGCCGGACGCGACGGCGGGCGCCTGTAGTCCCAGCTACTCAGGAGGCTGAGGCAGGAGAATGGCGTGAACCCGGGAGGTGGAGCTTGCAGTGAGCCGAGATAGCGCCACTGCACTCCGGCCTGGGCGACAGAGCGAGACTCCGTCTCAAAAAAAAAAAAAAAAAAAAAAAAAAAAAGATCATATATTCCATACCCCTCCCCACCTGACCTACACATACACACACACACACACACACACAATGATAAATGGTGACTGCCCAAAATATGACACATTGGTATTAGAGAAAACAGCAGAATTAGGAAGGTCACTTTTAAATTCTCCTCCCTTCTCCCCTGAGGCAGGTCATAAAACCTTCATTCTAGAGGTACCCTCCCTATACCTGGAGGAAAGGAACATCCTTATTTTTAAAGACACAGAGATGCCAAGAAGAATCTGAACAAACAGGCCTTGCTAAATTCCCTTCAGTTTATTACCATTAGATCACATCCTTTTGTCCCCCAATCATACTTCTGCACAACTGTGCATTCTTTATCAAACCTAAGCATAAAATATGCAGATTTCTCTGTTTCTTTGGGTCTTCTTTTCTGAAGCCTCCCATGTCACGCAAAACTTATATTTAAATTAATTTGTATGCTTTTCTCTTGTTAAAATCTGTCTTTTGTTGTAGGAGTCTCAGCCACAAACCTAGTGTTGGGAAAGAAAGATATTTCTTTTCCTTTACGATTGATAGACAGACAGACAGAATGAATGAATGCAAATTGCTGAAGAACATTAGAAGCTATTTAGAAAGGATTCAGATACTAGTGTAAACCCCAAAAGACTAATTCAATAGAAAAAAATGCCCTTTTAAACCAAACAATTCCAACATAGGAGAGAATGTTCCTCTTTCTTCAAAGCCAAATATTTTACTATGTTTTATAAGACTAATTAAAACAATATTGTGGTATCCGAGAATGTGTGGGTTATGGAGAGGAACAGTCTGCCCCACAAAAATCTTCATTTCATCAAGCAAACACCGCATCTATGGTGAGAGTTATGCAGGATCCTCGGAGACTTTCGCTTTGTTTCATTAACATTCACATATCCACTTGGTAAGAACTGTAGCTTGGAACTATGATTTCCATTACAAAGCCTCTGAAATGCCAGGAATGAGTCATGGCATTGTGCAGCCTGGGCAGTGCACTGATTTTCTCCATTAACCAGGCGTACATTCTGACAACTTCCAGGAGAAAAGCTGAATGAGTCAGTTTCAGGAATAAACCACATTAGAATACTATGTGCGTGGAGGAGTTAGGGTAATAGGGATTGGTTTTTGCTGTTGTTTTGTTCTTTTAAAACAGAAATATTCATAAAATTCATTTCTCTGAAGATAGCAAAATAACATAGATACACCCAACTATAAGGATTCTAACACCATGACCAATTTGGTTACCAAACATTACAAAGTGTAGTGAAACTGCTAGGATCAAAAACAGCTTTTCAAGGACAGTTCCACAGCCCCCTTAACACACAGAACACTACCTCTGAACCACTTCCAAACACCTTCTCCTTTCCTGATTTTCTTCTTTGGGTGTCTTACACCACCTGACTTTCACAGAGAAATGGGAAGTCAGGAGATAACAAGTTAGATAACTAAACGAGGGAAACACATGGCCAGAATTCAGGCAGAGCATGTGCCGTGTTTCAGCAGGAACAACAAACCTGACTATAAAAATGGATCTCTGGCTTCAGTGGGAAGCAAAATGCATAATGCAAGGCTCTAGACTGCGAGGATCTCTTCTGCATCCTGTCATGTTCCCTGCTGCCATTTCGGTTTTGGAAACTGGAGTCCAAATCTCTTTAACCCTACACATTCTTAAGAATTGCTTACTGTGTTTATGAGATGAAGGCCTAAAGCACTGTCATCCTGGACTACCTACTAAATAAAGAAATCAGCAATATTAGAAGGCTAGCAATTTCCTGGCAAGGTGGAAAGATACTGAAAGAACTAAAAGCAGAATAGGCACAGTGGTTCACACCTGTAATCCCAGCACTCTGGGAGGCCGAGGTGGGCGGATCACCTGAGGTCAGGAGTTTGAGACCAGCCTTGCCAACATGGTGAAACCCTGTCTCTACTAGAAATAAAAAAAAAAGTAGCTGGCTGTGGTGGCTCATGCCTGTAGCCCCAGCTACTCAGGAGACTGAGGCAGGAGAATCGTTTGAACTTGGGAGGCAGAGGTTACAGTGAGCCAAGCAAGACTGTGCCACTGTACTCCAGCCAGGGTGATAGAGCAAGACTCTGTCTCAAAAAAAAGAAAAGAAAAGAAAAGAAAGTACTAAAAGCATAAAATGGTTAACATCTTTTTAGAACTTCTGATCTTGTTTGAAACCAATACCATACGATGATTTGAAAACTGAGTACAACCATGAAAAATGGAGATATCTGAATATGCCAAAGGCACTTTTAATACCAACATGAGAGGTGAAGTACTTAGGGTGACTGTCAGGAGCCAGTATATCTCAGATTGAACATGGAGCTGCTGTGGTATTCAGGGACTCCTTTGTACAGGATCATACTCAGTTGTTCTCCATCTTTCTTAGTATTGAGCTGTGGCCTTGCTTTTTCTTTTTTTGGATTTGGCCTCTAATGTTTAGGCACGAGTCAGCACACACAGATGAATAGATTAACTGAGCTAATTTAAGGGAGCCCTCCCATGGAAGGATTCTTTTTTAGCCTTCTATATTTAGGCTAAGGTTTGTGCCTGTGCAAGACACTGACTGAAGAACTGAGTTTTCCAAACCTCATGAGCAAGGACTCTCTACCATGAGATCTTCCTAACAAACCACTCACTTGTTCATGGGAGCTCTGATGTCCCCATAACCACAGAGTATTAAAACAGGCCAATTAAGGCAAGCTAATTTGTACTGCAGGGTGACTCTCGCCTCACTTTCAAAAATGTGGTAAGCACATACCGTGTTGGTATTCAGGCTGGTGAATATCCCTATCTGGTGAAACTTGATAAAACTTAATTGATATGACAACTCTATTGAATTCTACCAGAAGCAATCACTTCAACTAAATCACACAGTTCCTAAATCTCACATTTAGTAACGAATTAAAGACTTTGAAACTCTCCACTGCTGAAACACTGGTTCTCAAGTTCTTACACTATTGCTTAGTCAGACCTAAAGCATGGCTAAGGAATAAGTTTAAAGTTCGACTCTCAAGCAAAAATTTCAAAGGTTCTGTGACTTGTTGGTCATAAAATAAGCTGCTCTCCATGGTAGGGGATTCTCTGCCTTCTTTTTTTTTTTTTTTTTTTGGAGACGGAGTTTCCCTCTTGTTGCCCAGGCTAGAGTGCAATGGCGCAATCTCGGCTCACTGCAACCTCCACCTCCTGGGTTCGAGCGATTCTCCTGCCTCAGTCTACTGAGTAGATGGGATTACAGGTGCCCGCCACCTCACTCGGCTAATTTTTATATTTTTAGTAGAGACGGGGTTTCACCAGTTTGGCCAAGCTGGTCTCGAACTCCTGACCTCAGGTGATCCACCCGCCTCAGCCTCCCAAAGTGCTTGGATTACAGGTGTGAGCCACCGTGCCTGGCCTTCTGTCTTCTTTTAAAATCTCTCCCTAATGGGCCAACCACAGTGGCTCACACCTGTAATCCAAGCACTTTGGGAGTCTGAGGTGGGATGATCGCTTGAACCTGGGAGTTTGAGAGCAGCCTGGGCAACACAGTGAGGCCTCATCTCTACAAAAAATAAATTTCAAAATTCGCTGGGCATCATGGCACGGGCCTAATAGTCCCAGAACTCAAGAGGCTGAGGTGGGAGGATCACTTGATTCCCGAGAGGTTGAGGCTGCTGTGAGCCATGATCATGCCACTGCATTACAGCCTAGGTGACAGAGTGAGACCCTGTCTCAAAAATAAAATCTTTCCCTAGCCCACTTATTTGAGTATCATTTAGGGCATAGGTAATGCTAAGGGATCTACTACATTGTCACAATGATAAGAATGTCAATAGATTCTCTTCTCATGTCTTTGACATTTAAAGACATCTGTAGAAAGGTAGACACCATCTGTGTCCTCCTGCTGGCAGAGACTAAACACCTGCATGGTAGAAACCACACCAGTATCTACTCAGTGTCAGAAGGGCCTTTAGAAAACAGAATCAATTATCCATTGCCTTCTCTTTTGTTTCACAAATTCTTGGGCGTGCTGAAGAGGTCAAGTTTTGAACAAGCTGCTTTTACAGTCTTACTTTTTTAGAGAACCTCATGCAAAAAATTTAAAAGCAAAAAGCAACTTAAAGGAGCAGCAAAACTCCTGCCCTTCTCTCCCTAAAAATGGAATAAACTTACTTGGCAGTATCTCTGCTGCCACTGAATATATTTACTTCTTAAATGAGACAAACCTCTTGCCAGGCTTCTTGCCGACTCTGCAGGGACCTAGGCCTCCTTTGCATAAACACTTCTTTCCAGAGAAAAGAATGAGAACGCCACACTTTAATATTTTGGCATTCCTTGTTGGATTCAAGTGGAATGCTAAAATGGATTTAGGTCCCAGAGGAGAGAAGTGAATGAATTTTCATCACTCCCCCGACTTAATTCTATGTGCCCCAAGCGTGGCGTCTGATGACTCAGAGTAGGTTCCACGCTCAGATAGAGGCATCAAACGCTTCAGAAAATAGGAAAGAGTGGCCTCCAGAGTTCAGCTCTCAAAAATAAACCAATCCAGATCCATGAGCTGAGGTCTGAAGTTTAAGAGCGATAGCCATTTCTATTTACACAGACATTAGACTGAAATTTGATCTCCCTTCAGCTCAGCCAATAAGATGACCGGGAGAAGTGCTAGGCTATCTCTCCTTAGACTCAGCTGCCTAAGGCCCTGTAGATGGCCTGCTGGGGCTGGGCTGCTGCTCCCTCCTAAGGGCTGCAGAGCCCTCCCACCCCTGCCCACAGGACCCAGGGCCTCGGTAGATAGCTATGTCCCAGTGATGCCTGGGCATCCCGATAACAGGTGAGAATTCAGTGGACTTCCAGAGTGTTCCTTCTAAGCAGCTGAGAGGTTAAATGAAACCAGTCCAAATTTCCAGTGCTAAAAGCAGCAGGCAGCCCGCTATGCTGACGCTGCCGTCACAAAACCCATAGTTGAGTACAAGGCAGCCATTATTTATTCGTGATCCTGAGAATGTTTTTATTGCCTGTATTGTTTTCTAACTTTGGAAGCACCAAATAAGGATGACTTTTGGTGCAAGGTAGAAGCCAGGACTATTTATATGATCTCATTCTTTCTTACATAATATATTAAACAGGCCCTTTAGGCCTGAGCGTGAAAGAGCCAAATTCTAGCTCTGGACAAACATGTGCTGCTCCCATTGAAACTGGGGTGACTTGGCTGTCAGACAGCTGTGAGGCAAACTTTACTCTTCAGCAAGGATATGATGGATAAAGAATAGTTTCCAAGCATGGAATATAGTGCTCTGGAAAAGAGCCTTTGGAGGAATATGAAAATAAATTCCTTTAAAGCCCAAATCAGCAAATACTTCCCATCATTTACAAATATGCTTGTCTACCTTCCAAGCCTACAAGGTAACCTTCGAGAAAGGGCCCCAGGTACCTCTCTGGAGATCATTCAAGATCTCTTCCGGTGAGCCTCTAATGCTGGCAAAATGTATCTTGGGCCAGAAGATCACTCTCCTAACTGTTAGCACGGTGATATTTCACTCTTAGTCACTTTGTGGGAAGATGCATAGCTGGTTTCAGAACAACAAATTACTTTATAGTTGCACTTCATCATTTCATTGTTCCCATGTTACAGACAGACATTTTATGGTAATTGACCTTGATTTAGTACATATATAGACTTATTTATGTGCTACCTTGTTCCAAAAAGAATTTTAAATGACTTACATGTGGTCTTAGAAATTGCCCTACATCCTTATAACCCTTAAAAAATAATACTATTCTCGTCTAATAAGTTAGATTTTAAAAAAATTCATGATAACCCTTATGCAGCTAAAGTTAAAAGCAGATCAAACCTAGTGTTCAAATCCTCCAATTTTTAATTTGGAAAACAAATCCCAGGATGACAGGGCACCCTCTCAGGGGCCCTGTGAGCCTTGGTCAGCCTTTTCTGAAGTCTTACAGAATTCCAGCTATAGATAGGTAGAAGAGGAGGCAGAGAGTGACAGATTCCACATCATGACAAAGTGAGACGTCTGCAGATGACTGAAAATAGTCTCCCACGGTTGGTTTTAATCTTCCCACCTTCCCTCCACCCTCGTACACCCTCTGCACTTAGGAAGAGTAAAGATGACTGCATTTAAGTGACTGACAGGCATCCCAAGGCTCGAAAAAATTTAAAAGGGGGAAAAAAAACCCCAAAAAAACAGCTGGATGTGGTGGCATATGCCCGTAGTCCCAGCTACTCCAAAAGCTGAAGTGGGAGAATTGCTTGAACCTAAGGGTTCCAGTCCAGCCTGGGCAACAAGGCAAGACCCCATCTCTAAAAAAATAAATTTAAATTAAAAACAAAAACAAATTCCAAAGCAGAACAGCCGACTATACCATGAAGAAAAAAAAAAACACAAAACTATAATCAGAAAAGGAAGCAGTAGATGGGGGTAACGGTGTGACATTTTCCTTCTCCTCATCTCCCCCTAACACTACTCCCCATTCCTGCCCCCACCCCAATGCCTCTGCAGCACCGCCCCTTCTCTTGCCCCAAAGTTCAGCTTCTTGCTAGGGCCCTGTCGCACCTCTTCCCTGAGATGTCAGTTCAGGTCTATGCGTTGAGCTCCGATAATCCAAGCTTTGATTTCATGCCTGCTGGCAACTGGTTCATTGCCACATTCACTGGCACTGAGATGTAGAAACCTACTCTGAGACAGGTTCAGATTCAGGCTTCACACACACCCGCTACAGAATTCTAGAAGACTGAGTTCATTCCATGTGTTCAGTAAAGTCCAAGATTCTAGACCTGACACTCAAGACCCGCCACACTCTTGTCCCAAGCTGCCCTCTGCACCTCTCACCTTCTCTAACCCTGTGCCTCACTCAGCCCAGCCTCTGCCTTGGCTGTGCTTCCTCCTGGACAAACGCTACCCACCTCTCCTTGGAGGGCAAATCTATACCTGTCCTTTGACAAACTCATTTAACAACCACTCCCATTGCACTCACTAGGTGCTGTTCTAAGCACTTTCCATATCTCACTTAATCCTTACAACAACCCTAGGTACTATTATTATCCAAATTTCAAAGATGAGGAAGGAGAAGCATGGAGATGGGACCTAGCTTGCACAAGAAGCCACGCCAAATAAGTAGTAAAGCCAAGGTTCAAACCTCAGAATCTGTGTCCCTAACAGTGATGCTGCTGGGCTGGGCTGCCTCTTCCATAAAACTCCCATGTCCCAACTCCGGCTAAAATTAATTTTTCCTTCCAAGTTCCAGAGCCCTTCAGTGATCCCTCTCACGAGCTAACCATTTTCTGCCTCACTTTCGCCACACTTATCTTTCATTTTTCATCCTTCCTGGCAGATGGTAAGCCTCTTGAAGACAGAATCCATGTTTGATTCAACTTGGGTCCCCTCAGCCATGCCTGAGCTCTGCACATGCTCGGTGGGTGCCTGTCAATATTTATCGGTGGAAGGAGGGGAAAAAGAATTCACTCAGCTAAGGGATCTCCTGCTGGAGTGAGGAACACTTCCTTCTTTGTGTTCATCTCTATGTGGTTGCAATGTTTATATTTACTTTTGTTGCTTTAGGAGCAATTTTAGCTGCTATTGGTAAGGAATGCAGGTAGTCTTGAAGGTCAAAGCTATGTCTTATGAGCATGGGAGGCAACAGCAGTCAAATTCTCCTCTGTTCCTTCCACATACGAGAGCTACTCATAGAGGTGGTAACAATGATATGAAGACAACAATTGCAGCAATAACAACAGCTACCATCAATCACATACCACGTGCTCGGCACTTTATATCCTATATTTGTAATTCTTTCAATAAGCCTACAAGCTAGGCTTTATTATCCTTATTTTACAGATGGGAATTGTGATTCAGAAAAGTTAAGTCATTTGGCCAAGGTCAAAAGCTGGTAAAACACAACGCTGAGGCTTGAACCCAGTTCTGCCTCCCCCAGGCTTGGTCTGACTCCATCCTCTACACAGCAATGCCTTTCTTAGCCCTGAAGGAGCTTAGCTTTCTGTAGGAGTTAAGAAAGGCAAGTCACCTGGGCCCATTCATTCTTGGCTTCCTGGATTTTGTGGTTTTGGTCTTTTATGTGAAAAGCTACCCTTACACATGCACATTTCTTCCAAGAAACCAGATGAACGGTAACCTACTTTCACAAAGCTCAGAGAGTCCTTAATGACTAGGAACAGACTGGACGGCGATCACAAAAATGTACTAAGAGATTTACAAGAGGGTGGTGCAGATGGGGGTGGGGAATGAGGGATGGGGCCAGACAGACTTGCTTGGAGTCAGACAGGCAGAGCGAGAACTAAATGTTCTGTTCAGAAGAAAGGATACATCACTCTTTATTAATCTATGAAGTTGTCTTAGTTGGGCCACAACAAACACTCAGTGCGTTCACAACGTGGCCACAAAAACATTTTACTGGTCTGGGTGTGAACGTTTTTTCTTTACAAAGGAAAAGCAGTGCTTTTCACCCCGGGGGGTTGGGGGGGCAGAAGGGAATCCCTCAAAACGCAGCATACACTTAAACATGATTCAGCTCTGATTCATAGAATCTGGAATATTATTCGATTCACTCCGGGATTCTTGGTGCAAAGTGTTCCCTGCATGCTGGCAACGTCATCTTTCCATGCTACTAAGCGATAGACAACTTTCTTTAACATGCTCTGAAGCTCACAATATGTTTAAGACAGACTTTTCTGTGTGTGAGAGAAAAGAGGTGCTAATTATAGGCAGGAACAGCAATACCTAGTGGGGGCCTAGTTAAAAACCAACACTAACAGTGGACTAAAGAAAGGAGTGCTAGCCAGGCGTAGTGGTGCACGCCTGTGGTCCTAGTTACTTGGGAGGCTGAGGCAGGAGGACTGCTTGAGCCTAGGAGTTCAGGGCTGCAGTGAGCGATGATCGCACCACTGCACTCCAGCCAGCCTGGGCAACAGAGTGCGATCCTGTCTCTCTCTTAAAAAAAAAAAAAAAAAAAAGAAAGAAAGAAGTGGTGCTTCTAAAAATAAAGCTCTCCTTAAATATTCTTTATCAGCTTGTTTCAGCCAAACTTGACACATTCGGTACACATTTCAACCCTGTGACTTTTTTCTTTCCTGAGCATTCCGTGGAAAGCAGGTGCTCAGGGAGAGCCTCCAGGGAGGACAGCAGCAGCCTCCCCTTCTCTAACGGGCTCCAGACTGGGGCATGTGAACCACTGAACAGTACCTTAGCTATGTCTCCTCTAATGAGTAGGATTAAGGGAGAAAATGTGGGTCAAGTGTTCAGAGAGCTTCATGATGATCCAGGCTGTAGCTACTGACTCCACAGCCCTGTGGCTGTGCCTCCTTCTCCCATGAATGGCTTAATGATGGTATTTCTCCTCAATTTAAATTAAAGGAAGATAAAGCATGGTAGCCTAACCTAAATGTCCTCTGCTCTATGGCCTTGGGCACTGATTGGAGGTTCAGCCTTCTTTGTGAACATTTCAGAGTTCCCTGTCTGTCATTCCTTCTTGACCCTGCAGCGTGATATGGTGGAGAGAGAAGAGCACGGACTCAGGAGTCAGACTCCCTGGCTTCACACCCAACTGTGTCACTCACCAGCTTTGTGACTTTGGGCAAGTTACTTAACCTCTCTTGCCTCAGTATCCTCACCTGTAAAATGTAGATGATGAGAATAGTATCTATGTCATAAGGATGTTATAGGAAGAAAACCAGAAGGGGGATTAAATTAGAACAGTAAGTGCCACATAGGTGTTAACTAGTATTTTTTTTCCTTCCTATCTTCTTTCTTTTCCTTGGTTTCTACAAATGTTTATTGAATATCCACTAGCTAATACAAATAAATACAGACAGGATGTAGTCTTTGCCCTCCAAGTAAGGACAGAGATAGAAAGCTGCAGTACAAAAAATCACCAGTCTGGCATTTGGGGAAACTGGACGCTGGTCCCAATACTGTCATTAACCCCTCTGTGGCTTTCTCACCTGTAAACTCCAAGATCCTTTTAGTGGATCTTGACAAATAGAAAATAAGTTTACTGCCAGGCCTCACATATCATGCTGTCTGAGCGATTCTACGATAAGCACCCCCTAAACTCCAAGGAGAAATGGCTTCGAGTTGGGCCAGTCCTGGAAGGCATCAGAGACCCAGAATTTGTGCTCGGCCCTCGAGGATGGGTTGGAGATTGGGAGACGGAGGTAAAGAGAGGCTGTTTCAAGTGGAGGAAAGGTACTGTGCAAAGGCACAAGTTGTACGTAGGAACTAGGCCACAGAACATGGGGCAGTATCTGAGAACTGGTTTTGGGAAAGCAGGAGAGACAAAAACCCACACGGTCAACTTGTAGAGGGCTGGTGTGTTATAAAACAATGGCAGTTTTCGAGGTGGAAATCCGATCAGAACGGCAGTGTGTGGAGATGCATCTGGTGGCAGGCTGAAGGAGGGCGGGGTGGAGAGAACAGTTGGAAGACAACTGTGCCAGGAAGGCATGAGAAACAGAGGGTGAGGGCAGAGCCCTCAGGGCTCCCGAGGCAGGCGGGCCCACCACTGAACAGCTGTCCAGTCTGGGGCGCTCACGTAACCTCTCTTGTCCACAGTTCTCTCCATTTAGAAAGAAGACAACATAAGCAAAGGCTAAGCATGAATGCATGGTGTGTGGTAAAGACTCAGTAAGCAGGACCCAGAAAATAAAGTAATGGGTGTGAGATAAGCTGTGACTGAAAAATTACTATCCACCTGAGTTACTGGTGAAACAAATTGCACAGGACAGCAAGAGAGAGAAGGGTTCCACAGAGCCGTCCCCACAAGTCACTGGCCCTGGGTGACAGGGAGAAGGCAACAGAGAGGCTGGTGATCCCAGGTGAATAGCAGGATGTGGAAGAATGACATTTGCCTCTCCTTGGCTCTTCAATGAGATGACCCAGGGCAACTGGACACTGTGGCTGACTCTCCTGGTCACCGTGTGTAACAAAGGCACAGACACAGGACAGAGCAAAGCCAATGCCTTCCCTGTACCTGGAACTTTAACCTACAAACATGGAGACCCCTAGGGAAGAAAAGAGAAGTTCCACCCTCAAACTTTCAGCTCAAAGCCACCAATCATGGATACCATCACATCTCATAAAGACACAGTAAGCATTATTATTTCCATTTTCAAGATAAGGATATTGAGCTGAGGTCACTTGCAGAGTCGGTAACAGCTGAACCCTGAGCTAACGACTTTGTCTTGCACTTGAAAACCTGTTTCTCTCCCAGCTGTCTCTTAGGGCTGTTTTCCCCTCAACCAGCCCTCACAAGCTGACCTAAAATTGCTCTGCAAAATACAAGAGCGTGAAATTAAAAATTAAATAGGTGCTTCCACATCTATTTAAATCCCATTTATTTTTAATAACTACTGAGGTTAGGCCTTGCACAAAAGGTGAGAAGTTGGTTTAAATCTCGATTTCTTTCTTGGTGGACTAGTAAAATACTGTCATTCTGCCCAAGTGAAGAAAACGACCATCAAAAATGTTACACTTATTTAACTTTTCTTAAAACTAAGAGTCCATCTCCTGGGCACTTTCTTCCAGGGTCTTAAGCTCCCGTGATTTGATAGTGTTCAGTTTGCTAGCTTGTGCCATTCCTCCAACATTTGGGGGTACCTATGTGTCTATAGGCTTATGGTAATCAAAGGGTTAATGCTCCCCGTCAATTGCACAAAAATTCCCATCCTAAATGGGAATCATTTGTCTTCTCATTTAAGTGTCTCTGACAATACATGCTATTTATAAGCTGATGGCATCTGGCTCAGAATGGGAGCTAATACAATCATAATCAAAATAATAATATAAATTGGTTAGCAGGAGAATGGCCAGGATAAGCAAAAACAATTACAGTTGACTCTTGAACAAGGGTTTGAAAGGCACGGGGCCACTTATACTCGGATTTATTCAACCAAACACAGATTGAAAATACAGTGTTTGCAGGACGTGAAATCCACACATATGGAGGGCCGACTTTTCCTATAGGTGGGTTCTGCAGGGCCAACTAAAGCACTTCAGTATGTATGGATATGGGTATCCAGGGGGTCCCAGAGCCAATACCCTGGCGTATATGGAGGGGCAACTGTATGTCACTAAGCCTGCCCTAATATGGAAGTAATGAGGAATATCAGGCCACTAATCAAGACGCCCACACAGGCATTGTTTTAAATCCATGTAGCTTTGCTATATCCGGTACTTCCTGTGGGTCCCTCCTTCCACTGATCTTGGGGCCCTCTCTTCACCTCAGTGGCCTAGAACACTTCTGGGGTTTCCCCCCAATCATGTGCTTCTTCTTATGCCTCATTCCCATAGCGGGGTGACCCCCTGTCAGTCTTGCTTGGTCAAGGATGGCTTAGAGTCTCTTGCCAGACAATCTGAGAACCAAAAAGTCTCTCTTGTACTAGGTTTTGCCTGAACAATGTAGAAGCAATTTGTCTCTTAAACACTCTCCCTGAGCTTTGGGGTTCACATCCTGCCCATTTTTGTCTCTTTATTATCAGACAGAAAATCCATGACTGTATTGCTAAACGTAAGGAAAATGGGGTTTCAGGTTGAGACAAGCCTCTTTCTTCCAAAAGCCTGAAACATCAGGCAGGTAGTTATTTTATCTGTTCTGAGTTTAAGTCAGCACATTTTTGTTATTCTAGACCCAGAAAATCCTCAGAAATCAGGGTTCATTAGGGATGGTTAGAGAAGATGGAGATGGATGACAATTAATGAGGATCGAGGAAATCCAACCAATTCTACCTGGAGATCTCTGTGGCCATTCATCTTTCCCACCATCTGCTCTGAATTTGGATCTATGCCCTGACAGGCAAAAGACAAATCTATCCTTCTTAAAAGTCCACTCAGGTAAAATGTCATTAAATTGTGGTATTGTCCAGAACTGCAGAGAGGAACATTTCTTTTCTAGTTAATCCAGTAGCCATCAGTTGCTCCCCATTAACTTGAGAGAAGCATCTAGTTTATGCTCTAGAATAAAACACCTCACATCTATCCAAATTAAACCCTGAAGAGCTATAACTGAAATGAAGGACAGTCTCTTGTTTATTGGAGGTGGGTGGATTCCTGTTTTCCCACAAAGTTCATGTTCCGGCATACTTATCTTTGGGATCTGCATTCCCTGGGTGAATAGGAATCCAATGATCATACCTGTTTTATGATTTTAAGCATTCCACGTTAGCCTTAATTATAGCAGATTCATATGGCTTTTATTGTTAAAGATAACAATCACCTCACTGTAAAATATTATTCTTCCTGAGGGTTCTCAAATACCTCTGTTAACATGTTCCAGTATCTACAGGCACTCTCACATTTTTTCCTGCAGTTGTTTGTGCTCCACTATAGAATCTAGACATGACACAGAGACAGAGGAAGGTCTTTGCAAAATGTTTTTGGACCAAAGAGAACAGAAAACAATTTAAAACACACTGTATTCTAGGACACTTCAAATAAGATTTGTTTCACTACAACCTGATCTCACTTTAGGAGAAATAAGTATTTTCCTGAACTATCTCACATTAAGTCACACTTTAAAAAATTAAAGCTTATTATTATAAGTGTGTGTGTGTGTGTGTGTTGGATTCACATAATTAAACATATTTAGAACTTTTTAAAGCCAAAGATCAGATGTTCCATGGAACAAGTACTTTGAAATATACTCTGTTGGTCAACTCCAAATGGTTTCTCCCTGTTTATTTCAGAGTCACATCATAGGAGCATTAAGTTCTTTGAACTCAACTACATTGCTTAGGGAGTAAGAAGGAGAGAGAAGAAGAGAGGGGGTGGGGGAGAGGAGGAAGAGAAGGAAGTGGGGAGAGAGGGAGGAAGTGCATTTGTGAGAAAGTGTAAAGATGGTTCTACCCAGTTTCCCTCAATTGGTCTGTGTCCCGATGAGCATGTCAAGGGCGATGTGTGTCTGCGCTCTTCTCAGCCTGGCTCAGTTCTCTGGTAACCTGTTGAGTGAGAGCAACTTTATATGCTCAGTAGACAGGTATACTTTATACAATGCAGCCGGCTGCCGCCACTACAAAAGACATCCTTAATCCAAACTATAAGTGTATACTCATCTCAAACTTGGTAGACGTACAGGGGCCATGCCTTATCTTTGAAGAAGGGTCCACTGTCTGGAATTCCCAATTATCTTTCCTGTATAAACCAGGAAATTTGCTATGATTTTCAGGTTCTCTTTCTTTAAAGAAGAGAAAAAAAAACCAAAGGCAACTGAAAAGCCATCTGACCGCAGAATCTGCCTAGATTTTTGACTTTCTCCTCAATCTTTTAGAGTTACCTTGTTTGTATTTAATTTGGCCTCAATTTATTTTTTAGCAAATTCATCATTAACAAGTCTTTTCAAAGCAACAATGTAATTTTCGAGACAGCTCTCCTTTTCACACTCATATTTCATTTGTTTAAATACTACTTAGCTACATGTCTTAGAATAAGTACAACTGGCATACATAGGTTTGGGAGCACATACTCTCAACAGGCCCCCAATTGAGCTGATGGGATGGGTGGGATGGCTCACTGGAGAGCAGCCCATTAACTGACTGCCATAGATAGAGGTTGGTGGTGGGCTCATCCACAGGGGAGAGAGAGAACAGGTTAACCGGCAGATGGATTAAGTGAGCTCCCACAGTACCTCCCCTAGGTTCAACCAAAGAAAGAGCTAATTATCTATTCCGATACTGTAGGGGAAAGAATGACCACGTGAGACCTAACAGTCTCTAACCTGCTGCCTTTCTAGGGATTGGAAGAGTAATTTTGTTTGCTCAGTTTTTGTCTCACTGACTATTGGATAAATCCCCTCCTAAGGTGCAGTAACAATGCTACAAATAGGACAGAAAAAAAAGTAGTCAAGCTAAGTAGGGAAAAACTATAAGGCAGAATGTATACTTACCTGATGGAACTCATGCTTCATGTGGTGCGAAGGTTCCCATTGTGTCTTAAGATCTTTTGATTAAAAAACTTTAATCCCTCAAGTTCAGGCTGGGTTGAAAAATCAGCTTAGTTGCCTTGGTTCAGTACTTTAGACCGCAGTCTATCATTTTACTCACTATTGCTACTCTATAGGGTTTGGATAAAAATACTTGGTGAAAAGTATCTGAGGTTCGATCCACTCTCAATGTCAAGCACAAGTTGGCTAATTCCACCCTGAAACATTTGCATCTGTGAGGGATGGTATATTTAATGGAACTTTATTTAGCTCTTACATTTTGTTTATTTATAATTTAT
Source organism: Pongo pygmaeus (assembly GCF_028885625.2). NCBI lineage: Eukaryota > Metazoa > Chordata > Mammalia > Primates > Hominidae > Pongo > Pongo pygmaeus. Next base: position 53,338,353 of record NC_072388.2, on the reverse strand, counting down.
TATTTACATCCTGTCAACTTCCATGAAGGATTTGAGGCAGCTTAGCTCTTCAGTTAAGCCCATTCTTAATCAGTTTCAGTCACTTCTCTCTCATCCTGCTATGTCCAACTTCAATGGAGTAGTTTCCCCAGCGTGATTAATTAACTTGGACTCCTGTGGTCTGGGACTTCCACTGTGCAACAAAGGCTGTGCGTCTGCAGAGTCTGTGACCTTTGGTTTACTGCCCAGTGCAGGGAGCGGCCCAGCAGCACAGGAAACCCTGGTAGAACTTCCCAGGGCATCCCCTTTGGTGTCCAAGACCTCTCTGGGGGTCAACGTGGGGTGTGCAGACCGTGTAGGCATCGCAGGGCCACAGCAGCCCCACACCCTGTGTTGAGGGAGCCAAAGGTGGCCACAAGGACCCTCCCTTGTGAGGGATGTAAGACATCAATAAGTGTCCCACCCAGGCTGGGTGCAGTGGCTCACACAGTAATCCCAGCACTTTGGGAGGCCGAGGCAAGTAGATCACTTGAGGTCAGGAGTTCAAGAATAGCTTGGTCAACATGGTGAAACCCTGTCTCTACTAAAAAAAAATACAAAAGTTACCCAGGTGTGGGGTATGCACCTGTAGTCCCAGTTACTTGGGAGGCTGAGGCATGAGAATTGCTTGAACCTGGGAGGTGGAGGTTGCAGTGAGCTGAGATCGTGCCACTGCACTCCAGCCTGGGCAACAAAGCAAGACTCCGTCTCAGGAAAAAAAAAAAAAGAAGAAAAAAAAAACAACAATAAGCGTCCCATCCAGTAGGAGTCTCTGCCAATAAGTACAATAATCATACACTCTTTCACGTGAAACAAGAGAAAGGCACAGCCTCAATCTCAGCACCCTGTGGACCTCTATCCCTTCAAGTCTCATCTAAATGGAGCAAAATATCTACAGGTGTTATTTCAATCTGCCATTGATCTCTGGGCTGACTAGGTCATCTACCTTAACTATGCTGGAGTTTTCCATCTGTAACTCAGTGATCAAAACCCCTTCCAGAGAGAGACATGTTTGAAGAACTTCAGGTGAGAGCTCCCACATGTAGCTGCAGTAAAAAAGCCCTGAGTGTCCCTGTGTCCGAGAGTCACTTCTACCTGCCAAATCTGATCACCTTCTCTGGCTCCCAGCCCCTTGCTCTTGGCTCTTCTTTGTGTGAATGGCAGCTGCCAATCTCAATACCTGCTCAACATATTTTTTTTTTCCAGATAGTGGATAAAGCACTGCTTTCAAGCATATATTCCTGTTACCTAGCCTGCACACCTGTGAGTTCTGCTCTCTCAGAGGATAAGCATTCAGCACCTGGTAAACAATTGTTAATGTAAAGGGCTGTCCTCAGAACAGAGATGCTTCAGGCCATGTAGAGGTGTTTCTCCAGTAGTGGGGACGGGTTTGGGGCAAGTCATCCACACCCTCCCACCAACCTTTTTGCAACCAACATCAGATATCTGGGAATAGTTGGCTGAATCTCTAGGTGTGATCTGTGACTGTGGAATAGTCACAAAGCCAACTTGCATGCACAAAGATGGAATCCATGACCCACACTAGAAGGTTCAATAAGGATTGAGGTTAATGCATAGACCACAGATCCAAATGCTGGCATTAACTAGGACGGGAACTATCTTCACAGAATAGACCCTGGAATAGCAGATTCCTTAAGGGTCTACTTTAGGGGCTTGCTTTAATCTGCTAATTAGCCCTCTGTTCTAACTACCTGACTAACCAATCACAGACTTATAAATACAGCAGGCACACCAGGGGCACAGCTTTGAACTCTTTGGGAATAAAAAGGCATCAAAGAAATCTATAGAATCCACATTATGTATCTAAAATATAGGTATGAAAAAGAATTTTTGTTCTGTATTATTTTAATCTAATAGGTCAAGGTAAGTAAAGTTATATCATTGTCCTAGATATAAAAATGCATGTGGACCAAAAGATGAGATTTGAATCACACTTTTCTATTTATAAAGCACTTCCAAAATTCTTAAAGCTACATTATGATCTTGCTTGACAGATAAGGAAATTGAGGCTTGGATAAAACAAGTGATTTGCCCGAGGTCAAGAACTTCGGTGTTCTGACTCAAAGTCCGCAGTGCCTTTCACTCTATTATGTTCACACCATTCGTGAAACAGGACTTCACGGATCAAGTCCATAGGTGGAAAAACCCTCCAGAGAACTAAAAAGATGCCTGAATAGTGTATGATTAACTGGCTTCCCTGAGCTCTCAGTGCAATGATTACACACAGAAATTCAGATGTTAACAGGCAAACAATTCTGTGGCTGACAGGACTGGAGGGATATGCTTGGATACCAAGTCTAATGGAAGCCATCCAAAGTTGGTGGTGTAAAATTATGCATGGATCTCACTTTGTAAAATAGCTGTGTAAATGTGGTTCAAGGGGGCTGCTGTTAAAACACATAATCAGGTTCTAAACAGTCTCTCCTTTTTTTTTAACTTTCAAGTTGATGTCTTCTCCAGTCCTTCCATCCAGAGCACAGCAAATGTCAAAGTCACCCAAGCTGGAAAATGAGTTGTGATGACTGTATTCTTCACCACTGGTAGCATCAAGAAAGTCTGTCTCCAGTCTTTCCTGACCTGTCATCCTCCTGTTCTGGAAACTCAAAGCTCCTTGGACTGCTGCTCCCCACAAGGGGATAAGTGTCCCATCAGTATTAGGGGAAACTTTCTCTTTGCACACTGAAGTGACTTTGTGACAAAACTTTATGCTGGGGCAAATGGACCCCCAGAGAAGCGGATGGTTGAGTGGCAACTGCCTGGGCTGGCTTATGTCCCTGGCCCATTACTCTCTGGGACAAGCTATCCTACCTAGCTTCTCAGAGGACGCTTGGTTTCCTCAATTAAAATATGGAGAAAATAAAAATAATGCCTACTTCCCATGTTCCTATGATGATGAAAGGAAATAAGGCAAGTTGTGAACAACACAGCACCATAGAAAGAAGACTTTAGGTATCATTGATGTCTGGGAGCTTAGATACACCAAACCCCTGGAACAAGAGAATGATGATTGACAAACAAAAGACCCTTTTTCTGTTTTTTTGCTTTTTTTTGAGACAGAGTCTCGTTCTGTTGCCAAGCTGGAGTGCAGTGGTGCGATCTCAGCTCACTGCAACCTCCGCCTCCCGGGTTCAAGCGATTCTCCTGCCTCAGCCTCCTGAGTAGCTGGGATTACAGGCATGCACCACCATGCTCGGCTAATCAAAAGGCCTGTTTGACTTCTCCCTCACCACCCAGCACCAAGCCCCCATGACTCACAGTGAGGACATCAGGCCACAGGCCACCAAAACTCTGTCTCTGGGTGTGCTATTGTACAGGGTTCTGAGGTTGGCCAGGTAGTGTTGCAGCACAAGTAGTTTCCAAACTAAATTTCCAGGGTTCAGGGCCACCCCACACTCCAACAGCTGGGCTCCTTGGCTTTTCCCCCTCATTTTTAGGTTTCACATTATACCTCATGACTATCAGCACCCGAAGTTGGCAAGGAGGCATATTCATCTACCTTTGTTCCCCCAAAGCACCAAGTAGAATAACCACAGTAAATATTTGCTGAAGAATGAGACACAGGATGAGGAGTCATTTGATGACTGATTATTCATGGTCCAGGTAAAAGAAGGTTATGTAAGGGCAACAAATAATCAAAATCCCTCAGAAATCAAAAAAGATGAAAAACCCACACTGCGAGGCCAAACAAACCAAAGAGAGAGACGGACATGTGTGTGCGTGTGCACACACACACACACACACACACACACACACAGAGACAGAGCTCTGATAAGAATGAATGGATACCACCAAGGGAAGATGGCATATCTCTCAGGAACTGTGAGACTGAGTCCCCAACTATGGCATACTTCAAATGCCTTGCACACCCATGGAGATTTTGATCTCATCAGTCCTCAAGCAGCCGAGCAAGACCCAGGATAGCTGGGTAACCCTAGTGTCTTGAAGAAATATTAGCCTGTGTCTGGGCACAAAAAAAGGCTGGGGAAACCTCTGTTAGGGACTAAGAAAACACATATCCTTTTAATATTACCAACAGTCAGAAACAGGTATAGTACTGGATTGCAGGAACTATATGGACTATTTCCTTTCTTGCCTGATTTCTTCCTTATGACATCAAGCCCTCAAGTGCCCTGTGAGCCAGGCATTCTTGATTTACAGGTGTGCAAACTGAGTCTCAGAGAGGCCAGGTGACTTGGCCAGGTTATCCTGCCTAAGCACAAGCCTGGCCCTGATTCCTCTGCCCGCCTCAAAGCATGGAGAAGGTGCCCAGCCACGGGCATGCTCGAATCCTCAGCCTGACTTCTAATGAGTGACAATAGTAATACGAGGCTATGCAAGAGCGTGAAGAGTAAGGTCGTTAGGATGGGAAATGAGTAGAGAGGCTTGGAGGAACACTGGGGAGATGGAATGACCCTCATTTGGAGACTCAGTGGACACGGTACTCGAAGTTCCAAGGTGTTCAGCCAGAGTGACTGTGGGAATATCCCAAGTGGCAGAGAGAAGTCAATGACAGTGGCTGGGTAAAGAAGAGGCTCCTGTTGCACAGGTTGACTGTGATGAGGCCAGATGGCTACTTGGAGCAGGATGTCAGACAAGCTTTTGGACATATGGGTCCCATGCTTAGGATGGGGGCCTAGCTAGAGGTGGGACTCAGTGGTCATTTGTTCAGAAAAGAAGGTCAAAATTTTGAGGCTGGCTGAGGCCCTGCAGGAGAATTAGCACAGCACCTGTCTCACAAGGGGGTCACTGAGCCAGTGTGAGGAGGTCTGGGTGGTCTGATACCTTGGCCTAACACAATTATTTGGAAAGCCAAATAGTTACATGCTCTTTTTATTTTTTGAGACACAGTTGTGCTCTGTCACCCAGGCTGGAGTGCAGTGGCATGATCTTGGCTCAATGCAACCTCCACCTCCTGGGTTCAAGCAATTCTCATGTCTCAGCCTCCCGAGTAGCTGGGATTATGGGCACCTGACACCACACCCCGCTAATTTTTATATTTTTTTGTGGAGACGGGGTTTCACCATGTTGGCCAGGCTGGTCTCAAACTCCTGATCTCAAGTGATCCGCCTGCCTTGACTTCTCAAAGTGCTGGAATTACAGGTGTCAGCCACCACGGCCGGCCACATTCTCTTTTAAAACTTCTCTAACATCTACTTCATGGAGTTCAATTCATGAACATTCTTGACTACAAGTTCCTAGAACCTAAAGTTGAGCTGCTCTGTGGCTGTTAAAGGTATTTTCACACCTACATAGCCTCAGATTCTGGGATGGATGGGATCTCACAAACAAGTAGTCTTTAGACTATCCAGGCCCAACAAATGCAAAGTAGAACCCAAAGAGGACAGTCTCACCTCCACAGGATTAGTGGAAGGGTGACTGGCTCTTCATTGGCTGATGTGGACAGTCCCTATATGAAAATCTTAATTTCCACTTACACAGCACAGCTGACCCCTAGAAAGGAGACGGCTGGTCATTTTACATGGACCACATCACTGCAGAAGACCACAGAGATGTCCATGCCTTAAGCAGAAAACCCAACACAGTCTTGACAACAGGCTGCAATACTCTTTAGTAGAAAACCTTGACTGCAAAGCTGGAAATAGTCAGTGCTTCTAGCCTACTACCTCTTCTCTTCTCAGAAACTTAGCATCTGGCGGGAGAACCCTCTGACTTCTCATCTGGCGATGAACAAAAAAAATAAGTAAACAGCCCAATTACATCGTTAATTCTAGCTGACCTGGAAAGTGATATAGGAGTCAAGGAATAAACACCTGTCCTTGAAGAGATGGGAAGGCAATAGAGCTTTAAGACAAAATTCTTCAACGTAGGAATTGACAGTGTTACTTACAGAAGGAAAGTTTCATCTGATTATCATTTTAAATTTCTCATTATGCCACAGATAGGTGGTAGGTGGATTAATTTGCTTCAGTGGCCAAGGTACCTGGAATATTTTACAGTAGGGTATTTTAATGGCCAATATTAACTGTAATTTATCACTGTAAGTTTAGTGAGGAAATTGAAAAATGATCATATTATAGGTGTTAGACATATCTACAGATAAAATGGAATGCATGCCTTCTACAAAAGGCATCCTGAATACCAGTCAATTTGCTATTGGCTTCCACTGTAAAATAGTTGTTAAGTTTCTCCGGCGGGGTGGGAGGGGAGAAATTAAAAAAAAAAATCATGTCAGTGGTTCCTTTGCCCTATTGGTTTGGCAAAATGTGAGAAATCACATAAAAAGCTAGTTTCGTGGCTCACACCTGTAATCCCAACACTTTGGGAGGCCAAGGCAGGCGGATCACGAGGTCAGGAGCTCGAGACCATCCTGTCTCCACTAAAAATACAAAAAATTAGCCGGGCGTGGTGGTGGGTGCCTGTAGTCCCAGCTACTTGGGAGGCTGAAGCAGGAGAATGGTGTGAACCCAGGAGACGGAACTTGCAGTGAGCCGAGATCGCGCCACTGCACTCCAGCCTGGGCGACACAGCAAGACTCCATCTCAAAAAACAAACAATCAAACAAACAAAAAACTAGTTTCAGAATCAGCTTTACTATTATTTGTGCAGCGTATTATTTTAAAGAACACCCGTGTAAGTATCTTGGCATCTCTCAGTATCTGGCAGACAGGTTGGTACTTGGTATATCAAGAGCCATGGGGCTTCTCTTGCCACTACTAAATAAGTCAAAGTTCAAACTCAAGGGGTAAAGGCCAAAAAAGGTGGTGACCTAGAAAGAGAAGCTGACGTGGGTCCACATACCATGACCAGAAGCCTCTCCAAAGATGTGACATGGAGAGAGAAGCCTTTGATGGTTTCAGGTCAAAGCATCTCTCCATATGTCAACAAGCAATAGTCAACTGTAAATGTAATCATTAAAGAACAATCTAGACAGAGTGACACAGTTGGAAAATCCACTGAAAAAAATGAAGAATAACAAGTGGAAACCATAGGTTAGTGGAGAGTGAATTCTACAATAAGGAAAGTGAAAGGGTAAGACTCTAACCAATTTTGCCTGTCTGATTTGTGTTCGTTTTTCCACGTCCACCACAAAACTAGCTTCCTTGGTAATATGAGTAATAATATTAAGTATTATTTAACATTACATGTTAATATTTAATATTTATTGCCATTTATTATATGCCAAACACCTTTTAATCACTTTTCATGTATTAACTCCTTTCCTCACCAAAACAAACCTATGAGGCAAATATTATTATCCCCATTTACAGATGATAAAATGGAGGCACAGAGTGGCGAAATAAGTTGCCCAATACCACAAAACCAGTAAGAAGCAAGGCTTGAATTTGTACGCAAGGATTCTGACTCCTGGATCTATAGTCTTAACCACTATGTTTTAATGTCTCTCAACGAAGAGAAAACAATGTCAATGAAGTAGAATGGGCTCTTTCTTAACTTGACTGGAATAAACTCAGTCAACCAATTGCCATTGCACTGATTCTGTGTTCCTCAAGGAAAGTTTGCACCATAATCACCACCCTAGCATCCACTCTCTACCCTCAGCTGTGGGAAGGACATATGATTGGGAGGCAGACTGATCCATCAATATGATCTCTGAAAAAGCCTATCTTTCATCCGCAAAATAATGAGCTGATATTTTTGTTTATGGGGTAGCCTCCTGTGAGCTTGGACTTGTAAGTATTTCCAGGTCATCCATAAAATACATAATAAAAATCCAGCTTCAGATCTGCAAAGCTGAGGCTAAGATCCTAATCTCCGAAGAAAAAAGCCAAGGAAGAGTGGTGTCCCTTGAAATCCAACCTGAAATGGTCACCCAGCCTAGTTTATGTCTCTGCTATATGGACTATCTAAGAGAATAAAAATCAACTCAATTTCCTGAGCACTGATGACATATGAGCCAGGCACTGAAGTGCTGTCATTATGCCATCTTCCTCATGCACGCTGCTCCTGGAAACAGGGGCAGGGATGCACCAACCATGGAGTGAAGGCTGGTGGTTCCCAAGTATCACAGACCAACACTGCTTCTGTGATAGAATTTTTGCTGACCTGTGGCTAAATAGGAAAAATCTGGATAACACAGTACAAGTTTTTCCTGAAGCTACATGTGTACAGAATAGAGGACTAGCCTTCATTCTGAGATTTTATTCTTCCTACTTCTGATTCTGAAGTGCCTGTTCTTTCATGAAAGGACTGTAACATTACATGACAATCTCAACATTGCTGTTTTTAATATCCTTACTTCTCAAGATCAAAGCTAAACACTATGTTAAACCTCCTCAATTAAAAACAAAATTTTTTTGAATGGTTAGATTACAAAATCCTAGTGTGGGGTCACTAGCCCAGGGGGTTGCTATCCTAGGTTTTTCCTGACCTCAACCAGGGATGGAATTTCGCAAACAAAAAGACGATCCTAGCAGCCTGAATGTACCCTGTGCTGCTGCTGTCTTCCTTGCTAAGCTCCCATCTGACCTCCAGTGACTCCCTCAGTCCCCAGTGGCTACTACCAGTAGGAATTCCCTGTCCTTCCTGGCCAAGCTGACATGCTGGGCAGAATTCAGGACACAGCTTTAAATGTGGTTTCCTGATTAAAAGGGAGACTCCAGTTAGACAGGAAGGAACTCAAGCTTGGGTATTATATGTCATAGTCATCTACCGGTTCTGAGGAATGAATACGTCAACTGAAATGACTTGGAGCAAAACATAATTCCTGAGAAAATCCCTGAGAACCCAGCCAGAGACTCTTACCATTGCAGTCCATCGTTTGTGTCTTCTTTTGGCAATAAAGTGACACACTGAAGACTCAGTTACTCTAAAATACTTTCATACTGAACGGTATTTGCAAGGGCAAAGGGTGGTTGGAAGAAATGAACACTAGGAAGCACCAGATGCAACATCTGTAAGACTCCCCGGCTAAGACAGAGGGCAGTAAGAGGAGAACTGCACAGTGGGAAGGGGAAGATGGGGTGGCTGACTTGGTCCTGCCACTCCACTGCCTTAGAATCTTAGGGGAAATCATTCTCAGGTCTTCTCCTTCCTCGCCTACAAAATAAGATGGCTGGTCATGCAAAAATCCTAAAATTCTGATCCAATTGTTGCCTCAAGAGAAGCACAGCCTACTTTCATGTGTCAAGAAGGACAGTGAAAAATAATATTGAGAGGCCAGGAGCGGTGGCTCACGTGTGTAGTCCCAGCACTTTGGGAGGTCAAGGTGGGTGGATCACTTGAGGTCAGCAGTTCAAGACCAGCCTGGCCAACATTGTGAAATCCTGTCTCTACTAAAAATACAAAAATTATCTGGGCGTCAGGGCGTACACCTGTAATCCCAGCTACTCGGGATGCTGAGGCAGAAGAATTGCTTGAACCCGGGAGATGGAGGTTGCAGTGAGCAGAGATCATCACGCCACTGCACTCCACCCTGGGTGACAGGGCGAGACTCTGCCTCAAATAATAATAATAATAACAACATTAAGAGGAAGTCTTGAGGGCAAAGTTGAAAGTTCCTCAGGAGCCTCAAGGCCCTGCCTAGACACGAGTGAAAAACAGCTGAGCCCTGGAAACACCTCCGGGGGGTTCTTTGCAGGGTGAGCTTCCAACCAGAGTGCAGAAATAAAGAACTGGGCCTACACGGCTGAGAGCAAGGAAGAGAAGGTAAGAGGGAAAGAAGGAAACAGGAGAGAAAGAAATGTAGAAAAAGCAAAGGCCAAAAATAAGTGGGATCTTACAAGCAGCAGGGAGCACGTGAGAGGGCAGGAATGAAGACAGGGCTACGTGAGGTTCACAGCGGACGGCTGGAGAGGCGGGAAGTAAAGAGAAGGCTCACAGAGGGAACTAGCAGATGAACAGAGAAAGAGCAAAAATGGAAGAAGAAAAGAGAATCAGGATTCTCATTTTGAATAGAAATAGGATTACTTAACTCTCCCAATATCCATTCATCAAAACAGTTACCAAATGCAAGGTCTCATGGCATCTTGCCAGCTGTGTCTCCATGAAGAGTCCGAGATTAAGTAGAGAAAACCCACACTCTTAAAGAGAACTATATAGTACCATTTTCTGCTGTGTGAACACAGATGCAGCCCATCTGTACGCAGATACGAAAGGAAAAAACTGCACAAAGGGTCCGTAACCTTAAAAAAAAAAAAAGATTCTGGGTGAGGCTATCCAGAAATAGAACATTTTGATTACAAAATAAAAACTAGGTCAATAAGATAATGGACATGATTTAAATGAAAATCACAGTATTTGTAATGGGCTAAAAATGGTATCAATGTTACTGCAGAGAAGGAATATAATTAAATGTATTTTTAAACAGCAGCTCCCCGCCCCAGTCCTACAAGTCCCAGGCCAGCCACCAGTATTCCTCCACCTCATTGGAGAGGAATGTGCTGGCATGCCGCAAGTTGGTCTGAAGAATGTGGAGTTTCCGTACTACTTCAGAAGATCCCAAATGACACTGGTTAGCTACATTCTTTCACTTTTAGATCACTGTTATTCATTTATAAAGCAAAGGAATGGAAAGGCTAGGGATTTGACCATATAAATCTCTTTTACCATTTTTACTATATGGCCAGGAAACACATAAATGCAGATATAACTGCCATGATTCCCAGGCTACTGAAACAAAAGATTTTGGGAGAATTCTAGACAGTTATGTGAGGTGGATATAGATAGATCCTAAAAGGCTTAAGCACAGGCTAGGAATTAAAGGGTGGAAGTGCAAAGTTCTGGTGTGCTTTCTACAACTTGTGGTCTGATCTTCCGGAGAAACACTAACTCTTGAGTGTAATTCATCTTCTAAACCCTCCCTTGGAAAAGAGGGGCAAAGAGGAGCAAGATAAATTAAACCTAAATGATGCAGTCCTGGATGGTTTACAATGACCAAAGTAGATACAAGAAAGTTGCCACAGCATTTCCTCAGATGTCTATATAAGAGTCATGGCCAAGGAGTCTGTCTATGATGAAACATCAATGGCCCTTCCAAATTTGGGATGCTTTCGGGGGCAAATGGAAATCAGTGAGACATTATCTATGATGAATACATCACTACTTTGGCTCATATATATCATTCCTTTATTAAAGGAAATTGCATCGACATTTATACCCCGAAAATCTCAAATAAAATATGCACATGATTCCATATAAATATTAATCATTCAAAAGAGGTTATTCTAAAAATCTCTGGTGGGTGGTGCATATTTACTAGTAAGTTCTTGAAATGAATTAACTCTTTAATATGTTTAAATTCCAACATATGACCCATTAGTTGCAAAGCATTCATTCATCCTTAGAAAGTATAAGCTTACCTCCCATGAAGCAAATCTGTTAAATGACAACAGAACTTGTCAAACAAAAGAGAAGTAGGAGACTTACTCACTGTATGAAATCACTAATGTCATGCTGAACTCCCTAAGTGCAATTAAGTGTGTTTGTGTAATATCATTTAGTGCCCACATCACCTCCTCTTTACTTGGTGCATTACAATAAAAGGTATTTCAATAAACAGCAGTTGACAGACACCATAACCATGGGTTCCTTCTGAGACTTAAGGAGCACCAAAGCCCTGGAATTCTGAGTCAAGTAAAAGAAGTCGCTACAATAGGTCTTGAGGAATTCTAAACCAAGAGAAAGACCAAAGAGTTCAGGACCATCTGAGCTCCTCCTAACACTTTCAGACCATGCTTATTTACAGTTCCTCACTATCACCAGGGCATCTAAACCATGAAGTGAAAATAGTGAAGAAATGTGTGGCAAGGGTCACTGCAGACTGGGGAACCTCTGCAAATATCCAGAAAGCGAGGTGCTCAGTTTTCTGAAGAAAAGCATTCAATTGATATATATTTTTAAAACTCTGACCTTTCACGACCTCAGTTTGGAGACCTCGGTAGGGATGAAAGAAAATAACTGGAAGGTCAAGCAAGTAAAGAACACTGAAAGAATGCTCAGTGCAAGCATACAACGTGGGGCACGCCTCTGTTCCGTGAGCCTGGTGGGGAAAAATAGATTATTTATAGGGAAAGGGAAACAAGATGACAGAATAAGCTCTTGACAAAGAGGAGAAAAGCTTATGTTGGGAAAATCTGGGTGGGAGGGAAAGGCACTGGAGTCATTTGCACTGTCACGGGATGGAACTGGTCTAGCAGTGACTTTGGCATATTTTGGCTTCTCAGCAGGGAAGAACCAGTTGGGGGCTGGGGAAACCAGTGTTTTTTGGAGAAAGAGAAACAGCTGCTTAAGCACGAGTGTCTGAAGGAAGTCCTGTTCCCTACTGCTAACCCACGAGGCATGACCACAGTCCAGTTGCAGGAGCTACTATAACAAGACGACAAGGAGGCAAGACTGAGCCACTACTGATTAATGCCTGTTGATCTTCAATAATGGGCCATTCCAACAAATGCAAGAAAGGAAAAATCACTAGCCAATAACATGGGGACCCTATCCTATAAACAGAAAGGAATCCCATGGAAAGAATTCTAATTTTATCTATCTAAGCAACTATTGGTTACTCATGCAGGTTCAGAAACAGAGGGGACTATGAGTCAATAAATGATGTAAAAGTTTATCAACAATATGTAAATCCTCTATCTCAAGTCTTTTATCAGAATTGCTAACAAGTTGTGAGTCTGACTGATTTAATTTCTTTTCATTCACTTCCTTTCTGTTGACTTTGGCAGGTAAGGATCAGTGAATTAGAGGAGGCAAGTGGAATTCAAGAGAATACGCTCTGGAATATGTATTCCCTTAGGGTTCTTCAAAAGCCCTTATCTTGCCCTAGTGGTATATCATAAGTCAGTAACAGTAACAGAAAATCTGCTTGTTTTTTTAAAAGTAAACATTCCACTGCCTAAAAGTCTAAGTAGACTAAGAACAAATGCCAAATAAACCAAGATGTGCCATTTTAATGGGAAAAATATGAACTATGACATGTAAATAGAAATCCCACATTTATAAAAGCAGGCAAGTGATTATGTGTGACAAATACTTACAGGCAAATGAGAAAAAGTAGAAAAAGTTCCTCCTTCTAAAATGATCTTTTTACAGCATACAATTCTCTTAAATTCTGACACTTATGCCTGCTTGAAAAAACAATTTCAGTCAACACTTCCCACTGTGTTATTCAACCCCAAGGAATGCAATTTTTATTAAACGGCCCCAAAATACATTCACACACAAGGAGCAGGCACCAATTGACTTGCAACACGACAAAGTCATCCTATAGCTTGACTTCTACCCAGTTGCTATGTCGTCAGGTACTAAACCTCAAATACTCTGTGGCCCACTCCTTCTCTCCTTCTTCTTCCCAAAGCCTCTAAGTGTGGGATTCTTTCCAGTGATCACCGCCCCACACTATGCACATCCCTTCGAAAGACAGCTTTGCAGCTTCAATGACAGTATAAGCAGAATGGCGTGTTTCTCTCCTGGGTCAACTACTCCATTTCACAACAGGATCCTGCAACTTGCCACTCCCTAAAACCTCTGTCTCACTCTTGAATACTTTTGTCATTTAGCTTCTCTTCCTCTTCTGGCTCCTTCCTTCCTTTAAAAATCTTAATAAGTCACAACTCACCAAATCATGAGACAACTCCAGGATCACATGTTCAAATCCTACTCGACAGCCTCACTAGGACATCTAACGGGCATGTCTAGCTTATGTCCAAAACTTTATCTTGTTTGGAAACCTGGTACTCATTCAGTGTTCCCATCTCAATCAATGATACCACTCAATTGCTCAGGACAAAACTTTGGAATCATCCTCAACTCCCCTCTTTCTCTCACACCACACCTCTCATTCAACAACAAATCCAGGTGACTCTACCTTCACAATTTATCCAGAATCCAACCACTTGTCTCCACAGCTGCCACTGCTATCCTGTCTGAGCCACCGCCTCTCCCACCTGGTGTACTGAAACAACCTAAATGAACTCCTACCTCCTCTCTTACTCTTTCGTTACTCTCTGTGCCACATTCAGAGTGGTCATTTTCAAAGGTCAATGAAGCTCTTTCATTCTCCTTCTCAATTCTTCCAAAGACTTCCTATCACATCTAGAACATAACCCAAAGTTTTACATGACCCACACAGCTCCTGGTAGCCCCAGAGCCTACAAGGTTACCTCTCCAACTTCATTTCCTGCCACACTCTGCCTTGTTCAATCCATTCCAGTCACACTGACTCTACTATTTTTCAAACACACAACTCTGAATATCATCTGTGCACATGAATTAAATACTACCTCTCTGCAAACATTAAATTGATCCATCTACCAACCTGCTTCTCTGATACAGCCTCAGGATACACATTGTCTACAAGGCGTCTCAAGCTAGATGTTCCTATGCCAGCACAAATTAGACAATGCAAAAAGGAGCTGTTCCCCCATCACTAGGCTGGAAGCCTTGAAGTAGCTGCCAACCTTCACTGTACTTCAACCCACAATAAGTTGGCTGCCAAATCCTCCCGTGTTCTCCAGCACAGAAGTCTCAATCTGTCCTTTCCTCCTCCTTCCTCTATTCAGAGTCCTGTGCCGGTCCTGGTCATCTCCTCACTGAAACCCCGCACCTCTTCCAGCTGCCCTTAGTTTCCTCCTATTGCTATAACAAGTATCCTTCCAGAAGTCTCACAAAAGATTCTGTCTATATCCATGTACAGGTGCCAGGGAGTCAGCCTCCATTCCCCTCTGACTTAATCCCCCTATTGTCTTCCACTGTCTACATGTGGCTACTGCAATTAATTAAAAATCCAGTTCTTCCTCTGCACTAAGCACATCTTAAGTGCTCAAGGGCCACATGTGGCTGGTGGCCACCCTATTGAACAGTGCAGCTGTAGGGCATTCCACTTTTATGCATTTATCCCCCATACATTTATCAATTCAACATTTTATACATTTATCAACCCAACACTTTTATCAACAGCACAGCTGTAGGGTGCAGGAAGTTCTACTGGATAGTACAGAACCTATCCCCTCTGGCAAACCTATTCAATTCCCACAACAAAATCTATGAGAGTAAATTCCATACCCAATCAGCCCTTTGAACATGATTTTTTACTAAGACCTCATGTTTCAATTTTAAGGAGGTCCTAAAATATTCCTCCCTGAGATCCACCCCAATTTTAAGGAAAAGGTATATTACACACCCGTCTCCCTATCCCACATAAACATGACTTCCCTTTCATAAAACTTCTATGCAGAGTAAATATTTACATATCAATATTCAATGTATACCTTTTCCAATTCTGCTCAGCTGTTATGCATGAGCACGTAGTAAATGTACTTAACATGTTGACTATTTTAGACTGAATGGTTTTGGGGGCAGAACCAATATTGAATGGTGCCAAGCACAGAAAGCTCTTTAAAAAGTGTGTTTTCATGAGGGTGATAACATAGTGGGGAAGCAGTTAGGCTTTGGAGTTACCCAGGCCTAGAACTGTTCTGCCACTTACTAGCCGGGGACCTTGGACAAGTTATTTAATCCCTTATCATCTTCAGTTTAAGTATTGGAAAAAGAGAGAAAATGGTAACTATCCTCCTTATAGAGAAGTGATGATTAAACGTGATCACACCTGCAAATCAATTAGCAATGGTTGGTTCATAATGACCACTCATTAATATTAGTTGATGATGATAATAATGTATCAATCATTTAAAATCATTATAAACAAGATAAACTTAAATAATACTTGTGGAAGTTAAAAGTAAGATGAAAAGATATCCCAAATGTAAAGTACTTGTCTTATAGAGTCAAATAAATGTCTTCAGATATAATGTAATAGATATTACTTAAATATCAAACCTTGGAAAATATGTATCAAAGTAACATAAATTCAAACATTTCCATTCTGTTTCTTGTATAAAAGCTGCATTGAGTTTCCAGTCCTTTGGAAAATTTGTCTCAGGGATAGTGGAACCTTGCTTGGCAGGTTGAATAAGTTTCCATTAGTTAAATGCAAGCAGGATGATTTCATTTTAAAAGTGAAATGTGAAAGTGGTTAAAATGGGCAGGATACAACTAATCATACTAGTCTTTTAAAAAATCTGAAAAAAACAAGAAAAAGAGTTCTATTTCAAAGCACATGTGGGCATTATTTTGCATTAAGTGCTTAAAGGCCCATTCTCCCAGTGAACTGATAAAATAGGCACAAACAGTCCACACATTTGGAGCATGAGCTCTTTCTCCCTACCTCCAGTAGCTGAAATTCAGAGGTGGCTATATGGACTCAAAAGCCAAAGCCAGTACATTAATTCTGCCTAACTGGCCATCCGTTCTTCTCTTGCTACGGCTTCTACCTGTGCTAGGCCAGTGGTTCTTAATGTGTGCGACCTGGATCAATGGCAGCAGTATCACGTGGGAACTTGCAAATGCTTGGTTCTCCCAATCTACTGCATCACAAACTCTGAGGGTGGGGCCCACCAATATGTTTGAACAATCCCTACAGACGTTCTGGTGCCAGAGCACGGGAAGTACACCTGGGCTGCATTTATGCCCTCTGTTTGGGGGCAGCTTCCACAGAGAAGCCATTAGGCCTCTTCTTAGGTAGTATTGAGAAAGCTTCAACTGGCTTTCATTTGCACTGACACATAATATGGACTCAGCCTTCCTCACTATAACTCAGTTCTCTGATATGAAAATTAATGGAATCACATAATGTTCAGCAGCGCCTAGTAAGTAGGGCCTCTGTGACAAACCTGGGCCATGTGGAGAAAGCGAACCCTAATTATTCATTTTGTTGATCACAAAACTGGCCAAAGAAAACTCCTGGCCCAAAATCATATGGTTTAATTTACTTGGCCTCCATAGGAAGAGTTATTGATCTACAATGAGAGATGAAATAACCACATAAAAGATGGAGTATTGCAGTTAGTTTAGGAAAACCTCTAACACTTCCTTTTTTGAAAAAAAAATAATAATTTTGCAAAGCAAAAGAATCACAGAATTATATAACAAATTCCCACTGACTATATAAAAAATGGCAAGGAAAGATACAGGCAACCCTCTTCAGATGTTTTTCAAGAGATAACATTTCTTAACAGTCAAAACTCAGAGGGAAACAGAGAAGTATTCTGGATCTCAAAACGGGAATAATCACACGAAATGACTTATAAGCAACAACGCCTTAAATGACTTTTGTTGTCATGTTTTAAAAGATCCAAAACAAAATGAAAGCTTATTTTAATACTTTGATGCTTCCATAATGTTGACAGTTATGTTTTCACAATTCAAATATATTCTCCAGCAGAGTGCCTTATTCATATTTTAGTGGAAGGAAATAAAATTCAATATGCATAAATTTAAGGTCTTATGCTTTTTTAAAAACAGGCTTTGAAGTATTTTTTAAACAAGAACCACAGTGTCACATATTTTTGTAATTAAGATAATTTAGAGAAACGAGTAGAGTCTTTCATAAATTAATGTAAAAGATATTGCATAGTTATATATGGCTCCAATTTCTGAAAGAAACCTTAACAGTAGTTATGTCTGAACAGTGGGATAGAGATAGGCATGGCAGAGAAGTAAGACTACTTTAAAAAAGTAGTTTTTTGTAGAGATAGGATCTTACCACGTTGCCCAGGCTGGTTTCAAACTCCTGGGCTCAAGCAGTCCTCCTGCCTCAACCTCCCAAAGTCCTGGGATTGTAGGTATGAGCCACTGTGCCTGTCCAAACTTTACCTTTTTCACTTTAAGTCCTTGGGTCCTATTCAAATTTATTTTTGTACATATTTTGTATAATTTTAAAAACTACACCAGTTAGAAATAAATTAACTTAAAAATAATAAATCCATATTATTACACCATCAACTTTTGGTACACATTACACTGAATGTCACTGAAAAACTTCAGGTCGCCATTTCAGATAACTTTTTTTTTTAACAGTTTGAGTACACTATCACCAGATACCAGTAGATTCTCAACTAGTAGTGGTAGAAGTTAGCCACATTGCAAATGAAGAAATGGAGGCCCAGAGAGATTAAGAGATTTTCCCACACCATCCAATTTACTGATAATGAAGGCGAGGCTTGCCCTCAGTCCTTTGACTTCTCAATTTATGCTTTTTAAAAAAATCATATCATGTTGCCTGTCACATGTCCTGCAACACCACTCATGTGTTTAAGATCTGAATCATACTAACTTACTACAGGTTTTACAAAAACATAACTCCATTAGAATTAAAGCTGAACGTTAGAATCAAACCCTTCCCTTACCAAGAGCCATGCAGAGGCTCCGCACAGAGGCAGTAATGGAAGGGTCTTGGACTTGAGACTTTCTACCTGAATCTGACTCCTCTAATTACTAACTGTGTGACTAATTGCATGTAGCCTCTTTATGTCTTCTTTTCTCACCTGCACTGTGGTGATTAAAAACATCTACCTACTTACTAGTGTTGTGAAGGTGAAATGAACTAATTTCTGTCAAGTACATAGCCAGGTGCCTGGTACATAACAAGTGCCCAATAAAAGTTAGCTATTACCCGTCAACATTTAAATTAATAAACTAGGTGCAATTTAGAACCTCTCTAATTTCTATTTTAAATCTACTAGAAGAATGGTATTTAACCCCCAAATTTGATTAGAAGTGCCCACCTTTGAGAAGATTTGCACTTACCGCAAGTTAGTAACCTTAGACAAGATACACCTCTCTGTCCCATTCTCCTTAGCAGTAAGGGCTGAGATGCTCAGATTCAAGAAATGTGTGTGAAAACACTGGAAAATGGCAAAGTTTCCTAAACAAAAGGTAGACTTTGTTTTTAGCTTACCCTGAATCACAGCCAGTAGTCAAGAGAGGCCTTCCCAGTGGTTTGCCCTGAAACTTCCAGATCACCCAAATGACCTTTGACTGCTTCTCCCAGCTGTCCGCAGTGAGCATTTGTTCTACCGAGTCCCTCCTGGACCTACAGTCTTCCCCGCCCAGTGTGAAGCCCTTCTCCCCCACCTGCCCTACATTAGAGCCCCTCTTTTCTTCTTTCTTTGGTGGAAAGGCATCTGTTCTCCAGGCTGAAAGCACACACAAAAAACCTGTGACTAATTTCTTTTCAAATCTGAAGGCAGTCTTCCACTATTCTCTTCAGTCAGGGAGAAGTAAGTCAAATCCCTGTGACTTCCTTAACAAAAACATTCTTTGAAGGCACAAACAGAATAAGCAATAACTGACAATTTAAACATACCTAGAATACTTTACCACACATATTTCTTGAGTGTCTTATAACACCGCAAAACTTCAAAGAGCATACCGATACCGACTTCTGCCTACCGGCTTAAATGGAAATATCTAGGTCCACTGTTGAGGCATTTCCGGGATATTTAAAAATGTTTACTGGAACTGATAACAACCACCTATTGAGAGCGGGCTGCTGAGGATCTCCGGGCCTAGGAGACCTCCTAGCTCAAGGCTGGTACTTCCACAAAAGGACTGACATTTGCCAATGTCTGGTTTAGTGACAAAGTCAAAAGAACAGCTTTGGATTTTTGAAACCTAAGCATCAAAGATGGGAGGTATGCATTTGCTGTCACCAACAACTGGGTGGAGGAGAAGCTTCACAGGCAGTTTGTTTGTATTGAGTTAGGCCCATCATGAGGCTACTCAGTGAGCTCCATATCAGGGAAGACCATTCGGAAAGGTGTATGCTTTTCTGTCCCCCTCAGAGTTCTTTTTCAAACCTAGATGTTTTAAAGAGAAGTAAATTGAGTAAACAGCAGATGGCGTGCTAGAAGCCAGGTTCTAACTCCCTGGCCCTTGCCTGTTGTCTTAAAGACTTTCCCCCTCCTTCCTTGTTGATTGAACTCTTTATTCTTATTGAGTATCTGCTTTTCTATCCAAATATTAGAGGAAGCAAAGACGGAGCTGAATCAGCAAGTTGCCTTGAGACCTTTGAGGAAAGGGAGTTTGTTTCCCTCACAGTCCAGGGCTTTCCAAGCACCATTACCCCACATATTGGGCTCACTGCTGAGCTCTCTGTCATCCAGAGGTTCTGGTGAACCAGTGACACTGTGTAACGCAGCTCTCAGTGTTTATGAATGTTCACAGGCTGATCACACCATGTTCACGCATGCAGGGTCTGCAGGTTGGGTTACAGCAGACTCGCTTCCTCTTGACTGAGAACGCTTTTCTCTTCCTCTGACTCTCCATCCCTTCTCCCAGTCCCCTCAACCTGATACCAGGAAGCTGGATCATCCACTCAACGGGATCTTTCATTCCTGTTATCTCAGTGATGAACACAGTACCAGGCACATAGCTGGTACTGAATGAATCTCCATAAATCAGTACATGAATGGATAGATGGACTCAGTGCCCATTGCTATCCAAACCACATTGAAAGGCAAGGATTTGCCTGGAGATTTGAGGGCAGGGTCAGGGACAACAAGTTACAGGGCAGGATGAGTTCAAAAGAATTCTATGGAGAGCTGATGCCAGACCAACTTGAGAGCAGCAGTTTATGTCGGGTTTGTAACACCAGCTTCCACTTCTGTGTCTCCTCTACCCACCACCAATTCCCAGAGTATACATTGTAACTCTTCATTGAACAAAGTCCCCTTCAGTCAACAAAGTAGTCTGTGCTCCCCTAGGACTACTTTCCCAGCCTAGAGAAAGCCTCCTCCACATTATCATGACCTTAGTCCCCTGCCCTTAGTGAGATGCCAGGAAAGAAATCCGTAAATCAGTTCAAGCCGTCATGCTGGTACATGACTAGATATAAGCATCTTAGTGAGAGACTTAGAACTAATATCTACTTTCCAAGAACTTAAAACTTACTGACTTCTGGCCGGGTGTAGTGGCTCATGCCTGTAATCCCAGCACCTTGGGAGGCTGAGACGGGTGGATCACTTGAGGTCAGGAGTTCAAGACCAGCCTGGCCAACATGGTGAAACCCTGTCTCTACTAAAAATACAAAAATTAGCTGGGCGTGGTGGTGTGCACCTGTAATCCCAGCTACTCAGGAGGCTAAGGTAGGAGAATTGCTTGAACCCGGGAGGAGGAGGTTGCAGTGACCCAAGATTGCACCACTGTACTCCAGCCTGGGTGACAGAGCGAGACTCTATCTCAAACAACAACAACAACAACAATAAACTTACTGACTTCTTGATAAAAGCCTATGTAGAAAATTAAAGGTCACTGATTCTCCACAGAAAAATTGTTCCACATAGAAAAAAACTATACTGGACTTGGAGTCAGAAGATTTGAGTGTGAATATTGGGTTTGCCTCTTAATGGTGGGTTGTCTTAAGCAAAATACATACTCTCTGGGTCTGAAATGCTATCATATGTAAAATGCTCCATGTCTCATATGCCACTATGTGGACTAAATGCAACAAGATTTTTAATATTGCTTTGTAAAATCTAATGTAGTGAATGCATGAGTGTAGTGAAGCAGTAAAGAAAAAAAGAGACAAGGAGACTATTCTTTGAGAATCTAGAATTAAGATAGGACAGGAAATTGGCATCACATTAAATGAGTTTTAAAGAAGACTAGGTTGTCATCTGTAGGTCTAAACATATACTAATAACACCAAAAGTACAGGTGGTCCCTGCTTATAGACCCAGAGTATGCCTAGAGATGTGGTGATGAAGAAGAAACTGATGATAATGCCTTTACTAAGTGATAACTATGTATCTGGCATTAATCTGAGCACTTTATATGTATTATCTTGTTTAACCTGACAATAGCCCTGAGAGGTGTGTAATACCATTATCACCATTTTACAGATGAGAAAACAAGTTAAAGCCTAGAGAGTTCAAATCATCATTAAGTGGAATTCCCTCTGAGTGCACAGTTTTCAACATACTGCTGAATGAGAGGATAAAGGCATTAAGGAGGAACAGCCGCGCTTTTATTGAACAGGACTGAAAGGGTGAATTGGAGAGAGGTGAAGCTCAAGAGCAGGAGGTGGAATGAAGTTACAGACACTGAGAAGAAACCTGTGAGACTCCTAGTGTGAAAGACCAAAAGGAAACTCTTGATGATGGAAGACAAAATGCAGCCTGTGTGTAAGGGGAAGGCCAGTAGGAAGCAGGGAGAATGTAATTGTTGGGAAATCAGTGGAGATATACTACAGCATTCTCTCTCCCCACCGCCTGTCCAGTACACCAGGCACACTAATCAGCAATGTTCTCATTCTCAGAGGCAGGACCTGCTGCTGTGACAATTGAGGGCTGGGGTGAGGGTATGCTGATGAAGCTGTTGCCATCCCCAAAGCCTCGTGCCACCTCTGAGCATTCAGCGCCATTCCCGTGAGCAGTGACAGGAAGAAGCAGCTAAAGCTAGCTGTTACCACCAGACTGCTAATGAAAACCAGAAAGTCTGCAAACAAAACTGCCGGCTTCTCCAGAATCGAACCAGAATGGTATAAATTTGGAAAAGGAGCCCTTTCCACTGGGCACAGGTTTCCCCGCAGTGAGTCCCATCAACCAAAATGAGATCTATAAATCCTGACAATGTCTCTGCGATTCTGCATTTTTCTTCTTCTAAATCAATAAATAATTGATTCTGTGTCAATAGGGACCTCTTATATCCCAAACACAGACAAGAGATTTTAGAGATAAGCTACAGATCTTTACAGTCATGAAACAGATTTACAAACCCAGAGTAAAACATAAAAATCTCATAGCACGAAACTTCCAGGTACTGTTGAGAGAGAGACACGAGGGCGCTGGGAGATGAAGGAAGAGGGAAAATCATTTCTGGGGGAAGAGTAAAGGTCTGGTTGTAGGTTTGGTTTTGTTTCTTTTGGGGGAGGGCCAACAGAAGCTACTCTTCCCTGACTTGCTTGGAGTAACAGACTTGCAGATGGTGATTTGAGGGTACACTGCAAACAAAATCCCAAGGCTATTTTTTTTTTATCAAACATAGATATTTTTCTTTAATTAGCCAATTCAAGCAGACATTTTGGCCAGACATAGCCTATTGAAAATAAGCAGAATTACAAGGATTTGGCATTTTAAAAAGGAGTAGTTTGTCAATGGCAGAATGTTAGACTGCTTCTTTATATCCTTGTCTATGAGCCAGACATAGCAGAACTAGTAATTGGTGGTGTGTATGTGTGTGTGTGTGTGTTTCAAGCAATGCTGACTTGACATTCAGAACATCTGCTCGAGGTAGGCAAGCAGCAGGCATCCCTAGCATCCAGGAGAAATGAAGTACAGTGCTATGAGCTGCCATGTTTGAAATCCCAAAGCAAAGGAGAAACACCTTAAAACCCCAGGGTTGAACATGGAATGAAGGCTCCACATAAAAGTGCTGAGAGATTCCGAAGGAAGGTAAAGGGAAGTGCTGCCCGCCGTAACAGGCCACCTGGGCTGCCAATACTGCGTGTGGCCCAGCTGCTGGTGGCTGTGAGGAGTGGCCCCCACTTGTGAGGCTGGTTGCCTTCCTCCTCCCTCCTTTGCCCCCCTCACACCAACCCTGCTGCCTTAGTTGAGGAAGAATGCTGGGTTAGATGAGGGCGAGGCATTTTAGACAAGGGTGGGAGACACATACAAGAAACAGAGATGCTGAGAAACTTCACCAAGCTCAGCCACCATGTTTCTTACATCTCCATGACTGCAAGCTAGAGGAGATCGTAACAATAGCAGCAGCAGCAACAATAACAGCTGCCGGTTATTTTGTGCCCCCACGCAACAGGCACTGTGCTCAGAACTTTACATATAATATTTTATGGATTCTGACATAACTCTGTGATGCAAGTTATTTTCCCCACAATAGAGATGAAGAAATAGAAGCTTGGAGGGATTAAAGTAATTTGCTGGGGTCAATAAGTACCAAATGGCATGGTCCATGGATCTGCTAAACCATGTCCTTTCTCTCTAGCATGCCAACCTTGCTCAGGCATCTAGTGAGACAAATGAGTTTCTGTGCCCTAAGGTTAATAAACCTAAACTTAGTCACATTTCAAAAAAATTACAAATGCCAAGAAGCAAAACCAACCTGTTTAATTTAGGCAGTAAACTCTCTTCAACAACACCATTTAAAATAGCACTAACTGCCAAATGTCCACTCTCTTAGAACATCGGTATACACTGGATTCAGGTAATAAAATGAACTTTTCAATTTCTAGCTAGGCCAGAAATTATTGTAAACAGTTTCCATGATAAGATAAATTAGTTTGGGTATTACATTATAACTCAGAGTATACTCTTCCCTGAAACAACATGATAAACGACTGGCTTAATCTCCTACAGAAATGTCTCTTGTTGCTCAAAAAAGAGCAACAGAAACGGTTTTACTTATAGACAAATCTCGTTCCTTGTTGATTCTTGTTTTTAAACCGAGGACTTATAGAGGAAGATGCTTTTAAATCAGGGAATTTAACAAACAGCCTCTTTGATAATTTATCATAACTTCTCTTTTTCTTTCATGTTTATTTTGTTTAAGATGACAATATCCATAATGCTAAAAGTTTACAATATCCATCACTATTCACCCTCAGAATGCCAATATTCTAGAATTCCTTTGCTCTGGCTCAAGGGAAAATATTAATGCACGCAGGGATTTGTATAGGATTGACAGAGCCAACTCAGCATGACAAATGGGGAAATTCCATGCGCAACGTTTACGGGAAACATCAGGTTAGTATGCTGCTAAGACCAGCTGCTCCGTGTGCTGCGGCTCCCCCGTGCAGTCCCCCATGAATCATGCAGACACACAGTTGCCCTAAGCCTGTGGCATCTACTGTGTGACTTGCTTAAGCAAAGACAAGACTTTTCTTCTGCTCCTGGAGAGTAAGGACTCCATATGTTGTGCCATAATCTCCTTGTAGCAAAAATAGCCATAGAGATTTCTATCACTTCCAGGAAGGAAGGATGTACAGGATGGTGACCGTTTGGCAAAAAGCTGGCAAGGTTGGGACTCTGTGCAATAACTGACTCACTTTGATGCTGGAGACCTTCCTTATATACAAAAGCAATGTGTTAGCAGAGAGGCTATGGAGTCTGTGCACACGTTGTTTATTGGTGTATGAGGCTTTCTTAATAAAAATTTCACGAATTCAAGAGATCCTGAGTGGGACATGAAACAAAGGAGAAATAAATTTCATCAACTGGGGATTCCAAAAGGCCATTTAGGACTGATTTAATGTAACTAGTATCAAATATATTGTTGAACATCTATGTTCAAATGCCACCTTCTAGCTGAGGCTCACACCACACTATATAAAAATCACAACCCTTGGCAAAACTCCAAGAAACCATAGCTTGCCTGACTTTTCATTTTTTCCACAGGACTTATCAGCTCTAACATACTCTGTGATTTACTTATTTTACGCTACGTATTGCTTCTCATTGTCTGTCTCCCCACATCCTCCTATTAGAATGTAAACTCCACGAGGGTAAGAATCTTTGTTTTGTTATTCAATGTATCGCAAGTGCCTAGACCTGTGTCTGGCACATAGCAGTTGCTTGATAACTATTTCTGGATTGAATAAATGAATGCTGGGCTGTGGTATGCAAAAATAGGATCACTGAAATTTCAAGTCCTGGTGGTTTAATTTGCAGTGCTGATGTTATTTTTCTCATTCATTGGCTAATTTTTTCTTTTTTCTTTTCTTTTTTTTTTTTGAGACGGAGTCTTGCTCTGTCGCTGGAGTGCAGTGGTGCAATCTCGGCTCACTGAAAACTCCACCTCCTGGGTTCAAGTGATTCTCCTGCCTCAGCCTCCCAAGTAGCTGGGATTACAGGTGTGAGCCACCACACCCAGCTAATTTTTGTGTTTTTAGTAGAGACGGTTTCGTCATGTTGGCCAGGCTGGTCTCAAACCCCTGACCACAGATGATCTGCCCACCTCGGCCTCCCAAAGTGCCAGGATTACAGATGTGAGCGATCGCACCTGGCCTGTTGGATAATTTTTTATTTTATTATTATTATTTTTTGAGATGGAGTTTCACTCTTGTTGTCCAGGCTGGATTGCAATGGCGTGATCTCAGCTCACTGCAACCTCTGCCTCCTGGGTTTGAGTGATTCTCCTGCCTCAGCCTCCTGAGTAGCTGGGATTACAGGTGCCTGCCACCATGCCCAGCTAATTTTTTGTATTTTTAGTAGAGATGGTGTTTCACCATGTTAGCCAGGCTGGTCTCGAACTCCTGTCCTCAAGTGATCCACCCACCTCAGCCTCCCAAAGTGCTGGGATTACAAGTGTGAGCCACAGCGCCCGGCTGGATAAGTTTTGAGACTATGTCTTACAGGCACTGCTCTTAATTATAAAAGTGATTTGTGAACTATTAAGAAATGAGACTCACTTTTATCTACAAATGTTCTTGAAAAACAAGTTCCTGGGTTCAAAATGATGTAACTGATGTGCCCTGGATGCACAGCAGGATACAGGGACCAAGACCTGCAGATCCCCAAACTTTAGTTCTTGGCTTGTGGTTCTGGGAATCAGACCCAAAGACACATTTTAACTTAAAAGTCTTGCTGACACTGCTAAGTTTATTACTGCATTAGTAGATTTTTAGAATTTATTTTTAACTATATAAATAACGTGTCAGTATATTCACACTATTTCACAGATAGATGGATAGATAGATAGATAGATAGATAGATAGATAGGTAGATAGATAGATAGAGGGTCCCCAATCCTTGGGCCACAGACCGGTACTGGTCCACAGCCTGTTAGGAACCAGGCTGCACAGCACGAGGTGAGCGGCGGGCGAGCATTACCACCTGAGTTCTGCCTCCTGTCAAAGCAGCAGTGGTATTAGATTCTCATAGAGGCACAGACACTATTGTGAACTGTGCATGTGAGGGATCTAGGTTGCGCACTCCTTATGACCATACCCGATCCCTGTCCCCACTACCCTGGCCCGTGGAAACTTTGTCTTTCATGAAACCAGTCCCTGGTGCCAAAAAGGTTGGGGACCGCTGATATAGATAATGTAAAGCTTTCCTTATCAATCACCCAATCCCATTCCCCTTCCAGTGGGTCCTATTTCTATTCATTCATTCATTTTATTCAACAATACTTCCCCCCACCCCCAACCCACCCCCCTGAGATGGAGTCTTGCTCTGTCGTCCAGGCTGGAGTGCAGTGGCACGATCTGGGTTCACTGCAACCTCCGCCTCCCAGGTTCAAGCAATCTTCCTGCCTCAGCCTCCCAAGTAGCTGGGATTATAGGCATGCACCACCACCCCTGGCTGATTTTTGTATTTTTAGTACAGACAGTGTTTCACCATCTTGGCCAGGCTGGTCTTAAACTCCTGACCTCAGATGATCTGCCCACCTCGGCCTCCCAAATTGCTGGAATTACAGGCGTGAGCCACCGCACCCAGCTGAATATACATAATTTTATTCAACAATATTTAGTGACTATTATGTGCCAAATACTGTTTCAAATGCTGAGGACACAGTAATAAGACAGACAAGAAGATCCCCCCTCCAACACCTCAGTCTTCCCCATCTCAATACCTAATAAAAGCTGATATTTGTTTAGCATGTACCAAGCATTTTACATATGTTAAGTGATACATTCATAACCACCATATGAAAATGTGAAATTATTCTCCTCATTTTATAAAGGATAGTAAAGCAGAGAGAGGAGAGAGTATTGCCCAAGGTCATACCTCTAGTAAATGACAGAGTCAGGAGGGCACACAGTCCTTGAGTCCTAGCTCTCCCTGACTCCTCCCACCCCCTCCCCATCCTTTATATCTGTCAGCAAAACCAGCAGGCTCCACCTCCTCCATCCCCACTACCCCCTAGGCACCAGGCACCCCACTTTCTGGCATGGCTCACTGGCATGGCATTAGCTCCTAACTAATCTCCCTGCCTCCCTCTACTTGTCCCCAACTACTCACTACCCCACATCCAGAGTGATCTTACAATGTTCAGATCCCCTAATGGCTTCCATTGCACCTAGAACACAATCCTAAATCGGGTCTATATGAATCCTGCCTTCCTGTCTACTCACAGCCCTGCAGTCTCCTCCGTACCCACCAGTCTCCAGCCAAACTGGCCTGCTTTCCAGTCCTTGAACACAGCAGGGCCATTTCTGCTGTGGAGCATAGCCCCAGCTGTTGTGATCCCAGATCTTATGTGGCTGGCTCGGTTTCATCATCTAGGATTTAATCCCAATGTCACATCCTTGACCACCCAAACTAAAATAGCTCCCCTGCCTCCAGTCGGCATGCCCACCCTTATACATTATGGTTAGGACTGTAGGTTGGTACAACCTCTTCAGACAGCCAGCTGGCAGTTTCCATCAGAACCTAAATCACATACCTAGCTGTTTGATCCAGTTATTCTACTTCTAAGAATTTATTCTAAATATCAACTTGTACATGTGTGAAATGATATATATTATAGGACTATTCATTGCTGTGATGCTTCTAAAAGCAAAATGTTGACAAAAACTTCACTATCCTTCAGTAGGGCCTCCTTAAATAAATTACTATACATAGTGACAGATAAAATACATTAGGTACTTTCTATGTGCCTAACAACCACCTTATGAGTTAAGTACTGTTATAAGCCCTACTTTAGATAAGAAAGTTAAAACAGAGTGAGCTTAAGTAACTTACCCAAGATGCATAGCTAATAAGTGGTAAATTGAGGATTCAGACCACAGGTTCTTGGTCTCTATGCAACACTGCCTGCCAGTACACATTCCTGTGGTGGAATGCCATGCAGCCAGCAAAAGGAATGATGCATTATATACATACTGATATGGGCTGATCATCAAGACATGCTGTTAGGTGAAAAAAAAGTGAAGTGTAGAACAAATGGGTAGAGCTTAACCTCTTGGAGTTTTGGGGTGTTTTTAAGAACACAAATGTGTATATGTTTGCATACTTCTATGCAAAGACATATAAGGAACAGTGTGAAATTATGTAAAAACAGTGGCTACTCTGGAAAGGGAAACTATAGGTGGCCAGGGCAGGGGTAGGAGATTTACATTATACTGTGTATTCTTTTGTGCCTTTTGGTTTTTGTTGTGTATTCACAAACATGCACATACTGACTATTCAAATTAATAATGAAAAACAAACAGATTACCAGATTGAGATTATTTCCAAAAGGAAAAAGGGTACAGCCAAATCATTACCATATAATCGTTTGTATTTTCTCTGTATATCTAATAGTAAGTGGTTTGTTTATTAGTGCATGTTCATCTTGACTCTAGTACAGTCATCCTCTAAAATGCTTTGGTTTTTCTTTGTAGTAGGGCTGTGGTAATGTGGGGAAGGCAATGCATGTTTATTGTACTAGCTTTGTAAGCTCACTAGACCCCACTAGAATGTAAGCTCCATGAGGGCAGGGACACTGTGTGTACAGTTCAGTGCCATACCCCCAACATTTAGCACCCTACCTGGTGTATAGTAACTCTGAATGAATGAATGGTAGTGCCCAAAAATCTAGGGATGGGACAGAGAGTAAAACTGTAGGAACTTTCTTTACCAAAAATGCACAAAAATTATTAATACTTTAGACCAACACTTAAGTTTCTTAGTATAAAGAAGCTATCTATGTCCCAAGGGATTTCACTTAGGCTTATACAGGGTCAGAAAAATGCTGATAATGGGCAAGAAGCAGTGAGGTTATGAAAGAAAAAGAAAACACCTCAACCCTTAAAAAGCAGGAGAGATTTAGAAAAGCTACATGGACATGTACAAAGTTTCAGTTATTATTTAAGTAATTTGAGATTATAAAAACTATTATTGATTCAGTAAAAGGAAAACTCCTTCTTTGAGGCTACATCATTCTAAGGGAAACATCTGCCCTAGAAATGACCACCTGGAGCCCTCCAAAGTTGCTTTGTCTTGTTATACCTTCACACGAAAAGGAATGAGCTCAATAACAGACTTGAGCCACAAAACCTATAGGAAAATGATGACCCTGAGAATGTTCTTCATCTTCAAACTAATTAGCAGAGGCAGAGGAGGAGAGCATCATTTGTTAGTGCTGCATGATTGTTAGTTTTATGTGTCAACTTCACTGGGCTACGAGGTGCCCAGATATTTGGCCAAATGTTATTCTGAACGTTTCTATATGGGTGTTTTGGGATGAGATTAACATTTATATCAGTGGCCTGAGTAAAGCAGGGTGCCATCCATAATGTGGATGGGCCTTACCCAATCGGCTGAAGGCTTGAACAGAACAAAAAGGCTGATCCTCCCTTGAGTAAGGGAGAATTCCTCCTGCTTGGCTGCCCTTGAACTGGGACATTAGTCTTTTCCTGCTTTGGACTCAGATGGAAACATCAGCTTTTCCCATGTTTTGAGCCCATCAGCCCTTGGACTGGAACTACACCATCAGCTCTCCTGGACCTCCAGCCTGCTGGCTCTGCCTGCAGCTCTTGTCAGCCTTCATACACATGTGAGCCGATTTCTCATTTTTTATATATATTTATATATATATATATATATATAAAATACAAGATTTATTATATGTGTAATAAATATAGCTATGTAATTATAAATATGTAGTTACATTATATTTATTATAAAATATACACATATATGCACACACACATCCTATTGGCTCTTTTTCTCTGGAGAACCCTGACTAATACATGTTGCTTCCTCTGTTAGAAAACTCACCATAGTGAAATACCCCTTGATACAACCTATCACTAGAAGCCTGATAATGAGAATACAATAACCCCATGACCACCACCACCAAAGCATTCTCAGCTGGTGCAGAGAGAAACAACAGCTTAAAAGCTAAAGACTTATACGTGTATCTGATAAGGGGTTAATACTCAGAATATATAAAGAACTCCTATAATGCAACAACAAAATACAATCTGATTTTAAAAATTGGGAAAGGACCTGAATGAACATTTCTCCAAAGAAGATATACAAATGGCTAATAAGCACACGGGACGATGCCCAACATCACCCATCATTTGGGAAATGCAAATTAAAACCACAATGCAATATCATCTCATATTCATTGGGATGGCTACTATTAAAAAACAAGACAGAAAATAACAAGGGTTGGCAAGGATATGGAGAAATTGGAACCCTTGTGCATTGCTAGTGGGAATGTAAAATGATGCAGCTGCTATGGAAAACAGTATGGCAGTTCCTCAAAATATTAAAAATAGAATCACCATATGATCCAGCAATTCCACTTCTCAATATATACCCAAAATAATTGAAAGTAGGATTTCAAAGAGATCTTTGTAAACCCCTGTTCATAGCAGCATTATTCACAATAGCCAAAGGGTGGAAGCAACCCAAGTGTCCACTGATAGATGAGTAGGTAAACAAAATGACATATATACATACAATGGAATATTATTCAGCCTCCAAAAGGAAGAAGATTCTGACACATGTTACAACATGATGACGCTTGAGGACATTATGTTAATGAAATAAACCAGACACAAAGGGATAAGTCCCGTATGACTCCACTTATATGAGGTATCTAGAAGAGTCGAATTCATACAGACAGAAAATAGAACAGTGGATGCCAAGGGAAGGAAGTAATGGGGCGTGATTGTTTAATATACACACACAGTTTCATTTTTGCAAGATTAAAAAAGTTCTAAAGATGGATGGTGGTAATGGCTGCATAACAATGTGAATGCACTTCATACCACTGAACTGTACACTTAAAAATAGCTAAGTTGATAAACTGTATTTTACCACAATTGGAAAAAAAAATTTTAAGCCAAATACTTAGAGATCTCCAGAATATACCAGTAAGCTTTAAAGAAAAAAAATAGCAGAAAATGCATATAATATAGGTTCATTATATAAAAACTAACATAAATATACATGCATAGAAAGGAGATAAACTGTCATTAGCAGTTACCAATAAGATGGGAAGGGACAGATAAAATGAAATGTTCATGTATCACTCTGTATGCCATATCGAGGCTTATTGATTGAATCTTGTACAATAAAAACATATTTGTATTAGCTTCCTAGGATGACTGTAAAATACCACAAACTGGATAACTTAGAACAACAGAAATTTATTCTCACAGTTCTGAAAACAAATCAGGTTGTTTGAAATCAAGATGTGTCAGCAGGGCCATGCTCTCCCTGAGACAATGAGTAGAATCCGTCCTTGCCTCTTCCAAGCTTCTGGTGGTGGCCGTCAATCCTGGGCATTGCTTGGCTTGCAGCTGCCTCACTCTAATCTCTGCCTCTGTGATTATTAATACCTGGCGCTCTTCCTGTGTGTCTCTCTTCATATGGCATTGTTGGCTTCTTATAGGGATACCAGTCACGTTGGATTAGGGCCCACCATCATGTCATAACTTCATTTTAACTTGTCTACATCTGCAAAGACCCTATTTCCAAAGAAGGTCACATTCATAACTACTGGAGGTTAGAACTTTGACATTCTGGGGGAGGCAGGACACAATTCAACCTGTAACAATATTTGTGTTTAAAAAAAAAAACAAAGCTACAGTTAAGGTTCCTTGAACACCCTATTTATGAGCCCACAAAGATCCATTAGATACAATACTGTGAGAATGAAGAACCTGGATTAAGGAGCCACACTGTAGAGGTTCAAATCCCAGCTCAGCCACTTACAAGCTACATAACTTTGAGGCAGTTCATTAACGTCCCAGTGCCTCAGTTTCCTCATCTGTAAAATAGCAGCACATAGGTCAAAGGGTTGTTAGGAGGATTAAATGAGTTATCGAGTGCTTAGCACAATGCCTGGTACACAGTAAGTACTCAATCAACATGAGCAATTGTTGATATGATTATCACCGTTTTCAGCATCCCGAAGACTCCCCTAGGAAGCATTCTTGGGGACAGCGCACGCTTTATTTTTATAGCACCTACTGAAGGCCTATTTCCATAGCTGCTTCCCCAATAGTCTCATGCTTGACTTTCAGAGCATCAGCAATTGCATCTGATGCAGAGTTACACTGCTGCAGTAAATATTCTTCATCCATGCCGTTATTCAATTCCCTTCCTTGGTGCAGCCCCCTCTGTGGCATGGCAGTGATGCTCATGAAGGCCGGCGGAGTCTCCGGGCAGCACCACCTAGACCATCCGGGCAAAGCGCCTGTCACTTCACATGCAGCCCCAGGAAGGGACACAGAGCAGTCTTCGGCCTCAGTCCTCCCACCTTCTGTGATCAGGGCCCTATATTTGGATTTTGATCTCGGCCTGACTTGCTGCTAAATCTGTAACCAGTTACTCTTACAGGGTTGTGGGGGAGGAGTCATGTTGCTATGGCAATCCAACAACTCTGGGAGAAGGAGAGGAGAGGAAATGGAATTTCAGGGCCCGAGACCACCAAGACTCAGAAATACCCATTTCTGCGTGTGTGCCACAGAAATGAATCTTGATATGCTAAAATAAACAGATCTCTCTTCTCTTTTTCCCAAATTTCCAACCATTGACAAAAATAAAAGCCTGCTTATACAAGAACTCTATTCACATGCCATTTCCTAACAGGACAGAAACTAAAACTCACACTTCATTCAGCAAGTCAGGAAGTCAGCTGATTTCCTTTAAAACCCTCTCTCTGCATGAAACGAGCAATTGTCTAGTCTGGATTTTATACATAATATTACTTTTTGACCTGCAGTTTACAAATAAACTAACAGAAAGACACAGATAAAGCTTCGGCTTTCTCATCTCCCACTGGTTTAAAGGAGCAGGAGGAAGGCAAGGAAGGATGTAAAAAACTGCCTGGTAACCGAAAGACCTCATCTTCAACAATGACTTCTACCCTGCCCATGCAGTAACAGCCGCTGACACAAAGCTGAGCTGACTTGTTAGGGTCTCACACCACTGTTTTCCTGTCCACATTCTGGTAGAGCTTCTAAGGAATCTATCTGAAAGGCAAATCAAACACATACACAAACACAAATCAGGGATTAAGACTGTCTGTGTGCTAGATATTCAGGAGCTAGATCATCTAATGAATGGGCTAAAGAACGTTCTGGTAGGCTAGTCCAGGACAGGATCAGCCACAGAGCAGCAAATGTAACGGACAAGCTGCATCTTTGAAAAACTACTCTGGTTAACCTTAGAACTCACATCTTAGGGGAGTTGTATGACAAAATTTCTTTAAAAAAAGTCAGAAGCACCCCTCAACCTGATTCTCTTTACTTTCTGTCCTTTTTACCTCTTTTTCCAAGACAGTTTTTCTGAGCTTGAGCTAGGGTAGGGTAAGTACTGAAGGAAAATTTAATTCCAGAGTCTGGGGGTTGGATGTAAAAGGTAATGAGTTAGTTAAGTTATAGTTAAGTATTTTTTCCGATTTTTTAAGGAAATAGCAATTGCTTAGAATTACAGAATAAGATTATATGGATGAACAGGTCAGAGAAATAAGATGTAATCAGGAGAAAAACCCTGAAGCAAGAGTCAGAAGATTCCAGTCCTTGGCTTGGCTCTCCCACTTACCCAGTCAAATAATCACAGACAAGCTATTTAACTTCCCTGAACTTCTGTTTCTTCAGCTCTAAAATGGGTATAATAATGACTGCCCTGACTTCAATTATGAGATCAAATGAAGTCACATATGTGCAAGTCTTCTGTAAACTATTAAGAACTTTTCAGTGAATGTATTGCTATTCTACCAGAATCTAGATGTGTTGAACAGAGAATTGCTGTTCTCTTGCTTTGTATATCCCTCAGCCTCTATAGGAATTCCTTATATCTAGTAGGAAAAACAAACGCAACTGGAAACAAACATGCGCTAACTAAATATGCATATAGGAAGGGTTTTTAGAACAAGTTTCCAAAAGCAGGTTTAAGGGAGACCTGTTCAACTTGGAAAGTCAAAGTTGGCCATCACCTAGCAATCAGCAATGTATCCACAAGGTACAGAACACCTGTGGGCAAAGCCACTCTCCCTTCCTGAATGGCACCTTTATAATGAGAACACTCACTGTTGTGCAAGAGATAAGAAGTTTTCGTTCATAAAATTCTAGTTGGTAGCATGCCATGTCAATTAGCTTCTTACTCCATGTTCACAGCATTATCACTAAATTAGAACTAATTACCATCTCAATTGACAATTTAGAAGCCATTAAAATATAGATTAGCCTGAAAGAAATACAGTGTCCTGTGGAAAGTGAAATTCTGATGGAGAAGAGATAAAGTCTAACATCTAACATTTAGTGTGGTAATGACCCTGTAACTGGTGCTAAAATAGGATGTTAATTAAAGTAGAGCCACTATTTTTCCTGACCTCCTGGAAGCTGGAGTCTTAAAAAAAACAAGATCTCTCTTTCTGTCCCTCATGTGTATACATGCCACACACACACACACACACACACACACACACACACACACACACACACACCCCTAGCAGTAGAGCTGCTATTCCGTAAGTATGTCCCACAGTCAATACCAAGCCTAAACACAGACTTTGCTTAGCATGCTTCGGAAACAACTAAAAGTTTGCAGCAGAAGTCAAGAGATACCAAATTAGAGTGGGACAATTTAAAGGTACAATGCATGGGGGAAATGAAGTAGGGAAGAAAATAGGCAAAGTCAAGTAAGAGTGACCATTAGTCATGAGCTGAACATGCCCCGTGAGCAAAGCTGCACAGGTGAGTTCAAAATTTTGATTAAAAAATTTATTATAAAGCTCTTTTCCTTAGATATTTTCTAAGTACTTTACATTTCAAATCAGCAACTGCTTAACTATGTGGCCCTTTCTCCGAGAAACTTGCAAATACGGGGACACATTTTTAAAGAGGTATGGAGGGATTTAACATTTCATTTTGTAAACATCACCTGGTGATCCGAAGAATCACAGTTTGTCAATAAACAAGCCCCACCTGGGTTCACAAACAAATCAAAATGGCTTTGCCAGGTTCTGGAAGGAAACTTATTCTTGCTATTTTCACTGCTGAACTTTCGGGCAGCTAATCTCAGAATGACAATGTTTACATTCCATTCCCTACAACCTCACACCCTAGTGCAGGGAAGACTAATGACAGAATGTCACGAAGCACAAATGCAGAAACATAGGAGTAATTGCGCAGCAAGTCAGAGAGCTTTCGATCTGAATGCACGCAACAGCAGGAAAGCCCATTACTCCAACTGCTGAAATTATGTCTCACTGGAGTCAGGTCTACAGAAATATTTATAGAATTAGCAAAATACTATCATTGGCAGTTTTGGGGGTTGCCTAATCTCCTGAAAACTTTTTATGGGATGTGGGGAGAGAGCTGGGGGGAGGGGGACATAGGAAGCCATCCACCAAAAAAATGGCTAGGTGTTAAAAAAAAGAAACGATAATTTTGCCATAGTAGTATAGTGTTAAAGAAAGCATGGGAAACCAAATTCAGGTTATGAATTCATCCTAAAGCACAAACTGACTGACTATTGCTGTCATTCCAGATATGTATTTCAAAGACTTCTATTAGTGACAAAATCCCTACATTTGCAAAGCATCCTGAAAGGTTGTATTTATTTTTCTGATACTTAAAAACAACAACAACAACAACAACAACAAAAACTGTATATCCGTGCTGTATCCTTTCTGATTTAGTTATTTATGGCCACTTCCCTCCAAAAAAAATCTCTTCTCCCCAAGTTGCCCTTTATATTACAAAGTAATTATGGTGCTCACCAACTGAATTTAGTAATTGAGGATAATTGTATAGCCATATAAGTAAAACTATTTGCTTTCTTGCCAATTTGGTCAGTTTTCAGTCTCTTAACAATCACAAGCAACTCAGAGAGAAGACAGCATTTACTTTTGAGTCTCAACTACATGCTTTTTACCAAACCTCAGTCAGCACATCATTTGTGCTCAGTTAAACTGGTTGTTGCTGAAATTCCCTGCTAGCGTTGAAATAGCTGTCAGGGCAGGTGGTCCTCGAAAGTTCTTAGATCAGCACTGTTTGGGCTCCTTGGCTCAGTCAGGGTTTGTGTAATAAGGGTCAATGGAGGTGGTTCCGAAAGAGAAATACAGAGCCCTTCCGTGATGTCTGGTGCCTTCTTTTTCTTTCCCACATCGCACGCTGACATGTAAGTCATCCCGTGACCGGAGAGGGCATAATAGAAATTAAATAAGAGTGGGCCGGGCGCGGTGGCTTGCGCCTGTAATCCCAGCACTTTGGGAGGCCAAGGTGGGTGGATCACGAGGTCAGGAATTCGAGACCAGCCTGGCCAGCATGGTGAAACCCTGTCTCTACTAAAAATACAAAAATTAGACGGGCGCGGTGGCAGGCGCCTGTGCTCCCAGCTACTGGGGAGGCTGAGACAGGTGAATCGCTTGAACCCAGGAGGCGGAGTTTGCAGTGAGCCAAGATCGCGCCACTGCACTCCAGCCTGAGCAACAGAGCGAGACTCCGTCTCAAAAAGAAAAAAAAAAAGGAATTAAATAACAGTGGATGAAATCGAACCAGTTCCTCTCAGATACTGTCTGTTAGATTGTCCCCTCACACTAACTAATGAAAACAGAACCATTCTTCTCTTTTCTTCCTGGTTAAGTTAGAGGAGAAGGGGGCCCTGAGTAGCCATAGTCCATTTCCTTCTAATGTTTCAGGAAGAATGGAAAGAATGAGAACATTCTAGGTCAAGAGACTCTAAAAGAGGTTTTGCAGTAATAACTGGGACCTCCCATGTTGTTATCCCCCAGCTATGTTCAGAACATTTCTACATGGATACCTGTCCTTCCCTCGAATTCAGCAAGTGCAAATTAGGCACATCCTTGTCCCCACCCTCCCTGCTCTCCCCAGCTGATCCCTACCTTGGCTTCTTTATTTCTACCAACAGAATTAGCCATCATTTTTCCCGTGGCCAAGAATTCATACTTTGGAATAATCTTTTATACCTTTCCTCCCTTTTTTTTTTTTTTTTTTTGCTGATGTCCAAGTTATTTATTAACAGAGGGGTCATCACAGTTGTTGGTTATATTCACAGACTTAGCTGTGACTATAAATGCTCTCCAACCTGCTCAGGGTCTTTAATAAATGGAAGTGGGCTTTGTGAGGCTAAAAACAATTTGGAAAGTTCATGAAGATTACACTGAGGCCCTACTGAGAAGCTGGAAGTGGGAGCAATAAGATGGCCCTCTGAGAGCAAAAACATAGGAGCAATACCAGGTATAGATGGGCGGACCAGCAGAGATGCCTCATGGGACCACAGAGCAGCAAGGCCATCAGGGTCTCAGAAGAAAGAGAGCTGGCCCGATATGGGAACAGGGCAAGGAGAGTCCCTGGGGGATACATTGGCAGAACCCACACAAGCCCCAGCAGGGCTGGTGCCCTCATGGGAGCTGGGAGAAGAGTGTTAAACCAAACAGGTCCTGCCCTCACAGGGCTGACAGTCTAGTGGGGGTGATGGAAAACAACCAATCCTAAAACACTTTCATTTTCAGGTGACATTCAGACCGATCAGCCTAAGATGGCTGTAAAAAGTGCTTCTCAGACTTTAACGTGTATACCTGTGGTTCTTGTTGAAATGCAGGTTCTGATTCAGCAGGGCTAGGGTGGGGCCTGAGAATCTGTATATCTAACATCTCCCAGGTGATGCCACCAGTGCTGCTGATGCACAGACACCCTTTGAGGAGCAAAACTCCCCATGCCTACACTGCACAACAGACCAGTCAAATCAGAACCATGAGGGCTGAAACCAGAAATTAGTGATGTCAAAGCTCCAGGAGGATTCCTAGGGGAGCCACCGTTGTGACCCACAGGCCCAGATGCTTATCCAGGGGCAGGAGTCCTCTCTCAGCCCAAATCACTGCTCTTCACACTCAGGAACAAATCAACAAAGCTCTTTCTACGGAGGCCTGGGCTATTTCTATTTTTCCAAAGTTCTTCAGTGCCAAAGCAGAATTACCCAAATGTGACATATTTTAAATGTTCACATTTATCAAGTCAGTGCCTTTAATACAAAGCACAACTTTATGTATAAGCTCATTTGAAGATAACATCACACGCCTGCCTCTGAGGCCCATCATAATCCTACATCCTGCTTCCCTAGATAGGCCCTGAACAGTCCCTCCATTCGTTGCCTGGTTATCTGAGAAGAGTTTTCTCTAAGAATGACCACATATTAAGAACACAAATGGAAGAGAGATATTTATAACCACTGCTTTCCAGTAAAACATCAAAATTGATGTAACAAAATAAACTCTAAATGATTAATTTCTAATTTATACAAAATATAACATTAATATAAAGAAAAATGCTTTTCTCCCCATTAACAAGACTTATCCTAGTGTCACTACCACAAAATATTCCCATTCAAGAAAATTCGTTTCTTGAGTGAAAATCATCAAGACTGGGCGTAGGTAGGACATTTTTATACATGAAAAATCAGCAAAATAGTTCCTTTGCTCTAGAGAAAAATGTTTATTATTCTAGTCCTAAATTTCATTTAATATGAGTAACACAAAATACACAATGAGTAAGGATATTTTTAAAAGATGAGTTGTTTCTCCCCAAAACACTCCCCCCTCCTGCTTTGCTGGCATAACAGAAATAAGTCTAGTTGAACTTGGACACACTTTCAAAACCAGAAAATTTTGCCTTTTATCCCTCAGATAATGCATAAAAAAGCATCAATGTCCCGTAAATATTAGGGGATAGATTTATTTTCTTTGGGTAAAGGAGACCAGGAAAGAAAGGATCTGGTCTAGAATATGGGAATGCTTATGTGCATCAAAAATGCATTTTGAGCTAGGCACAGTGGCTCACGCTATAATCCCAGCACTGTGAGAAGGTGAGGCGGGTGGATAGCTTGAGCGCAGAAGTTCGAGACTAGCCTGGGCAACATGGTGAGACCCTGTCTCTACTAAAAATACCAAAAAAAAAAAAAAAAAAAAAAATTAGTTGGGCATGGTGGTGCCCACCTGTAGTCCCAGCTACGCAGGAAGCTGAGGTGGGAGAATCACTTCAGCCCAGCGGGTGGAGGTTGCAGTGAGCTGAGATCATGCCACTGCATTCCAGCCTGGGGGACACAGCGAGACCCTGTCTCAAAACACAAAACAAAACAAACAAAATACGTTCTGAGAACAAACACATACAGAGAGGTCTTCAGGCATTTTTAACCAAGGGGGTCTTGCTTTGTGACATCTGGGCTGTCTGTGGTGAGTGTCAGCAAGGGAAGACTACTCTGTGATTGTCATGTTTGAATTCAAGAGTTGCTATTTGAAAAGCTGAAAAGGAAATCAGGGAGACAAAATGCACAAAACCTTTGCCTTAAAGGCTGTGCCTACCAAACAGCCCTAAGATGTCAGCCCTTCCTTTCTCCTTTCTCCACCTGCTCAAAAGCAAATTTCAGTGGTTCTCATGCCTATAATCCCAGAACTTTGGGAGGTCAAGGAGGGAGGATCACTTGAGGCCAGGAGTTTGAGAGACCAGCCCGAGCAACACAGCAAGACAAAAAAATGTTTCATCTCTACAAAAGAATTTTAAAATCAGCCAGCATGGTGGTGTGTACCTGCAGTCCCAGCTATTTGGGAGGCTGAGGCAGGAGGATGGCTTGAACCCAGGAGTTCAAGTTTACAGTGAGCTATGATTGTGCTACTGCACTCCAACCTGGCAGACAAAGTGAGACTCTGTGTCTAAAATAAATAAATAAATGAATGGAGCAATGATTTTTTTCTAGGTTCAATTTTAAATTACAGATAAGTTTGCTCAGAAAACACCATAGTTTCAAACACATGTCCCTTACGACTTGTTTCCTGCCTGGTTTAATTTCAATTTTAAAATAAAGATCTCAGACCTAAAAACAGTCTAACACACTCTGCCCTATACCATGAGAAGCTGTTCTTAACCTGACAAGGCAGGGCCAGAGCCATATAAATCTGTGGCATTTATTATCATTTGCCTCATTTGGAGATCTTCTGGGTCTACAGCCATGTGAGCAGGAAGGAATGCCACAACTATTCTGTTCACTTAGCATTTTATGCAGGCCTTACCAGCCTTGCTGTGGGGATTATACTGACCTGGTTTTGTTGATGATGATGATGATGATGATGATGCTCCAACATGGTGCTTATTTTTGTTGGAGGCACTGTTCTGGATAGTTTCTGTTTACTTTTTCTTTTAATCCTCAAAACAACCCTATGAGGGGGTTACTGACACTAGGCCCCCTTTGCAGATGGGTTTTGGCTCAGAGGCTGCTAACTGTGATACCTGGGGCAAGTTAGTTAAACTCCCAAGCCTCTGTTTCAACACCTAAAAAATAAGGGTTATAATAATGCCAACCTCATGAAATAATGTATATAAGGCTCACACAGGCCTAGAATGTATGTAACACCTACCCAAGAGTAGCCATCAGTTTTAGTTGGATGCCTGGTAGAAGAAATGCTAAATTTAAGGTCATCTAGATGATAGAAGTTCCCCTGAGATCAATTAAAAAAAAGAAAAAAAAAGTCTTTCAAGTCCAAAGGAAAATAAACAATACTTTAAAAAATTAACTGACTTACCTGACCCTGTTTTTGTCTTTCAGTTAAAACAAAATAGGCTGAGTACATATACACCATGAAATACTATGCAGCCATAAAAAAGAACAAGATCATGTCCTTCGCAGGAACATGGATGGAGCTAGATGCCATCATCCTTAGCAAACGAACGCAGGAACAGAAACCAAATACTGCATGTTCTCACTTATAAGCGGGAGCTACATGATGAGAACACTTGGACACATAGAGGGGAACAACACACACTGGGACCTATCAGAGTGGAGAGGGTGGGAGGATCAGGAAAAATAACTAGTGAGCACTAGGCCTATATAACAAAACCTGCACATGTACCCCTGAACTTAAAAATTTAAAAAATTAAATTAAAAAAATGATTAAAACAAAAAAGGTTATCCCTAGCCAAGGCACAGTCCCCTCCCCAATTTCTTAACATGCCCTTGGTTAAACTTATTATAGTCATTGCCTCTAAGAATATGTTACATAGGGAAAAAACACCTGCTATGTGAAATGGACTGAGTACTAAGTTACAGCATATAGCCACAGTCAGAAAAGAAAAATGTAAATGAGAAGGCAAGAGCTCAAGATTACTCCTCCTACCCTGAGGGATTAAAGAATTTTAAATAGGAATTTTGGACAGGATGAAAAGAAAGTTATCATTTTCAAAGTCTTGATAACAATCATATCTGAATTAAGAAACTGATTTTGATTAATTAACATTTTGACTTAAAATAATTACCTATTAGTTGTATCAGGAGATTATCATCCTTAGCAATTTTCCCACTTACAGTTCATTCTATTTTAAGTCATTGTTAAGAATGCATTTGATGGCAGTTGTCTACACATTGAAAATGATTCTATAAATCTACCCTCAAAACATTTTTAGAGGGACATATATTTGATTAATAAAGGGGCTTTTGTTTTCTTTCTACACAAAAAATCAAATTTTTGGCATTTTTAAAGACATTACTTTTTTATGATGCTAGTCCTATTATATAGTTAGCCTTAGGAGAAATCATATTGCTTTATAGAGATCCAATAAATAACTGAAGTAAAACATTTTTCTTTCCTGCCCAAGATATCTTTGAGTAAATAATTTTTCCAAAATACAAGTGCTAGCTTAAAAATAAAACAAACAACAGGAAAAGGGGGAAAAGAAATGCATTTTGTCAGTGATTGGCCAACTTCTCTGAGAACAAGCAAGAAGCAGCCCTGAGGAAATACACCTTAGTAACTTAGTAACTCTCCAAACTCTAGAAAGACCTGTCCCCAGAAGGATCTACTAAATCAAACAGACATTGTAAAATATACTCAAAGACATATTTATCTATTCTAAACTTGACTTAAATTCTCTGGTTGATTTTCAAATTTAAAGAGAAGTTTGATAAATGCTTACATGGAGATGGTTTGGCTAAACCTGTGATTTCTTAAAGTCAAAGACCTTACTTGATATTTCCTTTGTGATTGCTTCTCAGTAGATACCGCTGAAAAATCTAAAAACTGTCAATTTATCATCTCTTGGTTTTTAAGCAGTAGTAAATATTTTAACAACTGGTTCTCATGGGGCAGAGGGATGGATTTGTAGCATACGCTAATTTCCTTGGTGTAAATATTCCTAACATGGCTGATTTCAGACTACCAAGGTGAAAGCATAGTTGGAAAAAGCTGTGCATGATCAGCTCACGGGAGCTGGTGGGAGGTGGCTCCAGCACACCACTGGAAATAAAGTACATCAGCAATACCATATAGCTCTATGCCAGTTTTAATCTGAGTTGCACCAGAAGCCATCTTACTCAAGTTGAGAATATTTAATATTTTATTCTTACAAAGTTTGTCACCAAAATATCGATAATTTCGGGCACAATCAATTGCAAACTCCTTTGGGAAAAAACATGGTAATAAATAGAATGGCTTCTTAAAGAACAAATTATATCATACTAATCTTCTCCAATAACTCAGGGCCAGGCCTAAAAGGCATCATCTATTTTGATGTCAGGAAGGCTTTGAGTTTTTTTCCAACCAGTGTAGTTATCAATAAAGTTGTGAAAAAAATTTATATCATGGCTAAAATAAGGCACCCAACTTTCAAGAAATTCACAAGCTAGGCATGGTTATGAGTGCAGAGAAATGAATTGTTGTGGGAACACCTGTTAAATGGTGATCCAGGTGCACTTTAAAGTTGTCATCAGTAGGGCCTGAGTACTAATTCTGTAGTATGAGTAGTGGCAGTGAGAACTCCAAAGGAGGAA
Organism: Pongo pygmaeus; assembly: GCF_028885625.2. NCBI lineage: Eukaryota > Metazoa > Chordata > Mammalia > Primates > Hominidae > Pongo > Pongo pygmaeus. The sequence continues at coordinate 53,294,809 of NC_072388.2, read as the reverse complement.
GAGGTCGAAAGATTTCTTAAAATTAATCATGAAATCTAATGACTCATCAAACTGACTGCATGCAGTATCAGTACATGGAACACAAGACATTTGTTCATTTTCTTAACTTCAAAGAAGACAAAAATGTGAAGCCACTAGGGACCTGGCCAACTTAAAATATCTTCCTTGCTCCGCCACTTTTCTCTGAAAAAAAAAGGGAAAGGTTCTCTCCTCCTTACAGATTCTTTCTTACAGAATTCTAGCAAACCTACCCTGAACTTTCAGTGAAGAAAATGGTTCAGTGCTTTCAATATCAATAGGAATTCACATATGCATGTTCTTGTAATATAGTTTGTTCATCATTTGTATGTTTTAATGCACAGTTATATTTACTTTTGTTGAAAGAGTCCAGTGTATTTGGGGAATCACGATCCTTCCATATACAGTTAAGAAAGAAATACCATATTTTATCCTATGGAATACATTATTTCAAGAAAATGAATGAGCCTTCCATCTTCCCTCCTTTATTTTCATAGAATTGTAAAGAATATTACTATATTTAAACATAACCACACTAATTAAATATTTAATTTTGAAGCCTTTAAAAATCCCATGGTTTTTAAATATATATTTGTAATTCATTGGGGTTTGAATAAATTGTTTGATACGTAAGTAAAACAAGAATAAATTTTACCCTCAAAGGTAAATTGGCTAGAAATAATTTGAGGTCTGGGCTTCTTCAGCTTTCACTAGTTCATATTCAAAATTCTTATTTTGTAATTAAAGGACAGTATTTCTTCATTACTACCTCATAAAATGGAATTGTCCACGTCTTTAAATTCAGAATTCCTGTTATGTACATTGCTACTTCAGAAAATTGGAGTGAAAATAAAAACTACAAGGTTGGTGACCAGATAGGCATTAAAAGACTTTAAATTGTCCAAACAAAATAATTATTAATAAATCAATAAGTTTAATTCTATAGAAACATAGCTTAACCAAAGGAATTCACAACCATTAGGTTCCCATATTATTAAGTAATGGAGTGAGCCAATAATGGTAATTATGACTATATCTGCTTATCTAAAGATAGAACAATTTCTTTGGGATTATGTGGGATACCACCTTGTCAGCTTGGGGCCTCAACCAGGAGGGAGCCTTCCCACATTCCCGTGCTTTAAAGAGTACTGATGGACACAACCATCAAGACACACACAGCTACATACAATGACACAAAGTCCTCACTGGCAGAATAGGCTTCTAACGCAATGAAAAAGGCAAATAAGAGTAGTGTATTAGTATGTGATCTTTTCTGCAGATGTGCCTGTTTTTGAAAGTTTTAAGAACTTCTAAAGAATCAAAAAGAAAAAAAACAGGCATTGTCCCATAATTCAATAGTTATGGAAAAATATTTCTCCCAGAATATAAGAAAGTGTGGGGTTAACGCTGAATAGTTTTAAAGAGAACAATAAAGACAGGTATAAAGTGTGCATGAGCAGAGGGAGCAAGGCAATTTATAATCTTTCCTATGGGAAGGTTTATGTTTCCATTCTTGAGATGAAACTTAAATAGAGGAAGCTATTTGCCTGTAGTTGTCTTCTCTAGAAATAGTGTGTGATTTTATAGTCACATGGGATACACCACATATTAGATAACTACTTATAAATACAAGTAAATTTTACCTGAAAGGGGATGGAATACAGCAAAATTTTATTTTTACGTAGGAAATTTCTGATAAGAGAATTTTTCCCACTCACTTCTATTTTATAATTAAATCTGTCCTCTATCGGGGGGGAGGGGAGGCTCCCTACACATAATAAAATAATGGAGTAAAGCATTTTTAAATATTATGTTTTTAGAGCCCGTGCTCTCACTTTACTATTTTAATGCTTAAAATATTAGTAATACCATCTATTTCAAGAAAGTCACAAAATAAAAATGGCAAACATTAAAATAGAGTACATTGAGTAAATGCAGTTCATTTAACAAAATAAAAAGAATAAACGCAACAACAGAATGATTTGTGTTCTAAAAGTTCATTTATAAATAGGTTGTGTGGAACCTGGAACACCCTTTTAAGAAATCATGCTATAAGAGGTGATCAGGGACCTATGTCAACCCACAAACATCTACTTAGCCCAGGATGTTCCTGAAACATAGTACTCACAGTGTCATCAATTCTAAAGGACCACAGGTATTTCCATGTGAAATAATTCAGAGTTGCAACTTGAGGAGTCAAATACATCTCCTGTGCTCTGAACATGTATTTTTCGTGGACCAAGAGACTGTGATTCATGTAAACATTGGTAGAGGTTTTGTATTGTTAGGAAAAGGAATAGAATTAAGTGTCATCACTTACTGATCACATAATCTCAGGTATTTCCTCAACTGCAAAATGGAAGTAATGACAACTGCCCTACTTACTTCAAGAGGTTTGCTGTGTGAGAATTAAATGAGGTAAAGCAGCCAAAAATTGCCATGTAAATTATAAAGCTGCATCCCACCTCTCCAGGTGGGTCAGTCTTCATTGACAGATGACCAAGAGTACCAGGGAGGCTGGGCAACTTTCCAAGGTTCCAAGTGAACTTGTGAGAAGCCAAGAGAAGGTGCCAGGACTCAACTTCTCAGCCATCTCCTCTTCACTAGATACATGGCATCTGACCACCCTTTCGTTAGTTAATTAAACACACACTGGGCATACTACCAAAGAAAGATGGTGCAGTAAGAATGGCACATTTTGGGATGATTGAGCTGAATTCAAAAGAACCAGGTCCCATCCTGGTCTCCCCTCTGACTTGAGGACTTCATTAGACAATCACAGAGCCACTTCCCATGTCACAGGTCTCTCTTTAAATCGGGAGAAAATAGTGGGCTTCTCCAGTCTTCCTCTCAGGAAGTGGGTACTTTGGCCTTTATTTTATAAATAACTGAGAATCAATGAAATTTTTGTTGTAAAGCTTTGCATTCCTGAGGCAAAAAAGGGCAAACCACTTGCTTTTATTAAACTATTATAGGCAACCTGAAACATTTTATGAAAACAAAATAGATAGTATTTAAATGTTTCTCACGTTTATAGAAAGAGGAGGGAAAGGTGCCGACTAGTGGCACAGAAGAAAGAAGAGGCCTAGATAAGTGCTCTTAAAAGTCCCTTTTATTATTAATACCCAAGTTTATGGTATGCATTTGTGTCATTAAACAAATAGAATTTTTCCAGTATCCAAACAAATGCTTACTTTAAAGCCATGGTCCTCAAACTTTTTAGTCTTTAGACCCATTTACACTCTTAAAAATTACTGATAACACCAAAGAGTTTTGTTTACGTGGGTTAAAACTGAGATTAACCATATTACAAGTTAAAACCAAGAAACTTAAAAAATATGTATTCATTAATTTATTTTAAAATAACAATAACCCCATTATATATTAACATAAATTACATGTTTTATGAAAAATATCTTTTCCAGAAAAAAACTTTGTGAGAAGAGCCACAGTTTTTAAATTTTTACAAAACTCTTTCATGTATCTGTTAATTGCAGTCAGCTAGATTCTCATATCTCCTTCTGCATTCAATCTGTTATGATATGCTCTTTAAAGTATATAAAGAAAATCCAAGCTCACAGAAATGTAGTTGGAAAAGGAAGCAGTATTTCGATAGCCTTCTTAGACAATTGTTGCTGTTCTTTGACGGACACTAAAACTTGACAACTGGTCGTTTCTTAAAGGTTACTTGCGACATGGAATCTAAAATCTTACGGGTGAATTTGTACTCTGTACACTCGTGAGATAACACGAGCAAAAAAGAGCAAACAATGTCTTAGCGTTATTGTGAAAATGGGTTTGACGTTGCAGATCCTCTGAAAGGACCTTAGGGACCTTTGAGTCCACACCACACTTTGAGAACCTCACTTTAAAGATACAAATTGTCTTATGATGTGTAATCGATGGAGTAAAAGCAACACCATGTGAAACTTAAGAAACAAGGTGAAATAACCTTGCAAAGAAGGGATAGAAGAAAGATCAAATGCAAACAAAGCATTCATCCCATCATCTATCTTCACATCCTGGGAACTGGAAGACAGACACTATGAGTCAGGAGTGCAGAGAAATGGCCTTAGCTGGAGTTTTGGAATAGAGGTTGCACCATAATGGCTCAAACATCTCAGAGAAGGTAACTTTTTCAACAATAGGTGAGAACCCTTGGGTGAATTGTAAAGATATTTTTATTACAGAACCCTTGGGTGAATTGTAAAGATATTTTTTTTACATCAGGACTGTTCATAACCAGCCCTAGCCCTTTAAACCAGCCTGGCATATCACACACAATGAACCTACTTACCAATAGAGGTGATGCCTGCTACCTGCTTCATTTCACCCTAACCTGCTCCCACCTCCCTCTGGTCTCCACCCGGCCCCTGCGCCAAGCCTTCTGATCCTGCATGCATTTCTATTCTTGTCAGAATCAGTGAGCATCTCTGCTCTCCTTGGCTTCACTTTCTTTTCTTTCCTTTCCTTCCCTTCCCTTCCTTCTCTTCCTTCCTTTTCCCTTTCCCTCTTCCTTCCTTCCTTCCTTCCTTTCTCTCTCTCTCTCTCTTCTTCTTTCTTGATGGAGTCTCACTCTGTCACCAGGCTGGAGTGCAGTGGTGGCGTGATCTCAACTCACTGCAACCTCCGCCTCCCAGGTTCAAGTGATTCTGCTGCCTCAGCCTCCCGAGTAGCTGGGACTACAGGTGCACGCCACCACGCCCAGCTAATTTTTGTATTTTTAGTAGAGACAAGGTTTCACCATGTTGGCCAGGATGGTCTTGATCTCTTGACCTCGTAATCCGCCCGCCTCAGCCTCCCAAAGTGTTGGGATTACAGGCGTGAGCCACCACGCCCAGCCGGCTTTCACTTTCTCTGAGGAACGTGGCTCTTTCTGCTACTGACTGCCTCGGGTAGTCTTCCCACCCCATCTTCTATGCCAGTTTTAGCCCCTTACACCCAAGCCCTAGCATGCAGATGGATGAGGGTAGGTGCAACTGCCTTGAATGGGTCATTTGAAAAAAACAGATGTTTTTCAGTCTTCTTGTACAAATTTTTCTTTTTGCCTGTTTCTCAGCATAGCACAACAGAGAACATGGAAATAAGTCATTTTCATGCTATTAGCACATTTAGGAAACAGGCTTCTACAGTAATTAAACTAATGAAGATGACCCTAGATTCAAGAAACAGCAATTAGAGTTGACTGAATAGGCATTAGGGGAAATGAAGACATTCACATTCAAAAAAAGATGAGATTTTAAAATAAGAAATCAAATTAATAATAGCCCAAACTCTATCAAGCAGGAAAGAGCTTATAATGACTCAAAGAAGACTTGGAGACATATGTAGATTAGTCTATCATATTCAAGTGAATACAAAAATCATGGGATCCTATCATAAAAATAAGGACATTAAGGGACAGACTGAAGGAAAGCAAAAAAGTAGAAGAAACTAGCTAATTATATACAACCTAAACCAAAATGGAAAGGCTTTTCTTTGAAAAAAAAACTTTTTCCCCATGTAAATTTTTAGTTGTTATTTTCTAAACATCAACAACCAGCTTTTAAAGTAGCAACTCAAATCCACTGCAATAAATAAATGCAATTCAGAAACAAACAGAAGCTCCATTCCAGTGGTGCAAGGTCCCCATCACTGCCCATCTGGCTCCCTTCAGCAAAGAACTGTGCGGCTCTGGTGTCAATCAGGGTGATGGCATGATCAGAGGGTTTCTAGCTGCAGTTTGAGTAGATCTATCTATGCTAATCATTAGCAATGACAACAGTTATTACTGGCTTCTTTTCTTTTCTTTTTTTTTTTTTAGACGGAGTCTCACTCTGTCACCCAGGCTGAAATGCAGTGGCGCAATCTCATCTCACTGCAACCTCCACCTCCTGGGTTCAAGTGATTCTCATGCCTCAGCCTCCTGAGTAGCTGGGATTACAGGCATTTGCCACCAAGCCCAGCTTATTTTTGTATTTTTAGTAGAGATGGGGTTTCACCATGTTAGCCAGGCTGGTCTCGAACTCTTGACCTCAAGTCATCCACCTGCCTTGGCCTCCCAAAGTGCTGGGGTTACAAGCATGAGCCACACTGCGCCCGGCCCCAACTGGCTTATTTTCTATCAAACTCAGTGTTTGATAGAAACAGTCTAGTATGTCAGGTTCTCTTTTTAACCTTACTGATTCCAGAGGCCACAATGGAGGGAAAAGGCTAGCATAAGGAAGAGTTTCCTCAAATGCCTTCTCTAGGCTACAATTTTTATGTAAAGGCTGATTAAGTGGTTTGCTGGCATCTGGAGCTGCCAGAGGAATTTCTGCCCACTCGGAAGGCCACTGGTGTCCTGAGTGTTGCTCATTCACCAGAATGAAGCGCTCTGTCAAGCTGTGAAGGCCACTGGTGGGGGAAAGAAGGAATATGCTCATTTTTGTTATTGCTATTGCTATTAATAAACAGGGCTTTATGGATTAAAAGGGGAGAGAGCTATGACATTATTAACATTAATTCTTCTTCATTAACTAATCTTTGAATTTTTTAGGTTTTTTGTCTCTTTAGGACATATAAGCCCAGCCAAGATTCAAAGGCTTCCTTTTATAAACTAAAGTACAATATTTCTGTGTCATTATTATATACAGCCTTGAGTAATCACAATTAATGTGATTTTTAAAGCACAAATTAAACATGCTATAAACTCTAATGATGACCATGCAGGATTTTGATCATCATTATCATTAGGTGAAACCTTAGAAAAAAATTTAAGCCTATCATGGGTCCTAACAGGTTTTTATTTTAATTCTATGGATTTGGGCATATTGGCTGTTCAGAGAGAGAAAACCAAAACCTTCTCTTTTTCCATCTGGCTATGAGTGCTTTTCATAGCTTATTTTTTCCACACTCACCCCTAAAAAATGCACTGGAGCTGAGCTATTGTAAGAATGTGTCAGATTCAAATGATTATATCATTAACTATCTGCTATTTCACAGGAGAACTGAACTGTCTGACTTTTTAAAAAACTCAGCATGGACTTTATAGTAGCAAGACTTTACTAACAGTGAGTTAGTGTTACAGGCGACTTGGCTCATAAAAAATTAAAAGCGTCAGAAATTAACTTTGTCACAGAAAACATTTAGTCATAAGCAACCCCCAGCTGTAGAGGCAGAGAACCAAAGATCAGAGAGATGTGCCAAAAAATACTTTTCAGACCCCGAGCAGAGAGAATAGTAAGAGCTGGTGTCAGCCCATTGCGGTGCCAGGCCGAGCTAGCTGGTAAGGTCTCTGGTAAAGAAAACGCTTTTCTGGGATGACTATAATGGGCACTCTGTGAGCTCCGGGGCCTGGAGTTGCTTTTCGACAGATGACTTTGTTCCTTCTTTACATTGTAAAGTTCAGTTTATATTTTTGTAGAAATACATTCTTGACATTTCCAATGAAAATGCTGACTTGGTCGTATTTTAGTTTCATTCTAATTGGAAGAAATGAGCCCTCGCTTGTTTGGAAGACAAAAGGCTACGAAAACTCATGTTCATTTTGGAAACTTTTATTAAATATTCAAAACAGAACGAAAGTGATCTAGTTCTGGAAAAGCGGGGTCATATCTAAAATTAAAAACAAAAACCAGGTTGCTGAGAGAGATCAAAAGACAAAAGGAATTCACTAACCAGATGAAAGTTAAAAACATGGCATTTATAACCTCATCACCTGAGGTACGCTGACTTAATATCAGCAGCGCCAACAAAAAAAGTAAAATCATAATGGGCTCCCATCTCTCCAAAAGCAAATCAGTGCCTCATTGTGAAAAGAAACCCACAAAGAGATGGTGATTTTACTTTTATTTCAAAGACCAAATAAAGTCTTTGGTCCTGTAAGCAAGTTTTAATACTGTAACAAGATTGCTAACTTTTGCTGTCAGTCTGACTCATAAAGGACTTAATTACTTTCTTCGACAGTCAAGAAGGGTCCACTCAGAGAAATTGTGTGGCAGAGAAAAAAGGGCAGTGTGGCCAAGAGGAACCTGTAATGATGCACTCGTCAATTACAGCTATTTCTTTCAAACTTGTCTTGTTAAATTTACCTTCCTTTCCAGATGTCATAAATTAGCCCTCCATTAAGGCATCTGAATGCCAAACAGTACATTATTCTTCACAAGGTGACCATCAGGAGCAGGCTATGCTGGAATTGTATTCTTTTCCAAGTGTCTGCTGTAACAGATTACCACAAATCTAGTGGCTTAAAATAACACACTTTTATTATCTTACAGTTCTGAACGTCAGAAGTCTGAAATGGGTCTCACTGGACTAAGATCAAAATGTCAGCAGGGCTTCACATCTTCGGGAGGCTCTAGGGGAGAATCTCTTTCCTTGCCTCTTCCAACCTCTTCAGGCTGCCTGCACTCCTTGGCTCATAGCCCCTTTCTCCATCTTTGAAGTCAGCAGTGGCTGGCTGAGTATTTCTCACATCACATCTCTCTCATTGACTCTTCCTCCTCCAACTTCCACTTATAAAGGCGCTGTGATTACATTGAGCCCACTAAGATAATCTGGGATAATCTTCCTATTTTAAACTCAACCAAGAACCTTAATTTCATCTGCAACCTAAATCCCCCTACTCCATGTAACATAACATTTTCACAGGTTCTGGAGATTAGGACATACACATCTCTGAGAGGCTGTTAGTTACCAAGAATAAAGTGAACATTTGCCTTCAATAATTTTCAAGAAAAAACATTCTGACATGTGAAAAGCGCCTTTTACTTATTCTTGTTAAGTGACTTCAACATCATCTCTAAAGGTCTGGACTCATAGCTCTCTTCCATTGCTAACTGTCCAGCTATGGTTTCTCCACGCCCTCACCTTTAAAGTGGGATTAGTATGGAGACCATGCCCTTGCTTCTTCTGTCCCTTCCACCTCTATATCTATGATTCTTTTTATATTCTTACCTAAGAAAGTCGGAGCCTTCTTCTCCCACTAAAAATACACAGCTGGGCTGCTCTGAATGTAACTCCCTTTCTCCAGCTAGTGTAAATGCGAAATCCATTGCTCAGAGAATTTGGCAAGACCTTCATTCACTCAAATATTAACTCAATACCTACTATGTGCCAGCACACCATGTCCAGTATTAAACAAAAGTGGCATACTCCCTGCTGTTATTGGGCTTAGCATGGCATTTTCCAATATTTCCTGGGGGGATACAGAGGCAAGCTATTTTCTATTATTTATGCCCCATTTCCTTTCAATACATATGTGAGAGCATATGATTAAGAACATATATGCAACAGGAATCTTTCCAATTAGGCAGTATATAACAAAAAGTAATTGTTATTATGACAGGTGAGGACCTGGACTGAGACAGAGACTGGAGGCAGATTTTCTATGTTTTGTACGGGACAACACAGAGCACCAAGTGCTTTCCAATATACCATCTCCCTGATCCACTTACAACTGGGCCAGGAATGGAAAATATTATGATGATCCCCAACATGCAGGTGTGAAATTCAAGTCCAAAAAGCTTCAGTAACTCACCTAAGGCCATAAAGTAGGTGGCAAAGGCCAGGACTCAAATTCAGGTCTTCTTAGTCTAAATGGTTTGCTCTCTGCTTCTGTCCTCTTGACACTAGTGGCTGAGGGTCCTCCTTTCCTGGTTCCTGGCATGGCATGTTACTTTTCCAATTTTGTTTTTTTTTTTTTTTTTTTTTTTTAGATGAAGTCTTGCTCTGTCACCCAGGCCAGACTGTACTGGTGTGACCTTGGCTCACTGCAACCTCTGCCTCCCGGGTTCAAGTGATTTTCCTGCCTCAGCCTCCCGAGCAGCGGGGATTAGAGGTTTGCACCACCACGCCTGGCTAATTTTTCTATTTTTAGTAGAGATGGGGTTTCACCATGTTGCCCATATATAATAGTCAAATACCAAACAATGCAGCAATACAGAAATTATTATAGCCATTAAAATGAGACCTTGAACTCCTGACCTCAAGTGATCCACCTGCTTCGGCCTCTCAAATTGCCACTTTTCCTGATTTTTGACTCCCCTTCCATCCTGTATACTTCTTACTATCTCCTGACTAGAGGCATTTTCCAATACATTCCTGTCTTCTCACAGCCTTAATTAACTCCCATTTTAAAATGAAAACCAAAAATCTACCTGCCATGATCTCATACATGAAGAACTTCATTCCTCAGAGGGCTACGTTCCCATCTCTCCCCAGCAACGTATCAGGAACGCCCCCACCCTCCACAGGAATGACACAGCCCATGCTCTTCTGCTCTGTTCTCTGACCTCAGCTGTATTCCCTATTTCCCTCCCTGCCACTGCTTTCCAACCTGATAACCTTGAAAGCACTGAACTCCTGTCTCTCCTTTATGCCACGTTCGGCCAAGGCCTCATGTTCCGAGTCCAGTGGTAATCCCAGCTCTGGTGAGTCCACTCCCTGAGAATCTCCACTGGCAGGCTGCACCCTGCTCTCCAAACTCCACCTCCTCACCAACCAAGAGCCATGACACAGTCCAGTGAAGAGCTTCCCTCCAAAGGGAGCACCGAAGACCATGTTGGCAAATAACTGAATATGTGTTGACCACAAAATTTCCACAGTGAATAAGACAGGCAATCTGTAGATTCTTTTCAGCCACCAAACTAAAGGAGGGGGGTACAAAATACTTTTAACTGCCACATACCATGTAGCTTGCTAAATTAAGAACTCTCTGACTCACTAAATCTCATTGGACTTTGAAAACTAAATCTTTGAAATGGACAGTATATAGAGTTATTTCCTAGAAAACCCCAAAGAAAGGTGCTGAATGAACATGGTGAGACCTGGTGATGATTTCTAGAACATGGAGACCAAACAGGGCCCCTGTGCCCTTCATCTTCCCGAGGTTACTGTGCCTGCCTCAGACAAGTGGCCTGCAGCCTCAAGTGCAGCCTGACAGTGCAGGGGCAAACTCCTCCCCCCGCCACCCAATCTCAGCTCTGCCTCCCACAAAGGACGCATCGGAAGCAGGCACATGCCACAGATTAGACAGCACCAAGCAACACTTTGCAAACAGCTTGTAAACATCAATGCCATACGAATCTGTGATGGCCAATCAGGATGGCAGGGTGCTCCCCAATCTGGAACTCTTGTTATTGGAAACCAGATGAGGCAGGCCCATGGCAAGGAAGTAGCATTGCAGAAATGAGCGCTCGCGTGCATGTGCGTGCACGCGCACACACACACACACACACACACACACACACACACTAACACACACACAGCCCAGAAGTAAGACATAGAGGAATGAGCTCTTCTCCTTATAACAGAAATGACATGCTTCATATTTTCTAAAAGGTGGGGCTGCCCATTAAGCTTCTTTTTGCAACTTCCTCACTTTCCTAGTACTTAGAACAACCTGAAGGTAAAAATGGGCACCTAATAAACACCTGTTGAAATAGGTTGATTATTGTTTTATTCTAAGTTAGGCTCCAGTCTGTCTCTACCAGGGCAGTCAGAGGAATAAGGATAAATGTTTACTATTTAGCAAGGATGTTGTAAATATATGAGTTCCTCAAAACGTCTGTAATGGAAAGTGATCATTCTGTAAAATAATTTTTTAAGTCATATATAGGTGGGCATGTTTATATATATACATATATATATGTAGGCATGTTTAATGCCCCAATGTTTTAAGAAAATACAGTTTTACACATAAATATGTTTATGACAACATTAATTATACTAGTTACATACCAAACAATGGAGCAATACAGAAATTATTATAGCCATTAAAATTATATTTATAAAAAACAATGCCTTTGGCCATAAACTCAAACCTTTAGCAGGATGGGCATTTGACAGGGCCTCCTGAGAATTGTCAGTTTAGGTATTCTCATCCCTGTGAGGTTTCCCTGCTCATTTTAAAATAATGCAATTTGATGGCTACCGAAAGTTTTCTACCCTTTCAAAACTTTGCTTTTCACCAAAGCACATATTTTTAAAAATATGTACATCCCATCTCGGCTCTTTGAAACTTCAGATGGCAACAAATAATTCATATCAGAAATGAAAATGTAGTATGTCAACGCCCCAATCATGCACCCAGGAAATACTGCTACCTCAACCAGATTTAATGTTGATGATTTAAAGATAGTTTCCATTAGTTATGCTCTGCTGGTTTTTTTGCTTTCTCCAGGGCCTGAGTAGATTTTTGGTGCACAGGGAGCTTGCCTTCTGTACAGCAGATACTCAAGCTGACTGATCCTCATCCTGTGCTCAGGGAAGCTACCACTGCTGTAATTGTCAAGTGAAACAGGGAAATTAACATCACGAACAACACTATTATTTTAAAGCAGGAAAACTAGCTTGTTAAAGATCAGTTTCCAAGCAGTAAGATTTAACTGTTCTTAAATCCGATATCAGACAGATTGGAAATCTGAAAGGAGTTTGAGCATAAGGTAAAAATGGCTGAGCCACTCTCACTTGGTATTCACTGGTATAACTGCTCACAAATAAAACGCTGCAATGCACAAATCCAATAAGTTAAAGCAGTCTAGAAATGCACATTAACAGAGACAGCTTCAAAGACACTGGTAATGTTCTGTTTTTTAGGCTGGGTGGTAGGCACAGGGGCATTCATCTTATTAATCTTTAACAATACATATTAATAAGTGTTATATACTCTTTTGTATGTATGATAGGTTTTATAATTTTAAAAAGATCAGAAGTGCAATAGAAACTCAAACTTTAAAAGTGCATATTAGATAGAACATAAATTTAAGACAGGGAGCCCTTTTTTCTTCATTTAGGATTTATAAGCAACATGTATAAGCGCTCATAAATTTTCAGAACTACAAAAGATTGAAGATCATCTAATATAATGGTTTTCCAACGACGTCCCAGGAATAAAATTGTACCTTGCATAGACATGCCATCAACTCCTTATTCAGGGCTGTGAGTTTTCTTAGCACAGGAAGCTCATTTTGTATTGCAGAAGAGTGATCCTAAATCTCCCCATACCTAATATCACCACTCCTAGTTCTTCCTTTCTTTCTTGATTCAAGAGCCTCTTCCCCTCACCTGAATTGCTTCAATAAAGACATGGACTTAATTTGTGTTTCTTCAATAAATTCAAAGAGAAAGTTACAATGTGCATTGAAGAGACACGTTCTTGTTAAAAGGCATTGTGGGAAGCCACCATTCTTGGTGGTGGATTCCAGCACCTTGAAACACCAAAAACTGGAAGAGCAAGCAAGGAGCCAATGGCTAATTCTACCACAGACAACTATGCTCAGCAAGGGTGAGCTAAGGGAATTAAGGATACAATAAAATAACGGGGCCAAGCATGGTGGCTCATGCCTGTAATCCCAGCACTTTGGGAGGCCGAGGTGGGTGGATCATGAGGTCAAGAGATCAAGACCATCCTGGCCAACATGGAGAAACCCCGTCTCTACTAAAAATACAAAAATTAGCCGGGCATGGTGGTGCACACCTGTAGTCCCAGCTACTCGGGAGGCTGAGGCAGGAAAATCGTTTGAACCTGGGAGGCAGAGGTTGCAGTCAGCCAAGATCATGCCACTGCACTCTAGCCTGGAGACACAGCGAGGACTCCATCTCAAAAATAAATAAATAAATAAATAAACAAACAAATAAATAAAATAATGGAAATACAAAAGTTCTTCTTTTTTTATTTTTTTTTTAAAAGGCCTTCTAGGATGCTGAATGCACCAAATGTAAAAGAACTATAAGTGCCCCTGGGAATGAATGACTCACGTACAGCAGTCTTGAATGGTCTAACTACTTATTCATAGAGCAGTACAGAAACAAGACTCATTTGCTCAATCATTTCTTTGGCTATAGGCCAAATGCCTGTACAACCATTTAAAAAAATCAATTTCACAGGCTAATGGGCATGGTGGGAGCCAGAGCTATGCACACTGGACTCAGAACAGAACTGGGCACCATCAGCTTTATAAGCTGATCAGTTCCTACTATCCTGAAGCAAGTGGTAGCTATTGTTAAGTCACTAGACAGCTCATTTAGGTCAGAGTTAAAATCCATATTCATAAAACTGCCTAAATTATACAGAGTCTACAGTATTTTTGGGTTTAATTATCTTTGGGCTAATAAAAAGTAAGATATAAATAAAATGGGGACATATTAAAATAGTTTTGTTTTTAAATAAATCATGAGATTCTCTATTCACTTTGTCTCAGCAACTGGAGACTACCAATACCCTTGATGCAAATGCTATGAGCTAAAGGAAAACCCAACAGTCTTAGATTATGTATAAGATGTGCATCTTGTGGCCCCAGTGTGTTCATGCTAAGTCACATGGTCTGGCCTGCTCCCCCATCCACCACTGGGGTGGGCATCTGAGTAAGGGGAACAACTCTATGAGTAACCAGAAACCTACACCAGTGTTCTTCAAACTCTAACGTGCAAACAAATCACCAGGGGGTTCTGTTAAAAGGTAGGCTGAGATTCAGTAGGTCTGCAGTGTGACCTGAGAAGCTGCAATTTCCAACAAGATTTCAGGTGATGTCCTTGATGCTCGTCCCCAGTGTGCACTTGAAGTAACGAGGATCCAGACATTTAGCCTGACAGGCATGAACTGAGAGAGAATGTAAGAAGGCGAATGTCTTTTTTTTTTTTTTATTTTACTTTAAGTTCTAGGGTACATGTGCACAACGTGCAGGTTTGTTACATATGTATACATGTGCCGTGTTGGTGTGCTGCACCCATTAACTCGTCATTTACATTAGGTATATCTCCTAATGCTATCCCTCCCCGCTCCCCCCACCCCACAACAGGCCCTGGTGTGTGATGTCCCGAAGGTGAATGTCTTAAGTCTCCAAAGCTTCCCAATTCTAGCCCCAACAGGGCTGAGAAGGTTTCTGTCCATGGGGCTACTCATGTCATTCCCACAAGAACATTTTATATTCTTGCAATAAAGCTCCATCTCCTTAAGCTAGCTTGTACTAGTTTCCATTCCACGCAACCAGAAGAGACTAGAACAGACAGGAAAGGAAGTATCTTCATCCCTGAAAGCCACTGTCTGTGCTATCCTGGTGTTTCGTGTGTGTGTGTGTGTGTGTGTGTGTGTGTGTGTGTGTGTGTGTATTTTAAAGCAGTCCTCTAGCAATGGGAAAATACATTATTCTGGATTGAAAATAAGGAAGCAGTCTATTGATATGCTTCTTCTTTGTACAGTGATTTCCCAGTTAATCCTAAGGAAATAATCCAGACTTGGAAAGATGTCCCAAGTAAAAGGGCATTGATTCCACGGTTATCTAATCCATGGCCAGCCAGTCCCACATTCCTCTTCTAAACCAGAAGCCCTGTCTCTGGGTCTAGCCCAAGTGAGAGAAAAAAAGAAGTCTCTGGTACCAGGCGGATCCCAGGACCCTGCTGTTTCTGTCCTGCTTTCTCCTTTGTTTCTACGTTGC
Organism: Pongo pygmaeus; assembly: GCF_028885625.2. NCBI lineage: Eukaryota > Metazoa > Chordata > Mammalia > Primates > Hominidae > Pongo > Pongo pygmaeus. Next base: position 53,279,396 of record NC_072388.2, on the reverse strand, counting down.
TTCCCTCAATTTTCTCTCCACCATGGTTGCCAGATGCCTTTGGAGTTTTCTTCTTTCTCTAGTGACTTAGCACCATCAACTTACCCCAAAGTCTTTAAGTCATTCTAGCCAGACTGTAGTTTTACAACTCTAATACCCATTATTAGTTCTTAGGATAGTGATGTAAGAGTGTCTGAGGGGTTAGAGTATTCTCTCCAAGTCATCAGCCTTGGTTTCTGCCTAAAATAACAATTCTTTACACACAGACACAAGATTCAATTAAAACACGCTTTATAAATTCCAACACTGGAGCCTCCAGGGGAGGCCCTGGCTATGGAGTCCACTGTTTAACCACAACAAATTCCACTAATTACTCTAATCCTACCATTCCTAAGCCAGGTGATGGCCCTTTGATTTACATGAAGATAAAAATATCTGTACAATAGGCATCAAAACTTTAGGCTTTAAAATGTCACTGGGTTTCTATTGAGACTCATTCCTGTTTTTCATCCCCACCCAATATGAATGAATCAAAAAGGATAAAGGAGAAGTCCAGAAGGAAGCAGGAGACTAACACCAAAGATGAACCAATAATGTGACTGTGACAATAATATAAGTGTTACCATTTTATTTATAATCTGGACTCTACCTACTTCCATAATGGATTTAAAATGGCTCAAAATAATCACAAAAGCAGGATAGTTGAAATAAAGAAAAAAAGAGCTAATCCACATGGAAGAAAAGGGAGACAACTACCAGGAAATAGAGATGAGAGTTATTGTAATGAAGCACTAATTTTGGCTTCAAGCTTTAGGAAACCAAAGCTAAAAAGGAAACAGGATAGGTTATGAATTCTCAATTTCATAAATGAAATTGAAATGTGGAAGCAGATGGATTCGTCAGGAGGGACCGTCCATTTTCTACTGCTGAGCTCGAAGAGGAATTTATGGCATAGTCCCCTCCATGAAATACTCTAAGAAACAAGGAATGGCAATTTCAGCTGAAGCCAGATGGCCATTTCTCCCTTTAATTGTTGGTAGAAGCCAAAACCCAGACACTGAAATGCAGCTCAGTAAAGGCATAGCTATGCATAGCTGAGTTGATGTAGTCTAAGCATGCTGTTTGCTGGTGCTAATACGATAAAATGCTAGCTCTTGGAGAACCTGGAGTAATTCATGACTAACCCACCCTGAAGATTATCTTCCCCAAGAAAGGATTAAGGTTGTTGGTGAGCATTTCAAGTGTACTGTGTCAGTACTGTTGGCCAATGTTCTGTCAGAAAATCAAAGGATCCAGCCTCCCAGTAAAGGGGCTTTCACCTTCAACAATGGATCCTACCAACAAGACCCATATTATTTTTCAATAGCAAGTTCTCAATACGTTTTCCATCCTAAACAGTTACTTGGGAGATGGCAACTCAAAGTTCTGGACAACAAAGAAAACAATTTTAGTCTAGAAAATTGAGGGCAAAGGTTATCTGGTGGCTAACTCAATCACAAAGACACTGCAGTGTAGTTCCAGGAGAATAACAAATTCTGAAAGAAATTATATTCTGTTGACAGTTCACTGAATTCCAAGCAGCTGGGTCAATGGAAGCACTGGATGAACTTCATAAAGATTTGTTTTAGGAATAAACAGAAAAACAAAAACAGTAACAACAACAAAACCTTGGATAATGCCTTCCAAAGATGCTAATTTCAGGGGTGGGGCAGTTAATGGTGGAATATTATTTCTTAAGCAGCTGCCTCACCAGACTGCCTGGGTTTATGGCAGTGACGTGCTCAGGAGAAGGTGCCTGGTTTTCATTTGCTCTGGCAGAACCAGGCATCTAACTTGCCCCCAAACAGAAAAGGACATTTAGCTATAATTTAAAAAGAAGAAAGAAAGGCCAGGACACAGCTTTGCTTCCTGAATTCTAAAACTGAAATTTGATCTGCCAAAAGGTTGTCATTACTCACTCCAGCCTGGCAGTAGGAAATGATTTGGAGTAGAATTAAAAGTAGGATTAATGATCTGGGTGTATACAGGAATACATGTCTCTTCTCTCCAGGATCCAAGAGTACAAATCTATAAACTCTCCCGAAATTTTTATTTCAGATGAAGAGATCTCAGTGTTTTAAGAAGAAAAGAGGAACATAGGTTTAAGAGGATGTCTACCCAATTGATTAACCTGTAATATGAAGAATAATCAGAAGGAACTACACCACAAAAACTTTGGAATAGTGTTGCTCTTGCTACCAATGATATCAGCTTATCTGTGTAACATTTTAGTTTACAAAGTACTTTACATTTTCACCTATGGTATTGTCTCGTAATTCTGACAATAGTCCTGTGAATAGTGGTGCTGTCCCCACTAAATGGATGAGAAGATTAAGACAAGTCAATTGACCTGTCCAAGATCACAGAGCTAGACAAACAGCCATGCCAAAATTGAAACTCAGGTCTTCTAACTCCAAATCCTTCATCATAGATATTAGGGTCCATTTCTTTTGATGCAATTGAAGCAGTATAATATTTTTAAAAATCTTCTCATAGGGCAGAGAAAAAAATATTTCTCATGAAAAATTTGTGGACCTCAGGTATCCTACCTAGAATTTAAAAAGAAAAAATAAGGTGCTCAGGTTACTTATAATGGATCGCACCCACAGATAAAAAGTTGTCAGTTTCTGTCAACACCTAATAGGTTGCCTTTATGTTGGGTTATATATAATCTTTTTTTAGTCCTCATTTCTTTAAATTGTGCTTATTACTCCATATATAGGGCAATTTGACAACAGGAATTAAAGGTCTTAAAAACAGGTATAACATTTGGGAATGTCTATCAAAAATTTAAATGTGCATTATCCCAGCAATTCTTCTCTTGGGAAATTTCTGCTAAAGAAATAAGGACAAGGCCAGGTGCACTGGCTCATGCCTGTAATCCTAGCACTTTGGGAGGCCAAGATGGGAGGATCGCTTGAGCCCAGGAGTTCAAGACCAGCCTGGGCAACATGGTGAGACCACGTCTCTACAAAAATACAAAAATTAGTTGGGTGTGGTAGTACATGCCTGTAATCCCAGCTACTTAGGAAACTGAGGTGGTAGGATCACTTGAACCTGGTAGGTTGAGGCTGCAGTGAGCTGAAATCGTACCACTGTACTCCAGCCTGGGCAACAGAGTGAGACCCTGTACAAGAGAGGGGATGGGAGGGGAGGGGAGAGGGAACAGAAATGTAAATAACACACGTTCCCGATAGTGGTGTTTATACCACTAAATAACAGATTGTCTATTTTGTTTTCTTTGTCTTTATTTTCTGACTTTTGTTTTTTGCTGTGAGCCTATGTTTCCTTTAAAACCAGAAAAATAAAGCAATTTTTAAAAGAGGTGAGAGAGAGGAACAGTAACTTTTGACACAGCAAATCTACTTTTTCCTAAGGAAGAGAGTCCAATGAGTGTTTTAAAATATGTGTACAAAAGAAGTGCATTACAATATTTTATAATAGTATTAAGTGGGGACAAAACTAAATTCTTTAATCATAATAATATCTACCAAGTATGATGTGTCCATAGGATTAGCTATTACATAGTTATTAAAAATGTGATGCTTGCTTTTATTATTGAGATAAAGACAGCCAATTATAAAGTACGATGCAGACAGTATTACCTCATTGTGTATTTGCATGTAACTACATGTATATATTTGTAGAGGAAAACGGTTTCGAAGGCTATGGCAATATGGGATTAGCTTGGTGGACAGTATAACATAATAGCTATGTTACGCAAGGACCCACAAACACACTGCCTAAGTTTGAACCCTGACTGTGTCATTTTCTAGGTATTTAATCAGAACCATGTTAATCGTGTTTGTGTCTCAGTTTTCACATTATTTATCTATGTAAAACCTTCCAGTTAGTCTAACAAATGCTCAGACTGTGTCCCCAACAAGATTAGTCTCCCTGTCTCTTTCTTCCCTTTGTAGAGAAGTGCATCTTCCAAGACAGAACTCACTCTCTTTCTAAATTAGCATGACTCATCTGTCCTTCCTTCTCTAAACTGCTTTATGGAGACCAAGGATCATAAACTCAGATGTCTATCAGGACCAGGCAGAAGCAATGTGTGCTTAAGACCACAACAGGGGGCCAGTGTGACGGCTCAGGCCTGTAATCCTAGCATTTTGGAAGACTGAGGCGGGCAGTTTGCTTGAGCCCAGGAGTTCGAGACCTGGGCAACATGGCAAAATCCTGTCTCTATTAAAAAAAATACAAAAATTAGCCGGGCATGGTGGCATGTGCCTATAGTCCCAGCTACTCTGGAGGTTGAAATGGGAGGATCGCTTGAGCCTGGGAGGTCGAGGCTGCAGTGAGCCATGATCATGCCACTGCACTCCAATCTGGGCAACAGGGTGAAACTCTGTCTCAAAAAAAAAAAAAAAAAAAAAGATAGAAAGAAAGGCCGGCGCAGTGGCTCACACCTGTAATCCCAGCACTTTGGAAGGCCAAGGTGGGCGGATCACCTGAGATCAGGAGTTCAAGACCAGCCTGACCAACATGGAGAAACCCCGTCTCTACTAAAAATACAAAATCAGCCGAGTGTGGTGGCGCATGCCTTTAATCCCAGCTACTCAGGAGGCTAAGGCAAGAGAATCACTTGAACCCGGGAGGCAGAGGTTGTGGTGAGCCGAGATCATGCTACTGCACTCCAGCTTAGGCAATAAGAGCAAAACTCCATCTCAAAAAAAAAAAAGAAAAAAGAAAAAGAAAAAGACCACAACAGAGAGATAGAGAGATGTGGGGATTGAGGCAAACTGAAGCATGCCTACCTGTCTAACAGGACAGCTCCTACATGCTAAACAGATTGTACCCACATAGAAATGCATATTTGGTGCTGACAAATCTTCCATTTTTCAAAAAAAAAAAATGAAACTCAGATTTTGAGGTGTCACTCCCCAAAGCTAATACAGATATATGGTGTTTTGTTTGTTTTCTTTTTCAATAAAATGCAATGGGCATGAAACAAAACACTTCTGCATGGGGCTCCCTTTCATAAGATCTGATTCAGAGGTCTGGCTACAAGCAACAGAATCCTCAGGAAGGCTATCAACAGAGAAGGCTACTTTTCAGAACCTGAAGCTTTTCTCTCCCAGCGGATATTCTGCATTGACCCCCTCCCCCACCAAGAACCACTCTCCACCCTTCTCACCCTGATGTGTGCCCTGGGAGGCTGCCCCCTCAGACTACATTTCGTGGTTCCTTGGGGTTCATTTGGGTCCTCCAATGGGATGGCCAGCAGGACCCTGAGGAGAGAAAGGCTGGGGCATCTCCCCTTCGACTCCCTCCCTGGCAGAGTGCTTTGTCAGTGGCTGTGATCTTCTGCCTAAGGCCTCAGCTCCTAGGAAAGAAGGCCCTTCCTACAGTTCTTTCCTTGTTTTCTTTTTTTTGAGATGAAGTCTCACTATATCACCCAGGCTAGAGTGCAGTGGCATGATCTCGTCTCACTGTAACCTACGCCTCCCAGGTTCAAGTGATTCTCCTGCCTCAGCTTCCCGAGTAGCTGGGATTACAGGCACGCACCACCATGCCTGGCTAATTCTTGTATTTTTAGTAGAGACAGGGTTTTACCATGTTGGGCAGGCTGGTCTCAAACTCCTGACCTCAGGTGATCCACCTGCTTCGGCCTCTCAAAGTGCTGGGATTACAGGCATGAGCCACTGTGCCCGGCCCTTTTCCTTGTTTCTTCAGGACTAGGAGTGGTGATGGCGTTCTGTTATTGTTATTTCTGGTATGCTTTGCCAACTCGTGTTGATTTCCCTGAATCCTGCCTACATCTTTGTTAGTAGCTCCTTTATTTAAGTCTCCTCAATTACCTCCTTTGAGGATACCACCTCTTTCCTGCCAGGAACTGACCGATACTCTTCCCATGCCACAAACCATGATCTAGTTACCACACTAAATAGACAAGACCAAGATCCTTCTCTACCAGACCTGGGAGTCTAATTCCACAGAGGAAGAGATCCACTAGTGAGACCACTTCAATTCTATTTTTTCTAGGTTGAAAAGATACTATTTCTTCAATCTTTCATGAACTCTAATTTCCAAATCACAGTTCTGAATTACTAAGATCCTTAGACTATCAGTCCCACTCTGGAACAGTTAAAATGAAAGGCAAAAAACTAGTATCATCCCATTAAAAATACAATTTGGGAATCACGTATGCTCCATGCGACAAAGATCTTTTTCTTACACTTTCCTAAAATGCCCACCTAAGAATGTTAATAATTTTTCACAATTTTTGAATGAGAAATGCCACTTAAATATGTTATATTGAAGCTTTTCCTCTCAGTTAACCCCATTCAACACTTTTAGTACCCTGCTTAATCCAAGTATCTAAATATCTAAGTGTCGTAAACTAAAAATCTGCATTAAGAGGGACACTAGAGTGAACCTCTTCCCCTCTGAAGGATGTTCCTTGGTTACTTGTATTGTAGTTAGGAGTGTAAGGACATTAGTCTGCCTTACTAGATTTTTTAGTTCATTTAATCATTTATTCAACATATATATACATACAAGTATATATTATATATTTTATATATTATAATAATATATATATAAATAAACACATATATACATATATATATATGGCACCAGCCCTGTACCCATTTTGACTCTGCAGCTATGAAGAGGACTCTGACCTCCAAGAATTCAACATGTATGTGATTGTATACTTATAAGATAGTAAGATAAAACTCTAGTGAAGATGTGTTCAAATGTAAGAAGAATATCAATGAGATTTCCTAAGACAGTCTGTAGAGAGAGCTAAAATGGCTATACCTGAGAAGTGACCTTTGTGTTGGGAAATGAAAGCTGAGAGAGATGTTGTCAGATGGAAGAGAGGAAGGTATTCCAGATGAATGGAAAAGCATTTGCGAAACACCAAAGAATGACAGGGGCAAGTTTTATAAGTTTGTACTCTTAATATTCATGGCACAGAGTAGGTATTTTTTCAATGAATGAATAAAATGGGATTTCACATGCAAAAATGTCACTGTCTTCATTATTTAAAGTCCTGTTAGGGTAGCAATATAATTAATCATTCATGGTTGGCCCTAAACTGGAAATAGGCCTTGTAAGATGTATTATTTGAAGTGGTTCCAAAATCAAAAGAAAAAAGTGTTAATGTCAGCCATGCATATTTCCGTCACTTAAATTCCAATGCAAAAATTATGCACCAATAATTTGCTGATATGTTAGTATGGCTGAGACTAGTTTAATATTTTAAATTCATTCATGATTTAGTCATCTTGTAGTAGTGACTGTTTTAATGTGTTCCCAAGGGAAAAAGTACAACCACCAATTAAATCTGATTCAGTGATAAAAATTTAACCTCTGAATACTAATAAAAATTGGGGCTTTTACACCTCCCTTTTCTTAAGCTTTCCCTTCCACTACAATTTCCATACCCAACAAGTTCTGTCCTGCTGTTTGTACTTATCATCTTACTTCTAGCCAGGAGAAACTGCATGTGGTCTGTATACTTCAAAGGTCTGAACATGCACTGATTATCTAATTAACACTTGCAATTTTAAAAGTAGCTTTTTTTTTTTGAGACAGTCTCATGCTGTCACCCAGACTGGAGTGTAGTGGCATGATCATGGCTCACTGCAGCCTTGATCTCCTGGGCTCAAGCAATCCTCCTACCTCGACCTCCCAAAGTGCTGCAATTACAGGCCTAAGCTACCACACTCAGCCAAAGAGTGGCATTTTCGTTCTGTACCTTATGCAGATAATATACACTTAATAGGCAGAAAGAAAACCAAGAAGAGCATAAACAGAGCTGTTAACAGTGTTCATTTAGTGGGCAGGCTGTGGTTATGGAAGACTTTTACTTTCTATGTTATCTACCTCTATTATAAATTTATGAAAATCTACTTTTTTAATAGCAATCATGTTTTACTTCTGCAATAGAAGAAACAAAGACATTTTCTTAGAGTAGGTAGGTAGGCACATGAGTCATCTTCCTGTATATGATCTGGTCTGCAAATTTCAACAAATACTGCAGAAGAAATCCCATCAGAACTAGGACAACAGCAATCCTTCCTTCCTTTTCACAAGGCACCAGTAATACCACTGCTCTGATTCTCCCCCACTTGGCTCATCCTCCCATACCTCTCTCCTGGCCAGACCTAAGAAGACCATCTCTCCCCACTGCCTGAGCATGCACCTCCTTAAAAGAGGAGCTGCTGGGTGTTTTTAATACCAAATGTACTTATCAAAATACACATTTAAATCAGCTCGAGGAAAACACTCATACATATTGGTTTCACGTGCACTTTTAGCTTAGTGACTATTCCAGCCTTTAGAGGGGGGCCATTTTTCAATCAAAATTAAGCGAAACTAAGCATTTGTAAAATCATTTTCCATAGGGCAAAGATGATAATTTACAGGATTTCATTTCTCCTGAAATCATTTCCTCTTTCCTTCTTGTACTTGCCCCTAAATCACCTAGAAAGTAAATATCATCTTCTTACATTGCCAATTTTCAGTTTTATCTAAAAAATGAATAGAAAAACCTGTTGTTGTAATTCACTGAGACCCATTCTGGCTAACACAAGAAATAGTTGATGGATGGAGAAAAGAAAATGACAAAGAAACCAGCCACAGATATGAAATACAATAAAAACCCCAGAATATGAAACTAATAGTAATCAAGAATTACTTAATGATGAAGAAATTAATTAGGTTCTCCAGGAAGCAAGAATAGTAATTATGACCAGAAGAACAAAAACATAAGCATCTGTAATTATAGAAAACTAGAAATCATCTAAATTTTCAGTAACAGACAAATGGTTAAATAACATATATATTATCCAAACAATGAATGGCATGCATCCATTACAAATAGCATATTCAGAATGGCAGAATGCTGATAATTACTGAAGCTGAATGTTGGGTATTTAGGGGTTTATTATATCATTCTATTTTTTCTATGTCTAAAATTTTCCATAAAACATGTTTTCTAAGACTATTTAGTGACATTGGAAAATGCTCATAATATAATATTAAATGAAATGTGAAGGAAAAGCAAAATACAAACTGTATAAAGTACTTGATTCCTACGTTGTTAAAAACACACATAAACATAAAGATGACGGCCTAGAAGGAAATGCTCTAAAATAAGAGGCAATGCGTGGCTCTAGGTGGCAGGATCAATGATGATGATTTTCTTCTTTTACTTCTCTGTATTTAAAAATGTGTTAACAATGGCCGGGCGCGGTGGCTCACGCCTGTAATCCCAGCACTTTGGGAGGCCAAGACGGGTGGATCACGAGGTCAGGAGATCGAGACCATCCTGGCTAACATGGTGAAACCCCATCTCTACTAAAAATACAAAAAATTAGCCAGGCGTGGTAGCGGCCACCTGTAGTCCCAGCTACTTTGGAGGCTGAGGCAGGAGAATGGCGTGAACCCGGGAGGCGGAGCTTGCAGTGAGCCGAGATTGCACCACTGCACTCCAGCCTGGGCAACAGAGCGAGACTCGGTCTCAAAAAACAAAAAAAAGAAAAAAAATGTGTTAACAATGCAAATGTTTCACTTCGGTAATAAGCAAAATGATAGACAGGAAAGGATACATATTTGGGGAAGGAAAGAAGAGAAGAAAGTGCAGACCATGTGTGTGAGCTTGCCAGATGCAAAGTGTTTGTAGACACTGCATGGGATGAAAAGAAGACTAAGACAAGTTTACCACAGGAAAGGAGCTTACAAACCATTTGAGGAGACAACTTAAACATAAGGTACTCAATGCTACCAGGCTGTAGATAAGTGTTGAAGGAGTTCTTAAAATTGCTAGGGTAGTTCAAAAAAGTAGAAAGTCACAGAGCTACGGTGGTCAAGGAACAATGAACGATGACCTCGCTCAGCTGCCAGGGAACAGGGCTCTGATGGATGGGTGGGAGGCACATGGGGAGGGGGAAGAAGCGGGGAGCTTTGAGGAGGAAGGGCAGTTTAAGCTTAAGGCACGCACACATGGAGGAAAAGGGAAAACAGCACACAAAGCAAGTCACTTTGACTGAAACAGGGCTCATGGAGAAGAGTGGTGAGACATATGGCTGCAAAACTAGGTTAGAGCAAAGGCTTTCAACCCCATCAGACTCCAGGCCCCCTCTGCAACCCTGAAATGAGAAATCACAGACGATATAACCTAATCTGCATATAATTTTAATAAATCAATGCTATGACCTAGTTGCAATATAAAGGAGAAATAAAAGGGAAAGAACTTATAATGATACAATATACACTACACTATGTAAATGTTCAGGCACAGGAGCTGTAGAAAACACAATGAGGTGGTCAGCTTCTTGCCCCTAGGCTACAATCACCATGAATGGGGCAGCTACACATGCTGACTGATACGCCAATTTCAAAACCACAAGTAACGATGCCAACAGGGGAAACAACTTGTAAAGTCTCAAAAAAAACAAAATACAGGATTCCCTCCATTTAAATTGTGCAAAAAATACCTTTTGCTTATAGAGATCATTTAGGCTCTGATGACTACCAATAGATTTTTCATTTCTCTGTTGCCTGGCAGGCATTTGAAAGTCAAACGGGATGTGGAGCAATTGCCCTGTACATTGCCTGATTTCTAGCACCCTTGGCACCACCCACTAAATGCCAATGACAAACCACCCCTTAATACTGTGAAAACTACGACTACATCCACAAAGTTCTAAAGTACCCCTAGAGGCTAGGAATACCCTTGCTGAGAACCCCAGGGATAGAGCTAGAGTCAGCATTTCTCACCAGGGGCACCACTATCATTCTGGGCAGGACAGCTTCTCTTGCGGACAACTATCTCATGTATCGCATGATGTATCCCTATCATTCTGTGCTAAAAGCCAATCATGGTGACAGCCAGAAAAATAGCCCCTCATTCATCCTCTTTGCATGCTACCTCTGAGAGACGGTGACCAAGATCTTGGAAGGCTTGAGTGACAAGCTGCTTCAGCAATTGAGGGGAAAAGTCTGAGATAAGAAACTCTGATTTTAAAAACTTTTAAATCCCTCTATGATGCAGCTCTCAGAGAACTAAGCTTCAGTATTATGTGCATATTAAAGCAGAAAAAGAAAACTATAATAAAAGCACCCTTGAACATTTACTAACATTTGACTATTTCTCAAACCCTAAGGTGGCCTTTGGCTACTTCTGAAAAAAGCTAGGTGCTGGAAAGCATGCTACCTGGTAGTCTGGGGAATACACAGCTCATGTGTGGAGCACATTTGGGTTTTTATGCCACTCATGGGAAGGTCATGAAAAGAATGCAATGTCACTCCCTAGAAGGACTCAGCACAGCTGACAGAGAGACTACCACCAGCTAGGAGAGGAGAGGAGAGGGAGGGATTCAAAGACACTCAGGAAAGAGAAAAGGGAAGATAAAGCTGCCTACACAGCATCTTCCCACCTTTTATAACCTAGGCTCTTCTTAAATATTCTGTTTATTTTTTGAGACAGGGCCTCACTCTGTCATCCAGGCTGGAGTTCAGTGGCACAATCTTGGCTCACTGCAGCCTTGACCTCCTGGGCTCAGGCGATCCTCCCACCTCAGCCTCTCAAGTAGCTGCGACTATAGGTGCACACCACCATGCCCAGCAAATTTTGTTTTGTTTTCCGTTAGAGATGAAGTCTCACGATTTTGCCCAGGCTGGTCTTGAACTCCAGGGCTCAAGCAATCCTCCTATGTTGGCCTCCCAAAATGCTGGGGTTACAGATGTGAACCATGAGAACTTTCTGTCCTTTCCCCTGCTTTATTTTTCTTACAGCACTTTTCACCATCGACAGTGCCAGACATATCACAAGCATGCAAATATTCAGTGAATTAACTCATTCAACAAATATTTATTGTGTGCCTGCTATATCCCACAAACTATTTTTTTATGCTAGAGGAAAAGCAGTCAACAAAATCGACTGCACCCTTATCTCATGGACTTTACATTCTAGCATACGGTTTGGATGATAAACAGATATGTAATGTAATGTGCCAAGTGATGATAAACAGCATGAATAAAATAATTCAGGGCAAGAGGTTTATGGGAAGGCTTTTCTGAGAAGGAGACATATAAGCAGAGACCTGAAGGATGTGAAGTAAACCATGCAGACATTGAGGCAGTCGATCAGAGGGAACTCCTGCCTTATATGAAAATTAAAGATATCATGATTAACAAATCATGCAAGATAAATCAGGGCAATGGACTTTGCTTTCAAACTAGGGAAGGGACTGTGTCTTGTATACAGCTGGACTCTCAACTTCTAACACAATATATGTTCTTTTGAAAAACATAGTTCCGAATAGGCACAAAATAAAAATTAGTGAATGAATGAATGAGTGAGTAACACAAGCCACCTTTTTCCCTCCCCAAAAGACATATGTGCTTCCCACACAGAGAATCACTGGCTCTAGTGGATGTTAATATCACTAGGCTTATTACATAATTTTGCTCATAGTTGAGTCTTGCTACTTATATTGCTAACATAAACTTGAGGCAGAATGGTCCAAAAAAAATCAACATGGAAAATCCAACCAAAATATCTATACCACACATGGCCATAAAATTTACACTCATGGGAGTAAAAACATGAGGCTTTTTGACCCAGTAGGTGTCTGTGAATCGGAGAACTATCAGCTTTGAATAACCCATAGCAGTCACTGTTTCCTTCCTCATCTCTAGGCATTCCTGATAGATGAGCATGTAAATTACTCCATCTTCAGAAAATTTCACCCACAACGAATCGTTTATCCATTGTAACTCTTGTCCCACCTCTAATGTCCCAATTCTAATTGAAATAAAATAGACCAAAATCCAAATGTAAAACTTTCTAAGATAAGGGTGCTAATTTGGGCTCTTTGATATACTATTTAAACAGACAATGCAAGTACGAAAATGTTATAATTCTTAATATATATGTTGTATACATTTTAATAACTTAAAACTCTTCTGAGAGGATTAAACTAAAATTGAGCAGTTCCTCTTCCTTCCTTCTGTTAAACTTAACAATACCATCCAAGGGAAGAAAATACACTTTTAATAGAAACATCATTTGCTCTTAAAAATCCTTTTCCTGTCAATAGACTGCATAAAAATGTAAACTTCCAAACATCAAATATACAAAATGGGGGGAAATCCATATATATGACAAAGAGTGCTAATAAATTAATAAGAAAAAACAAATGTTCTCATGGAAAAGGAGACAGAAGAAAAAATAAAAACTACTAGACCATAAATATATGAAAAAGTATCACCAAAGAAATGCATCTGAAAATAATGAGAGCCTCTTCAATCAACAAGGGTTTCTTTTGTTTGTTTTTAACAATATCCATTGCAGAAAAGAGTGTACAAAAAAATACTTAAATGTTCACAGGAGCACTCATTGGCCCAATCTTTCAGAAGGATGTCATGGTTAGCATTAAATGCCTACATCAAAAAGTCTGAAAGAGCACAAATGGACAATCTAATGGCACACCTCATGGAACTGGAGAAACAAGAACAATCCAAACCCAAACCCAGCAGAAGAAAAGAAATAACAAAGATCAGAGCAGAACTAAATAAAATTAAAACAACAACAACAAAAAAATACAAAAGATAAATAAAACAAAAAGCTGGTTCTTTGAAAAGATAAATAAAATTGATAGACCATTAGCGAGATTAACCAAGAAGAGAGAGGATCCAAATAAGCTCAATTAGAAATGAAACAGGAGATAATACAACTGATATCACAGAAATAACAAAAGATTATTCAAGGTTATGAACACCTTTACAGGCTTAAACTAGAAAACCTAGAGGAGACAGATAAATTCCTGGAAACATACAACCCTCCTAAATTAAACCAGGAAGACACAGAATCTCCGAACAGACCAATAACAAGCAGTGAGACTGAAATGGTAATTTTAAAAATTGCCAACAAAAAAAAAAGTCCAGGACGAGACAGTTTCACAGCTGAATTCTATCAGGCATTCAAAGAATTGGTACCAATCCTATTGACACCATCCCAAAAGATAGAGAAAGAGGGAATCCTCCCTAATCATTCTATGAAGCCAGTATCACCCTTATACTAAAACCAGGGAAGGGCATAACAAAAAAAGAAAACTACAGACTAATATCCCTGATGAACATAGATGCAAAAATCCTCAACAAAATACTAGCGAACCAAATCCAACAGCATATCAAAAAGATAATCTACCATAATCAAGCGGGTTTCATATCAGGGATGCAGGGATGATTTAACATATGTAAGTCAATAAATGTGATACACCACATAAGCAGAATTAAAAACAAAAATCACATGATCATCTCAATAGATGCAGAAAAAGCATTTGACAAAATCCAGCATCCCTTTATGATTAAAACCCTCAGCAAAATTGGCATAGAAGCCACAGCCAACATTATACTGAATGGAGAAAAGTTGAAGCATTCCCCCTGAGAACTGGAACATGACAAGGATACCCACTTTCACCACTTCTATTCAATATAGTACTGGAAGTCCCAGCTGGAGCAATCAAACAAGAGAAAGACATCAGGACATCTAAATCAGTAAAGAGGTAGTCAAACTGTCACTGTTTGCTGATGATATGATTGCATACCTAGAAAACCCTAAAGACTCATCCAAAAAGCTCCTAGAACTGGTAAATGAATTCAGCAAAGTTTCAAGATACAAAATTAATGTACACAAATCAGTAGTTCTGCTATACACCAACAGCAATCAAGCTGAGAATCAAATCAAGAACTCAACCCCTTTCACAATAGCTGCAAACAAAATAAAATGCTTAGGAATATACCTAACCAAGGACATGAAAGATCCCTACAAGGAAAACTACAAAACACTGCTGAAAGAAATCATAGATGATGCAAACAAATGGAAACACATCCCATTCTCATGGATAGGAATCAATATTATGAAAATGACCATACTACCAAAAGCAATCTCTAAATTCAATGCAATTCCCATCAAAATACCACCATCGTTCTTCACAGAATCAGAAAAAACAATCCTAAAATTCATATGGAACCAAAAAAGAGCCCACATAGCCAAAGCAAGACTAAGCAAAAAGAATCACAAATCTGGAGGAATCACATTACCTGACTTCAAACTATACTACAAGGCCATAGTCACAAAAACAGCATGGTACTGGTATAAAAATAGGCACTAGACCAATGGAACAAAACAGAGAACCCAGAAATAAAGCCAAATACTTACAGCCAACTGATCTTCGACAAAGCAAACAAAAACATAAAGTGGGGAAAGGACACCCTGTTCAACAAATGGTGCTGGGATAATTGGCAAGCCACATGTAGAAGAATGAAACTGGATCCTCATCTCTCACCTTATACAAAAATCAACTCAAGATGGATCAAAGACAAATATAAGACATGAAACCATGAAAATTCTAGAAGATAACATTGGAAAAACCCTTCTAGATATTGGCTTAGGTAAAGACGTCATGACCCAAAGGCAAATGCAACAAAAACAAAGATAAATAGATGGGACTTAATTAAACTAAAAAGCTTCTGCACAGCAAAAGAAATAATCAGCAGAGCAAACAGATAACCCACAGAGTGGGAGAAAATTTTCACAATCTATGCATCCGACAAAGGACTAATTTGCAGAATCTATAAAGAATTCAAACAACTCAGCAAGAAGAAAACAAACAATCCCATCAAAAAGTGGGCTAAGGACATGAACTCTCAAAAGAAGATATATAAATGGCCAACAAGCATATGGAAAAATTCTCAACTCACTAGTTACCAGGGAAGTGCAAAGCAAAACCACAATGCAATACCATCTCACTCCTGCAAGAATGGCCATAATAAAAAAATAAAAACAGATGTTGGCGGGGATGTGGTGAAAAGGGAACACTTTTACACTGTCGGTGGGAATGTAAACTAGTACAACCACTATGAAAAACAGTGTGTAGGTGCCTTAAAGAACTAAAAGTAGATCTACCATTTGATCTGGCAATCTCTGGGTAGGTATCTACCCAGAGAAAAAGAAGTCATTATAGGAAAAAGATACTTGCACACGAATGTTTGTAGCAGCAAAATTTGCAATGGCAAAAATATGGAACGAGCCCAAATGCTCATCTATCAATGAGTGAATGAAGAAAATATGATATATACGTCATGAAATACTACTTAGCCATGAAAACGAACTAAATAATGGCATTTGTAGCAACCTGGATGGAATTGGAGACTATTATTCTAAGTGAAGTAATGAAGGAATGGAAAATCAAACATCCTATGCTCTCACTCATATGTGGGAGTTAAGCTATGAGAATGCAAAGACATAAGAATGATATAATGGACTTTGGGGACTCAGGGGAAGGAGTGGGGGTGGTGAGGGATAAAAGAGTACTCATTGGGTAAAGTGTGCACTGCTCAGGTGATGGGTACACCAAAATCTCAGAAATCACCACAAAAGAACTTATTCATGTAACCAAATACCACTTGTTCCCCAAAAACCTATTGAAATAAAAAAATTTAAAAATTTTTAAAAAGAATGATGTCATGGTTAACATATTATATATGCTAACTTTTAAAGAAGCATGATCCAGAAACTATACTTACAGGCATATAACCTGAGGTCAAAACTGTGCTTTAAAGGATGTTTACCATGGCATTGTAAGAAACTGGAAATAACCTAAATGTCCAAGTGTAAGGGTTTGGTTTAATAAATTATGGCACAGCCATACTGTAGAATGCTACATGGTCATTTAAAATACTGTTATAAAAGAATTTATGATGGTGCATTAAAATATTAATGACACATTAAGTTTAAAAGGCAGTTTAGATTTTTTTTTCACCAAATGGCATATATATATAGATATATACCACCGTACAATATGTTCAAATGGACCTAATTTTGTATATTTGTGTAAAAAAAAACTTGTGTATGGTAGAAGACACTAAATATATCCAACAAAATGAAAAATAGGATTATAGGTGTTATTTGTGTAACTTTTTCTTTTTTAAATCTTTCTACAATAGAAATATAATTCTTCTAAGAACATTGTCTTTTTAAAAACTCTTCTACCTGCTTTGCTAGAACCTGATTTGGACAATTTGATAAATTTTTTCAGGCACAAGAGAAAGTATACTTAATAAAATAGACTTCTCAGAAATAGCCTATGTGTCAAATTCTATTTCATCCATTTAATGCTTCTAAATCTTTATGCCATAATCTAGCATAAACTTAGGTAAGAACATTTATTTTAATCAGAAAACATGTTAACAATTGTGTTGCCAAGCAATTCAGTAAAGGGCAGGAACTGAAAGATCGTCTATTTCAAGTAGTTAAATCATATTTAATATTAAATAATAACCCAAACATAATTGTCTAGTTTATTCCATTGAACAAATTTTATTTTGTGTGCCTACTGTGTGTTAAGCACTGTACTGATGGTTAACTTGACAGAGTCTTCTTTAATGCTTTGGATTTGAGATCAAAGAAAATTCAAGTCTAAGGGGTTAATCTGAACAGTTGTCCCTAAATCTAAAGCCTAGTAGAACAGCAACTCCTCCGATAGAAATTCCTCTGATGCATAAAAAAGACGCTGATGTTTTATGCCTCAGCTGCTATGTCTTATCTGCAAAGCTCTCCTACTCCTGCACATGCAAGACACTCCATCCTCAACCCAAACCTCAACACTGAAATGCAATGTGCCAAAAATGAAGTCAGTCTAGCACATAATTATAATTCCAAAGGTAAAATAATGCAATGCTTTATTTGAATCAAATTTCAGTGAAAGCAACCCAACTAAAGCCACCTGTTACATGTATAGAACCATCTTTTAGCAGTTCAGCAACAAAAAACTAGAAATATTCATTCTTTATGAAATTGCTCAAAGGTCATTTTTAAAGAGAAGGTTATCTATGGGACAGCTGGCAATAGACTAGCTGTATTTAAAGACTCTACACCTGCATTTTAGAAGGCACTGGTAATTGAGAACATTGTAATGTACTATTACTGCACTGGTGGAGAAAATTAATGAAAAATATTACTAGGTGTATAACTCTTAAGAGCATTACATTTGATAATTTAACTGTGAAAACCAAAATCATTTAAATTCTAAAAAATACTATTTGCCTGAACAGTCTGCACACCTTTTCAAAAGGTTCATTAAATAATCCCAGTTACAAATAACCTCCTTAACCTCCTGTAACAACAGAATAGATTTTCAACAGCTGTCAAAATAGATTCCAGTATCCATTCTATTCAAGTGCGTTAGAAGAAGATCTTAAAACTGTCAAGGAGTGTCAGAATGTGGGTAACTTAGTAAAAAATGTAACCGAGCTGATTCTGCCAACTACAGAGAAAAGAAGAAAGCTCAAATCAGCTCAAAGAAAAAGATCAATCAAAGGGAGAAGGATAAGGAGAAGATCATATCCAACTACAGGTAATGTCCCAACTCCATGCTCAGATACAAAGGGTTTTCTCTAATAGAAGACTGCACAACAGAATTCTGAAGAGGCACCATTCATTCCACATAACAGATAAACACCTCCTACAGGCCACCCTGCTGCTTCTCGGGGCACTGCTAATTCGGGACAAGGTTGCCAGACTCAGCAAATACAACTATAGGACCCCTAGTTACATTTGAATTGCAAATACACCATGAATAATTTTCTAGTATACGTGGTATAAGTATGCCCCATTCGCAGTTCAAATTTAGCTGGGGTTCCTGTAATTGGCAACCCTACAGGAGGGAGATAAAGCACAGCCCCTTCCTCCTGGAGCCAATGTTCCAGTGCAGGACTTCTTAAAAGGTAAAAAATTTATCTTTTTATCCCGTCTCTACTAAAATACAAAAAATTAGCCAGGCGTGGTAGCACACGCCTGTAGTCCCAGCTACTCGGGAGGCTGAGGCAGGGGAATCACTTGAACCCGGGAGGCGGAGGTTGCAGTGGGCCGAGATTGCGCCACTGCACTCCAGCCTGGTGACAAAGAGAGACTCCGTCTCAAAAAAAAAAAAAAAAAAATCTTTTAAGCTATACAAAAGTTAAATTAGCAGCACACTTTACCCTCATAAACTTTTCACCAAGATTCACCAATTCTTAATTTTTGTCACCTCATATATAAACATTTGAGAATAAGCTGCAGTAAGTCCTCATCCCTAAAGACTTCTGCATGCGTCTCCTAATAAGGACATTTCCTGGTGTGACTAAGGTACAATTATAACAGAAGGAAATGTATAATTGATGCAGCATTATCCCCTAATACATAGACTACATTTAAATTTCACCAATTGTCCCAATACTGCCCTTTAGAGCAATGTTTTTTCCCAATCCAGGATCCAATCCAGAACTTCATGTGGCATTTAGCTATCATATTGCTGTAGATTCCTTCACTCTGGGGCATGTCCTCACCTCACCTAACATGGCAGTGTCAATCCAGTGTGCTAAGTGCTGAGCTGGTGATATGCAGATGCCATATGGGAGCTCAGGGGACGATGAGGCATCTTCTTCTTTGTCTTCGAGGCATCTTCTTTGTCCTCGCACAAACATATCTGCTCTGTTCAAGGACTGAATAACAGCTGATGGACACCATTCGCCAGTTTAACTTGTGAAGTTCAACAAAATACCCAAGCACCTCCTATTTTAACTCTGGGCATCTTTCTCTCTCTCAATGAGAAGGTAGGAAAGTCTTTAAAAATAAAAAATAAAATTAAAAAAAAAAACAGCAGCAGCAATTCTTGTCCAAATTATTCCTATCTAAAATGTTGTGAACTAAACATACATACGCCACAATTATTTCCATATAACCCACCAGCAGCTTAATATCAGAATCACACATGAGGCTCAAGTTTGACCTTATAGCTCAGAATTTCAATATTTTAACTGTGCTCAGATCATCTGCAAATACCACAATAATCTGCAAAATGTGCTAACACAGCTCATTCTGCCACAAAAAGAAAATGTGAAAATAGGGAGGTTTTGTTAAAATAATAACAACAAAGAACAATGACAAGAAAGCCTTCTCTTTTTCCAATGAACGCTTGTTCAGTGAAAGGTAAAAGTGGAAATAATATTATAGAACGAAAAGCAAAACAATTATTTTCTTGTTTAGCTGAGGTACACAGAAACACTCAAAGGTTTTGCACTGAATGGGTTTAAGTTTAATAATAATTTTTATCTAGGTTTACCTCCTTAAAAACAGAATTTTAAAAAATTATCAGAAATTTTTAAAGAATCCATACTATCAAAATAGGTATAGAATCCCTGTGGCATGCTTTGAATGGTTCCATGACCACTCATACTGGAATCTTTACAGGCAGGGATACAGAGGTCACAATACAACATTTTATGTGACTTTCTCCAAAAGAAATTCTTTAGCATGGACACCTGAGTCCTTCATACTTGAAGAGAGTACATTTAATTATCTAATCAATTAAAAGGATGAAAGTGAACACAAACTTAACTTTGATGTTATAGACAGTCCAGCCTGTGGAAATCAGGGCCACAAGGCTTAAAGTCCCAATTGAATTGGATCATTGGATGCAGGCCTTCGTTCAGGCCCAGAGGGGCCTGGTGTTCGCCAAGAGAACCATGTGTTTATTTCAGCTCTTGCTAACAGTGCAAAAGCTCTGAAAAAGAAACCATGGTCATCTTTTCCCGGACCTTTTAAAACCCACATTCCTGAATTTGTATCCCATTGTTTCAACTGGTACTTTGAGAATAATGTCACTCTGCTTTTGTATAATATGATACAGTTTACAAAGTACTTTTAAACATCCATAATCCTGGTAATAGCCTTGTGATTTCTGTAGTGGTAACTCCATTTCACAGATGAGGAACCTGAGGCTCAGAGAGCTTAAATAATTTTTACAAGGTAACACACTTGTACATGATGACACCAAGACCCTAACCCAGGTCTTCTGTAAGGGTCTGAGGGGAAACCAGCATCTATTTCCTCTGGCCTTTATCATATATATCTTGGTAACAGCGTGAGGATTCTCATCTTGACCTGCTTTGTTAATCAATCTGTAGGCACTTAGATTTACCTCACAATCTAGATGGTAAACCCCTTGTGGATTACGGACGTCAGTTAAATTTTTTTAAATTCATTCATCCGCTCTTTCAACAAAAACGTTCTGAGATCACCTATGAGCTAGACACACTATTAGGCACTGGAGGATAAAAGTGACTAAGGCACAGGGTAATCAGATAGTGAATAACACCAGTACCTTGAGACTAGTGCTATACAAAGGTATCAGCAGGGCACCAGCAAGCCCTGAGAGACTGGGGAAGACCCTCAGGAAGAGCTGTCGTAGACAAGGAGACTCCTGGTTGGTCCACACCACCATACACATTAACACCCAGTAAGGAACTGTTTAACCAACGAATGAATGAAATTTCTCCCTACAGGCAGTGGGCAGTCATGAAGGACACCCAGTGCTCCACTAGGGTTTAGGGCAACTCCAGAGTAGCCGAGTCAGATTCTGCATAAACCAAGAGGACATTGCTGGAACAGTGATTATAACATACTTCCTACACTGTAACACTTTGCAATTTCAAAATATGAGGGCTAATCACTTTCCAATTCAAACAAAAATGTGCTTTATTGTGAGTAAAGAAACAGAAAGGGGTGGGGGAGTCTGGAAATGACTTTGAGGGGACCATTTTAATGAATGTAGTCTTTGAAATTCAGGTATATAGAGGCTCTCTCATTTCCAGCACAAAAAGTCATTCACTGTGGCAGCCAAGTCGGCCATGAGAAAGTTGCGATATCAAAGTCTAGGTCAAAGTCAGGAAGCGACTGGATGTAACACCAGCTCTTCCCCTACTAACAGGTGCCCTTAGTGGACCCCAGTACACCTCAGTCTTCTCAGGTCTTCAACAAAGGGGCTGCAGTATGTAAGGTCTCTTCTACTTCCTTAATTGCATGTTGCTAGTAAATGAAATAAATACAACTCACTCTTAAACCAACTGTAACATGTTTTCCTAAACTAATGTTCTGAAAATTTCCACCACTTACAAACAACAGGAGAGCTCATTTTAATTTACAGCCCTCAGATTGGTGCTTTGCCCAATTCCAGATCCTATGGAGATCCTGATCCAGCACATCAATTCCTAGTTTGTCAAAGTCAAGGACGTCATGAGCAATTACGTAACACATTCCTTAGGCTTTCCTTTCTGCAGCGTGCAGGGCCTGTTTCCCTCCCCAAGCCCAGCCCATTCATGCAGAGGCCACAGAAGCAACCATTCCATGAGTCTTCCTTGAAGGAAGAGAGATGTTTAAATCAATGCCTTTCACTTAATTTTTTTAAAGCCAGTGGAAAACCAAAGCTAAGCCATACCAAGCTATGGAGAGTTAAAATGTAATAAGTAAGAGGAATATTTAAATGGACAAGCTGAAAAGAATTTTTCTAAGATGAAACATATACAATGTTACTGTGAATTATTAAAACTATCATTAAAAATACATGTTTTTCGTTCAATTGCCAACATTTTCATTTACCTAAGAACTGGAATCTATCTTCAGCATTCATGCAATAGCAAGGATTCAACATAGGTTTTGGGATCAGAAAGATGCTGGTGACCTTAGGCACATTTCCAATCACTCTAAACCTAAGTTTCCTCATCTGGAAAATGGAGATAGTATCTACTTTGAGAGATTCATATAACTTAGAAACCAGTGATTAAGCACTTACAGTGTGCTTGACTCTGAGAGGTCAGCCCATTATCTAATTATTGAAATATACTGCATTTAATTTTCACAACCACTCGGTCTACTTCTTTGTATCATTCATCCATTCAATAACAGGAGATAGTGTTTGTGTATGTATGCTGCTGTCTGCACAGTGTGTGACACACAGAACATGCTAAGAAAAAAGAATAGACGCTCTTACCATTCAAAGAATATCATATGGTCATTTTTAGAACTACACGGAGAGAACAAAAAAGATATGGAGGTTTAGACAGCAATTCTGAGTTACTTTTGTTAATAAGTGCCTAACACACTCAGCACTTATCACTGCTTTTGGGTGACCCAAAAGAAGCAAGATTCAATTCACTCCATTACAGCTTTTTCTTAAATGTGGAAGCCCTACTCATCACAGTGATCTAGCCTTTGACTGTCTACTACCATAAAAAAACTGAAAATCTACAGGTGTATTTCATAAAAAGCCACAAATCTGTGGTCCAAACAGGCCAAAAAGTGCAGGAGGAATACACTGGAAATCAAGAAGACTTTTATTTTTATTTTTTATTTTTTTAAGATGGAGTCTCACTCTGTCACCCAGGCTGGAGTGCAGTGGTGCAATTTCGGCTTACTGCAACCTCTGCCTCCTGGGTTCAAGCAATTCTCCTGCCTCAGCCTCCCGAGTAGTTGGGACTACAGGCGCACACCACCACGCCCAGCTAATTTTTTGTATTTTTGGTAGAGATGGGGTTTCGCCATGTTGGCCAAGCTGGTCTTGAACTCCTGACCTCAAGTGATCCGCCCACTTCAGCCTACCAAAGTGCTGGGATTACAGGCATGAGCCAGTGCGCCCACCAAGAAAACTTTTAAAACCACCCTTATTTATTCACTCATTCATTCATTTACTCATCTTGTCTCTCTCTCTCTCTCTTTCTCCTCTGCTCTCAATAGTTTTGTGTTCCTATCTTCATTCCTGATTTATAGAAATCATAGAATCTAATCTTAAGGTCAGAAGGGACTTTGGAAGTCATCCAAGAAATCAGAGCTTCTTTTCTAAGCAAATAGACACTAAATCCCTACAGTAGAGAGGCACGTGGGGTGGTTCCGAAGCCAGAGTGCTTGTTTCCTCCCTGACAAAAGGAATAATGGCAGTTCCTACCTCATCTCATAGGGTTATCGGGAAAAATAAATGAGGTCATGTTATGCAAACAACTGGCACAGAGCAGGTGCTCAATAAACAGGAGTCAGTCTTATTCGCAAGGATTATTCTGCTCGATGCTAAAGGCTCGTCCAACTCTGATGAAGCCCAGGCCACTGCATTGTTTGGGCAGCCCTAATCATCAAAAAGTTTTTCTCTACTCTGAGCTAAATGAACAGCAGCTTCCACCCACTGCCCTCTACATGGACAGAGAATTTAACCCTTCAACTCCAAGCCAGCTTTCTGAGTAAGCAGTGACAGCTCTCTGCTCATCTTCTTCTCAGTTCGCCCTGGCTTTTGAGCGCCCCCCGCCATCCTGTCTTGTCTGGCCACATCCTGATTTGTCCATCTCCCTCCGAGTGTGTACCCAGAACTGCCTCCTGGACTCCAGGGAGAGTGCGGCTCGTAGCACAGACTTGTTCTGAGTACAATGACTGTATCACAGTTTAGTGGCTTTGGGGGCAACCACATTGTGACATTATTCATATGAAGTTGTAAGTCTGCTAAAAGCCAGAGTCCCTTTTCATGCATGCTATTGAAGCACTATGCCTTCTCTAGCTTAGGTTTAGGGGATGCCAATGTAGGGGCTACACTTTAATGCTTTATATGTCATCTTGTTACATTCAAGTATTTTGATCATGATTCTGTCATCAAGCCATGAGCTATCCTTCTAGGTTCATCCATAGATTTGACAAACATCTTCTCACTTTGGATAACACTGCAGCCCTTGCTGTGGACCCCAGCTTCACACAGGTACAACCTGACAGCACCCTGCCTTGGCTGTACCATGTCTTTCCAGCATTCTGCCTTGGGGCATCTTTGAGACACCTGCAGAAACATGTACAAACCTGACAGTACAGGGACTCAGTACCCCGGGGCAACCCTTGGCCAAGGGAGAGGGGAATAATGGATACATGCCTACCTCATCTGTCCTTCAGCCACTTCCCAAGCACATTCTATGTGGCTCCTCAGAGGATCCCTGTGGGATTAAGCCCCCACTGCCCACAGCAGTGACCAGCTTGATAATGCAGGCTTGTGTTGGCTCTTCCTCCTTCCTTGTTTCTCTCTTTGTAGCCCCTTTTCCTGTTGCCTGGGATCAGTGCCCAAAATAAGCCACCCACACACCAGCCCTTGCCTCAGGCTCTGCCTTCTTGGGGACCCCAGGCTAAGTCACACTCCATCAACACTAGTGATAATGTCCAACATGTGAGCTTCAATGTACAGCACCAGAGATCTCCCTTTAGGCAGACAGTGGCTGGAGACAGGCCTGTAACAGTCACTGAAACCACTCTAAAGCCACACAACTAGATTCTCACCTGCTGCTATTTCTCCATTAATTCATCAGGAAATAAGAGGTTTTGTCAAAGGCTATGCTGAAACTTAGATATGGGATTCCCTGTGATCTGCCTGGAACACAGAAGTCTCTCAGCAAATGCTATCTCCCCTCCTTTCCCACTGCCCCATCAGATAGGAAATGGCATTAGTTCTCCACGGTCCACCCTCCCACTCATAGCAAAACCATGATGGTTCCTATTTCTTCATCCATACACTCACAGATTATGTTTTAAATATTCTTCTGGTATCTTGCACAGGCCCAATATTAACCTCTCAGATGCCTACAATGTACAAAACCTGGTTTCTCCCTCCTTTTTCCTTTTTCAAATGGAGACAAGGTTATTTATCTTGAGGCACATGGAGTGGTTCTAAAGTCAGACGGTTTGTTTCTCCCATTCATTTACCACTCTTCAAAATTTCAAAACTGGTTCAGCATTGACATTTTAGTCACGCATTTTAACTGTGTTTAAATCACATGTTTGGTGCACATACACAGATAGAAATGTATACAATGAAAGTCAATGTTGTGTATGTATTTATGCTGCATACACAGACGCCTGGATTCTATGACAGATCAGGATAAACTGCTTCAGAAATTCCAGTGATTGAACTTTATGGGAGTGCTCTAGGGAAGTAGGGGGAAGAGAACTCTCCCATCCAGTCTCTGGAATGAACATTCCTGCTCTTTCCAGCTGAACTTTACAGCCCATAGCATCAGCAAAAAAAAAAAAAAGAAAAAAAAAAGAAAGAAAGAAAGAAAGAAATCTTTCCTGGAGCCTCATTTTCCCTAAGACACTGATCACTAGAGTGCCTGGAAATTTCAGCATATCCAAAAAGCTCGGGGAAATTCTCCAGCCTTCTTCAAACCCAAACTCAGTGCAGGCTGTGAGAGGTAGTTCAAAGAACCAGTGAGAGAATTATTGCTGAAAGCAGTATATAAAATGCTCAAATAATTTAATGAGTGACCACACTACCAAACTAAAAAGCACCAGTATTTCAGTGCTTACATACATAAGTAAAACTTGAAAAGATTTTTAAATCAATAATTCCATCATATGAAACACACCTGCACCACTAGGATACTCTCTGACTAAAGCAATCCATGGGGATTTTCCAGGGCAAAGTGACCTCAAAGTGCCCGTAGACACTTAGCATGCACTTTTGTACATTACTAGTTAGGACTGACCACAGTGTCCACCTTGTCCTGTCTGTCTCCTCCCCCTGCCTTCCAAAGAGGTCCCACCACCAGAGCTAAGAAAGATTTGTTTTGCTCTGCATGTGAAGCCAACAGAAAACTGTAGAGAGACTCAGAAAATGACCTTCCTCATAGCAGCAAGTTCAGTGGGCAAAAGATAAGTGCTCCCCATCTTATTATAGGAAACCACCTGGGCCAGTTTAAAACCCAGCCCTAAGCAAGGGCTCTAACAGGTTACTGCCATTTGATAGGGGCTGAGACAGGAGAAAGAGCATCGGACTGAGGAGAGTCAGATTCTGATCCCAGATCTGCTGGCCATAGCTTTGTCAACCAATGTCTTGTCTCAGAGCCTGAGAAAGACCACTGCCCTTGGTCACAGATTTCCAAACTGCTCTCCTAGGACAGTCAGGTTTGGGGAGTAGGGGGTTGGGGGGACATTCACTTCCCATAAGCCTTCATCTAAGTTCTCATTTGCAAACGAAAATCTTCTGACACACAGTGGTAAAACTTGAAAGCTACTGCACCAAATTGCCTCTAAATTACCTTTCATTTCTAATAGTCCACCCTCAAAGTATGGTCTGCAGATACGCAGCATCAACATCACCTGGGAGCCTATTACAACCCCAGGAGTTCAGCTCCACCTCCACAGGCCTCTTCAATCAGAGTTTTCAGTACAAGATCCCAAAGTGATCTGCATGCAACTAATTTTGAGTACTGGTCTACGACACTTTATCTTTTCCTCTAACTGTTTCAGATGTTATTGCTCAATGCTAGTTAGAGTCAAAGCATCCTACAAAAATATCCTACTAGGAGGAGCCAAGAGAACTATTACTAAGTCTTACAATGTTATGCATACTTAAGCGGGATGAAAATACTAGGTGACCAGATGTTCCATTTTCCTATCTTTAAATATACTGGAAATCATAGAGTGTTGGGATTGATTCTCCATTCACTAAGCAATCACTTATGACGGTGAATATCCCTCATGCTCCCCTCTCTCTACTCTATTCACACTCATCCTTCCAAGGCCCAGGAAGCCTGCCCCTTCCATGGCACATGCACAGAGTTCCCTGCATGTGTGGTTTTCTTGATGAAACTGGCATTTGAGGTACTACAACAGCAAGAATCTTATAAGCCCTAAAAGCACTTACTTCATGTGACACAGTCAAGATTACTTCTTCCATTCAGCTTCTCAGACTGCCCAATCCACCCTGTTCTCTCCTTTCACTCAATTTCAGTTTTGTTCTCTAATCAGAACCACAGCACTTAGCAACTGTGTATGATCGAATTATTACATATTTTCCTATGTTTGTTTCAGCTCTGCAACTCGAGTGTAAGCTACTTGAGAGGAGTAATGTGTATTTCAGCTTTTGACAGGGCCCTGGGCTCTCTGCTGGGGTATTTGGTAAATTTATATGTGCCAAGGAACTCAGTCCCACTTTCTTACCAGATACACTTTGTCAGGTACCATTATAATGGCACTGTATTATCTACTGTGTAAAAGAAACCACTGAATCATTTGATTGCTTTTTCCTAGTAAACTAAGACAAGAAAGCTGTTTTAAAATGTTGATATGTGGAATGGGAACAAAATACTAGAATGAGCTTCCGGGTTCCAGGGAATCCCATGTTCCTACATAAAAGCAGGCAGGTCCTCTGAATTCCAAGCTGGCTGTTGGGACGTAGGCAGCAGAGCAAGGCCCAAGCCTTGACTCTCGGCTCCCGTTCTAAAAGTTCTGCTTTCTTTGGGAAAATCCTGCCTCAGGCAGCTTCAATGGAAGCAAAAATAGCTCAGAAGGGATGTCTGCTTCTGCATCTTAATCTATGTGAATTGGATGAGCTCAGTGAGGCCTTGGAAGGAATGATCAGGAGAGATGAAAAGGAAGGAACATACTAAAATTTCAAAGTAGTGATTGTATATTTTAAAAAGGAAAAGAAAAGATTTCTATGAGCACCATACCTTTCCTAGCAAATGAGTTACACAAAGCACTTCACCCACAGATGAAAACCT
Source organism: Pongo pygmaeus (assembly GCF_028885625.2). Taxonomy (NCBI): domain Eukaryota; kingdom Metazoa; phylum Chordata; class Mammalia; order Primates; family Hominidae; genus Pongo; species Pongo pygmaeus. The sequence continues at coordinate 53,251,016 of NC_072388.2, read as the reverse complement.
CCAAATTTCTCCTTGGGTCAAGGAGAAGCAATATTTTCCCTCTTCTCTGGTGTTGTCAATTTTCTTTAGAATTAGACTTCTGTAGGACTGTCTGGGAAGTTTTCAGTTACTTTCAGCCCTTCAACCCTCATCTTGTGTCCTCGTTTGTTTATTTAAACAAAAACAAGCCAATTTGACTGTTGTGAAGTTTCTCTGCCTTTTACTTGCTTTGATGGGGCCTGTTTATAGCATATACTCAATTGTTGAAAGCCGTGAGCGCCCAGACAATACAACCAAATCCAAATTATTCACAACAAAGAGTACAAATATGTATGACCTGCTACAACTTACAAGCAGCAGTAACCTGCAGGGCCATCCCAGACCGACCCAAAGAAAATTACAAAACCCTAAGTAAAAAGTGCTTCACATATAAAGCCCCTATATATTTCATTCAGCAAAACGATTTCTTCTTTTCACATTCACCAACTGAAGGAAAAAGTGTTGATAAGTTATTTGGGAAAACTGGGTCAGGGCTGCATATTTTTAGGAGACAGAGTGAAAAAACAAAGCTAAAACATAGAAGGTGGGTCCCAGTAGACTTATATCTTTTTAGGGTTCCAAGTCATCCTCAATCTCTTCTTCATAATCCTTTAAATGAGAAGATTTCTGATCATTTAGAAAAATATTATTTATATCAATTCTATATTAATTAAAGGCAAATTTAAACCTGAGGGATAGAATAGATCCTTGCTGGATCATTAACAAGTAACTTCCGGACAATAACAAGGTTTTATAATCATCATTTCTCAGATAAGAAAACTGAGGCTTAGAAATTATTTAACTAGCCCGGGCTGATTTAAAAATCTATACTCTAAAAATCTTCTACAACTTATGCCCTCCTATGACTATAAATAAATGGCCACGTGGAGAATACTTTTTTCTCCATTTCCATCCTTCCTTCTCCTGCATATGCCAATGCAGACAGCAACCAAGCTGCTCTCAGAAGATAATGCCACCATGTGGCCAAAATGGAAACTGTCTGAACTAAACTGGCTCTTCCACTCATGCCTCTCAGAGGATCATGCATGTAGGCCCATACACTAAAGGGGATAACACTATCTTCTGCATGGGAGATACCTTCTTGAGCCCTCTTTACAATCCTTTTTATATTAATATATTGAACCAACTCCTATTCGCCCCTCAGGACTCAGCTCAAATGTATCTCCTCCTCAGGGAAGTCTTCCCTGATTCACCAGGCAATAAGTGGCTAGGTTCACAATGCTCCCAGTAGGCCTCTCCTCATACTTTTTATCCCCATATCTATGCTTCAGCACCTATGATATTATATTAGTCATTTACCCCACACTAAGAGTATCTATCTGTACTAGGCACTGGACTAGAGTTAAGTTACCTTTACATTTCCATTGCATAACACTGGGTCAGGAAAATAGCAGGCAGTCAGAAAATGTTTGTGGAATGAATAAATGAATGAAAAAATGACAAACAAGATCTTATCCATATAATCAGGAAAACCTCTTCTGCTGCTTTCTTTTTATTCCATTTGTAACCTTAAAAAGTAACGCAGGGTGGAGGATGGCATACTTGTACTACGGAAACCAAAACCATAAAAATCATGGAACCAACATACCTACCCTCTAATGACAGCAAGTTTACACAAATATGGGGTGAGGGTGACAGCCCCTCATCCCATTCTAAATGTGTTACCTCCAATACACTATGGATTATCAATTTTTTTAAAAAAGTTAGAATTGTGTCTAGAATAAGAGTATACATTCTGAGAGAGAGTCTTCAATCTCCACAATTATTTTTTGTCTCAAACATCACCATTTTGGATACTCTTTTCTCTTGTATTTAACTATAAGTATTTAATTTATTGTCATTTACTTACCACAAACATACACAAATAGTGTATATTTTGTGGGTTACGTTTTTGTGGATTAACTTATAAATCTCTATGAAAAATATATTTCAAGTCCAAGTGACAAAAGCCATAAATAAACAATGCCACAAAATCTATTTTTCTTTTGAAAACTTCAGGTAAAGTCAGTGGGTTGCATTTTTGCTACTTGTAGGTATCAAATGACCTGCTAGTCCCGGAATTGAGACTGGCCAGAAGTCTCAATGTTCAACTGGGGCAGTAGCTGAAGAGACTTATCTAAGGTTATAAGGATCCTGGGAACAAGACTGTACTAGAGAACTGATCATGACCATATCTGTTAAAAGAAAAACACATACAAATAAATCCATAGAGATTGATTCAATCATTTTCTTGGAATCTCCAATGACCATGAGCCTGAGGCAAAGGATGAACCAGTGAATCACTAGATTCTCAGTAAATTTAAGAGAATGAAAGCACCAAATTACATCCCACAAATCTCAAATAAATCATGTTTAATGCGCAGGATATCTCACTATTTAAAATCAATCCTGCATAAAACAAGAGATACATTCATACTATTACTAGTAATTTTTCCTTTATTATACTGAGATTGAGTCCCAGATATGAATTTGTTTCCCATTTACCAAGTATTAAAATCTCTAAACACTAGACGAAATGTGAGGGTTTTTTAAATTGATGATTACAAAATAAAGTGATACAAGATGACTTCAGTACAGGAAATCTCGGCAATCCAATGAATGAGTCATTCTGCACAGCCTAGTTTTCTGAATTGGTAAGAGCCTTACACATCAAAACAGCTCAGAGGTTAATTATTCTGGGTGTAAATATTTCCAAAGTATATTGAACATTTCCTTCTCTTTTTAAAGAGTGTATCTAAAAATGTATTATTTCCGTAGTTCACCGTTAACAACAGTAAATAGCAATTATTTGTTTATGTTATTATAGAGTGGGGCCTGCAAGGTCAATTGAGGGTTCCCACCCTAATATTCCCGAGCCTTCAAAGTTTCTGCCCCAATTCTTGTCTAAAGTTACAGTTTCTCTGTCTCTTCCCTAGTTGTCAGGCTGTCAGGGGTCACTTTTTACTACTGATTACAGCAGTCCCTCACCCCATTCTAAATGTGTTACCCCCAATACACTACGGATTATTTGTCAAATTTTTTAAATGTTAGGATTGTGTCTGGAGTAAGAGCAAGTACATTCTGAGAGAGGGCCTGAAATACTCTCTTGGACTTTCATGCTATCTACTCTGGTTGCGAAGTGGACTTTTGGCCCCCTTCCTGGTTCTTGGCTAGTTTCCGGATATGCAGAGAGCCACACTACAGACTCAGGTATGCTATGACAACTCCTGATGCTCTTTATGATCCCCACACTCCAAAAGTAAACCAAATCATCACATGACCTCCTAAGAAATTTCTGTCCTGGCCACACAACAAAACAAGTGTAAAGATTTCCATGCAGGCAAAATGTCTACGTGAAGGATTAATCCAGAAACTGGAGACTAGTTCCTATCTTACATAATGGTTCTGTATTTTGTATATCTACATCATTTAGCAGCATGAACAGGTGGGTATCTTCTACAAATAAGTATGGCCAAACATTTCTTAAGGGAAAAAAATTGCCAAGTGACTTCAAAAAATTCACAGTTCAATTTTTTTAATTATGAGATTTTTAAAATTGGGCCACCTTATTTTAACATTTAACTGTTTTACTTACTCACCTGGTGGCTGCTCTATTGGGAAAAGTCATTTCCATTACTCAAAGGGAAAAAGTGCTGCTTCAACATTTGAATAACCTAAAGATGAGTTTTAACAGTCCCTACCAGCACTGAAATCAAGCATTCAACCTAAATAACTCTGCGTAAATCCTCTGCAATCTATAAAATGCAAAAGTTTATATAACCCTGTTTGTCAAACCTGAGAAAGTAAAGCCGAGCAGGTAAACCAGGCTTCCCGCTGAAATTAAGGAAGGAAGCAAAGAGGGTGGATCATCAGTTACCCTAGTTATGCTTCCACACCCCAGTGAAGGAGGCTGGCCCTCCAGCTATTTATAAACGTGGAGCTCAACCAAAGGGGGCCCTGTCATCGCCACCCCAGTGAGTCCTGGTGTGAGCTGGGAGGCTCGGGCTCAATGGAATCTCCTTCAATGTGGCCCTCCATACTTGGCCATGCAGGATCTTTCGGGTGCAGTCCTGTCTGGTCAGGAAAAGAACTGTGAAGATTTCCAGCGGTCACTTCCACCCTATGATTCTATATATGGAAGCATCCCATTCTAGTGTTTTCACCATCATGCACACCATACTAGGGAGGAGGAATGAGTAGGCCGGCTCGCTTCTTGCTGTTCTGAAGGCACACTCACTTTAGTGTCTCCCAGGCCCCACTGCCCTGGACTAGACCTTGTCATCAAATGGCAGCCCAGACCTCTGCTGAGCTTTGCAGGCTCGCAGCTCCAACATGGAACAGCTGGAAGAGGACCCTGCATTCTTTTCTCTGCATAAACACTGGGGGCTCTGTTCACCCTCCTGCAGCAGCATGAACTAAAGAATTTCCCCCTATCCAAAATCACAACCATCAGCCTTTCCCCCCATCCCCCAGCCTCCTCCTACCCTCCAGGATATAATTTCAGTCTGTCACCACCCACGCTAGCAAATAGGAAACTGCTGGACCTTTCGACTATATTCACTTTCCATACTAGTTGAGGTGTCTGTAAATACTAGCAGGGTAATATGAAACGATTCTGTTCTATTCAGTAAAGTTTCCTAACGAAAAGCATTAAGTAACCCACTTCATGCCTGTCCTTTCTCCAAGACCCTTTCTACAAGATCCGTATCAATATGGATAATGTCACGAGCGGTAAGCTTAACCGCATAATACATATATATACTGCAAATGTCATTTTACTAGTCTGTAGCGTCACCTGCATATTATTCTGAAGACGGAGCTCTAAAACCAGAATATCTGTGGGGAAAAATGAATAATAAAATTGGATTTTCATGTACTCCTCACACAGCCTTATCCAAGCTTGGCTTCTGAAGGGCAGTCCCGGGCGTCTATCATGTGTTGCTGAAATCCAGCGAGCCACGTTGCCCAAAAGAAGAAGGAGAAAGGAAAAAACACACACACCCAGAAAATCCAGACTCTACGTGACCTGACTTACTTATTTCCCAGGAAACTGCATGAGAGAAAAATCAATCATTCATGCTACCGTAGCTACCACACGGAAGGGGCTGACGGAGTTCACAGTAGGCAAAATCCCAAAGCGGCCGGCGGAGGTAAGTAGGTGGGGGGCGGTCGGGGTAGGGGGGAACCGAAGGGGGTGGATTCCGAGGGCCTCGGGGCCGCGCCGTCCAGGTCCCGGCGCGGGTGGCTGGGACTGGCTTCGGCCTGGCCCGAGGCAGGGAAGCGGAGGGAGGGAGGGAGGGGTGGAGGGGTGGGGGAGTGGACAGGCGGGACGGCGGCGGCGGCCGCACACTTACCAGGGCTGTTGGCCTCGCGTTCGAGGACGTGCAGCTCGGCGCAGTCGGCCAGCGAGTGCTCCAGGCAGAGCTGGAGGAAGCGGGCCTGGGTCTGGCTCACGCGCTTGAGCAGCGACAGCAGCGCAACAGTCTGCTCGCACTCGTTCCAGCCCTTAAACCAGCCCGCCAGCACCCCGACCTGGTCGCGAAACATCATGGTTAGGGGGCCGCCCTCGGTCTACAGAGCCCCCTGGGCGCCCCAACCCGCCCCACCCGCCCCAAAGTTTGGCGGAGCCGCAGCCCCGCGGCCGGAGACGCGTTCCCGTTCCAAGGTGGCTCTGGTGCCTGGACGCTGCAGGTACTGCCTGGGCTCCTGCCTCTCTTGTCTGGTTTCAGTTACGTTCCGGTGGTTCTGGCTGATTTCCCCAGAGACGATGACAGACAGTAGCACGGAAATGTTTCTTTAAAAAAAAAATAACGACTTTTTAAAAATCCCCCACAAGGCACACAACTGAATGAAGAATGCTTTCTCCCCCCTTCTTGCAGCTTCGGGATGGTGATTTCCGGCGTCCTGGGGTCTCCTCCCCGCTGGGCGGCAACTCGGACCCTTCACGCCCGCATTCCTGAGCGGCGATCACCACTGGAAGGAGAGAAAGAGCTGCAGTGAGACCTCGGCTAGCGGAGGAGCGCGCCCTGGGGGACGAGGGCATCAGAGGGTGCTGGGGCCGGGGGAGGGGGCGTCCCGCGGAAGATTGGGTTCCCCGAAATCCAGCCGCCCCCTCCGCACCCGATGCGGGAGATGGGCTATTCCCCACCGGGTAACAGCGAGAAGCCTGCTTCCCAGGTGCGGGAGGAGACCCCGCGGCTTCCTGTTGCTGCCGCTGCCAACGGCTGGTGCTCCCCTCACGCCCCGCCTGGGGTGGCCTCGGGCGCCGTGCCTAAGAACGCCAGCACCAGCAACAGATCTTCCCCGCGCAGAAAACTTGCAATGCGGCTGCGAAGGGGCGCGGGGGTGGGGGTGGGAGCTAATGCAAAGCAGAGGCGGAGGCAGCGGCAGCCCGAGTTCCTTCCTCCTCCTCTTACTCCTCCTCCTCCTCCTCCCAGAGAAGCAGCCGAGCGGCAGCAGCTCCATCTACAGCAACAGCCAGCATCTCCACCGCCAGGCGCCCCTCTGGATTTAGGCCGTGAGCAGCCGCGGCAGCAGCTCGAGACAAAAATAAACTCTCCCCACCCAAAGCTCCGCGCCCAGCGGGCGGCGGCGCAACCCAGAGCCCCGGCTCCCCCGCGCCGCGCCGCGCCGCGCCGCGCCAGCCCACCCGGGAGGTCTCCCTGGGCCTGCTCCGGCCGGAGCGGTCACTGTGCGCGCGCGTGTGCGTGTGTGTGCGCGCGTGTGTAGCAGGCATCCTGCCGCCGCCGCCTACGGGCGGGTCTGTCCGGCCCGGAGCCTCGCCCGCGCGTCGCAGGCCGAGGGCGGCACAGCCCTGGGCACACGCCCCGCACGGGGACGGCGGGGTCCGCAGCGCTGCTCCCTTTGGCCGGCGGGGCAGCCCCGCGGGGAATCCGGATCGGCGCCGCAGGCACACGCCCCCCAACGACAGCAAAGAAAGTTCGGCTGCGGGGGTTCCCCCAGTCCCATCCCGGTTCTGGTAGCCGCCGCCGGCGGGGAGGAAAGCCCAGCGACTCAGCCTTCAAGGAGCCGCTAGCTTCCAACAACACGCTGCTTCCGGCTCCCAGAACTTCTCGGGCGGAGGGGGAAGCCCCCGGGGAGGGGACCCCAGTGACCCGCGGGTCCCCCGCCGAAGGCCGTAGGAAGGGAGCGCTCACCTCGGTGCGGCTCATCCCGGCGGCTCGGGGGCCCTTGCGCGGGTCCGGGGCCGCGGCGGCCCTCAGCGGGGTTGGTGGCGCCCGGAGCGCCGGCCGCGGGCCATGCCGTCGGGGCGGGCGGCGCGGGGAGAGTGCGGCGCTTCGAGTCGGGGCCGCTGCAGCCGCCGCTGCTGCTGCCTCCAGTGTCGGCTCGCGGAGGACTGAGCCGCCCGAGCCGGAGCTCCCCACATGCTACTGATTAACATACACCATTACATCATGGGCTTGGCAGGGAGCGCCCGAGCGGGGGGAGAGGAACCCGGGCGGCGGCGACGGCACGCGGGGGGAGCCGGGGGGAAGGAACCCCGGACCCGGCGCAGGGCGGGGGGACGGATTCCTAAGTGGGGACCAGAAAAAGGGGAGGGGAGCGGAGTGGGAGGAGCTGGTGGCGCAGAGGGGTCGGGTAGAAGGAACCTCCGAGAGGAACGAAGAAGTTCGGGGAAGAGGACGGGTGCGGGTGAATTTCTTCCTGCGGCCGCCTGCGTGTTCTGGAGGGGCCGGGACACTCAAGCCACTGGAGCCCCGGCAGAAAGGGACCCGAGGGCGCTCGGGCGGGGGCGGTGCTGCCACCCGCTGCTTGTCCTTGGGAATGTGGTTCGTCCGCTTGGCTGACCCTCGGCCCTTCTGGGGGCCCGGGGTGGCCGAGCTGTGTGGCCCGCGGGCGGTGAGACCCGAGGTCACTGCCGCACTTGCTGGGATGGGTTCTGGGGATCGTGGAGGCAAAGGGCTCACGAGGCTGAGAGGCAGTGCGCAGGGTTGGACGTGCCCAGGCGCTAGGCTCCGTGCCGCCCTAGTCCAAGGGCCTGGCCCGGGTCGGGTGCCGGATGCCCTTTGCTCTGGCGCAGGCTCCTAGAGGCCGGCCCGGCGCCTGGCTGAGTCCCGCTCTTCCCCGGGGAGGCGGCCGAACTCCTGAGACCGGTCGGGGGAGCTGTGCCTAGCGCGCGGACTGCGGCTTCTGGCCTGGAGCGGAGGCGAGCGCCGCCCTGGGCGACAAAGAGGCGGGGCGAGGCCACCTGTCGGCGCTCAGGCGTCACCAGGCCTCGCAACCTTCACCTGGATCTGGAGAGTGCGCAGGGCCGCGGCCACACGGGGGCTTCAGGTCCTTGCCGCACAAGAGGCGAGGAGGGCGCAGCGCAGAGGCTGAGTGGCGCAGGGTGGGCTGCGAAAGTGCCTCTGCTAGTCTTGAAAGTAAAGGTTTGGTTAAAAATACCCTAAACCGTAAAAACCTCTGTGCCTCCTGATATGGGTTGAATATTCGCAAGGAGGACTGGATGACTAAATCTGGGCTATCTCCGTGATTTCAGAGGAAACACTGCTCCCTCCAGCAACTTGAGGCTTTGTTTATACGGGAGTAATTCTGAGAAGGCAGTGAAACGCGTGTTTCAGACCCAGCCTTTCCTACTCCTGCTAATCCACTGTTTTGAAGAGAAAGTATCTGAGATATTATTATACTAATTAACACTTTTGTTTTCCAACTCCAGCATATGTCCCTGGAATTTCAATGCTTTCTTCCCTTCCTCCTCAAATTTAGTTTCTGCAGCGTATAGTTCGTTTCAGACACGTGATAGCACCTAACCATCTGTTAGGGTTTTTGAAAGGTCTTGTCGAGGTCGAGCTGCAAAAATGTGGATTTTTTTTAAAAGTTAATTATTAACCAGACAGGTAAGGTATCCGCTTAATTTAATGAGTATTTTGCCCTATTTAGAAAACAGGAAACCTGGAGTCAGTGTTTTATTTTTGTTTTGTTACTGTAGAGGCAGAAAGGCATGATAGATTTTCTCCAAGAGATTACTATCAATTAGCTAATTCTTAATAATAACATATCAGGAAATAGGGAAGATTAGAGAGTATGGTCTACTTCGGTATATACCTTGCTATAAATTGTAGGCAAAGCAGATGTTGTTCTAGGGCTTTTGGAAGCTCCCAAGAGTGAATTTTTTTTAAAAGAAAGTGAAAAAACAAGAAATTTCATTAACATGTATTTTCACCTCCAGCTTACTAAAGGTATAGTAAAACTAAAAACAAAACAAACCAAAAAAAGAAAAAAAAACAAAACAAAACAAAAAACAAAAAAACAAAACTTAGGCTGGTGAATGAAAATACTGCCATCTACTGGAAGAGTGTAGTTCTTACACCAGCCTTTGACCTAGGAAAAGACATTGATTTATCTAATTTTTGAATTCTTACTGTTCAGGACACTCTAAGACATATAAAGTTGAGCATGACATGAGCTGTCAGTACTCTTGTATTTGTGTGTTAACAATTCCTTTCCTCTGGGCAAAGGAAAGGGAGTATAAATAAAACCCAGGGATGTGGCCTCACTCTTCCCCAGAGTGAAGTCATCACTCTAAAGGAAAAAAAAAATACATTCATTAAATATAAGGTATTGTATTAAGTGTGGATTTTTCCTATGTCAACCTGGACCCAGTATTATTGATAAATAAGAAGTGCCTAACACTTACTATATATTCACATCACTTGAAAAATGAATGAAATTATCCTTTCATTAGAAGAGATATTACTATGTCTATGTTCACTGTATTCCCAGTTATTCATTTGAAAAATACTTATTGTGCCACCTTGTGCCACGCACTGGGTTAGGCAATAAGTACCCTGAGTATTCTGAATACCAAGTACAGGCACTGAATACACAATGGGGTACTAACCAAGAGATACTCTATATGAATAAAACACAGATCAGATTATCATGAATTAACATTCCCAACATTATTTTGCTTTTCTCCTCCTTGGAATCTGGGAAGGGAAGAAATTGTTTTCTGAGTGAATAATACTTTTGATCAAATAATTAAAATGTTCAGATGTTCCAAAGATTACTAATTCTAGATAAATCATTGACATATTTATAAATCACTGTTTAAGAGGATGTCTGGGTATTATTTGCATAAATAAGAAATCCCAAAGATTTCATATTTATTTTAAATTTATATTTCTTCTAGAATAATCTAAAACAAAAGAAATGCATTAGATATAAAAACATTAGAGCTGTAAGCTTTAATTATTTGCTTCATAAATGAGCAAAAGTATTAAAATCTCTACATAAAGGTAAATGACAATGGATAATTGCCATTCATTTAATCATTTGATAAATATATATTGAATACTTGTTCTGGGCCAAGTCCTCAAGATAAAATGTTAAGACATTTGGTATTTTTTATCTAACACAAAAGCCCAGATAGCAAACATATATATTATTATATTATATAGCAAGAAAATATATAAATAAAATTTCATATATTCGTTACACATTTTAAATGCATATATATGCCATAGGAAAATGTGTGAAAAGATTTACACCAAAATGGTAACTAATGGCGATCTTCTCTGCATGGTAGGATTTCTGAGTATTGTTGTCTTGTTTCTCCATATTTTCTAACTTTTCTACTGTGAGTAAGAAAACTAAAACCAAAACACTATGTGAGTTCAGGCCTACTGTCTAAAACTTAATTTTAAAAGAAACTAAAGAAACTCTACTATAAAATTTAGGTCTATAACTCCCAAGAATTCTTTGAGCCTGTATCACTTCCTACCTAGGTCTTGTCCTAGACTCAGTAGTGGGTCTCCCTTCCTCACTTCTGATCTCTCCACTCTCTAGCTCAGACATTTTCTGTGGTTTCTGAATAGACACTGAATACATTCCAGACTATTTGGGCTGGCATACAAAGACTCCAGGATTCTTTATAAATCCACTATCTGCCCTTCTGCACATCTCTTCTACATGTCATTCACTGATTCATTCACAGAAAGTATTTGTTGAGTATAAATCACTGTGCTAGGCAATTAGAAGAGACAAAGATAGAAGAACCATGCTCTCTTCAACCTCCAGTGGGTAGCATAAAGTATGTTCTTGGCATGTGCGTGCACACACCCACACTTCACAAAAACGTACAATGTGAAGTGGGTCTGAGGGGAGGCAACACACAGTGTTGAGAGAGATAAGAAGAGGCAGCAATTCTGCTAGAAAATTAAGGAAGACACTGTGGCTCTGTAGCCTTTTGAGCTGCTGTTCATTGGATAAATAGTTTCAACACAGGCAAAATTTTAAACATTTAGGACACCCTATGGGGACCAGGATATCCAGATACTGTTTGCATCAAGAAAGCATCCTGAGGACTCCATGTTTGTGTATTTTAAGTTCATATTTCTTCTAGCAGTTATAAGTAAAACAAGGGAAGGAAATGCAGGTCTTCCCAGACTTTGCTGTATGCTAGTGGAAAGTGATCCTCCAGTAACCGCATCTACTAAATGAGCTATTACGTATCCTTTTTCAGATTACCTGAGAATGCAATTTTTAGGATTCTACCCCGCTGAAGTAAAAGCACCATTGCTATAAGATAAAGTATACTAAAATATAAGTATAAATACAAAAATGTTAATTTTAGCAATTTGTAATGGCAAAATGCTAGAATATTTGCAGGGCAATGAGCAAATAAAGTATTAAACCGCCATATTGTGAACTTTATGCCCTTTTTAAAATATATATATTTGTTAGAGACAGGGTTCACTGTGTTGCTCAGGCTGGTCTCAAAACTCCTGGGCTCAAGCGATCCTCCCAAAGTGCTGAGATTATAAGCGTGACCTCACCCAGCCTTATGCACTTATTTTTTAAAATAAGTTATACTTCACCTGTAATCCCAGCACTTTGGGAGGTCAAAGTGGGTGGATCATGAGGTCGGGAGTTTGAGACCAGCCTGGCCAACATGGTGAAACCCTGTCTCTACTAAAAATACAAAAATTAGCCGGGCGTGGTGGCGAGCGCCTGTAATCCCAGCTACTAGGGAGGCTGAGGCAGGAGAATCGCTTGAACCCGGGAGGCAGAGGTTGCAGTGAGCCAAGATTGCGAGATTGCGTCACTGCACTTCAGCCTGGGCAACAGAGCAAGACTCCATGTCAAAAAAAAAAAAAAAGTTATACTTGAGTAAAATGCATAAAAATATAATAGATTGATGGATAGATAGAGAAATAGATAACGTGATAAAAAACAAATACAGCAAAATGTTAATTGTAGTATATACGTGGTGAGGATATAGGTGCTCACCATTTAATTCTTCCAAATTTTCTGTATGTTTGAAAATGTTAATAATAAATGATTGGAGATAAAAAGGAGTGATTCGAGTTTACATGTATTGGTCTAGAAAGATACGTTTTAAAAGTGTCTTTAGTATAATTGTATTTTTGTGGTTTAAGAAGGCTGGCTCTAGAGCAAGAGTCCTGAGTCTTCAAGTCTAGTGCTCCATCATTTACCAGCCCTGTGACCTTTCTCATGCCACTCCCACTCTATGGTTTAGTGTTACTGGTAACAAACCTGCCTCGTTGTTATTATGAGGAGTAAATAAATAATACACTAGATTTCTTAAAACAGTACCAGGCATGTAGCAAGTATTCAATAAATACTATTGTTAGCTGTGATTGAGAGGAAAAAAGAGGGCATGTGGGGTGGGAAGGAGCAAACCTGTCTCTCTCTCTCTCTCTGTGTATATATATATATATATAAACTTTGTATATATGTTATATATATATATACATACACACACACACACATATATATTTGTACGGAATGGGAGGAGGACACACAAACACACACACACAGCATTATGTTTTTTTGTTTGTTTTAAAGTGTAATGCAACCCCATAAGGAAACAATCAGACAAATCCAGAAAGAGAGACATTCTCTAAGATAACTGGCCTGGAAAAAAATGGCAGGACTGCTCCAGATTAAAAGAGACATAGGGCACAGGACAGTCATAAGCAATGTATGACCCTTCATCCATTGAGGTTTGAAAAAATAGCTATAAAAGACATTTGGGGGACAATTGGGGAAATATTGAACATAAGCTGGAAATTAGCTGATATTAGGGAATTATTATTAGTTTTATTAGGTGTGACCATGGTATTGTGGTTATGAAGCAGAGTACCTTTTCATTTCATTTTTAAAAAGATGATCATGCTGAGGTGTCTGGGTAAGTGGTCAAGATGTTTGCAACTTACTTAGAAATAATTCAGCAAAAAACACATACATAAACACATAGATAAATGTGGCAAATGTTGCATCAGGTGGTGAGTATAATAGGTCTACATTGAACTATTATTTTTTTGTTTTGGTTTGGTTTTTTGAGACAGAGTCTCACTCCGTCACCCAGGCTAGAGTGCAATGGTGCAATCTCGGCTCACTGCAGCTTCCACCTCCTGGGTTCAAGCGATTCTCCTGCCTCAGCTTCCCAAGTAGCTGGGATTACAGGTGCCTGCCACCATGCCTGGCTCATTTTTGTATTTTTAGTAGAGACAGGGTTTCGCCATGTTGGCCAGGCTGGTCTCGAACTCCTGACCTCCAGTGATCATCCCACCTCAGCCTCCCAAAGTGCTGGGATTACAGGCATGAGCCACCACACCTGCCCTGAACTATTATGTTTAATTTTCTGTGTGTTTGAGATTTTTCTTAATAGAAAGTTAAAAAACAGAGTTAAGTAGAAAGTTTTAAAACAGACGCAGAGGGTTGTGAACAACATTTGCAAACACAAGGAGATGTGCAAGTTCTTAGTAAATACTGTCAGTGCTTTGGCATTAAGAACAAAGACATGAATTGTAGCAACATCAGAGTTTAATTCAGTGTTTCTCAAAGGGGTTCACGAACCTTGAGCATCACAATCACCTGGGCTCTTATTAAAAATGCAGATCCCTGCTGGGCATGGTGGCTCACACCTGCAATCCCAGCACTTTGGGAGGTGGAGGAGGGAGGATTGCTTGAGCTCAGGAGTTCAAGACCAGCCTGGGCAACAGTGAGCTCTCATCTCTATTAAAATTCAAAAAAATTTAGCTGGGCATGGTGGTGCATGCCTGTAGTCCCAGCTACTTTGGGGGCTGAGGCAGAAGAATGGCTTGAGCCTGGGAAGTCAAGTCTGCAGTGAACCCTGAACATACCACTGCATTCCAGCCTGGGTGACAGAGCGAGACTCTGACTCAAAAAAAAAAAAAAAAAAAAGCAGATCCCTGAGTTCCTCTGCAGTTACAGTGAATGGGTATTTCTAAACGTTCCGGGTGAGTCTCAATTACAGTGTTTACCAAACCTCCTTGTTACAAGATGCACCTTGAGCATTCACTAAACATACAGATTCCCAGGCCCCTGGCTTGGTAATTTTGATTCACTTGGGCTGGGGCTGAGCATCTGCATATGCAGCAAATGTTCTAGGCAATTGTATGATTCAGCAAGTTTAGAAAACACTGTTTAAAAACTGAATGCAGGCCGAGTGCGGTGGCTCACGCCTGTAATCCCAACACTTTGGGAGGCCAAAGTGGGCAGATCACTTGAGGCCAGGAGTCCAAGACCAGCCTGGCCAACATTGCAAAACCTTGTCTCCACTAAAAATACAAAAATTAGCTGGGCATGGTGGCACATGCCTGTAATCCCAGCTACTTGGGAGGCTTAGGTGCCCCGCATGAACCCGCGGGGCAGAGGTTGCAATGAGCCGAGATCGCACCATCGCACTCCAGCCTGGGCGACAGAGCCAGACTCTGTCTCAAAAAATAAAATAATTAAATAAATAAATGAAATTTAAAAATGAAAACTGAATGCAGAGTTTCCTAAACACACTTGATGAGAATCACCTGGGCTGCTCATGGAAGTCACCCATATTTGCGGACCTCACAAAATCCTTCTAAACAGAATCTTCTGGGAGTGGGCATGGAAGTCTGTATTTTTATCAAGAGACCCTGGTGATTCTTGACATCAGACAACTTGGGAAACATCAGAGCACAATTATGCAAAGCCGTCTGAAAGAATGGCCCAGAGAAGAAACAGGGGCAGCTACAAACAGATGGAGTGAAAAGGGAATGCCCATGCAGTGTCCACACAAGCCCTCTCTAGATGAAAGACAGCATCCCAGTCATCTCGGTGCCACTCGGGCCCATCTTTTTTTTGTTTTGTTTTTTGAGATGGAGTCTCGCTTTGTCGCCCAGCCTAGAGTGCGGTGGCGTGATCTCAGCTCACTACAACCTCTGCCTCTTGGGTTCAAGCAATTCTCTGCCTCAGCCTCCAGAGTAGCTGGGATTACAGGCGCCAGCCACCACGTTGGGCCCATCTTTAAGGCATCCTAGTCCCCATATTCCAATCCCAAAAGTCTGATTAGAAGATGTCATCCCATATGGAGTACTTACAGGAAGAAAATGTGCTGGCAGGCGTGTGCAAGATTTGGGTGCCCTCAGTAGTAGAATTCTCACTGTAAATTAATTCTCTGTCATGTTGGATGCATGCAACAATCTCATAAGCTTGCTGAATGTATGTCAGCTCCTGAAAGATGGCCTAATTGGCCTGATCCTTTTTTTTTTCCCCCTGCACAAAGGAGGACCCTGGCGAATTTGCTAAGGTAAATGTGTCCCTTTGGAGATTTCTGGGAAAATACCCAGACATCCCTTTCTTTCCAAGCAATTTCACACTCTACTATGCTTTGGACTTCTACAGCATATTTAGACGAAGAGAAGTGTCTGTCAGCAAAGTCAGGTTTTTGGAGCAGTAGAGTGGGTTCTCAGCTGGGCACTCTAGAAACACGCCTTGCCTCCCTAGCCGGCTACAGGGCCCCCGGCCCCCACCCTGGCCTGCATTCAGTTCCTCAGGCACATCCAGCTCATTCCTTTCTCCAGGCTTTCCACTGATATTCCTGGAGAATTGTGTCTCACCTACTCCTCACCCAGAGCCTCAAAAAGCTGACTCCCTCAGGTTTTAGCTCAAATGCCACCTGCTTAGAGAAGACTTTTTAGACCACACTGTCTAAAGTGGTGGCCCCTTCCTTATGGGAGCACTTACCACAAACAGAAATGATGTTGCTTATTCATTCACTTATCTCTTTATTATCTTTCTCCCCTTACCAGATTTTACGCCCTTATTACAAGCACCTTATTTATTCCTAGGATCCTCAATATGTTCATAGGACCTGTCATGTAGTAGTACACAGTATATACTTGTGAATTGAATGAATGAGCCTCAGGGCTGGAAAATATCTTAGAAGAGCCCAGGTCTATCCCCATCCTATAATTAAATGCCCTCGAACAGTTTTGAGACCCAGTCCATGGACTGGTACCCAGCTCATGAGGGTGTTTTTAGCTAAACTGCAGCAAAACAAGACTAGTAAGAACAATGCTTTTTCATTGTTCTAAATCTATTCAACTTAAAGGACTTTATGCTGAGATTATGCTCTTCCTGTTTTGGGAGGTATTAAAGTATCTTCTGTTGCATTGTGGTGATAATAAGTTGTATTTAACTGTTTAATGTCCTTACTTGGAAAAATAAAAATAAAACCTTGGTGACTTTAACTGGTCTTCTGGTCTTTCTGACTTGTGACATTCAGAATACTGAAAGCCACTGGTCTCACATCCGTCTGTGTGACTATTTAGATGATGCTGAAGCCACCGTTCTCACCTCCTCTGTGTGACTATTTAGATGATACTGAAGTGGCCATTGCCTCCCCGGTTGCCTTTGATTATTAAAGCATGCTTTTTTTTTTTTTTTTGAGAAGACAGAGTCTTGCTGTCACTCAGGTTGGGATGCAGTGGTGCAATCACAGCTCACTGTTGCCTCAACCTCCCAGGCTCAATGCTATCTTCCCACCTCAGCTGCCATAGTAGCTGGAACCACAGGCACATACACCACCATGCCTGTCTAAATTTTTTTGTTTTTTTTTGTAGAGAAGGGTTTTGCCATGTTGTCCAGCTGGTCTCAAACTGCTGAGCTCAAGCGATCCACCCACCTTGGCTTCCCAAAGTGCTAGGATTATGGGCATGAGCCACTGTGCCCAGCCTATGCTTTCTTTAAATTTTTGTTCTCTCTGTGACATGGAGGTGCACTGCTCAGCTCTCCTCCCAGAGTACCTGCCACTGGGTGGTAGCCAGCTCCAGCTGCTGCCCTTTGGGTTAACCATAGTTTTCATGTCAAGGACATGCCTCCTTTGGGCTGCCTCTAGCCAGTGACAGAGCACAGCATGGGTACTAGGGCTGGGCCATCCCTGACCAATGTGAGATTCCTCCAAGAGCATCAAAGGAGGGACACCCCATCCACTTAGCAGAGACTTTCTCAGAATGGTGCTGTAGTGCTACCCAATCGTTCTCCCCCTCTCTCCTTTTACATGTACCATACCTGTGTCCTTGTCTGATGGCCCTCCCAACCTGTTTTTGCTCTGTCTTGTTCAACGTATTTCCCCCAATAAATGGCTTGCATGTCTATCTCTTCTTGGCATCTGCTAGTTTGAGAACCTTCCTGAACTAACTTATCCCTTGGCTTACAGTGACTCTAGGAACTAGACAAGGTATTTCAAATGTGATCTGACCAGCCGTGCAACTATGGACAGTTACTTAATCTATTTCACCATCTGTAAGATGGGGATATTACTACTCACCTATAGGGTTGCTGGGATACTTGAAGGGAAGAACATGTGAAGTGCCTAACAGTGCCTGGTGCTCTTTAAATGGTAAAGGCCTGTCCCCCGCTGGCTGCCATTATGAGAAAACCACACTGTTTAAAGGCTGTTCTGAGCTACAAAGTGCATTTTATATGTTCAAATAAAAAGTGACCAAAAGTGTAGATTTTATTTTTAATTGCATATTTTAAAGGATCTGGAGGAGTCTTAGGGTTACCAGGTGTGATATCAGACAGTCTAAAGTAAAATTAATTTTAATGCAAAGTCTGCCTTCCAAAGAGCAGATGACTAGGCAGTAATCTGGGAGGAATGGGATTCAGGGGAACAAGAAACATGGCCAGCAGGCAGGGAGACCATTTCTTTCTTAGAAGGAGACCAGCACAGGTGATTCTCTGGATTCGATTCAGGACAGGTACAGAACCGTTGACAAGTGAGAGTTTGCAAGTGAGCACAGGTTATTCGGATCTGGATGTGGAGAAGGAATTGACTAGTAAAAGGTTGGACTTGGGTGACTGAACAGAAGTGCCCAGAATTAAGGAAATAAGAAGACCAATTGGAAGCAGGCCCAGGTGGCATCTGCATCAGCTAGATCTCTGCCTCTATATTTGCCACTAAGATCTAGCGTGCTTCCCGAAAAGTGGGCCCAGCTGTGGGAAAGTACTGTCTATATTAAAAATATTAAATAATTGGTGGGTCGCAGTGTCTCACGCCTGTAATCCCAGCACTTTGGGAGGCCGAGGCGGGTGGATCACGAGGTCAGGAGATGGAGACCATCCTGGCTAACACGGTGAAACCCCGTCTCTACTAAAAATACAAGAAAAATTAGCTGGGCGTGGTGGTGGGCACCTGTTGTCCCAGCTGCTAGGGAGGCTGAGGCAGGAGAATGGCGTGAACCTGGGAGGCGGAGCTTGCAGTGAGCTGAGATCACGCCACAGCACTCCAGCCCGGGCAACAAAGTGAAACCCTGTCTAAAAAATAAATAAATAAATAAATACATACATACATACATACATACATAATTGTAATGCCTGCCCTCTTAAGCTTGTTAAGAGGTTTGAAAATAACTGACACATTACTTGGGACATAGTAGGTACTTAATAAGCATTAATTTTCCTTTTTGTTCAACACAAATTTGAGTGTGTTGATTTGGCTAATGTGCAGTGTGGCTCTGCCTCACACAGAGAGATGCTTTATTCACTCTTCGAAGACATGGTCTCTCAAAGCCATGTCATAAGGCCTATGAGAGGATTGCCAGGGCTCGAATCAGGATTCGAGGGGATGAAGAGAGAGAGGGGAGGAAGGAACTGCAGAACTGGTGACAGATGGCATGTGGGAAGGCTAAATCAGGAGTCAGGTCTGCTAAGATAGCAACAGTGAAAGGCAAGCTGGGAAGGCCTAGGAGCTGTGGCTTAGGGAGACTAAACTTGAGTTCAGATCTCATCATAAGGAGCTCAGAAATATCTTGGCGTTGGCAGGGGCACACATTCAAACAGAAAGTCAGCATTCTGTTAGCCCGGGGCAGAGTAGTAATTGCCTGCACGAATTTTCTGATTCTCTAACACCTTTTTACACTAGTGGGGTCATGGCCTGATAATCCAAACCCAAATCACAGCTGCTGGCCAGCACAGGAGAAGCCAGGCCAGAGTGAGCCTCAGGTGAAACTTTGGGACCCTTGGAGAATCTGTTTTCATTTTTCACTAAAGTTCTTACTATTTTGAGGATAGTTTTCAAATTGTCTTCAGTCTCTCAATTTAGAGAATTTTTCCAGAAAAAAAGACTCCTTGAACCCGATTTTAAGTAAATAGAATGCCAGTACCCAAAGGCCATGAACAATTGTGATTTTTTTTTTTTTTTAGATGGAGTTTCACTCTTTTTGCCCAGACTGGAGTGCAATGGCACGATCTCAGCTCACTGCACCCTCCACCTCCCAGATTCAAGTGATTCTCCTGCCTCAGCCTCCCGTGTAGCTGGGATTACAGATGTGTGCCCCCAGGCCCAGCTAATTTTGTATTTTTAGTAGAGACGGGGTTTCACTGTGTTGGTCAGTCTGGTCTTGAACTCCTGACCTCAGGTGATCCATCTGCCTTGGCCTCCCAAAGTGCTGGGATTACAAGCATGAGCTACCCTGCCCAGCCCCGAGCAATTGTGATTCTTATTCTTTAGGAGTCACATTGGAATGTGAATTGGAGAAGCATGCGGAATCCATGAAGAAAAATACATGTTTCATTGTGCTCAAATACACATAACATGAAAGTTACCCTTTTTGCCATTCTTAAATATACATTCCAGTGGCATTAAGTATATTCACAGTGTTGTACAATCATCACTGCAATTCACTTCCAGAACTTTTTCATCATCCCAAACTGAAACTGTATATCTGTTAAGCAGTAACTCCCCATTCTCCCTCCTCCCAGCCCCTGACAACCATCATTCTACTTTCTGTCTCTATTAATTTGAATGCTCTAGGTACCTCATGTAAGTGAAATATAATACTTGTTATTTTGTGACTGGCTTCTTATTTCACTTCTCATAAAGTCTTCAAGGTTCATCTATCTTGTAACATGTATCAGTACCTCATTTCTTTTTCTCATTTTTTGAGACAAGGTCTTGCTCTGTCACCCAGACCGGAGTGCAGTGGTACAATCATGGTTCACTGAAGCCTCGACCTCCCTGGCTCAAGCAATCCTCCCACCTCAGTCTCCCAAGTAACTGGGACTACAGGTGCATACTACTACACTCAGCTAATTTTTTTATTTTTATTTTTTGTAGAGACGGGGTCTCACTATGTTGCCCAGGCTGTCTCAAACTCCTGGCCTCAAGAAATCCTCCCACTTTAGCCTCCCAAAGTTCTGGGATGACAGGTGTAAGCCACTGTGCCTGGCCATCTTTTTTTTTTTTTTTTTCCTTTTTTAAAGAGATGGATTCTCACTGTGTTGACCAGGCTGGAATCAACTCCCGGACTCAAGTAATTCTCCCACCTCAGCATCCTAAGTAGCTGGGATTACAGGTGTGAGCCACCACACCTGGCTCCTTTTGTTGTTGTTACTGTTGTTGTCTCTAGCACTTGGCCCAGTGAGTGGCACATAGAAGACACTCAATAAACTCAATTAAGTAAATGAAGACATGTTCACCTCCATGCAGTAATAAGCAGTGTCTGGCTGCAGGGAGTACTTCAGTCCTTTTTAAAGCAGAGTAATATTCCATGAAGAAAACTTTTGAGGCAGCTTTCTCTGGAATGGAGTCAGATGACAGGGGTTAACTAACTTTTTGGACTTACTTTAGTCAGGGACCCTGTATTTTTGACTGATTTTTAAATCAAAATTTAAATAATCAAAATAACTCAAACCAATTAACTGACACAGTTATTCAAATACAATGTAAACATAAAATCAACCACAATTTCAAACAGAAATGCAGATGGGTTCTCACTTTTTAAAAATAAGCAAATGTGTGAAGTATTAATTATAGGGTGTTTTTTACAGTAGAAAGTCTTATAAAGTATCATAGATAAATTTTCAAGTAAATACATTCAGAAAGTTAAATATAAGCATTGCAAAACCACTCCTATTTAGAGGATTTATACAGGTCAGGATTACAAAAGTGGGACTTCAGATCTTGTGCAGAGATAACCTGCTCCCAGGCTGACATGAGAGAAACAAAATAAAAGTTGCTTATACTGGAAGTCATCAAATACCTATTCTTACCTTGGTTATTGATCCCAGAATTGCTTATATCTTTTTCAACTGAAGGTGAAATGGAAATGTATCCACAGGTTGAAATAGTTCAAATGCAAACAAGTACCAATCTGAGATCATGTTTTTATAACCTAAACAAAGACCAGAATCCCCTTCCCCGAGATTTTTTTAAAAGCAACTTCTGTATGATGAGAGCATCCCACAATAGCTGGCACCATCAGGTTTCTCCTAACCAGGCACTACTGTTGCAAGGGACACATGAGATTTGATATTGTTTAACTCCCCATTTCCACATCCTTGGGATGTTCCCAGTCAGGACATTTATAAGAAACTGACTGAATGCAAATTTAAATTTTATTCCAGGATTTCTCGGAGCCTTTCTTATGCTAATGTTTGTCGTGACTCTTCCGAAGAGTACACTGTGTGACCGTTCTTAAGCTGACTTGAGTACAGAATCTACATTTCACAGGTCTTCTTGCAGTACTGTTGTCACTTGGGATATATTTTGGGAAATGCTGAGTCTGATAATAGGTTATAGCAAAGCAATAAAAATGATGAAAGAATTTGGAAATTGTACCTACAGTTTGATGTTTAAAAACCATGTATTTTTCAGGCAATGTAGGAAAGTGACTAGTTTTTAGAGCACAAGCTTCAGGCAAAACAAAACTGGATTCAAATCCCAACTCTGCCACTTTGTAGCTTTGTAATATGAGCTAATTATTTAACCTTATTTGGTTTCAATTTTCTGTCTACTTTAGGAAATTGTGCCAGAATTATAGGAGATAATATCTAATTATAGCGATTGAAATCCAGCCAGGAGACAAAAAACACACCAATTATTTTATCAGAGATTAACACAAAGAGTTGTTAACTGAAAAATCAAAAGGAAAACACTAAGGTATAACGCTAGTAGCAATTGCAGGAAACGGCTACCATCCACAGAGCTAGGGAAACAGAGTGAAGTTGGAATTACAAAAATGTAGAAGTTTGGAGGAGCCCGACAGATCTGAAACACTGAAACCTCTGAGAAGGGGGTGCTGCTGGGCCTGGGGCTGGGTCCTGGGTGGGGGTGAGGAGGCAGGTTTGGAAAATGTTGGAAAAACTGCAACCTGGATTCAACTGCTGCTCCTGGAATCAACCACTACTGTCAAGGTACAGAAGTGAGGCTGGGGTGATGCTCACAGGAATGAGAAGCAAACAGGAAGCTCATGGGAAACAAACAGGAAAGAGCAAATCCCTTCTTCCTCCTATCTATCTTCCAGTCTCCCTCCATTGCTGTGATTTGCAAAGCCTCATGGGGGCAGCTGGGAAAGCATACATGTGGTTTGCAGAGGCCTAGTCCCAGCATCACTAAGCAAAGTATAGAAGGGTGGGTTTGGGGCTGACAGGTGGGTTTGGAACTGCACTACTGGCACAAATACAAAGAGCTCAGAGCAGAGAAAACATATGATGGCTGTTCCCCCTCCTCCTAATCTGACTCGTTAACTCAGTCTTATGCCTGGTACATATCTGCAGAATTCTAGAGGACCTAGCTGTGATAAACACAGAAGAAATTAAATGCCTGGAGGTTCAACTAGTTAAATAAACAAAGTAGGCTTAACATTGCATCTCACATTTAAAATGTCTGAAACTGAACACTTGATTCCTCCAAATACGTTTCTTCCTCAGTCTTTTAAAAGTGCAACTCAGAAAAGGTCACTTCCCAGCTTCAACTCTGATGTCTTCCTACTGCATAGAAGACAATGTCGACTCCCACCCACAGCCAGTAAGGCCTGTACTCTCTCCAACTCCATCCGTGTTGCTCCTCTTTGTTTATTCAGTTCCAGTCACACAGGCCTCTTTTCTGTTCCTCTAACACCTCAAGTTCTTTTCCACTTTGGGCCACTGTACTTCATGTTCCTTCCACCCAAAATGCTACAGACAGGCTCTCGACAAAGCTGGGTTTCTGTTAACCCTGAGGGCTGAGCTCAACTGAAGGCTTTCCGGAGATACCTTCCCTGACACTGTCCTATCTACAACTACTCCCTAACTTGTCTGTTTCCTTCATGGTACCTTCATGATATTTTTTGCTTTTTGTTTATTGTTAGTCTCCCCTCACCCTTACCCATCCATGTGAGTTGCTCGAGGGCCAGGACCTCTAGTATCTTGTTCATCCTCTCTCTAGCACCAAGGACAGCAGCTCATTCAAAGTAGACCTCCTAAGTATTTTCTGAATGAACTAATGAGTGCTTGAATGAATGAATGGTGTTCTCAGGAGAGAGGCACAAACATGACTAAGACAGTCTTGCCTCCAGGGAGCAACACTCCAACAGAAAAAGTGTACATGTGCTCCAAGATTCACCGACTGTTATTATTCACCTTACCCAAGTCAGAAGCATAAGAATTATCCTAAGCCACTCCTCTCCATTATCAAAAATCAAGTCCTTCGGCCCTTACTGTTCCTCAACTGTATTACTATAGTGGCATCTTAATCCTAATTTTCCTACCTCTAGTATCCCCCAATTCAAACGCTAAATTATCCTCCAAATTTGTATATTTATTTCTAAGTATTCCCCCAATTCAAACACTAAACTATCCTCCAAATTTGTACATTTATTGATAAGTGATTGACATGTCCTAATGCTAATCGAATATTAGTAAAATTTAATTTTCTACGTAGCTAAAAATAAATATGAGTTCTAATACTTTTCCCACACATCACTTTGTAGACTGTTACACTTCAAACCACTTCCCATACTGATATTTTAAAAATACAAATCTGATCATATTGCTATATTTAAAATTACTGCAGTGATTCCTCAATACTTTTAAGATACATTCATTCATTTCACAAGTATTTGTTAAACGGTAAACTCTGTACAAAGCAATGGGAATACATGGAGAAACAAGTCAGCTCCTGTCCTAAGTAGTTTCTAGTCTACTGAGAGACAGAGAGAAGTAAACAAGCAAATAACACACAATGTGGTAAATGCTAAGATGGGCTTAAGCCTGTTATGTTGGCCAGGCACAGTGGCTCACGCCTATAATCCCAGCACTTAGGGAGGCCAAGGCAGGAGGATCACTTGAGGCCGGGAGTCTAAGACCATCCTGGGCAGCACAGCGAGACTCTCTCTCTACTGAAAAAAAAAAAAAAAATTAAAATAGCCAGGTGGCCGGGCGTGGTAGCTCACATCTGTAATCCCAGAACTTTGGGAGGCCAAGGCATGTGGATCACCTGAGGTCAGGAGTTCAAGACCAACCTGGCCAACATGGTGAAACCCCATCTCTACTAAAAATACAAAAATTAGCCGGGCATGGTAGTACGTGCCTGTAATTCCAGCTACTCGGGAGGCCGAGGCAGGAAAATCGCTTGAACTCGGGAGGTGGAGCTTGCAGTGAACCAAGATTGCGCCATTGCACTCCAGCCTAGGCAACAAAGTGAGACTCTGTCTCAAAAAAAAAAAAAAAAAAAAGCCAAGCATGGTAGCACATGCATGTAGTCCTAGCTACTCAAGAGGCTGAGGCCGAATGATCACTTGAGCCCAGGAATTCGAGGCTGCAGTGAACCATGACCACGACACTGCACTCCAGCCTCAGTGACAGAGCAAGACCTTGTCTCTAAAAAAAGAAAAAAAACAAATAAAAACCATGGTATGTTATGGGACATGGAAATGGTGCAGGCTAGCTGGAGTGGGGAGTGTGAAAGGGGAAAACAGAGGTAACAAGGCTGCAAACGTTAAACAGAGGCAAAATCAGGAAGGGGCTTGATAAGATTTCAACTTTTCTCCTGACAGTAAATGGGAGTCATTGAAGGGTTTTAATCAGAAGTAACTTGATTAGTTTTTTATAAAGAGCTACCTGGTTGGATGTGGAGAATGAATGGGTAAGATGGGAGGACTCAAACAGGAGGCCAAGAGACTGTTAGGAGATGGCTACAAAGTCATCTAATGGTGGTAGTGAGAAGCCTAGCATGGAGGTGGGAAGAGAGGCAGGGGTAAAGACAAGATTTGAAAGATATTTAGAAGAGGGTACAAAACAGGAGTGATAAGAAATGACAGCCATGTTTCTGGTTTGGCCAACAGGGCTGGGGATGGTATCATTCATCAAGATGAGGAACTCAGGAAGCAAAACAGACTTATGGGGAACGTGCTGAGTTGAGCTTTGGACATGTTGAGGTTGAGGAACCAGTGAGACAGAGTGGAGATACATGGGTCTAGGGTTCAAAAGAAAGTTCTAGCCTGAAGATAGAGAGTTTAGGAATTGCCAACATGGGAATGGATGGAATCAGCCAAAGGATGGGTGGTAAGAAGAGATTGCTCAGGCCTGAGCACTGAGGTACACCTACCTTTAAAGAACCAGGCTGAGGAAGGTGTAATGGAGACTAGGAGTGTGGAGTAAGTCAGGTTTAGCAGGCAGGGAAAGGGGACAGACACAGAAACTAGTAATACAGCAGTGGAATCAAGATTTGCTGACTGATCGAATATTGGGGGAGAGACGAGGGGCCAGAAGAAGGGGAATGTGGGATTCTGGGAAAATAGCAATGTCACTAACTCAGTAGGGGAAAGTGAGAGAGAAACAGGTTTTGTAGGAAGATGTGTTCTACTTTGGACATGGTGGAGGGGCCTGTGGGAAACATGAGTGGAAACATCCATTAGCCACTTAGCAATGAAAGTTGCAAACTCAGCAGAAAGACCAAAAATAGATAAATTGATTTGAGAAGAATCAGTCTACAAGTAAGGGCTGATTGCAATAAATAAGAGAGAGCATAGACGGGGCACTCTTTGAAAATAGCAGGTCTATGCTTGACTCCTCAGTGTCTATTCCATGCACTGCCAGATACACTGTGGAAATGGTGCTTAACAAGACATTGGTCCCATCAATGATGCATGGGGCCTGTAGAGACCCAGGGAAAGATGCAGTTCATGGCAGTGATATCTGTAGACCACCTGCTTCAGGTGGTGGCTCACATCTGTAATCCCAGCACTTTGGGAGGCTGAGGCGGGTAGATCACCTGAGGTTGGGAGTTCGAGATCAGCCTGACCAACAGGAAGAAACCCCGTCTTTACTAAAAATACAAAATTAGCTGGCATGGTGATGTATGCCTGTAATCCCAGCTACTCTACTTGGGAGGCTGAGGCAGGAGAATCACTTGAACCTGAGAGGTGGTGGTTGCGGTGAGCCGAGATCGCGCCATTGCACTTCAGCCTGGGCAACAAGAGTGAAACTCCATCTAAAAAAAAAAAAAAAAAGAATCATCTGAAGGCTTGTTAGAGAGGTGATTCCTGGGCCAGATCCTAGACCTATTAAATCAGTATTTTAAGACAGATAGATCTGGGGATCTGCATTTTCACCTCTCCCCTAAAAGCAGTTCTTAAGCACCATTGAAATGCAGCGGAACATGGTGACTCAGAAGCCAGAACAAGTAACTTTCTAGGAGGAGAAAAATAGTTATGTGTAGAATCCTTCAAAGTGGGGCCATGAAGAATGAGGAGCAAGGAAAGGTCATGGCATGGGGTAAACAGGAGCTTAATGGGCACTCTTGGGAAATCACTTTAAGTCAATAATCAGAATATAAAAGATGAGGCATAATTAATCGTGAATAAGAAACAAGAAAACAAAAATGACCATAGTGTAGGGTTCAGAGGGTCCCAGACGTAGTAGTATTAGAATTACCTGGGGAACTTCTGACTCAATATGTCTAAGATCTGAGTTGTGATTCTGCTAAGTAGCAGCACTGGGGAATCATTGTTGTAGACTTTCTCAAGATGTCTGGAACTAAGAGAAATAGCAATAGGATGGAAGCTAAATAGGAGTTATAGGGTGGAATGAGAAACAGGGCTGGGGTGGGGGAGTTCTTTAGTACTGGTAATATCTAGCATAATTTGAGGCAGAAGGAAATAAACTGAAGATACAAGAGAAAGGAGATATGCTAGTATTCTTTTGTTCTCTCAAAGACATCACTACTGCAATTACTCCTAGTATCCCAGCATTATCATTTTTTCCCTCTCCACTGATTTGTTTTCATGGGCATTCAAACATGCTGTTTTCTCTCATCTTAAAACTAAACACTGGTAAACCCATATTGACAGTTACCACACTATTTCCGTGTTTCTCCTTGTAACAAAATTCTCAAGAGTTGATTCTATTTGCTGCTTCCCATTCCTCTCTGCCCATACTCACTTGACTTCATTCCAAATGGGTTTTCACCACAGACAGAACCAAAATTGGGCTTATCCAGGCCACATGTGACCTCTGCATTGCTGAATCCAATGGCCAATTCTCATATCTCACATAATCTAATGGTATCATTTGACATAGATCACTCTCTCCTCTCTGAAATACATTATTCACTTGATGTCTAAGAAACTAAATAGTGGTGGCTTTAAAATATGGGTGAAAATTCATTTGTACTTCTTCAATCAAGAGGTGGAGTCTGTATCTGCTTTCCTTGAATCTGCATGGGCTTGTGACTGCTTGACTAACAGGGTACAATAGAAATGATACTATGTGACTTCCAAGGGTGGCTCATTAAAGGACATGCCCCTTAAGATCAGGCACAAGACAAGGATGTCCACTCTGCCCATGTCTATTCAACATTGACATGTGTACATGACATATAAGGGTAATGGAGACTAGGAGGAAAGGGTTAGACAGGAAGTTCTAGCCAGGCAAATTAGGCAAGAAAAACAAATAAAAGGCATTCAAACTGGAAAGGAAAAAGTAAAATTAATTCTGCTTGCATATGACATGATCTTGTATGTAAGTCTAAGGAATCCACTAAAAAACTATTAAAACTAATAAACAAGTCCTAAAATTTGAAGAGTACAATATCAATATCCAAAAATCAATAATCAAAAATCAAGTTATTTCTATATGCCAGTAATGAATAATTTGAAAATGAAATTAAAACAATTCTATTTACAATAGCATCAAAAAGAATAAAATGCTTTGAAATAAATAAATTTAATAAAACGAGTACAACTTTCACACTGAAAACTTTAAAACATTATTTTAAAAAATTAAAGAAGACCTAAATAAACAAAAAGATATCCCATATTCATAGATTGGAAGACTTAATATTGTTAATATGGCAATATTCCCCAAATTGATCTAAAGGTTCAGTGTAATTGCTATCAAAATCCCAGTTGGCTTTTTTTTTTTTTTTTTTTTTTTGGCAGATGTTGACAAGCTGATCCTAAAATTCATACTAAAATTCAAGGGACCCAGCATAGCCAAAACAATCTTAAAAAAGAACAAAGTTGGAGGACTTTTCCTTGCCAATTTTGAAACTTACCACAAAGCTTCTATAAGTGAGAAACTACAGTACTAGCATAAACATAGCCATATAGATCAATAGAATAGAATTGAGAGTCCAGAAATAAACCTTCAAATTTATAGTCAATTCAACAAGGGTACCAAGACAATTCAATAAAGAAAGAGTAGTCTTTTCAACAGACAGTACTGGGATAACTAGATATCCAAATGTAAAAGAATGAAGTGGAATTCACTTTATCACACTGAATATAAAAATTAACTCAAAATTGATCAAAATGTAAAAGCTAAGACTATAAAACCCTTATAAAAAATATAGGTGTAAATTTTGTGACCTTGAGTTAGGCAAAGCCTTCTTAGATATGACACTCAAAACACAAGTAACAAAAGAAACAATAGATAAGCTGGATTTCATCAAAATTGAAAACTTTTGTGCTTCAAAGAACACTATCAAGAAAGTGAAAAGATAGCTCACAGAATGGGAGAAAAATATTTGTAGATCATGTACCAAAAGGGACTTGTGTCTAGAATATATAAAGAACTCTTACAATTCAATAATAGAGAACTGTTACAACCTAATTTAAAAATGGGTTGGCCGGGGGTGGTGGCTCACGCCTGTAATCCCAGCACTTTGGGAGGCTGAGGGAGGCGGATCACGAGGTCAGGAGATCAAGACCATCTTGGCTAACACAGTGAAACTCCGTCTCTACTAAAAATACAAAAAATTAGCCGGGCGTGGTGGTGGGCGCCTGTAGTCCCAGCTACTTGAGAGGCTGAGGCAGGAGAATGGCGTAAACCCGGGGGGCGGAGCTTGCAGTGAGCCGAGATCGCGCCACTGCACTCCAGCCTGGGTGACAGAGCCAGACTCCGTCTGAAAAACAAAAGGGCTAAAGAACTAACTAGATATACAAACGGTTAATAAAAACATGAAAAGATGTTCAATATCATTAACCATTAGGGAAACGCAAGTCAAAATCACAGTTATACCATAAAATGGTGGTTGTCAGGGGCTGGGGGAGGGAGAAATGGGGCGCTGTTTAATAGATACAGAATTTTAGTTTGGCAAGATGAAAATGTTCTGAAGATCTATTGCACGAGAATGTGAATACACTACTGAACTGTATACTTAAAAGTGAGTAAGATGGTAACTTCTGTTATGTGTGTGTTTTCTAACCACAATTTAAAAAATACACCACAATTATACCACTTCAAGGGTATTCAAGTGTGAAGTCAGGTGGTATAGGTATCTTATCCCACTAGCATAGGAAAGCTATAATTAAAAGACAATAAGTGTTGGGGAGGATGCGGAGAAACTGGAACCCTCATACATTGCCAGTAAGAATGTAAAATGGTACAGCTACTTTGGAAAACAATTGGGAAGTTCCTCAAAAGCTTCAACATAGGAAAGCTATAATTAAAAGATAAAAACAAGTGTTGGGGAGGACGTGGAGAAACTGGAACCCTCATACATTGCCAGTAAGAATGTAAAATGGTACAGCTGCTTTGGAAAACAATTGGGAAGTTCCTCAAAAACTTCAACATAAGAGTTTCCATATGAGCCGGTAATTCCACTTGTAGGTATTGAATAGGTCTGGAATAAGCCGCTGTGATATAAAAATTATTTTAAGCAGAAGATATGTGAGTTCCTGAAATCTCTTTTATGCCTAAAAGGAGAGTCTCCCAAAAGAAGTCAAAATAACCGAAACATCATAAATCCCCATCTCAGGAACAACCAGGGAAGGTTAACTATTATCACCAGAGATAAGACGTCTCCATATCACACCTAAATAGATGTTTGTTATGAAAACTATCTATCATTTCTTCCATGTAATCTCCTAAGGGCCCATTTATCTTTCCTGAAAGTCATTGTTTTCCCACAAGTGTCCTTCTTCCTCTTGCCTTCCCCTATTACGACTGTATATAAGCCCCAAATAATCATCCCTTTGAGTCACATTCCATCGTGAACTCGTGTCTGTATGTGATTAAAGTGTCTTTTCTTTTGCTAATCTTTCATTTGTCAATTTAATTTGCAGGCCTCCAATGACTGAATCTAAAAAACAGATTAAAAGTTTTTCCTTCCCCACAGTATATACCCAGAGAAATGAAAACATATATCTCTACAAAAACTTGTACCTAAATCTTCATAGCATTATTCATAATGGCCCAAAAGTGGAAAACACCAAAAGCCCATCAAATAAAAAAATAATAATAATAAAAAAAATTAAAAAAAAAAAGCCCATCAAATGCTGACTGGATAAACACAACACGGTATAGCTACAGAATGAAGTCTCATCCAGCAATAAAAAGGAATAAAATACCGATTCACACTACAATATGGATGAACCTTGAAAACATGCTAAGTAAAAGAAACCAGTCACAAAAATCTTATATTGTGTGATTCAATTTATGATTCTACATTTGATTCCATTCCATGAACTGTCCAGAACAGACAAATCTATAAAGACAAAGTTAGTGCTTGCCTAGGGCTGGGAGGATGGAGGGATTGGGAATGACTGCTAATAGGCATAGGGTTTCTTTTGGGGGTAATAAAAATGTTCAAAATTGATTGTGGTGATGTTTATAAAATTCTGTGAGCACATTAAAACTATTGAATGGTACACTTTGAATGGGGGAATTGTATGGTATGTAAATTAGATCTCCACAAAGCTGTTTTTAAAAAAGACAAAAACAGCCATGCAGCTTTTGTTTTGTTCACCACAAACACTTGATCTTAGAGCCCTGAGCCTCCGTTAAAGAAGTCTGACGACCCTAAAGCCACCAGACTGTCACAAAACCCAAGGCACATGTAAAGGCCATGTGCTGTCCTAGCTCAGCCCAGCTTTTGCATCATCACAGCCCAGGCACCAAATACCTGAGTAAAGAAGCCTTCAGATAATTCTAGCTTTCAGGCCTTTGGGTTACCCCACTAGCCATTCAAGTCTTCCCAAATAAGGTTCCAGGCAAGCCTATCTGCGCCACAGCCTGTGCCAATACCTGACCACAGAATCTCTGAGCACAATAAAATGGTGGTTGTTTTACCCATTCAAGTCTGTTAAGAAGAAATAGATCAGTGTAAAGACCACTCTTCTAGTTTTCCTCCTATCTCACTGTCTACTCCTCAGTCTATGGGTTCTTCCCTAATCTCCCTGAATGTTGGAGTATCCCAAGTGTCAAACCATGGGCCACTTCTATTCCTATGCTCACTCCCTTGGTGCTCTCAAATGGTCTTTTGGCTTTAAATACCATGCTAATGACCCTCAAATTTATATCTTCAGCCTGGACCTCTTTTCTGAACTCTAGATTAGTATATTCACCTGCTTATTTGACATTTCTACTTGACTTCTGGCATCTAAAACTTAACAAAAACACAGTTGTTCTTTTCCTCCAAACTTGCTCTTTTTCCAGTCATCCCCATCTCAGTAAACTCCAACTCCCAGCCTTGCAGTCATTAAGACCTCTTCACTGCAAACTGGCTTACTCCCTGGCCCCCTTCAGGTCTACACCAAAATTCCTAAAGAGTTATCAAATACAGTGTAACCCAGTCTGTGTCCCTCACATTCCCTACCTACCCATCCCAGCTTTGATCTCCTCCATAGCACTCACTTCCACCTGATCGTCTTTTACTAATTGGTCTCTTTCTCTTTCTACTAGAACGTAAGCTCCATGAAGGCAAGGAATTTTGCCTACTTTATTCATTCCTGTATCCCCAGTGACCAAAGATATATAATATCTTTGACACTCAATAATTATTTGTTTAGTTATTGAATGAGTAATCAAATGAGTTCAGGGGCAAGCAGGGATGAAATCAACACCATAAGTAAAGTGTTAGCCTCAAAAGGAGATATAATACATCTCTTCTCTTCAGGAAGAGAAAAAAAATGTCTACCGATTTTGAACATCTAAGCAAAGAAATGACAGTAGAACCAATCTTACATGGGGCTTACTATGGAGGTCACAAGTGTAAGCACTTTACACATATTCATGGGTGTAATCCTCTCAACTGCCTGTGGGCAGGTTCTATTATCATCACTTTATAGATAAGGAAACTGAGGCAGAGTGAGGTTAAGTAACTTCTCCAAGGTGACTAGCCATTAAGTGACAGAGCTGGAATAAAAATCAAGTTATCTGACTTCAGGGTCCATCATAACCTCCACACCATACTACATCTTGAAGGTTCTTTACTGAGGGTGATATAATAGTAGTGGGATACAGAAGTTGAAAAAAGTAGGAGAGGTCTGAAATAACTATTTGGGAGTTCAGTAGGGAGTCCATTAAACTAAAGAATTGTTGAGAAGCATTGAAGGCCTGGTGCAGTTAAACTATATGGCTTTGCAATGGACTCCATTAAGTTGGGAAGAAAGGGTCACCGAAAGAGGAGGTGGCTATTCACCCGTCAAGTCTGCTTAGATGTTGCCCTGGTTCCAAAAGCTGCTACTTTTGAAAAATAGCATCTACATAAAGCAAATATTTTATCTAATAATCCATTGAAATAAATTTATAGTTGTTCTCACAAAATGTCACTACTCACATCTACTGACAAATTCTGACACAAGCCCCTAGGAATCAGTGTACTTGTTTTTACTTGACAACCTACCAAATCCTTCATATTTACAATTACTTCAGCTGCAACAAGAACTAAAGGCAAGTCATCTTTAAGTTATGAAAACGATGGATAAATAGATAAAACAAAATGTGGCATTCACATCCAGTGGAATATTATTCAGCCTTAAAAGGAATGAAATTCTGATGTAAGCTGACATGGATGAATGTTTAAGAAATGGTAAGTTTATTTTTTTATTTTTATTTTTTTTAAATCAATTTTATTTTATTTTTATTTTTTTCTTTTATTATTATTATTATTATTATTATTATTATTATTATACTTTAGGTTTTATGGTACATGTGCGCAATGTGCAGGTAAGTTACATATGTATACATGTGCCATGCTGGTGCGCTGCACCCACCAACTCGTCATCTAGCATTAGGTATATCTCCCAATGCTATCCCTCCCCCCTCCCCCCACCCCACAACAGTCCCCGAAGTGTGATGTTCCCCTTCCTGTGTCCATGTGTTCTCATTGTTCAATTCCCACCTATGAGTGACAATATGCGGTGTTTGGTTTTTTGTTCTTGCGATAGTTTACTGAGAATGATGATTTCCAATTTCATCCATGTCCCTACAAAGGACATGAACTCATCATTTTTTATGGCTGCATAGTATTCCATGGTGTATATGTGCCACATTTTCTTAATCCAGTCTATCATTGTTGGACATTTGGGTTGGTTCCAAGTCTTTGCTATTGTGAATAATGCCGCAATAAACATACGTGTGCATGTGTCTTTATAGCAGCATGATTTATAGTCCTTTGGGTATATACCCAGTAATGGGATGGCTGGGTCAAATGGAATTTCTAGTTCTAGATCCCTGAGGAATCGCCACACTGACTTCCACAAGGGTTGAACTAGTTTACAGTCCCACCAACAGTGTAAAAGTGTTCCTATTTCTCCACATCCTCTCCAGCACCTGTTGTTTCCTGACTTTTTAATGATTGCCATTCTAACTGGTGTGAGATGGTATCTCATTCTGGTTTTGATTTGCATTTCTCTGATGGCCAGTGATGGTGAGCATTTTTTCATGTGTTTTTTGGCTGCATAAATGTCTTCTTTTGAGAAGTGTCTGTTCATGTCCTTCGCCCACTTTTTGATGGGGTTGTTTGTTTTTTTCTTGTAAATTTGTTGGAGTTCATTGTAGATTCTGGATATTAGCCCTTTGTCAGATGAGTAGGTTGCGAAAATTTTCTCCCATTTTGTAGGTTGCTTGTTCACTCTGATGGTAGTTTCTTTTGCTGTGCAGAAGCTCTTGAGTTTAATTAGATCCCATTTGTCAATTTTGGCTTTTGTTGCCATTGCTTTTGGTGTTTTAGACATGAAGTCCTTGCCCATGCCTATGTCCTGAATGGTAATGCCTAGGTTTTCTTCTAGGGTTTTTATGGTTTTAGGTCTAACGTTTAAGTCTTTAATCCATCTTGAATTGATTTTTGTATAAGGTGTAAGGAAGGGATCCAGTTTCAGCTTTCTACATATGGCTAGCCAGTTTTCCCAGCACCATTTATTAAATAGGGAATCCTTTCTCCATTTCTTGTTTTTGTCAGGTTTACAGACAAGCAAATGCTGAGAGATTTTGTCACCACCAGGCCTGCCCTAAAAGAGCTCCTGAAGGAAGCGCTAAACATGGAAAGGCACAACCGGTACCTGCCACTGCAAAATCATACCGAAATGTAAAGACCATCGAGACTAGGAAGAGACTGCATCAACTAACGAGCAAAATATCCAGCTAACATCATAATGACAGGATCAAATTCACACATAACAATATTAACTTTAAATGTAAATGGACTAAATGCTCCAATTAAAAGACACAGACTGGCAAATTGGATAAAGACTCAAGACCCATCAGTGTGCTGTATTCAGGAAACCCATCTCACGTGCAGAGACACACATAGGCTCAAAATAAAAGGATGGAGGAAGATCTACCAAGCAAATGGAAAACAAAAAAAGGCAGGGGTTGCAATCCTAGTCTCTGATAAAACAGACTTTAAACCAACAAAGATCAAAAGAGACAAAGAAGGCCATTACATAATGGTAAAGGGATTAATTCAACAAGAAGAGGTAACTATCCTAAATATATATGCACCCAATACAGGAGCACCCAGATTCATAAAGCAAGTCCTGAGTGACCTACAAAGAGACTTAGACTCCCACACATTAATAATGGGAGACTTTAACACCCCACTGTCAACATTAGACAGATCAACGAGACAGAAAGTCAACAAGGATACCCAGGAATTGAACTCAGCTCTGCACCAAGCGGACCTAATAGACATCTACAGAACTCTCCACCCCAAATCAACAGAATATACATTTTTTTCAGCACCACACCACACCTATTCCAAAATTGACCATATACTTGGAAGTAAAGCTCTCCTCAATAAATGTAAAAGAACAGAAATTGTAACAAACTGTCTCTCAGATCACAGTGCAATCAAGCTAGAACTCAGGATTAAGAATCTCACTCAAAACTGCTCAACTACGTGGAAACTGAACAACCTGCTCCTGAATGACTACTGGGTACATAACGAAATGAAGGCAGAAATAAAGATGTTCTTTGAAACCAACGAGAACCAAGACACAACATACCAGAATCTCTGGGATGCATTCAAAGCAGTGTGTAGAGGGAAATTTATAGCACTAAATGCCCACAAGAGAAAGCAGGAAAGATCCAAAATTGACACCCTAACATCACAATTAAAAGAACTAGAAAAGCAAGAGCAAACACATTCAAAAGCTAGCAGAAGGCAAGAAATAACTAAAATCAGAGCAGAACTGAAGGAAATAGAGACACAAAAAACCCTTCAAAAAATAAATGAATCCAGGAGCTGGTTTTTTGAAAGGATCAACAAAATTGATAGACCGCTAGCAAGATTAATAAAGAAAAAAAGAGAGAAGAATCAAATAGATGCAATAAAAAATGATAAAGGGGATATCACCACCGATCCCACAGAAATACAAACTACCATCAGAGAATATTACAAACACCTCTATGCAAATAAACTAGAAAATCTAGAAGAAATGGATAAATTCCTCAACACATACACCCTCCCAAGACTAAACCAGGAAGAAGTTGAATCTCTGAATAGACCAAAAACAGGAGCTGAAATTGTGGCAATAATCAATAGCTTACCAACCAAAAAAAGTCCAGGACCAGATGGGTTCACAGCCGAATTCTACCAGAGGTACAAGGAGGAGCTGGTACCATTCCTTCTGAAACTATTCCAATCAATAGAAAAAGAGGGAATCCTCCCTAAATCATTTTATGAGGCCAGCATCATCCTGATACCAAAGCCTGGCAGAGACACAACAAAAAAAGAGAATTTTAGACCAATATCCTTGATGAACATTGATGCAAAAATCCTCAATAAAATACTGGCAAACAGAATCCAGCAGCACATCAAAAAGCTTATCCACCATGATCAAGTGGGCTTCATCCCTGGGATGCAAGGCTGGTTCAATATACGCAAATCAATAAATGTAATCCAGCATATAAACAGAACGAAAGACAAAAACCACATGATTATCTCAATAGATGCAGAAAAGGCCTTTGACAAAATTCAACAACCCTTCATGCTAAAAACTCTCAATAAATTAGGAATTGATGGGACGTATCTCAAAATAATAAGAGCTATTTATGACAAACCCACAGCCAATATCATACTGAATGGGCAAAAACTGGAAGCATTCCCTTTGAAAACTGGCACAAGACAGGGATGCCCTCTCTCACCACTTCTATTCAACATAGTGTTGGAAGTTCTGGCCAGGGCAATTAGGCAGGAGAAGGAAATCAAGGGTATTCAATTAGGAAAAGAGGAAGTCAAATTGTCCCTGTTTGCAGATGACATGATAGTATATCTAGAAAACCCCATTGTCTCAGCCCAAAATCTCCTTAAGCTGATAAGCAACTTCAGCAAAGTCTCAGGATACAAAATCAATGTGCAAAAATCACAAGCATTCTTATACATCAATAACAGACAAACAGAGAGCCAAATCATGAGTGAACTCCCATTCACAATTGCTTCAAAGAGAATAAAATACCTAGGAATCCAACTTACAAGGGATGTGAAAGACCTCTTCAAGGAGAACTACAAACCACTGCTCAAGGAAATAAAAGAGGATACAAACAAATGGAAGAACATTCCATGCTCATGGGTAGGAAGAATCAATATCATGAAAATGGCCATCCTTCCCAAGGTAATTTACAGATTCAATGCCATCCCCATCAAGCTACCAATGACTTTCTTCACAGAATTGGAAAAAACTACTTTAAAGTTCATATGGAACCAAAAAAGAGCCCGCATCGCCAAGTCAATCCTAAGCCAAAAGAAATGGTAAGTTTAGACAGACACAAAAGGATATTGTATGATTCCACTTACATGAAGTACCTAGAATAGTCAAATTTATAGGGACAGAAAATAGAATGGTGGTTGCCAGAGGCTGGCGGGAGGGAGAATGGGTAGTTATTGTTTAATGGGTATGGGGTTTCAGTTTGGGATGATGAAAAATTCTGGAGATGGATACTGGTGAATGTTGCAAAACAATGTGAATGTAATTAATGTCAACTAATTTTACACTTAAAAATGGTTAAAATGGTAAGTTTTATATATGTATATTTTACTACAAATGAAGTTATGAAACATGGAATAAGAATGCAGCCTTGGTGGAGTCTACTTCTGATGAGAAACCCACTATGTGTCTAGGACAGTTAAGGTACAAAGAGATCTATAGAGAGGCAGCGGAGCTAGGATGGAGTCTGAATATTCCCCCAATTTACATGACAAAGAGAGTTTTCAAGATTGTTATACTGCTAGTTAAGGGCAGCAGGGACTGCAGCTTTGGACTATCCTGCTTCCAGTGGCAGGGTTGGAACAGAGTCTTAGGAACTTCGGGGCAGGGCAGGGGGGCGGCAAGTAGGGGGGTTCTAATTAGCCATCAATGCTCTTTTTATGCTCAAATATCTGACATCAGGAGTCTTGCCTGATTCTTTGTAGCCCAGACTCTCAACAAGTATCTGGCTCCTAGAAGGTATTTATTACATAGCTAGTGAATGTAGATGAAAGTTTGATTTGGTTTATATAATGGAGAATAGATAATGTCTTCTTCAGAGTGCTATACCTGGTTGGAATGGAATTATATAAAAATACAGATACAAAGGTAAGGCATTATTCTTAATACAAACAGGACAAAAAGAGGCTTGAAAAATCTCCCTGAAGGTCACAGTTTATTTGCCATGATCTGCTTTCTTGGTGAGTTATGATAATTCTCACTGAAAACATGGAAAGCTCTGATTTACCTTTTTCTTTTAGTTATCTTGGAAAGAGAAAAGGGTGGGGTCTTTCTGCCTACCAAGTTTCTCAATTCTTACAAAGACAGAACAATGGATGAACAAAGTAATTTACTATTCAGAAGGATACGGGGTTTATTTGGAATAAAAATACACTAGAAAAAAATAGTTATTTGTTTCTTTTAGTGACTTTTCTAGCTCTATAACCTCCACCTCCCACCTCGGTTCTGGATGGATTTGCTGTGCAGGCAGAAATCTAAGGTAAGGCATTAAAGGTCTCACAGATCTTCCCTGGTAGATCACATTCTGCTAATCTAATCACACTTGACTATCAATTTAATAAATTTAATTATCCAAAAAATCTTATTATCCAAATTTTATATATCTGCCTCCTATAGATGAGTATCATTTTATAATACACTGAGAACAGTCAAGAATTATATCTTGTATTTATGATTTAAGAACCTATATTTAAAAACTATGACCTGTATTTATGTAACTATAATAAGGGACATTAGAAACCAAACAGATGGATATTTATAAAAACTGTTATTTCAAGAAAAGATTTAAAGAAGCTCATTCCAACTCCTTTGTATAAACTAGGGAACACACAATTACTTTAAGTAGAATTAAGTTTTTTCTTAATTGCACTCCAGATTACATCAAAGGTAAAACATTTAGCGATCTTAAGACTTTAACCTCCTCAAATTTTCAATGGATTGCCTTTCAGAATGATTTTTCTAATTAACATGAGAGGAAATCTAGCTAACAAAAGGCCAAACTCTTAGATTCTTTTCAAGAGTTGAATGAATTTTTATGTATCAACACAGGTGGATTCCAATATTCATTCACTAAGCAGAAAGGAATAATTAATTTTTATCATCCAAGTACCATACAAATAGGAAGTTAAAATAGAATTTTCATTGATGGTCAGTACAATAGATTCCATGTTATGATGAATTCCAAGATCATCAATTTCTGCATGTTTAGTAGAAAGTGTACTTTTCAGTGTTACAATGTCTTCAAAGAGTCTTCAGTTTGTCTTTATCTTGCTCTTTTTGACTGCAAAGTGCAAAAGATTCCTGAACAAACTGCCTGCACATTGGGCACTGCTGAAAATACTTCACACAGCCATCACACAGGCATGTGTGTCTGCATGGTAAGAGCACCCAGTTCACAGTCCCATTCTGGCAAACAACACAGTCCTTGCTGTTCTCTTCCGATGGCTCAACTTCACTTTCAGAGAGTCCCACCTTTTCCAACAAACTTCTGTCTGTGTTTTTTTCTTCTGAAGAGGAATTGTTGGAGGGAGTGAAATTATTTGCAGACATGAAAAGTTGCTGAAAATCAAAGAAATAAATTTAAAGATTATTATAAATAACAATTACTCTTTAAAACTGGGGGTCATAAGAAGCGGCTCAAAATTTATGAGCTAGCAAATTCAATTGCAAAGAATAGTTAGTTATCTTCTATAATTATTAACTGAAAAATATAATCATCTTTTCATAAATGGCCATTCTTTGAAACTCTGTAAACAAAAGAGACAGAGATAAGACTACAGAGTACGACTTACCTTAAGATCATGAAATTGACCTTGAGCCAAGAGTAAATATTGATACAATATTCTGCAGGATAGTTTATAAGTCCTATCAGGAATATGAATCACTGACACCATGGAAATCTAAAATAAAAATTGAACACTGGTCAGTATTTAAAATATATTATTTCACAAATACGTGAAAAATGCTTTTCAACTGCTTCTAGACACTGTCTTCTGCCAAAAAAAAAAAAAAAGAAAAATCCTTCTCAAAAATAAAAGGCTGATAAATTAGAAAATTTACGTCAATCTGATTAAATCAAAATCACTGCAGAGGAATCAGTTACTGACATATTTTTGGCAGAGTTATTTTAATTGTACTCAAATTTACAAATTTAATGTGATCACAATGGACAAAGGAATCTTTGAGAGGACTAAAGAAGGAAATGGAGAGGAATTAAAATCAGTATTAAACGGTCTTTTAAGAAGCTTGGACGTAAAGGGACCAGAGAAAACACTTTTGCTTAGAGAGCTACATGCATTGACTCTAAAATTCTCATATAGAAAAATGAACACAAAAGAACAGCTAGAAAAATACTGAAAAGAGAGAGCTATGAGGGCGACTAGCCCCATCAGATAATAAAACAGACTACAAAGCCTTTAAAATTAAAGCAGTATGGTACTGGCACATGAATAGACAGATGGATGAAACAGGATAAACAGTCCAGAAACAGACCTAACTATGTACAAAAATATAATAAAGGTGTGATGTCAAATCACCAAAGAGTTTTTTTTAATAAACAGTATTGGGACAATTGGATAGCTATTGGAAAAATATATAATTAGATGCATTCCTCATAGTGTACATAAGAATAAACTCCAGACACATAAGAGATCTAAATGTAAAAAATAAAACTGTACAAGTACTAGAAGAAAATCAACAAATTCCATTTTAGTCTCAGTGTAAGGAAAGACATTAACTACAACTCAAAGCCCAGAGGAAATACACTTGACTATATAAGAATTAAAAATATACATGATAAAAAGCACCATAAACAAAGTCAAAACACATGACAAACTAGAATAAATATTCACAAGGTGTGTCACAAATTAAAGGTGAATATTCCTAATTTATGAAGAACTTTTAAAAACTTAAGAAAAATGGCCAAAATCCTATAGAAAAATGGGCAAAAGACATAAAGGGACAATTCAGAAAAAGATATAAACATGAGCCTTGACCATATTAAAAGATGTTTAATTAAAATTAACACTGCACCATTGTTCACTCATCAAAGTAACAAAAATCCAAAAGCTTGTCAATACACTCTGTGGAAATACACTCTCATATATTGTTGGTGGAAATGTTTTTTTCCAAAAAGGTACAATTCCAATGGCAATATCTAACAAAACAACATGCATTTACACTTCAACCATACAATTCCAACAATATTAAGATATGCATATATGAATTATTCAGCATAAGATTATTTGTTACTGCAGAATACTGGAAACTACCTGAATGTCCAAGCACAGGAGACTGGCAGAATAACTATGGAATATGCACAGCATACACACAGTGCAGTGCTATGCAGCTATTAAAAAAAAAAAGTGAAGACAATCTCTGCAAACTGGTGTGCAGTGATTTCCAGGAGATTTTCTGAAATGAAAAAAAGCAAAGTACAAACCAGCATACGTAGCATAGAGTATGTGCTATCTTTTGTGTAAGAAAAAAGAGAAAATAAAAAACAGGGAGGAAAAATCGGAAAACAACAACTATCTCTAAGGACTGGGGTGTGTGGGAATGGCGTGGAAGGGATATGGAAGAAAACAACATGAGTATATTTCTTTATATGGTTTTCTGACTTTTGAGAGAACTAATCCAAGTAATCTGTGGGCACAGTTTGACTACAAACCCTCAGTCTTGGCAGGAAGCAGGGAAATGGCAGTTTGAGCATCAAAATAATTAAATTCAGCCATGAATTATAAAACACTGGGGGGAAATTCATGAGGCCATAGAGACAACAGATAAGCAAACAAACAAATGCGAGAGACAGGAAGTCTCTTGCTTATAGAATGCCAAGAACTGACTGGAGGGCTGCAGTTGGAAAATAATTATTTTGCAACCATCACCGTAAAGATGAAATCTGGCAAGAATCATCAATGGATGTTAAATCTAGGACAAAAAAATTTTTTTAATAAACAGCAGGATATTTACATGATCTTACAGTGCCTCCTCACAGACCAACGGGTAGAAAAAAACAGAAGAGTGGAGAAATTAGTTAACACCTTGACTAAGAGATCAAAATTAACACGACCAATTAGAGAAAAGAACATTGCATGCTTCTAGAGGTGGCACTCTGAAAAGGACACATCACCTGGGCAGCTCACTGGCTACAGATGTAAAACTTTGATCTGATCATAAGAAAAATCAGACAAACAAAATGAGAATGTTTTAATTTACAAAAAGGGTGTGTGTGTGTGTGTATGCATGTGACTATACCCTTCAAAAATGCTCATGTCATAAAAGACAGAGTATGGAAATGTTCCAGGCTAAAGGAAGCTAAAGATCCATGACAAATACAAAATCTGGCTCTAGACTAGAACCTGAACTGCAGAAGAAAATTGGTTGTGAATTGGATAAAATACTGTATCAATGTTAAATTTATAAAGCAGATGACTATATTGTGGTTATATAAGAAAGCATCCTTATTTTTAGGAAATACACACTGAAGCATTTAGGGGTAAAGAATCATCACGTATGCAACTTATTCTCAAATCGCTGATTTAAAATATATATACGATCATATATATGTGTATGTATAAACATATGGGTAGGCTGGGTGTGGTGGCTCACGCCTGTAATCTCAGCCCTTTGGGAGATCACGGTGGGAGGACTGCTTGAGCTCAGGAGTTTGAGACCAGCCAGGGCAACACAGTAAGACCCTGTCTTTACAAAAAAAATTTTTTTAAATTTAGCCTGGCACAGTGGTACATTCCTGTTGTCCCGGTTACTCAGGAGGCTGAGGCAGGAGGATCACTTGAGCTCAGGAAGTTGAGGCTGCAGTGAGCCATGACTGTGCCACTATATTCCAGCCTGGTGATAGAGCAAGACCCTATCTCAATCAATCAATCAATCAATACATACATACATAAATGGGCGAACAATAATGCAAAGGACAGAAATGTTAACAATAGGAGATCCAGGTACAGGGTATACGGGTACTTTTTTACTTTTTTATTTTTGCAACTTTTTGAAATTATGCACAAATAAAAAGTTTTAAAACTCTATTAGTTGCAAAAACACAATATTCTTTACAAGTTTATAAAGATTTATTAATTTAGTAATGGCACCAGAGGATTTTAATACTAAATCAAAATGATGGGGTTAGTAGAAAATAGTAGTTATCACTTCATACTAACAATTTTGTCGTCTGGGAGCAGTGGCTCACACCTGTAACCCCAGCACTTTGGGAGTCCGAAGTGGGTCGATCATGAGGTCAGGAGCTCAAGACCAACCTGGCCAACATGGTGAAACCCCATCTCTACTAA
The DNA here is from genome assembly GCF_028885625.2 of Pongo pygmaeus. Lineage (NCBI taxonomy): Eukaryota > Metazoa > Chordata > Mammalia > Primates > Hominidae > Pongo > Pongo pygmaeus. The sequence continues at coordinate 53,207,455 of NC_072388.2, read as the reverse complement.
AAATACAAAAATTAGCTGGGTGTGGTGGCGCTTGCCTGTAGTCCCAGCTACTCAGGAGGCTGAGGCAGGAGAATTGCTTAAACCCGGGAAGCAGAGGTTGCAGTGAGCTGAGATTGCACCACTGCACTCCAGCCTGGGCGACAGAGCGAGATTCTGTCTCAAAAAACAAAAAAACAAAAAAAAAAAATTTTGTCATTTGATTTAATATTAAAAGTCTCTGAAGCTATTATCATACTAGTTATATATGTAGTTGTAGGTAAATATTTGATATGGAAAAAATGTTCGAATATACTATTAAGTGAAAGCCGGTCACAAAATAGTACAAAATGTATAATTTTATCCTGTTTTTTTAAAATTACATATATAAAGATTTGGAAAGATACAGAAAAATACTCACAGTGATTATTTTTGGATGATAGAATACAGATTATTATACTTCTCTCCTTTTGGCTTATCTACACTTTCTAAATTTTTTTCCTGCCACAAATGTATTATTTGAATAATACCGAAAAAAAGCCAATGTAATTAAGTAAAAATGAAAACATTTTAAAGTCAAAATTTTGTAGTAACAATTCCTGCTTTCCTTTTTTTAACCTAAAACAACAAAGTGGTTCCTAACTGTACTACCTAAATATAATTCTTTGCTGTCAAAATAAAAATGATATTTTATTAGTAAGTTTTTAAAAAAATATATAGTCCCTGACGCGCAGATAAAATACTGAAAAAACACATATGAAAAAGAAATAGGAAATGGTCCATTTGCTTTTAAAATTATAAAAACAGAGAACATTAATACAAAATACACTAATAAATATATTTGAGTGCCAATATTACCCCCAATCTGAGAAATAAGACAAGAGAAGCAAGGATTAACAGGAAAAAAGGAGGGAGCCCAGAGATGAGAATAAAAGACATTCAAAAGGACCCAGACACAGAGACATATACAAAGCACCAGAGAAGATGGCTGTTAACCCTTGGGAGACACTCAGGCTTCCCTATGGGAACAAGCCTCCCACAACTACAGCTGGGCCACACAGTCTTCATCCAGTGTGATCAGAGACCTGAGAGCAAACTCTTCTCTGGCCTACAAGGCCATTGACCCGAAAACACACACACAAAAATGGTTAAAATGGTAAACTTTATATATAAAATATATATATTTTACCACACAGATACACAATCACTCCCTGTTTGGACAGGGGAAAAAAGTCAGAAAAAAAAAAAAGACCCAAGCACCTAGACAGCACTATCAGTGAAGGGAAAAGGAATGCAGTGGGGAAGCTGGGAGAGAAAATGACTGTGATCTGATCCTTTTGTGTTGAACCAAAGGAAAAAGGAGAACAGAACCCAAGAAACTTAGAAGAGATGGGGCAGACAGTGGGGGCAGAAGGGCTTCCTTGCCCAAGTACACAGGGTCAAGAACAAAGAAGCTAGAAATACGAGACACCAATTTAACAGGCTTTATTTATCTCTAACTGAAACGGAGAGAAAGCAGGGAGGAAGCCAGAAGGCCTCTCATGCACGCTAAGGTGCATGCGATGTATAGCTAAGGTGTTTCGCTGTCAAGTTCTATGAGGCTCATTAACATTGACTAGTATCACTTTTTTTTTTTTTTACTTATCAAACCTTTATTGAACCCCTATTGTATCCTAGGCACTGTACTAGGTTCTGGAAATACACTACTGCTGTTATGACTTTTGTATTTTGTATTTTTATTGTATATATTTAAGGTGTACAACAGGATGTTTTGATATATATATACCTAGTGAAATGTTTACTATTATAATGCAAATTAATATATGCATTATCTTACATAGTTACTTCCATTTTGCATGTGGCAAGGGCACCAAAAATCCCAAAAGCAATACCATATTAACTATAGTCCTTATGCTGTACATTAGATCTCTAGACCTGTTCATTTTATATATCTGTAACTTTGTTTCTAGTGACCTATATATCCCCATTTCCTTCCCCTCTGCTCCCCATGACTTGGAAAAAATAAGCTCACCTCAGCTCAATGGAACTTCAGTTTGAAAATATTAAAAACCAAAAACCTAGATGTTTAACTGCAAATGAGGAAGAAGGGTCTAGATTTCCCAAAGAGTTTGTACCTTCCAAAGCTCAATGTACACTTGTTGCAGGAAGATATTCCTGCTAAAAAAAAATAAACTCAAAAAACAAAAACAAACAAACAAACACAAAAAGCTCAGAGTCAAGCCCTTGTTCCATCTCTTACTGCCTGAATGACTGGGATTTTTCTTGACTCTGTTTCAGTCTGTGAAAGGTGAATATTTGCCCTATCCTAAGAAACCAGGTTGTTGGAAGAAAAAAATAAGTTAATGTTTGTGAACACACTTTGCATATTACCAAGTATCACAAAACAATGTTACCATATGTTTATTAATGAATAATCTATATTAAATACTTCAGAAAAGTAGTCAATTGTGTGTAAGGACATTTTTACCATGATATAATTTCATCAAAAGTTTATTTCATGTCTAAGTTTCTATTATACTCAGATGATTGTCAAAGTTTCAGTCCTCTTAGATCTCTAAGATACTTTTAACTTCCTAATAGGAATCAACTACCAGACTGAAAAAATAATTAGCACATAATGAGGAAAGCAGATTACTATAATTACTGAAAATACAGGGACCAGACATATAAGATATAGGTGCAGCAGGGACCTTGATGGAAACAAGGTGACTGCAAGCAGGCAAAAAAACAGTGGATACTATCTTAAAATTGAGCACTTTAGATCATTATTGTGCTTATTTATTCAGTGCTAAACATGTTCAGAATAAACATGCTTCCCAACAGACTGTTTCTATACAGCAAATATGAGAGAATACAGAATGATGAAATTAACTTAATTCAACCATTATATATCTTTTATTTCCCAAATAAAGTCATATTACTGTGATCCATAAGGCAAAAAATGAGTCATACTCTGAAGGTACTGTTACATATATAAAAACCAAATAGGTGTATACAGCCAAATAGGTGTTAATGATGAAATTAACTTAATTCAACCATTATATATCTTTTATTTTCCAAATAAAGTCGTATTACTGTGATCCATAAGGCAAAAAATGAGTCATAATCTGAAGGTACTGTTACACATATAAAAACCAAATAGGTATATAGTTTCTTTTTTTTTTTTTTTTTTTTTTTTTTTTGAGATGGAGTCTCGCTCTATCGCCCAGGCTGGAGTGCAGTGGCGCAATCTCGGCTCACAGAAAGCTCCGCCTCCCGGGTTCACGCCATTCTCCTGCCTCAGCCTCCCCAGTAGCTGGGACTACAGGCGCCCACCACCACGCCCGGCTAATTTTTTGTATTTTTAGTAGAGACGGGGTTTCACCGTGTTAGCCAGGATGGTCTCGATCTCCTGACCTCGTGATCCGCCCGCCTCGGCCTCCCAAAGTGCTGGGATTACAGGCGTGAGCCACCGCGCCCAGCCTAGGTATATAGTTTCTAGGCCAAATGCACATCCTCAGAAATTAAAATAAAACTTTTTCTATTTATCAAATAATGAAGAACCACCATTCAAATCACTTAGAGGTAATGCTTTCAAATTTTTCAATTACTTACAATATCATAAATTTCCCGGTCATCCTCATCAGCTAAGGTCAATAGCGCTACCAATGGATAGCGAGATCTGGGTACTGTACCAAAGTCTTCAATTTTTGTATCTCTTGGCAACTGGCAATATATTTCTTCTTTGCTATCCTTTTTAATACTTTTTGAAAACGTAAAGGTAAATTGCCACTACAACCATAAGAACAAAAATATACCAAAAATGATCAATAAGTTAGCAACACTTTATCCATAAGAAGTCTAATTTTCAGTGCTAATGGGTATATCAGATAAAAGGATACAAATACTGTTCCTGATAGAGATATTCACTATACAGAGCATCTTCTAATGCTTGGGGAGTGCTTATTCTGAAGCAATAAACGTGCTTCTGCAGAGCTTCATATAATTTTTGAACACTGCACCCCCAGTAGCATGTAAGGAGGCTATCTTCAAGGCAATCTGTTGTCAAGGTTATGCCAGCTGTAAAAATCAAAGGAGAAAGAATGAAAGTGATTTAATGCAACTTCTAATACAATCATACAGGATGAGTAACAAAAGTTTCCTTCTGGATGCTGGCCAGGATGATGGCAGTTAAAAGAACTTGTTAAAGGGTATGCCCCCTATAAATGAAGGAACTGGCCTCTATAACAAGATATAAAAGCTCAATGTCTACACATTTTTTGAGAGCTATCAAAAAACTATTTCTTACTATTTATCTATTTAGGCTTAGAAACTGTCAACTTAATTTTCTTTTTTGGTGACTCTAAGACATTTCTCATCTAGATTTTTAAAACTAAAATACATTTCACTATTGATAACCTACCACTCTCATAGTGTATATGATCCTAATGACAAGAAACAGTGCAGCAGAATAGAGCTGTCCTCTAAAGTGGATATGTACAACCTATATGGTCCACAACATGATCACTGTTGTAAGAAAAATATTAAAAAGAAATTGAGCTTTACTAACATTAATATATACATTGACAACATTAACATACAGGCTTGTCACAGACTTAATGTCCCATGTAATATGCAAAATATCCTGAGGAATAGAGTGGGGATTCCAAAACATAAAGAGTTTAATAGTGGTATCTTAATTCAGTTGTTCACTTTCAACTTAAGAAGATATAACAATTTGAGTAGACCTGATTAAATGGATATACAAATTGTAAGTAGACATGAAATTATATTATATAGTTTTATTTAACACTTGCATAGGACTTACTTTGTGTCACCTATGTGATTTCCCCCTCCTAGTGGTATTTGTAGCAATATCACATTCAAGGGTAGCAACATCCAGCCTTTCATACTGCTGGGGGTGCAAACTGTAGCAGCGCAAACTGTAACATGTAGTACTCCTTGGCAATGATATACTGACTAGATCAAAAGGGCATGGTTTTGGTCATTGTTCCTGGCTCAACAGTCTTGGTGTCTGATTTTGGCTCTCCAAACCTGCCAGCAATTCTGTAAGCTACCCAATATCCTTTTATTGAAGTTGTTCCTGTTGCTTGCTAATAAGAATTCTGATTGGTATATTACCTATTTTTTAAAATGTGATCAAGAGTATATGTTAGAAGAAGATATATAAATACAAGCAGATGCTCCACAGGATACCAAAAACTGATTTTTGCAATTTTACTCTCAGTATTTAGTAGTATGTATACAGAGTCTGAGAGTCTGAGTAGCATTGATACATGGCCACTTCTAATCATATTTAAGCAAAAATTTTAATCGGTAGGAACTTTGCATAGGTTAATTGGAGCAGGCTTTGATTTCAAATTTTTATGATTCCAATCATCAGGTATTAATTCAAGAATGAAAAATTCCATTTGATATTAAATAGCTGAAGGAAAACATTTTATTTATACATACACAAATACATGTATACACATACACACACACACATAAAATCACACATATTTTTCCCTTTGTCACTGTAGAACCACACAACATGAGGGAGAAGAAAAAAGCTGGAGGTAGACATGAAAGGAAAAAATAGAAAACGCATATTTTAAAACGTTGAAAAAGAAAAAAACAAGAAACACAAAATGATTATTTATTATTGTATTACCAGCAAAAATGTGAAAAGATATATGTACAAGGCTACTCATTATAGCATTAGTTATCATAGCAAAATGCTGGAATAAACCCAAATGTTCATCAATGAGGATTAAATGAATAAAATATAGTACTCTACAATAAAGTACTAAGGAGGTATTAAAAGTGAATAGGGAGGCGGAGGTTGCAGTGAGCCGAGATCTTGCCACTGCACCACAACCTGGGTGACAGAGTGAGACTCTGTCTCTTAAAAAAAAAAAAAAAAAAAGAATTGAGGTATATCAGAGTATCTGCACACACTATTATGAAATGATCTTCAGAATATATTAGTAAATGAAAAAAAGTAAGGTAGAGAAAATTAAATATATATGCTACTGTTTATCTCACAAGAATGGATACCCATATATATGTTTGTTTACATTAAAAAAGAACAGGCTGGGTGTGGTGTTTCATGCCTGTAATTCCAGCACTTTGGGAGGCCAAGATGGGCAGATCGCTTGAGCCAGGAGTTTGAGACCAGCCTGGGCCAACATGGCAAAACCATGTCTCTACAAAACATACAAAAATTAGCTGGGCATGGCGGCACGCAACCGTGGTCCTAACTTCTTGGGAGGCTGAGGTAGGAGGATCACGGCTGCAGTCAGCCATGATCACACCACTACACTCCCACCTGGATGACAGAGTGAGACCCTGTTTCAAAAAAAAAAAAAAAAAGAACAATGGAAGGATAAGCCTTTTAAAACTCAACTTACAGCTTACAGAACATATAAAACTACCCTGTTTATTTGCTTTGTAAAAAGAAAAAAAAGCCAGAGTCCCAAAGATTCAGAGCTACTTAAAAGACCCATTTATAGACTTTGTATACTTAAATAAAGTGGGAAGAGTATCAGAGACCTTTGACAATTGGAGATTAATCAGATTTTTAAATGTCTCTGAAATTAATTTAAAAAGAACTACAGAATCTACAAAATCATACTCTCCGTATTTTACAAACTTGTCCATTACATAAACTGAGGGGAGAATGTAATGATTTCCACTATCTGAAGATAGTGTCAGTACCCCTATCAAAACTATTCTCCCTTTACCTTTTCCACTTTTTTGCAAAGAGTTTCAATTTTTATATAATTTTTGCCTTCTAAAACTCAGTATGCACACAACATCATTTTAGATCAATAGCATTAACAGAATTGGGACATAGCTGTAAGAAAATTCAGAATCAAACTAAGTGAAGCACATGGGTGTGACATCTCTCAAACTGTCCTTACCCCGACTATCTATAACAGGCAAATAAAGCAGAGTGTAAGAGACAGCCTTGCAAAAAAGTGAAAAAATAAGGACTGTAGAAAATGTGCTAAGCCACTAAAAAGGGAGAAACGATGGGGCGGAAAAGCCACAAACCTTCTTGAGGAAGGATCCCTGTGAGAGAAGTAGTAATAAAACAAGGAGACCATTTATGAGGATAATAAAGCCAGAGTATTGGGAGATGAAAGTTTTAGGTTGTAGGGAATGGAAGTTCACAAACGCCTCCAAACATGCCATGTACATTGTGTTTTTTTCCTAACCCTTTTGCTTTAATGTTAGCTCTTACCAGAGTGAATAAGCTAAAATACAAGGAAGCTATTTACAAAAAGACAGCAGAATTCCTGAATCAAATTAATTCAACTCAACTAATATACACTGAGTACCTAACTTTCAATTTCATTAAAGACTCTATATTGCAGACATGGAAACACAAATCCAAATATATCATTACATAATAACAACAACAAAAAAATCCCAACAACCCACCCCTACTAAACAGAACTAAATGACTAAGATTAAAATGGATTCTCTGGTTTTCTTTTTTTTAATTATAAATTTTAAAATATGGCCAGGGCGCAGTGGCTCACGCCTGTAATCCCAGCACTTTGGGAGGCCTAGGTGGGCAGATCACAAGGTCAAGAGATTGAGACCATCCTGGATAACACAGTGAAACCCTGTCTCTACTAAAAATACAAAAAATTAGCTGGGTGTGGTGGCATGCACCTGTAGTCCCAGCTACTCAGGAGGCTAAGGCAGGAGAATTGCTTGAACCTGGGAGGCAGATGTTGCAGTGAGCCAAGACTGCACCACTGCACTCTAGCCTGGGCGACAGAGCGAGACTCCATCTCAAAGAAAACAAAACAAAACAAAACAAAAATCTTAAATATAAATAAAAAGCATGTGTGTTTTTTTGTTTTTGCTTTTTGAGACAGGGTCTCACTCTGTTGCCCAGGCTGGAGTGCAGTGGCGTGATCTCAGCTCACTGCAGCCTCAACCTCCCAGACTTAAGCAATCCTCCAGCCTAAGCCTCCTGAGTAGCTGGCACTAACAGGTGTGTGCCACCACGCCCAGATAATTTTTGTATTTTTAGTAGAGATGAGGTTTTGTCATGTTGGCCAGGCTTGTCTTGAACTCCTGGACTCAAGGATCCTCCCGTCTCAGCCTCCCAGAGTACTGGGATTAAAAGCATAAGCTACCACGTGCAGCCTCTGGTTTATTTTCAAGTTAAATCAGGCCTCTAGATTATTCACCCTCTTCTGCTATATGTCAGGCAGTTTGGGTACAGTGGTGAAAAAAAGATTTTTAAACTATCTACACATCAAATGAAATAACTTTTTTAAATGTCACAAATATTGTTACAACATTATTTTAATGTTCTGTGTAGACATCTTTAATGATACCCACTTTTCCACAGTTTAAACAAATGAATTTTACTCTGCTGAGTATAACTCCTATCAAAATCCTTCTATTTCCCCATAGGAGAAAGATAATAAATGATATGCATCAGTATTTTAAAGATTAAAATATTTCAGTGTTCATGCTGTATATCCACACATTTAAATAATTTTTCATGACTTCAGTAATACTACCGTTGGTTAGCAACTAGTGTGCAGGCATAGCTAAGAGGGCTACTTACTGGCTATCTTTTCATTTGCTTCAAACATTTGCAGGGCTGGCTCAATTTGTGACTATTTCTGCCTGAAAAGCAGATTGATGGATTTCCTCACACTTTCTGCCTCACCAGTGCCCTGTGTTTTGTTCACAATGTATCAGCTCTTCTCAGTTTTTCAGTGTATTTTCAGACCTGTGGAACTGTACTGCAGGAAGGAAGGCCTTGCAGCTGATAGGTTTTTCATTGTGGGTCCTGCTCAAGAGCCAGATGTGACTTTGTAGCAGGTTCCAGCCTGTGGCCACAGAGGTGGGAGGTTATTGAACCACCACTATTCTGTACACTTGATTTTTTATTTTATTTTTTGAGACAGAGTCTCACTCTGTCACCCAGGCTGAAGTGAAGTGGTGTGATCACGGCTTACTGCAACCTCCACCTCCTGGACTCAAGCAATCCTCCTACCTCATCCTCCCGAGTAGCTGGTAAGCTGGGTGTACACTTTAATCAGGCATGCACAACCTACTATCTTTTAAACAAATTAGTTTTCTCTGTGTCATATCTCAAAATCTGGTTTTCCCAAGTAAAAAATATCAGAATGAACTGTTATCTATTATAGGGAGGGAGCGGGGAGGGGAGTGGCCGAGATCCTAGTTTCCATCAATTCATAGGGTAATAATATTTACAGCTAAAGAGGATGAATAAGAAATTTTGTACTTTTTGCGGCCAAGAACGGTGGGTCACGCCTGTAATCCCAGCACTTTGTGAGCCTGGGGCAGAAGGACTGCTTGAGGCCAGGAGTTTGAGACCAGCCTGGGCAACACAGCAAGACCCCATCTCCACAAAAAACATTTTTTTTTATTTAGCCAGGCACGGTCACGCACAACTGTAGTCCCAGCTACTCAGGGGGCTGAGGCAGGAGGACCACTTGAGCCCAGGGTGTTGGGGTTGCAGTGAGCTATGATCACACTACTGCATTCCAGCCTGGGCGGAAGAGCAAGATCCTGTCTCAAAAAAAAAAAAAAAAAAAAATGTATTTTTCCTCACAAATCAAGACTTACTTAAGCCTGATGATCTATATTGACTAAGTAAACTGATTTCTGACCAGTTATTAGATTCTGAGAGTTAGAGGCAGGAAGGATGAATAGACAAGAATGGTCCATAGACGTAAGGGAGCAGGATGTTGCAAAGGAAGGTCAACTCTGTAAAATACTACAGAGATAGCATTAACTCAGCCCTGAAAGCCTCCCACTGGATTTGATGACTGCTGGGGGTCGAAACTGCAGGGCAGAAGTCGTAATTAGTGACCTCAGAGAAAGCCATTTCAGTAAAGGGATACAGGGAAAAGTCAGACTGCACTGCACTGAGGAGTAAAAATGAAGCAGGCTAAGAGACGGAAAATGCAAACAGCTCCTAAGAAGCTGGCTGTGAGGGGAAGAAGAGAAATACAGCAGTAGCTAGAATAGGATGAAAAGCAGAGAAATATCTGGCTTATTTGTTTTCAAGAAACCAGAAATGTAAGCAAGTATAGAAGGGACAGGGTCTTGGCCCAGAAAAAAAGCTACAGAACTGTATCTAGGAATGCCTACTCTTTATTTCTATTGAACTGTCACGAAAGAATTTCAAAGTCCAAAAGTTCAAAACTGAATTCATTGCCTTTCTTTGGAAACTTGCTATTCTTTCTGTACTCCTCATTTTTGTAACAGGATCTGGCTATGGAGGACCCACAGTAAGAACCTGAGTCTTCTTAGACTCCTCTCTTACCTGTCTCATCCTATGCTTTACCATAACTACTGTTTCTTTAATGTATCACTCCATTTCTCATCCAATTTCTCATCCAAGAGGTAAACACCTATCTTTCAAGATTCTACTCAAAAAAAAAGGAGGAAGGAAGAAAGAAAAAAAAGTAAGAGAGACTCAGCATATTCTTTTTTATGAAGGCTTTCCTGAATATGCCTCTTCACCTTAACAAATTTAAGCATCTCTTTCTTTACAATTCTAATGGTTCCTATATGGTCCTGCAGACAACTTATTTTTCCAAGCAAGTACAAAAGCAAACAACTGCCATATATTACCTACCATCTACAAAAGAACATGTTATATCAAAATAATTTATACCAAAATACCATAGTTTCAGATTAAATGACAATCATTCTGGCCAGGCACGGTGGCTCACACCTGTAATCCCAGCACTTTGGGAAGCCGAGGTGGGTGGATCACCTGAGGTCAGGAGTTTGAGACCAGCCTGGTCAACATGGTGAAACACTGTCTCTACAAAAAAACAAAAATTAGCCAGGCATGGTGGCACATGCCTGTAATCTCAGTGACTTGAGAGGCTGAGGCAGGAGAATCGCTTGAACCCAGGAGGCGGAGGCTGTAGTGAGCCGAGATTGTGCCATTGCACTCCAGTCTGGATGACAGAGTAAGAATCTGTCTCAAAAAAAAAAAAAAAAAAAAAAGGTAATTGTTCTTCAAAAGGTTAGCAACCTTACGTTAACTATATTTAGACATAATACATCATTTCTCACTTTACTACAGACCAATAAAAATAGCATAGTGTCCTAATAGACTTCACTATTAACACCTGTAATACTTCATTCTGCTCCTTTGTATACACATCTACCTGTTTACTAGGTGATAAAAATTCTTCAGGAGTAAAGTTTGTAACTTCTTAATCTTTATATCTGTCATACACAGTACAGCACCTGGAACAAAACAGTTGCCCAACAAATGTTTGTTAAAAGTCTAATGAAGGGAAAGAAATAGAGAAAGAAAATAAAAGGGCTAAAAAAAGAGGGCAAACAATGAGAGAAAATCTTTGGAAAATAGCCACCAACTTGTAATTGAAGCTGAAGATGGATTAGTGATCTCTACGCCAAAAGGATTCTTGACTTGTCTCATTTGCTTTTTGAAAACTCTTGTGCTGAACTGGGTCTCTTCTGAATTTCTCAGAATTACTGGAACATCCCAACCAAACCTAAAAAAAGGTAAAAAATAAAATATTATTTTAACAAATGATGAAACTTTGTGTTACGTGTAAAATCTGTTGTGCTTCATTAGCGATTCCTTTTAGCATTAAGTATCAGAAAAAGAGGTTAAATTTCTCAATTTACGTTATTTTAGAGATCCCACAGAACTGCAAAACAGTTGGCCCTCTGTATCAACCAACTGCACATCAAAAATATTTGGGGACGAGCAGGAAGAATAAAAAATAACAATAAAAAATACTACAAATTCAAAACCAATACAGTATAACAACTGTTTACACAGCATTTATATTTTACTAGGCATAAGTAATCTAGAGATAATTTAAAGTATACAGAAGGACGTGTGTAGGTTATACGCAAATACTATGTAATGTTATATAAGGGACTTAAGCATCCTAGAATATGGGGGGTGGGTATCCTAGAATCAATCCCCCTCGGATATCAAGGAAGCACTATGTATTGTTCAGCTGGCTGAATCAACATATTCTTGAAAACAAAGAGTTCTATTGTTAATACTGTTGATAACACCAAAGGAGTATGGAGATTATAGATAAATTATACTTAGTATAACAGCAAACACACGATGAACTTATTGAATTTTTTTAAATGTGAAAAATAAATATATATTCAAGAGGCAGACTATTGGCTGGGTGTGGTGGCTCATGCCTGTAATCCCAGCACTTTGGGAGGCCAAGGTGGAGGATCACTTGAGGTCAGGAGTTCGAGACCAGCCTGGCCAAAACATAGTGAAACCCTGTCATTAATAAAAATACAAAAATTAGCTAGGCATGGTGGCGTGGACCTGTAGACCCAACTACTTGGGAAGCTGAGGCAGAAGACTCGCTTGAACCTGGAAGGCAGAGGTTGCAGTGAGCCGAGATCGTGCCACTGGACTCCAGCCTGGGCAACAGAGCAAGATTTCGTCTCTCAAAAAAAAAAAAAAAAAAAAGAGGCAGACTAATATGATTTATGGGACAACGGAACTTTTTTTTTTTTTTTTTGAGATGGAGTTTCACTCTTGTTGCCCAGGCTGGAGTGCAATGGTGTGATCTTGGCTCACTACAACCTCTGCCTCCCGGGTTAAAGTGATTCTCCTGCCTCAGCCTCCCAAGTAGCTGGGATTACAGGCATGTGCCACCATGCCCAGGTAATTTTTGTATTTTTAGTAGAGAGGTGGTTTCACCATATTGACCAGGCTGGTCTCGAACTCCTGACCTTAGGTGATCCGCCCACCTCAGCCTCCCAAAGTGCTGGGATTACAGGCGTGAGCCACCACACCCAGCCAGGACAATGGAACTTTTAAAACACCAACTATAGCTCTTCATTTATATATCTTCTACTTTTAAATTTCATGTAAAAATGTAAACTCTGACAATGCCCATGGAACAGATTTAAAAGGAAAATGAAAGGGGCTAAATTCAATTCCTAGTAAAATTAAAAAACAGCTAGTTTACTCAATTTACATAAAATAATCTAAAATTAATATACACCAGTTAAACTAGGAAACTTTAGTTTAAGACGGCACAGTTAGGGGCCTATTTGATGCACTCCCTTCTCTCCAAATACATATCAGTGATAGATAAAAAATAAAAAGAAAAATTAAAAAGACCCCACAGATACCTGAGTCCCATATGCTTTAAGAAAAAAAAAGACTCCGCTGAAATGAGTAAAAAAAACTATGGTATATTTAAAGAAAAGAATAGAAGTATTCAGCACTGAAAAGGAACAACTTATTACTACAATCAAATGGATAAATTTCAGAAACATCATGCTATGCAAAAGAAGCCTTACACAAAAGAATAAATGCTGTATGCTTCTCTAATATAAAATTCTAGAGCAGGAACAACAAATTTATGGTAGAAATAAAAATGAGAACAATGGTTGCTTCCAGAAGTACAGGAGTAGGACTGACTGGGAAAGAGCATAAGAAAATTGACGGTAATGTTCAGTATCTTGACAGAGGCTTTAGTTGTATAGATGATGTGTTTGATAACACTTGGTAAATGGTACACTTAAGATTTGTACATCTTGGCCGGGCGCGGTGGCTCACGCCTGTAATCCCAGCACTTTGGGAGGCCGAGGCAGACGGATCATGAGGCCAGGAGATCGAGACTGTCCTGGCTAACACAGTGAAATCCCGTCTCTACTAAAAATACACACACACACACACACACACACACACACACACACACACACACACACACACACAAAAAAAAAATTAGCCAGGCGTGGTGGTGGGCGCCTGCAGTCCCAGCTACTCGGGAGGCTGAGGCAGGAGAATGGTGTGAACCTGGGAGTCAGAGCTTACAGTGAGCCAAGATCACACTACTGCACTCCAGCCTGAGCGACAGAGCGAGACTCCATCTCAAAAAAAATAAATAAATAGAAAATAAGACTTGTGTATCTTATATGTAAATGTTACTTCAAAAAACTATAAACAAAAACAAACACTGAACTCTAGTCAGTAATATGTAATGTTTTAGAACTTACAGGTGAAGAGTACAACTTACTTTGAAGGGCATCGTGAAATAAGATAGACCAATGTGTGGATAAAAGAGTGGATTAATGTGGACAGATATGTAATAGAGAAATTACAGTAAAATGCTGATCGTAGACTCTAAGTGATGGGCAGATGTGTGTTCACTGTATAATTCTTTCTAGTATTCTGTATGTTTGAAAATTTTTATAATAAAATGCTGGGAACAAATACCTTTATGGACCCCAAAAAAGCAAAGAAACAAAGTAATGAGTAAGGCTATGCCATGATTTCATGGTTCTCAGTCTGGCAGCAGACAGTGGCAACCAAGCCTTCATGTATTAAGGAGACCAGCATAGGCTGTCTTCTCCAGACAAGGGCCAGAGCAAGGTTTATAACTTGGAACCAGGAGGTGGATTAGGTCAATACCAAAATAGGCAGAACTGTCGTTATAAGACTTGGTCCTAGGCTGGGTGCACTGGATCCTGCCTATAATCCCAGAACTTTGGGGAGGCTGAGGAGGGAGGAATGCTTGAGCCCAGGAGTTCGACACCAGTCTGGGCAACAATAGTGAGACCCCATCTCTACAAAAAAAATTGAAAATTAGCTGAGCATGGTGGTATACACCTGTGGTCCCAGCTACTTAAGAGGTTGAGGTGGAAGGATCGCTTGAGCCTGGGAGGTCAAGACTGCAGTAAGCAGAGATTGTGCCACTGCACTCCAGCCTGGGCAACACAGTGAGATTCTGTCTCAGAAAAAAAGGCCAGGCACAGTAGCTCACGCCTGTGATCCCAACATTTTGGGAGGCCGAGGTGGGCAGACCACCTGAGGTCGGGTCAAGACCAGCTTGAAAAACATGGAGAAACCCCATCTCTACTAAAAATACAAAAAAAATTAGCTGGGCATGGTGGTGCATACCTGTAATCCCAGCTACTTGGGAGGCTGAGGCAGGAGAATCGCTTGAAACCAGGAGGCAGAGGTTGCAGAGAGCTGAGATCATGCCATGTACTCCAGCCTGGGCAACAAGAGTGAAACTCCATCTCAAAACAAAACAAAACAAAACAAAACAACAAAAACCTAGTCCTGGTCTGGAGGTCTAGGAATCTGGGTATAAATAACTATAAAATGTTTTTGCAATCTATCCATCTGACAAGGGTCTAATATCCAGAGTCTATAAGCAACTTAAACAAATTTACAAGAAAAAACAACCCCATTAAAAAGTGGGCAAAGGACATGAACAGACACTTCTCAAAAGAAGACATTCATGCAGCCAACAAACATACGAAAAACAGCTCAACATCACTGATCATTAGAGAAATGCAAATCAAAACCACAATGAGATACCATTTCACGCCAGTCAGAATGGAGATTATTTTAAAAATCCAGAAATAACAGATCTTGGCAAAGTTGTGGAGAAAAAGAAACACTTCTTTTTTTTTTTTTTTTTTTTTTTGAGATGGAGTTTCGCTCTTGTTGCCCAGGCTGGAGTGCAATGGCATGATCTCAGCTCACCACAACCTCCACCTCCTGGGTTCAAGCGATTCTCCTGCCCAGCCTCCCAAGTAGCTGGGATTCCAGGCATGCACCACCACGCCTGGCTAATTTTTTTTTGTATTTTTAGTAGGGATGGGGTTTCTCCATGTTGGTCAGGCTGGTCTCAAACTCCCGACCTCAGGTGATCTGCCCACCTCGGCCTCCCAAAGTGCTAGGATTACAGGCATGAGCCACTGCGCCTGGCCTAAAAGAAACACTTCTGCACTGTTGGTGGGAATATAAATTAGTTCAACTATTGTGGAAGACAGTATGGCGATTCCTCAAAGATCTAGAGGCAGAAATACCATTTGACCCAGCAATCCTATTACTGACTATATATCCAAAGGAATATAAATCATTCTATTATAAAGATACATGCATGTATATATTTATTGCAGCACTATTCACAATAGCAAAGACATGGAATCAACCCAAATGCCCATCAGTGATAGACTGGATAAAGAAAATGTGGTACATATACACCACAGAATACTATGCAGCCATAAAAAGGAACAAGGTCATGTCCTTTGCAGGAAAATGGGTGAAGCTGGAAGCCGTTATCCTCAGCAAACTAATGCAAGAACAGAAAATCAAATATTGCATGTTCTCACTTGTAAGTGGGAGCAGACAGTGAGAACACGTGGACACATGGAGGGGAAACAACACAGACTGGGGCCTATCAGCGTGGGAGTTGGGGGAGGGAGAGCATCAAGAATAGCTAATGGATGCTGGGCTTAATATCAAGGTGACTGGTTGATCTGTGCAGCAAACCACCATGGCACACATTTACCTATGTAAAAAATCTGCACATCCTGCACATGTACCCCAGAACTTAAAAGTTGAAGGAAAAAATAAAATAAAATAC
Source organism: Pongo pygmaeus (assembly GCF_028885625.2). NCBI lineage: Eukaryota > Metazoa > Chordata > Mammalia > Primates > Hominidae > Pongo > Pongo pygmaeus. The sequence continues at coordinate 53,191,049 of NC_072388.2, read as the reverse complement.
TCAACTAAAAATAATAATAATCATAATAATAATTGTAAAGTGGAAAAACAGTGAGGGTGATAACAAAGGGAGAAAAGTAAAAAAAAAAACAAAACGAATCTTCCACTAAAATTTAGGTTGAAAACTAAAGTTTCAAAACACACAAGTCTAACACTGAGAGACAACCAATAAAATTAACAAATGAAATAAAAATTCACTTTTGATGACTCTGATTTTATAAAAGAGTTGGGTAAGACTGCTCTGGTCCTGCCTAACAAAGCTGAAAAGCAAGCCTCTAACAGACTAAACTATTTCTGAGTAACTTAACAGTGTAAAGCTCAAGAATATTTAGAGGAATACAAAAATATCCAGCACCTAGTAAGGTGAAATTCACAATGCATAGCATCTGATAAAAAAAAAATCAACAGGCATGCAAAGAAGCAGGAAAATATTACCCACAATGAGGAGCAAAACTCTATAGAAATAGATCCAGAAATCATACAGATACTTGAATTAGTAGACAAGGATATAAAAATAGCTCCTAGAACTATACTCCATATGTTTCAGAAGAAAAGTAATGACTGCACATATGATATAGAGGAATGGAAGATATTTAAAAGGCCCAAATCAATATTTAGAGATGAAAAAGGTAATGTTTTAGATAAAAAATATAGTGGATGAGATTAACAGCAGATTAGGTATTGCACAATAAAAGATTAGTAATCTTGAAGACAACAGAAAGTACTGAAATTGAAACACAGAAAGGAAAAAGACTGAACAACAACAACAAAAAGCATCAGTAAGCCAACTTTTAGGCAGCCATGTAACTGAAGTCTTAACATATCACTGAAGTTTGCAGAGGACAGATAAAGTAGTTGAACACATAATGGCCAAAACCTTCCCCAACATGTTGAAAACTATAAAAACCTACAGACCCAAGAATCTCAATGAGCTCCAAGCACAAGAAACAAAAAAAATTACCTAAGGTACATAATAATCAAATTGCTTAAAACCAGTAATATAGACAAAATCCTAAGAAAAAGAAAGAAGATATGCTACAGTAGCCAAAGAAAAGGAAAAAAGGATATACTACATATAGAGGAACAAAGATAAGAATGACAGTAGCTTTTTAATATTAATAAGAAGTAATGGAAGGCAGAATATCTTTAAAGAACAGGAAAAAAATCTTGTCAATCTAGAATTCTATACTATATTTTTCCAAAGCAAAATAAAGACTTTTTCAAACATAACAAAAGCTAAAAGAATTCATCACCAACAGACTTGCACAACAAGAAAAATTAAAATATGCCTTGGGGAGAAGAAAAATGATACCAAATAAAAATCTGGATTGATACAAAGAAATAAATAGCAGTGAAATGGTAACTACGTGAGGAATTATAATGCTTTTCTTATATCTCTTTAAAATATTACCTGAAGGTAGATGGTGATAAGTTAGAGATACATTATAAACTTTCAAGCAACCACTAAAATAAAGTTATTGCTAATAAACCAACAAAGGAGATAAAATGGAATCACATAAATTATTTAACTAATGTAAATGAGGGCTGAACAAGGGAAAAAGAAAAAACAGACTAGTAAAATAAAAGAGGGAAAAAGAAACAAAGAACAGACAAAACAAACAAAAAATGAATAGCAAGATGGTGGAATTAAATCTAACAATATCAATAATCACATTAAATGTAAATGTTTTAAACTCCCTAGTTAAAAGGCAAAGATTATCAGATTGGATAAAAACATAAGACCTAGCTATATGGTGCATACAAGAAACCCACTTTAAATAAAAAGACAAAAAGAGTTTACAAGTAAAAGGATGAAAAAAAGATGTATCTGCTAACACTAATCAAAAGAAAGCTGAAGTGGCTACATTAACACCAGACAAAGTAGATCTCAGAGCAAAGACTATTACTAGGATCAAAGAGGTCCATTTCATAGTGATATAAGGGTCAGTTCATCATGCACACAAAATAATCCTAAATGTTTATGTACCTATTAATAGAACTTCAAAATATAAAGCAAAAACTGATACAACTGCCAAGAGAAATAGATAAATCCACAATTATAGTCAGAAATTCTAATATTTCCCACAACTTCAATAATTGATAGCTCCAATATATAGAAAATCAGTAACGACATCAAAAACTTGAATAACACTATCAACCAATTTGACTTAATTAACACTTATAAAACATCTCACCCGGCCGGGCGCGGTGACTCACACCTGTAATCCCAGCACTTCGGGAGGCCATTGCGGGCAGATCATGAGGTCAAGCGATCGAGACCATCCTGGCCAACATGATGAAACCCCATCTCTACTAAAAATTAAAAAAAAAAATTAGTTGGGCATGGCAGTGCGCACCTGTAGTCCCAGCTACTCTGGAGGCTGAGGAAGGAGAATTGCTTGAATCCAGGAGGCGGAGGTTGCAGTGAGCCGAGATCGTACCACTGCACTCCAGCCTGGTGACAGAGCAAGATTCTGTCTCAAAAAAAAAAAAAAAAAAAGTCACCCAACAATAGCAGAATATATATTATTTTTAAGTGCATTAGGACATTTACCAAAGAGAGAATATATTTGGATTATAAAACAAGTCTCAATAAATTTACAAGATGTCAAATCATAAAAAGTATGCTAACCACAATGGAATCAAATTATAAATCAGTAACAGAAATATCTTTAAAATTTCCAAATATTTGGAAACTCAATAACAAACTTCTACATAACTTAGAGGTCAAGAAAAAAAATCAAAAGGGAAATTATTTTAAATTATGACCCGAATAAAAATGAAGACATATGTGTCAAAATGTGGGGAATGCTGATAAAGCAGTACTTACAGGGAAATTAGAAGGCACTAAACATTTCTGTTCCATCTCCTGGAAAAGAAGACCAAATATGGCATGTTCTCACTTATAAGCGGGAGCTAAATGATGAGAACTCATGAGCCCAAAGAAGGGAACAACAGAAACTGGGATCCACTTGAGGGTGGAAGTTGGGAGGAAGAACAGGAGCAGAAAAGATAACTATTGAGTACTGGGATTAACACCTGGGTGATGAAATAATCTGTACAACAAACCCGTGACACGAGTTTACCTATGTAGCAAACCTTCACATGTACCTCTGAACCTAAATGTTTAAAAACAACAACAACAATAACAGAAATCTCAACATTATAAAATACAGGCCACCAATGAGTCCAAGTTTCCATCAAACAAACAAGTATGACTTAACGCTTTAGATGCAGAATTTCTTGAGAGTATACCCAGATCAATAAATATGATCTGATCTAGTGTTACATTCTATTCTCCGGCTTACAATCCATCCTCACATATATTCCTCAGGATTCCACAGATATAAATTAGCAAAATTTTGCAATTCTTTTTAAGGATAGACTATTTCTAGTCAGATCAGATTTTGTCCCTATACTAGGCAGCATGCAGAGATCTGGGCCTCACGACAAGATAACAGAGGTAGCTCTTAAGTGTGGATAGCCCTTTGCAAAGCAACTGCCCTAGGTGAGGTTATTACAGGATCTTCAAGCAAGAGAAGGCTAATTTTCGAAAGTAAGCAGCTTCTGTCAACAATGGAGGCTCAGAGTGACTGGAGTTTTTTTCAAGATTCTCAGCTCTGTCCATGTCTACCTAGATGTCCCCATTCCAAGTCTCAGGGTTCTACTTCTTTCCAAACAATATTCTAAATGAGGCACTGACAAAGGCCAGGTAATTCTATTATTATCGCAGTTTAAACTGTGTTCAGGCACCTGCCACCACGCCTGGCTAATTTTTCTATTTTTTGTAGAGACCGAGTTTTGCCGTATTTCCCAGGTTGGTCTTGAACTTTTGGGCTCAAGCAGTCCTCCTGCCTCAGCCTCCCAAAGTGCTGGGATTATAGGCAGTGAGCCAAGATCATGCCACTGCACTCCAGCTCAGACGACAGAGCAAGACTCTGTCTCAAAAATAAAATAAAATAAAATAAAATAAAACTGTGTTCAATTTTTAGCAAGTCTTTCTGTGGCTACACAAAATAAAGTGCTTTAGAACCATAGAAACGTTCTGATTCTCTAAGACCTGACTGATCTAACACTTTGAAGACCTGAGTTTGTCATTTTCTTTCTGTTAGTGCTCCAGTGAACACAGAAGCACCTATCTCACTTCTCCCTCAGTCCCTGTAGTCATTACTGCCGTTAACAGTCAAGCACTTTAGCCACTTGGTCCTCCAGCACACAGCTTCAGAAATAATTTTATCACAATCAACCAAATGTATCAATTTGATTGTGATGCCACTACATGTTGTGGGTTACTAGATTATTTCCCATTGGCAAAGAGCTAAAGAAATTACCAAACAGACCCCCTCAAATTCTATCTTTGAAAGTTTTCTCACCAGGATCCCATTCTTAGTGACAATTTCTTTATCAGTCAGGGTCCAGGCAGGAGTCTGAAAATGCATCCGTTATTTTAACAGAGAGATTTGACTTGATTTTTAAAGTTGCCAGCATCAACATCAAGAGAAATTTTCATATGAAAAATGTTAACCATATGTTGAAGAACTGAAAAGGCAAAAAGAGGACACTGAGTTACTACTTATGTGATAAGAAGCAGTAACAGCAGGAAGCAGCTATCACTCCTAGGACAAGGGAACAGAGAAAAGAAAATAAAGAGAATTTACTATAGTTTAGAAATGTGGAGGAGACTTTATGGAGCTCAGGACTCAGGTCTGAGGAAAGGATACTGGTATCTTTAAGGGAGTGCCTAAGGCTGATTCTAGCAGAGTAGGAAAGCATAAACTGGAACAAGTGGGACCAACTATTAATGCCAGAGTGAGGCACTATTATGGCAAGTGACAGACAAGAAAAGGAATCAACAGGAAGCAGCAAGTCCCTTCATCCTCTTCCAGCTTTCCAGTCTCCCTCCCTTGTTGGCAAAGCCCAATAGGCAGTCAGCTTGCAAAGAAGAAATGTAGTTTAGAGTTCTGCCCTAGATTCACAAAGCAGAGGGTGGTATGAAGTTGAGGTCAACAGCTTAATAAAATGTGGTCAACAGGAGGCCAGGAGTAGCTACTGGAGTCGCAGTCCTGATTATTTGAAACTGTTAAAGGACGTAAATGGACTTTTGGGCTTCTTTGTGCTCAGTGCCTGGAGGAAGCTATCAGAGATCACAGAAACCACCACATGGAGAAAGAAAAATACTATATTTCCAGTTGCATGCTTCTTTGCTATTGCTATTGGGATTCTAATAATCATATGCTCCTGTTTTTTCTCCACTCCCACACAGTGCAGGCAGACATGGCAAACAGTGGAAAGAAGCAAACAGTGAAAAACTCAGAGCAGTACTAAGGGAAAAACCATGATAGAAAACACATGAACAGTAGAGATGGTATTATGGGAGGTTAAAACAAAACAAAACAATGACAAGGGTGAAAAACATGCGTATTAACTAGTTTACCCTTCTGACTGGGGTACTATTGGTACTATTAGAAAGATGTTTTTATGAGATTTAGATGGTGTCCAAGTTTTCATCATTTCTAGTCAATAAATACGTGGCCTTGGCTTAAGTTAGCAAATAAACATAGTAAAAAGTTTATCTACATGGGCAAAGCTAACTCAGATGGAGAGAATGGTTGGGTTAGGCACAAGATGACTGGTTAGGCCTAAATTAGGATGGAAGTGACTGGATTTACATGGTCTTGTGGCCTCAGCAGTGCTTAGCCCAGACTTCCAAACATTCTATGATTACATGGGCTTCCACTCTTGTAAAAAGTCTTACCTAAATGGGGTGATTTGACAATTGTTAAATTTTCAAACCAGGTCTTAAAGCTGGCAGAGCCAGGATTTGAACCTATGTTTGTCTGACTCCAAAGTCTGTCTGTTAACCACTACAAACATGAGGCTCCTGACTACCCTCTTCCCAATACTAAAGATTGATATCTAAGATATCTAATTAGTTGGCCTATTTAAAATAAAAATTAAAGCACATAAGGCATTTATCAACTAGTTACTATTTTCCTTAGTGGAGGAAAATTATGCTTCATTAAGAGAATAACACTAACATTATAGTCATTTAAAAATCTTGTGTTAAGACTGCTTTTCTCACATGGGCAACAGCTTCCTAATTCCAATTACAAACTTTTGTGTAATGAACATTAGCAATAAAATCTGATGGGTCAAGAATAACCAATTGTGTAAGATTGGTCTTTGTTTTCCAATCATACCCCCAGATATAAGGAATTTGTATCTTCAATCCTCACCCACCTACAAGGCAAGGAATTCTATGCTCTATTGCTGGTAGGGTGAGGAGCAGTGTGGACATGTTAAAACTTTGGTCACTTCCTAAAGATGGCATATATTTTCAGAAACTGTCAAGGGCCCGTGTTCTTTATTCAATCACATATATGTGACCAAAGGCTATTTTAAAACTCGTTTTACGTAGCCTTCTTTATTCACTAACATGTTCTCTGCCCCTATGCTCATGCTGTCTTCTCTGAAATGCCTTTTCTTCCCTACCATATACATTTAACTCCATTTATTTTTCAAAATGCTCATTCTCCAAAATCCAGCTCATGTCCCTCTTCAACAGAGTCCCCTCTGACCTCTTCAGACCATGGCTGTTGTCCACTTAGAACTGCTGTTTGATCTTTTTGTAATTATTATCTTCTCAAAGGGATTTTGGAGGCTGCAGCCTAGAAAAACTGTTGTGGGCTAGTTATACAGTTTCAACTCGCTGTTATTTACAAGGCTTGTCTAAACATGATACAATAGCATCTCCTCAAGAGAGAAATTGAACCTCTAGGCTAGAAGAATTGCTCAGCGGTTATCTAGCAGACCATTCTCCTTGTCCCAATAGGCAACTGTCCTACCCTCGGTGTAACGTATTTCTAAGGTCTCTTCCAGCTCTAAAAGCATGATTTTACAATTCTATCGACTAAATATTACTTCAAAAGGTGTGGAATGTATACAGAAACCATTAAATTGTCAAACGGTAACAGTTCAGTTACAAGTTACTCTGAAAGATCTGAGGCTAAGGGCTCCATTCAGGTCAGAATCACAACTGTTAACCTCGCTTACTGTCCAGTCTGTGCACTGTAGCACAGGTGACTAACTCATCCAGGACACACAGTAGGCCCGAATCCGGGACAGAAGCCTACTAGAGAAGCACTTTCTCCCAACACTAAGCCCAAGCCCAAGCCCAAGGCCTTCCTGGGTGCTTTATCGCCTAGAAACAAAGCTGAGTACAACACCCCAATCCGGTACCACCTCAAGATGCCCCAGCGACGCGGACCAAACGGTGATGCAGGGCAGTGACGCAGGTGCAGCGTCCACCTTGTTTTCCTCCCAGAGAAAGTCGGAGTCCTAGGCACCCGGGGACACCGAATCCCCGACGTCCTCCGGCCCGCGGCCCTCCGGCTCCTGTGCCCCCTGCTGCTCTTCGCGACCCCACTCTGGCGGTGTCCGCCCCTTCGTCTCTCACCCCTGAGACACTTACCATCCCAATACCAGGCCGGTGGTCACGATGAAGCAGGTAAAGACCACCGCGATGTAGAAAAGCGGCGAGTATTCATAAAGCGTTACCAGAAACACCGCAGCCATCAGGGTCTTGCTCTGGCTAGAGCCCGGCTCCAGCCGCGTAGCCCAGCCCAGCCCGGCTGAGCCCAGCCCGCCCGGCCAGGGTAAAAGCCACTACGGTGCCCCGGAGCGGACAAACTTTGTAGGTCCGCACTCGCCTGGGGTTCTCGTAAGCTAGACTTTAGGGCAGCCTCGCGGGCAGCGGGAGCCGGCGTGCCAATCACGGCGCCGCCTGCAGGACACGCCACGCCCCTCCCGCTCCCGTCCCGAGCTATTGGCTACGCAGACCTGGGATGGAGGGGACCCGACTCGCACCACCCCCGACTCCCAGGATTGGTACCCAGCGGGCGTCTTAGGCGCTGTGGCCCAGTGGTCATTGCTGTTCCGCCGGCAAATTCCATGTAGACTTTGGGGCCAACTCTGTCCCAGCCTTAGGCAATGTAGGTTTTCTGATGTCAGAGAGAGGCGCAGTCTGAAATCTACGTGCATCGTTTCTAAATCCTGAAACCCTGCCTATTACATCTTAGGCAAATTTGGGAGAAGGTGGAGGAGGAGGAGGAGGAGGAGGAGGAGGAGGGCGGGTATCTTGGGTTCTACAAAATGAAATAACCATAGGCACAGTGAAAACACAAAAAAAGGAGTCTCTACCACAAGCAATTTATACGAGACTTGTCAGCCTTTTCAGATTGGACTTAATCATAGAGGAAAATCAGCATTGCTTATCCAAGATTCTCTTAGAAATAAAGCATCCACTTCCTCCCACATCCCCCTCCTTTTCTCCTCTTCTTGGACTCCTCAAATTAAAATTAGCCAAACATTTGAACCTGTATTTGTTTCCACTTTAAGAATAATTTTTAAAAAACTTTTTTAACCACACAGAAGCTTTTTAAAAAGTACAGAAAGTAGCTAAATGGTCACTCCCTTGTCTCAACCCTGTGAGTCAGCTCCATCAACGTGGCCTCCCCGAAAGTCTTTCATAACACTTCATTGACACCTCGTTGGTTTGCATTTAATCCTAAAGCCACATCTAGCTATATCAGAGAATGGGGATATATAGTCTTATTATTCATGAGCAGCAACACACCCTGCTACAAATCAGGAGTGTTGTTACTGAGGAGGAAAGAGAATGGACATTGGGATAGGTAACTAGTAGCCTCTGTCACACTCCTAAATCACCAGTAAAATTCGTGATGAGAAAGATGAACTAAGTTTGTCCTATGGCCTCACATATTCCTTGGCAAATGACCACGTAGTCTCTGGAGCAGCACTGTTTGAGAAGCTTGCTTCTATAACACAATTTTTAATTACTATATATCTGATTTGTGAAAGTATATAATTTAATCAGCTCTCAATTGTTGGACAATTTTTCATAGCTATAAATAACACTGCAATGAACATCCCTACAGCTAAAGTATTTCCTTAGGATAAATTACTAGAGGTGGAACTATGGTTTTAAAAAAATGTACATTTTAAAGATTTTGTAAAAACACTGCTCTCCAGAAATGTACCAATTTGTATTCCCAGTTTTTCATCCACAGTTTTGCCATCATTTGATATTGTTACTTAACAAAAATATTGGCCAATCTGGAAGGCAGTTTTATTGTAACAACAATAAAAAAACAAGAATTTTTATAATGAAATGAAAATGTAGGAAGTTCCAAGTTAGAGTGGCATTAAACACATACATCTAATTTTTCTTCCTTCTCAAGTCCACTAAAACTACAGTAAAGAGATTAAAAACATAAGTCTACAAAAACAAGAACAGGAAATATAAAATAGCAGCAACATATTGGGATGATGAATGAGCATAATTCACTAACCAATACATGAAAGCCAAATCCCAAACCAGTTGTGGAGAAAACTGAGACCCAAACTGAATTACTTTGAAGAATTCTCAAAAAGAACAAGATCTAATACAAACTTAACTAGAGTCTCTATCATTTCTCACTGGGATATCTGCTATGGCCACTGAAACTTGTCTCTCTAGTTCCAGCATAGATTTTCCAATATATTCTGCACAGTGATAGCAAAAATGATTTTTCCACAGCACGTACTTTACTCCGTTGCCAAAAACCCTTGATTGTCATGTTCTATTTCCTTGAGGACAAAGTTCCCAAGATCCTTGTCTGGCATACTCACTTCTTCATGACTCAACTTCTGATTTTCCCTCATTTACTCATTCGGAAAATGTTTATTGAGTGTCAGATATGTGCCAGACACTCTAGAATACAATTAGGGATACAATAACAATCAGAAAATGACATATCCTTGTTTTTATGGAGCTTAGTATCTCAGGGAAGAGATAAATGTTAACCAAAGAATCGTGAACAAAATATAAAAGCAGAATTATGACAAGTGTTGTTAAAAAGAGAAACATGGGCAGCCAGCCATGATGGCTTACGTCAGTAATCCCAGCACTTTGGGAGGCTGAGGCAGGCCAATCACTTGAAGCCAGGAGTTTGAGACCAGCCTGGGGAATATGGCAAAACCCCGTTTCTACTAAAAATAGAAAAATTAGCTGGGTGTGGTGGTGCACGCCTGTAGTCACAACTACTTGGGTGGCTGAGGCTCAAGAACTGCTTAAACCTGGGAAATGGAGGTTGGAGCAAACTGAGACTCACTGCACCACTGCATTCCAACCTGAGTGACAGAATAAGACTGTCTCAAAGAGAGAGAGAGAGAGAGAGAAAGAAAGAGAAATATGGAGCTATGAGAGCATATAATGGGGAGAATGAGGAGGATATAATGTAGAACAGGGAAACCTTCCCTGAAGAACAGATAGTTGAGATGAGGGCTGATGGAGAGAGGCAAAGGAACAGGAGGGGAGGAAGAGCATTTAGGGCAAAAGCTACAGAACATGCAAAGGCCCTGAGGTGAGAAACTGAAAGACTAGTATGGTGAAAGCATAGCGAGTGAGAAGGAACAGGGTATGTGATGAAGATGGACTGATAGGTAGGGCCCAGACCATACAGGAGTCATGCCATTTTAACTACATAAATTTACACTAAGAACAATGAGAATCCACTGACAAGATTGAAGGGGGCATGTGTGACAATTTTGTAACAATCACTTTGGCTATTGTATAAAAAACTAATTGGAAAGAGGCTGAGGCAGATATGAGTGAATATAGAGACATCAATTAATAGATTCTTTCGAAAGGCCAGGCAAGAAATTTTACTAACACTGATTAGCAAGTCATCAGGACTTGCAGCAAAGTGAATTATCAATTAGAAATGGTTTTATTTGTGAATGACAGAAAACCAACAAAAATAGTATCTTAATATGAAGATAAAAGTGTATTTCTCTCTCAAGTGAAAGTCCAGAGTTAGGCAATACAGGGCCAATATAGTGCTCCACAGTGCAAGGGACTCAGGCTTCTATTTCGCTCTACCATGTGCAGCTCCCATTCCTAAGACCACCTCATGATCCAAGATGGCTGCTCCAGTTCCAGCCATCAGGTTCATATTCCAGTTAGCAGGGAGGAGGAAGGGGAGGGAAAATGAGACACCATTTCCATTTAAGGATACTCTAGGGACACACCATACATTTGAATTCAGCGTCATGCCCACATTTAACTGCAAGAGAGGCTGGAAAAGACAGTCTTTGTTCAAGATAGTCATGTGCTTGGCTACACTAGAGTCCTACTACTTATAGATGGAGGGAAAAATTTAAAAGAGAAGTAGGAGTCTCTGTCATAAAAGTATATAAGACTTCATGCTAGATTGGACATGGCATATGGGAGACAGGCAGGAGTTGAGGTTTCTGGCTTCTTTCCCAAGAAGAATGGATGTCTATCTTTCACTAAAATTGGATTCTAAATCTCGTCTCTCATCATTCATCCTTGTTCCCCTTCCCACATCCTCTCCTTATTACAAACACTAATCTTAGCCCAACTGAATTACCAATCTTCTAAAACACACTAGAGATATTGCAGATGTAGATTTTCAAGGCCTGAAGCTCATACCATTTGGGGGACCCGTTCCAAGAAGGTGAACATAAAATTACAATTACAAAATTAAGCATAACGCCTTGGAAAGGCCCCAGGCAAATGAGGGGCCCCCAAACTTAAATAAACTTCATTCACACTAGGATATTTTAAGCTGCACCTTTACTTTATCTATCACCAAGATTAAACATTATAAGATGTCATAGGTTTTTAGGTGCATCCTGACTTCAGAGAAGTTAAAATTTGGGGTTGGGGATGGGGAAGAGGACACCAATCTTTAACTTAATGAAATAAGCCATTTGCAGATCCCAGAATTAGACATGCATATTTCTTCCCGTGTCTGGAAAGCCCGTCTTCTTTCCTCCCCTTCCTTCTCCTGGCTAACTTTTAGTTACCTTTAAGGACTCAGTTCTGAAGCTCCCTTCTCCAGCAAGCCTTCCTGGATGCTTCCAAACCCTTGGGGAGATGCCTCTCCCAAAGCACCCAGTATGGAACTGTATGGGAGCCCTCTTATTTCTGGTGTGAGCCCCTGCTCACTAGTGTATTTAGCCTGCTAGGAACCCAGCTCTCTGAGCACAAGAATGACACATAATTGATGTTTGTGCCACCGGTACCTAGCATATGTCGGGTAGTCACATTACTGAATTAATAAATAAACGAAATAAGCTTTTCTCCATGAGATTACTTGGAAGCACAAAGTATCTATATTAGAGTTTTTTTAAAAGAAGTTTGACTCTCAGATGAACAGGAAGAATGGCTGTTCTTTATTATCTATAACTGATCTAGTTTAGCTTGAAACCCCACCCTAGACCCAGCATGGTGGCTCATGCCTGTAATGCCAGCACTTTGGGAGACCAAGACAGGGAGATGGCTTGAGCCCAGGAATTGAGACCAGCGTGAGCAACATAGTGGGACCCTGTCTCTACAAAAAATTAAAAAATTAACTGGGTGAGGCAGGAGGATTGCTTGAGCAAGGGAGGTTGAGGCTGCAGTGAGCCACGATTGTGCCACTACACTCCAGCCTGGGTGACACAGCAAGACGCTGTCTCAGAAAAAAAAAAAGCAAAGCAAGACCCTGTCTCAAAAAAGAAGAAAAAGAAAGAAGCCCCACCCTACTATTAGACGGGGTAAAAAGAGAAGACAATGTGAGCTTAAATTTATCAATAAAAAGTATCTTAGGCCAGGTATGGTGGCTCACGTCTGTAATCCCAGCACTTTGAGAGGCTGAGGCGGTCAGATAACTGAGGTCAGGAGTTTGAGACCAGCCTGGCCAACATGGCAAAACCCCGTCTCTACTAAAAATACAAAAATTAGCCCAGCATGATGGCGGGCGCCTATAATCCCAGCTACTCGGGAGGCTGAGGCAGAAGAATTGCTTGAACCCGGGAGGTGGAGGTTGCAGTGGGCCGAAATTGTGTCACTGCACTCCAGCCTGGGCGACAGAGTAAGATTCTGGCAAAAAAAAGAAAAAAAAAAAAGTATCTTAGACTCTTCAAGTTTAATTGCACGTTTTAGGAAGCTGGTCTCCTTTAGGAAAATGTTTAGTCTCTCCTCTCTCTTCTCTTGATTCTTCCCAAGACAGTATCTGATTGTACAAGGTGTTCATATGACCTGATGGTGGAGGTCAGGAAAATGAGACCTCAGCTCTGCATGACACCTGTAGGTCCTCACTAAGGGGAAGCGGGTTTCATCTGGTTTTTTGTGGTACCAGGCCAGCCCTCACTGCGGAGATTCAGGGTTCCAGCAATTTACCTCTGGTTGTAAAACCCTCATAAGCTATGGTTCCTTAGCTCTACTAGCTCACCAGACTGCTTACCATCTCCAATGTTACTTACTGGGGCAATATGTAAACATGTAGATTCTCACATATGTCACATGCAGGCTACTGAGAAGCAGCAGTTATCTCAGGATGCCCAATCAGGCTACCTCAGCCACTGAACGCCATTGCTCTAGCACCATGGTGAAGGTAGTGTGAAGCAAGCCAAATGCAAGGCCTCTCCTCCTTTCCTAGAGGGAAAGTGGACTACCAGCTCCAATCTCTTCAGTTTCTCCAGTACCCCACCCATTTGTTTTTTAATTTTTTTTTTTGGAGACAGAGTCTCATTCTGTTGCCCAGGCTGGCGTGCAGTGGAGCAATCTTGGCTCACTGCAACCTCCACCTCCTGGGTTCAAGCGATTCTCCTGCCTCAGCCTCCCGAGTAGCTGGGACTACAGGCACCCGCCATCATGCCTGGCTAATTTTTTTTTAAGTAGAAATGGGGTTTTACCACATTGGCCAGGCTAGTCTCAAACTACTGACCTCAAGTGATCTGCCCGCCTTGGCCTCCTAAAGTGCTGGGATTACAGGCATGAGCCACCACACCCAGCCCCAATAGCCCACCTATTTGGATCCTTCCACTACAACCACCTGCTTCCCTGAGATTCCAGCCTGGAGGGATGTGGGGACAAAACTGTCTTTATTTTATTTTAATTTTTGAGACAGGGTCTTGCTCTTTCACCCAGGCTGGAATACAGTGGTGTGATCACAGCTCACTGCAGCCTCAACCTTCTGGGCTCAAGTGATTCTCCTGCCCCCGCCTCTCAAAGTGCTGGGATTACTTACTCTTTATGTAGAAACATTGCTGGAAAAGATGGTCCCGATGCAGACCCCAAGAGCGGGTTCTTGGATCTCGTGTAGGAAAGATTTTGAGGCAAGTCAGAGAGAACAGTGAAATAAGCAAGTTTATTGGAAACTACTGTGTTACAAAGTAGGAGTCTTCAGCAGGAGAAGGAACATTCCATTCTTTGTTAGTGCCTCTATACTTATAAGAAACTAAAAGGAGCAATAATAAACTTGGAACATGCAGATGTGCTCGCTAAAGAGAGCTAGGGTAGGGGCTATTGGTGTTACAGATGACCATTAATCCTTCAACCTAAGCCTCCTAGTTAATGGTATCTTTAAGTAAAATGGGCTGCACTGTTAGGACATCTGGACATTCTGAAGGCTTGGTGGGAGATGCTCTGTTTGGTTATAAATACTCTGCATTTATAAGTGGTGGTCAGCTTGAGATGTGACTATTTTCAGACCAGAAGTATTAACCTTATAAGTGCCTTGTGAGTGCTTAGTTACTCACTCAAGATGAAGTCCCTCTGTTCATGCATTATTAAACCAGAGGCCTGAAAAGCAGGGGTTTCTCTAACAGGAACATCTATTCATTTTAAGTTTCCTCCAAAACAACCCTTGTTGCAGAAATCATAGGCTCTCCTCTGACACCCATAGCCACCTACACATTCCTTCCAGAGCACATATGCTCTTTTCCCAAGATATAAGCCCTGGGTCTGGGGTGTTGTAGTGCAGAGATCTAATTGTCTTGCGGCTGCCCAAGACAACATTTCTGTCTGTAAGTTTCCCTAATAAATCACACAAAACCAACAAATTGGATTTGTCTGCCTCCTTCTTTGGTTTCTCTGCTCCTTGGGCTTTTTATGGCCTTTTCATGGAACAAGGCGGAAGCCAGAATGGGTGGATATGATGCTGCACCTGCTGTAGCCCTTTCTCCTCTCCACACTCCAGCAGATCCCAAGCAGAAGACTTTCCTTCCCTCCCACTTGGCAGGTACTTTCCTTATGTCATAGCCTCACTTTCCCTGCCGTATGGCATACATTAAATACCACTCTTACTGTTGCCAAAGTCTCGATTTTGAAATGTTAACTGAAATTTAAAAGTTTATAAAGCCTTTATTTCTTGGTAGTGTCAGGCTTTTTCAAGATGACTGTGTTTCTTGAGATTCAAACATCTTATTTTAGAAGTCAAAAGCTGCTTTTTTTTTTTTTTTTTTTTTTTTGAGACAGAGTCTCGCTCTGTTGCCCAGGCTGGAGTGCAGTGGCATGATCTCAGCTCACTGCAACCTCTGCCTCCTGGGTTCAAGAGATTCTCCTCCCTCAGCCTCCCAAGTAGCTGGGATTACAGGTGCCCACCACCATGTCCAGCTAATTTTTGTATTTTTAGTGGAGACGGGGTTTCACCATATTGATCAGGCTGGTCTTGAACTCCTAACCTTGTGATCTGTCCGCCTTGGCCTCCCAAAGTGCTGGGATTACAGTCATGAACCACTGTGCCCAGCCTAGCTTTTTCTTTTTAATTTCTGACATCACAGTTCTATTTCTCCTTTAATGCTGATAGATGCTTCTGACTGACCAAGGAGAAGACCCCATAAGAGAAATGCAAAATATATATATATGTATTTTGAGACGGAGTCTCACTCTGTCACCCAGGCTGGAGTGCAGTGGTATGATCTTGGCTCACCACAACCTCCGCCTCCCAGGTTCAAGTGATTCTCCTTCCTCAGCCTCCCAAGTAGCTGGGACTACAGGTGCAAGCCACCACATCCAGCTAATTTTTGTATTTTTAGTTGAGGTGGGGTTTTACCATGTTGGCCAGGCTGGTCTCAAACTCCTGACCTCAGGTGATCCACTCGCCTTGGCCTCCCAAAGTGCTCAGATTACAGGTGTGAGCCACCGAGCCCGGCCAAAAAATGCAAAAATATTAACATGTTTTTGAAAGTTATAATCTCCCTTATGTTATTTTATCTTGGAGCTGCCAACTCTTTCATTCATATTGTCTTTCTATAGTCCACATTCTTTCCTGGAAGGTCAGAAGGTCAGATCTCAATTTGGAAATATAAATAGGTAGGAATATAAATAAGTGTCCTAAATTTGAGTTTCAAACATGAGAAACTGGCAAATGGAACTGAATGTGCAATTTTTATATGAGGTCATAGATAACAGGAATTGTGAAAAATCTTATAGTACTTTGGCAGAACCTAACAGCTTAACTCTTTATAGCCTGTTGAACTTCCAAGTTCCTGAAACTCTTATTGTTTCAGGTGTTGGGCTTCTGTTATCTATACATACTAAGTGGTAGGAGGCTGCCTGAAGCCTGCTCCAACTGAGCTGACACTGATGATTAATGTGGTATTTAGTCTGTGGCCCAAAGCTTAGGACATTCATCTAGAACAGTGATTCTCAACTTGGAGTGTTCCTCCCTGCCACTTCAACATTTGGCAATGTCTGGAGACATTTTTGTTTGTCACAACTATGAAGCTGCTACTGGCCTCCAGTGGGTAGAGGCCGGGAATGCTGCTAAACATCCTACAATACACAGTGCAGCCTACTCACAACAAAAAAATTATCCAATTATCCAATGTCAATATTGCTGAGGTTGAGAAACCCTGGTACAGAAAATTCTATTGGCCCTGGGCACTTTGCACCAAATCACTGTTTCCACCTTGGTCCAGGCCATGTCTTTTCCTGGGTTACCACAGTAGCCTCCTGAATAGTGTCCTTCTTCTGCCTCTGCTCTCCACAGTCTATACTTTTTCTTTTTAAAAAATACTTATTTAAGGCCAGGCACGGTGGCTCATGCCTGTAATCACAGCACTTTGGGAGGCCGAGGTGGGCAGATCATGAGGTCAGGAGTTCGAGACCAGCCAGGACAATATGGTGAAACCCCGTGTCTACTAAAAATACAAAAATTATCCGGGAATGGTGGTGCATGCCTGTGATCCCAGCTACTCAGCAGGCTGAGGCAGGAGAATCGCTTGAACCCGGGAGGCAGAGGTTGCAGTGAGCTGAGATGGCATCACTGCACTCTAGCCGGGGTGACAGAGCAAGACTCCGTCCGAAAAAAAAAGAAAAAAACTTATTTAAAATTTAATTTAATTTTTTATTTATACACAGTAATGTTCATCATGTTTGGTGTACAGATCTATGAGTTTTCACAGATGTATAGAGGTCATGTAACTGTAATCACAATCAAGATACAGGAAGGCAGCTCAGTTTTCAAAGTCTCTACTTTGCTGTCTGAGTCAGCTTCTTTGATTCAGCCTGCTTAGGTCAGAGTCAGACAGTAAAAGAGAAAAAAAAGAAGTAGAAAATTTGGGTGTCATTCTAGTCATTCTACAAGTTTTGACTTCCAGTGGTGCAAGTCCTGAAGTTAAGATCTAATATTATGTGCTGTCTTGACATCTGGTGAAATTGGGAAAGGCTTAACCTCAAGTTCCTTTCCCCACTCTGCTCCCATGGATAAAGTCCCCTAGCCAAATAGCCCTCCTTATCAGGAGTACCAGGCACAGTGTCTGCTTGAGTAGTGGGTTTCAGTTCCCTGCCAGCCCACGGGATTATTTAAACAAGCCCATCACATCCTACTGCAGGAACCAAAGAGCTGTAGAGGAGGGAAAAATAGCTTCCCTTTACCCTTCTAGGTTCTTTGGCTGGCCCCAAATTAAATTGACATGCAACAGATTAAGAGGAGAAAAGCCATATTTAATAACGGATGTGCACATGAGAATCCCACAAAATATGAGACTCGAAGAAGAGTCAGATGATTGAAGCTTATATAGCATCCTGAGCTACAGAAAGGAATAGTGGCTCGGGGCTTCTGAGGGGTGATGATGATATAAGTTATGGAAAAGCGAGGGGAGGAAATTTTGCTGAATAAAGTTGTCTTGTTATACAGATAAAAAGTCCCTTGGGTAATAAAAGTTGTCTTAAAGCAGCCTTCAAAAACACAGGTGATAGTCTGTCTGGGCATGGGTCCACCTCTAGTCTCCTCCCCTGCAATCCAAGTTCATCTTCCCTGGTTGATATGGTTAATAAGATTCCCAGAAAGGGGATTCATGACAATCGAATTCCTTTTGGAGGATTCATCTTCAGGCAGACTGGGGGATGCTCAGAGAAAGCCTCTGCCTGCAACCCTTGTTCCCCACGTGTCCTCAGTTCAAAGTAATCTACACACCAAAGCATCATATTTGGGGGTGGCATTCCCTGAACTCCTTTGGAGTATCCCACCCTCTTGAGTATCCCACTCACTACAAAGCCTGCCTTCCACAGCTCCTGATTGTTCATTCCGTTCCCAAGTACAGCACCCTTGGGCCATGCTGTGTCCTCTTCCCCTTTGCTGGAAGTATATAAGACCAATAAACTGCTGTTGATCTCACCTGTCCAGTGTCAGGTGGGGTGTGTTCAGCCATCCCCATAACCCTAGGGTGGGCAAAGTCCTTGTGATCACTTAAGGAGGCTCTACGTGATCCAGCCCTCCAATCCCAATATGACCTCATGTCCTCCTACAACTCACCCCCAGCTCATGCTGCTCCAGTCATTTGACTATCTTCTTGTTCCCTAAAACAACATACATGCTTCTGCCTCATGACCTTGGCAGTGAAGTTCCCTCTGCATAGGATGTTCCTCCAGATATCCACATAGCTAATTCCCACAGTTTCAAAATCTCTCTCTCTCTCTCTTTTTTTTTTTTTTTTTTTTGAGACATGGTCTTTCTCTGTCACTCAGACTGGAGTGCGGTGGCACAGTCTTGGCTTACTGCAAGCAGCCTCGACCTCCTGGGGTCAAGCAGTCCTCCCACCTCAGCCTTCTGAGTAGCTGGAACTACAGCCACACACCACCATGCTCAGATAATTTTGTTCGTTTTTTTTGTAGAGACAGAGTCTAACAATGTTGCCCAGGCTGATCTCAAACACCTGGACTCAACGGATCCTGCTGCCTTGGCCTCCCTAAGTGCTGGGATTACAGGCATGAGCCATTGCACCCAGTCCCCCCTTTTTTATTCTCAGTTTCAAATATTTGCTCAGACATGACCTTCCTGGTGAGGACTACAACTATCCTATTTAAAATCACAAATCCCTCCTCCTTTGCACTCCCAACCTCCCTTTTCCTATTTTTTCTCCCATAGCACTAATCACCTTCTAACATACAATATTGTTTACTATGCTCTTGTCTGTCACTTCCTCATTTCCACTAGAATGTTACTTCCAGGAGAAAAGGGCTTTGGACCTTAGCATCCAGGAAGGATACAAAATAGGCCCTCAGAAACTATTTGTTGGCTGGGCGCGGTGGCTCATGCCTGCAATCCCAGCACTTTGGGAGGCCAAGGCAGGTGGATCACTTGAGCTCACAAGTTCGAGACCAGCCTGAGCAACATGGTGAAACCCTGTCTCTACTAAAAATACAAAAAAATTAGCCGGGAGTGGTGGCATATGCCTATAATCTCAGCTACTCAGGAGGCTGAGGTGGGAGGATCACTTGAGTCCAGGAGGCGAAGGTTGCAGTGAGCTGAGATCACGCCACTGTACCCCAGCCTGGGCAACAAAGCCAGACTTGTCTCAAAACAAAACAAAAACAAAAACAAAACAAAAAACTATTTGTTGAACTAATGAATGTGTGGGAATATGTAAAGAAAATTGTGAAAAGAAAAGAAAATTTCAGGACTTTCCAAATTCATCATGCCAAAAGGAAAAGCTCAGCCCTGGAAACTGAGTCACATAACACAACTGTTTTTCTTCTTTAGTGCATGACTGTTGCTTCCTGACCTTTGCGTTGAGTTGTTATACATTAACCAGAATCCCTGTTCTTCATTCAAACCTAGACTAAATGACTTGGAGATAGACACCTTTGTGATTGTTAACTCTTTCTAATAGAATGTGAAGGAACCCTTTTAGAGAGTAATCAGTAGTAGCCAATCAAATCTTATGTCTGTATGTTAGCCTTTTTATGGAACATGTTGTAATTCTGTTCAGCATGTCCATTTTTGCCTAGGCAAACAACCTTCACTTTCCCCCACATAGGAGAACTACTCACCATTCTTTGGTGTCTGTGTGCCCATGGACAGCCTGTTACCCTCATACCTTGCACTCGAATAAACTCTTAACTGGATCCTGATCTTTTAAATTATTTTAGGTTGACAATACAAACATACTAGCAAGGCTGCTAATTCAGAGAATGAAGAACTTAGAAAATTTCAAGCCAGAAATGATTAATCTAATTCTGATCTTTCCCCAGTTTTTAATTAGAATACTCCTTTTCTTTCTACCCTGATCTTGTCTTATGTCAAATCTTTTCGTGAGATAAAGCACATTTCGGTGAACTCGACATGGCTTAATACTGATGGATTCTTGTGTTTGTTACAGAGGTGACCTAGGGCTATTTCCATGGCAGAAAAGTGCCGGAAAACATTCTGGAACTTGCTCCTTACCCTACAATAACCCAAGCCAGAATGGCATTCCCAAACCTCATTGTAAACAGAAATATGTTTTTCTGAATAAATATATTCTATAGACTGAGTGCAAATAGTCTATATTCATTTCACACCTCTCATATACTAAATCACATTTTCATCAATTTGGCCTCCTTGTCAACACATCAGTCTCTGCAGCCTGTTTCGGGTCTGTATGAGACCAGCCATTTTATAGCTCATACTGTTTGGAAAACTTTTTTTTTTTTTTTTTTTGAGATGGAGTCTTGCTCTGTCCCCCAGGCTGGAGTGCAGTGGCACGATCTTGGCTCACTGCAAGCTCTGCCTCCCGGGTTCACGCCATTCTCCTGCCTTAGCCTCCAGAGTAGCTGGGACTACAGGCACCTGCCACTGTGCCCGGCTAATTTTTTGTATTTTTAGTAGAGATGGGGTTTCACCGTGTTAGCTAGGGTGGTCTTGATCTCCTGACCTCGTGATCCGCCTGCCTTGGCCTCCCAAAGTGTTGGGATTACAGGTGTGAGCCACCGTGCCTGGCCTGGAAAACACTAAAAAAAAAAAAAAAAAAAAAAAAGAAGAAGGAAAAGGGTGTTTGAGCCAAGGGGAAACTTCCGCTTTGCCCTATGAAGTTTTGCTGAAAAATCAACTGACAAAAGGCAAATTAATTGGAGATAGGCTATGTAAATGTATTTAATATTGCCTAATAAAAAAGCCCCACCAGCTCTTTTCAGAAGTTGAGTTAGGGAATTCTCTGTCTGTCTCGTGCTGCCTCCATTATGCCTGGACATAAACTCCAATGAAGCCTTGTCTAGGGAAACTATTTTGGCCTCATGTCAATTCCTATTGCATTGAGAGCCCCAAAACTTGTGGTCAGTAACATATTCTTTGGGGGCTCATCCAAGATCACAGGACATGGAGAGCCTTTCTCTGTCTGAGAGGGTGACTTGTGAGGTGACAGGACTGCTGGAAAAGATCCCTTTATGGCTGACAAGCGGCTGCCTGAAGTTCTGATTCAGCGTCACCGCAATGGGTGAGTCTTTCTCCGGCCTCCTGGAACTCCTTGCCTTCCCCACACAGACGATGCCTTTCTCCCTTCCCTTTCCTCCCTCTGTCTCCTTTCCTCTTCCTATCTTTTCTGTCACTCAGGGTGCTTTGCCTCTCCTCTCCTAATCCTTACTGGTTTGGGTTGCTTGAATAGACATCTGTGAGGGATGGGTTGAAACAGCCTCCCTAGTTTACTGGTCTGGGTCACCTGAATAGCCATCCATGCAGGAAGGATGAAAACAGTTGACTATCCGGGTCTGATCAACTCAGCAGGCATTGGGACAGGTCACATCCCTCCCTGGCCTAAGTTGTTGTGGGTTCAAATCCCAAGAAAAAAATTATCTCTCTCTCTTTTCCTCTCGCCCTCTCTGGCACCCTGAACTTTGATCCTGTAACTATCTGAAATCCCTCATTATGTCACTTCCCTAGGCCTGTAATCTT
The DNA here is from genome assembly GCF_028885625.2 of Pongo pygmaeus. Classification (NCBI taxonomy): domain Eukaryota; kingdom Metazoa; phylum Chordata; class Mammalia; order Primates; family Hominidae; genus Pongo; species Pongo pygmaeus. The sequence continues at coordinate 53,169,046 of NC_072388.2, read as the reverse complement.
TTAGAGTTTCTGTCTGTACAAATGTATAGTCCTGTCGGTTTGGGGAGACTGCCTGAGACACAGTGCTGGGGACGCCCATCTAGTCTTCAGGAAGGCACCAGGGATGCCTGGGTGTGACTGCCAGTATTGGTTCTCTGCATAATAGGAAAAGTTCAGAGTTCAAATGGTTAACCTGCAACTATAGAGATAAGTAAACTTAACTCCATAAATTTAAATTTGGGAGGCTTTCACCTATGGTTCCATAAAACAGAAAAGATGATTTTCTTTCATAGGCACCTTGGCCCCCACAGGTATGGCACAGAGAGCAGGGTCACCTGAGCCATTCAGAGAAAGATAACCCAAACCTCTGGCATGCTGGTAAAAGGGTAAGGATTCCTTACTAGCCAGGCTTCTGGCCTCCCTCTCTCTGTGCAAACCAGTTAAGTAATAGTGAAAATCATTGTTTGTCTCCTCTGCAAGGTTTTAATGAATGGGAACAGGGATTTGTGTGACAAGTCTTAGGTTGTAGTGAATCTGGTGTACTTTGCGCTGTGAATTTGTCTTTCTATGTCATTCTGTCAAGGAGAAGCATACCACAGGATAGAACGCAGGCTTAGGACTTATAAAAGCCCGCTGCTTTCAGCAGCCTGGCAAACTGGTTAGTTACAAACTTTGCTGTGGATCCCCGAACCAAAAAGTGGATGAGGTTTCCCTCTCATCTTGTTTTATGTCCTTAGGAGCATGACCTTGATATCATATGGGGATACTCTCTCGTGATCTCTTCCATCCAGAGGGCAGGAATGATCAGGTTCATATCAGGAGGCCAGTCTGAAAGGACCGGGAGGTTGAGATGAGCCAGGGGTGAGTTTTGTCTTAAAATGTCCCATCCCTATGGGGCTTTTGTCGTCTTTTGCTATCTTAAGCTCATTTCTGAGAGTTAATTCTTGGGGACCATGAAGATGCCTCCTTTACCATCTCTCTAGAAATACCTTTAGCTCATATGGTTAAAAAAAAAAACAAACCTGAAAGATTACCATCTGGGCTCTAAAAGGCTTTTGGATTGAGTCTCTATCAGAACTAAGTACACCATTAAGAGAAAAAGGACTTTAGAGATAGCATATTCTTAACAATTTTTCGAAAAGATTTAAATTAAAAGAAGAATGTATAATAATGTCATGATTAGCCTTAAAAATCATGTCAAGCAGTGGCCAGGCATGGTGGCTTGTGCCTGTAATCCCAGCACTTTGGAAGGCCGAGGTGGACGGATCATGAGGTCAGGAGATTGAGACCATCCTAACACGGTGAAACCCCGTCTCTACTAAAAAATACAAAAATATTAGCTGGGCATGGTGGCGGGCGCCTGTAGTCCCACCTACTTGGGAGGCTGAGGCTGAGGCGAGAAATGGCGTGAACCCAGGAGGCGGAGCTTGCAGTGAGCCGAGATCATGCCACCGCACTCCAGCCTGGGGGACAGAGCAAGACTCCCTCTCAAAAAAAAAAAAAAAAAAAAAAATCATGTCAAGCAGTTAAAAGCCTGTGTAGGCTTGAAAATGACTGCTCTAGTTTCCTTCGGAGAAGAGCATGGTAACAACCCCATGTGTTAGCTCAGTAGCTAGGGCTTTCCCCCCTTCACTAGCGGCTGCCTGGGTTCAATTCCCAGGGAATGAGTCTTTTCTGGTTTGTTATTTGTGTGATCTTTGCTATTTATTGATTCTTTTCCCCTCTATAAACAACTTCTGACTTTCTGTCTTGAATTTTCCTTTCTCTAAGCTACCTTTGGGGTGATTCTAGATCATGTAAAAACCACTTGACATCTCTTTGAAGACACCTCATACACTCGTGGTTAAGTCATAGCTTGAGTTAAGGCTTATTGGTTTCACTAGGGAAAATACCTTTGGAGGGACTGGAGAAGGGGGAGTAGGGGGTGGGGGACATATACATATACATGAAAGGTTTAAAAGACAGAGGTGACCGGGTGTGGTGGCTCACGCCTGTACTCCCAGCACTTTGGGAGGCCGAGGCGGGTGGATCACTTGAGGCCAGGAGTTCCAGACCAGCCTGACCAACATGGCGAAACCCCATATCTACAAAAATACAAAAACTTAGCTGGGCGTGGTGACGTGCACCTATAATCCCAGCTACTCAGAAACTGAGGCAGGAGAATCGCTTGAACCCAGGAGGCAGAGATTGCAGTGAGCCAAGATCACGCCACTGCACTCCAGCCTGGGTGACAGAGTGAGACTCCTTCTCAAAAAGTATACGAATATTTTTAAATCTTTTGTTATCTGGGACAAACAGCCGACTCCTCTGGCTTTTTTTTTTTTTTGAGACAGAGTCTCACTCTGTCACCCAGGCTGGAGTGCAATGGCATGATCTCAGCTCACTGCAACCTAAGCCTCCCAGGTTCAAGTGATTCTTCTGCCTCATTTTCCTAAGTAGCTGGGACTAAAGGTGCACACCACCATGTCCAGCTAATTTTTGTATTTTTAGTAGAGACAGGGTGTCGCCATGTTGGCCAGGCTGGTCTCCAACTCCTGGGCTCAAGTGATCTGCCCGCCTGGGCTTCCCAAAGTGCTGGGATTACAGGCATCAACCACCACATCTAGCCAAGTTTTTTGTTTTGTTTTGTTTTTAAGAGTTCTATGGTTAAAAGTCAGCTAATTTTATAAGGCTTTTAGGCTTTTTTCTCTTCTTAGGTCTTGTTTTTTGGGGGGAAAAAGTGTTTTTTTCCTTCTCAGTTGAGTGAATCATTTCTCCACTTACTTCTGTCTTCTTGCCACCCTGTATATCCACATGAGAGGACCTAAGGTAATTTCTGACAGCCTGGGACTCCTTGGGAGAAACATGGGAGGTGCCACCGACCCTGTTTTGGGAGAAAATTTTGTTGTCCTCGTGGAACCTCAAGAATTGTAAGAAGATAGTTTCCTCTTAAAATCGAAGGGTTTGCTCTGTTTTGCATTGTGTTACCTGACCTGTTTTACTTTTGGGGGTATCAAAAATTATTTTGCTTTGTGAGAAAACTTTTAGCTTTTGTGTTTAATAGCTAGGTAGGCAATACACTTTTAGGGATGGCTAATGACATTTGCTTACAGTGAACAGTTATTATTACAGGGTAATACTCCTTTCTTTGCACATTTAGATGAGAAAAACAGGCTCTTGGGCACCTGGAAAGTATGAAATGTGAGATGGGCTGATTACAGAGCTGGCTGACAGGCATTTGGTTGTCCAGCAGCTTCAGAAAATGTCCTTACAATGAAAGACACTGTGGGCCGGGCACAGTGGCTCAGACCTCCCAACACTTTGGGAGGCCGAGGTGGGCAGATCACTTGAGGTCAGGAGTTGACCAGCCTAGCCAACATGGTGAAACCCCATCTCTACTAAAAATACAAAAAAATTAGCCGAGCATGGTGGCATGCGCCTGTAATCCCAGTTACTAGGGAGGCTGAGGCAGGAGAACCGCTTGAACCTGGGAGGTGGAGGTTGAAGTGAGCCAAGACTGCGCCGCTGCACTCCAGCCTGGGCAACAGAGGGAGATTCTGTCTCAAAACAAACAAACAAACAAACAAGCAAAACAAAAAACAATGAAATACAGTGTGAAAGCATTACACTGTCTCATCCTGTAGTGGTTTCTTCTTTTTGAGAACCCAAAATTTGGTATAAAAATGAGCTCCTTGGCTTCTGGGGTTCTGTTCTGCCTTTCATCCATGCCCACCTATTAGGTCTTAGAAACTGCATGCTTTCTGGGCCCTGTTCCTTAAAAGGCTCCACTCTAAATCCAGTAATCCAACTTTTAAAATTTACATCTTTAAGGAAATCTCAATGTGTAAGAATGTCTGCTTTTCCTGGCCATCTTAACTTTTACTCAGGCCATTTTTTCTTGGTTTGAGTAAAATGTGAATTCTGTATCTTGTTTACCTGAGTTGTCTTTTGAAAAATGCAAATTTAGAGTTGCCTAGCTGACAACTGTTTAAGGCAGAAAACAGGTAATCAAGACACTGATAGTCTAAAATGGGAAAGAAAAATTTAACTGGCAAATGAAAAATGTGTAACCCTACCATACCTGCTTCTGCCTGTCTGTGTCTGTGCTTATATGTAGTGTGTGTAATGTTTATATAAAAGAGCTCTCATCAATTGGCTTAAAGAAAATTCAGTGCTTAAATAAAATATTTGGTCAAAAAAAAACTTTAATGCATTTTAGTCCACATTATTTTAGTAATCTTTGGTACAGTTTTACAAATTATTAATAAAATAAAACATCTTCAAAATTTAGGCATTTTATCTAAATTAGGCAGGTCAGATACTGTCTTTACTAGATGCTTTAAAGTCATGATACTGTCTTTACTAGATGCTTTAAAGTCATGAACTCCTCCTCTTGCTACAGGTAGTTAGACAGGCATGGATGGGGCAGGAGAGGGCTCTCCCCCACCCACTAGGAACTTGGAGTGATGGTTTGACAATTATCACATTGCCTCTTAAAAGTGATAAATTGGGAGCTGATGCCAGGGAGAGACTATTTCCTAATGGTCCCCACCTGTTCCACTAAAGTGTTAACTGAATGCGGGTGCCTGGGAGAAACAACTTCCTAGGCATGCCCATTAAGAGACAAAATGGCGGCCAGGCACGGTAGCTCACGCCTGTAATCCCAGCTACTCGGAAGGCTGAGGCAGGAGAATCACTTGAACCAGGCAGTCGGAGGTTGCAGTGAGCTGAGATGGCGCCACTGCACTTCTGCCTAGCGACAGAGCCAGACTCCATCTCAAAAAAAAAAAAGAGACAAAATGTTAAGAGTATTACTTTGGGAGGAGGGGGCACTCCCCCGGAAAAAGGAAGAAAGCCTCAGATGGGCATGCATACAATATCCTAAACAAACCGTGTGTGCGCACTTCCCAGGGGTAAGGGGACACTGTGGGCGTAGGCAGCCCACCCTAAGGGAAGGAAGAATCGTGGGAAAGGAGCCAGCCTGTAAAGGCCCTAGGATCAAGGTTAAACACTGCTTGGCCCTCTTCCAAGTTGTACGTACCTTCTTTTCTTTCCTCACTGTTCTAAAGCTTTTTAATAAAATTTCACTTCTGCTCTGAAACTTGGCTCGGTCTCTACTTCTGTCTCTGCCCCTCAGTCGAATTCTTCTGGTCTTGGCCTCCCAAAGTGCTGGAACTACAGGCTTGAGCCACCTCACTTGGTCTGTTATTTTATTTTGATCCTTTTCAAAAGGCAGTTTATAATCAGCTATAAGACTGATGGATACTCTTAAATATAGTTCTCTAATCACTTTGGAGAGTGGGTCATTAGAATGGAGGGAAAAACTTCCAGGGCTCTCTTGGAGAGCTAAGGTGTCAAATATCAAGAACAGAAGTTAATTACGTGGACTGAACTAATGAAAGATTAAAACAATCATTTTATGACTTTGCTTGAACTGTTGCTGATCCTTTTGATTTTTGGAATCAAGAAAACTTTTTTTTTTCTTTTGAGCTTTTTACGGCTTTTAACAATTGAGTAAGGTATAATCCTGTGAACAAAAATTGGAGCATTCTTTCTTTTTTTTTTTTTTTTGAGATGGACTCTCGCTCTGTCACCCAGGCTGGAGTGCAGTGGCGCAATCTCGGCTCACTGCAAGCCCCACCTCCCAGGTTCACACCATTCTCCTGCCTCAGCCTCCCCAGTAGCTGAGACTACGGGCGCCTGCCACCACGCCTGAGCATATTTCTTTCTATCTGACTTCTCCAGAATTTGGAAACTATTCCTGAGTATTCTTAACTTATAGCAATACAGTTATTTGCATAATTATTTGCATAATTGCAATAAGAATCTGTTTCTTTGATAACAGAACACAATTGGAAACACTCGTTATTTTACCAAAGCTTTCACTGAAATGACATGCTTTCAAATATAAATAGACTAGGGAATCAAAGTTGACTTATACAGCCCATAGGAGTCCTTTAGGAAAACTGGCCTCATAGTCTATGCAGTCCCTATACAGAGTTCCCAACCTGTGGTATGTACAGAATGTCACTTTCTTCTTATTTTTTATTATATTTATTTATTTTGAGACAGGGTCTTACTCTGTCACCCAGTCACTGCAACCTCCACCTCCCAGGCTCATGCAATTCTCCCACTTCAGCCTCCTGAGTACCTGGGACCACAGGTGCACACCACCATGCCCCACTATTTTTTTGTAATTTTTGTAGAGACAGGGTTTCACCATGTTGCCCATGCTGGTCTCGAATTCCTGGGCTCAAGTGATCTGCCCACCTCGGCCTCCCAAAGTGCTGGGATTACAAGTGTGAGCCACTGCACTCATCCAAGAATGTCACTTTCTAACAGGCCCAGAAGCTCCAAGTTATCTTGGGATGTCCAGAGGAGAGGAATTCACCCAGTTTATACAGGTATTTGCAGCCCAGCCTGCTCAAGGCTTTAAAAAGTCTCATCTGAGATTCCTTATGGAAAAAGTTCCAACAAAGCCAATTTAAAAGATAATTATTCTTGCTGCACTTTATACACATAATAAAGCCAAGTATAATAAAACTAAAACTTATTTTACAAATTGGTCCTACCTTGATTTGTCTCTGATAAAAATGAGAGACTGGAGAGAGAAATATTATAATACACCTGCTGGTAGACTCTAGTCTTGTCTGTTGTTTTTGAGTATTTTTAAAATATTATTTTCTGCTGGGTGTGGTGGCTCATGCCTCTAATCCCAGCACTTTGGGAGGCTGAGGTGGGCAGATCGCTAAGGTCAGGAGTTCAAGACCAACCTGGCCAACATGGTGAAACCCCTTCTCTACTAAAAATACAAAAAAAATTAGCCAGGTGTGGTGGCACGCACCTGTAGTCCCAGCTACTCGGGAGGCTGAGGCATGAGAGTCACTTGAACATGGGAAGTGGAGGCTGCAGTGAGCTGAGATCAAGCCACTGCACTCCAGTCTGAGTGACAGAGTGAGACTCTGTCTCAAAAAATAAATAAAAATAAAATATTATTTTCTACAATTTAGACTTAATCTTAAAACCTTTCTGGGCTACAAGTCTCCAAAATAATGTTTTCAAATTTTTCTTCTATTTTTCTGACTTATACTCAATAGAATTGCTACTACCTTTTTTTCTGAGGCCCTGCAAGCTGAAGCTTATTTGTTGTGATACAAGCAAGAAGAACATGTCAGATTGCCACTGCCTTCCTCCTCCGTATCTAAAGATGCTTTGAGTCTAACATCTGGATAGATTATACCCACCATTAACGTTTGTTTTTCTTCTGTTTCCATAGAAATGCCTCTTATTAAAAGTCTGTTGTCTTATATTTCCGACAACAGGAGACTATTCACTTAGATTCCAAATGGCATCTAATCTCTTCCTACAATCATTATTAAACTGAGCTTAAGTATTTTATTTGTTATCACTGGGTGCTATTTGGCTTTTAAAATAATTATTTGTTATATTCAATAGGGGTACAGATGTTAAAGTTTATGTCTTCCAGGGTTCAACTATTCCAAGTCCCTTCAAGTCTGTAGAACAGTCGGTGAGAGATTTCCATGCCCCCCAGGGTTAAGCAGGGATGACAACCCTGTTCAGCAGGAAGTAGCTTTAGAAGATGAGATCTTTGGCCCTTTCTCCTTAAGAATAAGGAAGGTAAAAATCTTATAAGGGGAAATGAAAAACAGTAGAAATGGGGCTTGGCTTCAGCTCACCCACACTACAGCATTTTTTTTCATGCATTTCCACTCATGACAAACCCACACCACTACCTTACTGCTAATAGTCCTTTTATTTAAAGAATTCCAGTGACTGGCCTTAGGCAATAACCAAGGTTGAGAGTGTCCCACCTTGGAGAGGAATGCTGAACAATTGATTCACAGCCTTGTTGCCGCAAACCAGACCATCGGGTGGCCCATTACTCAAGACAACCCTGGCAAACAGATAATGCCGACCTGCATAAACTACCCCTAATTTGTTGTGCTCTTTTAGGAGAGTCAGTCAGGGAATTCTCTCACTCTCTTATGCTGCCTCCCTTATGCTCCGGCATAAGCTCCAATGAAGCCTTGCCTGGAGAAACTCTTTTGGCCTCAGGTCAATTTGCATTGAGAAACCAAGAACCCATGGTCATAACAAAATGAGGTACTGCCCCAGGCAGTTTGTTTTATTGAAGGTACCTGTCGAATCCTAGAGCCTAAACTTTACTTCTCCCAAACCACTTTCTTCATGCATTCAAAACTGGACTTGTTCCACTAAGTCTGCATCTGGTACAGAGACTCCTTGATGTTTACTTAGGCAGTGGCCCGTAAGAGTGCTCATTGAAACACCAATCATCATTCATTCATACTTCAATAAATAACTTGTATGGAGAAAAGAGGCTGGGCGTGGTGGCTGACGCCTGTGATCCCAGCGCTTTGGGAGGCGCTCAGGAAGACTGTTTGTGGCCAGGAGTTCAAGACCAGCTTGGGCAATATAGGGAGACTCTATCGCTACAAAAAAATTTAAAAATTAGCCAGGTGTGTGGTGGCACACGGCTGTAGTCCCAGCTACTGGGGAGGCTGAGGTAGGAGGATTGCTTGAGCCCAGGAGTTTGAGGCTGCTGTGAGCTATAATCGTGCCACTGCACTCCAGCCTGGGCAACAGAGCGAGACGAGAGAGAGAGAAGAAATGTGTGTGTGAGAGAGAAGAGAGAAGAAATGTGTGTGTGTGTGAGAGAGAGAGAGAAGAAATGTGTGTAAGAGAGAGAGAGGGAAAGGGGGAGGGGGAGAGAGAAAGAGAGAGAGATTGATTAACCAAGTCCTGGAAGGCAGCCGTGGTCAGAGGTGGGGTTCTGGAGAGGGTGGGAGGAAAGGAGGTGTGCCTAGATTTGAGGGAGATCAAATTTGGAAGGTAGGCTGCGGTCAGTACACACATTTACCATTGAAAACATTGATGTCACCATTAACATGCTCTCAGAGCTTGAAGACTGTGAAAAACGTCCGGAGAACTGGCATGACTTTTAAGTATGCACCTTGGGTTTGTTTCTCACTTGCAGCCAGGCAGAGCGTCCTCCTCTAGAGGGCGCAGGGAAAAGAAAAAAAAAAAAAAATCAGGCGATCGCATTCTGCCTAATTTTGAGCCGCGCCTTTTGCCGTCCGCCGTCACGTGCCGGCCCGCTGAGGCCGCGTTGATAGGTGGGGGCGACTGGGCCAGGCGCCGGGGCAGGAAGGGAGGCGGCCGCCGTGCCATTCTTAAAGGCGCCCGAGTGAAGGCGACAGGCCGCTGACGGCCGGAAGGAAAATGGTGAGTTGCCGCTAGGAGGGCGGGGGCCGGAGGGCTGGGCGAGCCGGCCAGCCGGGTTTTCCCGGTTTCCGGAGCCGGCGGCGGCGGGCAGCGCCCGGGAGGGCTCGGCGGCCGCTTCCGCCCCCAGCAGCTGGCCAGTGCCCACAGCCAGAGTACTTGGCCTCTGCCGCCGCCGGCGCGCCTCAGGCAGCATCTTCCAGCTGGGCCCGGGGTGGACCCGCCCAGCGGGCAATGGGACTAGGGTGCGGCCACGAGCAGGGGGGTTGGGGAGGCCCCTCGCCAGGCCCTTCTGGATGGAGGGCTTCAGCTTCTGAGCTGTAGGTTGGAGGGAAAGAGGTCTGCTCTATCGGAGGGCTCCCCCAAATCCCGCTTTCCCTGCCAGGGCCGTGGCCAGGTTCCAGGAGTTGGTGGGCCCCGAGCATCTTCCACCTGGCGGCGTTTTGGGGGAGGACTCGAATTCTGATTGAATTCTGTCGGCCTCACCTTAGCTTCTTTCTGTCTGCTCCTTTCCCTAGCTTCCTACAGAGGATTTCTCCTTATCTTTGCTTTCCTATGGCAGTTGGAAACCTTTCGACCCAAAGCTTTGGCATTGGGCCTTAAAGTAATTGTCAATAGCTTTAGTTTTGTTGGTTCTGGGGGCTATGGCTTCTGTTCTTACATGGGATGGACCCCAAGCATAAAAATAAAGTGGAGAATTAAATAAATCGCCATCAAGGATCTTTTGGATCCATCCCATTAGGTTTTTAAATATGCGTAAATTTCATTAGAAACAACAAAACACTGCTCTCTGTGACCCATCCACTCAATTCTCAACCCACTTTCATCGAATAGATCTTGTCATGGTCACCGAATCGAATGGATTCTTTTCAGTTTTCATCTTCTCTGACCTTTCAGCTGCATTCCAGAGTGTTACACTCTTGTTTTTGAAGCATTCTCTTCCTTCGTTCTTCCCCCTTAGCTTCTGGGATACGGAGCTCCTCCTACTTCTCCTATTGGTCCTTCTGTTTCCCTTGCAGACTATTCTCCTTTCCCTGGACAATGCTCGAAGGAGTCCCAGGCTTCATCCTAATCCTTCATTTTCCATTCTGTATTCTTTATCCTAAACTATGGCTTCAGTTACCATCTATATTCAGATGACTTGTGAATTTACAGCTCAGAAGACCTTGCTTCTGAGATCCAATCCAGATCTGTATGTACTTTTTTTTCTTTGAGACGGAGTTTCACTCTTGTTGCCCAGGCTGAAGTGCAATGGCGCGATCTCGGCCCACTGCAACCTCCGCCTCCCAGGTTCAAGCAGTTCTCCTGCCTCAGCCTCCCAAGTAGCTGGGATTACAGGCGTGTGCCACCACGCCCGGCTAATTTTGTTTTGTTTGTTTGTTTGTTTTGAGATGGAGTCTCGCTCTGTCGCCTAGGCTGGAGTGCAGTGGCGCGATCTCCGCTCACTGCAAGCTCCGCCTCCCGGGTTCACGCCGTTCGTTCTCCCGCCTCAGCCTCCCGAGTAGCTGGGACTACAGGCTCCCGCCACCACGCCCGGCTAATTTTGTTTTTGTATTTTTAGTACAGACGGGGTTTCACCGTGTTAGCCAGGATGGTCTCGGTCTCCTGACCTCGTGATCCACCGGCCTCGGCCTCCCAAAGTGCTGGGATTACAGGCGTGAGCCACCGTGCCCAGCCCTAATTTTGTATTTTTAGTAGAGACGGGGTTTCACTGTGTTCGCCAGGATGGTCTCCATCTCCTGACCTCAAGTGATCCACCTGCCCCGGCCTCCCAAAGTGTTGAGATTACAGACGTGAGCTACCGCGCCCGGCCCCAGATCTATATATTAATATTTCAATATTTAGTTACCATTACTCTGGGAAGCTTTTCCTCCACTTGGTCTCCTCAAAGCCACCTCAGTTTGTCCAAAGTAGAACTCATGCCCTTTCTCCTCAAACCTGGTCTTCTGTCTGTTATACAAGACAATCTGTTATACCAGCCAGAAGTCTAGGAGTTATCTTGGTAACCCTTTTTTTTGCTTACTCACACCCCACCCCCACCCCCAATATCCAATCTGTCACCACCTCCTTTGTAGTGGTTAAGAGAGAGAGAGTGAGTTAAGATAGGCTGCCTGGGTTGAATCCTGGCTCCACTAGCTATGTAATTGGGGAAACATACTTAACCTCTCTAAACGTTAGTTGCTTGCAAAATGGGAGTAATAATAGTATCTGTTTCGTGAGATTGTTTTGAGCATAAAGAGGAATCTATGTAAAGGATGTAACAGTGTTTCTCTCTCATAGGGTCTGATACATGTTAACTATTATTAGGACTAAATTGGAATTTTTTGCTATTGAGTTGTTTGAGATCCTTGTATATTCTGATTATTAATCCTTTGTTGAGTGGAGAATTTGCAGATATTTTCTCCCATTCTGTAGATTGTCTCTCCACTCGTTGATTGTTTTCTGTCCTCTCAGAAGCTTTTTAGCTTAATATGATCTCATTTGTCTATTTTGCTTTAGTTGTCTGTGCTTTTGAGGTCTTACTCAAAAAAATCTTTGCCCAGACCAATGTCCTGAAGCAATTGCCCAGTGTTTTCTTCTAGTGGTTGTATGGTTTCAGATCTTACATTTAAGTCTTTAATCCATTTTGATTTGATTTTTGTGTATGCTGAGAGTTGGAGTCTGTTTGTTTTTGTTTTTTTGTTTTTGAGATGGAGTCTGGCTCTGTCGCCAGGCTAGAGTGCAGTGGTGCAGTCTTGGCTCACTGCAACCTCCGCCTCCCGGGTTCAAGCGATTCTCCTGCCTCAGCCTCTCGAGTAGCTGGGTTTATATGCGCTTGCCACCATGCCCAGCTAATTTTTGTATTTTTAGTAGAGACGGGGTTTCACCATGTTAGCCAGGCTGGTCTCGAACTCCTGACCTCATGATCTGCCCGCCTCAGCCTCCCAAAGTACTGGGATTACAGGCGTGAGCCACTGTGCCCGGCCCAGGGTCTGGTTTTATTCTGCATATAGCTATCTGGTTTTCCCAGCACCATTTATTGGAGAGAGTGTCCTTTCCCCAGTGTATGTTTTTGGCATCTTTGTCCAAAATGAGTTGGCTATAAATGTGTGGATTTACTTCTGGGTTCTATATTTTGTTTCATTGGCCTGTGTGTGTGGTTTTATGCCAGGATCATGCTGTTTTGGTAACTATTGTTTTGTAGTATATTTTGAGGTACTACGATGCCTCCAGCTTTGTTCTTTTTGCTGAGGGTTGCTTTGGCTATTCACAGTCTTTTGTGACTCCTTACAAATTTTAGAATCTTTTCTCTGTTGCTGTTAAGCATGTCGTTGGTATTTTGATGGGGATTACATTGAATCTGTACATCACTTTGGGTTAGTATGGACATTTTAACAATATTATGTCTCGTAATCCATGAGCTTGGAATCTTTCCATTTTTCTATGTTCTCTTCAATTTCTTTCATCAGTGTTTTACAATTTTCATTGTAGAGATCTGTCACTTCTTTGGTTAAATTTATTCCTAAATTTTTTATAGCTATTGTAAGCGAGATTGCTTTCTTGATTTCTTTTTCAGATTGTTTCCTGTTGTTGTATATAAATGCTACTGATTTTTGTATGTTGATTTTGTATCCTAAACTTTACTGAATTCATTTATCAGCTCTAACAGTTTTTTTTTTTTAATGGAGTCTTTAGCTTTTTCTAAATATAATATCATGTTGTCGTAAACAAGGATAATTTGACTTCTTTTTTTCTAACTTGGATGTCTTTTATTTCTTTCTCTTCCCTAACTGCTCTGGCTAGGACTCCCAGTACTATGTTGAATAAAAGTGGTACAATTGGGCATCCTTGTCTTACTCCAGAACTTAGAGTAAAGGCTTTCAGTTTTTCCCCATTTAGTATGCTGTCAGCTGTGGGTTTGTCATATATGGCGTTTATTGTTTTGAGGTGTGTTCTTTCTATACCCAATTTGTTGAGGGTTTTTATCATGAAAGGATGTTGAATTTTATCAAATGTTTTTTCAGCATCTCTTGAAATGATACGATTTTTGTTATTCTGTTAATGTAATGTATCACATTTATTGATTTGCCCATGTTGAACCATTCTTACATCCCTGGGATAATCCCACTTGATCACGGTGAATGATCTTTTTAATGTGTTGTTGCATCTGGTTTTCTAGTATTTTGTTAAGGATTTTTGCATCTATGTTCATCAAGAATATTGACCTATAGTTTTCTTTTTTTTGTTGTATACTTGTCTAGTTGTGGTATCAGGGTAATGCTGTTCTTGTAGAATGAGCTTGGAGGTATGTTCTCCCCTTCAATTTTTTTGAATAGTTTGAGTAGAAGTGGTGTTTTAAATCTTTGGTAGAATTCAGCAGTGAAGCCGTCAGATCCTGAGTTTTTCTTTGATGAGAGACTTTATTACTGTTTCAGTCTCGTTACTCATTATTGGTTTGTTCAGGTTTTCTATTTCTTCATGGTTGAGTCTTGGTAGATTGTGTGTGTCCAAGAATTTATCCATTGCTTCCAGGTTTTCCATTTTGTTATAGTGTTCATAGTAGTCTCTAATGATTCTTTGTATTTCTGTGGTATCAATTGCAGTGTTTCTTTTTGTCTCTGCTTTTATTTCTTTTGCACATTCTTAGTAGCTCCTTTTTATATCTCTATAATCATTTAATTATAATATTAAAATATTATTGGTTCCTTTTTTTTTTTTTTGAGACAGAGTCTGGCTTTGTTGCCCAGGCTGGAGTGCAATGGTGCGATCTCGGCTCATTGCAACCTTCACCTCCCGGGTTCAAGCCATTCTCCTGCCGCAGCCTCCCAAGTAGCTGGGGCTACAGGCACGCACCACCATGCCCAGCTAATTTTTGTATTTTTAGTAGAGACAGGGTTTCACCATTTTGGCCAAGATGGTTTCGATCTCTTGACCTCGTGATCCGCCCGCCTCGGCCTCCCAAAGTGCTGGGATTACAAGCGTGAGCCACCACGCCCGGCCAAAATATTATTGGTTTTTACTCTTATGGGGTTTTTAACACTTTCGTTACTTGTATTGTTTTTTTTTCCCCTGTAATTGTGAGGACAAAAAATAATTTATTTATTCTAAGTATAATCAGATTATTTTCTTATTCTTCACTGTGTAAAAATAGTATGCTTGACTTCCTTTCTAACAGCAGACAGTGATTCTTGACTTTCCCCATATTCTTCCCTTCCTCTCCAGTTCTGATGACATTGCACATTATTATGTGTGTGGTTTTTGAGACATTCATTAGCCAAAGAGAAAGTTAAAGTATACCTTACATATATGAGATTAACAAATGTATAGGATTAAGCAATGTAGATCCAAAGGTTGGTTGATTTTAAAGTTCTTTTAAGTGTTCATGTATTTACTTTAATGCTTTCACTTAATTGACATTTGTGAATGTCAGTATGCATTATAAAAGTATTAGGTTTCATAACTTTAACATATATTGAAGTCATGGCATTTTGTATGTGTTTTTTTTTCTTTTATAGAGTGAGTCTTTGGTTGTTTGTGATGTTGCCGAAGATTTAGTGGAAAAGCTGAGAAAGTTTCGTTTTCGCAAAGAAACGAACAACGCTGCTATTATAAGTAAGCTAAAAGTGATTGCCTCAAAGTTACATGGTCTTAATTTGTTTTTAATCTTGTAGCTACATTGAATGAACTGAACCCTTGGAAAGCAATGTTACTTCCTCTGTTTCATTTCCCCACCACCACCTTTAGATCACTTTAAAAAATAAGTAACAGCTAATTCTAATGTCACAGAACAGAGGTGGATTGTCCCACCTCCCCCATAGTCCTTTTATCAGCTGCCTGTACAGCTCTGGAAAAGGCGGTCGTCTTGGTCCTTGGGTAATGAGGATTCTCATCTGCAGTGACCCATCCAACCCATCCTTCTTGGAGGACTAAAAATAGCCTGGCCATTCATTCTCAGACAGAAACCTTTGCCTACACCTAAAATGACAAAGTTCAGCATTGTGTGCATAGTGACTTTGGGCATTATTCCAGTTGTAGATTTGAACTCTGGTTTCAGGAAGAGTACTTTTAACTGGCACTGGCACTGACTTCTGAAAATGGAAAAAGTGATTTGCATATTGCTTCTCCCACTGTGAGCTATATCTGACATGCAGATTTCCCTTGTATTCATAGGCAGTATTTAATATGTAGGTAGTGATTTAGAAAGATGAGGAAAGGATGAGGGGGTGAAAATGTAAAACTCTAGAGACCATGCTTAACAGAGATGCATCTGGCAGATGTGATTTAATCAGAGGTCATGACAACTTGTCATGAATTCTGATTTCATTACAAATAAATACTGCAGTGTCGACATATGGTTCTTAAAAGTGAAAAAAAAAAGTGAAAATGTGTGTTAGTACCATTTTACTGCAAAAGCTGAAACTATTTGAGATTATATTATATTTCACAAGATTTACTATCAGATTGGTGCAAAACCAAACACGGTCAACTTTGCCAGACTAACAGGAAAGAACAGAGGCATAGAGTATCTGAACTTATTTTGATTTAGCTTTGGATTACATTAGATATATTTGAATGTAGATATCACTTCTATTTGGTTATTCACTTTCTCAGAATAATGATACTGTGCCATGAAATCCTGACCTTGGAGAAGCCAGGAATTTTGAGGTTTCTCTATTTTGATCCCTGATCAGGCACTTTTTCCCTTGCAGTTCTGACCATGTTGCATATGGACCAATCTCAGTTACAGTTACCCTTTCAGGCTTTTTCTTATTATCTAGAAGTTGCATTTGAGTTACAAAGTTCTTCATATACACAGGAAATGTAAGAAATTAACAACAAGTGCTAAATAAGCAAATTAGTTACTGAGAATTATGGGTAAAAGCTTTCAAAAGCTGACTGCTTGAAAAGCAAAGCTAGCTAATAAACCATAAACTAAAACTGTGAATTAGTTATATGCCTGTGTTTCTTGATGTTTTAATTTTAGATGTCCGAAAAAAGGCTGAGATTGTGTGGGTTGGGTAGATCAAGGTCACGTTAGAATCCCAGCTTACTCATACTTGATTTTTATTTTAGTGAAGATTGACAAGGATAAACGCCTGGTGGTACTGGATGAGGAGCTTGAGGTTTGTTCAATGAACTAAATACAATTTTATAGTTAAGTAATTATTTTTCAACAGATGCTATATTAGTTACATGTGCTTCTAAAACGAATCTTGAACCTCCTTTAAATACATGCTCATTATGCATAAAAGCATGTGCTAATTGTGTAGTATGTTATGTTGCTAATTTAACTACCTTGTTTAAAAGCATTAGTGAAGTCCAGTGTAATAAGTGGTATAAGCTGGGGTCGTATACTGAGTAAGAAGTGAGTCAACTTTGTAACTTGCTTCTAAGTTGCTTGACTAGTACTTAAAACCTAAAACGCTACAATTTAAATATCTGGTTTGTCAAATTAAGTAACTAGAGTAAAAAGAATTCAATTCTTTTTTCTGAAATCAGACATTGTTTCTTTCCACTAAGATACTAGCTTATGTCATTCAGTATTTCCTGACAGCTGGAACATAAGCATAGAATCTGTGCCTCCCAGCCCCATATTTACTTAATAAATGGAACGAAACCAAGTGGGCAGAAGGAGGCTTTGATTGGATTGAGAATTTAGTCACCTGAGTTTATGTATAATTTAGTAAGATAAAATTTTATTTTGTAACGTGGTAATAAATTTATAACTGTTAGTAGAATGGGTGCTTGGTGTATCTCTTAAGGACTTATGGGTAAGAAAATGTTTAAAAGTTGTTTTTCTCTGTGGTGCCAGGGCATTTCACCAGATGAACTTAAAGATGAACTACCTGAACGACAACCTCGATATCCTTTTCTTAGTGCTTTAAAAGATTTATTTTCTTTAGTGGTCAGACCTGTTTGTGAGCTCATTTGTTAAACATCTAAAAGTATCCTTCTGTGTCATGATCACAGCCAAATTAAAATATGTATGTGTATACTAGACTAAGAAAAATGAAAAGTTAGTTTATGCGTGGGATGAATAATTTTCTTTTTTAAACTATTTCCTTTATTATAACATGTGTACAATAAAAATTGAGAATAAAATAATCTATATTAAACTTGTACTTTAAAAAGTTAAATTTTTTGAGAGATTATGTGATTTTATAACTTATCCTTGGGACCCATTTAATTTTGTGGAAAAATAATAATGAAGGTGTGGCCTAAAAGAATAGGACAGAAACTTGCAGCCCAGTAGCTCCCCAGGTGTTGGTAAATACCTGTCTGAGAGCAGTAACTTTAGTTTCTTTAACTTGAGAAAAACCTTCATTGTGTATAGTTATAAATATCAACATGATGATGGAAGAGTT
Source organism: Pongo pygmaeus (assembly GCF_028885625.2). NCBI lineage: Eukaryota > Metazoa > Chordata > Mammalia > Primates > Hominidae > Pongo > Pongo pygmaeus. The sequence goes on along the minus strand of NC_072388.2, from coordinate 53,151,482 downwards.
TCATATCCTCTGTGCTTTATTTTCTCCAGTCCTGTTGGTAAGTGAATTTCTTTAAATAACACATATTTGGCTTAGATCCAATTAAACCATTTTATACTGGACAAATTTTATGCTGTTTTTAAAGATGGACATTGTTGAATAACCTAAATTGAGGAGGGTCTGTGTCTGTGTGTGTCCATGTGCCTGTGTGCATGCATCTCTAGAAAGAATGAAGCATCATCTCTTAGAACTTATTTTCTCAGGGTAAATTTCTAGATGTGTAATTGTTGACTCAAATCATACATATATTTTAAGGATTTTGAAATGTGATGACATTTTAATATATCAGAAGTATTTTCTTTTTATATTTTAATCTTATAAAAATGTGAACTTCACATATAATTGTATATATTTGTGTTTCTTTTAAATAGTAGTTAACAGTGATATGCTTATAATCTTGAGAATGGTCCTACAGTAATTTACACTGGGTATGAAAATGGGTTACTGATATTTAAGGAATTCATTATCACCAGAACTTCTATCACCACTGTTCAGGCCTGCAATAAAAACTGCACTCACTGAGCTATTCTCCAAACTTTATAATTTGTATAATTTACTTCCCACTCAAAATATACTGCAGTATATTTTTAACTTAATATATCGGCAGAGTGAAACTTTTATCAGAGCAGATCTCCCTGTCCTACTGGTCCACTAGCATCCCAAAACCTTGTATATTTTAGTCATCCATAAAATTGATCTTGATATTTAGTGTCAAAGTTAAGATAGTGCAGAAAGTTTTTAATTATTTGCAAGGCTCTAGAAGTCAGGATCTACAAATGTCTAGAATCTTTATTTTTGCCAACCTGTAGACTTGTTCTTGTTTATTTATAACTTAACTGTCTCTTTCTGTAGGCAGTGTGCAATGTAAGACTCAAAATACAACCCATATGTATTCTGTAAACTCAATAGCAAAGGAAATCCTAAATGTGTCATTTTAAAAAATAAAAATAATGATAACCCATAACTTTCTCAAAATCTGTGTCTCATTTCTACACTAATCTCTCTTTTCCAGGATGTAAGCCTGAACAACAGATGATGTATGCTGGAAGTAAGAATAAGCTAGTCCAGACAGCTGAACTAACCAAGGTGGTATTTATATTTGACTTACTTGTTGAGACAATATTTTCCTTTAGACTATAAAGGAATAGCTAAAATAGTCTAAAGGAGTATTTTTTATGCAGGTGAAGTTATGTAGACCAGATTAGTAAGTTAGCCAAAGCTTTTTGTTAACTGGAAATAGAATGAGATAGAAGCGTTTGAACCAAAGTGTATTTTTTGAATAAGTTGATTGGAAGAAATCACATTAAAAATATAGGCAGTTTTAGAAAGCCACTGTAACTATTAAATCTATTCAGAGTTATTTTTTCTGCCATAAGATAATTTCTAATAGATAAAGGTCAGCATTGAAGTTTCTCGGAACCCTTTACCATTGTCTAAAATGAACCGAGTTCTGTGCTGGAATTCAGTATTATGCAGTTAATTGTATTGTTTCCAAATATAAAATTGTTAAGAATATTAATAAAGTTAGAACATTCTGTTTTATATGAGAACTTGCTTTAAGATTTAACATGTCCCTATTTTATGGTATTTTTAAGTTAAGAGAGGTACTTGGTTCTCAAACTTTATTTAACTTCCACATATTAGTTTGAATTGAAAAAGTATATGCAGTTAAGGTTTTGAAATAGAATATTATATTGCTAAAACTTTGTTAGACAGTATTTCCTTTCAAGTTTTATTTTAAGAACAGCATCAGTATTTTCCCCTTGGGTGCTTACTAATCAACTCTGAAATGCCTTTAAGTGCCCTCTGCTGTTTCCCCTTAGCCCAGGCGATTGTTACCACTGCTTTATAGACATTACTTTTTCCTAATTTGTAACACAGGAACACTGGAGTTGCTCTAATGGTTTGGGCGGTTAAGAAGGAGCTGTTAACAGCCTCAAGTCTGTTCTAATCCTGGGGATGCCCTACAGTGCTGAAGTTGAGACATTACAGTTTACAAGTTACTTTTACAGATAATCTCACTGAATCCTTACAACAGCCCTGTGAGATATTCTGTAGATAGGAAAACAGACCCAGTGGATGAATGACTTGCTCAAGGTTGCATAACAGTAAATTTAGACAGAGCTAGGATTTAGCTCTGTCTAGGACTTAGGATTCACATCTGGCTCCAAATTCCATCCTTTCTGCTGTAATACGTTGCTTTTCTATAGCCATTATGCTTTCTGGGCCTGATTCAGATTCTTGCTAGAGATTTGTGGCTGATCTCCATCTCCATCCGATATTTCCATTTGACATTCAGACTCCGGAAGACCAGCGTATGTTCCTCAGTTCCTAACTAGATTGATTTTAGTTGTGTATACTTGGGATGTCTTCTAGGAGATAAGATTTACAGAACTGCTCTTTTAGACTATTTGTAGATTTGTGCTTTTGGGAGAGTTTTGATTTCATGTTGTCTTGATTGCTGTACTTTGGTAACTGAGTACTTAGCATTTAAAAGAAGTGAAGTTCTACCTAAAAGGTATATCTGATTTACATAGGTTAAGTCATGAACAATATGAAAGGAAGCAGAATTTGGTATTTAATACTCAAATATGTAACCAAAAATAATTTGGTATATAATACTCAAATACATTTAAAAAAAACTCAAATATTTGTCTTTTTTTTCTTTTTTGGAGTGTCAAAGTATGACCCAAGTTTTTTTTTTTCTTTTTTAAAGGTATTCGAAATCAGAAATACTGAAGACCTAACTGAAGAATGGTTACGTGAGAAACTTGGATTTTTCCACTAATGTGAACTTCTGTGTTTCTAAAGTATTTATGTATTAACCTGACCATACTGGAACCAGACATAAATACTTATTTATGCCTAAAAATGCACTGTTACTTACAGTTTGTTTCCTGCAGTAAAGAAAAATTCTTCATTTGTGCAAAATTTGAACAAAGAGGAAATCATCTTCATAGTAATGAAACTTTGTAAAGTGTTTCCTTATATTGGTAATTGTTAGGTGGACTACTTTTCTCCAGGGATTTTTTGCACTCTTGTGACTAATTTCTATAACTTATGGTTCAGAATTTGTTACTATTTACAGACACCATTGGAAAGTGGATATATTAGATTGTGAGAGACAACAGTTGCCTCCTTTTGACAAATACTGGATATTAGCAATTTATTTATGAAAATAGCATATTATCACTTGTCAAATCATTGAAATTCATTTGGGGTCAAAGACTTGAGTGACCCAGTATTGAGCCATGAATAATTTAGTGTAACCTGCATTACAAGTACATTGATAAATTCTGTATCTTCTTTGGTTTCCTGTATCTTTTTAATCAAGTCTAGAAACTATGTTCATCAATCACTCATTTTTAAGGTCAGGAGTTAGATTTTATGATAGAATTATGACTGTTAGCTTTTCTCCTTATAGCATCTTAGTCTTAGAAATTGGTGGGTTGTAATAATCAAGGGCTTCATTCCTTTTATGTCATTTCTAGACAGTTTTAAATCTAGGTTAATAACACTTTATTTATAAAGCACCTCTTAATGTCCTGTGAACACTAATTATTTTAAATGTGTTAATACTGTGCCTTTGATTTGTTAGCTTTAAAGTTAGTTTAAGACTTTTACACTGCCAGTATTCCAGATTTGGTGAAATTAATACTTTTTTAAAGTGTCCAAATAAAATAATTTTCTAATGTGTATATCTGAAATTTGTAATAAAATCAACTTCATATTTTAAAAATTCCAACTATCTGCTTGCATTGGTGAATATATGGCAGTCGAGAGTTATAATTTTGAGTATACTTGTGATTAGTTTTGTGCCATAGGAAAAAATTAATCTTAAAACTTTGGCCATAGTTAATAACATTAACACTTCAATAGCAATCACATCTTATATCCTAAATGTCGGAAGATATTCTGAACTGGATGCCTGAATAGTTAACTAAACCAGTCTTATTAGATGATGGTACTCTTGGCATAAAGCAAGGATTCTGATATTTGGCATACTTGTAAAAACAAATACATAAGTAATCATTAAACATTAATTTGATAATAGGTCTAGAGACTCTAAAGACTAACCAAACTTCGTGAGTGTATTCTTATATTAAGAATATCTTAGTCATCTCAAAACTAGCAAAATTTAAATTTTGGCATGTTTTCCATTCATATGTTCTTTGCATTTTATTTTTGAGGTTTCTGTGAGAAGTAAAGATAGTTGGAATTTTTGCGATATTGAATAGAACATCTTCTGTTCCCAACACTGTTTGGCTTCACTAATTTAGAAGTCAGGAAGCAATAGAAAGTTGGAGATGAGGAAGTGCTAGAGTAGGTGTTTGTTTTGGTTCTTGGAGGGAAAAGATTCTTTATTCCAGTTTCCAGAGAGAAGAGAAAACTCACCCAGGAAGTTTAAAAATTCTTTAAACAGGTATTTTGATATTGGAGAATAACATGCATATAATTCTGTAGGAATGCACATGTAATCCAAGTGAGTGGAAAGTGTTTTAAATGTTTTTGAATAAAGGAAATGAGGTTTTGTTTCACCTGGTTTGCAGCAATAAGAGAAACTAGTGCTGCAAGAATGTATTTTTTAATGAAGTTCCTTATTTTGTCTTGCATGTTTTAGTTTTGTTTATTTTTAAATTTGGAGGTCCTCCATAATGTCAGATAATATTGACCTGCCATACATTAGCACTCTTAGTTCCGCTACTCTCTTTAACAGGAGCAAAGAGCTGTGATAAACCATGCTTTTTTGAGCTTGTCTGACTCCTAATTAATAACATGTTTTTGGCAAGACAACAGATTGAGGTTAGAGGATCAGTAGGACATTTTTATTCCATCTGTCCTATGGGGAGATTTACAAATCCCATGCTCTAAAGTGTTCTCAAACATTTGTATAGATTTCCCTTTCATCTTACTAAATTTTGCATTGTTCTTTTCAAGTATGTTTCCTATTTACTGTCTTTTTTTCTGCCATTTCCCAAATAATAACTCCAGATTTCATAATTTCAGTTTTTACATTCCATTATCTTTCTGGTACAACCATTCCCATTCAGCCTTAAATCTGAGTCCTTTTTGGCAGCAGCTTTTTTCCTGGGACCCTCCTTCATGGTCTTCTAAGTCAGTGTTAGTTTTGAAATTGTTGGCCCTGCATAAGTTCTGCATAGCATCTAATGTCAAAATAGAACCAGCTGGTAATCACAGTATTATTTAGTGTGGTTTCCATGGCAACAAAAACACATATGAAGAAAACTTCTCAGGTTACTATGCTGAAATTCCAAAATGTCTTGAGTTTTGAATAGTGATCACTTTGTTCTGGTATTGACGCAATTATATTAGGAAAAAAGTTGGTTGACTGTTTTTGTTTAATTGACTTCTAAAATAAATGTTCAAATTGTCTAGTTCTAAAAGTTTACTAAATGCCTAGTGCAGTTAAACATACTCTTGTTTAAGAGTGTGTTGCTAAATTTTTTACTGTCATTACTAAATAATCTGTGTGGCAAAATGTGTGTCGGCACTTTTCCCTCCGTTTTTATCTCCTATTTTCAGGAGTCAAATGTAGCCATAAACTGTATCCTTGTCTGACACTTTAGCTAAAAATTTCCAGTTAGGGGAGTTTATTGCCAAATTAAATTTGGCTGTTTCCCCCCAACCCATATAGATATTAAGGAAGATGTACTTAAAAAATGTTTGGACTGCTTTTAAAACCTGAGCAATGTCATTAATCCATATGTGGACTAGTGATGAATAGATATTTTCATAAGAGTTTAAATGCTGATATTTGGTGGAAGTAGAGAGTAACTCATATTCTATCAATTCAAGTATTCTTACTATGGTTGCTTTCCCTATTTGTTCAATAGACTGATAATACTGGAATTTATAGAGTTTGAGCCATTACAACTTTTGTGAGGATGTGTTTCAAACATTTCTGGACAAATCTTATTTTGTATTTCTGGAAGAATGTAATCTTCTAGACTGCTTAAAACCAATGGTCCCAAGCTGAATGTTCTTGAGAAATTTGTTATTATGCCATTTGACATTTCAAATCAGTGCTCATATACAGTAAAGTTGTGATACAAATTGTATTTTATTGCTTTTTGGAGTATGATTCATATAAATATAATTACTTGAATATTGTTTGAGATCATTAACATGCCAGGGCAGTTCACACTGATTTAGATGGTCCAAGATAATCTCATTCAGGAGGCTTGAAACATTAATGGTTTAGTCTTGTGAATTTTAACAGTTCTCTGTCATCGTTTAACAAAACCAACAACTGGCACAACTCCTTAAGCTGTGGTTTCAGTCTCTGCTAGTTCATATTGCATGTTTATTTTGGACAGTCTTTTGTTAAGCATGGTGCTTGTACTGGTTTAAATAAAATGTTAACATTAAAAGACTTCCAGCTTTTTTTTTTTACTCACCTCTTTCCCCCTTTGGAGTTACTGGTATCTACCTGGCTGGATTTGTGTGAGCCATAAACTTTATCTGGACAAACTGAGAGGCAAAATAAACAAGAGTCATTTGGCAGCTTGGTGGAAGGAGAAGATAATCAAGTTATAAAAATTTCTAAAACTTGGTCTGATGCTAAAATGTAGAAAATGTCAGTAAACAGTAGTAGAGACAGACAGAGCTATTTCAAACGATGAACGCTTGTTTTCAAAGGGAGAATTAGAAGTTAGGAGAGCTGTATACTTCGTAAGAAATCAAATTGAAGGTTTTTTTAATTGAATATAGCTTATCACTATGTATTAAACACCCACTGACAACCCGTCCTACCTTTATTACCAACTGTACTATATGGTATGTGTTTAATAGGTATCTACTGAATGAATACAAATCACTAATAACATAGTTTTTAGAGTTTGCCATGTACTTCTTGTGATTGAGTATGTTGTAATAGTCACAATTTGTTATGATTGTGAAAGGAGTAGTTTATGCCTTCCTGTCTTTAAGAATTTCACAAGGAGAATTGGCCCAAGCATGGGAACATTTATATCTTCCTTATTTATCAAATTTGGCCACTTAACCTACTCAAACAGCCAGCTCTTAAATTTTTTCACCTTCACTAAATAATACCTATTGTCTTTTTGTCCTTTTCACTTTTCAGCAGCAAGAAGCATTTGTAAGCACTTAGCCTCTGAGCCTGGGCGCACTCTTGTAACCACCCAATGGGTTCTTCTTGCCTGTTGCCCAGACAGAGCCAATTTATTAAGATAGGAGAACTGCAATAAGGAATGTTTAGGCCGGGCGCGGTGGCTCACGCCTGTAATCCTAGCACTTTGGGAGGCTGAGGCAGGCGGATCACGAGGTCAGGAGATCGAGACCATCCTGGCTAACACAGTGAAATCCCGTCTCTACTAAAAAATACACAAAATTAGCCGGGCGTGGTGGCAGGCGCCTGTAATCTCAGCTACTCGGGAGGCTGAGGCAGGAGAATGGCGTGAACCCGGGAGGCAGAGCTTGCAGTGAGCCAAGATAGTGCCACTGCACTCCAGTGAGACTCCGTCTCAAAAAAAAAAAGAATTTTTAATTCACACAAAGCTGGCTATATGGAAGACCTGAGTTTTATTACCCAAATCAGTGTCCCCCCAAAATTCTGGGATTGAAGTTTTTAAGGATAATTTGGTGGCTAGGGGGTTGGGAAGTGAGGAGTGCTGATTGGTTGGATCAGAGATGAAATTGTAGGGGGTCAAGTGGGTTTTTCTTGGTGTCTTATGTTCCTAGGTGGGATCACAGAACCGGTTGAGCCAGATTACCAGCTCACCACAGGCTCAACCCTGTGGTGCTTCAGAACACAGGGTCTGCAGAATATCCCAAACACTGATCTTATGTTTTACAACAGTGATTTTATCCCCAGGAACAATTTGGGGAGGTTCCAGAATCATGCAGCCTTGGCTGCGGGGACTCCTAAGCCATAATTTCTAATCTTGTAGCTAATTTATTAGTCCCTACAAAGGCAGACTGGTCCCTAGGTAAGAAGGGAGGCTTGTTTCAGGAAAGGGCTGTTACCATCTTTCCTTCAAAGTTAAACTATAAACTAAATTCTTCCCAAAGTTAGTTCAGCCTATGCCCAGGAATAAACCAGGACAGCTTGGAGGTTAGAAGCAAGATGGAGTCGATTAGATCAGGCCTCTTTCACTGTCCTAATTTTCTCATTGTTAGAATTTTTGCAAAGGCAGTTTTATACTCATTAGCATGAGGGTACACCCTGAGTGGATATTGTATCCTTGTATAGTGTAGTTTTAACTGTTGGGGAGCCAATTAAAGATATTACTGCTGAGCACTAGGGGGTTTTCACAGATAATCCTCTTATCTTCTACTTGAGATCTGCCCCTAGGCTGTGTGAAAGCTCCCTGCTGAGGTTGCTGCCCTCTTTTAATTATAGGAAAGAAAGAACGCCTTGGTTGCATATCCAAATGCCACCATGCAAATCAGACAAAGCAGGAGGAGAGAGTGTGACTTCCAAAGTCACTGTTACTTACTAAGTATAGATTCTCTTACTCTGGAATTTAAGGCTCTTCACATTTTGGCCCATTTGTTACATGTACCGCACGGTTGTCTTAGTCCATTTTGTGCTGCTGTAACAATACCTGACACTGGGTAATGTATAAAGAACAGAAATTTATTTCTCATAGTTCTGGAGGCTGGAAAGTCTAAGATCAAGCTACTGGCATCTGGCAAGGGCTTTCTTGGTGCATCCTCACAAGAAAGGGGTGAACCCCCTCTTGAAAGTCCTTTCTGTGGCAGCATCAGTCCGGTCATGAAGGTTTTTCCCATAAAGCTCCATCGCCCAACACTGTTGCATGGGGGATTAAGTTTCCAACACATGAATTTTGGAGGACATCTTCAGACCATAGCAACAGCTAAGGCTAAATATGCCCACATGTTAGGTGGAAATGCCCTTGCACCTGGCTGTGCTTTCCTGTTCTAAGCCTCCTCCCCACCCTCAGTCCACATAGGACTCTATTGATATTTTCAGCTCCAGCTAGTTGAACCCAAGGGCAGCCAGCCTCTATGATGTTGCCAGACTGATATCAAACAACAAGTTGGGCCGATCACTTTCTTGAGTGAGGCAGACAGCAGTGCGAGCTGACTGACCTTGAAAGAATGCCAGTAGATGGAGAAGAGGGAAAGAAGATGCCAGCTGGGATAGTGTAGAATAAAGCAGCCTTGGCCAGATGCAATGGCTCATGCCTGTAATCCCAACACTTTGCGAAGCCCAAGCGGGAAGATTGCTTGAGCTCAGGAGTTCAAGACCAGCCTGGCCAACATGGCAAAACCCCATGTCTATTAAAAATACGAAAAAAAAAAAAAAAAAGTAGCCAGGCATGGTGATGCATGCCTGTAATCCCAGCTACTTGAGTGGCTGAGGCATAAAAGTCACTTGAACCCGGGAGGCAGAGGCTTCAGTGAGCCATGATTGTGCCACTACACTCCAATCTGGGCAACAGAGTGAGACCCTGTCTCAAAAAAAGAATAAAGCAGGCATGCAGAGAGTAGCTGGATCATCTTAAAGATGAAGGCCCAAATTGAGGAGCCCCACTCCTACCTTTTAGGTTTCTAGAGCCTCCTTTGATCCAAGGCCACTCTTCATTGTCCCCTTTTTCTGAGGCTTGGTTGGTCAGCTTTTTCTGGGTTTCTCTGCATGTCCGTCCTTACCAGAAGCCTTCCATTACATGTTAACCTGGGCATGTCTGTTTACTTGTGTACAAAAGTGCCTAACTACAGTGCTACCTCTGGTTTCATCTGTCACTGTTCCCTACATTTACACTAAGCCTAAACAAATGTGATGGTTAATTTTAGATGGCATCTGAGTGGAGTAGTGGAGGAAGATCCACCCTCAGTGTGGGTAAGCACCATCCAATTGGCTGGGGCCCTGGAAAGAACAAAAACAGAAAAGGCAAATATGCCAGTCTATCTGGTGGAGCTGGTATGCACCCTTCCTTTCCCGTACTTGGGCAAGAATTCCAGGTTCCCTGGACTTTGGACTCTAAGACTTACACCAGTGGCTTCCTGGGTTCTCAGGCCTTCAGCCTCAGACTGAGAGTTACACCACTGGCTTCCCAGGTTCTGAGGCCTTCAGACTTGGCTGGAGCTAGCTATCAGCATCCCAGGGTCTCCAACTTGCAGAAAGTCTGTCTTGGGACTTTTCAGCCTCCATAATTGTGTGAGCCAATTTACCTAATAAATCCTATCTATCTATCTACCTATCTATCTATCATCTATCAATCAATCATCTGTCTATCCTGTTGGTTTTGTCTCTCTGGAGAACCCTGACTAATACAACCTTTTATACAAACGTGTCCTGAGCCTCATCTTCCTCCACCAACAGAAGCACTTTTCTCCCCATGCTGCTGCCGCTGCCTGCCAAAGTCAACAGCCTTCAAAAATCACCCCAAATGCCATTTAAACCATGAAGTCTGTTGTTTGTTGAACTACAGTACCTTCTTTAAAAAAGCAGTAACAAAAAGAAAATTTTTAAACGACAAATATCATTAGAGAAAAATCAGAAAATGCAAATAAGCAAAAAGAAGAAAAAATTGTATCACCCAGAGAACTCCATTGTGGTTTTGATTATCTTTCCCTGTCTCTGGAGGAATTTTCTGGTCTCACAGTCTTTCTGGTCATCCTTAAGTATTATGGAATTAGACTCATTTTCTTTTCAGATAACAAAAATTCCAGTCTAGTCTAATGTTAAAACTTCAATATCTTAACTTTCTTTAAAGCTCTCTCCCTTGCCCCATCCTCTCCTCCATCCCACTTTCTTTAAAAATATGCTTCATGTTGGGAATCCACAGTGGAGAATGAGATGTGGTCTATCCCTCATTATTGCTGCTCCTTGCTCTCCCATTGCTAGTTGTCTCTGGTTTCTCTGGGGTTGGAGGAGGAGGGGCAACCTAAGTGAACAGAAAAAAAGACTTATTAGCCTGGTACAGATGTCATCTGGAGTTGGTGCCTCTGAATGTGGCCAACGTCAAATACTAACAGATTTCTTCCATGGGGTGCTCTTGTGGGTTCCTTGCTGATTCCCTCATTGGGAATTTTGGCTGCAAGTTCCTTGACTTGGGTCATGCCTCCTCTGGCTGGTAGCTTTACAACTACCCCTGCCAGCTCTTGGCTTCTAGCAGTTGCCTCTCTGTTGTAGTCACCTTGTTCCTCCAGGCTGCCATCTTGGCCAGGGTCCCTTGTTCAACTACTTTGCAGTGTCTTGGTTCATTCAGAATGCTATAATAAAATACCTTAATCTGGGTAGTTTATTTTAAAATTATGGCTCGCAGACTGGGTGCAGTGGCTCATGCCTGTAATCCCAGCACGTTGGGAGGCCGAGGCAGGCAGATCTCTTGAGATCAGGAGTTCAAGACCAGCCTGGCCAACATGGTGAAACCCCTTCTCTACTAAAAATACAAAAATTAGCTGGTCATGGTGGTGGGCACCTATAATCCCAGCTACTCGGGAGGAGAATTGCTTGAATCTCAGAGGTGGAGGTTGCAGTGAGCTGAGATTGCACCACTCCACTCCAGCCTGGCGACAGAGCGAGACTCCTTCTCAAACAACAATGACAACAACAACAGCAGCAGCAGTAATTATGGCTCACAGTTCTGGGGGCTAGGAAGTTCAAGATCAAGCTGCTAGCAGATTTGGTGTCTGTTGAGGACCCACTCCTCATAGAGGGCATCTTCTGGGTTCTCACATGGTAAAAAAGACAAACAAGCTCTCTCAAGCTTTTGTTTTGTTTTGTTTTGTTTTTTCAGTAAGAGCACTAATCCCATTTATGAGGATAGAGCCCTCATTACCTAATCAATTCCCAGATGCCCTCCCTGCCCCCAACATATGGCACTGGGGATTAAGTTTCAACCTATGAATTCTGGGGAGACACAAATATTCTGCCCCTGCCCCCTCAAATTCGTGTCCTTCTCACATGCAAAATACATTTATTCCATGCCGATAGCTCCAAAATCTTAATCTTTTCTAGCATCAACTTTAAAGTCTTATGTCTCTTCTGGATATTATCTCAACTAGATATTGATGAAATTCAAGGTGGGATTCATTCAGAGGCAATTCCCCTCCAGCTGCAAGCCTGTGAAATCAAGTCATGTGCTTTTAAAGTAAAATGGTGAATCAGGCAAAGGATAAACATCGCTATTCTAAAAGAGAGCAATGGGAAGGAATAAAGGAGTAACAGGTCCTAGTAAGCCCAAAACGCAACTGGGCAAACATTAAATTTTTAGGCCTCAAAATAATCTTCTTGGACCCCATATCCCACTTCCAAGACACACTGGGGTAGGGTTTGGGCTCCTAAAACTCTGATGGCCCTGCCCCCATGGCTTTGCTGGGAGAAGCCAATGCAGCAACTGTCCTGGGTTGGAGTCACATGCCTGTAGCACCACCAGTCTGAGGTCTAGGGTGACCCTGCTCTCATGACTCCACAAGACATTGCCCTAGCAGGGACTCTATACAGTGGCCTCACCCCTGGGGCAATTATCTTTCTGGGCCTCGAGGCTCTTTGGGATCCTTTGAAATCTAGGTGGAGGTAGTCATGCCCTCACAGCTTGTATACTCTGTACACCCATGGAGATGGCCCTGCGTGGATGCCTCTATGGTTTACTCTCTGTGCCTTTCAGGGGGATGGTCTGAGTTTCAGCCACTTGAGCCACAGCTGGAATGGCCATAGAGTGCTGCACCAGAATATGGGGAGTAGAGCCCTAAAATTCTTCTGTCCCGGTGGCCCTGGCCTTCTGGGTCTGTGATGGATAAGACAATTTCAAAGGTCCCCAAGATGTTTTTGGGGTCTTTCTTTCATTATCTTGATGAAAGCACCTGGATCCCTTCTATCCATACAAATCTTATCAAACATATACTTGGCCACACCCTTGGCATTCCCTTCCATGCTTTTTCATTCTTTGTAACAGGGCCAGGCTGAGAAATTTCCAAATCTTTGTGTTGTGCTTCCTTTTTAATGATGGATTTCATCTTTAAATCACTTCCGTCTTCTCACATTTTACTACAAGCACTCAAAAGAATCTATGCCACTCCTTCAACACTATGCTTGGAGATTTCTTCTGCCAAATGTCCTATTTCATCACTCACAAGTTCTACCTTACACAAAATACCAGGACATGAACACAGTCCAGCCATGTTCTTTGCCACTTTATAACAAGGATAGCCTTTCCTTTAGTATCCAACAACATGTTCCTTATTTCTTTCTGAGACCTAATCAGAATGGTCTTTTCCACCCATATTTCTGTAAACATTCTGATTATAACCACTTAGGTAATCTCTAAGAAGACTGAGGCTTTCTCTACCACTCTTCTCATCTTCTGAGCCCTAACCAGAATTCATCCTTAAGGCTACTTTCATGACAAAGTACCTCAGAACTCTTCCAGTCTCTACCCATTACCCAATTCCAAAGCTGCTTCCACATTTTAAGGTATTTGTTATAGCAACACCCCACTTCTGGTACCAACTTGTGTCTTAGTCTCTTTGAGCTGCTATAACAAAAAACCTTAGCCTGTCAATTGATAAACAACAGAAATTTATTACTCATGGTTCCAGAAGCTGGGAAGTCCAAGATCAAGTTGCCTGCAGATCCAGTGACTGGTGAGGGCCTATTTCTCATAGATGGCACCCTCCTATGTGTCTTTATATGGCAGAGGGTACAAGGGGCCCCAAAGACTACACCTCTTAATACTATCAGAGTGGGTATTAGGTGCCAATATATAAGTTGAGGGGACACATATATTCAGACCACAGCACCCAAGGATCCATATCTGCCCCACAAAAAACATGCACCTTTGCCTTCTGCCATCAGGAAGAGTACAGCTTGCTGTCTCTGTCATTAGGGTCAGCTCTCAGGTCTGATTCCTATCTATCTCCTGATCTCATTTTTCTTCCTGTTTTCTTCCAAGCACGCTATACCTGAGCCATGCTCAATTTATTTTCTCCTTGCTAGTTGTATCTTCTTACTTGGAAGATTGCCCACTCTCCCCTCATGTTTCCCCCTATATTCCTGTAGCTGGCTCCTTCATTCTGAACTGAGCTTAAAGGTTGCCTCTCATAGGGGATTTTCCTGAACATCCATCCTAAGGTAGCAACACATTCACCATCACCATTACATCTATATAGCATTTGTAGGAATACAAATGCTACATAGCATTTACTTTCATCTAATACTCTAATTTCTGTAATTGGTCTGATTGAGGGCTCTTAAACAGAATAGTGTAACAACATTGTTTTAGTTGTTTTTCAAAAGCTGCTATTTCTGTTCTCTGTCAAACCTCTCTTTTTGCTCTGGTTAGAGCCTTCTTCATGATATAATATTTCCATGATATTCCAGTCATTCAGTTTTTAAAAGTGCCTTTTCTGTTACTAAGATTCACTTCTGTTCATTTTAAAAATTCAGTCTCATATTTGACTCAAACCTCTTTCCTCAGCACAGGCTAAACTTTTGGCTCTGGGTGAAGGGGCTGGGGAAGCCCATGTCCTCATGCCCTGCTCTCTTGTACTGCCATGTTCTTATCCCCTTGGTGCTGGGGAGGAGAGGAAGGAAACAGGTTGAAGATTATGTAAGCATACACATGTTGCTGGAAGGAAGGTTGCTATTCTTTTGGATGCTATTGCTTTCTAACACTAGCCATAAGTTCCAAAAGTGGGGCAAATATCCAAACGATGGGTCTTTCCTAGAGATTATATTTTGGATCGATCTCTGGATGGCTTTTCACGGTTTTTCTCTATACATGATTATTCTCTCTACAATTTTTGTTTTACTTGGATTAATATTTTTTTCTCATTTTAGTTTTCTATGTATTCATTGCTATTTCTTTCCAAATACTGCAAAATATTTGTCAAATGCCTACCAAGTTTTACCAACGCTTCAGTGCATATGATCATCTGTCAGTTCATTTATTCAACTTGGAGCTTTGCTTTCTCACCTTCCATCCTCCCTCTAAAATCTGGATGAATTGCTCTCTAGGCAAGAGACACAGTTGTCGCCCTGAAAGTTCCCTCACTTGCTTTCTTAGTTTGAGCCCCTTGGTTGTATTCCATGTATTCTTTGTCATATTAACTAATTCTGCTGAAGTTCTTGGTACATGAGAGGTGAGCTTTCTTATTTCTGAAATGTTTTTCCTTCATACTCAGAACCAGTTTGTGGTTTGGCCGGTGTGCTGGATATTTTTGTTTTGCCTGTCTAGAACCGCTTTCTGCCCTTCTCCACTCTGGTTTCTGCTCCCAGGAGGCTGAGCTTTAGCAACTCTGTTAATCTGGTTATCTTGCCGTCTGGCTGCTGCTTGAGTTCAGCCAATCTCTAGGGCAGAGGGAGAGTGAGGACAGGATAATTATTCCATCAATCACTCTATTAGGGCCTCCTTGGCTGACCACAGCTCTCTATTGAAAGTCACTCCTCCACTCAAGACAGCCCTCTTTCATGATCTGTTCCTTCTGAATCCTGGGAGCCACTACTTCCCATCTTTTCTTGGGCCTAGTGATGGTAACAGCTCTGCTGTTGCTAGCCTTTGAGTTCAGCAGTATTTTATTCTCAGTTTTTGAGACAGCCCTTTATAAAATCCTCCTCAGATTATCCTAATTTGAGTGAGTGTATCATCTCTTCCCTGGGTATTAAATTCTAGAGTGGAAATCATTTTCCCTTGGAATTGTTAAAGGTATTGCTCTTCCTGCTTAGCTTGCCATATGCTGTTAAGAAATCTGATGCCAGAAATCTTACTCCAATTCTTCTTGTTGTTGTTGTTGTTTGTTTTTTTAAAGACAAGTTCTTATTTTGTTGCCCAGGCTGGAGTGTAGTGGTGCAGTCATGGCTCACTGCAGCCTTGACCTCCCCAGGCTCAAGCAATCCTCCCACCTCAGCCTCCTGAGTAGCTGGCACTATAGGTGCACACCACTAGAGCTGGCTAATTCTTCTAATTTTTGTGGAGATGGAGTTTCACCATGTTGTCCAGGCTGGTCTCGAGCTCCTGGGCTCACACAATCTGCCTACCTAGACCCTCCAAAGTGCTGGGATTACAGGCATGAGCCACCGTGCCCAGCCCAGTGCTTTTGTAAATTGCCTTCTTTTCTTCTCCTCTCTGGAAGCTTTCAACATCTTCTCCTTATTTCTAGTATTCTGAAATGTCTCTGATGAGACTTGCTGTGGATCTGGTTTTATTCATTGTGCTAGATATTTGATGGACCATTGGAATCTGAAGATTCATATATTTCAGTTCAAGAAATTTTTTTCTATTATTTACTTGATAACTTCCATGTTATTGCCCTCTCTTTCTAGAGCTCTTATTGGTTTGGATTTTGGACCACTGGATTTGATTCTCTGATTTTCTTATCTTTTCTATTGTTGAACTCTTTTGTTCTTATTCTGAGAGATTTTCTTTAACTTTCTCTACTGAGCTCCCTGTTTATTTAAAAATTTTAGTTATTTTTTAAAGTCATATAATTTTTATTGATAAGAACTAACAGTGTTAAGCTGAGCAAAGAAAATACTTAACATTTCTTTATAGCCATAAAATATTTTTTAAAATGCTTATCTATATTTAAAGAAAGGAAATTTATCTTGGAACAGGCAACTAACAGAATCTCAAAACTTAAATACTTTATAAATACATTTAAAAAGATACTACTATATGTCCTTAAATTCCTTTATTTTTATAAAAATGGAAATATTTTAAATTATTAACAAATTTTTAGTTTAAAATTATTAAAATAGTTTTTCTACTTGATTTAAATTGTATAAGAGTTGTTAGACAGACACTTATCATACAAATAAAGCATTTTTTGCTACCTGTCTTTATATCCATTTCTATCCATTAATTGGAAGCACTGTTTATAAGACACTTCAGATAAAAGTCCATTTATACAAGTACAATCAAATATAACATAAAATGATAGAACTTTGATGTGAATAAAGTAAAATTTCTTCAGCAAAGAAGTTTTAAAGGCAAGAATTTTTAAAACATTTAATTTTAAAATAGTAAATGAAAATATAAACTGCCAAGACAAATAAAGGATTGTGCATTAGTACACTGGTATTAAAAAACATAAAATCCATATCATATTTTTAAAATCCTGAGAAAAACAATACTTCATTGCTTCTCAGAGGTATAGTCATAAATGCAATGATTTACATCCACATGAAGAGAGAGGATGGGAGGGAGCAAAGAAAAAAGAAAAGGAAAGGAAAAAAGAAGCATTTAAAAAATCTCTTTGCTGAAAATTTGTTCCTAAAGATGAATGTGCAGGTACGGAAGTTTATATGCTAAGTAAGAAAGTCATCACAGTTTAAATTTATGAGATCTTTTGCTTGTGCCCAGATTGTGTCTTTTCCATAGCATCCTGTCTGATTTCACATACACAGTATTTCTCTCGCTGGGTTTAGCATTTACTTATGATTTCTGCTTGGGCAAAGTGTCTTGTGTTTTGTTTGTTTTCGTCTATCCCTTCCATGTTGGACGTGCTTTTCCTCAAACATCTGGTTATGCTTGGCAATCCATTTGGATTTGAGTTCTATGGACTAAATCGAAAGGTTAATTAGAATCTGTGTGTGAGTCTCTGTTGGGTAGTCTGCTTCTTTGTAGGGTGATCGGGCAAGAAATTGACTTTGCGATGGGGACCCCTAACTACCAGCATGAGGCCTCTGTCCATTTTCATGTCTGATTAGAGCATATATCTGCTAGCATTGGGAAGGAACAGGAAGAGGAAGAGAGCAGAGAGTTTCCCAGCTCAATATAGGGACTTTCGTTTAATTACCCTGTTTCAGTCTTGAATCTCATCTCCACCCATCTCTATACCGGTGTATTTCATTTCAGAACCTCTTTAGTTTAATTTCTCCAGAGAATACATTTGGAGAAAGTAGGGAGGGGGCAGTTACTGGACTTTTTTATTAGTTGGCTTCAGCCAGTGGGAGGTGGGAGCGGGAGGAAGGGAGATGTCACGATATTCCCCACATTGTTCCTTTCTCTGACATAGGTTGCATTTCTTCGGTGGTTCCAGCTCACCCTACCCTGACTAGACCCACTGTGGTTCCAGCTTCCTATGGGTGACCTTGGCTCCTGGGTTCTAATCATTCTGTCTCTTCCTAGGAATGGTGATTACTTATTACTGCTCATCTGTCTTTGGGGTCTCAGCTCTTCCATTACTTGCTAATTATCTGTGTTAAATTCCATGTTTCAAATTAATAGAGTAGTTTCTGTTTTTCTTGTGGGATTCTGACTGATATTGGACAAATCCTGTACATATCAACAATACTTCATATTTTGCCAAAAGTATCAAAGTTTTCAATGATAGGTCAATTTCCAAACTTAAATGGATATTGGCCCTAAAGACCTAACTAACTCTTCAGGCTATAAATAAGTGTGAAGCTAGCCTGTACTCCCAGGCTGGTGTCACCCTTGGGTTGGAAATGATGTTTGTGTGTTTGTTTGTTTTTAATAATATTTAGTTTTAGTTTTAGTTTTTATTTTTTTCTTGTTTGTTTTAGATATGCTAGTGTAGTGGTGACATCATGGCTCACTGCAGCCTTGACCTCCTGGGCTCAAGTGATCCTCCCACTTCAGCCTCTGGGGTAGCTGGGACTACCGGTGCATGCCACCACACCTGGATCATTTTTTGTATTTTTTTGTAGAGACAGAGTTTCACCGTGTTGCCAGGCTGGTCTCGAACACCTAGGCTCAAGTAAACCGCCCACCTCCACCTCCCGAAGTGTAGGGATTCCAGGTGGGAGCACCTTGCCCAGCCAGATGTTGCTTTTTTAAATCCAGTATTGATTTCTGGTAATATGTCAGATCCCTGAACATTAAGGTGATACATTACCCACCCAACATATTTTCCGATCTTAGACTGTTTTTTTAAGCCTGTTATTCAAGGATGTTAGTCATCCTAATTTACCTTGGAAAATTGTCATTGCCTAATGTCTGGGGTGAACAATTTCTAACTTGTTCTGTTTTTACTGAAGTAAAGGGGGAAAACCGTGGTTTCTTTTTGTTTTTAAACAGCTGCCATTTATTGAGTGCTTATTACATACCAGCCAGTCTGGTAAGTGCTTTGCATACATTATTTCTTTTAATCCTTGTAGCAATGCCATTGCCTGTCACAGTCACATAGTAGAAGCTCCATAATATATTTTTTAACATTTTAGTTTGAAAAAATTTAATCATATTTCTAAGAATAGTATAATGAACTCTCCTGTACCCCCCACCTTGATTCACTGTTGGGAGACAATTCTTCATGGACATCCATTTTCTATACATCTCATTTTTGGTACAAGTGGAGGCACAGTCAGTCATTCCAAGACTTTTCTGGACTATCTTTTCAAGGTTATTCCACTAGTGAACAGCCTTAGAAAACAGTGTCTCTGCTTGGAATGAGGGACAGGTTTGTTTACTGTTCAGTATAAGTAAAATGTCTTAGCTGGGTCTGGCGACTCACATCTGTAATCCTGGCATTTCGGGAGGCGGAGGCAGGAGGATCACTGGAACCCAGGAGTTCAAGACCAGCCTGGGCAACATGGCAAAACCTTGTCTCTACAAAAAAATACAAAAATTAGCCGAATGTGGTGGCACATGCCTGTGGTCCCAGCTACTCGGGAGGCTGAGGTAGGAGGATGGCTTGAGCCTGGGAGGTGGAAGCTGCAGCGAGCCAAGATCATGCCATTCCACTCCAGCCTGGGCAACAGAGTGTGACCCTGTCTAAAACAATAATAAGTATAATGTCTGTTTCTGGTGCAAAGGTGTTCAGGGTTGCTCAAAACTCATTATAAAAGATTGGGGGTCTTGGTCAGGCATGGTGACACACTGTGTAATTCCAGCACTTTGGGAGGCCAAGGCAGGGGGATTGCTTGAGCCGAGGAGTTCAAGACCAGTCTGAGCAACATGGCAAAACCTCATTTCTATAAAAAATACAAAAAAAATTAGCCCAGAGTGGTGGCATGCACCTGTAGTCCCAGCTACTCCGGAGACTGAGGTAGGAGGATTGCTTGAGCCCAGGACATCGAGGCTGCAGTGAGCCAAGATCACACCACTGCACTCCAGCCTGGGCAACAGAATAAGAGCCTGTATCAAAATAAATAAATAAATAAATAAATAATAAATAAATAAATAAATAAATTAGGTTTTCCTAAGCTCGTGATTTCTCATTTGTGACCTAACTACATGGAATGCGCAGTATTTAGTTGGGCCATTTTCCATCACTCCGATGTGACATGAGAAGCGAGAGCAACTGACCTGAACAGAAGATCATGCTTCTTGCAGTGCCATGAATAATAAAGTCTTTAATCACTGACCTAGGGGTCTCATGTCTTCTGCCAGTATTCAAAAAACTATGGCAGGGCTGGGCGCGGTGGCTAACGCCTGTAATCCCAGCACTTTGGGAGGCTGAGGTGGGCGGATCACTTGAGGTCAGGAGTTCAAGAACAGCCTGGCCAACATGGTGAAACCCTGTCTCTACTAAAAATACAAAAATTAGCCAGGCGTGGTGGCGTGCATCTGTAATCCCAGCTATTTGGGAGGCTGAGGCACAAGAATTGCTTGAAACTGGGAGGCATAAGGCAGAGATTGCAGTGAGTGAAGATTGCGCCCCTGCACTCCAGCTTGGGTGACAGAGCGAGACTCTGTCTCAAAAAAAACAAAACAAAACAAAAAACAATGGCAGGCTGACGTTTTTTTTTAATTTTTAATTTTTTTAAGACAGGGTCTCGCTCTGTCGCCCAGGCTGCAGTGCAGTGGTGCAATCTTGGTTCACTGCAACCTCAGTCTCCTGGGCTTAAGCCGTCCTTCCACCTCAGCTTCTGGGGTAGCTGGGACTACAGGTGCGCGCCACCACACCCAGCTAATTTTTGGTATTTTTTGTAGAGACGGGTTTCCCCATGTTGCCTAGTCTGGTCTCAAACTCCTGGGATTACAGGTGTGAGCCAACATGCCAGCCAGCAGGCTAAAGTTAGCTTGAAAGTACCATACAATCTCAGACCCTTTACATTTCTTGATAGTTACCAGTTGTTAGCACCTGGCCATATTTGCACTCTCTCTTTCTCTCAACTCCCACCTCCATCTTCTTTAAGCCTGCACAGTTCCATTTTTCTTGGCCTTTCTTCACATTGACATTTAAAAATAGTATAAGCCAGTTCTTCTTTTTTTGTAGAATGTCCCTCAATTTGAGTTTTTTGGGGATGTTTCTTTATGATTAGATTCTGATTAAACACTTCTTAGAAAGTGAGAATACTATATAAATATGTTCCTCTCAATGCATCAAATTAGGAGGCATGTGAAGTTAATTTGCCACATTGTTGATTGATGACAAGTAAGTATTTGATAAATTGTTGAATAAAACTATATGAGTAAGCATTATCTGCCCTATTTTAGAAACGAAGGCTCTAAGGCATGGAGAAATGAACTTGCTCAGGTTAACAGAGCTAGTGGATGGCAAGCCAGGACTCCATTGTAAGTGAGGCTGTAACCCAAACTGCTCTGAGCCACATGGTATTCTGCTTCTTTCTCTTTTTATTATTTATTTATGCTTTCTTTTTTTTTTTTTTTTTTTTTTGAGGCAGAGTCTCACTCTTGTTGCCCAGGCCAGAGTGCAGTGGCGCGATCTCGGCTAACTGCAAACTCAGCCTCCCAGGTTTAAGTGAATCTCCTGTCTCAGCCTCCTAAGTAGCTGGGACTACAGGTGCCTGCCACCACACCTGGCTAATTTTTGTATTTTTAGTAGGGACGGTCGAACTCCTGACCTCAGATGATCCACCCACCTTGGCCTCCCAAAGTGCTGGGATTACAGGCGTGAGCCACTGCACCCAGCCTCTCTTTTTACTTTTTAACATTTTTGTTCTTGTTTTACTTTTTAAAAATTGGGAGAATATATATAATGTGGCCGGGCGTGGTGGCTCACCCCTGTAAGCACTTTGGGAAGCCGAGGCGGGTGGATCACCTGAGGTCAGGAGTTTGAGACTACCTTGGCCAACATGGTGAAACCCCATCTGTACTAAAAAAATAAAAAAAAATAGCTGGGTGTGGTGGCAGGCACCTGTAATCCCAGCTACTCGGGAGACTGAGGCAGGAGACTCACTTAAACCTGGGAAGCAGAGGTTGCAGTGAGCCGAGATCGCGCCACTGCACGCCGGCCTGGGCAATGAGAGTGAGACTGTCTCAAAAAAATAAAAATAAAAAAAGAATATATATAATGTAAAATTTAGCATTTTAACCATTTTGTGCATTGCTGTGGGAATGTAAAATGGTGCAGCCAAAACAGAAAACAGTATGGTGGGTTTTCCTGAGACAAGTCTCATTCTGTCGCCCAGGCTGGAGCGTAGTGGCGCCATCTCAGCTCACTGCAACCTCCGCCTCCCCGGTTCAAGCAATTCTCCTGCCTCAGCCTCCCGAGTAGCTGGGATTACAGGTGTGTACTACCACATTCGGCTAATTTTTATATTTTTAGTACAGACGGGGTTTCACCATGGTGGGGTTTTTTTTATGGTTAATACCAGTAGTATTAACTATATTCATAGTGTTGTGCAACCATCACCACCAACCATCTCAAGAATTTTCATCTTCCCAAACTGAAACTCTGTACCCATTAAACAGTAACTCCCCATTTCCCTCTCTCCTTAGCACCTGATAACCACTACTCTATTTTCCATCTGTGTGAATATGCCTATTGTAGGTACCTCATATAAGTGGAATCATAAAATATTTGTATTTTTGTGCCTGGCTTCTTTCACTTAGCATAATGTTTTCAAGGTTCATCCATGTTGTAGCTTGTATTAGAATTTCCTGCCTTTTTTAGGGCTAAATAATATTCCACTGTGTATATATGCCACATTTTGTTTTTCCACTCACCTTTTGGCTGTTGTGAATAATGCTGCTGTTGATGTACAAATACGTGTTTGAGTCCTTGCTTTCTATTCTTTTAGATGTATATCCAGAAATGGAATGGCTGGGTTATATTTATTGAGGACTTACATACAGAAGCTGTCCAGTGGCAGTAAGCTGGACATGATAACCACTACTGTTTGTAAAAAGCATGCAATTTATATTGCATTTTCTCTTGGTACCCTCCACCTAGAAACCTCCATTTAACCCAAAACAAAGGGCTTCAATCCCCTGTATGGCCTGACTTCCAAGGCCTGGGCCAGGGGTTCAGATGAATTATATATGATTCTATGTTTAATTTTTTGAGAAACCACCATCCTGTTTTCCATATCGGCTGCCCCATTCTACATTCCCACAGCAAAGCACAAGGGTTCCAGTTTCTCTACATCCTCACCAACACTTGTTATTTTGTTTTATGATAGCTACTCTGATGAGTATGAAGTAGTATCTCATCATGGTTTTGATTTGTATTTCCCTAATGACTAGTGATGTTGAACGTCTTTTCATGTGTTTAGTGGCTCTGTCTCTGTTTTGTGGTCAGGTGTTATTGTGATGGTTGTATATGGGGATGGAGATCTTTCTTATAAGCCTGGGATAAAATTGCTTTCAATCTTGAATGCTAGACACAGCAGTGTGCACCTGTAGTCTCAGCTACATGGGAAGCTAAAGTAGGAGTATTGCTTGAGCTCAGGAGTTCCAGACCAGCCTAGGCCTCATAGTGAGATCCCATCCCCCTGCCCCCCCAAAAAAAGAAGAAAGCAAAAGGCAAAAGAAAAAAACAAAAGGCTTCTAGCAGACTAATTTCAAGATTTTCTCCCAGTAGGTACACTTTAGAGGAAAAAATAATGATTAGATAGACATCGTTAGTCTAGAAACAACAAGAATAACAGAAAAAGAAAGTCTGGTCAAAACGTCCTTTGTTCTCAGTCAGCTGATGTTCAACATGGTGAATTCACAATGCTTCCCAGAACAAGTCTTAGTGCGATTATAGTTTATCAGAAAATTGTTAAAGTATTTTATCAGGAATGTAATGTCTCTATGAATTAAAGTATAAGAAAAGACTCTGACTCAGACCTAGTTTGGGACAATTTTTAAAAAAATCTCTCCTATATATATATTTTACTTTCCTGTATATTTAGACCAGTGGTTCTCAAACTTCAGCTTGCCTTACAATCACCTTGTTAGATCCAGATTCCTGGCTGTAGCCCCAGAGTTTCTAATTCAATAGGTCTGGTGTGGGGCCTAATGATTTGCATTCTCACAAGTTCCCAGGTGAAGCAGATACTGCTTGTTCAGAGACCACACTTTTGACAACCATTGATGTAGACAATCTTTAAAGACCTGTCTTGGCCAAAAGGTGAGTCTATTGTGTTTTTATGCTACAGTCACCCAGTCAATCACTTTTTACATTTCTGGTACAAATCAGGTACAGGCTTAGTTTACATAATACATGCATACATGGCAGATACACCTGGCCACAAGAACTTAAGCATACCTTGAGAATGATCCAGTGGTCTAAGAAGAATGTTGATTTGGAGTCCCAAGCCAAGGAATCTGGAAGTGGCCATCCTGTAGATTCACTTCTTATCTGTGAAGGACATCTGAACCCCTGGCCCAGGCCTTGGAAGTCAGGCCATACAGGTGATCGAAGCCCTTTGTTTTGGGCTAAATGGAGGTTGCTAGCTGGAGGGTACCAAGTGAAAATGCTATATAAATTGCATGTTTTTAATAAACAGTAGCGATTCTCTTGTCTAGCTTACTGCCACTGGACAGCCTGTGTATGTAAGTCCTCAGTAAATCCTATG
The DNA here is from genome assembly GCF_028885625.2 of Pongo pygmaeus. Classification (NCBI taxonomy): domain Eukaryota; kingdom Metazoa; phylum Chordata; class Mammalia; order Primates; family Hominidae; genus Pongo; species Pongo pygmaeus. The sequence goes on along the minus strand of NC_072388.2, from coordinate 53,126,779 downwards.
TCTTGTTCACTGGCTTCAGGTCTCTTCTTCCATCTCTTGGACACGGGGCCATCTCTATTGGAGTCACTTAGTAAGGGTCTGGCATGACAATACACAATCATGATAGCAATATGTGTATGTGTATACCTATTGATATTTTTTCTTTAAACATGTCTTCTGCTTTAGAGAAGAAATCTCCAAATAATATCTCACCAGTGGCTTAGTTTCAGTGGTAACTCTTCATGTAGTTTGTAAACATAGGCTTTTAAACTGTGTATGTTCTGTGTGGCATGTTATTTATAAAGATGTTAACAGAAGGTGTTAACACACAAAGATGTCCTTGCTCTATGGTCAACTATGTTAGAGCTATATTAGGGTTCTCCAGAGAAACAGATCCAGTAGGACACACACACACACACACACACACACACACACACAGATAATCTATCTATCTATACACCAAATATATATATTTATTATGAAGAAGTGGCTCACGTGATTATGGAGCTGAGATATCTCATGATCTGCCATCGGCAGGCTAAAGACCCAGGAAAGGTGGGGATGCAATACTAGTCTGAGTCCAAAGGCCTGAGAACCAGGAGACCCAATTGTGTTAATTGCAGTCAAGGGCAGGAGAAAACTGATGTTCTAGCTCAAGAAGGCAGGCAGGAAGCAAAGAGGGGCAAATTCCTTGTTCTTCCACCTTTTGTTCTGTTAAGGCACTGGATGTTCTGGATCATGCCCACCCACATTAGGAAGAGAAATCGACTTTACTGAAATCTGCTTTAAAGAAATCTTGTTTACTGAGTCTATGGATCCAAATGTTAAACCCATTGGAAACATTCTTGCCAACACAGCCAGAAATAATGTTTAATCTGGGCACCCCTTCTCCCAGTCAAACTGACATATAGAATTAACCATCACAACAGCCATAAGATTACCAAAGCTAAAGTATTAACTTCTATCTGGAGATTACCTAAAAGATGCCAAGGCTATTCTAATTTTTTTTTTCTCTCTCTCTCTTTCTACCTGCCCTTATCATCTCCTTTAAGTCCAGAATTGGTAACACTTCTCCAGTTTGATCTGCAGTATTTCTTAATATGGGAGCACCTTTCTTCCTCTGGAATCCCCAAAGTTTGCCAGAGTTGCCAGTGTTCCTGGCCCACCTGGAAGTAATATCCTTGACTACTTGTAAACTCCTAAGTCTAGAACAGATTCCATACTAGTTCTCAGTGAGAGATATAAAGTGGATTCTTTGTTCTTTAATAGTGGCCTTGTGCCAAATTTAATATTTGGTAGTCAGATTTTTGTTTCCCCATTGAAAATGACATAGACATGCTCAATGATCAGAATCTAAAAATAGTTTTATTGAGACATAATTCACATATCATAGAAAATACCTAAAATGTGTATACCAAAAGCAATTCAATGACTTTTAGCATATTCACATAATTATGCAGCCATCATCATAGTCAATTTTATTTTATTTTTTTAAATTTTGTTTTATTTATTTTTTTTGAGACTGGAGTCTCGCTCTGTCACCCAGGCTGGGGTACAGCGGTGCGACCTCTGCTCACTGCAAGCTCTGCCTCCCGGGCTCAAGCGATTCTCCTGCCTCAGCCTCCCAAGTAGCTGGGACTACAGGCACCCACCACAACGCCCGGCTAATTTTTTGTATTTTTAGTAGAGACGGGGTTTCACCGTGTTAGCCAGGATGGTCTCGATCTCCTGACCTCATGATCTGCCCGCCTCAGTCTCCCAAAGTGCTGGGATTACAGGCGTGAGCCACTGTGCCCGGCCAATTTTATTTTATTTTATTTTCAGATCTTCCAGAAAAGAGGATTTTTTTTTTTTTTTAAAGACAGGCTGGAATACAATGATGTGATCACAGCTCACTGCAGCTTCAACCTCCCTGGCTCAAGGGATCCTCCCACCTAAGTTTCCCAACTAACTGGGACTGTAGGAACATGCCACCATGCCCAGCTAATTTTTCGTAGAGATGAAATGTCGCTGTGTTGCTCAGTCTGGTCTCAAACTCCTGAGCTCAAGTGATCCTCCCTCCTTGGCCTACGAAGTGCTGGCTTTACAGGCGTGTACCATGGTGCCTGACCTCACAGTCAATTTTAGAACATTTTCATTATCCCAAAAAGAAATTCCCTACTTTTAGCAGTCACCCCTGTTTTCCTTCTGCCCCCAGCCCTAGTCAAACACGAATCTACTTTCTATCTTTATAGATTTCCCTATTCTGTACATTGTAATATATATATAGAAAATCACTTAGGTCCATATAAATCACTTAAGACCATGTAAGTGGTCTTAGTGACTGGTTTCTTTCCCTGCTTTCAAGGTTCATTCATGTTGCAACATGTATCAGTCCTTCATTCCTTTTTTTTTTTTTTTTTTGAGATGGAGTCTCACTCTATCACCCAGGCTGGAGTGCAGTGGTGTGATCTTGGCTCACTGCAACCTCTGCCTCCTGGGTTCAAGCAATTCTCCTGCCTCAGCTTCCCGAGTAGCTGGGATTACAGGCACCTGCCACCATACCTGGCTAATTTTTGTATTTTTAGTAGAGACAGGGTTTCACCATGTTGGCCAGACTGGTCTTGAACTCCTGACCCGAGGTAATCCACCTGCCTTGGCCTCCCAAAGTGCTGGGATTACAGGCGTGAGCCACTGCGCCGAGCCTATACTTCATTCCTTTTTATTGCTAAATAATATTCCATTGTGTGGCTATACCACCTATTATTTATCCATTCATCAGTTGGTGGCTTGTTTTTATTTCTTGGCTATTGTGAATATTGCTGCTATGAACATTCATTTTCAAGTTTTTGTGTAGACACATGTTCTCATGACTCTTGGGTGCGAATTTGCTGGGTTTTATGCTGCTGTTGTTTGGATAGGGTTTGTTTGTTCCTACCAAAACTCATGTTGAAATTGATCTCCAATATGGCAGTGTCGGGAGGTGGAACCTAGTGGGAGGTGTTTGGCTTATGGAGTGTATTCCTTGTGAACAGATTCATGTCTTCTAATGCCTCCCACTGGGGTGAACAAGTTCCTATAAGAGTGGATTATTTCCCAAGAGAACTGTGTGTTCAATGGAATCTGGCCTTCTCAGTTTCACTCTCTTGCCTCTTCTCCCACCATGTGGTCTCTTTGCACATGCCTGCTCCCCTTCTGCTGTCTGACAGGAGTTAAAACAACCTGAGACCCTCACCAAATGCAGCCACCTAAACTTGGACTTTCCAACCACCAGAATTGTGAGCCAAATACACCTCTTTTTAAAATAAATTACCCAGTCTGAGGTATTCTGTTACACGAAACAGACTAATGTATATGATAACTCTATGTTTTACATTTTGAGGAACTGCCAGACTGTATTCCAAAACAGCATACCATTTTATATTTACATAATCAATGTATGATATTCTAATTTTTCCACATCCTTGCCAACACTTGTTATTGTGTATCTTTTTGACCATAACAACCCTAGTGGGTCATGAAGTAGTAGCTCATTATAGTTTTGACTTGCATTTCCTTGATGGTTAATGATTTTGAGCATCTGCTTATGTGTTTATTGTCCATTTATATGTCTTCTTTGAAAATATTTGTATTCATATCATTTTTCCATTTTAAATTGTTTTATATGTCTTTTTATTGTTGAGTTGTAATGGTTCCACATATGTGTTAGGTAAAAGTCCTTTATCAGATATGTAATTTGCAAATCTTTTCACTTTTTTGATGGTGTCCTTTGATGCACAAATATTGTTAATTTTGATGAAGTCAAATTTATCTATTTTCTCTTCTCTTGGTTGACTTTTGGTATCATATCTAATAAGGGTTTGCCTACCTAAAATGTCACAAAAAATTTACTCCTATGTTTTCTTCTCAGTTTTATAATCTTAGCTATTACATTTAGGTCTGTGATCATTTGAAATTCATTTTTGTGTATGGTATAGAGAAGAAGTCCAAATTTATTCTTATTCACATGCATATTCAGTTGTCTCAGCTCCATTTATAGAAGAGACTATTCTTTCATTCATTAAATTGTCTTGGCACTGTTGTCAAAATTCAATTGACCATAATGTGGAGGTGTATTTCTGGACTCTCAATTCTGTACCACTCATCTATGTATTTGTCTTTATACCAATGCCACACTCTTTTGATTACTATAGCTTTGTAGTAAGATTCAAAATTGGTAATGTAGAGCTGGGTGTGGTGGATCATGCCTGTAATTCCAGCAACTTGAAAGGCTGAGGCGGGAGGATTGAGTGAGGCCAGGAGTTTGAGATCAGCCTGTGCAACATAGTGAAACGCCATTTATAAAAAACATTTAGAAATTAGCTCGGCATAGTGGCATGTACCTATAGACTCAGCTACTTGGGAGGCTGAGATGGGAAGATGGCTTGAGCCCAGGACTTTGAGGCTGCAGTGAGCTATGATTACACGACTATACTCCAGTCTAGGTGACAGAGTGAGACCCTGTCTCTAAACAAAATTAAAATAAAACAAAACAAAATTGGGAATGTGAGTTCCTCATTGATCAAACTTTGAAGCTATTGCCTTCAAACTTTGTCCATTGACTGTTTCATTTAACTTTGAGTAAGTTGCTGGATTTTTCAGTTCATCAGTGTTCTTATCAATAAATAGATATTAAAATTTTAGAAAAATAGCTTGCCATTTGTATTAGTCTGTTCTCACACTGCTACAAAGAACTGCCCAAGGCTGGGTAATTTATAAAGAAAAGAGGCTTAATTGACTCATAGTTCTCCATGGCTGGGGAGGCCTCAGGAAACTAACGATTATGGTGGAAGGTGAAGGGGAAGCAAGCACCTTCTTCACAGGCAGCAGGAGAGAGAAAAGCCAGCCAGCAAGGAAGTGCCACACCTTTAAAACCATCAGATCTCATGAGACTTCCCTCACCATCACAAGCACAGCATGGGGGATACTGCCTCCATGATCCCATCACCTCTCACCAGGTCTCTCCCTCAATACCTGGAGATTACAATTTAATATGAGATTTGGGCGGGGACACAAAGCCTAACCATATCATTCTGGCCCTGGCCTCTCCCAAATCTCATGTCCCTTTCACATTTAGAAACCAATCATGCCTTCCCAAGAGGCTCCCAAAGTCTTAATTCATTCCAGCATTAACCCAAAAGTCCAAGTCCAATGTCTCATCTGAGACAAGGCAAGTCTCTTCCACCTATAAGCCTGTAAAATCAAAAACAAGTTAGTTACTGCAAATTACAATGAGGGTACAGGCATTGAGTAAATGCTCTCATTCCAAAAGGGAGAAATTGGCCAAAACAAAGGGGCCACAGGTTCCATGCAAGCCCAAAATCCAACAGGGCAGTCATTCAATCTTAAAGCTCCAAAATAGTCTCCTTTGACTCCAAGTCTCACATCCAGGTCAGGATGATGCAAAGGGTGGGCTCACATGGTCTTGGGCAGCTCCACCCCTGTGGCCTTGCAGGGTACAGCCCCCTCCCAGCTGCTTTCATGGGCTGGTGCTGAGTGTTTGTTGCTTTTCCAGGCACACAGTGCAAGCTGTTGGTGGACCTACCATTCTGGGGTCTGGAGGACAGTGGTCCTCATCTCACATCTCCACTAGGCAGTGTCCCAGTGGGGACTCTGTGTGGCGGCTCCCACCCCACATTTCCCTTCTTCACTGCCATAGCAGAGGTCCTCCATGACGGCTCCACCCCTGCAGCAAACGTCTGCCTGGACATCCAGGCATTTCCATATATCCTCTGAAATCTAGGCAGAGGTTCCCAAACTTCAATTCTTGACTTCCATGCACCCGCAGGCTCAACATCACGTGGAAGCTGCCAAGGCTTGGGGCTTGCATCCTTTAATGCAATGTCCTGAGCTGTACATTGGCCACTTTAGCCACAGCTGGGATGCAGGGCACCAAGTTCTGAGACTGCACAAAGCAGCAAGGCCTTGGGCCTCATCCGCAAAACCATGTTTTTCTTCCTAGGCCTCTGGGCCTGTGATGAGAGGGGTTGCCATGAAGACCTCTGACATGCCCTGTAGTCTTTTTTCCCCATTGTCTTGGCAATTAACATTCGGCTCCTCATTACTTATGCAAATTTTTGTAGCTGGCTTGAATTTCTCCCCAGAAGATGATATTTTCTTTTCTATTGCATCATCAGGCTACAAATTTTCCAAACTTTTATGCTCTGCTTCCCTTTTAAACATAAGTTCCAATTTCAGATCATTTCAATTTCAAAGTTTCACAGATCTCTAGGGCAGGGGCAAAATGCCACCAGTCTGTTTGCTAAAGCATAGCAAGAGTGACCTTTGCTCCAGCTCCCAATTAGTTCCCCATCTCCATCTGAGACCTCAGCCTAGACTTCATTGTCCATATCACTATCAGCATTTTGGTCAAAACCATTCAACAAGTCTCTAGGAAGTTCCAAGCTTTCCCACATCTTCCTGTCTTCTTCCAAGCCCTCCAAATTATTTCAACCTCTACCTGTTACCCAGTTCCAAAGTTGCTTCTGCATTTTCAGGTATCTTTATAGCAGTACTCTACTCTCTGTTGTACCAATTTACTGTATTAGTCTGTTCTCAAACTGCCGTAAATAATTGCCCAAGACTGGATAATTTATAAAGGATAGAGGTTTAATTGACTCACGGTTCTGCAAGGCTGGGGAGGCCTCAGGAAATCTACAATTATGGCAGAAGGCAAAGGGGAAGCAAGGCACCTTCTTCACAGGCAGCTGGAGACAGAAAAGCCAGTGAGCGAGGAAGTGCCACACTTTTAAAACCATCAGATCTCATGAGAACTCCCTCACTATCACGAGAACAACATGAGGGAAACTGCCCCCATGATCCAATCACCTCTCACCAGGTCTCTCCCTCAATACCTGGGGATTATAATTCAAGATGAGATTTGGGTGGGGACACAAAGCCTAAGTATATCACCATTCAAATAATTCGTTATGAGTACTATTTATGTTTGGGTTATAGACTGGACAATAAAACCACATTTATTGAAAATTGAGAAGGGGAGGCAAGTTGAATTTTAGTTCTCTGGGTGTGAATTATGAACATACTACAGAAAAGGGTTGAAGTCTATAAATGATGCATTCTTTTGAATAAAATTAATATTCAATTATGTAAGAAACTTGGACTTCCTCTGGGCATTTGCTCCAGGGTAATAGCAATTTTATCACTTGTTTAAACATTATTTGTGTACTTAAAAAAAAATAGTTAATAACCTCAGAGTACCCTCCAGATTAACACTGGATTGAGGCCAAATTATACTCACTCATCACTTAATAATAGAGATACATTCTGAGAAACGTGTTATTAGGCGATTCCATTGTTGTGTTAACATCATAGATTGTACTCATTCAGACCTAGAAGGTATAGCCTATTACACACCTAGGCTATATTGTATAGCCTATTGCTCCTAGGCTATTAACCTGGATAGCCTGTTACTGTCCTGAATGCTATATGCAATTGTAACACTGTGGTAAGAATTTACATATCTAAACATATCCAAACATAGAAAAAGTACAGTAAAAATACAGTATAAAAGATAAAAAATGGTACACTTGTATAGGACACTCACTATGAATGGGGCTTGCAGGACTGGAAGTTGCTTTGGGTGAGTCAGTGAGTGAGTAGTGAGTGAATGTGAAGGCCTGGGACATTTCTACACACTACTGTAGACTTTATAAATATACACTTTAGCTACACTATATTTATTCAAACATTTTTTCTTCAAAAATAAATTAACCTTAGCTTACTGTAACTTTTTTACTTTGTAAACTTAAAATTTTTTTTAAAGTTTTGACTCTTTTGTAATAACATTTAGCTTAAAATACAAAAACACAAAACATTGTACAGCTATACAAAAATATTTCTTTTTATTCTTAGTCAATATGCCTTTTTTTTTCTCTTTTTTTTTTTTTTTTTTTTTGAGATAGAGTCTTGCTCTGTTGCCAAGGCTGGAGTGCAATGGGGCAATCATGGCTCGCTGCAGGCTTGACCTCCCAGGCTCAAGTGATCTTCCTACTTCAGCCTCCTGAGTAGCTGGGACCACAAGTGTGGCCACCATGCCCAGCTAATTTTTAATTTTTTTGTAGAGATGAGGTCTTGCCCTGTTGCCCAGGCTGGTCTCAAACTCCTGGGCTCAAGTGATCCTCCTGTCCCTGTCTCCCAAAATCCTGCGATTATAGGCATGAACCACTGCACCAGTTTTTTTTTTTAATATACTTTTTTTTTCTTTAAAAAATTTTTGTTAAAAACTAAGACACAAACACACACATTAGCCTAGGCCTACACAGAGTCAGAATCATCAATATCACTGCCTTCTACCTCCACATCTTGTCCAATAGAAGGTCTTCAGGGGCAATAACATGTACAGAGCTGTCATCTCCTATGATAACACTACCTTCTTCTAGAATACATCCTGAAGGACCTGCCTGAGGCTTTTACAGTTAATTATTTTTATAAGTAGAAGGAGTACACTCTAAAATAACAATAAAACATATAGTATAGTAAATATATAAACTAGTAATACAGTCATTTGTTATCATTATCAAGTCTTATGTGCTGTACATAATCTTATGTGCTACACTTTTATACACTGGCAGCACAGCAGGTTTGTTTCCATCAGCATCACCACAAACATGTGAGTGACACGTAGTAGCTATGTAGACAGCTGTGATGTCATGAGGTGAAAGGAATATTTCAGCCCCATTAAACTCTTCTGGGATCACTATTGTATATTCGGTCTGTCATTAACTGAATTATACAGTGCGTAACTGTATCTGCATACTTTCTTTCCTTAAAACAGTTATAGAAAAATATTTTTTGGAGCTGGGTGGAAGTGGCTCACACCTATAATCCCAGTGCTTTGGGAGGCTGAGGTGGGAGGGTCACTTGAGCACAGGAGTTCAAGTTTGAGGATGCAGTGAACTATGTTCACACCACTGAACTCCAGCCTGGGTGACAGAGGGAGAGCAAAACCCCGTCTGTAAAAAATATAAAATAGGATAAAATTTTTTTTTTTTAAACTATGGAACATATGGTAAATGTAGAGACATAAAAATAGGGGAAAATTTTCATTGCACCCGTTAATCACTGTTAATTTAATATACATTAGTTTCCTTTCAATCTTTTTCCATGTACTTAAAAAAGATATTGTATAGGGTTTGTATCCAATTTCATATTATGAGTAACATAAACATTTGGCATTAAAAAACATATAAGTGTAGTTAGTCTAATAGTATTTTTGAGTGTACATATCATTATTTACTTAATAATTCCCTTATTATTTGATATTTTGATGGTTCAAACTATTGCTAGAGATATTTTTGTATGCTATTTTTTAATATATAAAAATATCTATTTTCTATGCTTAGAATTATTTTGAAGATGCTTATTATACTGAACTAGACTCCCAGCTACTAGAGACAAGGGAGGCTTGCCAACATTAAATACTTTCATTTATTTAAAGTATTGCCTAATTAAATTGATCCAAATGGCTGTCTTTCATTTTCAACTTGCTTTTCTTTGATTACTAGAGGAGTGTTGACCATTTTTTTCACTTTTTTTTACATTTTTTTTTAACGTTTTTTAATCAATTACAACGTAAATAGTGTGATCCCGTCCTTTGTCCATTCATAAACTGGGGTTTAGTGGAACTGATTTTAGTGAGCTTTCAATGTACTTAACACTTTGTCTTTTTTTGCTGGTAATATTTCTGTTTCCCTCTTTTTTTTTTTTTTTTTTTTTGAGACGGAGTCTTGCTGTGTCGCCACACTGGAGTGCAGCGGCACAATCTCTGCTCACTGCAACCTCTGCCTCTCGGGTTCAAGCGATTCTCTTGCCTCAGCCTCCAGAGTAGCTGGGACTACAGGCGTGTGTCACCACGTCTGGCTAATTTTTGTATTTTTAGTAGAGATGGGGTTTCACCATGTTGGTCAGGCTGGTCTCAAACTCCTGACCTCAAGTGATCCGCCCACCTTGGCCTCCCAAAGTACTGGGATTACAGACATGAGCCACCATGCCTGGCCTCTGTTTCCTTTTTTGTTTTGGTGTTTTATGTTTATAATTTTTATGCATAGTTGAATCTGTTTGTTGGGTATCTGTTATTTTTAATTTTTGAGGGGAGGGTGTAATTTACCAATTTTTAGTTCAGAAAGTATGCCCATGCTCAGAACTCTTCTGTGTTCTGTCATTTTCTGACTAGCCTTGGATTTACCTAAGTTTATGCTATCACTAGAGAATTTACATTAATAATGTACCTCCACAAAGGTCTAACACTATTACAAATATTTTTCTCAATAATTTGGGGTGACTCCTTTAAAAAGTATACAATTCTTACATGGAATGGGGTCTTTTCTGGAATAGTTATCTTAGTATGTGGATAACGTTGTAGATTCTTGTACCTCATCTATACTTATAATGATTACAACTTTATAGAATGTGTTTCAAATCTGGTAAGGCTAGTTTCTTTTCACCTTTCCTTATTTTTAAATATTTGTTTGGTATTTTCATGTATGTATTCCTAAGGTGATCTTTAGAATAATTTTGTTCCAAATCTCTTACGGATTTTGATTACAACCATGGTAATACAGATTAATTTGAAAGAAAAATGACATCTTTATAAACTTCCACCATGGAAAATCTTTTATTTAGGCCTTTTGTTTTTCTCAATGAGGTAGTAAAATGTTTTTCACATTGATAGCACACACTCCTGTTGAAGCTTCTGGCTATTCATTTTAATCAAGCTCTTAAGATTGCCAGGAATAAAGATTCACTTGGGCAACTTTTAGTCCTGGGATTAACTATGAGATTACTCATCATAGTAAAGAGACTGAACCTAGGGGTGGCTGTACAGCCAAGCCTCATAGGAATTTGAATGTGGGGGCGGGTGCGGTAGCTCATGTCTGTAATCCCAGCACTTTGTGAGGCCAAGGAGGGTGGATCACCTGAGGTCAGGAGTTCAAGACTAGCGTGCCCAACATGGCGAAACCCTGTCTCTACTAAAAATACAAAAAATTAGCTGGGCGTGGTGGCAGGCGCCTATAATCCCAGCTACTCGGGAGGCCTGGGTGACAAGAGTGAAACTCCATCTCAAAAAAAAAAAAAAAAAAAAAGAAAGAAAGAAATGAAAAAAAATTCGAATGTGGCCTGGGAACTGGAAGCATGCAGCTCTAGTTGCAGACTCAGTTTTCTCATTTTCACTTCAGATGCAGAAGTTTGTTGATCATTTGTTATTAGAGTAATAAATCATTTCCCTGTCTAGTTCCACTATTCCTGCAGACAAATCACCTCACCCTCTACTTTGTTTAATAGTTTCTTCATCTCATTGCTTTGGCTTACTCAAAACCAACCTGCTTTCCCTTCACTCACAGTCCATTTTAGTCCTCCTGCCTCGTTGCCTCTCTTGGAATATAAATTCTCTTTAATACTTTTAGGCCTGGGTGGTAATGGCTTCTAGCTATTGGGGCCACAGTGTACCGCCCCTTATTAGTTTCCTCCTACCTTTCTCACACCCTTGCAAACGGTTCAGTGCATTGCAATGTGGTGCATGACTGGGCTGGCACCTGCCTCAGGCCTATCCTGCCTAGGATGCAGCCGGTCTTCCATAGGTAAGACTCCTTACAATGCTGGAAGTGAGAGGTGCAATCTCATCACTGTTCTTCTGGCCTGTGGGCCTGCCTCTCTGAGAAACAGAAATGGAATTAGTCTAATTGAATCAGAGGAAAACGGTTCTTCTTTTAAAATTATAACATCGTTACTTAAAAAAGTTACAAATGTTCCTAATAATAGAAGTATATAAAACTTTAATGGCCAGGCACAGTGGCTTACACATGTAATCCCAGCACTTTGGGAGGCTGAGGCAGGAGGACTGCTTGAGCCCAGGAGTTTGAGACCTGGATAACATAGCAAGACCCCATATTTACAGAACATTAAAAAATTAGCTGGGTGTGGTGGCGTGTGCCTGTAGTCCCAGCTACTTGGGAGGCTGAGGTGGGAGGATCACTTGAGCCTGAGAGATGGAGGCTGCAGTGAGCCATGATTGCACCACTGCACTCCAGCCTGGGTGACAGAGTGAGACTCAGTTTCAGAAAAAAAAAAAAAAATTAAAAGTTTACAATTTAAAGATTAATCACAAAAGAGTGTAAAATTTAAAGATTAATGGCTGGGCACAGTGGCTCATGCCTGTAATCCCAGCACTTTGGGAGGCCGAGGCGGATGGATCATGAGGTCATGTGTTTGAGACCAGTCTGACCAACATAGTGAAACCCCGTCTCTACTAAAAATACAAAAAATCAGCCGGGTGTAGTGGCGAGTGCCTGTAGTCCCAGCTACTCAGGAGGCTGAGGCGGAAGAATCGCTTGAACTGAGGAGGTGGAGGTTGCAGTGAGCCAAGATGGCAGCACTGCAGTCCAGCCCAGGTGACAGTGCGAGACTCCGTCTCAAAAAAAAAATTTTTTTTAAAGATTAACAAAGATAAAATATACACCCATGCATCGTTATCCAACCTAATTACCGCACATAGAAGCACTGAGAAGGGTTCTCAGTACCAACTGAATGGCACCTCCATGCACTAGGACATACTGTTTTACATACGCAGAGGTTTGCTCTTTTTTTTGTTTTCTGAGCCAGTTGAGGTACTAGACTCCCAAAGTCAAATTCTATGATGCTTCAGGGTCTAAAGAGGTTGGCCTAAATTGACATGAACAGAAGATGTAAGTGGCAACCAGACAGTGACATCAAACATATTTGCAATAGTCTGAATGTTTATGTCCCCACTCAAATTCTTATGTTGAAATCCTAAGCCCTTAAAGTGGTGGTATTAGGAGGTGGGGCCTTTGGGAAGTGATTAGGTGGTGAGGGTGGTGCCCTTGTGACTGTGGTTAGTGTCCTTATGAAATAGGTTCAAGGGAGTTCATTGGCCCCTTCTACCACGTGAGGACACAGCTAGAAGGCTTTATTTATAAATAAGAAATTGGGCTCTCACCAGATACTGAATCTGCCAGCTCCCTGATCTTGGACTTCCCAGATTCCAGAACTATGAGATAACAGACTAAGGCAAGATTGAACCTTTGACTATTATTGATTCCGAATAGCTTCCCACTTTTTTTTTTTTTTTTTTAAGACCGGTCTCACTCTATCACCCAGGGTGGAGTGCAGTGGCACAATCTCGGCTCACTGCAAGTTCAACCTCTTGGGCTCAAGTGATCCTCCCACTTCAGCCTCCTGACTAGCTGGGACTACAGGCGTGCATGCACCACTATGCCTGGCTAATTTTTGTATTTTTAGTAGAGACAGGGTTTTCACCCCATGTTGCCCAGGCTGGTTTGAACTCCTGGGCCTAAGTGATCCGCCTGCCTTGGCCTTCCAAAGTGCAGGGACTACAGGTGTGAGTCACTATGGCTACATTCTTTTTAGGAAGGCAAGCAAGCGCCTCTTGGGGAAATGGGCTGCTTCTGCTTAAATATGGTTTTGATCTACTTATAACTTCTATTATTTAGAGTTTCAGCTTAGTCTGGGATTACGCATACTCCCGGGCTCTGTGAACGAACTGCTTTCTCTTTGAGTATCTCTCCACCTGTGGCCTTGCTCACAGTTACTGAGTGTCCTTGTATGTCTCACGTTCAAACTCCCCAAGAGACAAAGGATCTGTGTGTTCTGCTCAGGGGTGTCGTATGGCAGATGCATCTGCTGAGGCAGAGCATCACGGAGGTGGCCTCCACCACTGCTGCTGTGTCCTTTCTCCTGGGGAGCTGGTGGCTTGATTGGCAGGCCCAGACGCAGCCTGGGTCCAATCAGCTGTCACAGGATGGTGGCATGGTCGGTTTTCCTCAGAAGACACTATGAGTTTGGCAAGCCTTCATAACCTAATGAACTTCTCTTCAAGTTAGTGAATGTCTGAACATGACCTTGGATTTCTTTCTGGGTGTGGATAAATGTCTTTCTTCTAAATATACATTTGTTTCACTTAGGCTCTGAATCTCACCTCCTCCTTTTTTATCTTTGCTTTTGCATTGACGTTTTCTTTCGTCAAACATACTGAGTCTGTTTTCTTCTTAGCAGGGATTACTGACACTTTTATTTATCTGAGCTGAACACCTTTATACCTCATTGTATCCTTAAAACAACTTTATGATGTATGTGTTATTATCTTCCACATTTTTCAGAAAATGAAACCGACTTTGAGAGTCAGAGTTACTTCCCCAAGGTCACTCTAGAGTTATGAGTAGAGCAGTGATTTTTGACTCCAGTGGTGACCTTTTAACCTTCGGCAATGCTTCCCCACAGCTGGTTTCAATGTTGATGTCTGGTTCTTCCTTAATAACGAACTGGTGGTGATGACTCAACCCATGTGGCTAGGGAAACAGTTTAGGTGGTAGCTTGATTTTTCTATTTGCAGCTACTGGGGATTTTCTAGAAGGTCCTACATTGTAGTCTCATTTCCCACTTACAAGGCTGGCATTCAGAAGCTTTTATTATTCATAGAGTTTTTAGGTTTTTGATTATGTATGTGTTCAACGTTAAAATTCAGAGTCTTTATGGATCAATGTTTCTGGAAAGCTTGGCATCCATCTTAGGTGCTCTGCAAGCTGCTGGCTGCCAGCTTAACTTAAGCCCACGCTATGGTTTGAATGTGTCCCCTCCAAAATTCATGTTGAAACTTAATCCCCATTGTGGTTGTATTAGGAGCTGGGGCCTTTTGGAAAGTGATTAAGTTATAAGGGCTCTGCCTTTACTAATGGATTCATGTTTTATGAAAGGGCTGGAGGGAACTAGCTTGGGCTCTTTTTGCCCTTCTTTCTTTCCATCAGGTGAGGACACAGTGTTTCTCCCCTTCAGGGGATGCAGCAATAAGGCGCCGTCTTGGAAGGAGACAGCAGCCCTCACCAGACACCAATCCTGCTGGTGCCTGAATCTTAGACTTATCAGCTTCGAGAATTGTGAGAAATAAATTTCCGTTGTTTATAAATTATTCAGTGTAGCAGCACAAATGGACTAAGACAGCCCAGAAATTGCTGCGTGATGCTGTGACGTCGAGTTTGCTAAGGTGGGTCTAGGTTCCTATGTGGGTTCAACACTCTCTGAGTCTATGGCCCCTGAAAGCTGCCCCTGGGTCTGAGATAATGTTGTTACCATAAGGATGTGCCACTGGAATGAGGGACAACACACGCTAGTCACTCGGAGGCTCTCAGGTTCTGGGTCACTGGCATTCCAGAGTCTTTTAAAAGGCTATTTGCAAAGGCTGCAATCCCTTCCTAGCTCCTCTACTTCTGAATGTGTCCTTATGGTCTATCTCTGTAGAATGATAAAACCTGGGCATGACTCTTTTCCCTGCAACCCCAATGAGCCTGACTAACCCACTCACACATCAAATGGTAAAATCTTCAATAAAGGAAATTAGAGAGCAATATGTCCCATAGAACCATTCAGTTTCTTTCAAAGATTTCAAAACTTCTTTCATTCAACAAAGAGGACATTCAGTTTACAACTTCAGGAAATCAAATGTGCAAAACTACCAAAAATAAGATTGAGTACTCCCTGGTACTTAAAAGGTGGCTAAATCATTTCTTGATCTAATTATTGGTGTTTTTCCCTTGTGTTCCTCTCTCCCTCCACACTTTGACAGTGATGAATCCCTTTAGGCTTCCTTGCCTTGAGAATTTTTGCAGGAAGGACAGAAACAGGTAGCCATCTGATCAACAGCTCTTCTTGCCTCTTGTGAAAGCCCTCATTGCACTGAAGAGAATTTCCTAGGTGTCCCAGAGCAGGAGGATGGTGAGTGAAGGCTTTTGGGGGTCCTGGAGAGAGGAGAGAGCAGCTAATTTCCTAAACTGGGAAGGGATCAGAGAGAGATCTGTGAGTCCTGCAGGCAGTAAGGACCCATGCCCTGTTCTGTAGGCTGTGGGGAGGCAGTGGCATCATAAGAGAGGACAAACCAGAGTTCCCAACCTTGGCAAAGATTCTAATATTTGCCTGTTCTGCTACAATGATCACATATATTTCCAGGATACTAGTATGACTCTCAGAAGGGAGGCCACCAATAATGCCTGAGACAGAATTTTTCACTAATCCACTGGAAAGGGAATTGGAGTTGGAATAAAGCTACTTAAACATAATAAAGAATATAGCACCTTTGCCATAACCTAGCAGTTTCACTCCTATGTATCTGCCCAAGAGAAAAGTAAATACATATTCAGAAAAAAGACATGTACAAGAATGTATGTTACAGATTTGTCCATAATAGCTCTAGATTAAAAATAGCCCAGATGTCCATAAATAGGAGAACAGATAAACAAATTGTGATATATTCATACAGTGGAATGTTACAGAGCAATGAAAAAAACCCTGTGAAAACAACAAGATGGGTGAATCTCAGAAATATGCTGAATGAAAGAAGCCAGACAAGAGTACATACTATATAATTTCAGTGATATGATGGTCTAGAAAAGACCAATCTAATCTATAATGCCAGAAAGCAGATGAGTGGTTGCCTTGGGCTCTGGGTTAGGAAGCACCATGGTGGAAATTTTTTTGGGTATTGTAAATGTTGAACATTTTGATTGTTGGTGGGTGAGTGTATAATTTTCCATACACTCATTGACTGTGCCCTTAAAATGGGTAAATTTTATTTTCTGTAAATTATATCTTAATAAAGTTGATTTTTAAAAAGTGAATGAACTGCTGATATATGCAGCAATATGGATGAATACTGAAGAGAAAACCCCAAAAGATTATGCTGAGCCAAAACAAGGCAGACACCAAGAATACATATCATATGATGCCATTTAGTGAAGCTGAAGGACCCATAAAACTCATCCATGGTGCTAGAAGGCAGAACAGTTGTTGCCTAGGGAGTAGGTCATGAGGGAACTTTGTGGGGTGATGGAAATGTTCT
This sequence comes from Pongo pygmaeus, assembly GCF_028885625.2. Taxonomy (NCBI): domain Eukaryota; kingdom Metazoa; phylum Chordata; class Mammalia; order Primates; family Hominidae; genus Pongo; species Pongo pygmaeus. Next base: position 53,109,900 of record NC_072388.2, on the reverse strand, counting down.
CTATCTTTGGGAGGGAGGTTACATGGGTGTATATGTGTATTGAAACTCCTTGAATTGTACACTTAAGATCTGTGCATTTCATCATCTTTAAACTATGCGGCTTATGAAAGACACATAAAAATTAAGAACAATAGCCCTGGCGTGGTGGCTCACGCCTGTAATCCCAGCACTTCGGGAGGCTGAGGCAGGTGGATCACCTGAGGTCAGGAGTTCGAGACCAGCCTGGCTAACATGGTGAAACCCTGTCTCTACTAAAAATACAACAAAATTAGCCAGGCCTGATGCCATGCGCCTGTAATCCCAGCTACTCGGGAGGCCGAGGCAGGAGAATTGCTTGAACCTGGGAGGCGGAGGTTGCAGTGAGCCAAGATCACGCCACCGTACTCCAGCCTGGAGGACAGAGTGAGACTCTGTCTCAATAAATAAATAAATTAGCCAGGCACAGTGGCGGGCGCCTGAAATCCTAGCTACTCGGGAGGCTGAGGCAGGAGAATTGCTTGAACCTGGGAGGCAGAGGTTGCAGTGAGCCGAGATCGTGCCACTGCACTCCAGCCTGGAGAATAGAGCGAGACTGTCTCCAAAAACAAAAATAAAACAAAACAATAAAGTGACTTTTTTTGCACATATGAAATTGTTGACTAAGTCATTTCTGTACATTAACTCCCTTCATCATGGTTGTGTAACAGGCACTCCCAGTGCAAAGGGCAGAGTGGATGACACAGCCACCAATATTGAGAAACCATATCCTGCTGGATAGCCTAAAGCTCTCTACTTGCACGCTGCCGTAACCCAAGGTTTTGGAAATGTACATAGTGAGCAGAAAAAAACATGAACACATTGTCAGCTCTGCCACGTACAGAAAATAACTGAGAATCACACATTGTTCTGGAGGGGCAGAGCTACCTTTTCTCAAAAAAAAAAAAAAAAAAAAAAGAGAGAAGCCTGGGAAAGGCTTCTCTTCTGAGCATGTGGCATAGGGGGCATGAAGCCTTGAACAAACTCTGAGCTCTGCCAACAAGAAAGAAGTGGGGGTGGGTTTGGGGGCAACCAATACTTTCGGTTACACATCCCATTTTCCCCAGCTTCGTAACTGTTCTTTCCAAGTCTTATGTTTGAGTCACATGTCTAGATCCATAGCCCACCCACAACTACCACTAATTACCAGGTGAAATCGCTTCTTCCCCAAATACACAAACATCTTCTGGAAGACTGGGGACTGATGACCTACAGTCTTCTGTGCCCAGGGTTCTTTCCTCTTGGAAGTGCCTCATTATTCAAGGCAAGGGCCCAGATCCTCTGAAAGCACAGTGGATTGCATATGGCATTTGTAACTGGGATGAGATGTTCTCCTATTATTCTCCCTTTGTGGGAGTCCTCACTAGTTAGTTGGTTGAGGATAAATTTACAACAATGCAGAGCTTTCCCTTTTATGTTACCACCATGTCTCTGAGCATCCTACGCCCCCACCTGCCCTGCCCTTGGCGCTGGAGGAGTGCTGGGCAGAGTGCCAAGCCTCACTCCCACCTGGATGATCAGCGGTGAAGTATGGCCTGCTGTCAATTGGCAGAAACCCTGAGCTAAGCTGCCAAGCAACTCCCTGGAGTTTGGCAAGGTGGTGCTTGTTTCCTTAGAGCTTTGCAAGTTTCTTGAGGTCACGTTCCCCTAACTGCTCAGCGCCTCCCCCTTCCCCTCCTCAATACCAGCTTTATCTAGTTGGGGGTTGGCGGGGGGGGGGGCTGGAAAATTTCTCAGGTGTGTATCTGAACTTTTTCTGTGTATCTGAAGTTTTTCTTAGACTAGATGCTTTGTATTTGTGGGCTTTGTTTTCCAGGGCTCCAAGCAGCCGACTTGTGCCTAGCTGTCCAGATTGGGAACACGGCTAGTGGGGGCAGTGATGGTAAATTGATGGAAAGAATTTGAACAAAGGAATTTGAGGGAAGGAGGAGGGGAGAGAAGGAGGGAGAGAGAGAGAACAAGCATATAAATTAATCCTTCTTTGAAATATTATCCAGCCCCATTCATACATACAAGTCAAAGCAGGAACTTAATTCGGTATTTACTGCAAAAGTACTCCCATGGGCTAAAAGAATTAATGCAAATTCCAAAGAACACTAGGAGTTGTTTGAACACAGAGAGTATAGATTTCTCACTGTCTATAATGGTCCACCAAAATGTCAAGTAAACTCATTATTTTCCTCACTACCTTGTCTATGTTTGGTTGATCCAATTGGCTCTTTATCCTCTTTCAAAAGGGTGTATTCTCTAACAGATTATGGCTGCTTAATAGTGTCTAAAGTACTGCTGCCCAGTAGAACTTTCTATGTTGGAGGTATCCTATATCTATGCTGTCTAATATAGTAGCCACATGAGGCTATTGAATACTGGAAATATGAGCACTGGAAATATGGCTAGTGTAGCTGAGGAACTGAATTTTAAATTTTATTTAATTTGTTTTTATTTTTTAATTAAAAAATTTTTTTGGAGACAGGGTTTCACTCTGTCACCCAGGCTGGGGTGCAGTGGCGCCACCATGGCTCACTGCAGCCTCCAACCCCATGGCCTCAAGCAATCCTTGTGCCTCAGGTTCCTAAAGTGTTGGAATTGCAGGTGTGTTCTACCTTGCCCAGCTTAAATTAATTTAAATTTAAATAGTCACATGATTAGTGGCTCCTGTATTAGACAGCACAAGTCTAAAGTTTACCTGTGTGCTCTGGTAATATGTGAAGGGGGCTTCATCCCACTGCAGCTTATATGACTTTGTGAATCAGTCAGCACTCCACCTGGCATAGAACAGGTGCTCAATAAACCTTTGTTGAAATACCTAAAATGCTATCCTTGAAGAAAGTTGATGGGGGAACCTCGGTTTTATGTAACCGCAGTAGTAGGGGTTGAGGCAGGCAAAATTTCTCTTACAAATTTCCTCTTCCTCCTCAGGTGAAATAGGGGTAGTCCCTTCTAATTAAGGGTGGGTGCCTGGGATACAGTTTCATTCTATGAGATAAGGTGCTAGCCTAGTCAGCAGACAAGGAAAATATGCGTTTCAAGTGAAGCCGGAGAAAAGCTTGTTGCCAAAAGGTAGGATTTCTTGGTATCTGGTGATGAAACATCATTTCCCAAGTTGTAGATGGGATTAATCTGGAAAAAGGGGGTTAGATCTCATGGTTTGGCTTGAGTAGTTCCCTGCAAACTCTCTTTCCCCTGAGCCCAGGAAGCTGCATCTGCCTTTTGTTAGATTGTGAGTTCTCTTGCAAAAATATTGCCTGATGTTGTGTTCTGCCGTGCCCCTGCGGCCTGAAGTACTGAATTAAATCATATTTGCCTCCTTCCTCTCTTTCACCAGGGCATCCAGTTAATCAAGTTCAGCTGAGCTTGTCTCCCAAATATTATCAAACATGTTTACCCCTTTCTTTCCCAGCTTCCACTGCTCTAGTTCAGATCCATAGCAACTTTTGCTTGGACCATTGCTGTGGGCCCCCATTTCCAATCTAACACTCCTCTAATCAGGGTCATTGTGCACAGTTGGGCAGTTTGTGTACTGTACATAGGTGCCTGGCCAAGGAGGTTGGTGGGGCTGAAGTATAGCCTGTATTCCTACATTCTGGTGTGGGCCTCTGTCCATCTGGAGAAAGTAACTTTACAAAAAATTTTATTGATTTTATTGATTTTATTTTATTTTATTTTTTTAAAAAAGAAATAGAGGTCCCTCCCTCTCCCTCTCCCTCTCCCTCTCCCTTCTCCTTCCCCTTTCTTCGGTCTCCCTCTCCTTCTTTTTTCGGTCTCCCGCTGTTATCGAAGCTGGACTGTACTGCCACGATCTCGGCTCGCTGCAACCTCCCTGCCTCGGGCTCCTGTGACTCTCCTGCCTCGGCCTGCCGAGTGCCTGGGATTGCAGGCATGCGCCGCCATGCCTGAATGGTTTTTGTATTTTTGGTGGAGACGGGGTTTCACCGTGTTGACCGGGCTGGTCTCCAGCTCCTGGCCTCGAGTGATCTGCCTGCCTCGGCCTCCCGAGGTGCTGGGATTGCAGACGGAGTCTCGCTAACTCAATGCTCAATGGTGCTCAGGCTGGAGTGCAGTGGTGTGATCTCGGCTCGCTGCAACCTCCACCTACCAGCCTCCTGCCTTGGCCTCTTAAAGTGCTAAGATTACAGCCTCTGCCCCGCCGCCACCCCGTCTAGGAAGTGAGGAGCATCTCTGCCTGGCCGCCCATCGTCTGGGATGTAAGGAGCCCCTCTGCCCGGCCGCCCTATCTGGGAAGTGAGGAGCGCCTCTGCCCGGCCGCCCATCGTCTGGGATGTGAGGAGCGCCTCTGCCCGGCTGCCACCCCGTCTGGGAGGAAGTGAGGAGCGCCTCTGCCCGGCTGCCCCGTCTGGGAGATGAGGAGCACCTCTGCCCGGCCGCCCCGTCTGGGAGGTGAGGAGCGCCTCTGCCTGGCCGCCACCCCGTCTGGGAGGAAGTGAGGAGCGCCTCTGCCCGGTTGCCCCATCTGGGAAGTGAGGAGCGCCTCTGCCTGGCCGCCACCCCATCTGGGAAGTGAGGAGCGCCTCTGCCTGGCTGCCACCCCATATGGGAAGTGAGGAGCGCCTCTGCCCAGCCGCCCCTTCTGGGAGGTGAGGAGTGCCTCTGCCCGGCCGCCCCGTCTGGGAGGTGAGGAGCGCCTCTGCCTGGCCGCCACCCCGTCTGGGAGGAAGTGGGGAGCACCTCTGCCCAGCTGCCCCATCTGGGAAGTGAGGAGCGCCTCTACCCGGCTGCCACCCCCTATGGGAAGTGAGGAGCGCCTCTGCCCGGCCGCCCACTCTGGGAAGTGAGGAGCGCCTCTGCCTGGCTGCCCACTCTGGGAGGTGAGGAGCGCCTCTGCCTGGCCACTCCGTCTGGGAAGGGAGGAGCGCCTCTGCCCGGCCACCCCGTCTGGGAGGTGAGGAGCGCCTCTGCCCGGCCGCCACCCCGTCTGGGAGGAAGTGAGGAGCACCTCTGCCCGGCCGCCCCGTCTGGGAAGTGAGGAGCGCCTCTGCCCGGCCGCCACCCCGTCTGGAAGGAAGTGAGGAACGCCTCTGCCCGGCTGCCCCATCTGGGAAGTGAGGAGGGCCTCTGCCCGGCTGCCACCCCGTCTGGGAGGTGAGGAGTGCCTCTGCCTGGCCACCCCGTCTGGGAAGTGAGGAGTGCCTCTGCCTGGCCGCCACCCCGTCTGGGAGGAAGTGAGGAGCGCCTCTGCCCGGCCGCCACCCCGTCTGGGAGGAAGTGAGGAGCGCCTCTGCCCAGCCGCCCCGTCTGGGAGGTGAGGAGTGCCTCTGCCCGGCTGCCACCCCGTCTGGGAGGAAGTGAGGAGCACCTATGCTCGGCTGCCCCGTCTGGGAGATGAGGAGCACCTCTGCCCGGCCGCCCCGTCTGGGAGGTGAGGAGTGCCTCTGCCTGGCCGCCACCCCGTCTGGGAGGAAGTGAGGAGCGCCTCTGCCCGGCTGCCCCATCTGGGAAGTGAGGAGCGCCTCTGCCCGGCCGCCACCCCATATGGGAAGTGAGGAGCGCCTCTGCCCGGCCGCCCTGTCTGGGAAGTGAGGAGCGCCTCTGCCTGACCACTCCGTCTGGGAGGTGAGGAGCGCCTCTGCCCGGCCGTCACCCCGTCTGGGAGGAAGTGAGGAGCACCTCTGCCCGGCCGCCCCGTCTGGGAGATGAGGAGCACCTCTGCCCGGCCGCCCCGTCTGGGAGATGAGGAGCACCTCTGCCCGGCCGCCCCGTCTGGGAGGTGAGGAGCGCCTCTGCCTGGCCGCCACCCCGTCTGGGAGGAAGTGAGGAGCGCCTCTGCCTGGCTGCCCCATCTGGGAAGTGAGGAGGGCCTCTGCCCGGCCGCCACCCCATATGGGAAGTGAGGAGCGCCTCTGCCTGGCCACTCCGTCTGGGAGGTGAGGAGCGCCTCTGCTCGGCCGCCCCGTCTGGGAGGTGTGGAGTGCCTCTGCCCGGCCGTCACCCCGTCTGGGAGGAAGTGAGGAGCACCTCTGCCCGGCTGCCCCGTCTGGGAGATGAGGAGCACCTCTGCCCGGCCGCCCCGTCTGGGAGGTGAGGAGCGCCTCTGCCCGGCCGCCACCCCGTCTGGGAGGAAGTGAGGAGCACCTCTGCCCGGCCGCCCCCTCTGGGAAGTGAGGAGCGCCTCTGCCTGGCCGCCACCCCGTCTGGGAGGAAGTGAGGAGCGCCTCTGCCTGGCTGCCCCATCTGGGAAGGGAGGAGCGCCTCTGCCCAGCCGCCACACCGTCTGGGAAGTGAGGAGCGCCTCTGCCTGGCCACCCCGTCTAGGAGGTGAGGAGCGCCTCTGCCCGGCCGCCCAGTCTGGGAAGTGAGGAGCGCCTCTGCCCGGCCGCCCTGTCTGGGAAGTGAGGAGCGCCTCTGCCTGGCCACCACCCCGTCTGGGAGGAAGTGAGGAGCGTCTCTGCCCGGCCGCCCCGTCTGGGAAGTGAGGAGCGCCTCTGCCCGGCCGCCCGGTCTGGGAAGTGAGGAGCGCCTCTGCCCGGCTGCCCCCTCTGGGAAGTGAGGAGTGCCTCTGCCCGGGCGGCCCCGTCTGGGAAGCGAGGAGCGCCTCTGCCCGGGCGGCCCCGTCTGGGAAGCGAGGAGCGCCTCTGCCCGGCCGCCCCGTATGGGAGGAGAGGAGCGCCTCTGCCCGGGCGGCCCCGTCTGGGAAGCGAGGAGCGCCTCTGCCCGGCCGCCCTGTCTGGCAGGTGAGGAGCACCTCTGCCCGGCTGCCCCGTCTGGGAAGTGAGGAGGACCTCTGCCCGGCCGCCCCGTCTGGGATGTGAGGAGCGCCTCTGCTCGGCCGCCCCGTCTGGGAGGTGAGGAGCGTCTCTGCCCGGCCGCCCTGTCTGGGAGGTGAGGAGCGCCTCTGCCCGGCTGCCCTGTCTGGGAGGTGTACCCAATAGCTCCGAAGAGACAGCGACCATCGGGAGCGGGCCATGAGGACGATGGCGGTTTTGTTGAAAGGAAGGTGGGGGAAGTGTGGGGAAAGGAAGGAGAGATCAGATTGTTGCTGTGTCTGTGTAGAAAGGGGTGGGCATAGGAGACTCCATTTTGTTCTGACTAGGAGAAATTCTTCTGCCTTGGGATGCTGTTGATCTATGGCCTTTCCCTCAGCCCCATGCTCTCTGAAACATGTGCTGTGTCAACTCAGGGTTAAATGGATTAAGGGCGGTGCAAGATGTGCTTTGTTAAACAGATGCTTGAAGGCAGCATGCTCTTTAAGAGTCATCACCACTCCCTAATCTCAAGTACCCAGGGGCACAAACACTGCAGAAGGCCGCAGGGTCCTTTGCTTAGGAAAACCAGAGACCTTTGTTCATGTGTTTATCTCCTGACCTTCTCTCCACTATTATCCTATGACCCTCCCATATCCCCCTCTCCGAGAGACACCCAAGAATCATCAATAAATACTTCATAAATTTAAAAAAAAAAAAAGAAAAAAATAAAATAAAAATAAAAAAAAAATAAATAAACCTTCAATAAAAAAAAAAAAAAAAAAAAGAAATAGAGATGAGATCTCATTACCTTGCCCAGGCTGGTCTCGAACTCCTGAGCTCAAGTGATCCTCCTGCCTTGGCCTCCCAAAGTGTTAGGATTACAGGCATGAGCTGCTGTGCCTCGCCAAAAGTAACCTGATAATTTGCACATAGGTGCCACATAATCCTCGTAGTACACGTTGTACTGTCCAATACACTAGCCACATTTTACTTAAAGTGATATGAAATTTAAAGTTCAGTTCCTCAGTCATGCTAGACAATTTACAAGTGCTCAACGGCCACATGTGGCTAGTGGCTACTGTACTGGGCAATGTAGGTATCGAAAATTTTCACCATCACAGAAAGTTCTATTGCACAGCACTGGACAGACCCTGCTTCTAAACTATTCTACGCAATTTGCTAGGTGAACGATCTTTAATGCAAATCTAAACATGGTCTTCTTTTGCTCAAAGCCTTCAATGATTTTCTCTTCCATCAGCAGCAATCAGTTAATAGAGTTTTTTTCTTTTAAAAATGGTTGTAATGGAAAGTTAATCAATTTTGAATCAATTTTGTGTGTTACAACCAGCATTAAAAACAAAAAAGTAGCAAAAGAGAGAAGGGAAAGTACTTATGGATCATTAGTATAGTTTTGTGAAATTTTTGTTTTGGTTATATCTATATTTCTTTGCCTCTATATCTAGATTTCCACCTCTTCATAACTTGATGTCTGTATGATATTCCACTGGGTTGCAGTGAAAAAAATCTTTCTAGTTGTGTGTGGTGAGTAAAAAAATTGGAAAAATTTGGGCTTATGGGATAAGAAGTCTGAGCTCCGTAATGAAGCATATAAGGCCCTCTATGATCACCCTTGCTAATTCATTTCTAAGTCTCACCACTGTCTTGCACTTAGGTTCCATTAATACAGAATTGCTGCTGGTTTCACCTGAGACACGAAGCTTTATTTTTCTTTTCTTTTTTCCATCTCTGTGCATTTCCTCATTCTGAACCGTTTCCTTGGACTGCCAGTTCTACCTTCTTTTTGCCTGGAGAACTTATCATCATCTAAGGCCAACTTAGGAAACACCTACAGCAGGAATCCTGCCTAAATGCTCCAGGGCGGGCTGGCTGTCCTTCTTCGACCTTTCAGAACATCCCACACACATCCGTTTACGGGGTTATAATAACGTAATTATTTATTTAGGTGTTCATTTCCGGTACTATACTAAGTTCTTTCAGTGTAGGTACTATCTTATTCATCTTTGTATCTGAAGCGAGAAGCGCGGTACCTGTAACAAACTAGGCATTCATTCAATAAATATTTGTTGAAAGAATAAACGCAAGAAGGAAGGAAAAATCAATCAACTGTGCGGACAATGTCAGTGCAACGCAGACTCCGGCCATCAGAGGGCGCCGGGGCGGCTGGGCTAGTGCGCAGGCGCGCTGAGAGGGCTGGCGCCGCTGCGGCAGCTGCGGCGGTCGTGGCTGCGCCCGGGGGAAGTGAATGGTTTTACCCAGAGGGCCCTGCGCCGCCTTTCTCCGCTGGCAACGGCGCCGCTCCCCGCTCCTCCTCCCCAGCCATGGCGTTCACGTTCGCGGCCTTCTGCTACATGCTGGCGCTGCTGCTCACTGCCGCGCTCATCTTCTTCGCCATTTGGCACGTGAGTAGCTGGGGCTGGGGGAAGGAGGGCGAGGCGGCAACACAGCCTCTTTTCGCCCCGGGCCCGCGGTCCGGGCCACCACGGCCGCCGGGGCTTTGCGCGCCGGGGATGCGGCCCGGCTGGCACGGGCCGCGCGGCGAAGGGTCTGCGCGCCCTCCGTCCGCGGTCTGGGGGCCGCGGGTACTGGAGGAGCCGGGGCGCGCGGTCGCCAGGTGGATGCGCCGGCGGCGTCTCGGCACAGGCCGCGCGCACCGCTACTCCTCCCCGACTGGGTGGGGCGGCCGCGGTCCAGGCGGGCGCCCGCGGTTCCGCGCTGCGTTCGCACGGACCTCTGCCGGCCCAAGGCCCCGCATCCCCTGGGAGGATGTCGACGGCGCGGTGGTACGGGCGTAGTGTGAATGAAGTTTTCCGAATTTTTGTTAATATAGATTGGCTTTCTTTTAGGGTTTCCACAGAACTGTGGCCAAAATGTAACCTACTTAGGGTGAATTTCCAACTCTACTTTTCAGCACTTGTTGGGTGCTCTTCAAATCAAATCACTTTTTTTTTCTTTTTCCAGATTGTTGTTTCCTGGTGAACTTTGATGCAAGTTCGATTGATTACTTTGTTGATTGCATGTCCGCGTTTCCCCCACCAAATCATACTTGACCGCTGGACTTTCAACCGGCAGCTTTCCAAGCCACTCTTATATTCAGGATTGCTTGATTTAGTAGAGGGAGTTTTCATTTGATTTTGAGATGCTCAGAAACCTTAAGCTTTTCTGGGGCAGTATTTATTTCTGTTACACACATCATCATCACTATTGCAGAGTGGAAGCACAGCCTTACTGGTCCCTCTAAGGAAAAAGTCGTAAGTTCCCTGTGACATAGTTCTACAGAGATAAGAATTTCTGTTGCTTTAGAACAAAATTAAAAGCATTGAGAGCCTTCTGGAAATCATTCATTAAAAATTTATCTCATACTTGCTTCTCTTTTCCCCATATTCCAGTACCTTCTGGAATATTGCTTTTAATTTGAATGACCACGTTCACTCTTATGTAGATTTTAAATCAGGTTTCATCATGCCAGTAACAAGGATTTCTATGAAACATGCGGAGGGGCAGAATGATTAAACAGCATCAGCGTCTTGTGCAAAAAAGTGTCAAAAGTGGAAGCATATCACAAATCCATTCCTTTTTGCTAAGCAGTGTGATTATGCTTATAATTATTTTAGGACCTGACTGCTTATTGTAATCAGGAATACTTGTGTAGGCTATTAACTGTGTCGGAAATAACTGCTACCTCAGAATGCTTGTCAGTAGGAGCAGTAATTTGAAGAGCATCTTCAGCCCTGCTTTGATGGAAGAACAATACCTAAGATAATTTGGGATACAGACTAGCTCAGCCTTAGTAGGCCTCTGATGAAAATGTGTGGTTCCATGGCCGGGCGCAGTGGCTCACGCCTGTAATCCCAGCACTTTGGGAGGCCGAGGCGGGAGGATCACGAGGTCAGGAGTTCCAGACCAGCCTGGCCAACATGGTGAAACCCCGTCTCTACTAAAAATACAAAAAAATTAGCCGGGCATGGTGGTGGGCGCCTGTAATCCCAGCTACTCGGGAGGCTGAGGTGGAGGAGAATCACTTGAATCCGGGAGGCAGAGGTTGCAGTGAGCCGCGATGGCGCCACTGCACTCCATCCTGGGCCGAGACTCCGTCTCAAAAAAAAAAAAAAGAAAATGTGTGGTTCCATTCCATCTGTAGATGTAGCTTTAAGTCACTCTCTGCTTGATGGGTGTTCCTTTTTTCTGGGATGATGGGGATTCTTAGAGCGGTGGGGTAGGCTTTTTCACATTTTTACGTTTTGAACCAGGTTGTGTTTGGCTTAAGGAAAACCTGAACTGCACTTTCAAAAAATGGGTGATTTAATTTCAGCTTAAACGAATGCGTGTCTGGGTGAAATAAATAATTTTAAGTCGTGTTATAGAATGAAAAAAAAATTATACCACAGATTCATGGAGAGCTTTTATGCTTAGGGATTTCTTCAGAGAATTAGTATCCTTTTGGAAACAATCCTAAATAAATAGATAGTTTTAATTTTTCTATTATCCATATAACCTTATGTTTATCATCTTAGATAGTATCTTAGTCCATTCCTTTATAGTGTTTATAGTGTTGCTATAAAGGAATACGGGAGGCTGAGCAATTTACAAAGAAAAAAGAGGTTTATTTACCTCAGGATTCTGCTGGCTGTAAGACTGGGCATCTGGTGAAAGTCTCAGCCTGCTTCCACTCGTGGTTGGGGAGTAGTGTGTAGAGATCCCATAGTGAGAGGAAGCAAAGGAAAAAGAGGGGGAGGTGCCGGGCGCTGTTTACAAGCCAGTTCTCTTGGGTCCTAATAGCAGGAGAACTCATTTATTCCCTCCAAGATGACACTAAACCATTCAGGAGGTATCTGCTCCCATGACCCAAACACCTCCCGTTAGATCCCACCTCCAACACTGGGGATCAGATTTCAACCTGAGATTTGGAGGAGTTAAACCAAACTCTAGCAGGTAGTTGAAGTATCTTTCAGAAGACTCATTTTACAATTTTTAAATTACATTCCAAAAATCTTATTTATATTAATCACTGTATTAGAGAATGTTTTTTTATGCTGATGATTATATCTGTCAATTTAGTCCTAATTCATGTCATTGATGCTCTGTGGAGAATAGAGTCGGGAGCATAGATTGTTTGAAAAATTAAAAGTTTAGAAGTCATTCCTTAAAGATGTGTACCAAATTGGAAGGTATCCTGAATTGTGTACTTGGGCATCTTTAGGGATTTAGCTGTTTTATTTTTGTTATACTTCTGTGGGAAATTTTGTGGGTGTCTTTGCTCAGCCACATAGCTGCAAAAAGATTTGAAAATCATTAAAGAATCTTCTCAGAAGAGGTTCAAAAACTCTAGCCTATAGCACTCAAAGAGAAACCCATTCAACAACATACTTAAAAAATCCCTGTGACTAGGCACAGTGCCTCATTCCTGTAATCCCAGCACTTTGGGAAGCCAAGGCAGGTGGATCACCTGAGCTCAGGAGTTTGAGACCGGCCTGGGCAACATGGTAAAATCCCATCTCTACAAAAAATACAAAATTAGCCAGGCATGGTGGCTGTAGTCCATGCACCTATAGTCCCAGCTACTCCGGAGGCTGAGGCAGGAGAATCATTTGAACCGAGGAGGTGGAGGTTGCAGTGAGCCGAGATTGTGCCACTGCACTCCAGCCTGGGTGACAGAGTAAGACCCTGTCTCGAGAAAAAAAAAAAAAATTCCCTTGAAGTCACCTGAAGAAAATGTCCAATTAAATGTCAGTTTTAAAGACAAGTTTTGTATTCTGTTAAGTTGGATCTTGTTATAGACAAGTACTTAGGATTATGATCCTTGTCTTGAGCTTTATTACTAAAATGCATTGGGGTTATATACCACGGCTGACGTCAAGTAGCAGACTAATAATGTCCATAAGTAATCAGAAATTAGTATTTTCTAATTACACATTTATGTTTTTAACATTTGTGTTAGGTGTCATTAGCCAAGGGAAATCCCCCCGGTGAGTTCTGCATTTTTTTTTTTTTTAATCCCTAGTGCTATTTTTTTACCCCCTCCTTCCATTTAATATTTATTGAACACTTAACTATGTGCCAGGCAGTATTTTATATTTTAGGCCCCGGGACATAATAGTAAATACAACAATCTTTGTTCTTTCAGAGATTACATTCTAATGTTTTATTATTTTCCTTCTATTGCTATTTGGTTGGAGTTTTTATTAGGGCAGGTTGGTGAATTTTATAGAACTCTAGAAATTAAAAAAACCGTCTTTTTATGAATCTAAATTTTAACAGGGAAATAGTCATGTTAAAAGATGGAAATACGCAACTTTACTGATTACTGATAATATTGAGCAACACTTTCACATATAAAGATACTATTCCTAACTCATTAGGGGAAGGGTAGCTTAGGTTGTGTGTCCCTGGGGTGAGTAGTGTTAACAACTAAAATGGCTCCCCCATCAACTTGCTGCCTTTGTCTTCTTTCTTTGTCACCTGAAATGATGCCACAAAGTGGTGCAGAGTCCCTATTTTGACTCTTAATGTACATTCTAGTGACCCTTGAGGTTGAAGCCATATTCCTCCAGAGTGTGGACAAAAGCATCCTTAGAAATGTATGTGTTTGGGCACAAATGGGAACACATTGAAGAGTTCAAGTCCATCTCTAGTGTCCCACTGAGCATTGTGCCAAAGGAGGAGGAGCATGCACAGATAAATAAAAATGGTCCTTCTCCCTGAGAGTGTAGAGGGGCAGACAGACCTGTGTGTAAATATCACACTCCAGTGTGAGAAAAGCTGTATCGATGGCATTATAGAGTCCCATGCTGTGTGGAGATGTGGACAAGGATGCAATTACTTCTGCCCAAAGGAGTTAGGAGAGCCTGCAGAAAGAAGTTGACATAGGAAGGTTTGTTTTTTTTTAGGATAAAGAAGAATTTGGATAAACAGTTGAAATGATTTTTCTACTTAGAAGATTATTTCAAGTAGAGATAAGTTGAAATAACTTGAGCAGAGGCATTGAAGAAATTGAAAATTGAAGGTATTTATTACAGTAATACCAAATTTTAGTGATACTGAGATAAGAGTGCTTTCACTTTAAATCGCATTCTGGTTCTTTTTGTCATATATGAGTTTACTGTAAATTGGTATTTGTGATCTTGGTGTACTTTTGTTCTTGTTTTATTAACTTTAATAATTATTTGAAGATGGGGCAGGTTTGTTGCTGCTTTTAATTAAAGTGAGTGATCCTAACTGTTTTAATTTTATTTTAGATTATAGCATTTGATGAGCTGAAGACTGATTACAAGAATCCTATAGACCAGTGTAATACCCTGAATCCCGTAAGTTATAATATAGGATTTATCTTTAGATTTTAAAAATGTTTGTTTTTAACTTGATGTAATTTGAAAATGGCCAGTATTCTGAGTAGCATAATATATTTGTACTTTTTGAAATAGGCAGAATTTAAAAAATCTTCTTTCTCCTGTCATGCTTGACTATTCTATTATTAATCTGCTGGTGATCTTGTCAGCTGTCATACTAACATTCTTCCAATCTGCTTTTTACATTGTCGGCCAAAGACAGTTGAAAAGGTCAAAAAGATTAAAAGAGTCAAAATTGCATTAAAGGTGTGTACTGCTTTTTAGTTAAATGTTTTAATGCTATATTCATTTCATGGGGAGGGTTAGGGCATTTGTATTTGTAACGTTTTGTTCAGTGTGCTCGTTCATATGCCTGTTGAGGTTTATGATTTCATGAAATTTCATATTTTATGCAAATATATGCTTGCTGGCCCAGTCAAGTAGGGAAAGCTGTTAAATGCGTATGCGTTTTTTTATGTTATAGCCATAGGCACTTCTATATGAAATTATTTGGTGCAGTACTTGAAAGTTGGTTAACATAAAATGACTAATAGATGGTGACATGATTCTCGGGTTGTGACTTATTGTGAGGTAGTATGTGAGTGAAATCTTTAGTGTGGACTTATCTGCCATATCTAGTTTTATCTTTGGTTTGCATATTCTGGAATAAATGAGTCATTCTTTCAGCTGATGTTTTTTCAGAGCCTGTTAGGTGGATAGCTCTGTTCTGGGGGCTCTGGGATCTCGCAGCAATGCCATTCTTTGGACTTAGAGTGCCATAATTTTGCAGATAACAATTTGTATACAAATGTCTGTGTAGTTATTTCTAGTGTGTATCTACTTTCTGTTTCTAAAACAGGCCTGAATTACACTAAGTTTTGAGTCATCATGAATTTAGTGATAATGTAGCTCCATTGTGCTTAGGGTTTTTGAAAAAAAAAAATATGTATGTATTTTTAAATTTTCTTTTGAGATAGGGGTCTCTCTATATTGCCCAGGCTCGTATCAAACTCCTGGGTCAAGTGATCCTCCTGCCTCAATCTCCTGGGTAGCTGGGATGACAGGCGCACACCAGGGTACTCAGTTTGTTTTTTGTATTTTTGACTGCATTTAGGAAGATACTCCTTTAGCCTGTGTATTTGATTTTGCCTGACTGGTCAGTAATTGAAAGGTTGGTTGTTTATAAGAAAGCAGTGGGTATGTCTTCAAGAAATAAAATACAGTAATTCAACTTTAAAAATTACTTAACGAAGGGGAGAGTTTGTGTAGATTTTAATTGTCTAGCATACTAGTGTACTAGCACTAGTGTGCTAGAGGGATTTTATTTGGAAAAGCATCTAGAAAGTTAGTTTGGTACTTTATTATTGTTTCCCAGATAAATGTGGATGGTGGAAGAGATTTCTAGTTTGTCTTTAGAGAACTGTTACAATAAGAGTTGATGTAGGTACAATTAAAAGTATTAATTTATTAGCTGTTTCTTTGCTTTTATGAAACAAGACATAAGAAGATGAATTTGCCTTCTGTTGGAAAGTATTAAGTGTTAATTGTAAAACATCTTAACCTAAGTAGTTGAAGTTGTTACCAGGAAATGAAGAAACTGAAATTTCCCCTTTTGATAGCTGTTTATTAATAGTATTCTATGCTGTTTGTCTTTTCATTACTTCAAATAACCAAATGATGATGAAGGTAAAAATATCTGAAATCAGATGAGGATTTTACTGGGTGCTAGGCTCTGTGCTAAGCACTTTGCCTGAATTTTTAAATTTAATTATCATGACAATCCTGAGGTAGGTATATTGTTATCTCATGAATAGGAGAGTAAACTGAAGCTTTGCCAGGTTAAAGCACTTTGCCAAATGTTATACAGCTAAGATAGAGTCAGAATTTGAATTCAAGACAGCCTAATTTTTGAAGCTCAAGTTCTTGTATTTTCCTAACGTATTGTAAATTTAGGAGGGACAGGTTTCATTTTAACAGGTAATGTGCGATTCCTGGCTTTCCTTAATGGAAAGAAAGTCTCACTGAGAAGAGACATGTGCTTGGGACATCCTAATGCTGCAGGAGGTTGAAGGACGTTTTTATAGCAGCACAGGTTGCCTTTTGGATAGGGTGCCGATAATTGGCTGAATAGCAGTGCATCTGACAGTTTTCCCTATTTAAATTTGTTTTGACAGTTCTGCCAAAGTATGGGGGAAGACAAATATCACTATGTTTTAAATTGTGAACTTTAACAAGAGAATATTATATTTTGCATGTTTAAATGCTATCATTTCAGCCATATTTGCATGAGGTATTTTTTCTGGATACTAGTTTCTGTTTGAACCTTGGTTCCTAAATTGAATAATTTTTGTGTCTCTTATTGGGAAATTTTATCATTAAAGAATGCTCGGAGAAGGTTGGTTTTTAAGAGAGTTGGATGGTAAATGTTTCTGGACTCCTTTTGAGGAGAAGGGAGAGAATGACATTGTTTCATATTAGAACTGGTAGAGTTGTAGATTATCTTAATTAACACTTTTATTAAAATAATATTAAGAGCGGGAGGGGGTCATGCTTTCAAAATCATTCTTTCCATACTTCAGTCTGTAAGTGTAGGATAAAACCTTTCATGAGGATTTGTTTGTTAGATATCAGTTGGCTTTTTAGGGCTGAAATAGGCTTATATTTTAAAGACAACGTCTGTAATTTAAAGAAGTATTATAAAAGCAACTCTAGTGGAATTCTTAATAGAATGTATATTTTTCTTGGTTTGTTCTGGTTGTAGTCCTTGAGTTTCAGAGTCCTATGGCCCTTTTCTTGTTTAGAGAACTTTGATCTTAAATAGATGCTGGCTTAAATGTTATTTAGAAGTTTGGGTACATATGCAGAGTTTATCTTTTGTTATTGTATTGCTTAAGTTTGTAGAAAATATTTGGTTAGTGGTGTGGATGAGTTGTTTACCTGGATTTTTTTTTTTTTTTAAATAGTATTCATTAAAAAGTTCCCTCTACAGCTTTAAATTGGAAAGAGTAATTTGGGAGTATGAGAAAATGGGCCTGAGTATGTAGTATGATTACAATATCTACAGCCATGATTTCCCCTCAGGAGTGATCTGATGATAAGTATTCATATGATTTCCATTTGGTATGAAGTAAACATTGAGAAACTGGCTTTGTAGCTGTGACTTACAGGAGATACTTTGGCTGAAACTTGCAATGAGAGGTTTTGGTATTTTTATTTAACAAAGTCCTCAGGCTGAAATCCTAAGGATGAGAAAGATAATTTAACATAAAGCATTAACTCCTGGTCATTTTATAAAAAGCATTTTGCTTGAATTAATTTTTCTTCACTTAATACTACCTACTACCAAAAGGTTTATTTTGTTTTTGGGTTCTGAGCTTCTACTGGTCTTCTGTTGTGTCTGTAGCATTTTGTTGGCAAGCAGGGGTAAAGAAATGGAAAGGCCACCTAAGAATGAGAACTTGGGAACCTGGAAAATCCTAATTTCATGGTTAAGAACTCAGTCTTTTCCCTCCTACATTGCAGAAAGCAAATCTTTTACATTTGTGCATATTAGTGTTCTTCCCCTCACTGTGCTGAGATTATTGGCTGATTGGCTTTCCATTAAAAAATTACTTCTGTGGGAATGCAATGTGGTTTGCTAAATATTGTGTATGTAGCATTTCTGGTTTCTGTTAAAGGCTTAAAAACACTGATATGTAAAATTCTAAAGGGGAGTTTTGTTTCTGTGGAATTTTTAATATGTTGCATGTGATCAGATATCTCATTTTTGTACTTCTATCATTGTTGAATGGTGAAAAGAAAAAGTATTCTAGTTGACTAGCAAATTGTTTAACAATCTGGGTGGTAACTTCATGTAGTTTGATCTATTACTCCAAGAATTTGAGCTTTGAATTTTAAGTCATGTATCTTACTATTAGTGCAAGCTATATGCTCTGGTCAGTTTGCCTGTAATCCTATTTGGTAAAAAGTTAAACATGGAAATAAAACTCAGTAGCATCTTTTATTTCTGAGTCTAAGAAAACAGTGATTTTTCATTATGGAAACTTGGTTGCCACCTGCTTTTCAGATTAGCAGTTGACTTAATGGCGAGGCATTTTGATAACTGGCTTGTGTTTTCCTTCCAGCTTGTACTCCCAGAGTACCTCATCCATGCTTTCTTCTGTGTCATGTTTCTTTGTGCAGCAGAGTGGCTTACACTGGGTCTCAATATGCCCCTCTTGGCATATCATATTTGGAGGTAATATTTAGATACACTTTTAATATTTTTTTAAATTAAAACTTAAATATACTGTGGTTGATATGGTTATCTTACATGCTAGTCATCTACATAAAAATGGAAGGTTAGCTGGCATTTATTTTTTTAAAAATCAAGTGGATGAACAAAAACTATTTCAATACCTCTTATAGAGCTTACTTTATTTTTAAAGGAATTTTTTTAAAAAAGTGAAGTATAACTTAGTGTTGTGCACAAGTCTGAAGTATATAGCTCAATGAATTTTTACATATGTATACACCTGTTAAACCACCACCCAGATCAAGATACACAACAGTTGTAGCCTCCAGAGCATTCACTTGTGCCCCATCTTAGTCAGTTACCCTCCACACCTCCCAAGACCACTGACCTCTATCAACTTAGATTAGCTTTGCTTGTCCTTGAACTTCAGATAAGTCAAAATGTACAGTATGTGTCTAATTTCTTTCTGTGTTTATGACTAATTTTGGTTATTTGTAAAAGATAATATTTTATAACTTCCATAGTAATATCTGCCGTATATAGAGTTAGAAGTTTTTGTTTTGGCTGGGTGCGGTGGCTCACGCCTGTAATCCCAGCACTTCAGGAGGCCGAGGTGGGTGGATCACAAGGTCAGGAGATCAAGACCATCCTGGCTAACACGGTGAAACCCCGTCTCTACTAAAAATACAAAAAATTAGCTGGGCGAGGTGGCGGTCGCCTGTAGTCCCAGCTACTTGGGAGGCTGAGGCAAGAGAATGGCATGAACCCCTGGGGGCGGAGCCTGTAGTGAGCCAAGATCACGCCACTGCACTCCAACCTGGGCGACCACGAGACTCCGTCTCAAAAAAAAAAAAAAAAAAAAAAGAAGTTTTTGTTTTAAATAGGCATGTCAAACCTTATTGCCCTTGATTTTAGGAGACATATACTGAAGAAATATTTAGAAGTAAACTGGTATCAGGTCTACAATGGACTCTGAAATGATTCAGAAAAAAATGTACTTGGCCGGGCGCAGTGGCTCACGCCTGTAATCCCAGCACTTTGGGAGGCTGAAGTGGGTGGATCACAAGGTCAGGAGTTCAAGACCAGCCTGGCCAAGATGGTGAAACCCTGTCTCAACTAAAAATACAAAAATTAACCAGTAGTGGTGGTGGGCGCCTGTAAACCCAGCTACTTGGGAGGCTGAGGCAGAGAAGTGCTTCAGGCTGGGAGGTGGAGTTTGCAGTGAGCCAAGATCGTGTCACTGCACTCCAGCCTGGGCAACAGAGTGAGACTCTGTCTCAAAAAAAGAAAAATTTACTCAGGGCCAGGTACAATGGCTCATGCCAGTAATCCCAGCACTTTGAGAGGCTGAGGCAGGTGGATCACTTGAGCTCAGGAGTTGGAGAACAGACTGGGCAACATGGCGAAACCCCCTCTCTACAAAAAAATACAAAAAAATTAGCTAAGCATGGTGGCGTGTGCCTGTAGTCCCCGCTACTTGGGAGGCTGAGGCAGAAGGATTGCTTGAGCCCAGGAATCTGAGATTGTGGTGAGCCAAGATTGCACCACTATATTGCAGCCTGGGTGACAGGGTAAGACCCTGTCTCAAAACAACAACAACAAAAAAACAAAACAAAAAAAACAGTACTCAGAATGAGAAAGAGAAGGAGACAGCAAATATAGTAAAAATGGACATTTGGAATATCTGGGTGAAAGGTTCTTATATCTTTTCTGTAAGTCTAAAATTATGTCAAGATAAGTAAAAACAAAACACGTATTTTCTTTTTACAGTTCTTCCTATTTTTCTTGGATTTCTGAAAAGGCAGAGACTAGATGAAACTTGTTTAGCTATCTCATTCTGCTCATTTAGGGGCTCTACTTTTAAAATTAAGATGGTAAAAGGAAAGCATTTTACCCATAAGTAAAAGAATGCTTCCCTGTATGGACCACCTCTCGTAACAGATGTTTTAGAAGAAAGACCTGCTTTCTTATCTGAACGTTTGCTGCCCTTTCTGAATGCCTAATAGACTGTGTTTATTCCAGGTATATGAGTAGACCAGTGATGAGTGGCCCAGGACTCTATGACCCTACAACCATCATGAATGCAGATATTCTAGCATATTGTCAGAAGGAAGGATGGTGCAAATTAGCTTTTTATCTTCTAGCATTTTTTTACTACCTATACGGGTAAGTTGAAAAGGTAAAATGAAATATGCTTTCACTTTGCTGCTTTAAAAGTTTGCAGGCATTATGGTTTTCACACCTTAAAATCCATTCGAAGAATAACTTAGTGTCTTAAGTGTGCATGGTGCACACCAGCAAATTCACACACATTCAGCGTGGCCCACACTGGTGCTTGTCAAGGCAGTAAACCAGCCTGCCATCAGAGGCAGAAGGTTTGGTCAGGGATGCTGCTTCATAAGTTTTCAGACACATTCAGTCAGTAAAGGATGGTCCTCATTCTCCATGGCAAAGTGATGTCGTTGAAGGATGGGGATGTTTGAGTTTGCAGAAGTTTCTGCTTGTCTTCAGGGTCTCTCCAGACATTATGTTTCATTTTTTCCTTATCATTCTTCGTAAGTGGTGTGCTCTGCCCTTTATTTTCTGATTTGCTTGATTTGAGTGGTATGAATGAAAGAAGTAGTTCTACCTTACAGGGTGGTGCAGTGTCTGATTTTTTTTCTTTTTTTTTTGAGTCGGAGTCTCTGTTGCCCAGGCTAGAGTGCAGTGGCGCGATCTCCACTCACTGCAACCTCCGTCCCACCAGGTTCAAGTGATTCTGCTGCCTCAGCCTCCTGAGTAGCTGGGATTACAGGCATGCACCACCACGCCCAGCTAATTTTTGTATTTTTAGTAGAGACAGAGTTTCACCATGTTGGCCAGGTTGGTCTTGAACTCCCGACCTCAGGTGATCCACCCACCTTGGCCTCCCAAAGTACTGGGATTACAGGCGTGAGCCATCGCGCCCAGCCTGATTTTTTTCGTTTTATACTCTGATGGACTCATTGTTTTTCTAGGTCAGGGTGTCTCAACTTCAGCACTGTTGATGGTGCTGGGCTGTGTGGGAATTTCTGTGGGAAGCTGTCCTGTATATCATAGGACATTTAGCAGCATCCCTGGCCTTTACCCACTACATGCCATTAGCACCCTCCTGCCCGCCTCATGACAATCAAAAATGTCTCTGGACATTGCCAGATGTCCTGAGGGGCAAAATTGCCCTGGTTGAGAACCACTGCTGTAGGTGTGTTGTAGGTGCAGTGAAATGACTGCTTATTAAAACTAGAAAAGGACACTGTTAAATATAGAATTATATATTCTTTAAGCTATGTGAATATACTTTTACAAATCACTTATATAAAATACTTTCTCTTTTTTTATTAATACATACTCAACTAGAGAGGGCTTTCTCCTTGATTTTCAGAATATTTCCAAAAAAGCTGTAAGCTTTAAAAAAACAGCATAAGCTTCCATTCTCTTTTTAATTATTTGAAAACTTGCTAAGATAGGCTTATATTCATATTCATATTTCTCTTCATACATAAGTTTCCATCATAGAAAAAGATGAATGGTTAGACTGAAATTTAGGAAAAAGGTATTTTTGGTATTTTTATGCTTTTAGAAGCTATTACTGTGAAAATGAGTATCCTTTAGTGCATATGCAGATATTACTCATCTATGAAACAAATGCTCTGAAAAGTGAAATTCTACGTGTCATTTTAATTTCCTGTTAATTTTCATTTCGTAAGTTTCCATAGCAAATGTCTGGAACGGGCTGGTATATGATAGGCACTTCAAACATATTTGTTGAATGAAAGAAATGAAATGAATGATTGAATAAATGATAAAGTTGGAGATGTGCAGTTGTGGGAAAATGTTCACCAGGATATGGTAGCACCAGGACATTTGTTCTGTTTTAAGATTGTCTATCGAGCTTGTTCAACTCCTTTGTATTTCTGTTTAGAGATACGTGCTTTTTGAACCATGCCCCTATGCGGTTCCCATATCACTCTATGTAGAATTGCCCTTGGCAGTTCTTAAACCTAAATCAAAAGGTCATTGCCTTTTATTTTGCTGTTTTCCCCCCTTTTCTTTTTTAACTGCTTCCTAAAAGTTGCTATTGCTTAGATCCTTTCTGTAATGGGAAAGATCCTTGATTGATCATTCCTTTCTATACAGTGGGGATACACATGGTACCTGCCTTCTAGGACTGCTTGGAGGATTAAGGGAGGTAATGTATATAAAAGACCTAACAGGGCCTGGCGTAAAGTGAGCCCTCCAGAGATGCTCATTCTATTATTAGACACGACTCCAGAGTGTGTGATGTTTGGATGGCTTCTCTAAGCTCTGATCCCCCATTAAGCTTTCAGCTGTGCTGTTCTACTTGCTAAAATTGGAAGGGAGTAGGGGACAACTACAGCACATGCACTGAGCCAAGTCCTATGTTAGGCAACAGTCCATAAATGCAAATTAAAATCACTGTGAACTTGTCATTAGTCTTGTCATTTTCTGTGATACTAGTTTGCTATATAAAGCATACTCTCTCATGCTCTGAGTTTTTTTTAATAATTAGGAATGTTCAAATTAACATCTTTTTTCTTCTTTTCAGCATGATCTATGTTTTGGTGAGCTCTTAGAACAACACACAGAAGAATTGGTCCAGTTAAGTGCATGCAAAAAGCCACCAAATGAAGGGATTCTATCCAGCAAGATCCTGTCCAAGAGTAGCCTGTGGAATCTGATCAGTTACTTTAAAAAATGACTCCTTATTTTTTAAATGTTTCCACATTTTTTCCTTGTGGAAAGACTGTTTTCATATGTTATACTCGGATAAAGATTTTAAATGGTATTATGTATAAATTAATATAAAATGATTACCTCTGGTGTTGACAGGTTTGAAC
Organism: Pongo pygmaeus; assembly: GCF_028885625.2. Lineage (NCBI taxonomy): Eukaryota > Metazoa > Chordata > Mammalia > Primates > Hominidae > Pongo > Pongo pygmaeus. Next base: position 53,086,730 of record NC_072388.2, on the reverse strand, counting down.
TTGCACTTCTTAAGGAACAGCCATAATCCTCTGAATGATGCATTAATTACTGACTGTCCTAGTACATTGGAAGCTTTTGTTTATAGGAACTTGTAGGGCTCATTTTGGTCTCATTGAAACAGTATCTAATTATAAATTAGCTGTAGATATCAGGTGCTTCTGATGAACTGAAAATGTATATCTGACTAGTGGGAAACTTCATGGGTTTCCTCATCTGTCATGTAGATGATTATATATGGATACATTTACAAAAATAAAAAGCGGGAATTTTCCCTTCGCTTGAATATTATCCCTGTATATTGCATGAATGAGAGATTTCCCATATTTCCATCAGAGTAATAAATATACTTGCTTTAATTCTTAAGCATAAGTAAACATGATATAAAAATATATGCTGAATTACTTGTGAAGAATGCATTTAAAGCTATTTTAAATGTGTTTTTATTTGTAAGACATTACTTATTAAGAAATTGGTTATTATGCTTACTGTTCTAATCTGGTGGTAAAGGTATTCTTAAGAATTTGCAGGTACTTCAGATTTTCAAAACTGAATGAGAGAAAATTGTATAACCATCCTGCTGTTCCTTTAGTGCAATACAATAAAACTCTGAAATTAAGACTCACTTTCAGTGCATTGTTTGAGATTAAAAATAGTATTTCTTAAACTTGCTTAATCCATGATAAAGACATGTTGCTGTCATTTTTTAAAAAGTGAAGTACTACATTATGGTTTTTCTGAAAAATACCATGCCTAGATCTAAAAAGGAAAATTTTTAAATGCCGAGCACATTAACCTCTTTTGTCATTTGACAAGATTCATAAATGTGGATGGCATAACATCATCATTTCTCTTACCGAGTAAGAAAAATTATGGTGGCACTTAAAATATTTTACTTTTATTTTTCCTTTTTGGAACAGTCAGTTTTGAGGTAAAATGGCTTGTAAATTTGAGTTTTTGCTGCTGCTTGTAAGGCAGGTAAATTATGGCTTGCATGTTTTCATAAGCATAAATAAATCTTGTGCTTTATTTGGGATGAGGAAGTTAAGGCAGTTGAAAATAAAATAAGTGGTTCGGAAGTTTCTTGAGAAGAGGATCAAAAGAAAGAGAACCAATATATAGAAATTTCACATGATCAAGGAAGTTTATGGATGTGTTTGTGGAAATCTTACTCTATGAACTTGTTGGATTAGATGCTGTTTTATTCTCTACTAGTGAAAAATGCTTTATTTCAGTGCTTTCCTATGGTTGGGAGAGAGTAGCTGTTAACTATTCTGGGTAATGGGGGTGAGTATGTTGAAGAAGAGATGTAGAACCAGAAGACTGAAGAGACTCAAACTGTTCCATAACAAGGAAAGCTTTAAAGACCTTGTATTTTACAGTCTGGAGAGCTAGAGGGATCTGACTCTTCGTAAGTTCATGTAACAAATTACTTATTGAGTACTTGCTGGGCTCTCAAGATTCATGCTTTGAGCACAGGCAGTCATTCAGTTTCCAGTCCACCTGATTACATCAGCATGCACTTATTTTTCTTTCTTGTTCACAAGGACTTTCTGATCATGCAAGACCTGGCCAAGTCTTCTATAATCCAGATGGGTTTCCTGGGGCTGTTACTTGAGTATTCCTGTCAAAATATTTTCGTGAACCCTGCCTCTCTTAGCAAACACTACTCCTTCGTAAGTGTTAACAAACATCCTTTTAATAATCTATTCCAGAATATTCTCCAGGAGTAAGTTTACTGGTTGGAATTTGTGGAAGCCATTTTCTCGTGTTTCCCAAATAAGATATGTAGTCCTCAGCTGATTCCTCAAAGATGATTGACAGTGAGTTTCACCCATCTTTGTGGTAGTTTGTTAGTTCCTAGGCATGTAAGTGATTAAAAGATTGAGTACCTGCTCTCCTAATGTCTACCCACTTTTACCATGTCAGTGTTTTATGAATTAGATCACTTACCAAGAGAAAGCAGAAACAAAATACTTGAATCTGACAATATCCGACTTGTTCTTTTCATTGCTCTGGATTTATTTTCCACATCAATCTCTTTGGGGTGGCCCTAGCCTATTATTCCTGTGGGTTCAGCTGAGGCATGGTTAGCCTGGGTTTATAATTCAGTTTGTGTTAAACATTCCCTGTGCAGCAACAGCTGTTCATTTAGGTACTCTTTTTTTTTTTTTTTTCCTTATTACAGTTACTTTTGGTATTATGTGCTTTATCTTTAAAAGCTTTCTAGCTCTAGGAAATTGTTTTCCCCGTTTGTGTCTATTTTATTGCATCTAGTGTAACACTGTGGTTATATCTATACCAACAACTTTTTGTTGCTATGGATACCACAGATTGTCCTGAATTAAAACCCTAACATAATAAATGTCTGTTTAGCAGTTACTTTACTGAGTAATAATACTATATCGTGGCAATATGGCCCTTTAATACTAAGGAGGTATGGGGTAGAAATTATTTGAACACTCATATCCAAATATTATTAATGATGTTTGACAGTTTTCTCAATGCTTAATGATATTCCTCACTCCTTATTCCAGGGTAGAGGAGGGTTTGGTCCCAGGCTATGGACAAACTGCTAATTTGTTTGAAGTTTGAATTATTTTTCGTGGGAAAGGGAAGTGATAGGAAATGACCAAGACCATCCACTTTTGACTTAAGTATGGATCGAGTATTAGTAATAGTTTCCTAGCCTCATTGATTGTACCATGAACTGACAGACCTACCAGTCAAGTTCATGTACCCAGATAATGGTCTCTCACATGGCAACAAAGTACACAGCAGTTTGCAGTGTGTGTCTTTTTTAAAGCCAATTCAGTGTTTTCACCTTGATGACCACTCCTGCAAACAGTTCTCATAGAGCTCTTCTCTGCTCCCCAAATCAATGTATTTTTAAGCTATGTCAAATATTTACATAGAAAGGAAATAAAGTTGTATGTGCTTTGAAACCAGCAAAATACTTTCCTTTGTACAACACCTCTCTTTTCCTTCTATGTTTATGAATAGAGTTCATGGAATATTGCCATGGTGCAAATAATGACTTCTGTGTATCACTTATACCCTGTAGGGGTGAGCTTTCACTTTAGGTGTGGTTATATCCTAGCAGTGTATCAAGTCCACTCAAATAATGATCTATATTTAAAAGTATGTGTCTAGTTTACTTATTTATATCATTTAACATCCATAAATATGCATCTCTCAATCAGTTGTATATTATGATTGTAAATCAGAAATTTTGATGGCAAAAATATTCTAAAACAACATTCTTTAGGGGAAAGAAAAACATGGATACCTTATCTAGCATTGCTTGTAAAAGTACTCTTGTTCATCCTTTTTGGAAACTATTAATCATGCTAGCCTTAGATCATTTTAAGCTCCTTTGCTCAAACCAATCATTGATCTGCAGTATGACTAGCAGCTAGTAAGTCTGTGGTGCTACCAGTATAGCTTGGAAGATGGTTCTGAATTAATACCTCAGAATGATGTCAAAAGTAAAAGAGTGGTTCTATTGTTAAATATATTGACTAGCTTTCTTATAACAATTTTACTTTGAAATTCAAAGTTCTAAAGCTAAATATCTAAAAGAAGTAACTGCAGCTTGTTCTCCTGATTTTGGAAAATAGTATTAACCATGTAAGATCTTTGGGGTTGGAGTGAAGGTCTTATCTGCATTAATTTTGTTAATGCACATTGTAGAAGATGTAGAGAACATCTTGACATGCATAAGAATTGCATCTCATAATTTTATTGTGTAGTGCTTTTTCTAAATATTTACATTTCTTTGGTTACCATGTTCATGTATTCTGGAGAAGTAAAATTTCTTGATTACTAGGCAGACCCTAAAACTACTAAGAGAAACATAACATGTAGTTAGCTGTCTCTGCTCATGATTTGTTAAAATCTAAGCTAACCTTAATGGTGCTGTACCCGCTGTCCACAGAAAATGCCCTTAAGTAGCCCTACCTTACTCCTTAGAGCTTATTTTGCTTTTGTATTTAATAAAAACTGTCTTAAATGTTTCCTTGTGTAGTTTATGCATAATGGTTGAGTCTGTGTGTTAAATCAATTTCAAATGCCACTAGTTTGTGTATGACCAGGACTCTGATTCTCTCTCCGCCCTCTTTCCTCAGTGTTTTGGGGAATATCACACAGGTTAGGTAGAGAAAATACTTTTCCCTGGAATGCTGGAATATTTAACTGGACAATTATATTTTAGTAATTGACATCGCATGTTTCTCTGTTATAGAATAGTTGATGTTTTCCCTTATACTTAATATTAAAGTAGTTTAGTCGAGCATTTAAAAAATTTTTTAATTTTTTTTGAGACAGGGTCTGACTGTCGTCCAGGCTGGAGTGCATTGGTGTTATCATGGCTCACTGTAGCCTCTGGGCTCAAGTGATCCTCCAACCTTAGCCTCCCAAGTAGCTGGGACCACAGATGCATACCACCACACCCGGCTAATTTTTGTATTTTTAGTAGAGACAGGGTTTCATCATGTTGCCTAGGCTGGTCTCGAACTTCTGAGATCAAGCTATTTGCCTGCCTTAGCCTCCCATAAGTGCTGGGATTACAGGCATGAGCCACTGCGCCTGGCCTACTGAAGCTTTTTAAATGTAGAGGCTTAAATAGCACTTGCCGTGGAAATTGAGAGATGCAAATACTTTCAAAATTCAGTTGATTATTAAAGTATTTGATTAATCCATCCCAATATTTTCTCTCAATTTTCTAAGTATTCGTGAATAAGTTACGTATTTATGTTAGGAGAATGATAATATATATGCTTCTCAACTTGCAATGGAATTATCTCCGGACGTCGTAAGTTGAAAATCTAAGTTGCAAATGCATTTAATGCACCTAACCTACCAAGCATCATAGCTTAGCCAACCTTAAACGTACTCATAACATTTACATCAGCCTACAGTTTGGCAAAATAATCTAACACAAAGCCTATTTTATAATAAGGTGTTGAATATCTCAAATATTATACTGTACTTAAAGTGAAAACAGAATGGTTGTGTGAATACTTGAACTGTAGTTTCTACTGAATACATATTTCTTTCATACCATTGTAAAGTTGAGAAATCCCTAGTTGAACCATTGTAGATTGGGGACTGTCTGTAAAAGATTGGCTAATGTAAATATCAATGACTGTCTAAAGTTTAATAGAAATTGTGATTTTTAAATTGTATATGGTTATAATACAAAAATCATGAAGAAGGCCAATCTGTTATTACAGTGTGTACTTAAAAAACATGCCTTTCTTGGGCCGGGCACGGGGGCCCATGCCTGTAATCCCAGCACTTTGGGAGGCCTAGGCGGGCAGATCACAACCTCAGGAGATTGAGACCATCCTGGCTAACACGGTGAAACTCCGCCTCTACTAAAAATACGAAAAATTAGCCGGGCATGGTGGTACGCACCTGTAGTCCCAGTACTCGGGAGACAGGAAGGAGAATCGCTTGAACCCAGGAGGCGGAGGTTACAGTGAGCCAAGATCGCACCACTGCACTCCAGCCTGGGCAACAGAGCGAGACTCCATCTCAAAAAAAAAAAAAAGCCTTTTTTGCTATAACTTTTGGTATTAATTATATGAGAAAATGAAATCCCTAGGTTAACCATTTAGATACTGCTGGGATATGTGATCCTCCTACCTTCCTTAGTATCCTCATAAAATGTTAAAAGTTCTAGAAGCAGCGTTATGTATAAAAGTACAGTCAGCCGTCTGTATCTATGGGTTCTAAATCCGCTGACTCAACCGCAGATTAAAACTTTGAAAAATAAATATACAAATAAAACCAATACAGTATAATAACTACACATCATTTACATTGTATTAGGTATTATAAGTAACTAGAGATGATTTAAAGTATACAAATACTATGCCATTTTATATCAGGGACTTGAGCATCCATGGATTTTGCTGTTGGGGGTGGGGTGGGGGGGTCCTGTAACCAATCCTCTGAGGATACCAAGGGATGATTCTATTAATATATTGATTTTATATTACAATATATAATAGTGCTCTGAAATTCCCAAACAGGGCTGGTCATTGTTTTGCAGTATTTTGTAATGAAATTCAAGCAGTTCAGCAGCAGCAAGAAGAGTAGTGTGAGACAAAATAAGATGTTTAGTCATTGTATGATTTTTTTTTTTTTTTTTGAGACGGAGTCTCTCTGTCCTCCAGGCTGGAGTGCAGTGGTGTGATCTCGGCTCACTGCAACCTCTGTACCCTGGGTTTGGCTGACTGCAGCCTCTGCCCCACCAGGTTCCAGCGATTCTCCTGCTTCAGCCTCCCAAGTAGCTGGGATTACAGGCGTGCACCACCACACCTGGCTAATTTTTGTATTTTTAGTAGAGATGGGGTTTCATCATGTTGGCCAGGCTGGTCTCAAACCCCTGACCTAAAGCGATTTGCTCACCTTGGTCTCCCAACGTGCTGGGATTACAGGCGTGAGCCACCATGCCCAGCCAGTCATTGAATAATTATTTAAAAATGAAATTTTGATGTGGTGAAACTTTGTCTTTTGTGGAAGTGCCTATGAGTCTGCAACCTGGTGGTCACTGCCAAATGGCCATTGGTTCACACTTGTAATTACCAGTAGCCAAGAGAGCCATGTGACTACTGTACGCCCTACTGAAACCACTGACTGTTAAAACAAGTGTGTCTGTTTGACACATTGTGTGTGATCCTTGTCTACAGCCCAAATGACTGTTTTGGGTAACTCAAAGTTGAATTTAAAGATGAAAAAAGATAGGTTTCATAGTATGGGGGAAGTGAAAGAGTGAGAGAGTTGGAAATTGTTAATCTGTAGCTAAATTCTTTATGAAATAAATGTGAAAGGATTAAGCTCATTCTGTGTAGTTCCTAGGGCGGAAAAAAGGTGGAGCAGCTGTCTGAACCTGTGAATTCCTCGTCTCTGAAAATGTTCCAGCAGATAGTGAATAAACACCCTTGGGGCTGATCCAGTACTGGGAGGGGGCGAGTGGAAGACTCACAGGATCCTTTTCAATTCCGTAGGTCTATGAAGTCAAAAGTGGAAGAAGTTTTGGGAGGAATAGATGGGGAGGGAGACATTTAAAAGTAAGTTTGGGCACTCATACCAATTCTCATACTTATTACTTTGTCATATGCTACCCAGTGGTTACAGTAAAATGAAGTAAAAGTGCAGTACTAAGTATTAAAAATAGGCAGTCAAATATTTTTCCAAATGCATGTTTTCAGCATTACCTCCAGGTAAAATATACCAGAACAACCAGTTCATTTCTAAAAGGAAAATTGCATACCAATTTTCCTATTCCTATAAGAAATGAAAGAGACACAGTGAGTTTTGTCAATAAAACTTTAGGAATATCTGCACATGTACATTTACATTCAAGTTGATAACACTGGTGGTTTCATTTCAGTACAAATTATGCTAGAGAACTGACATTTCAGACATGGTCATATATATGCTATTTGAATTCCTTTATCTTGATACAGATCTTGATTGTGAATCTCTTGATGATAGATGTGCAGCTAATTTGTCCCGAAACTCATGAAGATAATTGTATTGCTGAAAAAAGTAAAGATACATTGGAATACACTGTAGAAAACTAGTTTTCAGTGTGGGCACAATATTAGCAGGTATCAGGAATAAAAAAAAAATACTTGCTAAGCACAATTCTACATCTTTTTGGGTAAGGAAGCATTTGCATCATGGGGGAGTTTTATCTTTTAGTAAAGCCATATAGTAGTGTGAAAAACTATTGTTCTACAAGTCTCTCAAAATCAGAAGGTGAAATGAAATATAGATGGATATGTTTTAAGTCTAAAATCCTTTCTCTCTACTTACAGGACCAAATAAGATTAAAACAGTATATAATGGCATTATTTTTGCTTACATTTTTCCCCTCTGGTAAGAAGGACAGAGCACTTTCTGTAGCAAGTAACTGGTATATTTGACAAAATCCATTTCTCAATTTACAGAAGCCCTAGTCTTCTGCTTTTTGTGATGACATAATGCACTAGGGATAATTTTCATAGACAATATTTTTTAAAAACAAACCGTATTGCTAATCTCAGCAGATAAGCAAAATAAAAGCTTTAAATAATTTATTTGGAGTTTTAATAGCTTCCCAGAAGATATTCTTACTCTGCCAATCATCTCATTTCATATCCTTATTGAGATGTGGAAACTGCATTGCTAACACCAGCAAGCCTGTTTGCCACAGAATGCTGAGGTGATAAACTGACAGTCTGTAGTAATATAGGCTTAATTATCTGCAATGTTAAAGATGTAAAACTTACGGATATTCATATATACATCTGGCCATGGCCATGTATTTTGTTTTCAAGAGAAGAGAGGCGAACTTTTTGGATTTGAAGCATCATTTGATTTTTTTTTTGAGACAGGGTCTCGCTTTGTCGCCCAGGCTGGAGTGCAGTGGTGTGATCTCGGCTCACTGCAACCTCTGCCTCCCAGGTTCAAGCGATTCTTGTGCCTCAGGCTCCCAAGTAGCTGGGACTACAGGCACACAAAACCACCCTGGCTAATTTTTGTATTTTTAGTAGGGACAAGGTTTCGTTATGTTGGCCAGGCTGGTCTCCAACCCCTGGCCTTAAGTGATCCACCCAGCTCAGCCTCTCAAAGTGCTAGGATATAGGCATGAGCCACCGCTCCTGGCCGCATCGTTTGATTTTAACATAAGGAGAGTTGTCTGTTTCAGACGTGTACAGTGGAGTGGATCCTGTATGGATTGTCCCGTTAATGACCTTATTTAAACCCTAAGAATCAGGTTGCTTGGTGAATTTGTCAGTAATTATGATAATTCACTGTTAATGACACTGGATTAGACCTCCAACCCTGGGAAGATGGGCTCTCAAGTCTAGGGAGCTGCCTAACGGCCAGGATTCTTTGGTGCCCACTCCTCTGATGAGCGGATTCTAATGCTGAGAGGGCACGCTTCCGAAAGGAAGGCACATTAGCTTTACAGATCTACAAAGTGAAGTGAAATCTGCAGAATGTTTTCAGTAACATGATTAATACAATATCCTTGGCATTGCTAGTGCAGTGTTTTGAAGTGTTAGGGGAATGTACATGTGGAAGATGTCCCCAGTTATCCACCGCAAAGGATAATTAGCACTGCTTTCCATTTTTTGTATTATAGTCATTCATCTGTCTTTATTAAATGTTTTGGTGATATAATAGGATCTTCCATAGATTTTTTTTGGCCAAGAATCTACCCAAGAACCTACCAAGTTTATATTAATAATAACCATCTCATTGTTCTCGGTGAGAGGATCCATTCCCAAAACTGACTGGGGCAAAAACTGAGCAGTAGGTAGATCCTGGAAAAGTAAACCAGGAAGTTCAAATTTTCATTATTTTGTTTGAAATACTGTGTGCTTTTTTAGACTACCTGGATTATATTTACGTGTAAATTTTTAAAAACTAAAAGCATAAGCAAGTGGTATTTGAATAACAGAGTGCTTTGGATTTTCATTTCACTGCCCTTTTGCTTACATATGAATCTGTATTTGTAACAGCGACCCCAACCACAACCAAGCAAGCACCGCCCACCTCCTCACCTTGATGGTCTGTATTGCCCCGGATCCTCTTAAGTCTCGCAGGCTGTCTATGGCTTGCTCTGGTGATATTGTGTCAGACAGGTATAGTAGGAGACAAGCAGCTACTAATGGAACATGACAGAAAAATAATATGTTATTAAATAACTAGTGACAGGGTAGAGGATTTTATATTTAATAAGACTTCTGTTGATACAGAAGACTGGTGTAATTGTTCCAAATGAATTAAAAGACTGAGACTTTTAGTGTGTGTTTTTGACAGTTAAATTATGATCTTAAATCACCATATGGTTGAATTAAAGTTTAACACTGGCTTCATTCTTTCATCCATTTAAAGTGTTCATCCATTCAGTGATTTTAGTATATTCACAGATATGTGCAACCATCACCACAGTCAATTTTAAAGCACTTCATCACCTCAGAAAGAAGTGTACCCTTTTGCTATCATCCTCTATTCCCCATCAACCCCTGCCATAGGCAACCACTAGTGTACTTTGTCTCTGTAGATCTGCCTATTCTAAGCAATGACATAAATGGAAACATACAATATTTTTGTGTGTGTGTCTGCCTTCTCTTATAATGTGTTCAGGGTTCATACATATTGTAGCATATGTCTGTATTTAATTCCTTTTTATGATCAAATAATATTCCATTGTATGGATATGCCACATTGTGTTTATCCGTTCATCAACTGATGTACATTTAGGCTGTTTCCATTTTTTGGCTATTATGATTAATGCTGCTACAAACATTTGTATACAAGTTTTTGGGTATATACTTTGGAGTGAAATTGCTGAGTCATATGTTAATGTTTACCTGTTTGAGGAACTACTGCCAGACTATTTTCCAAAGCAGCTGCACCATTTTACATTCCCACCAACAGTGCATGAGGGTTCGAATTTCTCTACATCCTTGCCAATACTTGTTATTTCTCATGTTTTTTATAATACCCTTCCTAATTGGTGTCAAGTGGTATCCACTGTGGTTCTGATTTGCATTTCCTGATGATTAATGATGTTGAGCATCTTTTCGTGTGCTTATTGACTATATGCGTATCTTGCCTGTAGAAAGGTTTATTCGGATACTTTGCCCATTTTTCAATTGTGTTGTTTATTATTATTATTATTTTTTTTTTTTGAGAGAGAGAGGATCTCACTTTGTCATCTAGGCTGGAGTGCAGTGGCGTAAACGTGGTTCACTGGTGCCTTGACCTCCTGGGCCCAGGCAGTCCTCCAGCCTCAGTCCCACAAGGAGCTGGGACTACAGGCATGCACCACTATGCCTGGCTAATTTTTGTATTTCTTGTAGAGATAGGGTTTCACCATGTTGCTCATGCTGTTCTCAAACTCCTAAACTCAGGTGATCTTTCTGCCTTGGCCTCCCAAAGTGCTGAAATTACAGGCATAAGCCACGACGCCTGGCCTATCTTTATTGCTGAGTTGTAAGAGTTCTTTTTATATTCTGGATACAAATCCCTTATCAAATATATAGATTGCAAATATTTTTTCCTATTCTATGGGTTGTCTTGTCATTTTGATAGTATTCTTTGAAACACAAAAGCTTTCAATTTTGATATCATCCAACACTAAAAAAATAACTACTACTCCAGTGTGGCATTTCATGAACTCTTTTTGTTTTTCCTAGTACATTTAAAAAATTTTTAAATTAATATATAGTAATTAACTTTGGTATTCATAAATAGTTACTTATGGAAACTATTTGGAAGTTACTGTATTATAACACCTACATAGGAAGAACATCAAAAAATGTTAAAAAATAAGAATGCAGGTGTTAAGACTTGTAAATGATGTTTTGCCAGAATCCTCCAGAACAATGCTGATAATACCTCCCACTCCCACCCAAGCTTTCCAGGGAACACCATGTTTAGGGCCTTAAGTAATCTTTTGAGTCTTAGCAAACTTATATTTTGGTTGGTTCCATTTTAATACAAAATGAACATACAGTCTGGAAACAGAAGTTTGTCTATTTTGCGGTTAAAAAAATAATAGAAATATATTTCTTACCAAGACAAGATCTCCCAAGTCCTCCATAGCAGCTGAAAGGGAAATACAGTTTTGAAGTTTGTACATTTCATTCCATCCCTAGTTACAACTAAAGACTTGCTCTTTCTGCCTTCTATTTACAACTCTAATGCCTAGCACAGTGCCTTGCACACGAAGATTAATAAATATTTTTGGTTTAATCAACTGAGAGCAAGGTGTGCTTATTTCTTTGTTGGGAGGAATTCTGAACGCCTCTAAGCATCAAGATAGGCAGAGTCTTTTTAATGACCTCTTTAGGCTTCAAGATCCACATCTGAGAAATGGAGCATGTTACCAATAGATAGAAATCAGACTTTTACCAACTGTCACTTTGATTATTCCTCTGTCTAAACAAAATCTGAGTGGTTACCGGACAAATGCCATGTAGATAATAACCATTCATGTATCTAAAGGAGTCCAGTGATAGGGTATCACCGAAGTCTGTAGCATGGGCTCTGGAGCACCACTGCCTGGGCTTGAGTCCTGGCTCTGCCACTTATTAGATGTGTAAAGCTAAGCAAGTTATTTAATCTCTCTGGGACTCAGCCTTTTCACCTTTAAAATGGTGACAGCAATAGTACGTACACCAGAGTGAGGATTAAATGAGGCTCACAAATGAGTGAGCATTTGCCAAGGACTTAGAACACAGCTTTGCGCAGAGTAAGAAGTAAATGAACATTAGCTGCTGTTATCTAGCACTGTAAAGAAATTAGCAGTTTTGTATAACTGGATTTTCCAGAAAAATGGAGATTAACCCTCAGTAGCAAAACTATTCATTTAAATCATTTTCAAAGATCCTAAAAAATGTATTACATGCTTCCTAATGTACTTAGAGGGTATACTGAGCCTAATTTAGTGTAGATGACTTATCATTATGGACATCAATTACTGTATTGTATTATAGGTAAAGCTGTAGATATATATTTTGCCTTAGGATGTGAAATAGAGGACCGAATAGGTACTGACCCCTAGTCTTACTCATGAACTTGCTTTCCACAAAGTGTTCCAGACATGGGCCTGTTTCAGAGATCTGGATCTGCCATATAAAGGTAGAGGCTGGGCATGATGGCTCAGGCCTATAATCCCAGTACTTTGGGAGGCCAAGGTAGGAGGACTGCTTGAGTCCAGTAGTTTAAGACCAGCTTTGGCAATAAAGTGAGACCCTGTCTCTCCAAAAAAAAAAAAAAAAAAAAAAAAAAAAAGCCTGGCACAGTGGCGCACACCTGAAGTCCTAGCTACTCGGGAGCCTGAGGTGGGAGGATCGCTCGAGCCTGGGAGTTCAAGGCTACAGTGAGCTATGACAGTGCCACTGCACTCCAGCCTGGGTGACAGAGAGAGACAACTGCCTTATTAAAAAAAAAAAAAAAGATCAAGATAGAACACTTCAGTGTCTTTTTGCAAGATTAATACTATTTTATACCTTTTGCTATTTTCATCTTTTCTCTTCTATTTAATGAACTCCTACTCATCTTTTAAAACCTCAAATTTCATTTCCTAAAATGCCTTTGTGCTCCTACAGAAAGGATCATTTTCCTGTGTGCTGCCTCTCCTGTCTTATTGCACTTAAATGGTAGTGTTAGTTATAGGTTCCTCGAAGGTGGGGACTGTGCCTCCTTTGGTAGTCTCAGCATGTGGTACATGGTAGGTGTTACTGGTTGAATTATGTCCCCCTTAAAAGACATGCTGAAGTCCTTATCCTGTACCTGTGAGTGGGACCTTATTCAGAATTTGAGTCTTTGCAGGTATATTCAAGTTAAGACGAAGTAGAGCGGGCCCTCATCCTAGATGACTAGTGTCCTTACACGAGGACAACACCATGCCAAGACACAGACACACAAGGAAGCGTGTGATGACAGAGGCAGACTGGAGGGATTTGGCTGCAAGCCAAGGCCTGCCACTGATTGACAGCCACCACCAGAAGCTAGGAAGAGGCACGGAAGGACTCTCCTCAGTCTCAGGGGGCATGACTCTGCTCTCAACTTAATTTTGGACTTACATCCTCTAGAAATGGGAAAGAAGAAATTTCTGCTGTTTTCAGCTACCTGGTTTGTGGTACTTTGTTACAATAGCCCCAAGAAACTACAAAATACAGTAGGCAAGCAGTGTTGTTCACTGATTTTATAAAGGGCTGCAAATGTCCAGGCAGAACCAGTGAGACAGCACTGGTAGACAACAGGACAGTGAAAAAGGTTTACCAGATCCTGTTGCTGAAGGATAAGCTCTATAGCTGTCTAGAAGTGTGGGTCCTCAAAGATGGCAGAATGGATAGAAAATAAACTAGTTACTGTAGGACACCTTCGAAAGCTCTAGGACAATGAAAAATTCCAGTTGTCAGATGCTTTATTTTATGGGAGACTGAAACATTCAGCATATGCAAAGTCACCCATCTACTGTCTATCCTGTTTGTACTCTGCACAAACATCAGAGCATTTGGGTTGCCAGAACCAGCTAGAGTAGAATTTGTTAAGCTTCACTTCACTGAACAGAGCTAGTTTGATTTCTGGAAACTTTTCAGTAGAGGCTGCTTTCAAAAATTTATTTGAAAAAAGAAAAAAAGATCTCAAAATGGTTTGAAAAATAGGGCCCTATGTTGGAAAATATTTTTCCCCAGCTACATTTAACTATCTAATACTATTTTACCTATATGTATCAGAAACTTTCACATCAACAACTGGATCTATTTGAAATTTAGCTTTTATAATTAGTACTGGTTAAGTGACTATGCTTTTCCATAGAGGAAGATGGGAAACAATACGATGTAGAATGGCTTCTAGTTCTTTACTGCATATTCTGCAAACTATATTTCTCTGTATGTCAGAGTTCAGTTTGGCCACAAACAGGTGTGTGTCCCCAAAGACCCTAGTACTAGTTGGTTTGCCTTCAGAACTGGCACTGTTGGCATGAGGCCCCTGGGCTATAGGTTTAAGGGGAGAAGTTGGCTGGGCTTGTCCTATCACTAGGTGCCCTGAGAACCTCATGGCTATTTGATATAATTTCTATACTTCTAGCTCAAAGCAATGCCCTTAAGGAACTTGGGGCTTTTGAGGTCGTAAACTATTTAATACCCTACCTTATTCCAGAAAGGATTAAGCAGGTTATTAGAATATGAAATGTATATTATGCACAGCAAAGGCCAGTTTCCTGCCCATGGCTGGCTTTCTGTTGCTTTGTGTGTTTCACTTCTGGCAGAGCATCTCTTGTTTATTATCCACATCGCCCCTTTGAATCTTTGCCATGCTACTATCTACTGCCCACTGCCACTCTCTCCGGCCTTCCTCCAAGCTGCTTTTCTTTCCTCCTCAGTTTGTCCCCTTTCCTTACCCATCTTATTTTGTTTTAAACTTTCACACCAGCAGCTTGTGTTTTTATAGCCACTGACACACAATGAGAGGCCCTCTTTCAATCTGTTAGCAGAGTCATATCATCAAATGTAATTTTCAAGTCATATTTTTAGGATTGCTTATTATTTAGAGGTCACTTTTTTGGTAGCTAATTTTGAAAAAGTCGACTTTCTTTCTTTATTTTTTTTTTTAGATGGGGTCTCCCTGTCACCCAGGCTGGAGTGCAGTACTGTCACCTTGGCTCACTGCAACCTCTGTCTCCCAGGCTCAAGCAGTCCCCCCACCTCAGCCTCCTGAGTAGCTGGGACTACAGGCACGTACCACCACGCCTGGCATGTTCTTTTGTATATTTTTTGCAGAGATGGGGTTTTGCCATGTTGCCCAGGCTGGTTTCGAACTCCTGAGCTCAAGTGAGCCACCCACGACAGCCTCCCAAAATGCTGGGATGACAGGCGTGAGCCACTGCACCTGGCCAAAAAATAGATTTTCTTGCTATTGAAAGCAACTAAGCAATTGAAAAGCTAATAAGTGAGGCGGTGATGGTTAGGAGGAGAAAGGTGGGTCCCAAAATTGCAACTAAAGGTCTAAGACTAAAGGAAAGAAATAAAAAAAAAAGCTTGTAACCTTGTTCTAATAATTTCCAAATCTACTCATTTATTATCCCTACTCTTGAAAAGTAATAACAGCACATATTTGACTACTTACCCTGTACCAGACATTGTGCCAGTGCTTTTCTAGTGCATTATTACCTTTTAATCCTTACAACAAACTATGAAGTAGGTAATAACTGAATAGGGCTACCATAATTCCAGAAATCATTTTGACTGAGACATTTCTCACATAGTGTATGGAGAAAAGAAGAACGTACTGTATTAAGGTTTTTCGGTAATTTTTAAGGCAGATTGTAAGCTCTTCCATTATTTCACAGCAGCTGGCTATGTCAGGAGTCCCTCCATCTGCGATTGGATGATGATGGGTGATAATTCCACATTGCTGGTAGAGATCCAGAAGGTTTGGGACTCTATATTTTGACAGTTCCCCTCTGGTGCAGAAAACAAATATGTCTTGTATACCACAGCTCTTTAGTTCTTCTGCCAATAGACCAGGATACACAGACACACACACATAGAAAACATCACACATTTAAATACCATCAAGAGGGAGAATATGAAGTTAAGTTTCTTAAGCCAAACGAATACCAAATGACAATTTATAAATCTGAAGTGCCTATTGATATGTCTGAATCAAAAGGTGTCTAGAATTAAACCTCATATTACAAGTCAAAATGCCTTTTACTGAATTTCAAAATAAGTCAATTGCTGTTCTTGCAAAAAAAATTTTTTTTGCAATAAATACTGCTTTAAAATAACTTTTTTTTTTTTAAATTTTTTTTTGAGATGGAGTCTTGCTCTGTCGCCAGGCCGGAGTGCAATGGCACGATCTCGGCTCACTGCAACCTCTGCCTCCCAGGTTCAAGTGATTCTCCTGCCTCAGCCTCCCAAGTAGCTGGGATTACAAGCATGTGCCACCACACCCCGCTAATTTTGTATTTTTAGTAGAGACGGGTTTCACCATGTTGGTCTGGCTGGTCTTGAACTCCCGACCTCAGGTGATCTGCCCGCCTCAGCCTCCCAAAGTGCTGGGATTACAGGCATAAGCCACCATGCCTGGCATAAAATAACTCTTAAAACACTTAAAAGTGAGTAGCAAATATGGTTGATTTTGTGAGAAAAAGAAGAAAAGTGCTATCAATTAAGGTATGATAGATCTATGTTCAATTAAGGATGATAGCACTTTTTTTCTTTTTCTCACAAAATCAACCATGTCTGCTACTTCATCACTTAGCTGTTTGCTTGACTCTGAGTATTGTATATAAAATCTCCAGCATGGCCATGGTGTCAGAGTGCTAGTATTCTCCCTCATATCTGCACTGTAATGCATCCTTGTGTATTTAATTTTATAGACTAGGTCGCCAGTAAATAAAACATTACCTGTATTAAACTTATATGACCTAGCTATTCTCATTATAATGATACGAATACTATAGGCATTCTATACACTGGGACTTCTTTATGGCAATATTAACTATTGAGCATTTGGTTTAAAATAAACAACTCTGGATGATATAAGTGCTCCCAACTCCAGCCCTCTCCCTGCCCCTTAAATCCAAGGACATTTACCTATTTAAGTACAAAGTACCTTCTCATGAACTAATCCCTGAGATGTACGGTACTGTACATCTATTTGCCTCTTGTACACATTTGGTAATTTTTATTATCCAGTGATTTTCCAACTTTCTGAGAAAGGGCTAAGAAAGTATCTCAGGAACTGCTGCAGGGAGAGTCTAGGTCTCCAATCAAACATATTGACCTGTTTTATGTACTGGATTCCATTTAAGATTTCATTGCAGAAAAAAAATTTTTTTGAAAAAAATTGGAAATCGTTTTTATAGAAAATGCTAAATGAATATGACATTCCAAAATGTACAAGACTGACTTTGAACCAATGATTTAAATTACATATATTTTGCTTATGATCTAAATGTTCTCCAAATAGAAATTTCCTAGCATGGTGGGTGTGTCTAAAGCAGAAAATTTTTATAAATACTACAAGGGTCAACTATCTATTAGCGTCTTTAAGTCTTTTTTTGGTAGGTAAGGAATACTTTTTTTTTTTTTTTTGAGGCAGGGTCTTGCTCTGCCACCAGGTTGGAGTGCAGTAATGCAATCTCAGCTCATTGCACTCCAGCCTGGGTGACAGAGCAAGACCTTGTGGTCTCGGCACCATCTCAGCTCACTGCAGCTTTGACCTCCTGGGCTCAAGCGATCCTCCCACCTCAGCCTCCCAAGTTGCTGGGACTACAAGCACGTGCCATCATGCCCAGTTAATTTTTGTATTTTTTGCAGAGACAGGGTTTTGCCTTGTTGCCCAGGCTGGTCTCGAACTCCTGAGCTCAAGCGATCAACCTGCTTCGGCCTACCAAAGTGCTGGGATTACAGGTGTGAACCACTGCACCTGACCAGGAATAAATTTTTAAAAGTACATTAGCAAACTGATGTTCCAGAATAACCACGAAAAGTTTTTAAGATTCAGAAAATCTATACTGGTTAGAATCAAGCAATATATACGTTTTAATTTGCCATACTATAAGGATATTGGTAGGACTAGTAGGTTTGAGACATTCCAGGCCAATCAGAATAAAATCTTTTGAAAATCCACATTTGTTAGTGTCATGCAATATGTAAATTCCAAATTGGAGCAGATTATGAGGATTATTAGACTAGTGGCTATAATGGTATGAAGATCCTTGAGCATGCAACAACCAGTTCCCATTCTGTCTTTTCCATCTAGATGCTGGCTCTCAAAATTTTCCATCCAGGATTCACAATTTCACTGCTAACTTGGAGTTTCCAGCTCATGTTTAATTTCTGCTACCACAGTCAAGTCTGCAAGGAATAGTAAAGACTTGGGGGGAGCAATATGTCAGTTTTCTATTTACATACTTTTTTCCTGCCAACTTCTACATTCTAACCTCAAATGTAGTTTATATGTATAATATAACTACACAACAATCAGTGAAAAGCAACTCCATGGTTAGATAAATGATGGTCTTCACAAATACCTCTTTACATATCAGAATAAGTCTATAGTTTGAAACTTTATAAAATATTGAAAATTTATTGCTATATTAAAAATAAACTATGATTTGTTCTTTTTGACAGAGAGATTTTCAGTGCTATTTATTTAAAAAACCCATGAGTGTGGTTGTGTGATATTACACCTACCTGTATCTTTTTGGACATTTCTTCTAACATCTTTAAATTTACAACCTATAAGTAATAATAAAGCAAGTAAAAAAGTCAGTTTTTCGTCATATGTTAACAGGTATGTTTAAACACTTATATAGCTACTTTATAAAGTCATTTCACATAATCATTTATATGTTTCAATTATATTTTGAATATGAATTTCAGTTTCTTATATTTCTAGGAATATAATTACAGGGATTCATCCTAATCAAGGATTCTGTATTCTGTGTTTCTTCTGTAACAAGTACCTGGTTGTAGTCCTCAGCCTCATTTGTACTCCAGGATTTAAGCTTTATTAAGATTGGCAAAGCACAAGTGTAGGGCTGTGACTGCAGATCTGGAAGGGCTGAAAGGTAGATCTATGTTCCTTTAACTATAGTCCACCATGAGGGCTTCGCAAAGTGTGTTCCCCAGTGCTGATGGTCTGTGAAATTTACTTATTGCCAAGTATAGAGAATGATGTGTTAGTTGACCAAATACTTGTTCTAAATATATTGTTGGCATGGATGTGGTGAAAAGGGAACACTTTTACACTGCTGGTGGAAATGTAAACTAGTACAACCACTATGGAAAACAGTGTGGAGATACCTTAAAGAACTAAAAGTAGAACTGCCATTTGACCAGCAATCCTACTACTAGGTATATACCCAGAGGAAAAGAAGTCATTATATGAAAAAGATAACTTGCACACACATGTTTATAGCAACATAATTTCCAACTGCAAAAATGTAAAACCAGCCCAAATGCCCATCAGTTAATGAGTAGATAAAGAAAATGTGAGATTCCCGGGCAAGATGGCCAAATAGGAACAGCTCTGGTCTGCAGCTCCCAGCGAGACCAAGGCAGAAAGAAGACAGGTGATTTCTGCATTTCCAACTGAGTGGTACTTGGAATGCCAGCAAGACAGAACCATTCACTCCCCTGGAAAGGGGGCTGAAGCCAGGGAGCTGAGTGGTCTTGCTCTGTGGATCCCACCCCCAATGGAGCCCAACAAGCTAAGATCCACTGGCTGGAAATTCTCACTGCCAGCACAGCAGTCTGAAGTCAACCTGGGATGTTCCAGCTTGGTGGGGGGAGGGGTGTCCACCATTATTGAGGCTTGAGTGGGCAGTTTTCCCCTCACAGTGTAAACAAAGCCAGCCGGAAGTTTGAACTGGGTACGGAACCCACCACAGTGTGGAAAAGCCACAGTAGCCAGACTGCCTCTCTAGATTCCTCCACTCTGGGCAGGGCATTTCTGAAAGAAAGGCAGCAGCTTCAGTCAGGGGTTTATAGATAAACTCCCTTCTCCCTAGGAGAGAGCACCTGGTGGAAGGGATGGCTGTGGGCACAGCTTCAGCAGACTTAAACATTCCTGCCTGCTGGCTCTGAAGAGAGCAACAGATCTCCCAGCACAGTGCTCGAGATTTGCTAAGGGACAGACTGCCTCCTCAAGTGGGTCCCTGAACCCCGTGCCTCCTAATGGGGAGACACCTCCCAGCAGGGGTCGACAGACACTTCGTACAGGAGAGCTCCAGCTGGCATCTGGCAGGTGCCCCTCTGGGACGAAACTTCCAGAGGAAGGAGCAGGCAGCAATCTTTGCTGTTCTGCAGCCTCCACTGGTGATACCCAGGAAAACAGAGTCTGGAGTGGACCTCGAGCAAACTCCAGCAGACCTGCAGAAGAGGGGCCTGACTGTTACAAGGAAAACTAACAAACAGAAAGCAACAGCATCAACATCAACAAAAAGGACGCCCACACAGAAACCCCCATTCAAAAGTCACCAACATCAAAGACCAAACGTAGATAAATCCACGAAGATGAGGAAAAACCAGAGCAAAAAGGCTGAGAATTCCAAAAACCAGAACACCTCTTCTTCTCCAAAGGATCACAACTCCTCGCCAGCAAGGGAACAAAACTGGACAGAGAATGAGTTTGATGAACTGACAGAAGTAGGCTTCAGAAGGTGGGTAATAACAAACTCCTCCAAGTTAAAGGAGCATGTTCTAACCCAATGCAAGGAAACTAAGAAACTTGATAAAAGGTTAGAGGAACTGCTAACTATAATAACCAGTTTAGAGAAGAACATAAATGACCTGATGGAGCTGAAAAACACAGCAGGAGAACTTCATGATGCATACACAAGTATCAATAGCTGAACCGATCAAGCAGAAGAAAGGATATCAGAGATTGGAGACCAGCTTAATGAAATAAAGTGTGAAGACAAAATTAGAGAAAAAAGAATTAAAAGGAATGAACAAGGCCTCCAAAAATATGGGACTATATGAGTCAACCAAACCTATGTTTGACTGGTGTACCTGAAAGTGATGGGGAGAATGGAACCAAGTTGGAAAACACACTTCAGGATATTATCCAGGAGAACTTCCCCAGCCTAGAAAGACAGGCCAACATTCAAATTCAGGAAATATAGAGGACACCACAAAGATACTCCACGAGAAGAGCAACCCCAACACACATAATCATCAGAGTCACCAAGGTTGAAATGAAGGAAAAAAATGTTAAGGGCAGCCAGAGAGAAAGGTTGGGTTACCCACAAAAGGAAGCCCATCAGATTAACAGCAGATCTCTCTGCAGAAACCCTACAAGCCAGAAGAGAGTGGGGGCCAATATTCAACATTCTTAAAGAAAATAATTTTCAACCCAGAATTTCATATCCAGCCAAACTAAGCTTCCTAAGTGAAGGAGAAATAAAATCCTTTACAGACAAGCACATGCTGAGGGATTTTGTCCCCACCAGGCCTGCCTTACAAGAGCTCCTGAAGGAAGCACTGAACCTGGAAAGGAACAACTGGTATGAACCACTGCAAAAACATACCAAAATGCAAAGACCATCGGCGCTATGAAGAAACTGCATCAACTAATGGGCAAAATAACCAGCTAGCATCATAATGACAGGATCAAATTCACACATAACAATATTGACCTTAAATGTAAATGGGCTAAATGCCCCAATTAAAAGACACAGACTGGCAAATTGGATAAAGAGTCAAGACCCATTCGTGTGCTGTATTCAGGAGACCCATCTCACGTGCAAAGACACACATAGGCTCAAAATAAAGGGATGGAGAAATATTTACCAAACAAATGGAAAGCAAAAAAAAGCAAGGGTTGCAATTCTAGTTTTTGATAAAACAGACTTTAAACCAACAAAGATAAAAAAAGAAAAAGAAGGGGATTACATAATGGTAAAGGGATCAATGCAAAAGAAGAGCTAACTATCCTAAATACATATGCACCCAATATAAAAGCACCCAGGTTCATAAAGCAAGTTCTTAGAGACCTACAAAGAGACTTAGATTCCCACACAATAATAGTGGGAGACTTTAACACCCCACTGTCAATATTAGACAGATCAGCGAGACAGAAAATTAACAAGGATATCCAGAACTTGAACTCAGCTCTGGACCAAGCAGACCTAATTGACATCTACAGAACTCTTCACCCCAAATCATCAGAATATACATTCTTCTCAGCACCACATCACACTTATTCTAAAATTGACCACATAATTGGAAGTAAAACACTACTCAGCAAATGCAAAAGAACAGAAATCATAACAAACAGTCCCTCAGACCACAGTGCAATCAAATTAGAATTCAGGATTAAGAAACTCACTCAAAACTGCACAACTACATGGAAACTGAACAACCTGCTCCTGAATACTGGTAAATTAAGGCAGAAAAAAAGAAGTTATTTGAAACCAATGAGAACAGAGACACAATGTACCAGAATCTGCAGTGTTTAGAGGGAAATTTATAGCACTAAATGCCCACATGAGAAAGTGGGAAAGATCTAAAATCGACACCCTAACATCACAATTGAAAGAACTAGAGAAGCAAGAGCAAACAAATTCAAAAGCTAGCAGAAGACAAGAAATAACTAAGATCAAGCCGGGTGCGGTGGCTCATGCCTATAATCCCAGCACCTTGGGAGGCCAAGGCGGGTGGATCACGAGATCAGGAGATTGAGACCATCCTGGCTAACATGGTGAAACCCCGTCTCTACTAAAAATACAAAAAACATTAGCTGGGTGTGGTGGCAGGTACCTGTAGTCCCAGCTACTAGGGAGGCTGAAGCAGGAGAATGGCATGAACCCGGGAGGTGGAGCTTGCAGTGAGCCGAGATTGTGCCATTGCACTGTAGCCTGGGTGACAGAGCGAGACTCTGTCTCAAGAAAAAAAAAAAAAAAAGAACTAACTAAGATCAGAGCAGAACTGAAGGAGATAGAGACATAAAAAGCCCTTCAAAAAATCAATGAATCTAGGAGCTGGTTTTTTTGAAATGATTAACGAAATAGATAGACCACTAGCCAGAGAGAAGAATCAAATAGACACAATAAAAAATGATAAAGGGGATATCACCACTGAACCCACAGAAATACGAACTACCATCAGAGAATACTATAAACACCTCTAGACAAAAAAACTAGAAATCTAGAAGAAATGGATAAATTCCTGGACACATACACCCTCCCAAGACTAAACCAGGAAGAAGTCGAATCCGTGAATAGACCAATAACAAGTTCTGAAATTGAGGCAGTAATTAATAGCCTACCAACCAAAAAAAGCCCAGGACCAGATGGATTCACAGCTGAATTCTACCAGAGGTGCAAAGAGGAGCTGGTACCATTCCTTCTGAAACTATTCCAAACAATAGAAAAAGAGGGAATCCTCCCTAACGCATTTTATGAGGCCAGCATCATCCTGATACCAAAACCTGGCAGAGACACAACAAAAAGGAAAATTTCAGGTCAATATCCTTGATGAACATCGATGCGAAAATCCTCAATAAAATACTGGCAAACTGAATCCAGCAGCACATTAAAAAGCTTATCCACCACGATCAAGTCAGCTTCATCCCTGGGATGCAAGGTTGGTTCAACATATGTAAATCATTAAATGTAATCCATCACATAAACAGAATCAGTGACAAAAACCACATGATTATCTCAGTAGATCTGGAAAAGGCCTTTGATAAAATTCAACACCGCTTCATGCTAAAAACACTCAATAAACTAGGTATTGATGGAACGTATCTGAAAACAGTAAGAGTTATTTATGACAAACCCACAGCCAATATCATACTGAATGGGCAAAAGCTGGAAGCATTCCCTTTGAAAACCGTCACAAGACAAGAATGCCCTCTCACACCCCTCCTATTTAACAGAGTATTGGAAGTTCTGGCCAGGGGAATCAGGCAAGAGAAAGAAATAAAGAGTATTCAAATAGGAAGAGAGGAAGTCAAATTGTCTCTTTTTACAGATGACATGATTGTATATTTAGAAACCTCATTGTCTCATCCCAAAGCTGATAAGCAACTTCAGCAAAGTCTCAGAATACAAAATCAATGTGCAAAAATCACAAGCATTCCTATACACCAATAACAGACAAACGGAGAGCCAAATCATGAGTGAACTCCCATTCACAATTGCTACAAAGAGAATAAAATACCTAGGAGTAAAACTTACAAGGTATGTGAAGGACTTCTTTAAGGAGAACTACAAACCACTGCTCAAGGAAATATGAGAGGACACAAATGGAAAAACATTCCATGCTCATGGATAGGAAGAATCAATATCATGAAAATGGCCATACTGCCCAAAGTAATTTATAGATTCAATGCTATCCCCATCAAGCTACCATTGACTGTCTTCACAGAATTAGAAGAAACTACTTTAAATTTCGTATGGAACAAAAAAAGAGCCCATATAGTCAAGACAATCCTAAGTAAAAAGAACAACGCTGGAGGCATCACGCTACCTGACTTCAAACTATACTACAAGGCTATAGTAACAAAAACAGCATGGTACACATACCAAAATAGGTCTATAGACCAATGGAACAGAACAGAGGCCTCAGAAATAACACCATACATCTATAACCATCTGATATTTGACAAAACTGACAAAAACAAGCAATTAGGAAAGGATTCCCTATTTAATAAATGGTGTTGGGAAAACTGGCTAGCCATATGTAGAAAACTGAAACTGGACCCCTTCCTTACACCTTATACACAAATTAATTTAGGATGGATTAAAGACTTAAACCTAAGACCTAAAACTCTAAAAACCATAGAAGAAAACCTAGGCAATACCATTCAGGACATAGGCATAGGCAAAGACTTCATGACTAAAACACCAAAGGCAATTGCAACAAAAGCCAAAATTGACACATGGGATTTAATTAAACTAAAGAGCTTCTGCACAGCAAAAGAAACTATCATCAGAGTGAATAGGCAGCCTACGGAATGGTAGAAAATTTTTGCCATCTATCCATCTGACAAAGGTCTAATATCCAGAATCTACAAGGAACTTAAACAAATTTACAAGAAAAAAACAAACATCCCCATCAAAAAGTGGGGTTGTAAAGTATAATAAAAAAAGAAAATGTGAGATATACATACACACACACACACACACACACACATGCACAGACATGCCATGGAATACTACTCAGCCATGAAAAGGAACAAAATGGCACTCACAGCAACCTGGGTGGAACTGGAGACTATTATTCTTTTTTTTTTTTTTTTTTTTTTTGAGACAGTCTCACTCTGTTGCCAGGCTGGAGTGCAGTGGTGCGATCTCGGCTCACTGCAACCTCTGCCTCCTGTCAAAGCAATTCTCCTACCTCAGCCTCCCAAGTAGCTGGGAATATAGGCACGTGCCACCATGCCCAACTAATTTTTGTATTTTTAGTAGAGACGGGGTTTCACCATATTGTCCAGGATGGTCTCGATCTTCTGACCTCGTGATCTGCCCACCTCAACCTCCCAAAGTGCTGGGATTACGGGTGTGAATGACTGCACCCGGTCACTGGAGACTATTATTGTAAGTGAAGTAACTCAGGATTGGAAAACCAAACATCATATGTTCTCACTCATAAACAGGAGGTAAACTTTGAGGACACAAAGGCATAAGAATGATACATTGGACTTCAGGGGCTGGTGGGGAACAGGTGGGAGGGGGATGAAGGATAAAAGACTTCACATTGGGTACACTGTATACTGCTCTGGTGATGGGTGCAACCAAAATTTCAGAAATTGCCACCAAAGAACTTATTCATGTAACCAAACACCACCTGTTCCCCCAAAAGCTACTGCAATAAAAATATATTAAAAAATATATACATATTGATAGGAAGCCCATTATTGTGTTACCCACCTGGAAGAGCACATAAACCGAGAAACTGAGAACAATTCACTCGTGACAAAGATAGCCTGAAAAGAAGAAAAATTTATCATGTTTGGTTAAGTTTTTAAAAAAGTTATAAATGGAAATTCAGTTTAATCAATATGGGTGCTTGCCACCAAATAAAGTTGTGTTAAAGTTTTATAGTAGTCACAAAGTAAGAATTCACAGTTAAATATCAATATGTTGGTCACAAAAAAAAACAGAAAGACAAAGTTTTAAAACAGGGACTTATTTGCTTTGTTATTATTTAAGTCTTAAAAATGACAAGTTAGGCTGGGTGCAGTGGCTCATGCCTATGATCCCAGCACTTAGAGAGGCCAAGGCAGGCAGGCTGTTTGAGTCTAGGAGTTCAAGACCAGCCTGGGCAACATGGTGAAATCCTGTCTCTACAAAAAACAAGAAAACAAAAAACCAAGTTAATTTAAATTTACCTTAAAGATAATAATGCCTAGATTGCCAACAGGTAGTATATGGTGTACTTATGTTATCCTGTGGTATATTACCCGAGATAATTTGTATTAGTGATTTAGGAAAATGAATTGGAAAATGACTATCTGACAATTTTCTCCCCAGCATTTATTCTACATTAGTATTTTAAGATTTTTTTTATAGAACTTCCTTAACAGATATAATTTCATATGATGAAAACCACAGGTTTTTGGTTAAAAAGAAATAATGTGAAGAAATCATATTCCCAGTTTGCAGTACTCAGGGACAGAGGCTCACCTTGTCTGCATGTCAGAAGATGATTTAAAGGAAAACAGGAGGCATCATCTAAATACCACCTGACTTTGAAAATTAGATGAATTTTTGTGTTTAAATGGGAGTTTTAAGTGGAAATGGAAGGTAATGCTATTTGATGGCAGGACAAAAGACCTTTAGGACTCTCTTTCTCTTCTGACAGTAGGGATAGTGCTTTCTTAAGAAGACAATTATATTTGCAGTGATGAGAGAAAGCATTTGATTGCTCATTGTAAAGAATCCGGTATAACCATAAGTCACTTGCCAAGATTAAAAGGCTGATTTTATGTAGAAACTTTTTGTTATTGCATTGATGTGGCTTCTATCTTAAACAGAGTCTGTTGATAGACGCATTACTGTGACATTACTTCTAAGTATTACCTAGGATTTGATTTAATGAGAAATGATTAAATATCTCATCTCATATTTGGTATACTATTCTTTTGTCATAAAAGAATAAGTAGATTTTGATACTAAACGGGAGATTATTTCAATCCTACCTCTATTTCCTACTTACTTGCTTCTACTAAGTTAGTAGAAGGGCCAAAAAAAAAAGGGTCTTATTCTATATTATAGATAATAAATGAATCATGGAGTTAGAAGATCCCTTAATGATTAGAATTATATAATTAGAGGGGGATAATCCCTTAACATTTTCAATATGTGAACTACATTCTACTAAGATTATGATGTAACTAAATTTACATTTATGATGTAGATTGTGATTTTAGCTCATCATTGATCAGAAATGCTAACATACCATGATATCTGAATTGGAGTCTGTTCATCTTCAATAGGCTCTTCATCTGATGAGTCAAACTCACTTGTTTGTATTGAACTGGGCTTCAAAAGAAATGTTATGTTAAATAACTGTAAAGAATTTTTTTGTAGTTTTAGGATAGCTAATCCTTGTCTAAACACACACTGAATTCATATTTGCAATGTATTCAGCCATCAATCCAGAATGAGATCAGCAATATTAATAATAAATGACTGCTATTTACCTTCCTATTAATAATTATAGCACTGCATAGTGGAAAGAGAGTTGGATTGGGAACCAAGAAATCTGGCTTCTGATCTTGGTTCTGCCACTTACTGCATACTCTCTTACAAGCCACTTCAGTTGATTCTGGATCTCAATTTTCCTCAATTATAATGTGAGGAGATTTATTCATTCACAAATATTTCTTGGTCACCTTCATTTGCCAAACACTGGAGATGCAAAAGATCTATTGCCTGCCTTCAGTATGGCTGGAGAGACAGATGTGTGCATAGATTACAGAAGAAAGGTATTATGTAAGTGCTGAAATGGAAGCAGAACTATACACTGTGGAACAGAGAAGAGAGTGACCATGTAGGGAGCTGGAGAAGGCTTCACAGAGGAAATGCTTTAGCTGGGTTTTGAAGGAAGAGCAGGTTTTTAAGAAGATAGGAAAGGGAGGGTGCAGTGGCTCATGCCTGTAAATCTCAGCACTCTGGGAGGTGAAGGTGGGCAGATCACCTGAGGTCAGGAGTTTGAGACCAGCCTGGCTAACATGGCAAAACCTGGCTCTACCAAAAATACAAAAATTAACCGGGCATGGTGGCACATGCCTGTAATCCCAGCTACTCGGGAGGCTGAGGCAGGAGAATCCCTTGAACCCAGGAGGCAGAGGTTGCAGTGAGCCAGGAACACACCACTGCACTCCAGCCTGGCTGACAGGGCGTGACTCTGCCAAAAAAAAAAAAAAAAAAAAAAAAAAGAAGAAAAAAGAAAGGAAAGAAGTTAAGCCAAGGGCTTGTGTATTGAGGAACTATGATATCAAAATAGAGATGGAGTAGAGGAGATGAAGAAGTAGTTTTGCCCACCCCTTTTCTCAAAAAACATCCCCACATGGCCTAGTAGTTTGGTGGGGGTGGTGTAGGTGAAATAACCTGCCTGCAACTTTATGAATCACTAGACTAGAGAGATTGAGATAGACTTTGTATGCTGATCTAAGCAGTTGGAACTTAATCCTGCAGCATTTTGACATGGAAGACTTCTACACTCCTTGTTGAAATTTTAAGGAATCAAAAGAAAAAGAAAAAAACAAAACAGAATAAAACCCATACCCTTTTCTCACTCCCTAGTTGAAACCAACTGAAAGATAAGGAAATGGAGTTTTATTATTGAATATCAAATGGAGTATGCAGCTTAAAGCTGTTGCCATGTGGGCTTGCCCCTTGTTCACCCCAGAATTAGACAAATGTATCCACCCAGTCACAGGTGGCCATGGACAGTCTGGGGCTCCTGTGTGCCACAGAGTGGACCAGAAAGCACCTTCTGCAGGCAGGCAGGTAGGTAGATCCCAAGAAAGAAGGAAAGAAGAAGTTGAGATACTGGTGTTCAGTTCCTTCCAAACTCGGGGATCAGATAACTCAATGGGGACAGGTGGAGAAAGAGGCCAGGAGTGAAGGACAGCTGATGTCCCTCCACATGGCAACATAGGGATTAGCAAGTGTAACCACCTAATGCCCTTTCTAGCTCTGAAGCTATATTCTATAACAGTCTTGGTACTAGAAGATCACAGGACGGCTAATTTAGGCTATGGATTTTTTTTTCTTTCTTTCTTTTATCTCGAGACAGGGTTTTGCTCTGTCGCCCAGGCTGGAGGGCAGTGGTGTGATATCAGCTCACTGCAACCTCTGCCTCTTGGGTTCAAGATATTCGCGTGGCTCAGCCTCCCGAGTAGCTGGGATTACAGGCGTGCACTACCACGCTCAGCTAATGTTTGTATTTTTAGTAGAGATGGGGTTTCACCTTGTTGGCTAGGCTTGTCTCCAACTCCTGGCCTCAAGTGATCCGCCTGCCTTGGCCTCCCAAAGTGTTGGGATTACAGGCGTGAGCCACCACCCGGCGCTAGGCTATGGATTTCTGTTGCTTTGGCTCTATCTGAAGTATTATAATCAACTGCACCCAAAGGAAAGGCTTCCAGTAGGTTGTCAAGCCGGGCAGTAGGAAATATGGGTTAGTTGGGGGATCTTCAGCTCCTTGCCTGCATCTGTTTTTTCTTTAAAGCAGCTTTGATGATTCATATTTCAAATTCGTGTGGCACATTCACCAGGTTTATTAATCCTAACAGAGCCGGACGTTTCTGCTTCCCCAGGCCCTGTGATTCTGAACGTCACGGGAAAACAGCAGCATTGCCAGGTGGCCCTGGGGCATGGTGACAGCGGTGGTGTCGCCCACAAGCTGCGGGGTGGCATTCGTACTCAAGGTTTCCCCAGGCCCTGTGGGCGCAGGCAGCGCCTGGGCACCCTTCGGGGCTGGGGTATCGCGCCCACTCATCGCTGACACTCAAGCTCCTCGGCTCGGTTTCCTCGGTACAACGAGGCTCGGCCCTCTTTGGCTGGGCGGTTGGGAGGCTTATGAGACCCCGCAGGGGACAGGTGACAGCCCACAGCAGGTGCACAGCGAATGTCCGTCTTTCCTTCGTCGGCCACCGACCCTGCTCCTTCGTCTCTCGTGCCCGTGCGGGGCAGAGTCACCTCCCTGACCCGCAGGACGGTTACGGCGCAAGTCGCACTGCTACCAGGCTAGGGCTGCCCTCCGGCCCAGGATCGGGTCCCCGGGACCGCCTGCGTCCCTGCCGCCTCGCTCCTCCAAGCCCCAGCACGTCCGACTCACCGGCTTCATCGCTGGCCGCCCCACGTCGAGACCAGTGCCGCCTCCCTCTGCAGCGGCGGCGACTCACCGGTGCCCCGGCCGAGCCCGCGCCCCGCAGCTTAGCTCACTGGTTCGTCCTCCTGTGAGGTGGGCGCGGCGTCTTCCAGCAACCAATCAGATCCGCTCCTGGTTTCTTACTCCGCCTTTGGGTGGCCGAAGACTGGGCCTGTAATCGCTGATTGGTTCCTAGAAGACCTTTGAAAGACGCGCGGGAGGCGGGCCCTGTGGGACGTTGATTGGCTGGGAGGGCGCCCGCCTCCCGCCAGTTAGGAGAGTGCAGGGGGCGGAGGCGGGGCGGAAGAGTAAGAAGGCGGCCCTAGGCCTTGGGGGACGCTGGACAGTTTTGCTTTCTGATGGCAGGATGTCAGCGTGGTCCATAGGGTTGGGAGGTGATTTTTTTTTTTTTTTTGAGACGGAGTTCGCTCTTGTTGCCCAGGCTGGAGTGCAATGGCGCGATTTCGGCTCATCGCCACCTCCGCCTCCCGGATTCAAGCGAGTCTCCTGCCTCACCCTCCCGGGTAGCTGGGATTACAAGGATGTGCCACCAAGCCTGGCTAATTTTTTTATTTTTTGTAGAGACGGGGTTTCTCCATGTTGGTCAGGCTGGTCTGGAACCCGGGTTGGGAGTTTTTGTGTTTGTGACGGAGGTCTTACTATGTTGCCCAGGCTGGCCTCGAACTCCTGGCCTCAAGCAATCCTCCCACCTTAGCCTCCCTTGTAGCGGCTACGGTAGAGAGTTTTTGTTTAAGTTGTATTTATTTATTTTTATTTTTTAAGGGCTCAGGGAAGCACTGTATTGGATCGTCACATGAAAAACACATCACATAGACTTTGTAATTATATCTAGACATACAAATACTAGGGAAAAAACTAAAAAATTAGAGTATAAACATATTTTATATGCTTGAAGTTTTATCATTCCAGAAACTAGACAAGTTACAGTGTAGATCAATATCCCTGTCCCCCAAATATGAATTAAATTATATTGTGTGAAAGGGAAACTATAAAATGCCAGGTAAGATAGGTCTAAGGGCCAGTGTGTCTACATAATTAGCTGTCATCTTTTAAAAATGTGTTTGAGTATTTCTCCCCCTTCTCCAGTCCCCATTTAACTAGCCATGGGAAAGGAAGTCGCTTGGAGCAGATCTGAGAAAATATGCAGAAATTTCAGCCCCTGATTCATGTTGTGAAAGCCAATGGGTATAGAGCTATTAGAACGAATTCCTTAGTAAAGAAGGTACCACAGTTTGACTTAGAGACTGTATTAGTTAGTCATGGTTGCCCAGAGATAAAGAATGAATAAGATGTGTATATATGGATATAGAAACAGATTTTAAGGAACTGGCTCCTATGCTTGTGGAGTCCTATGCTTGGCAAGTCCAAAATCTGATGGGGGGAGGCCAGTGCACTGGAGACTCAGGAAAGGCTGTAATTCGAGTCCAAAAGCTGTTGTAGAACAAAGAAGAGCCAATGTTGCATGTAAAGTCTGAAGGCTGTCTACTGGCGGAATTACCCCTTGCACAGGGCAGGGTCAGCCTTTTGTTGTATTCAGATCGTCAACTGATTGGATGAGGCCCATCCATATTATAGATGGCAGTCTGCTTTACTCAACGTTTCACAATTTAATGCAAATCTCATCCAAAAACACTTTCACAGAAACATCCAGAATAATGTTTGTCCAAGTAACTGGGCACCATGGCCCAGCCAAGTTGATGCACAAAATTAACCATCCTAGACACCCACAGAGATTTTCCATACTCGGGAAATCCTTTTAGATCTGTGCTGTTCAATATGGTGACCACATTGGCTGATTATCTCAGGCCAAATTAGAAAACAAAATCAAATCAAAAGCCAAATTAAAAAACAAAATTTTTGTGTGAACTCAAGGGCTACTTAGGAAATAGTGCTCTCTTTTAATATAGATCTGCTTCCTCAGATGAAGGCCTCAGTAGGGTTAAGGAACAGACCACACCCACCACATATTTATAGCTATTGTTTTGATGTGTAAGTTTACATTTCATATTAGGAATGGCCATGGTACTGTGTACAAGTGAATGTAGGTGGGTATGCATGTTTAGACGTAGAGTCCTGCCTTTGGTCAAATAATGAACCAGTATTTAAAGGTGCACCTATTGAGAGGTGACAACGTGCTAGCAGCCCTCACTCGCTCTCAGCGCCTTCTCGGCCTTGGCTTCTGCTCTAGCCACACTTCGGGAGCCCTTCAGCCTGCCGCTGCACTGCGGGAGCCCCTCTGTGCTGGCAGAAGCCAGAGCTGGCTTCCTCTGCTTGCAGGGCAGTGTGGAGAGAGATGTGCTGGCGGGAACCGAGGCTAGGCTCGGCCCTCATGGGCCAGCACGAGTTCTGGGTGGGCGCGCGCTCGGTGAGCTCCGCACTCGTGTGACCGGAATTGGTGGGTTCTTGATTTGACTTAAAGAATGAAGCCGCAGACCCTCGCAGTGAGTGTTACAGCTCTTAAGGTGGCACGTCTGGATTTTGTTCCTTCTGATGTTCGGATGTGTTCGGAGTTTCTTCCTTCTGGTGGGTTCGTGGTCTCGCTGGCTCAGGAGTGAAGCTGCAGACCTTCACGGAGAGTGTTACAGCTCTTAAGGCACTGCGTCTAGACTTGTTCATTCCTTCTGGTGGGCTCATGGTCTCCCTGGCTTCAAGAGTGACGCTGCAGACCTTTGTGGTGAGTGTTACAACTTATAAAAGCAGTGTGGACCCAAAGAGTGAGCAGTAGCAAGATTTACTGCAAAGAGTGAAAGAACAAAACTTCCACATTGTGGAAGGGTACCAGAGCGGGTTGCCACTGCTGGCTCGGGCAGCCTGCTTGTATTCTCTTATCTGACCCCACCCACATCCTGCTGATTGGTAGAGCCCAGTGGTCTGTTTTGACAGGGCACTGATTGGTGCGTTTACAATCCTGGAGCTAGACACAAAGGTTCTCCACGTCCCCACCAGATTAGTTAGGAGTATCCATACAAAGGTTTTCCAACGCCCCACCAGAGTAGCTAGATACAGAGTGTCCATTGGTGCATTCACAAACCCTGAGCTAGACACAGGGTGCTGATTGGTGTGTTTACAAACCTTGAGCTAGATAGAGTGCCAATTGGTATATTTACAATCCCTGAACTAGACATAAAGGTTCTCCAAGGCCCCACCAGAGTAGCTAGAAACAGAGTGTCAATTGGTGCACTCACAAACTCTGAGCTAGATACAGAGTGCTGATTGGTGTATTTACAATCCCTGACCTAGACATAAAGGTTTTCCACATCCCCACCAGACTCAGGAGCCCAGCTGGCTTCACCAAGTGGATCCTGCACTGAGGCTGCAGGTGGAGCTGCCTGCCAGTCCACGCCCTGCACCCGCACTCTTCAGCCCTTGGGTGGTCGATGGGACTGGGCGCCGTGGAGCAGGGGGCAGCGCTCATCGGGGAGACTCGGGCGGCACGGGAGCCCACGGAGGCGGTGGGAGGCTCAGGCATGGCGGGCTGCAGGTCCCAACCCTGCCCCGCAGCTAAGGCCGGGCGAGAAATCGAGCGCAGCGCCGGTGGGCTGGCACTGCTGGGAGAACCAATACACTCTCTGCAGCCTCTAGCCTGAGGGCTAAGCTCCTCATTGCCCCGGGCCCCGGCCGGTTGCTCGGAGTGCGGGGCCCGCCAAGCCCACGCCCACCCGGAACTCCAGCTGGCCCGCAAGCGCCGCGCGCAGTCCGGGTTCCCGCTCTCCCTCCACACCACCCGGCAAGCTGAGGGAGACGGTTCCAGCCTTGGCCAGCCCAGAAAGGGGCTCCCACAGTGCAGCGGTGGGCTGAAGGGCTCCTCAAGTGCCGCCTAAGTGGGAGCCCAGGCCGAGGAGACACCGAGAGCGAGCGTGGGCTGTGAGGACTGCCAGCAGGCTGTCACCTCTCACTCGGAGCGGCCGGCTGGCACCACCAGCCCGGCGCAGTGAGGGGTTTAGCACCAGGGCCAGCAACTGCGGAGGGTGCATTGGGTCTCCTAGCACTGCCGGCCCGCGCACGCCGCGCTCGAATTCTCGCCGGGCCTCAGCTGCCTGCCTGGTGGGGCAGGGCTCAGGACCTGCAGCCTGCCATGCCCGAGTCCCCGCCCCCTACTCTCCGTGGGCTCCTGGGCGGTCCGAGCCTCCCCGACGGGTGCCGCCCCCTGCTCCACGGAGCCAGGTCCCATACACCGTCCAAGGGCTGAGCAGTGGGGGCGCACCCCGCGGGACTGGTGGGAAGCTCCGGCCAGGGCGCAGGATCCACTAGGGGAAGCCAGCTGGGCCACTGAGTCGGTGGGGACTTGGAGAACTTTTATGTCTAGCTAAAGGTTTGTAAATGCACCAGTCAGCACTCTTGTGTCTAGCTCAAAGTTTGTAAACGCACCAAGCAGTGCTCTCTGTCTAGCTAATCTAGTGGGGACTTGGAGAACTTTTGTGTCTAGCTAAAGGATTGTAAATGCACCAATCAGCACTCTGTGTCTAGCTCAAGGTTTGTAAAGGCACCAATCAGTGCTCTGTGTCTACCTAATCTAGTGGGACTTGGAGAACTTTTGTGTCTAGCTAAAGGATTGTAAATGCACCAATCAGCACTCTGTGTCTAGCTCAAGGTTTGTACATGCACCAATTAGCACCCTGTCAAGACGGACCAATCAGCTCTCTGTAAAATGGGCCAATCAGCTTTCTGTAAAATGGGCCAATCAGCTCTCTGTAAAATGGGCCAATCAGCAGTATGTGGGTGGGGCCAGATAAGGGAATAAAAGCAGGCTGACCGAGCTAGCAGCCTAACTTGTTGGAGTCTGTTTTTGTTTTGAGAGGTGGATTGTTGTTTTGTTCTTTGTACTAAATCCTGTTGTTGCTTGCTGTTTGGGTCTGTACTGCCTTTATGAGCTGTAATAGTCCCCGTGAAAGTCTGTAGCTTCACTCGTTAAGCCAGTGAGACTATAAATTCAGTAGAAGGAACGGACAACTCCGGATGCACTGCTTTAGAGAGTTGTAACGCTGCAAAGGTCTGCAGCTTCACTTCTGAGGTCAGTGAGACCCCTGAGGCCACAGGGAGGGATGAATAATTCCAGACACGCTGCTGTAAGAATTGTAACACTCACCGAGAAGGTTTGCATTTTCACTCGTGAAGCTAACGAGAGTACGAACCCACCAGAAGAAAGAAACTCTGAGCATGTCCAAACATCAGAAGGAGCAAACTCTGGACACGCCATTTTTAAGAACTGTAACACTCACTGCGAGGGTCCGTGGCTTCATTCTTGAAGTGGGTGTGACCAAGAACCCACTGATTTTGGATACACTATTTTATGGTTAGGACTGAAGACTCTTTAAGCAGAGTGGCACAGTTTTAAGTGCATTTGCATATATTTGAAAGTAAACCAGGCTGGCTCTGGGTGAAACACTGAAATACGGTTGGCTGTTGGTGTTCTGGGCTATCATTCCTTATGTTTGACTCTCCTGTTTCAAAGGTGAGGATCCTTAAGGTTGGGTTGGTGTGTTGGACAAAAAGGGAGTGGTGGAAACATTTGCCGTTCTTGCTGTGCTACGAGGCTACTGAGGGCTGAATAGTTCCGGAAAGTGGGTGGGCTGTGGAGTGTGTGGGATGGTGAAGCACGCTCAGGTGTGCGTTTGAGTATGCTTAAAAACAAAGTACCCCCGAATGGAAATTGAGCTCCAAAATGGGAACCAGGTTGTACCCTTGGAGAAGGGGGCGTGGCCCAGGAAAGTTGAAAACGATAGCAGAAGACCACAAAAGCAACTAACATCCAGCCCCACATTCAGTAGAATAAGCTCATTTAACCGTAGGCGTTTTCTGTGTCATTTCTTGGTGGACCATTTTAACCACAGGCTTATTTCCGTCCTAATCTCAGTATCTTGAACTCAAGATCTTACAATCAGCTGACCATTTCCTTCCGCTCTCCTTTATCTGACTCCTGGATTTTGAGAATGCCCACCCTGCCCTATCACCTGTCAGCTTGTCTGTGGCCAGCTGCTTCTCTCTGTCTCAACTCCAGCCCTGACTGCAGCCTCTGCGGGATGATGATGGTGCTCTTTCTTCCTGATCTTGTCATTCACTGCCTCAGGTCCCTGAGTTTCTGCTGTTTCAACTTCTACATTACCCCAAACCTGGAATTGCCACTTCATTTTAAGAACAGCTGGGCTGGGCGTGGTGGCTTATGCCTGTAATCCCAGCGCTTTGGGAGGCGGAGAGCAGGTGGATCATCTAAGGTCAGGAGTTCAAGAACATCCTGGCCAACATGGTGAAACTCGATCTCTACTAAAAATACAAAAATTAGTCGGGGGTGGGGGTGCTGGTGGTAATCCCTGCTACTCGGGAGGCTGACACAGGAGAATCGCTTGAACCTGGAAGGCAGAGGTTGCAGTGAGCCAAGATCGTGCTACTGCACTCCAGCCTGGGTGACAGAGTGAGACTGCATTTCAAAAAAAAAAAAAAAGCAGCTGGATATACTGCTGCTGGGATTGGGGTGGAGACAAGGGATGGAAGGGAGGAACGTGGATGGATAGTACAAGTGGGTAAAGCACAGGAAGTGGCTGTTGGGGTAGCAAATGCAATCAATTCATCTTTTAATTGTGTGTGTAGGGGATTAAGTTTTGAAAGACTACGTGTTATTTATAGATACTAGAAGTACGGCACAGGGGAAAAAACTTTGTTATTTAAAAAAATTTTTAACTCACATATTCTTTTTTTATAAATATGAGAAAAAAAGTCTTAACACGTGATAGGAAGCTAAGTATAAACATTAGAATCAAAATTAAGATAGAAATCTTAAGCACATTCAAAGCAGCAAAGCTTTGTTTCAATTCAGTGTTTCATGAACCTAGCATGCATCAACCACACATGAAATTGTTAAGGAAAATAAATAGAAGAAAAACGTACAAAATATCATTAATGATATGATTGAAAATTCTGACCAAAAATGAAGATGTACTTAGAGATTTTATAGTATTTTAAGTTTTCTGGAATGGAGTCACCATCATCCCATGAATATCTATGTCTTTCACACATTTGGGGTTAGCACAAAAAAAAAAACTTTAAATTTTTTATTTATTTTTTTTGAGACGGAGTCTTGCTCTTTCGCCCAGGTTGGAGTGCAGTGGTGAGATCTTGGCTCACTGCAACCTCTGCCTCCCGGGTTCAAGCAATTCTCTTGCTTCAGCCTCCAGAGTAGCTCAGATTACAGGCATGCACCACCACACCCGGCTAATTTTTCTTTGTGTTTTTAGTAGAGATAGGGTTTCACCATGTTGGCCAGGCTGGTCTCGAACTCCTGACCTTGTGATCCCCCCGCCTCGGCCTCCCGAAGTGCAGGGATTACAGGCGTGAGCCACGGCGTCCAGCCTGATTTTTTTTTTTTTTTTTGAGACATAGTTTTGCTCTTTGTCACCTAGGCTGGAACGAATGGCATGATCTCGACTCACTGCAACCTCTGCCTCCTAGGTTCAAGCGATTCTCTTGCCTCAGCCTCCCGAGTAGCTGGGATTATAGGTGCCTGCCATGATAGTGGACTAATTTTTGTAATTTTTAGTAGAGACGGGATTTCACCATGTTGGCGAGGCTGGTCTTGAACTCCCGACCCCAGGTTATCCACCTGTGTCAGTCTCCCAAAGTGTTGGGATTATAGGCGTGAGCCACCGTGCCTGGCTATTTTGATTTCTTATAAAGTTGTTAATTATATAAACACCTAATTGCTTGTACCCTTTTGCCAGGCATGTGATTATCTGTACATTTTATTTGGTTAGTACAAAACTGTTAATATATGTTTATGCTTCTTTTTGTTTTGCTTATGTATTCCAAATTTAAGAAATTAGGCCAGGTGCAGTGCTCATGCCTGTAATCCCAGCACTTTGGGAGGCAGAAACAAGAGTATTGTTGGTGGCCAGGAGTTCAAGACCAGCCTGGGCAACATATCAAGACCCTGTCTCTACAAAAATTAAAAAATTAGCTGGGTATGGTGGCAGGTGCCTGTAGTCCTAGCTACTCGGGAGGCTGAGGTGGGAGGATCACTTGAGCCCGGGAGTCTGAGGCTACAGTTAGCTATGATTTTGCCACTGCATTCCACCATGGGTGACAGCAAGACCCTGTCTCCAAAAAAAAAAAAAAAAAGATTTTTTAAAATGAAGCATATTGCCTTAGTGTGCCTGTGCTGTATAGAGCTGTTCTGTTAGATACTAGTGGGGGAAGAAAGCTGGAAGAGACTGAGTGATGCTAGCAAAATAAATAGCTGAGTTGAAAAGAGAGTGGAAGGTTCAGGAGGGCTGAAAAGAAGGAAGAATAAATGAGGTGAGGGGGATCATCTGGGAACTGAGGACTGGGACTGATACCCGCAGCATCTGGGTCAGCAGATGCTCCTCATTCTCTGTATTCGGGGGACCCAAAGAACCGAGAGACAATTGCTGCCTCCTTGGGTGGTCAGAAAAGGTCATTAAAAGAAAAACTTAGTCTGAACCACAGGCAGGAATGTGTAAAATTCAAAAAGAAAATATATGCTTCTTGGCTAGCTGATGGAATAAGAATCTGCATTGGACACAGAATGGAGCTCAGTGGTTGGGCAGAGGTTATTGAGAACTAAGTGGTCTTTAAAGTAACAATAATTAGTAACAGTTGCCATTTTTTAAAGGGCTTATTATGTGCCAGGCGCTGTTTTAAGATGTTTGCCTGCATCTTTTCCTTTAACTGGCTTAGTTTTCCTAAGAGGTGGTTCAAAAAGATGAAAGCAACTTGCCCAAGGTTAACTGGCCCAGTTAGTAAGGGGTGGAGCTGGGAGTTGACTGAAGCAAGTTGACACTAGAGGCTGATACTCTTAAGCACTGTACTGCATCACTAGGAAAACTTGGATCTGTACTTGAATCTTAAATATGTTAATGGGGATATGTTGATCACTGGGAAGGTACATCTCTGTTGTAAATGATGAATGTTTGATTTATATCTTGAGTTCTTGTTGATTTGGTTAGAATTTAGAAAGCCTTAGTCCTGAAGGGTTTTATCAATATGTGGTTTGATCAATACCACTAGAATGTTAGCTCAGTTTTGTCTGCTTTGTTTTCTACTGTTTGCTCAGCATCTGAAAAACCTCTTGCACATGAACAAACATTTATTGGAGGAATGAAGACAAAGTTGGAGACTGCCTGTAGCTCCATGACGCCTCGTCTGACAAACTAGTCAGCTCTCCTCGGACTTAGCCATGGGAAGGCTTTCAGATGGTGGTAAGAAACTCAGTGAGTCGGATATTTTACCTTAATGGTTGGCAGCATTGTTGGGGGATACGATCTTTTTGATAAGGAACTTGAAGAAAAACTAAGGTCTGTCATATAGGTAAATAACAACTGTTGAAAAAAGATAAGAGAAAGGAAAAATCAACATAGAAGAGAAATATCTGGGATGGCTTTGTAGAATAATAATTTATTCGACACTGTCAATTTGTCAAGGGCTGTTCTAATTTCTTCATATATTTACACGAACGGTGGTAGGTAGAATTAATGGTCCCGACCTTTGTCTCTCTTTGTAGCCTAACTTTCTGCCATGAGATTTTGCAGTTCCTCCGACTAATATGGTAAAGTATATTTTCCAGCTCCTTGACTTTAGATTTGGCTGTGGAACTTGCTTTGGCCATTGGAATGTTAGTAAGCATATATGATGGGGTGTCCTCAAAACCACCCTAAGGTTGAATGACTTGCTAGTATGGACTCACATGACTCAGAGACATTCGTAGTCACAGCTATGATTCCTTACAGAGAAGGAATACCAAGCAACATCAGCAAAGAGAAGGGTGCATGGGGCAAAGTCCAGAGGGAACCAAGTCCAGAGCTCTCTCCCCGGGAAGTCACACAGGACATGGCTAACTTTCTTAGCAATGAGTTGTGACAACACATGTAAAGTGTTGTCCTAGGGAGGTGTGTAGAAAAATTATCAGTAGGGTCCCATGCAGTAGGGTGGAACTCACTTGTAGTTATCCCTGTTAGGGGTCGTGGGCTTAGTCAGCTAAAATGAACCTCATTAACCATAAAGGTCTATTTTAGAAAGCCAGGTGGCTTCCTCCTTGAATTTCTGTATAAACCTTTTGTTTCTGGCCTGAGGCATCAGTTCAGGGGCAGCACAACTCTGGCCAGTAAGCTGGAGACTCCAGGGCCGGGGCAGTCCTCGGCTTTAGGGAGACTTTCTGAGACAGTCAGTTCCAAACAGCTCTGCTTGTCAGTGACGTGGCTTCATTTGCCTCATGTGTGTGGACACTTACAGGTGTGCTGTACAGAGCGCAGGGGGCTGGAGCCGGCCAGCTGTGGGTGCCACGGTCAGCGCTGGCCCCATGTGGCTTTGGCTCAGGAGTCAGTTTGAATTCAAAGTGCCCGCTTCGATCTTGGAAAGGCAGCATGGGGAGTTTTCCCTCATGAAGAGGAGGAAGCTCCCAGAAACACTTCTAAAAACAGAAGTCATTAATGCCTCCCTGCCCCTGCCCCATACCTCCCCAGTGTTTTGTTTTTTCTTCCTTGTTACAAAATCAGTATTTCCCATTTTGTAAGCATTACTTTATGGTTTTTTCGTAGTCACTTTTTTCTTCTTTCATCAGACCTTTTGTCTGAAAGGTTATAGGCAAGGGGACAAAAGCATTTTCACAGAAAAACAGTTTTATGCCACTTAAGCAGAAAGGCACGTCATGTTCAGGAATCAGGACAGAGTCCTGAAGTTTCAGAAAGTTCCAAAATGATTGACATAACCTCCCACCTCTTTTGTCCTGATCATGTATCTAGTGAGCAGCCTAGAAAAGATCAACCCCTTTCTGGAAACAGTTGCATTTAACAATTAACCTGCCTTCTGTATTGTGTGTACCAGGAGAAAGGTGAGGGAAATAGAATCAGGTTGTCAATTCATTATAGTCAACGGCAGCGAATCCAGAACACAACAGGTCAACGGATGTAAGACCCAGAGGGGCTTGATAGTCTGGTCTGTCGGGGCGGTGGAGGGGTAACTGGGATCTCTTCCATTTCAGTTGCTGTGTTGTGCTTCCCCCAGGGTGTAACTTTTGGCAGTAATTGCAAGTTAGGAACACAGTCCGCAGGTGTATTAGAAACACAGAACGGAGCAGCTCAATTTCAGGTGG
The DNA here is from genome assembly GCF_028885625.2 of Pongo pygmaeus. Taxonomy (NCBI): domain Eukaryota; kingdom Metazoa; phylum Chordata; class Mammalia; order Primates; family Hominidae; genus Pongo; species Pongo pygmaeus. The sequence continues at coordinate 53,045,245 of NC_072388.2, read as the reverse complement.
TCCCATCAGAGAGTAAACGTTCTTCCATGAGCATCTGTATGTGACCCAGATGGTCCAGCCAGCATCCGTGATGTTTTCATAGCATCCATGGTCCAGCCAGCGTCCTTGATGTTTTTGTATGTCTGCACGGAGGAATGTCTGAAACCTGCACTGGTCCTCAAGTTGAAGTCCTATTCACCTAACCTATGCCTGCTTTCAGTTGAGCACAGCTTGTCTGGAAGCTGTAACAGCTCATAACAGATAGTGTCTGCATTTAGCTTAAAGTCCCAGGAATTAGGATCTGTGATTTCAAAAATTCAAAAAAAAGCAGAGGCTTTGCTTTCGCAGCAGCAAAGGCAGTCTTGCGGGGGCAGACATCTGTGTTCCAAGTCCAGGTGACAAGCAAGGCTTTTTCTGAGGCTTGTGATAAATGTCAGTCCAAACTGACCTTAAAATATGCACGTCAGGCCAGAAATTCATCAGCCTTCCTAAGGGTCAGACATCTGATTTTGAGAGAGTTCATTAGCAAACTAAAAACTGGTCTTTAAAATTCTAAAAATGTATTTTTATCTGGAGATTGCTTCTCTTCTCATATTATCTCCTTTTTCCCTGAGGCTCCAATTGGCAAAAATAGTAAAAATCATCAGTTATGGAGACTGGCTCTATTTTTTACTACAGGCCTATTTCAGACATTATAGATTCAAGTTTCAGACTGCCTCAAGAAAGTGAGTTACACAAATTTTTTAGTGTCCCAGTGCATGAAGAAGTTATATTTATGCTTTATGCAGCATTATGTATAGAGGAATACGTGTCTAAAAATGTCCATACCTTAATTTAAAAATACTTCATTGCTAAAAACTGCTATATACAGCATTATGTATAGTGTAATACATGATATCTAAAAATGTCCAACCTTAATTTAAAAATTCTTCATTTCTAAAAAGTGCTAATCATCATCTGAGCCTTCAGCAAGTTGTCATCTTTTTGCTGGTGGAAGGTCTCGCCTTATGTTGATGGCTGCTGACTGATCAGCTGAAGATTGGTTGCTGAAGGTTGAGGTGGCCCTGGTGATTTCTGAAAATAAGACAGCAATGAAGTTTGCCACATAGATTGTCTGTTCATTTTATGGAAGTTTCCTCTGTAGCATGTGATGCCATTTGATAGGAATTTGCCTGTGGTAGAATTTAAAAATTGGAGTCAATCCTCAACCCTGCTGCTGCTTTATCAACTGTTCATGTAATATTCTTATTCCTTCGTTGTCATTCTAACAATGTTCACAGTATCTTCACTAGGAGCAGATTCCATCTAAAGAACCAATTTCTTCTCCTCATCCATAAGAAGCAACTCATTATTCATTCAAGTTTTATCATGAGATTGCAGCAATTTAGTCATATCTTCAGGCTCCACTTTTTATCTAGTTCTCTTGCTATTTCTACCACATCTGCGGTTACTTCCTCCATTGAAGACTTGATCCCCTGAAAGTCATCCATGAGGATTAAAATCAGCTTCTTCCAAACTCCTGTTAATGTTGATATTTTGGCCTTCTTCCAAAAATCACAAATGATCTTTATGGCATTTAGAATGGTGAATCCTTTTTGGAGATTTTCAACTTACTTTCCCCAGATTCTTCAGAGGAACCACTACCCATGACAGCAATAGCTTTACGAAATGTATTTCTCAAATAATGAGACTTGAAAGTCAAAATTACTCCTTGATCCACGAGCCGCAGAATGGATGTTGTGTTAGCACGCATGAAAACAACATTCATCTCCTTGTACGTCTCCATCAGAGCTCTTGGGTGACGAGTGCATTGTCAATGAGCAGTAATATTTTGAAAGGAATCTTTTTTCTGAACAGTAGGCCTCAATAGTAAGTTTAACATATTCATTAAACCAAGTTGTGAACAGATGTGCTGTTGTCCAGGTTTTGTTGTTCCATTTATGGAGCACAAGCAGAATCAATTTAGCATAATTCTTAAGGGCCCTAAGATTTTTGGAGTGGTCCAGGAGCATTGACTTCAACTTAAAGTCATCAGCTGCATTAGCCCCTAACAAAGGAGTCAGTATGTTCTTTGAAGTTTTGAAGCCAGACATTGACTTCTATCTAGCTATGAGAATCCTAGATATCATCTTCTTCCAATAAAAGGCTGCTTCATCTATCCTAAAAATCTGTTGTTTGGTGTAGCCACCTTCAATGATCTTAGCTAGATCTTCTGAATAATTTGCTGTGGCTTTTGCATCAGCACTTGCTGCTGTACCTTGAAAGAAGATTTGGGACACAGCTTCTTTCGTTAAACCTCATGAACCAACCTCTGCTAGCTCCCAGATTTTCTTCTGCAGCTTCCTCACCCCTCTCAGCCTTCATGGAATTGAATAGAGTTAGGCTGAGCGCAGTGGCTGACACCTGTAATCCCAGCACTTTGGGAGGCCGAGGCGGGCAGATTGCTTGAGGTCAGGAGTTAGAGACCAGCCTGGCCAACATGGTGAAACCCCATCTCTACTGAAAATACAAAAATTACCCAGGTGTGGTGGTGCATGCCTGTAGTCTAGTCCCAGCTACTCGGAAGGCTGAGGCAGGAGAATCGCTTGAACTCAGAAGGTGGAGGTTATAGTGAGCTGAGAATCACGCCACTGCACTCCAGCCTGGGCGACAGAGTGAGACTCCATCTCAAAGGGGGAAAAAAAAAGAGAGCGTTAGGGCCTTGCTCTGGATTCTGGATTAGGCTTTGGCTTAAGGGAATATTGTGGCTGGTTTGATCTACCCAGAATACTCAAACTTTCTTCATATTGGCAATAAGTCTGTTTCACCTTTCTGTCATTCATATGTTCAGTGGAGCAGCATTTTCAATGTCCCTCAAGAACTTTTCTTTCCTTTCACAACCTGGCTAACTAGTGCAGTAGGCCTAGCTTTCAGTCTGTCTTGGTTTTTGACGTGCCTTCCTCACTAAGCTTAATCATTTCTAGCTTTTGACTTAAAGTGAGAGATGTGTGACTGTTCGTTTCACTTGAACACTTAAAGAGGTCATTGTAGGGTTATTAATTGGCCTAATCTCTTTTTTTTTCTTTTTCTTTTCTTTTTTGAGATGAAGTCTCCCTCTGTCGCCTAGGGTGGAATGCAGTGGTGCAATCTCAGCTCACTGCAACCTTTGCCTCCTGGGTTTAAGTGATTCTGCTGCCTCAGTGTCCCAAGTAGCTGGGATTACAGGAGTCTGCCACCATGTCTGGCTAATTTTTGTATTTTTAGTAGAGACAGGGGTTCGCCATATTGGCCAGGCTAGTGTTGAACTCCTGACCTCAGGTGATCTGCCTGCCTTGGCCTCCCAAAGTGCTGGGATTATAGGGGTGAGCCCCTGAGCCCTGCCTAATTGGCCTAATTTTAATACTGTTGTGTCTTGGGGATAGGGAGGCCTATGAAGAAGGAGAGAGATGAGGGAATGGCCAGTCAGTGGGGCAGTGAGAACATAAACAACATTTATCAATTAGGTTTGCTGCCTTATACAGGGATAGTTTGTAGTGTCCCAAAATAATTACGATAGTAACATCGAAGAACACTGACCATAGATCCCTATAGTAATAATAAACAAGTTTGAAATATTGTGGGAATTAGCAAAATGTGACACAGAGATATGAAATGAGCACATGCTGTTGAAGAAATGGCACTGATAGACTTGTTTGGGGCAGGGTTGCCACAAACCTTCAGTTTGTAAAAAACCCACAATATTTGCAAAGTACAACAAAGCAAAGTGCAACAAAATGAGGTACGCCTGTATTCAAAGAGTTCACATTCGAATCCACCCACTGGTGGCAAAAAGCAAGAACCTTGTTTCTCATTAACACTCTTTGCAACTTTCTCTGATTGAGGTTATCCCAGTAGTAATTATGAAATTACAAGCATATAATATTTTGCATCAATTTATATCATACATCGAGATGCAATAGTCACAAAACAAGATATTTTAAAGAAATTTATTTTTTTCTCATTGCAAATTTACTCAAATCTCTAGCCGTAAATCCAGCATTTATAGGGTTAACATTCAGCTGTCAGGGAAGATTCTTGCTAGAATGCATGGGAATGGGAATGGTTACTGTAGCAGTGGCAGCAGCAGCTAGGCTGAAGACTGGACAGCCAGAGTGTCTTTTTCTTCCCCTGCCCTTCTCCACTTTCTGATTTATCTAAAGCTTTGTCTAGCCCTGGAATGGATTTAATGTTTTCCCCACTTACTTGGAGGAAAGAGCAATATAAACTTTTAAACTTAATTTTAATTTCTTGGAGACAGGGTCTCCTTCTGTCACCTAGGCTGGAGGGCAGCGGCACAATCATAGTTTACTGCACCCTTGAACTCCTGGGCTCAGGGGAGCCTCCTGCCTCAGCCTTTCCAGTAGCTAAGACTATTGACAAGCACCACCATGCCTGGTTATTTATTTATTTATTTATTTATTTATTTATTTATTGTAAAGATGAGATCTTGTTATGTTGCTTAAGCTGGTCTTGAACTTCTGGCCTCAAGTGAGCCTCCCACCTCAGCCTCCCAAACCTCTAGTATTACAGGCATGAGAGTCACTGCACCAAGCTCTTTATAAAATTTTAGTTTTTAGGTCTAAATCTTTTTTTTTTTTCATTTATTAGAAATTTGGTTGATTTAAAAAAAATTTTTTTTTAATTTATTATACTTTAAGTTCTGGGATACATGTGCAGAACATGCAGGTTTGTTACATAGGTATACATGTGCCATGGTGGTTTGCTGCACCCATCAACCCGTTACCTACATTAGGTATTTCTCCTAATGTTATTCCTCCCCTAGTCCCCCACCACCCGACAGGCCCCAGTGTGTGATGTTCCCCTTCCTGTGTCCATGTGTTCTCATTGTTCAACGCCCACCTATGAGTGAGAACATGCGGTATTTGGCTTTCTGTTCTTGTGTTAGTTTGCTGAGAATGATGGTTTCCAGCTTCATCCATGTCCCTGCAAAGGACATCATTTGTTATGGCTGCATAGTATTCCATGGTGTATACGTGCCACATTTTCTTTATCTAGTCTATCACTGATGGACATTTGGGTTGGTTCCAAGTCTTTGCTATTGTGAACAGTGCCGCAATAAACATACATGTGCATGTGTCTTTATAGTAGAATGATTTATAATCCTTTGGATATATATCCAGTAATGGGATTGCTGGGTCAAATGGTATTTCTGCTTCTTGATCCTTGAGGAATTGCCACACTGTCTTCCACAATGGTTGAACTAATTTACATTCCCACCAACAGCGTAAAAGTGTTCGTATTTCTCCACATCCTTTCTGGCATCTGTTGTTTCCTGACTTTTTAATGATTGACATTCTAACTGGTGTGAGATCTCACTGTGGTTTTGATTTGCATTTCTCTAATGACCAGTGATGATGAGCTTTTTTCATACTTGTTGGCTGCATAAATGTCTTCTTTTGAGAAGTGTCTGTTCATATTCTTTGTCCACTTTTTGATGGGGTTGTTTGTTTTTTTTCTTGTAAATTTAAGTTCTTTGTAGATTCTGGATATTGGCCTTTTATCAGATGGATAGATTGCAAAAATTTTATCCCATTCTGTAGGTTGCCTGTTCGCTCTGATGATAATTTCTTTTGTTTTGCAGAAGCTCTTTAGTTTAATTAGATCCCATTTGTCAATTTTGGCTTTTGTTGCAATTGCTTTTGTTGTTTTAGTCATGAAGCCTTTGCCCATGCCTGTGTTCTGAATGGTATTGCCTAGATTTTCTTGTAGGGTTTTTATGGTTTTAGGTTTTATGTTTAAGTTTTTATCCATCTTGAGTTAATTTTTGTATAAGGTATAAGGAAGGGGTCCACTTTCAGTTTTCTGCATATGACTAGCTAGTTTTCCCAATACCATTTATTAAATAGAAAATCCTTTCCCCATTGCTTGTTTTTGTCAGGTTTGTCAAAGATCAGATGGTTGTAGATGTATGGTGTTATTTCTGAGGCCTCTGCTCTGTTCCATTGCTCCATATTTCTGTTTTGGTACCAGTACCATGCTGTTTTGGTTACCGTAGCCTTGTAGTATAGTTTGAAATCAGGTAGCGTGATGCCTCCAGCTTTGTTCTTTTTGCTTAGGATTGTCTTGGCTATACGGGCTCTGTTTTGGTTTCATATGAAATTTAAAGTAGTTTTTTCTAATTCTGTGAAGAAAGTCAGTGGTAGCTTGATGGGGATAGCATTGAATCTATAAATTACTTGGGGCGGTATGGCCATTTTCACGACATTGATTTTTCCTATCCATGAGCATGGAATGTTTTTCCATTTGTTTGTGTCCTCTCTTATTTCCTTGAGCAGTGGTTTGTAGTTCTCCTTGAAGAGGTCCTTCACATACCTTGTAAGTTGTATTCCTAGGTATTTTATTCTCTTTGTAGTAATTGTGAATGGGAGTTCACTCACGATTTGGCTCTCTATTTGTCTATTATTGGTGTATAGGAATGCTTGTGATTTTTGCACATTGATTTTGTATCCTGAGACTTTGCTGAAGTTGCTTATCAGCTTAAGGAGTTTTTGGGCGGAGATGATGGGGTTTTCTAAATATACAATCATGTCATCTGCAAACAGAGACAATTTGACTTCCTCTCTTCCTATTTGAATACCATTTATTTCTTTCTTGTGCCTGATTGCCCTGGCCAGGAGTTCCAATACTATGTTGAATAGGAGTGGTGAGAGAGGACATCCTTATCTTGTGCTGGTTTTCAAAGAAAATGCGTCCAGCTTTTGCCCACTCAGTGATATTGGCTGTGGGTTTGTCATAAATAGCTCTTATTACTTTCAGATACATTCTATCAATACATAGTTTATTGAGAGTTTTTAGCATAAAGGGGTGTTGAATTTTATTGAAGGCCTTTTCTGCATCTATTGAGATAATCATGTGGTTTTTGTCATTGGTTCTGTTTATGTGATGGATTACGTTTATTGATTTGTGTATGTTGAACCAAGCTTGCATCCCAGGGATGAAGCTAACTTGATCGTGGTGGATAAGCTTTTTGATGTGCTGCTGGATTTGGCGTTTGGAAGAGTTAATATTTTTAACTCATCCAAAACCCACCTTTGGGTATTTTTGGTCCTTTTTTCCTCCCAACTGGAGGAAAGAATGAAAACCAAAGGTATCACCCGAGCTATACTATTTTCTCTTCTCACTTTAGCCAGAATGGCTGAAAATAGCCAGGTGATCCAGTGAGTGGATGTCCTTTCTTGGGGAAGGATCTATTATTTAAAAATTCCATGGGTAACTTGTAACTCACAACACTCAGCAGCCAGCTGCTGTTTAATATCATGGGTAACTTTACAACCTTCCAGCCATTAAGGGTTTGTCACCTCCTGTCCCTTAATCCTTCCTTTAACCAAAGAATGCATTTGTTATATTTCATTGAGTCAGAGTTGGTCTAGGGAATCCCACTTTTGACATGAAATATATGTCAGGGAGATCCCTAAGACCACTTCCAGATTTGAGGATTCACCAGGATTGTCAGGATTCAGTATGCAGTTGCACGCATGGCTAGGAATTGTTAGAGTGAAAGGATACTGAGCAAATCAGCAAAAAGAAAGGGGCATGGGACAAAGTCTGGAGGCAACTAGGTTCAAGCATCTATGCATCCTCTCCCTGGGGAGTCACACAGGATGTGCTTAATTCCCCAAGCAATGGGTTGTGACAACACGTGTGAAGCTGATACCAACAGGAGACAGAGAAATACTGGGTAGAAGAGGGCAGTTCCCTGGCAAAGGCCCCACCCTCAAGCCTGAATACCCACAGCCCTAAATGGGAACAGGCATTCCTGTTTTTGCACCGAAAAGTTGCCTTTTGGCCCTCCATGCCCCCCCTCCTGTACCCATATAAACCCCAAATCCCTGGCTCCAGAAGGAGACCAGGAGATGATCGGCGACCAGAAGATGATCAGAGAGCAGAAGGGTGGCAGAATGGTGCAGCAGAGAGAAAAGAAGGGGCATCTGAATGCCGAGAGGAGTTCGACTGGGGTTGGTGGGAGAGGAGATCGGCTACTGGGTGGCGAAACTCCAGGGGAAGATCATCTTCCCACTTCATCCCCCTTGTAGCTCCCCATCCGTCCCACTGAGAGCCACCTCCACCACTCAGTAAAACCTCTGCTTTTACCATCCTTCAAATCTGTGTGTGACCCAATTCTTCCAGGATGCTGGACAAGATCTCAGGATATAGAAAGCTGTCACATTGGCCCTCTGCCCTTGCAAAAAGGCAGAGGGTCTACTGAGCTGATTAACACTCAAGCTGTCCATGGACAGCAAGGCTAAAAGAGTGCACCGTAACACACACCCACTTGGGCTCCTGTACCTGTCCGTCTGTGTGCTCCCCATCCTGTCAGGGGTTTGAGCAGCGGTGGTGACCAAACAGATGAGCCCCACCCCTGTTGCCATCTGCAAGGGGGGTCAGGGAACTCTCCCATCTCAAAACGTTGTCTATCAGGGAAACTCATTAGAGACTCGGTGACCAGGGTTTCTAGTGGGGGCTGATCGTGCAGGCACCTTTGCCTGGCAGGTACTAAAATTTCAGACTCCCAGAAGGAAAGCACTTCTTCAGGGTAAAAGTATTGTTTGCACAAAATGTTTAGGTACAGTGAGGCTTTCTTATCAAAGATAGTGTTATCTCTCCACAAATTCAAGTTTCCAGATACTAGCCAAGGGCAACCTTGCAAGCAGGTTTTTCTAAGGACAGCAGTATCAGGCTTGCTATGCTCTTTTCTGCACAGCATGATGTGGCAAAAATTTCAAAAAGTTTTTGCCCAATCAAGTTTGTCCTTGTTTCCCTCCTCTGTTATGATGAGAAAAACATGACTGATGTAGCCCACTTATCTGAGGAGGAATATATGACATATAGGAAATAAAGCTGGGTCTCCAGCAGACCTCAGTCAAAATCAACCAATAACCCTAGGCATTCTCTGTACATGAGGAGCTCAGCTGAGATAGGTAGAGTTGTCCAGCTGAGTCCAGCTTAGGTAAGCTGACCCTCAGTCAATCCTTAGCTGACCCTTACATCTGTGAGAATAATTGTTTTAAGCCACTGTGTTTTGGGATGGTTTGTGGCAGTAGCTAAATGATACACTAATTTAACACTCCCAATAGCACTATGAGGTAAATAATATTATTATTATTTTGGAGACAGGTTCTTACTCTGTTACCCAGGCTGGAGTGCAGTGGCATGATCTCAGCTCACTGCAGCTTCTGCCTTCTGGGCGCAAGCGATTCTCCTGCCTTATTCTCCTGAGTAGCTGGGACTATAGGCACGTGCCACCACTCCCAGCTAATTTTTGTATTTTTTTCCTTGCAGAGATGAGAGTTCACCACTGTTGCCTAGGCTGATCTCGAACTCCTGGGCTCAAGCGATCTGCCCGCCTCGGCCTCCCAAAGTGCTGGGATTACAGGCATGAGCCATGGTGCCTGGCCGAGGTAAATATTATGAACTTCATTTTAGAGATGAGGAAACTGAGAAAACCAAAGAGGGAAATTAAGGTCCCGTTTATCCAAAGTCCCACAACTTCTAAGCGGAAGGGCCAGGATCTGAAGGCAGAATTTCGGCTCCAGAGCCTGCATGCCTAACAATTGCTTGATGCCATCTTGGAGCTTTGGCTGGAACTGGGAGAAGGGCAAAGCCTCAGGTAAGAATAGGCACATCTTTTAAGGAAAGCAGTTGGGAGGCCAGCAAGCGAGAAGGGAAATCATTGTGTTAGAGACTCATGAAGAATCATGTTAGAACCTTCCTCTCCTACCTTTGTTTTGAATGTAATGTTGTGAAGGCAAGCTTTGAGATCTCAGGGGAAAAATGGAAAAGAAACCTCAGAATCATGTTCAGAAAACCTCGAGGATGATGATGATTAATAGAGATTGGGCATCTGCTAAGTGGTGGATACTGCTAAGCACTTGTAGTAATCTTTGGTGCTGTCCAAAAATACCTTCAGTATTTTCTCCAGGGTCCACAGTAGAATTTCACTTTCTTGCTTTCTGGAAGTAGAGATGGCCAACTGATCAACTTTACTCTAGGGTCAGCAAACTACATTCTTCAGCCTGTAAGCTAAGAATGGTTCCTACCTTTTTTATAGCATTAAAAAAAAATAAAGTATGTGAAAGAGACCACATGTGGTTACAAAGCTGAAACTTTTTACTATCTGGCCCTTTACAGAGAAAGTTTGTTAATCCGTGTTTTAGTCAAATACACTGATAGTGGAGGTGGCATGTGTCACATCCAGGTGGAAGCTTTTAAGGGCCAGCATATGATTTTTCCACTTTCTCTTTTCTTCTGTCCTGGTTACAGAGAGAGGATCTCAGTCTGGAGTGAGGATAGTGCAGGTGGAGCCTTTACCTGACTTGCTGTGGACATGCAGTATGATAAAGGCATAACATTATTGTAATTTTAAATCACTGAGACTTTTTATTACTGAGGCATACCTAGACTATCCTGACTGACATAGCACTTTACAGACATTTAATCCACACAATTGCCCTATAAGATATTATACTCTCCTTTTGAAATGTATCCTGAATCAGATAATTTAAAACACATGAACACCACCATACTCCATATCATCATCATATCTCTCTTAGACTATTGTCACAGCTCCTGATGGCATTTCTTTTTTTTTTTGAGACGGAGTCTTGCTCTGTTGCCCGGGCTGGAGTACAGTGGCTCGATTTCAGCTCACTGCAACCTCTGCTGTCTGGGTTCAAGTGAGTCTCCTGGCTCAGCCTCCTGAGTAGCTGGGATTACAGGCATGCGCCACCACACCTGGCTAATTTTTGTATTTTTAGTAGAGATGGGGTTTCACCATGTTGGTCAGGCTGGTCTGGAGCTCCTGAGCCTCAGCCTCCCAAAGTGCTGGGATTACAGGCGTGAGCCAGTGCGCCTGGCCTCCTGATGGCCTTTCTGATGACATTCCTGCCTCTTATAGACTGTTCTCATCAGTCAGAGACATCTTTTAAGAATTATAATAGATGATTCCAGGATTTCATTTCTGGCAGTGATTGGCTAGGTAGTTTAGACAAGTCTTCCCATTTAATACAACTAGGGAAGCTGGATAAAAATATTTTAAAAAATGTTTCAAGGCATCAGAGAGCTACCAAAGAGGTGACAAATTATAGGGCAAAGATCTAGGAGGGGAGAAGAATGCAGAGATGTGGGTCTGGCATTTGGGGCTATTTGCCCCTAATGGGTGCTTTTAATTCTGAAAGTGGAGCTTTCTATGGACTCACAGAGCCAGTAGATAAAAAATTGAGTTCAGGGCTTGTGGAAAAGGAGGGTCTTGATAAGAACCCAAGGCTTTCAACTGGGACTCTAAAGGGCCATACCCTAGGAGTAAGACTGAATGAAAATAGGCTAGTTTCCAGAGGATCTGAAGCCAGCTCTGAATCATCTCAGTCCCTGTTTGCCTTAAGATAATCTGAAACGGCTAAAACACCACAAATCAGCCTTGATTTATTATTTTGTTGGTAGTCTAGATCTGGGGTTCTGAACCTCAGCAGTATTGACATTCTGGACCAGGTAATTATTTGCTGTGAGGGGCTGACCTGTGTATTGCAGGAGGCTTATTAGCATCCCTGGCCTTTACCCACCAGATTCCAATAGAACCTTCTCAGTCATAACAATAAAAATGGCCATTTCCAAATGTCCCCAGGAGGGCAAAAGACAGATTCAGTTTATAGTGTGCTATATCTCTAGCTGTTATGTTGTGAGGAGCACCAAAATGTTGAGGAAATGTTCTCTTAGTATTTGACAAGTGTTATCCTATTCAGCAGACTTTGCTCATGTCATTGATGAATGAGTGCAATTCTTTGTTGTTTCACTTTTGTCTCGCTCATTAACGTAAATGAATGTGCCAATCAAAATTCATGCTACAACTACACTCGTCCGTCACTTAAAAGCATACAAAAGTTTGGCAAAAAATCAACAAAAACATTTTATGAGAATCAATTGGCTATATGAAATTTACAATGAGGAGTATTTCTACCTTTCATTATTACCTGTAAATTATTTATTTCAAAGAACTTCTGGATTGTTGACCCTCTCTGTTGTGTGGTTGTTTGCTGCTATTTCATTAATTTTTTTTTTTTTTTTTTTTTTTTTTTTTGAAACAGTTTCGCTCTTGTTGCCAGGCTGGAGTGCAATGGCATGATCTCAGCTCACTGCAACCTCCGCCTCCCGGGTTCAAGTGATTCTCCTGCCTCAGCCTCCCAAGTTGCTGGGATTACAGGTGCCTGCCACCATGCCCAGCTAATTTTTTGTATTTTTAGTAGAGATGGGGTTTCACCATGTTGGTCAGGCTGGTCTTGAACTTCTGATCTCAGGTGAATTTTTGTTTATTATTTCATTTCTTCTTTTTGCTTGGTTTTAATTTTTTTTTTTTTTTTAAAGACAGAGACTTGTTCTATCACCCAGGCTGGAGTGCAGTGGCACGATCTTGGTTCACTGCAAGCAGCCTTGACCTCCTGGGCTCAAATGATCCTCCCACCTCAGCCTCCTGAGTAGCTGGGACCACAGGTGTGCACCACCACACCTAACTATTTTTCTGTATTTTTAGTAGAGATGGGGTCTCGCCATGTTGCCCAGGCTGGTCTTGAACACTTGAGCTCAAGCAATCTGCCTGCCTCGGCCTCCCAAAGTGCTGGGATTATAGGCATCAGCCACCATACCTGGCTGTTTTTAATTTTTTATTCTTTAATTTCTTGAGACAGATGCTGTTTTAGTTATTTATTACTGTGTAACAAGTTACCTGAAAACTTAGCAGTTAAGAAAAATGTAATCATTTATTCATTCCTTTTTCATCAATCTTGTTCTGTTTTCCTCCTTTTTTTCTGAATTTTTTGTCCTTTTCCTTATTCTCTTTCTGTCTCCCTCCCTTTTCACCTTTCCTTCCTCTGCTTAATTGCTTCAAATATGGGATTGAAATAAATTAAAGACCAAAGCATGGGTGGTAAATTGATGGCTAACAGGCTGAATCTGGTCAGGACATCTTGGGAGCTTGTACAGTGTTCTAATCATTGGAAAAGTCTACATTAAAAAAAAAAGGAGAGGTGGCTGGGTTTGTTGGATTATGCCTGTAGTCCCAGCACTTTGGGAGGCTGAGGGAGGAGGATTGCTTGAAGCCAGGAGTTCAAGACCAGCCTGAACAAAGCAAGATCCCATCTCTACCATAAAAACAAAACAAAACAAAAAAAGCCAGACATGGTGGCATGCACCTGCAGTCCTAGCTTACTCAGGAGGTCAATGTGGGAGGATCACTTGAGCCCAGGAGTTTGATGCTGCCGTGAGCTATAGTCACAACACTCCAGCCTGGGTGACAGAGTCATACCCTGTCTCTTTAAAAAAAAAAAAAGGAACGTGCGGGTGGGGTGGGGTAGATTTCTCTTAAAAAAATCTGATGTCACAGCAAAGGGTTTGTTTTCCCACGTGGAAAGCTTCCCACATGGAAGCCAGAGCTACTTTCTTTAATTCTGTCTTCCATTCCTTGAAAGGCCATTAGACCTCTTTTAGGCCAAATTATTTGTCCATAAGCTTCATCACTCCCTATTGCCATATACAACCTTATCTCGCTTAATTCTGTTCTCTTTAATGTCCCATGGGCATTGAAGTTTGAGGCTTTTGAAATAAAATTGTGTAATCTTCACTTTTTAAATTAACAAAGGGAATTCCTTCTCTGCAAAAACAGCCACCCTCAAACAAATCAACTGATACAAGAAAATAAAACCAAAACTGAAGGCAACACTATAGTTAATCATGCAAGCCCTCTTTTTATGTGGCATAGTCACATCTCTCGTTATTCTTGTGAGTGGGGTTATAGGAAAGGAGGCAGGGATTGGTCTAATGGGCTACGGACTGGTTAGTTCTGTTGGTTCTCCACAGTGGGTGGCCAGTGTCCATGGAATTATTATGGAGCAGAGGGCCCACCACTTTCTGAATACCTTCTTATACATCTTCTTCAGGCCAGATACAAATTGTATTAGGGTTCTCTAGAAAACAGAACCAGTAGCAGATATACACACATACACATACACATTATTTATCTATCTATCAATTGATCAAGATATTTAGGTTAAGGAATTGGCTAATGTAATTATGGAAGCTTGGAGGTCCACATTCTGCAGGGCTGGCAGTCTGGAGACCCATAAGAGCTGGCACTGCAGTTCAAGTCCAAAGGCTGTCTGCTGCAGAATTCCCTTTTGCCTGGTCAGTCTTCTGTTTCTATCCAGGCCTTCAACTGATTGGATGAGGCCCAACTACATATGCAGAGCAATTGTCTTTAATCAAAGTCCACTGATTTACATGTAAATCTCATACAAACCAGTCTCACAGAAACATTTAGAATAATGTTTGACCAAATATCTGGGCCCCATGGCCCAGCCAAGACCACACATAAAATTGACCGTCACAGGCAGGTTAAATTTTAATTCATCTATTCACTCAGTAATTTTTTTTTTGTTTGTTTGTTTTTTTGAGACAGAGTCTCACTCTGTCCCCCAGGCTGGAGTGCAGTGGTGCGGCCTTGGTTCATGGCAACAGTTGCTTCCCAGGTACGAGAGATTCTCCTGTGTCAGCCTCCCGAGTAGCTGGGATTACAGGTGCCTGCCACCATGCCCAGATAATTTTTGTATTTTTAGTAGAGATGGGATTTCATGGTGTTGTCCAGGCTGGTCTCAAACTCCTGACCTCAGGTGATCTGCCTGCCTCAGCCTCCCAGTGCTGAGATTACAGGCATGAGCCACCACGCTTGGCTTCACTCAGTAAATATTCATGAGCACCATCTATACCCCAGGTACTATTCAAGGTGCTGGGAATACTGTAGTGAATAAAATAGACAAGATCGCTGCTTTTGTTTGGGTTCACATGCTCTTGGGAGTGATAGTCAGGTGGTGATATGTGTTATGGAAAAAAATTAAAACAGAGTGGGGCCTCATAAGGATGTTATTCTAGATAGAAAAGTCAGAGAAGGCATCTCTGCGATGTCATTTGAGAAGCACCCGAATGAAGAGAGGGAGTGAGCCATGTGAATATTTAGGGGAAGAGTTTTCAGTTTCAAGAGTAAGGAGGTACAAAGGCTGGGTGTGTCTGAGGAACAGCAAGGAGGCCAGTGTGGGAGGAGGACGGGGAGGAGGGGAAACAGGACCTTGTGGGGGCTTAAGAAGTTCCTACGTTGAAGGATCCAAGAAGAGGGTCCAGGTAAACAAATTCATACCTGTGTGTGACACAGGGGACAAGTCCTTTCTGGGTGGGCTTCAGGATGTTGGGTACTCCCTCACTCTCTAACTCTCACCTTCTCCCCATTCTCCCAGAGTTAGCTCCCCAGATTTTCTTTTTATTCTTCGGCATCAGGTGTCTGCTCATTTCCTCAGAATCTATTGTCTCCCCCACCCCACTCCCGGTGACGAAGGAAATCCCAGTCCCTTAGAGTGTCGTGCAAATTCTGCCACCTCCGGCGTCAGCAGGATGTGAGCAGAGTCCTAATCTGTTCTAGCTCCTGCTGACTCTGCAGAGAGGGGAGGACCAGCTCTGGTCCCACGGTAGGAAGGAGGTGGGGGACTAGGGTAAATCAGGGGTGTTTCAGCTTCCATTTGTTCTCTCCGCAGGCAGGGTTTGCCCAGGTTTTCTCTTTAGCCCGTGACAAACACAATTCACCTCTGTGTTGTAGCTGGTTGTTTTTTTTTTTCTGTGTAGTCCAGGGGTTGGCAAACTGTGGCTGATGAGACAAAACCCACAGGCCTGTTTTGTCAAGCTTCACACTCCTTTCTGCTGGTATTATCTATTGCTGCTTTTGCACTACAACAATAGTGATGAGTAGTTGCAACAGAGACCTTATGGCTGGGAAGCCTGAAGTACTTACTATCTGGCTCTTTACAGAAAAATTTTGCCTACCCCTGGTCTAGTCTCTGAGAGAAGTATGTGCTTCTTCTAATGTATTTTTTAAGTCTACTTGCAAAGCAATGATTCTGGCCTTATAATGCTAAAGCACTCTCTTCTGCTCGGCTTGGTCCCTTCATCATGGAGGGTCTCACATAAACAGACAAGGCCTCTGGCTGCGCCATCTGGTTGGATGGCATCATAGTCACCTGGTTTGCCGCTACTCCCCAAGATTCTCTCCTGAGAGGAAGAGGGGAGGGTTAAGTTCAGCCTGCCACACCTGTAGTCTTCAGTTAAATTTTTGATGTATGACTGACTCATGGCTGTTAACAGAAATGTATGTGTTCAAAACAATGTGGAAGATTTTTCAAACTACCAGAGAGGAAAGTGTTAACACATGTTCATAGACAAGTGAGTCTGTTGAGAAGTGCTCAAGGAGAAATTAAACATCATTCCTATCCATAGTTGTACTTGGATGTGTGTTTTACCACTAGATCCATATTTTAAAAATATTTTCATATTAATGCGAATGGATTTGACATGTGTTAGGTAGAGAAGGCTGGAGTTTCAGAGTTGAATGTAATTTGGAGGGAACATACTTCCTCATTCTTGACGTACCAAGTTTAAGAATTTCTCACATGATGCTGGGCATGGTGGTGTGCTCCTATAGCCCCAGCTACTTGGTAGGCAAAGCCGGGAGGATTGCTTGGATCCAGGAGTTTGAAGTGACAGTGAGCTATGATGGCACCAGGGCACTCCAGCCTGGGTGACAGAGTAAGACCATCTCTAAAAAAATACAAGAATTTCTCTTGTATGACCATCAGATGCAGACCGTACAATTTCTCTTGTGTGACCATCAGATGCAGTACATGAGGTCTGCAGTAGACATCTGTTCTTTCCTCATTGCTTCTCCCTTTGGAGAATTGCCCCTCTCTTATTTCATGTGGTCTTGTTGGGCACATGGTTAGGACTCACTCATAAATGTACCCTATTTCTACCCTATTTGTCTGGTCATAGTTATGGGTCCAGGGAAGGCATATGACCCAAGCCTGCAGCATGTGCTTTAGTGGCTGGTGCTCTCACTTTCTTCTTTACCTTCCTAAGCTTTCTGCTTTACCCCAAGATGATGCTGAGTTCTAATTTGCACTGGATAACTGGAGTAGATTGTAAAATTTATTTAAAATATTCCTTAAATTTGAAAAATTCTATTGTATTTTATAATAGGAATAAATTGTGTTTTCATAATAGCATCATTCATCCCACTTACTCTACTGTGATGTGGCTTGCCACTCCCCGTCAAGAGGTGGAGTTCAATACTCTCTTCCTAAATATGGGCTGGCCCTAGTGACTAGTTCACCTAGTAGAATGCAGCATAAGGGACAATAGGATCGATAAATTTTCATACCCATGTAACCAGCACCCAGATCAAGAAATGGAACATTCCCAGCACCCAGAGCCTCCTTTGTGTCCCCATCCACTAGCCCCTTCCCAGGGTAACATCTATTTTCTCTCCTGATGCCATGGCTGAATTTCGCTTGTTTGCGAATTCTATCTAAATGGAATCTTTTGTGTCTGGCTTCTTCTGCTTGACTTTATGTTTGTGAGATTCATTCATTTTATTGTGTGTGGTTGTACTTGTTTGTTCTCATGGCAGTATTCCATTGTATGAATATACCATAAGTTATTCATCCAATCTACTGTTGGGTCATTTCCAGTTTGGGGCTATTATGAATCGTGCTGCTGTAAACATTCTTGTCTATGTCTTTTGGTAAAAACATATTGTATACATTGCTCTTGGGTATATAACAGGAGTGGAAGTGCGTATGTTCATCTTTTAGTCGATACTGCCAAATAGTTTTCCAAAGAGCTTATATGAATTCACATTCCCACTAGCACTGTGTTAGAATTCTAGCTCAACATCTTTGCCTGTGTAGTGTCTGTGTTATCATTTTAGCTATTTAGTGAGTGAGCTGTTTTGTTTCAAAGCAGCATTTAATTTCAAATGGTTGAAAGACTAACCAGTTGAATGTTAGAATCAGTAGATGACATTCTTTAAGAGATAGCAAAAGCCCATAATTTGTAGGACTTTTTAGAAAGTGTTTCTATATTACGTGTTAATTAACCATGTGTAAATATTTTGCTGCATTATTTTATAAATGCACATATAATTGCAGTGTATTTTGGGAGTATGTGTCTACTCCAGACCATACTAATGTAAACTGAGTGGCTCCAAATTAAGGTTCTCTAATTTAGACATAACATCAGTGAGTATCTCACACTCTGATGAAAGAAATATTACCTAAGTTTTCCAAACATCACAGATTGGGAATGAAATTAAAGTCACAGTTATTATCTTTTACAAAATATTGTTTCTCTGGTTCTTCCTCTGTTCACTGTGTGAAACTGCAGCCTCTCTCAACTCCTCATAATAGTTCAGTGAGTCCTCCAGGATGGCCTCTGTATCCTCTAAGATATAAGAGCAAGGCACCCACCATCTTCTGGCTCTCCTTTACTGGGGTAAAGTCTCAGATCACTGCCCAAGCCCACCAATGTCCCACTCTACTGCAATGCCAGCTGCACCTTCTCTGTTTGCTGCTGATATGGCTGGCACAGGATTTTGCTAATCCTTGCAACTTCAAGGTCCTGCAGAAATTTTAACAAAACAGCTCTTTTTAGTTTCATCTGCTTTTAAGATCCATGGTGTCTGGATCAGAGGACGCTGGGGCTGACCACCACTGGGAGGCACCAAGACTCGTCCCTCCCCTCTGGCCCTGTCTTGACGTCACTGAACTCAATTTGTGTGCTTTGACTTTCTCTTCCCTTAGGGTGAGTTACTTCCCAGGAGTCCTCTGGCCTCTCCTGTAAACAATCCTAGCAAGATTACCTCACCCTCTGCCAGTTGTGCCCAGGCCTAGGTGAGTCCTGAGAGCTTGGTCTCAAGCTGAGGCTGACCGTGTGTCCTCATTGGCATGGGTTAGTCCTGGTTTGTGACTGTCGTACTGGCATAATTATTAACAGCTCTCCCTTTCACTCTTGCAAGCCTCCTGCTTTGAATGGTTAATTATACAGGGTCACCCTCTCCCAAGCCATCTTTAGGAAAATGTTACAGAAGTAAAACAATCAACAACACGTTTTAAAATAGTCAAGAAATACACTATGTAGAGAAGAATTTTGACCTCCGATGGCTGGAGTGAGCATTGCAGTAATCTGCTAGCCTGCGGGTCCTGCCTTGCCTCTCAGCCCCTAGCTGGCAGCTACTTGGCTCCATCTACAGGCTCTGCTCTGCTCTGGCTGAAGACTGTTTCTTCCTTTCTCCTGTGATTGAAAGAGATCACAAGAGATCACAAGGGGGGATTGAAGGAGCTGGGGTAGGATGCTCTGAAACCCAGCCAGAGGTTAATCATTGTGGTGGTGGGTCCTCCCCATACCCTTGTGCCCAGTTTTCCTAACCTGGCTTTGGCTGTGTTCCTGAGACAGTTTCTATTTCATTTGTTTCCTAGTTCCTAATGGGCCCTAACGGTCTCTTGCTATTTCCTCCAATCCTTGGCCTGCCTTGGACCTGGACTCTGGCTCCTGACCTCAGTGACACGGGATCTGCCATCCACTGCATCTCTCTTCACGTGGCGTGCCTTACTCTGTTGTCTCTCCCCCCTTCCCCAAAGTGCAGTTTGCTCTTTTTGGAAGCCATGCTGTAATCTCTCGTACTTGCATGTGGGGTTTCCACCAGGAAGGCAAGGTGCTGTAGCAGAAAGGAAAAGGGCTCTGAACTCAACAGACCTGATTCAAGTCCTATTTCAGCAATTAGCCACGTGTCCTTGGACAAATCACCTAGATACTTAACCTGAATGATAATTCCCTCATCTGTGGCAGGTAGAATGAAATTGCCACTTGAAAATGGATGAACTGACTTCTGAACTCAGAGGATTTCCTGCTGAGTTTGGTATCAATCAGTTGACTGGGGCTGGGTTAATCTTTGGGAAAGTCAAATTTCTGGACTTGAGGAACTAAGGCTGTATGTCAAGGATGCTGGGATAATCAGCTTGGAACCAACATGATTCCCAACTTAATTTTAGGGGAAAGTTCAGCCAGCTTCGGAAGCTGGGCTATTCATCTACCCAATTGCTCCAAGCCCAGACAGGTCTTGAATCAGACAACTCTCACAGGAGAGTGTAACTGGCATCTTTTCCCTATCTCATCTTGTTGGTTTTGGTAATGAGATGAGATTGGGTAGTTAAATTTGCCAGGAATGGAGAACGGCCTGATACTCTTAAATCTCTATCTTTTAGGAATACTTAGTTCATTTTATCTTATCTTATTATTTATTTTTTGAGACAGGGTCTTGCTCTGTCATCCAGGCTGGAGTGCAGTGGCACAATCGTGACTTACTGCAGCCTCAACCTTCATCTCAAGCATTCCTCCCACCTCAGTCTTCCGAGTAGGTGGGACACAGGCACATGCCACTACACACAGCTAATTTCTTTTTTTTTGTATTTTTTCGTAGAGACAAGGTTTCACCATGTTGCCCAGGCTGGTCTTGAACTTCTGGGCTCAGGCAATCTGCCTGCCTTGGCCTCCTAAAGGCCTGCATTTACAGGCATGAGCTACTGTGCCCAGCACTTAGTTCTGTTTAAATATAATCTAAAATAAGGAGAAAGAGCCTTATTTTAATCACTTCATACTGAAGTACATTCAGAATGAGTTGAGAACCCATGTATTATAATAATCCATATTAATGACCAAAAATATAAAACAGAAATGGCAAGGCCATCCAGTAGTTCTGTTCTTCCTGGAATGGGAGATGGCAGCCGAGAAAAGCGGGATTTCAGTAAACATCTCCCTCTTGTGCAGAAATCCCCAGTCCGGGATTCAATTCTGATTAAGTGAGTCAGGCTTACATTTATTACCGTATATTACAAACATTTTTCAGCATTCAGGAGTGATTGGTGTCTCTGTGGATTTGGCCAGTTCCTGGCAATTATGCACTTGGCTGCTAGTGCGAACCAGCATGCCAAATGCCTGGAATGACGATCCATGTCTGAGCAGCTTTCGGTCTGAGAAGGATGTTGTCCAAACATCACATTCCTTCCCAAGGTGGCCAAATCCTGGTTACAGTTCTGTCTTTTAAATCTATGTATCCTGAAACTTGGCCAGAAAGGATATGGCCACATCCCTTTCCCCCTTTCAGCTTCCGCAGCAAACACCTGGGGGAACTTGCATTGATTTTGCAGTGTCTGGCGGCTGCTTAGTCCAGAAGTAGTTTCGTGCCTAGTGCCTTAATCAGAAAATCACATTCTGAACATAATCTGTCAGGTGGATTATTAGAAAACACTCATTCTTTCAGAGACTAAGTCTGGAAGCCTGGTGAAATGCCAACTGAGTGATGGCATTGTTTTCCTGAAATGCCCTTCCAGCTTTATTTGCATGGGTATTAGCCAACCTGTCCAAATTGTAGCTGATTCACACTTGTTTGCACTTCAGAAAACAGCCCTGGATTAGAAAGAGAGTCTATCTCTTGGCATGCCCTGTACAGCAGTGGGTCCTGGTAAAACCAAAAACTTTTAATGAAATTTAGCAAGGACTGTCTTGGTATACAATTGGCTGTCTCCACTGGTTTTGCATCCACAGAGTCAACCAGCCATGGATTGAAAATATAGTATTTGCGGGACGCAGAACCCACATATATGGGGGGCCAACTTTTCCTATCATTGGGTTTTACAGGGCCGGCTATGGGACTTGAGCACTTTAGTATCTGCTGGGGGGTGAGGGTGGCAGAGGTGTGGGGATAGGGTGTCTTGGAACCAATCCCTTTCAGATACCAAGGGATGACTGTATATGGGGAGGACTAAAATGTATGCTCAGTGAGGTGGGAATTTGGTCTGTTTACCATCTGTTGAATGAATAAATAAGTGAATGAGCTTGTGAGGAGGCTGAGGCAGAAGGATGGCTTGAGCACAGGAGTTCAAGACCAGCCCAGGCAACACAGCAAGACCCCTGTCTTAAAAAATAATGATGAAAAATAAATAAGCAAATGAATAATTATAAACCTACCCTCTTCTTAATTACATAGTATATATCATCTTGTCCATTTCTTATTTCCTTT
Source organism: Pongo pygmaeus (assembly GCF_028885625.2). Taxonomy (NCBI): domain Eukaryota; kingdom Metazoa; phylum Chordata; class Mammalia; order Primates; family Hominidae; genus Pongo; species Pongo pygmaeus. The sequence continues at coordinate 53,023,293 of NC_072388.2, read as the reverse complement.
TATATTTCTCACTTTCTTTTTATTCAATTTAGATAGAAGGCAGTTAAAAGCCTTTCTCTATGAAACAGGCAAATGGAAAGTGAAAATGCCTTGAGTAGGGTCCTGTGCCCACTTGTCTTTTTGGTTATCCCCCACTTCCTCCCATGAGCTTTGCCACTGTCTTCAAGAAGTAGCCCCACTCCCTTGCTTTCTCAGCTGGTGGCCTGGCCTTCTATCTGCCCCTAACAACACTCATGTGTTTTTTCCTGTAGTCCAAATGAGGCATCTCTTCTATAATGAAAACCCCTTCTCTTCTGTGGAACCTTGCAGCATTAGTTACTCCTCTCTCCTCTGCCTTTTCTTCGTATTGGCTTTTCAGAGTCCATAGAGGAGCTCAAGTCTCTCCAATATTAAAGCAAAAAAACACAAAAGCACAAAAACAGAACAATTGCCATACCCCCAAACCAAAAAAAATCCCACCTAGCCCCATATCACTTTTACCTTCACAGCCCAGTTTTTCAGTTGAAAGATCTATATTCAGAGACTCTATTTTCTTCTTTTTTATCCTTTGTAAAATTAAATAAGAAAAAGGTTTTTTTTTTTTTTTTCCGGAAGGTAAATATAAAATTAGAAAATCGGAACTATGTCTCTCCTTTAAGAATAGAAACCAATTTTTTCCCTTGCTAGCTAGATTTCTTAGGGTAAGAATATAAATCCCAAATCCGATTGCATTTCGTTTTGACAACAAAGGAGAAAAGCACAAGAACAATCTTTTATTATAAGACTTGTTTATAATCTAAGAAGCACTGGATGCAATTCCACGTGATTCCCTGTCCTAGCTCCTTTCCTCAGACGGTCCTCTGACTGTCCTGCAGGTCCTTTCCTGGGCTGTCTCCTAACTCCACATGCTTGTCTTTAGCTGTTTTATTGCTCCTGTGGTTTCAGCTGCCAGCCATCCAGTGAATTCCTAATCACCACCTCTGGCTGTTCTCTGTTTTCTGAGTTTCAGACTCATGTATACAAACACCTCCATCCTGATGGTCCCTGAGCAGTAAAAACCAACATGTACAAGACTGAACTTAGTGTCTCTTTCTTAAACTTGCCTCTCCTCCATATCTCTGTAGCCCCACACCTGACAGTCATCGTAGCTCTTCCTTCCCTGTCATTGTCTGTATTTAATTGGTGATTTAGTATTGCCTTTTCAGCTTTTTAATACTTCCTGTTTTGGCCTCCTCCTGTCCATTCCCATGCTGATGGCCCCAGTTCAGACCTTATTATTTTTCATCCTTTGAGTTTTCCACCTGCCTGCTTCCTCCTGGTCATACACTTCTCCAGTGCCTTCTCTATGTGAGTATTTTGATGAAGATGAAGGAATCACTTTAAAATGCATATCTGATCATCTCACTTCCCTGTTGAATACTCCTTTCTAGCTCCCCAATGCCCAGAGGAGAAAGCTAAAATCTTTAGCATAGTATAAAAGATTAAAGTTTGTTACTTGTTCTCCCTTCCTCAACTATGCATCTTAGCTTTCTCAGTGATTTCAGACTCAAAGGTCTACAGTGGAGGGGATAGTGGTGACTAGGTAGGGCTACTGTGAACTAGAGGATTCATAATCCTGTTGAAAAGGGTGAACTGTTGCTACAGACCAGATTTTCTCTTCAACATGCACATGTTGAAATCCCAATCCTTGATTTGATGGCATTAGGAGGTAGGGCTTTTGGCAGGTGATTAAGTCATAAGGATGGAGCTCTTACAAATGGGGTTTTTACCATTATAAAAGAAACCCTAGAGTCCCTTTGTCCCTTCCACCATGTGAGGCACAGCAAGAAGACGGCCCTCTATGAATAAGGAAATAAGCCCCCACCAGACACTGAATCGGAGTGCCTTGATCTCAGACTTCTCATCCTCCAGAATTGTGAGAAATAAATGTCTGTTGTTTAAGCTACAGTCTACAGTGTTTTGTTACAGCAGCCTGAATGAACCAAGACAGCCACTCTTTGGCTCCAGCCAATTACTGGTGAGTGGGAATTTGGGCTTAGTGTGGCCAAAGTAACAATTTCTTTTTTCATGAGAAGCTGGATTTTTACATCAAACTTTCTGTTTACTAAGTGTTAGAAACTAATTTTAAAACATTAAAACTCATTTTTTATTTTGAGTCTCACTGTGTCACCCAGGCTGGAGTGCAGTGGTGCAATCTTGGCTCACTGCAACCTCTGCGTCCTGGGTTCAAGTGATTCTCCTGCCTCAGCCTCCCACATAGCTGGGATTACAGGTGCCTGCCACCACGCCTGGCTAATTTTTGTATTTTTAGTAGTAACGGGGTTTCACCATGTTGACCAGGCTGGTCTCAAACTCCTGACTTTGTGACCCACCTGTCTTGGCCTCCCAAAGTACTGAGATTACAGGTGTGAGGCACCGTGCCTAGCCAGTCATTGCGTTTTTAAATGTTCGTTATTAAAGTGAAAAAGAAAAACATATAACCTGTGTACCAAATTAAACACATCTGTGTAAGACTGTGCAAGATTGATGCCCATGTCCATAAGTTCTTCCCGAATTCTGATTCTTAATCATGTGGAATTGCTTCTGGTACCCTAAATATGTACTGTGCCTCCTCACCTTTGTTTTTGCTGGCTTTCTCTGTTTGGAATGCCCTCTCTCTTCCTCACACTCCTTCCATCCCACTCTTACTCTTATCCCAAACATATGGTAAGGATTTTGAAATGTATCCTTATTTGTCAAGACTCCTCTCGTGGGAGGGAGGTTGCAGCAAGATGGTGGAGAACTCTTCAGTGATTTTCACCCCACAGAAACATCAATTTGAACAACCACCTACACGTGAAAATACCTTCACAAGAGTAAGGAAACCAGTTGAGAGATTATAGTACCTTGTTGTAGCACAATAACAAGAAAAGATGCATTGAAGTGGGCAGGAAGAACAGTTTTACATTACATGTGTTATTCTTTCTCCAAGCCCAGGCAGCATAGTGCAGAGACAGATATAATTCACTTGGGAGAAAGGGAAGTGAGCACAGGACTTTGGCTGGAATCCCACACCAGGCCCATAACAGTAAAACTCAGCACTGAGAAGGCCCCTCATGGCCCCAGACTCCAGGCTGGTACCCAAGGATGAAACCTTTAGATCCACCCCAGTCCCAAGCCGGACCACACAGCCCAAGGCTTCAGGCTTGTGTAGTAGACTTGATCTTTGGCCCACACCACTGCTGAGCAAACATCAGTGGCTCCATGCTTTGATCATGTCTGGCAGCCCTCAGTGTCCCTGGGTGTCTGGTGTATACCAGTGCAATGCTTGTCACAGCAGGTCCTGGGCTTCTGGCTGTGCCACGCTGGCCATAGCAGGCACTAGAGTTCTGATGCACCCTGGTGCTGTCCCTGCTGCAGGGCTTTTCCAAACAAAGCCAGTCTCTGAAAGCTGGAATAAGTACCTATTTCTTCAAATATGCTGACATTGGTGCACAGCCACAAGGCTCAAGAACAATTAGGTAAACGTGAGATCCCAAATGGACAAAATGAGATGCCAGTGACTGGTGTTAAAGAAATGAAGATGTATGAACAACCTGACAAAGAATTCAAAATAACTCTTTTAATGAAACTCTTTGACTTCAAAACAATACAGAGAAACAATGAAATGAGGAAGTGACTAGAATGAGAAATGCAATAGAGAGCATTAATAGCAGAACTGATTAAGCAGAAGAAAGAATCTATGAACTCAAAGACAGGTTATTTGAAAATACAGTCAGAGGAGAAAAAAGAATAAAAAGGAATGAAGAAAGCTTATGGTTTGTTTTTGTTTTTTTTGTGTGTTTTTTTTTTGTGTTGTTGTTTTTTGTTTTTGAGATGGAGTTTTGCTTTTGTTGCCCAGGCTAGAGTACAATGGCGTGATCTTGGCTCACTGCAACCTTTGCCTCCCAGGTTCAAGCGATTCTCCTGCCTCAGCCTCCTGAGTAGCTGGAATTACAGGCATGCGCACCACCCCGGCTAATTTTGTATTTTTAATAGAGATGGGGTTTCTCCATGTTGGTCAGGCTAGTCTTGAACTCCCGACCTCAGGTGATCCACCCGCCTTGGCCTCTCAAAGTGCTGGGATTACAGGCATGAGCCACTGCCCCTGGCAAGCTTATGGGATTTATGGAACAGCATCAAAAGAGCAAGTAATAGTTTAAGAAGGAGAAGAGAAAAATAAGAGAGCAGAAAGCCTATTTAAAGAGATAGTAACAGAAAATTTTCCAAACCAAAATGTGGTATATGTACATAATAAAGAAAGGTGCAAGTATTCAGGTACAAGAAGGTCGATGGTCTCCAATCAGATTCAATCCAAATTAGACTACCCCAAGACATTATACTAAAACTGTAAAAAAAAAAAAAAAAAAAAAAAGACAATCCTGAAAGCAGCAAGAGATAAGCAAATAACATATAAGGGAGTTGCAATATGACTTGCAGCAGACTTCTCAGCAGAAACTTTCAAGGGCAGGAGAGAGCGGGATGATATATTCAAAGTACTGAAGGAAAAGTATTGTCAACCAAGAATAATATACCCAGCAAATATGTTCTTCAGAAACGAAGCAGAAATAAAGACTTCCAGACAAATAAGAGCTGTGAGGGAGTTCATCATCACTAGACCTGTCTTACAAGAAATGCTAAAGAGGAGTTCCTCAAGCTAAAGGAAAATGATGCTAATGAGTAACACAAAAACATCTGAAAGTATAAAACTGACTGGGAAAAGTACCAGTCAAATTTAGAATACTGTAATTGTGGTATACAAATTATTTATGAAGGTTAAAAGACAAAACTATTAAAAATAACAGCTACAATAATTCGTTAAGGAATATGCAATTTAAAATGATATAAATTGTGACATCAAAAGTTCAAAATGTGGGAGTAGGGAGCTGGAGTAAAAGGGCAAAGTTTTTTGAAGTGGAATCAAAGTTAAGTTGTTATCAGCTTAAAATAACCCAGTACAACTATAAGATGTTGAGCATTTTTTCATATATCTGTTATTTGTATATCATCTTTTGAGAAATGTCTGTTTAGGTCCTTTGCCCATTTTTAAGTGGGTTATTTGTTTTCTTGCTATTGAGTTGTTTGAGTTTCTATATATTTTGGATATTAACCCCTTATTAGATGTATAGTTTGCAATTTTTTCTCCCATTCTGTAGGTTGTCTCTTCACTCTGTTTATTGTTTCCTTCATTGTGCAGAAGCTTTTTAATGTAATGTAATTCCATTTGTCTAAAAAAATACATAGGAGTAAATTTAACCAAGGAGGTAAAAGCTGTGAAAACTATAAAACATCACTCAGAGAAATTCAAGAGGACACAAATAAATGGAAAGATAGCTGTGTTCATGGATTGAATAAATTAATATTGATAAAATGTCCATACTACCCAAAATCATCTACAGATTCAACACAATCTCTCTCAAAATAACAAAGACATTTTTCACAGAAATTGAAAAAACAATCCTAAAATTTGTACGGAATTGCAAAAGACCCTGAATAGCCAAAACAATTTTGAGCAAAAAGAACAAAGCTGAAGGCATTGCACTACCTGGCTTCAAAATATACTACAAACCAAAACAACGTAGTACTGGCGTAAAAACAGACATGTAGACAAATGGAATAGAGTGGAAAGTTCAGAAACAAATACCTGCTTTTATAGCCAACTGATTTTTAACAAATGTACCAAGAACACACAATGGGGAAAGGGCAGTCTCTTCAATAAAGGGTGTTGGGAACACTGGATATCCACATGCAGAAAAATGACATTAGACCTTTATTTAATAACACAGACAAAAATAATCTCAAAACGGATTAAAGACTTCAATGTAAGACCTGAAACTATGAAACTACTAAAAGAAAACATAGGGGAAAATCTCCATGACATTGGTCTAGGCAATGATTTTAAAAATATGACCCCCAAAAGCACAGGTGACAAAGCAAAAATAGACAAATGGAATTGCATTATATTAAAAAGCTTCTGTACAACAAAGGAAACAATAAGAGTGAAGAGACAACCTACAGAATGGGAGAAAAATTTGCAAACTATACATCTAATAAGGGGTTAATATCCAAAATATATAGAAACTCAAACAACTCAATAGCAAGAAAACAAATAACCCACTTAAAAATGGACAAAGGACCTGAACAGACATTTCTCAAAAGAAGATATACAAATAACCAGGTATGTGAAAAAAAATGCTCAATATCACTAATTATCAGGGAAATGCAAATTAAAACCACAACGAGATATTACCTTACCCTGTTAGAATGGCTATTATCAAAGAGACAAAAGGTAACAAGTGTTGGTGAGAATGTGGATAAAAGAGAGCCCTCATGCCCTATTGGTGGAAATCTTAAATTAGTATAGCCATTATGGAAAACAGGATAGAGGTTCCTCAAAAAATTAAAAACAGAACCATCATAATGATCCAGCAATCCCACTACTGGATATATATTTAAAGAAAATCATATCAGCTTGTCAAACAGACATCTGCACTCCCATGTTTATTGCAGCATTATTCACAATAGCCAAGATATGGAATCAACCTAAGTATCTGTCAATGAATGAATGGATTTAAAAATGTGGTATATATACACAATGGAATTCTATTCATCATAGAAGAAACCCTGTCATCTGCAACAACATGGATGAGTCTGGAGAACATTATGTTAAATAAAATAAGCCAGGCACAGAAATACAAATACTACATGATCTCAGTCATATGTGAAATGTGAGAAAGGTGGTCTCGTAGAGGTAGGGAATATAATGGTGGTTACCAGGATCTGAGGTGGTTGGAGGAGCAGGGGATACCAAATTTCAGAAAGGATGAATAAGATACCCATTGTATGACATGGTGTCTATAGTTAATAATATATTCTTGAATAATGCTAAGAGAGTGGATTTAAAGTGTTTTCACCACAAAACTTATACCTGTGTGAGATAATGCATGTTACTTAACTAAAGGTAGTATTCCACAATGTATATATACACCTCAAAACAATGTGTTTTACATGGTAAATATGAATAATTTTACCTGTCAACTTAAAAATTTTTTTTTTAAAACCTTGCCCCTCATGAATCCCTTCTCTCTAAAGCATTTCCTAACATTCCTTTACTCCACTTTAGGGAGAACCAACTCTTTCCTTTGCACTCCCAACAGAGTCTGTGAAATTTTTCTTTCCACGATGCACACTCTAAGACTCTAAGCTCCAAGAAGACAGATTTCACGTCTTAGTTATCCACTTACCCTCCAGACCTAGCACAGTGATTGGCACATAGTAGGCACTCAGTAAATTTTTGTTGAATGAATAAACTAGACAGTAGTTAGTTGCCAAGACGTGTGCTTTCTAAAATTGGGACTCACTTTAATTTTTATTAAAAAATTGCCAAAATGATATAGCTGAAACCTTAATATCATTCCAAGATCCTCATAAATATTGATGGTTCTTTTGGAAGCTAGTCTCCAGTGATGGTCCCCAGTGAAACGTGCCTCCTAGTACTCTTGTGTAGTTCCCCACCCTTGAGTCTGGGCTGGCCCTGTGACTTGCTTTTTGACCAATAAAGTGAGGTGGAAATGACACTGTATGACTTCCAAGGCTGGGTCAGGTCTTACAGCCTCTATCCAAGCCTCTTGGAATGCTTGCTCTTGGGATACTTCCTCCGGGATCCCAGCTACCGTGCTGGGTGGAGCTCAGGTTACACGAAGAGGCCACATGTAGGCTATGTGATGTGCTTTCCCAAACTGCTGCTGGGCTCTTGGCCAACAACTAGCTTCATCTGCCACCACAGGAGTGAGGCACGGTGAACGTCAGGCCCACTGAGCTTATAGATTGAAACTCACTCCACTATTTGACTGCAACATGACGTCCCTGGATGAGAACTGTTCAGCTGAGCCCATTCAACCTTCAGAATTGTGGGAGATAATAATAAAATTATGTTTTAAGCCAATAAGTTTTGGACTGGTTTGTTAAGCAGCAATGGATAGCCAGAACACCTTCAAAGTGAATAAAATATGTTTGAAATTATTAAGTCAGGATAGTTTAAATTGTCTTGCTATGATTGACTTTGGAATTCTGTGCTACATTATTTCACAAATAACCTACTTGACCTCATGCCTCAGTGATATTGCTTTTAAGTGTACAGTTTCCTTTATTTAGAGAGTTAGTATTGGTACATTTACATAGTTATCTTTAAAAATCTTAGTTAAGTTCTCTAACACATTGATACACACCAAATTTTTAAACAGTGAATAACAGGATGATGAAAAATGACAGTATAAATTCCATCCTATAGTAGCCAGTAAATTTTTATTTTATTAGATTGAAACTAAAAGAAATCTTTTAATGATCCTATTAGCAGTCATTCTCTAGTAAAATAATCTGGCAGGGTTTAGTCAGTAATATTTATTTCACTTCTATCTGTTGGATGGTTCTCTCCCTCCATTTAGAAATTAAACTATAATTTACACAGTAAAATCATGCTTATTTGTATATAGTTTTATAAAATAGATGCAAAACTATTCAAATGTATAGTTTCTACATTTGACTAATGTAGATAGCTGTGTAACTACTGCCACAATGAAGATACAGAATAATTCCATCATCTCCCAGAGTAGTCCTGTGCCCCTTTATAGTCAAGTCTCTTCCCAACCCCTGGCTACCACTGATTTAAAAAAATAATTTATTGAAGTGAAACTCATATAACATAAAACTAACCATTTTAAAGTGAACAATTCTGTGACATTTAATACATTCACAATGTTGTGCAACACTACCCCTGTCTAGTTTGAAAACATTTCCATAACTTCAAAGTAAAATTCCTTACAGTTTTCTCCCTCTTCCTTGCTCCCCAGTCCCTGGTAACTATCAATCTGTATTCTGTCTCTGTGGATTATCTAGTCTGGATATTTTATACAGATGGAATCATATAATATGTGACCTTTTGTATCTGGCTTCTTTAACTTAGCATAATGTTTTCAAGGTTCATCCACATGGTAGCAAGCATCAGTACTTCATTCTTTTTCATGGCTGAATGATATTCCACTGTATGTATATAATCTGTATTTTCTTGTCCCTATAATTTTGCCTTTGCAAGAGTGTCATATAAAATGCAATTATATCATCTGTCGGCTTTTGAATCCAATGGGATGTTTTGATCTGTGCTTTTAGAGTGTGTGGATACCTTCGCTATCATTTACTAAACTTTTTTTTCTCATGGTTCTGTGGTGGCATGATATTTTGGACTTATAACTTACGTGTACCCTCCTGCTCTATGCTTTATCAAATTAACTCATTTTTACATTGAGGCCTTGCCCTAAGCCTGAACACTCAATGTTAGTCACCATCACTTTAAGGAAAGATTTTTGGTGTGAAATCAGTGAACACAAATTCTGAATCTTCATTTTAAATTCCAAAGCCATTTCATGGGTATAAGCAAGATTGTGAAGAATACTTAAGGAGTCGGGATATTTTCCCCCATAAGACACAGAAGAGAAGAAAACTGTGGGCTGGAGAGGCGAGATAGAGGCAGGAGTAAATGATCTCTGAGAAAGCAGAACCTTCTGCTACTCACGTCCATCCTAGAGAGCAGTGCTGGGGAAGGAGCAGTGTGCTGGTGAGGGAGAAAAGGAAAAATGAGTTGGGCAGACAGCTAAAGATGGGTCCTTGGTAAAACTCTTTAAAACAGAGAAACGGCCTGAAAAATCAAAGCTGTAGACACAAACAGAGCAGCCTGGGGAAAACTCAGGCTGCATCTGCACAGGTAAGAAAGCAAGACCCAACTCAGCAGCCTTTGTTCTTGGTGTAATCAGCAGGCTCCCAGGAAAAAGTTTCCTCCCCTTTTCAGGTATGTACATGGGGGGCTCCATGGGAACTTGCACGGGGAGGGGGTGGGGCTTACCCAAAACATACCCACAGTTGCACAAACAAGAGAAGCTGCACTTTGTGCTTTCCTAAAGACATGCCCACAGCTGCACAGATCAGGAGAGTTACACAGACAGTTCCACAGATAAGGGAAGTTACCCAAACAGCTGCAGAGATGAGAGTTTCTCATAAAAGCTTTTGGATTCAACTGTAAAAACGGCAACTCCTCTTTTGGGCCCTCTCTCCATGGCAGCCCCTCTTTTGGGCCTTCTCCTTTCACTTATTAAACTTTCACTCCAACCTCGCCCTTTGTGTCCACACTCCTTAATTTTCTTGGTTGTGAGACAAAGAACTCTGGGTGATACCTCACAAAGAGAGACTGCTACATTGTGGTTCATTGGCTGAAAGCCAAGAGGTGACTGTGTAACGCTGGGACATTGAGATCCACATGGGCACACGAGGGCAGAGGGAGCTTGAGATGATGTCCAGGATGAATTCTGGGACAGCATGCCATGCTCTGGAGCTTCCCTCCCACACTGGTGGGATGCCTCACACAAGTAAAGACAAGGAGCGTAGATATCAACACAGCCAACAACCTACCTGGTTTCCTGCCCTTGGCAGAGCACAGTTTCATATCACTCAAGAAGGGCTTGCAAATTAGCCAAGAGGAAGTGTGAGAGCAGGTGGGCCTGAAGGTGTCCCTTGGTAGAAAGACCAGCATTTTGAGTGCTCACTTTGTGGCTGGAGACCAGATAGGAATTCAGCTCCCCCAGCACATGCTGGCTCTGGAGGGTCATCAGATCTGAAGACCAAACTGAGAGGAACATCTCAGAAGTTGCCAGTGTAAGGCAGATGATGGCCACAAGGGAGGAGATGCCTTTTCCAGGTGTCACAGTGCTACACAAGTCCCCAAGAGCTTAGAAACGACCTTGAGAAATGGAGGAGGAGGAGGAGGAAATGCTGAACTGTTTTTAAATTTGAAACGGCTAATGTACCTGGAGTTAGCTAGGAGTGTTATTTCTGCCAGCAGTTGGAATTGGAGCTTGATAGAGATGAGGAGTGGCAGACTTACTAGCCTCTGTGTGCCTCAGTCGTTTCAGCTGGCAAAGAGGGAGGTGGTCATAGTACCTCCCCGCGAAGGTTACTGTGAGCGTTAAATAAGCTAATGTGTGCACAGAATTTAGGATGGTGCCTGGCACACAGCAAGCATTCAGTAAATGTTTGCTCTCATTGTCTGCAAAATACATACCTACATACCACGAACAAACAAACTGAAAAACAAAAAGTGACAGAAAATAAAGACATTGTTGGAAAAACTTACCTATGGTAGTTCTGTGGTATTGACAAGTGAACCAGGAAGTCAGACTTCCTGCCCTTTGGAGCTTTCAATTTAAGACATATTCAAACTTCTGACAGTCCCTAATGTTGCCGATAAAGCTAAAGATGAAATAAATGTTGACTGCGGCCAGGCGTGGTGACTCACGCCTGTAATCCCAGCACTTTGGGAGGCCGAGGCAGGCAAATCATGAGGTCAAGAGATGGAGACCATCCTGGCTAATGTGGTGAAACCCCATCGCTACTAAAAATAGAAAAATTAGCCAGGCATGGTGGCACGCAACTGTAGTCCCAGCTACTTGGGAGGCTGAGGCAGGAGAATCAATTGAACCCAGGAGGTGGAGGTTGCAGTGAGCCGAGATGATGCCACTGCACTCCAGCCTGGCAACAAAGTGAGACTCAGTCTCTTAAAAAAAAGAAAAAAATTGTTGGCTGCACGTTAAGCATCAGCCAATTGAGATGATAAGACTGGTTATTTTAGGAAGGCTTTATAGGGTCTTTGCATCTGGGGAGTAACTTGGGATCTTTTATTTATTTGTTTATTTTTTTGAGACAGAGTACAGTGACGTGATCACAGCTCACTGCAGCCTTGACCTCCCAGGCTCAAGTGATCCTCCCACCTCAGCCTCCTGAGTAGCTAGGACCACAGGTGAGAGCTACCATTCCTGGCTAATTTTGTTTAGTTTTTGTAGAGACAAGGTCTCACTAGGTTGCCCAGGCTGGTTTTGAACTGCTGGGCTCAAGTGATCCTGCCTCAGCCTCCCAAAGTGCTGGGATTACAAGCATGAGCCACTGTGCTTGACTTTCACCTGGGATCTTACTTTCAACCTTGTACCTTGATGGGCTTGACTCAGTGTGTACTCTTCCTGTAATCTGACTCTCTCTCTTTCCTTTCCATATATGTTACATGCAAAAATATTTTTCTGTTCAGCCAACCTTTTCAGTGGTTTAAAAGATGTATTGGTCGGCCGGGCACGGTTGCTCACGCCTGTAATCCTAGCACTTTGGGAGGCTGAGGTGGGTGGATCACGGGGTCAGGAGATCAAGACCATCCTGGCTAACACGGTGAAATGGTGTCTCTACTAAAAATACAAAAAATTAGCTGGGCGTGGTGGCAGGCACCTGTAGTCCCAGCTACTTGGGAGGCTGAGGCAGGAGAATGGCGTGAACCCAGGAGGCGGAGCTTGCAGTGAGTCAAAATTGTGCCACCGCACTCCAGCCTGGGTGACAGAGCAAGACCCTGTCTCAAAAAAAAAAAAAATGATGTATTGGTCAATTTGATAATAGAATATCATTATAAATGTGTTATTGCTAGGAATTAGCAGCCAAAATATAACATACGATAGTGTTCCTTGTAGCTTCCATGCTCATCTTACATTGCCCATTGTAACATTTTTAGCATTGTTAACCATATTATTTTTTCATGTTTCACAGTACTGCACTTATGATTAGTGTCTATCAATATCTGTTATCATACTGTCCTCTTGGCTTTCAACCAGTTAATTATTTGTTGGATTGCTTTTCAGAGTACTGGCTGTCTTCCCTATGACGTGCTGCCTCCCTTCCCGCTGATCATCTTACTCTTCTGTTCTTTGCTATTTTCAGACACTATTTTGCACTCATTATGCACAAGTTCAAACCTTAGTCCTGTGAAGAGAGTTTGAGTGCCTTGTCTAATTTTTCAGCACCAAAACCAAATAAACAAAAAACGCATAAAGTCCATTTAAAAATATCCACACTGCATCAGGGAACAGAGAAGCTTTTTCTCTCATGTGAAATCTTCTCCAGGAAACCACGAGGCCTGAGGTCTGAGGCCCCCATGGCGCACACATGCTTGCTTTAGGTGCTTACGTTAAGATGGTATTTCATTGGTTTTGGATGGTCCCTTCCACAGAGCTCAGATGCTATGCTTCTTTCTATTTTAAAAGGGGGGAAGAAAAGATTGGCTTTTCATCCAAACTACTCATGTTCTTCTAGCATATTAAAATTCATTCGTGACTAAGTCATTATAGTGAAGTACTTGGAAACCTTTCTATTCTAGAGAGTTCTGGGCACAAACACATTTACAGTGTGCACTAATGCCAGGCTCATGTCCTCGCGTCCTCCAAGGGACAGGGATGAGCTGGGTCGTAAACCAAACAGTGGGACTCTGGCAATCTCTTTTAGCTCAGGCAGATGCAAAATTGAGGACCCAAAAGAAGCCTTCCAAAGGTCACAGCAGGTTGCTCTCAGGAAAAGAGAATCAGTAATTTATTTTAAAGCAATCTCTTAGCCTCTGTGACAGTTAATGTTTCCTTGTAAGCTGCTTTGGAGCCACTCACCACTCTGGAATTGCAGAGTAGGCTACGAACTGTCCGGCTTCGTAAGACCATGCAAGTGAGGACCCACGAGGAGATATTCATGGGCTTTTTAAAGTGCTTCTCTCACTTTGCTTCCTAAACTGCCTTAATTGAGGTAAGGGAGCCAACATGAGTGAGTTCCCTCCCGCAGCTTGCTCTGCCGTGGAGTTCAAGGATGCCTGAGCCCTGAAAACACGGCGCGGTGCAGTTGAGCTGATGGGAAGTCCTGAACAGCTTGTTGAATTATTACTTCATTCTCGGCTGAAGCAGCAGGAGGCGAGATGATGAGTGAAGGAAAAAACCCATGGACTCCAGCGTGGGCTGAAGGAACCAAAACAAACACTGAGAAGACAGGCCAATACTGAAATCTGTTTTAAGGATGGAGCGCGCAGGAATGTTTCACCATATTTTGTCTAAGGAACAGATTTCATTTTTTAATGGCTGTATTAATCAGTGGAAGCAGAACGGCAGGAAGGAATCCGTTTTCCCCTCTCCCCAACGCCTCCCGTGGCTCGCAGGGACATTCCCCCCCTTCTTTGTACGGAAGGTGGCCTGGAAGTTTTAGAGGCGTGAGACAGGTTCTGAACTTGCGTGCCCTTTCTTTCTCCTTCCTGAATAAATTTTGCGTAAGAATATTTGGGACAAGGAATCCACCATGGCGGGGTGCAATAAAAGCATTTCACAAATTATGATTTCCCATTCTCTAGGCAGTTCAGCTCTGCCTAACAGCTCTAATTTCCTAGACAAATAGTCCTCCCTCTCCTCTCCAGCTGCTCACAGGCGCCTCTCTCTGGGTATTCTTTTTAAAATCCCTCTCCTGGGGAATTTTTAAAAAAGCTTCTCGCACTTTTTCATGCGATTTTCATGGTTCCATCCATCTCCCCACTTTTTTTGGTCAAGGCCTTCCTCCCAAATATCCATTGCTTTTTCAATCCGTCCATACTGCTCAACTGTTGGTTGAGCTTCTCCCAGCCTTCTGCCACTGTCACTGGGCCAATAGAAGCCAGTCCCTTGCCTCTTTGTTCTATTATTTTATGGCAAGATAATAAACTTCTACGTTTTTGAAGTACTTTTCACTGACTTGATATCAAGTATTTTGATAATCACAAAGTGATCAAACACATGTTCTCTTTTTCCAGTTACATAATGAGATCAAATATTGATTAGCAGTGAGTAGATAGATGTATATTGTACACACACACACACCCGACCATCCTCCTTTTGGCCTATGGAGACTATTATTCCAAAGGGCAGACACATTTGTGTTGACATTTCAGTCATACAAGAAAGCTGCCAGTTTCACTTCCTTTGAATATTTTCCTCCAGTTTTCAGAAAAGAGTTGGGGGAACTAGCTTGTCATGGATGGCATGAGCTGAGGGGATGGTAATTTTTCACAGTATTAATAAAAGTAGACATTGTTCCAGGCTAATAGTAAGCTGTAATCTAGACTCATAACTGTAGAGGGCGCTCTTGACTTAATAATGACAGCATTGCCATTGTCACTCCAGGAAGCTGTGTGGTGACAGAGTATCCTTTTATTACTAAGTATTTTATGGGGAAAGAGATAAAGTGCCTTTTGGAATAGACAAGAAATCCATATTGTTTCATATTACCTTTTATAACGTCTTCTTAAGAATAAGCTCATCTTCTAATTCGTAGCCCCTGGTTACAGTTTTGTTAAAAGTGCAAAAGCTTCCAACTAATGAGAATGAATCTCATCAATGTCTCATACCTTGTGTTGGTCCTGCCACTTGGTAATGGGTGCTTTGAGTGCTGGGAGCTGGGAGCGATCTTCCAAAAATGGCAAGTGGGGTGGGCACTCCTTTGCAGAAAAGCCTTCCGTGGGTTTCAATTTCATTTAGCATGAACACCCCACTTCTTACTGTGCCCTACCAAGGCCTTCTAGGATATAGCTTCTTCCTACCCTTCAAGCTCTCTTTCTCTCTTCCTTCCCAGTGTCTGGGCTGAATCTGGGACAGCACATGGACCTTGCCAAGCGGGGCACACTCTGTGGCATCTGCATTTGCTCTTCATCTGCACAGTGAGCTCTTCCGTGCATCTTCCAAAGGGTGGCTCCTTCCCATTTCTCAGTCCTCTGGTCATAGAAACCCCTTGGAAGGAACTTTTTTGACTACCTCATCTAAAATAGGCCCGGCCCCAGCCAGCTTTTCTTTTTTAATTAAAAATTTAATTGTGATATAATTCACATAAGATTTCACAAAACACCACATTCACCATTTAAAAGTGTACAATTCAATGGTTTCGGTATATTCACAGTATTATACGGCCATCACCACTATCTAACTTCAGAACATTTCCGTTGTCCCCAAAAGAAACCTCATACCATGAAGAAGTCAGGGCCCACCTCGTCGCATTCGTCACAGCCTCTGGCATCCACTCATCTACCGTCTGTCTGTATGGAATTGCCTGTGCCGGGTATGACACACCCACTTCTTTTTAAATGTTAAAGCACGCCGTTTGTTTCCTTCCTGGCATGGATGTATTTGCTCATTTACTTGTTTACAATTTATTCTCACAATCTATGAATAAGTCGCAGAGTTTCTTCACAATTCAGTCTGCCCAGCCTTAAAGTGAGCCCAGCCTTTCACCATAGGATCCAATCTATCTGGTGGTGCAGCCACTTCTGGGGCTACTGTGGAAGAGACTCCTCTGTGGTAGCATGCCCTCCAAGAGCTCTTGAGGGCTCCATATCTTTTGAAGGATTTTCTGCTTTTCACTTGCAACCCACAGAGTGATAACTGATTTAATCACCTTCTTCAGAGTACTGTGTGCATTTGTAGAAGACTCTTTAAGGCCTGGGCTTCTTGCTGCAGCAATAAATACCAGTAACCTTTACAGAGCATGGGCCATATGTCAGGCACAGGGATATGTGCTTCACTTGCATTTTTTCCACTTGGTTTTATTACAGTCCTGTGAAATAGGTATAATTATTGCATCCCATTTTAAAGATGAGAGAATTGAGGTTAAGGGAATTGGCACATTTTACTCAGCAAGTTTGTGGCAGAGTGGAGACTGGAGTCCCAGCAGTTAGACCTCCAGGGCTCATGCTTTTAACTACTCTGCTCTTTCTTCAGCCTCTCAGACTTCATTCAAGTGTTAGCACGAAGTGATGGTGTAATGTTTGCATGCAGCATATGAATATTATTGTTCCCAGTAAGATTGTGCATGATGACATCATAGACAAAGAAATGTTTCCTTGAGTTCCTAGTATAGCAGCTGCACAGCAGTTTTTGTTATATGGGATTCTTTTCTGCCCTTTAGTTTGGGAAGTGACCAGCAAGGCATCCTGGGAATGCCAGGGGGCTGTGTAAGCCTTTGTGCATGGATGAAAGGAAGAGGTATGAGATGGCAGCTCATGCTTCCAGAGCAGACGGCCCTTGGAAGAACTTGGTTTCCTGCAGGAGGGTTGACTCCTAGGAGAACTACATCTCAACAGCTTAGGCATGTGTATTAGTCAGAGTTCTCTGGAGAAATATAACTAATACATGATATGTTTTATAACCATAAATATAATTAATACATGATATGTTTTTTATGTATATGTATATAGGTATATATATGTATATATGTGTATATATGTGTATATATGTATATATGTGTATATATGTGTATGTATGTATATATTTGTATATATGTATATATAGTGTATGTATGTATATATAGTGTATATGTATACATATGTGTGTATATATATAAAGAGATTGATTTTTAAAGAATTGGCTTATGTGATTACAGAAGCTGGAAGTCCCAAATCTACAGGGTGGACCAGTAGGCTAGATAACCTAGGAAGAGCCAGTGCTGTGGTTCAAGTCTGAAGGCTGTCTGCTGCAGGGTTTGTACTTGCTCAGGAAAGGTCAGTCTTTTGTTCCATTTAGGCCTTCAGCTGATTGAATGAGGCCCACCCATATTATGGAGGGCACTCTGCTTTACTCGAAGTCCACTCAGTTAACGTAAATCTCATCTAAAACCAGTTTCACGGAAACATCCAGAATAATGTTTGACCACATATCTGGGCTCTGTGGCCCAGCCAAGTTGATATAAACTTAACCATCAAGGTGAGGTACTCAGTGCTCAGGTCCAGTTCACTTAGGATCTAGGCTGGAAGGCAAGGAGGGCAGTGTTGTTGGGAGGGCATTCTACCTCCTACAAGGTGAGGGGAGTCTGGATCTCATCTACTGTAAGGGATGACCAGTCGGCTCTCCAAGGGTGGTTCTGGTGGAGAAAGATGTGTCTCAGCCATCTTGAGTTTGCCCGGAGACTAAGCACTTGCCAGAGACCCACCTTTGGATTGGTGGGTAGAGGAGCAGATGGTCTCTGCACTTTCTCACTGGGTGGATCTCAGGGACTAAGTGATTATTCACCCACAGAAGGCCCACTTGATGCTGGCTTGAGCCATCTCTGGATTGTATTCATCCATTCAACAAATACCTGTTGACTGTTTATTACATGCCAGGGCTCTTTTAAGTAGTGGGGATACAGCAGTGAACAGACAAAAATCTCTGTCCTCAAGAAATTTACATTCTGGGAGTGAGAAGAGACAGACATCTAAAGAAAATAAAGAAGTAAAGTAGTATGTTGTAGACCAGATAGTGATAAGTGCCATGAGGAAAAATAAAGGTGAGAGGGGAAATGGGGAATGCTGTGGTCAGTGGGGTGGGGGTTAGGGGTGCTGGTGGCTTGTACTGTGACGTAGGGTGGTCAGGGAAGGCCTCCCTGTATCAAAGGTGCCTTTTGAGTGAAGAGCAAGTCATGAGGATAACAGGAGGAAGGGAACTCCGGGCAGAGGGCACAACAAGTGCAAAGCCTCTGAGGAAGGACTGCGCCTGCTGTGTCTGAGGACCCCAGAGGCCAGACGGCCTGGGACAGAGCAGGGAGGAGGAGCATGGGGGGAAGTGCAGCGAGAGAAGACCAGGACCAATAGGAGGCCAGAGGGAGTGGGGCCCCAGCACCACTGTGAGGCCTGACTTCTAATCTGAGAGATCCGGAAGCCAGTGGAGGGGTTTGTGTGGAGGAGTGACACGGTCTGGCTGCTCTGCTGGGACAGACGGTGGGGTGTGTGTGGGAGCGTGGAGGGGAGAGCCAGGCAGAATCAGGGAGACTCTTCCTGGAATCCGGGGGAGAGATGGTGGTGCCAGGGACCAGCGTGGTGGGGAGAAGTGGCCGGGTTCTAGATCTGCCTTGAAGTTCAGGCTGAAAGGATCTGCAGCCTAGAGTGAAGACTCTGTGAAGTGTGTGTGTATGTGTGTGTGTGTGTGTGTGTGTGTGTGTGTGTTGTTGAACAGGGGAGGTTTAAAATTTACCTTCCCATCCAGCCCTCTCCTGCACAACCTCACATCAAGGTTGGAAGGGGATGGTCTTTAGACTAGGATTTCTGCCCTCAACACGAATGTCTGAGAACTAACTGCCTTTGGGGTCTGTTGTAGGAGGTGAAACCAATTTGATGGTAATGGGAGAGAAAACCCCTCCGTGGCCCAGGGTGGATTTACCTGATCACCCATCTTTCCCGGTCCTTGGTGCCCTGTAGACATCTGCGACCCAGTGGCCACTCAAAGGAAATGACCTCATGAGCGTGCCTTTCAAGCCACACAGGATGGGTTGGAGTGCGACATTTGGCCGGTCGCTCTGGTTTACACCAAATCCAACAACTTGTGGCCTGCAGATCCTCAGTATAAATAGCTGGAAAAGCCTGACCTTGACAAGCTCATTTCTCATTCCTTTCTTGTTACAGGTAATAGAGCTGAAAATGTGGTTTTAATTATAGCACTAATGAAAACTGAAAATCCAGACAGACACTTGATGAACTCTGCTGCGCTTTATATTACATTTGTGCTAACTACAAAGTGCCCAGCTGGGTGTAACATGATCCCCTTTCCTCGAGCATCCGCCTGACTGAAGCTGTATAATTGATGTGTACTTTGGCAGGAGGTCAGCTTAAAGGGTTTTTTTTTTTTAAGATTTTTTTTTTTAAACATCTTTAATGGTATTTTGGGGAAAGGAGTACGTTTATTACCTGGGCTGGGAGAACGTTTCTCTGGGTTGCCTGACATGCCCCACCCCCATTCCAAACTTCTTCTAGAGCATTCCGTACAGCACCTTCAGGAGAAGCTCCAGGGCCAGAAATGAGCTGAGAGACTTGACTTTAACTTGGAGCCCTGTGACTTTGTTTTTGGCTGGTGACTTTACCGTGCAGCCCTCCTCTCTCTATTCCTACCTGTCAGAAGGACGTGTTCAGAGTCTCTGAAAGGGACAGTTTCGGTAGCTGTGACATGGAGGCTGTGACCCATTGGCCTTGCGTGCTGGCCCTTGTGTGCTGCACTGTCTCTCTCCCCAGGCCATGGGGCTCCTTACATGTAGAGGTGCTGAATAAAATACAGGACACCCAGTTACATTTGAATTTCAGATAAACAGCAAATGCTTTTAAATTATTTTTGTTTATCTGGAATTCAAATGTATCTGGGCATCCTGTAGTTTTATTTTTGAATCTGGCAACGCAGCTCATAGAGTTTCTGTGGCTGGACAGGGTCTCGGAAGGGACTTAGGAAGAATTCCTGCCATGACTTAGAGACAATGTAAGATTAACTCTGCTTTAGCTAACCACAGACCTTCATCCACATCCAATCAGACTACCACATCGCGCTCTCACCCTGCTCCTTAGGCCACACCCTGCATTCACTCCTGTGGTTCTAGATGATTGGAATTCATGGCGCGGCCAACCTCGAAAACAATGAAAGGTTCTGTAAAGGCCCACTGGTGATCATGGTGTCTTTACCGGCTGGGTGGGTGGCCAAGTTACATAATCTCTTTCTTGTTTAGTTTATAATCTTTTTGTTTTTATTTACATTTTTGAATGGGTAATCTATTCATATTACTTACAGAGATTTCAATAAAACATGAAAGGTATACAGTAAGAAGTCTCCCTTTCCCTTTTCTTGTTCAGCCATCCAGTTCCTTCTCTTGTAGGCAACACATACTATTAGTTTATTATTTTTCCTTCTAGAGATATTTATGCATAGATACACAAATAACTATATATCCTCCCTCTTCCTGATTTCTACACAGCTGTCAGCATATTGGACCCACTGTGCTCATTGCAGTAAAAGCGTCTTCTCTTCTTCACCTCCAATATCTTGGAGATCTTCTCATACCACAGCATAAAAAACTTATTTTTTTAATGGCTGCATTGTGTGGTCGTATCATTATTTATTTGTTTATTTGAGACAGGGTCTGGCTCTGTCACCCAGCCTGGAATGCAGTGGCGTGATCTCAGCTCACTGCAGCCTCGACTTTCTAGGCTCAGGTAATCCTCCCACCTCAGCCTTCCCAGTAGCTGGGACTACTGGCATGTGCCACCACCCCTGGCTAATTTTTGTATTTTTTGTAGAGATGAGGTTTTGCTGTGTTGGCCAGGCTGGTCTTGAACTCCTGGGCTCAAGCAATCTGCCCACCTTGGCCTCCCAAAGTGCTGGGATTATAGGTATGGGCCACTGTGCCCAGCCCCATCATTTAATCAGCTTCCTTTCGATGAACGTTTATGTGGATTCCAATTGTTTGCTGTTACACACAGCAATGCAGTACATGCATTATTTGTATTTATGTGAATGCCTTAGGTTAAATTCCTAGATATGGAGCTGTTGGGCCAGAGTACATGCATACATTTGTAGTTTGCCAAGTTGTTCTCCATGTTAGTTTCCCTTAGCTGCTACAACAAATTTCCGCAAATGCAGTGGTTTTAAACAGCACAAAATTATTATCTTACAATTCTGGAGGCCTAAAGTCCTCAAACCAAGATGTGGCAGGGCTGTGCTCCTCCTGGAGGCTCTAGGGGAGAAACCATTTCCTTGCCTTTTTCAGATTCTTGAAGCTGCCTGCATTCCTTGGCTTGGGATCTCTTCCTCCATCTTTAAGGCCAGCTGTGTGGCATCTGCAAATCTCTCTTTCTCTGGCCACTGCTTCTGTTATCACAGCTCTGCTGGCTCTGACACTCCTGCCTCACTTTTATAAAGAGCATTATGATGATATTGGGCTCACCTGGATAATCCAGGACACTCTCTCCATTTCTAGATCTGCAACTTCAATCACTTATACAAAGTTTCTTTTGCCATGTAAGGTAATATAGTTACAGGTTACAGGGAGTAGCATGTGGGCATCTTTGTGGGGTCATTATTCAGATGGCCACACTCTCCATAGAGTTTGTTCCAATATAAACTCCCAACACAGCCCTGACTCGCAGAACGTGCATTCAAAATTTCTGAATCTTTACCAACCTGAGAGGTTAAACAAATGGCATCTCCATGTAAATTTTACATAGCATTTTTCCTTTTATGGGGATGGGGGACCTATTCTTTAAGAATCATCTCTTTTGCTTTCTTTTTGAATGTCTATTCAAATACTTGCTTATTTGTCTATCAGGTTGTCAGTTGGAAAGTGATTATATATTAGTGAGAGTAGATGGTGTTTCTGAAAAACAGGTTGCACATTTTTTTTTTTTTTTGCAGTTTGTCATTTATTTTCACTTTGCTTTTAAAAGCTTTTTCACCATGTAAGAGGCTTTAGTTTTATGTAGTTGAATTTATCAAATTTATCTATTGCTTCTGGGTTTTGTGTCATAGTTACAATGACCTTCTCCACCTCAAGGTAATAAAAGAAACAGTTTCTTTTTAAATTTAAGTAAACAGAAAACATACAGTCTTTTTTGAAGAGGTAGAAAATACAGATTGACAATAAAAAAGAAAAGCCACCTAAAACATATATAGTATTCTGTGGTATATTTTATGTAAGAGGGGCCTACAACATTATACTTTGTTTGAATGTGGGGGCAAGGCAGTGGGTCGCTGAAGCTGGCCCACATTCAAGGGTAGTTGAGCCTATTGTGAGCATCTCTTCCCAACACCATGTTTGGTAACATCAATTTGGGAGTTTGAAATTAATCCTGTTGAGGGCGTTTACAGTATAGAAGTTGGCAGAAGCTACAAATCAGAGCTTTTTTCCCTAGCGAACTAGTTGTTAAACATTTATCAGTACACCACTAGGGCTAGAGAACTTGTTTTCAAAGCTTTTTTTATTTAAAAAAAATCCAATAACTCAGTTTACTTAGGGTTTTTTGTTTGTTTGTTTTTTCCGTTTGAGAATAACTGAATGGCTATTGGTGGGACTAATAGGGATTGTGTGTGGGTAGCTTTAGATCAGTGGTGCTTCTGTGCATGAGTGTGTGCAAACACACATTTACTAGACGATCACGTGGTGCATTAAGTCTGGTGACCTTTTTTTTTTTATCTCTTTAATGGTATTGTAGCCATCTTTCTACCGCAATAAATATTTATCTGAATCATTATTTTAATGGTTGCATTTTATGCTGCAAAATGATTTATTGCATTTTGATCAATCCCCTGTTGAGACACTTAGGAAACTTCTGTATGTCTCTGTTTCCCCCTCCAGTTGCTAGATGAGGCTATTCAATTCTTCTCAAAGATGTTGGGATCATCAGTGAGAAAACTTTCAAGGAGTGCTGTGATACCCTCAGATATGTGAGATCTTTCCAGTGTTGGCATCACTCTTCTAACTACCCCCAACTGGGCAGGCCTTTTGGTATAACTAGCTCAGACCCCTTAGAAACGTAAATTCTGGAGCTATCTATGTAGCAACAGCACCTCAGGAAGAGCTGAGCTAAATAATGCTAGCACTAAAGATGTGGATCCCAAAACACAGAAGCCCTGCCATGAGACAGACAGGGAAGGTGACAGTTAAGTCATAGATAACAAGACGAGGACAAATTCCATCAACTCACTGTGAAGTTTCAGACAGGCCAGCGGGAATGGAGGATTCAGGGTGGGTGATAATTAGAGAAGATATTTTTGGGCTAAGAGACGAAGTGGAAATGACATTTCCTAGTTAGCATGGACTAAAAAAGTGCCACACAATAATTCTTTCTCAGATTATCTTTTTTTTTTTTTTTTTTTTTTTTTATCTTACTCTGTCACCCAGGCTGCAGTGCAGTGGTGTGATCATAGCTCACTGCAGCCTCAAACTCCTGGGCTCCGGTAATCCTCCTGCCTCGGTCTCCCGAGTCACTGGGACTACAGGTGCATGCCACCATGACTGGCTATTTATCATTACTATTATTTTTTTTTTTGCAGAGACAGAGTTTCTTAGGCTGGTTTTGAACTCTGGCCTCAAGTGACCCTCCTGCCTCAGCCTCCCAAAGTGCTGGGATTATGGGTGTGAGCTGCTGTGCCTGGACTGAATATCTTCAATTCTGTGTTTTGGAGAATTTAAGAGAAATATGAGAAAGGAATGAGTAGACTGATTTTAGTGAGGAAAAAATTGGACATTCTTTAAGTTCATAAACATCTTTGAACAACCACTTTGCCAGGCATCAGTTTGATTTTGTTATATCCAGAACCACTGGCTACTGGTGATGCTTTGATGATGAAATACAGTATTACTGCACTCAATTTAGTCCACAGAGTTATGCTGTGATGTTATTTGAATAATGTAATTGCTCTGAGTAGGATTCCCGTCTACTAAAGGGAGGAAGGTGCTCTGAACATTTTCAACAAGTGCTAAGAAAGATTATTAATATGTAAATTTTAAATCAGTGCCTACACTGAAGCTTTGAAAATACTCTTTTGGTGTTTCCTTGACCTTAAGGACAAACGGGCACTACCAAGGTGAAATACCATAACCTACTCTGGTTTTTGATTTCTTAAGACATGTTGTTGCCACTGGAAGGCAGTGTTGCTTAGCCACCGTGTGCATCCAAGACACTGGGCAGATCTGAAGATTTGTCCTGAATTCGCAAGGAATCCTATTGAGCTAAAGAAGCGCTTTTTTATATGCCTCTTTTCAGAATATGGCAAAGATCACGGGCTGCTCATGGATGCACCTTGCTTTTCGGGTGTTTCCTTTAAGCAGGAGTGTTGACTTTAATTATGTGAAATCAGCCTGTATGTACTAAGCTGGTGAGCCTTGATTCCCTTTGGTCTCCACCTTTCTCAATTGTGAAATGGGACCATCAGTCCTTGAAACCTAACAGCATAATGCAAACACAACACAACACAACAGAACAACCAAACAAACAATGGCGGGGTTTCCATATAGTCACACGAAAACTGACCAGTTGATCAACGAATTATAGAGGTATTCTTTCAGAAATCTCACTTTGACTATTGACTCTCATTAGACAAAATTATTTCATGATTATCCTAGTTTTTTTTTTTCCTATCACCTACCGTACTCAGTAGAATTCTAGGTAAATCATGAGTTTTCTCAAAGAAAACTGATTTAACAATTAAACAAATATTCTTCCTGCATTTTTTTCTCCTTATCAACAAATCTTCAGGTAGGGTTTTGATTTAGAAGCACACTTCAGGATGCAAATTAGGGAGTACTCTCTGTTGATTTTTTAATAGTATACATCTCCCCTTTAGAGTGTTAATAGTAAACTTTATCTTTGTACAGTAGATTCAAAATTTAAAGCCTTTGAATATATTTTCTCATTGAATTCTCCTAACAGTCTGTGAATTTGGTAAAGGAGGAATCATGATTTCTATTTTGATGCTCAGGAAACAAGTTCAGGTTGAGTGAAGCTCCCAAAGCCAATTAATCAACTTCTGGTTTTAAACTGTGCTTTCCCTCTTCTTTGTATACACTACGTATTAACAAAGGCCTCTTCGTGATACAGGCTGTGGTGGGAAGGCTGGAATTATAGGCTTTTATTCACGGCATTTTTTTGTCCCATCTTTCTTTCTTCAGTTCATAGACAAGCTTACCTCATTTTGGTTTTGTCAATAAACGGTCAGCACAGCATCATTTTTCATGGACTTATGGTGAATAAGGGGCTCCCTACGTTAAAAGCTTTTCTGCTTCTTAGGGGGCTTTATTCTAAAGAGTGTTTCTGCAGAGATGTCTTTTACCTGAAAGACTGTGGATCACTTTTCAAATGCAGAATTGTCTTATCTGAAATACATTTCTACCTGTGCTGAAAGACACAGGCATAATCAATGCCTTGATCATAGGAACAATCTTTATCAACCATGCCTTAGATCCTGAAGACCCTAAGGGTAAGAGAGAGAGCGGCCCTTTGCTGGTGTCAGAATGTGGTCAGGAGCTCAGCTCCCTCGTGGACTCGGCTCGATGGAAGATTTCAGCAAACGCTTTGGAATCCCTCTAATCCCTTCCGTGTTTTCAGCATCAGGTAATTAACATATTTCTAGATGCAGGTCACTTTAGTTCAATTGTTGCCTTTATATCCTGCAGTGGCTTAGTTTTAGTGTCATTTTAAAAACTGAAAGCTGCAGTGTACCAGGTAGTGAATTAGTTAATGAGGATTCTTTTATCTATTATGCTGGCTATCAATATGGATTGAAAGTTAAACTCACCTTCCTCATTGCCCTCCAGCAAAGTTCATGAATGAGGAATAGTCCCTCAGAAGCTGCTTAAAAAATCAAAGTCAGACTTACTATTAATAGCAGTATTCAGACATAGTTGGTAAGACCTATAAGGTAGGGTCCTTTTATCCTTGACTAATCCAGCTCAGAGCTAGGAGTTTTGAGAAGACTAGATAGATGGATCACAGCTGACGTTCTTCTTTTTATGTTAACATTGTACCATGCTAGTGAAGTCTCTCACATTGTGCCTATATAATTTAATAATATATCACACACATATAACTTTTAATTTAAAATTTTAATTTTTCTCTTTTTTGAGGCAGGGTCTCACTGTCGCCCAGGCTGGAGTGCAGTGGCACGATCACGGCTCAAGTGATCCTCCACCTTAGCCTCCCAAGTAGCTGGGCCAACAGGCATGCACCACCACACCCAGCTATATTTAAATAATATATATTTTGTGGAGACATAATCACAAATGTTTCCCAGGCTGTTCTCAAACTCCTGGGCTCAAGTGATCCTCCCGCCTTGGCCTCCTGAAGTGCTGGGATTACAGGCATGAGTCCCTGCACCCGGCCTTAAGATATTTTTAATTAAAGTTTTTACTGAGATAGTTTTAGATTTACAAGCAGTTATAAGAAATAGTACAGAGATGTATTAGTCTATTTTCATGCTGCTAGTAGAGACATACCCAAGACTGGGTAATTTATAAAGGAAAGAGGTTTAATTGACTCACTGTTCCACATGGCTAGGGAGGCCTCACAATCATGGTGGGAGACGAAGGAAGAGCAAAAAGATGTCTTACCTGGTGGCTGGCAAAGAGAGAATTTGTGCAGGGGACTCCCCCTTATAAAACCATCAGATATCATGAGATTTATTCACTATCAGGAGAACAGCACATGAAAGACCTACTGTCATGATTCAATTACCTCCCATGGGGTCCCTCCCATGAAACATGGGAATTAAGGGAACTACGATTAGAGATTTGGGTGGGGACACAGCCAAATCATATTGAGAGAGATACCACATAATCTTTGCCAGTTTCCCTCAGTGGTAACATTTTGCAAAAAACTATAGTATAATATCACAACCAGGGTATTAACAATAATACAATCCACCGATCTTGTTCGGATTTCCTGGTTTTATTTGTGCTCACCTGTGTGTGTGCATATGTGCATGCATATGTGTTCATGTGCTTAGTTCTGTACAATCTTGTCATGTGTGTTCATTTTTCACCACTACGTCTAGACCCTGAACAGTTCCGTCACTGCAAGGATCCTTCACATTGCTCTTCTATAGCCACACCCACCCCTATCCTGCCCATGCCCTCACCTTTCCTTAACTCCTGGCCACTACTAATCTGTCCTCCATTCCTAAAATTTTGTCACTTCACAAATGTTGTATAAATGAAATCATACACTACGTAATCTTTTAGGATTAGCTTTTTTTTTTTGGCCTCAGCATAATCCCTGGATAGTCATTCCAGTTATTATGCCTATCAATAGTCTGCTCCTTTTATTGCTGAGTCATATTCCATAGTATTAATGTACCACAGTTTGTTTAACCATTTACCCATTGAAGGACATTTATGTTGTTTCCAGTTTTGGGCTATTATGAATAAAGCTGCTACGAGTATTCATGTACAGGTTTAGCATTAACATAGTTTTCATATATCTAAAATAAATGCCCAACGCATACATCATTTAAAGAATAAAAGGAGTAGAATTTTTATGCTACCTTCCAGAAGTTATATTCTTCTAAAAGATGACTCACTTCAGCTTGTGTAGAGACTCCATACTTGTAAACACCATGAATATTTATTATTTCCATCTTGTCCTAGGTAAACAGAAAGGTTTTTTGCATGAAAATAATTTGGATTTCAGTCAATTCATTATGTGGCTATTTCATGGGGTGATGAGGTATTAGTAATTAAAAAAGAAAAAGGATGCACAGGCAGAGTTATCACCTCCTGCTTTGCCTTGCCACCTCTCAACTCTCCCAGTTATATGAAGTCCCTCTGTGGCTGTCATAGTACATTGTGGTCATTTGTTTTTCACACCACACTCCCCACCCTGATGGTCTTTCAATTCCTTGAGAGCAGGCATCCTGTCTTAATTATCTCAGTAATGCAGAGTAGATTCCTGAAAAATGTTTCTTAAAGAATGCATTCCTTTTGTGCATAGAATATTTTATAAGTCGTCTAATATATTTAATTTTCATTGAACTCATTTGATTAGAAATAGGAAAAATGTACCTTAATATTTTCTAATTATGTTATTATGATCTTATATATGAGAAAGAATTCCTGATTAAGACCATGCTTCATAGAAAATTGGAGAGTAGTTTAATATGTGTTAGGATGAAGGGAATTTGTTAAGGATAGAAGTGATATAATCTAGTACTTCACCTGAGATAAACTAGATGGAAAATTGAACTTTTCCCCTTGTAACATCAAAAAATGACTTAAGCCAACAGTAAGCCCAAGCCTGCGTTTTGTAGTGTGATTAGTATATGTGTAAATGTAAAAATTCTCTACATTTTGACAGTTGAAAGATATTTAATGTCATTTTAATTCAGGCTTATACAAGGGAGGATTTCAGCGACACTCTTTGGAAGCCATAGCTATCGCAACAGAAAGAGTATCAGAAGTCTAGGTAATTTTATTTTTACCATCAGTGGTTTGAGTTTGGTATTTGATTTTGAACTTCATGGTGAATGTGGCATTCCTGGTATTACTACCATAGCCTTTATATATTACATTGCTTTGGTCCACAATCAAGATGGTAAAGCTCAACAGTCCTGGAGCCCACAGTTAGGCTTTATTCATAGAAATTAATTCAACTTTGAAATATCTATATGGTAAAGAAAATATTTACAAAGACCAATGAAATGTGCACATAATTATATACCAATTTTTAAATTATAAATTTGAACTTCTTTCATAAATCTTTTATAGGAATTTTTAAAGGTAACAATATCCAATAATTGCCTTATGATCTCTCCTTTTGCAACCTTTCCTAGGGTGCTACACAGATATATAAAGCTGCCAAATGGCATGTTGAAACATTGAAAAAATTAGTGTTTGAATGATATGAAAATTTAATTTTCTGAAGCAGCCCATACACTTCTATGTGATCTGATATAAAAGTTGTCCTTTCCTTTTAAATTTGACAAATTTTATATCAAGGAGTTTTTGGACATTTTCCTTCTGGGAAGACTAGAAAAAAATTAGAAACTCTTCCATTCTTGACATCTTTTCTATTATATTTTGGAGAGTTCACATTGGTAGGCTAATATGTGATATTATTTAAGAAGCAACAGAAATTTATAGTTTGGCTGAAGCCAGTTCTTGTAATAATGACAGGCACGATTCAGCACTAATCCATGGGGATCTATGCAACATGGCAAACAATACACTTTCCAAGACGTGTTTGAATTATGAATCCAGTGGTGGGCAGTCTCTAAGTTTTGTGCAGAATAGCTTTGGTGTGAGTTGATGGAGCATTTTGTACCTGGGATTCAGAACTTTTACGAAGGCCAATACCCTGAAACTCATTCAAGCAATAAATTCACTTGTCTTTGAGTTTACAAGGCAATAAACAGTGAAGGCCTTTGACCTTAACATTTACTGAATACATTTGCAGCAGTTGTGTTTATTGACAACTATTTATAGGGAAGCATTGGGCACTGAATTTCCTAAGGGCCGGGGCATGGGGGGGTGGGGTTAGGGTAACCAATTTTGCAGGTCTTTTTTTAAAAATAAAAATTTTTAATTTAATTTTCAGCTATTTGACAAATTTTTAGTTTTAGAGTTAGGGTTTGATTCTGTGTATAAATCATGCTTTGAGTATTTCTTTCATTGTGATAATAGCTTGATTAGGTTAGGTATTTTTAAAGAAGACTCATAGGGAGAGGCTAACATTGGAATAAATGCTTGCCCATTAAATTCAACTCTGCACTTTGAAAGTAGTACAGACGAGAACGGTAAAAGGATTTAAAGTTATTATTTTTTTTTCCCATGGATTCATTGTAGGTCGTGAAGTAAATCACTTTTCTTCCATACGAACATACAGTTGTAAGGACTGATAATACGATGTCTCCGAAAGATGTTGGAAGAATTTATTAATCCCAAGCACATTGTGCATTTTGAGTTTCATGGATTAAGCATGTAAAAGTAAAATAGGGATCTTTATTATTGAAATAATTGCTGTCATGGAACAGGCAGCCTGCTGCTCTTTGCTCTTCCTGAAAGTTGGGAGGGATCACCATTGCTCCACATTGCAGATGGGAACCTAGGCCATGGTAATCAGTTTTGTTTTGGTCGGAGAGTGAGTCCGTGGTGATCGCTGAATTAGGAAAGATGTAGCAGGGCATGAAGCAACAGTAACGGGAAGGGCCACTTTTACTCAAGGAGATGCTTCCAAGTCAAGTTTTACTATAGACTCAAACCGCAGTTACTTCCCACCACAAGGGAACCCCTTATGGTGACTCTATTTGAACATGCTTGAAATAGACAGAAATTCCATGCTGGTTTCGGTGGAGCTCAGGCTTTGGAGAACAAGATGTGCTGATCGTTATCTTAACATCTGATGATGGTGGGAGTACCTGGGGGAGTAGTTAACAGAATCCATCCTTCTGGATTCCACGGTAACATTGACACCACACTCTCAGTAGAGGAATTCTGCAAAAACTGCATTTGGCAGCCTTGCAGTTAGCTTAAAATACTTCAGCTCCCAAAATTCTTCACAAGCTTTCTTAGCACAGGAGTAAACTGCAAATGAAGTATGTGTTCTTTTTGTCTGATAAAGTGACAGCACTTTTTATTAATAAAAAATTTATTTATTAATTAAAAAGTGCTGTCACTTTTTATTAGATATTATGTATCTGCGGACCAACTCTATTGAGTCCTGGTCTGTATTTTTGCTTATTGACTTGCATCTGGGCTTGCTTACATGTCTGTTTCAACAAGTTGTGAATATAAAGGCTGTTGGATTTGCTTGTTAAGGGGATGGCATCTGATTTGGTTGGTTTAGCTAGGTAAATCTGGTGTTATGGTGTTAGTGGCTAAGGTTCTAGTTAGCCCTGCCTAGAGAAAAAAACATGTTTCAATTGCATCGAAATTGAAATTTGTGAAAGAAATGACCATATTTCTTTCACAAAATATGGTCATTGTTCTGGGGGAGTGAAGGCATGGTGTGGGTGACTCTGGACAATTCATTGATTAAACCCAGCAAAGTCCAGGGTAGATACTACTGTTGGAAATCAGTTGGTGAGATTAACTGACAATAGCTGGAATCATGCATCTTATAGAATTAAGAGTTTTGCATTATTCTTTTCCTAATGATCAGACGCTTGTCAAGTGTTTCCCCATAGTCATATTCAGCATGACATTTCAATATGGTCTCCTCACATTGAAATTAATTTCATCTTAATTTAGCCGTTTGCTGGTGTGCTTCTGGCCTGTAATTGAAGACAACACTCCACACAAAGTTATGGGGTTGTGTGGTGATACTAGTTGGGCAAAGCAAGTGGCTGCTTTCTAAGGTTATCCTGTGTAATGCCTTTTTCCAGTTCAAGAGCATATCTTGTGTTAAACAACTTTTTGAAAGGCAGCCAAAGAAAAGGTTGGCTCTGATATGCCCTTACCCGTCCTGTTTATGGGATACAGTGTTCCATTTCTTGGAAGAAGATGATAAAGTGAAGCTGGATTTCGGGGGTGCACAGGAATATGTGTTCATGTATTTAAATTCCAAGGGTAAGAGGAAAGCCCAAAGGAAACGAATAAAATAGAAAAACATTACAATAGGAAGATGGATTACCATGTTATACTTAGTTACAGGTACCAAAGTAGGAGTGAAGTTCTAATCTTTTTTAGTGAAAAGAGTACATTAGGAACACCTAATGGTGATGAATTGGCATTACTTTGGATGGATTGAAGTTGGGGTAAGAACATGAGAAATGGCATGGATTTGGAGGAATTTTATTTTCTTTCCTGTTCACTCTTATCAAACATAAAGGCAAACAAAATTTTCTTGAAGGCCAGAATTGTTTTTATGATTCAGCTGATCTCACATGTTAACTTTGGGACACTCACCTAGAAAAACGGGAAGCTTAACTCCCTGACAAAACTAGGAATTCCCTGAAATAACTAGAAACTTCCCAGAAAGTGGTGCACTCAGCCTTGTGTCGAAAACAAACAAACAAACAAAAAATTCCACAGGCTGCGGAAACCTGTTTGTTAAGCAGCGAAGGGAAGTGCCGTTGGCCAGACAGTCTAAACACAGGAATGTCAGGCAGGAGATCAGATCTACAATCGGAAGGGGAGAAGAGGCTGATAAGGCCTCCAAGAAAGCAGGTCAGTCACCAAAAGTGGTTTCAGAGGTAAAGTGAGGAGGGCCAGGATGTTTGTGATACAATCACATTGTGCTGCTAAATTCTGGCACACACTGCAGGAGCTGATACTAAGAGGCACTATTTAAATATTGCAGTATGTGCAAATGTGGAACCCCCCCAAATTGTGCTTACGTATGACATGAAATACATTACATTTAATGTGAAACAATCTTACTGGGAAGTAGTCTTCCTCCTTCTCAACAGGGCATCTTCTGTAGTCAGTGCCATTGAGCAACATGTTAGTTGTATAACTAGGGTTAGAGATGATGTGTGTGTGTGTGTGTGTGTGTGTGTGTGTGTGTTTTTTGAGACAGGGTCTCACTCTGTGACCCAGGCCGGAGTGCAGTGGTGTGATCATGGCTCACTGCAGCCTTGACCTCCTGGGCTCAAGTAATCCTCCCACCTCAGCCTCCCAAGTAGCTGGGAGCATAGGCACCACCACGTCTGACTAATTTTTAAAATTTTCTGTAGAGACAGGGTTTTACCATGTTCTTGAACTCCTGGGCTCAAAAGATCCACCCACCTTGGCTTTCCAAAGTGCTGGGATTACAGGCATGAGCCACTGCACTCGGCCGACAATCTGTGTTTTGAACTCTGGATCTATGAGGCTCATTTCCATATATTAACAGGGAGATCATTTTTGTGCAATGAGGATTTTATATGGCGTTACTTACTTTTCCTCCAAATGTAGACTTACTTCAATTAGGCTCAAGACAAGACACTTTCATGCTTCTCTTTCTATTTTTGGTTTCTTGGAAGTATAACCTTTCTGGAGAAGATGGCAACTTTGAACATTTTCTGTGCATTTGTGAGTTTCTAAGATTTCAATTTATGGTACCAATTCCTACCCTGAAACACTGGAACTTGTGGTCATAATGATAAGCAGTGAAAATAGAGTTTCAAAATGTACCCCAGGTAACCGTGAGAGTGAGCCTCGTTGGGGATGCTGTGCAGGTAACCGTGTGAGTGAGCCTCCTTGGGGATGCTGTGCAGGTAACTGTGTGAGTGAGCCTCGTTGGGAATACTATGCAGCTGAACATTTTTGAACTCTTGCTTCATCACTTCCGATTCTGCCCTTGGAGGGCAGAGATATGCAAAAGCACATGCTGGGGATTCAAAGGAAGCTAAACTGTATTCCAAGGTGTTCTGGAGCTTGTTTTCAGCCAGTGTAAGCATGGTGTTCTTGATGGGGGTAGTGTTCAGGTGTCCACATGGGGACGGCGAACATTGCTGCTAAGTGAGAATTGTCAGTAAGTGGAAATCAGAAGCGGAATACCCTTAGCCTTCCTTCTTGTTCAACATTAATCTCAGGACTACATTTATAGGCTGATTCCAGATGTGCTTGATTCCAAGGCTGAGTTTTCAGAGGGGACACGTGGTGTTTACCTCCGCATAAAAAAGGTCAGATTGTGTTATAGATTGAAGGGCAAATGTCTGACTATCCCATGGGAGTGCCTGATAGATTGTTTGGTTGCAATTTGGCCCAGAAGCTGGAGGAGAGAGTGCTTACCCACTGGAGTAGGGAAAAGATGTCATTCTCCATGGCTGTGGTAGAGGTCGCAGCTTGAAAGGAAAGAGCTACTTAGAGGACGTGAAATAGGAGCTTTTAACTTGGTGTCTGCCGGGGTCATTCCCCTTGGTGCACCACTCTAAGCTGCTGGCTGACTCTTGGTGTTGTTATTCTGCAGCTACGGTATTTGGTGAGCTCTGCTTTTAGGAACACTTAATTAGTTTGACCTGCCCCACTGCTTCTTACATGAGGGCAAGCATTCCAGGGATAGAGCTTGAGACCAGTGCCTCTCCAACTTGAGAAATGCATGGACGTCTTTTAAAGGGACAACACTGTCTTTGTGCATTCTGCTATTGACTAACATCCTTTTTATTATTATACTATATATGCACATCAAGTTTAGATGTACATTCCTTATGCTTACAAAACCAGTACTATTCAAAATAATAATATTCATCAAATAGAGTGGATGATATCATTTTGCTAAATCCCAAATCACTGGCTAAGACTAGAAGCACAAATCTGAGGCTGAACACTATGTTTAATTTGTATTAAATTAAAGGATTTAACTTCAATGGTGCTAGTTCAGAAAATTTCTGTACATGCAAGTAAGTTATGAGAAAAAGATTAATAACTTCAGGGTTTTGTTTACTAGTTTAGAAATTTCAGGCTTCATATGAAAGCCAAGTTTTGCTGGAAATCAGTTTTTCCAATGCCAATCTGAATGAGGCATCAGTTAATGATGGGAAGGTGTCTTCTGCACTAGAAGGTACGATTAGCATAGAAGTGCATTGAAATCTGCATCAAATGAGTATTTTATCCAATGCTTATTAGAATTGGGTCTAGAAATTTTTTTTGTTGGTTATTTCCTATCATACTTTGCACATAGTGATGTACAAAGGTGGGGCTACCCAACACATTAGCTCACACTATAAGCAGAATACAGACTGTTGTAGCAAAAGTTCTTTTGAGCACTGCATGCCTATGTTACTATGAGCCTTGCGATGACTTTATTCCTCCACCAGTGTGTTTAAATGTGAAGTACCTTGAGATTGCCACATGTGGAGCACGTGCCAAGGGAAGGCAGAAGCAGATGCCAGGCATGGCAATTCCAGACCTGGGCTCAGTTGTAAGACACTAGCAAGATGATTCAGAATCTGCTTATGTTACACATCTGAGATTGTTTTCATGGAAAAAAAATAGAAGTTCTAATGGAGCACGGTAGCCAACAGGTGGAAACAACTGACATGTTCATCAATGGATGGATAAGCAAACTGTGGTGTATACATGCGCGCGCGCACACATACACACACACACACACACACACACACGCGTGAATATAATTCAGTCTTAAAAAGGAAGGCAATCCTGACAAGTTACAACATAGATGATCTTTGAAAATTTCATGCTAAGCGAAATAAGCCAGTCACAAAAAGACAAATATTGTATGATTCTACTTATAGAAGGTACCTAGGGGTAGCCAAAATCATGGAAACAGAAAGTAGGATGATAGTTTCCTAGGGCTGAGGGATAGGGTATGGGGAGTTGGTGTTTATGGATAGAGTTGCAGCTGGGGGAGATGAGAAAGTTCTGGAGACAGGTGGTAGTGATGGTTGCAAAACAATTTGAATGTACTTAAGTGTCACTAAATTTTATTTAGAATTGGTTAAAATAGTACATTTTATGTTGTATATTTTTTACCACCATAAAAAACTGTAACAGAGCAATTTCAGATTCCCAGGAATACTTCAGTCTGAGAAACTGCTTTGACCTGTGGATGTCTCAGCATGGGCCAGGACGCCAGGACCAGGCCACTGTCCTTGGTGAGATGAGGAAAAAACAGACCAGTGCCCTAGCTTCTCCTAAAGCTAAGGTTTATTCTGGGTTTATGTTTATGTCGATCCTTTTCTGGAGAGTGGAGGCTGAAAATCTTCCTCCTTTTGTGAATGAAGAGAGAAGCAGTTGATTTTTTTTTTAAATGTATCTATTTGGCAAAATAAGTAGTTGGGAACGCCATGTTCTACCCTCAAAATAAGCTTTTAAAGCTTATTTTAAAAAACTGATTAGTGAAACCCAGAAGTATGGGAACTGCTGCTTTTTAAAACTGGCATGTGGTCCTGTTATTTCTTCCCATTTTGATGGCTACACTTACTCAAGGTGCGTTGAACAAGAGAAAAATTATAGCTTAGCATTCTAGAGCCAGATTCCACCATCTCCCTCAGCGGCCTTTGCAAAACATAAGGAACTACACAGATGTAAGCTGTTGCTAACTCTCTTTCAGTATTTATTGAACACCTATGGCAGGCTCAGGGAACAAAGATGAATAAGGTTTGGTCCCTGCCCCGGAGGAGCCCATGGCTCGGCAGGGGAGGCAGTCACATCAACAACCAACTCTAACATAATGTGATAAATTCTGTCATAAAGAGATGGACAAAGTGCTATGGGGAGCACGAAGGTGGGGGTAGTAAAACCGAAACTTTATCCCAATGTTTTACAACTTTTATAGTAAAGAAATATGTTGTCTAAGACTTGAAGTCAAACCCTTTTGGCTGAGACATGGGCCCATTTCCCCTTATTTTGACCTCAGATTAGAAAATGATCTTCACAGCAGGATGTGGGCAGCAGTGGACTGGGAATTCAGGGTTAGGATCTGTGGCAGAAGGCACATTTGAGGAACATGGCATTTATCAAACCTTGACCATGTCAGAGGGAAGAGTTAGGGGCTCATGAGCTGGGTGAATCAGACAAGACCCAGGGTGGCCCAGATTTCAGAGGACAGAGGAAGGCAGGAGGGCTACATGCCTAGCCCCCACAAAGACCCCAAGTGGCACAAGGGCAGGAGGGCAGCTGTGGTACAGTATTAAGAACTGATTAGTCACTGAAATGAAGGGAATGACTGATAGAAAAAATAACAATAGGCATTGTTTATTGAAGGCATAGTATGCTCTAGGCACTGTGCTGGCATCCATTCTTTCATTTAATATTCACAACAATGCTGGGGGTATTAATACTTTTCTTATCCCCATTTTGTAGAAGAGATAACTGAGACTTAACAAGGTTACTAACATGCCCCAAATAACTTAAATAGAATGTGCTAGAGGTAGTGCCAGGGCTTGACCTTAGGACTGCAGGACCCCAAAACCTATCTCCTCCAATCCAACCTCTCATACCAGTTCCAGCACAATCCCAGCTTCCAGATGAGTGTCTCCACCTGGATAGTCCACCAGATCTCAAATTTAGTGTGTAAAAGTGAAAATCATGTCTCTTCTGCTCACTCCAGTTAGTAACCACGTTTCTCTTCTGTCAGACTTAAGACCTCAGCTTGTTCTTTCTCTTCTCCTTTTTGCTTGCCACATCCAGAAGGTTACCTAGCTGTGTTGGCATCCAACCCAAACTTTCCATTCCCACTGCCATGGCAGCAGTTCAGCCCCATGCTGCCTCCCACCTGCTATTTTGTCCCGTGGCTACTAGTCTCCACTGTCTCCAATGGATAAGGACTCTGCTGCCAGATAAAGCCTCTTTTAAAGCTCCGCTCTGATTACCTCATTCTCTGCTCAATTGAATATAATATGAATAATAACAATGATTTGCTTCCTGTGGACTCAGAGGAATGTTTGGACTCCCTAGTTTGTCATCCAAGGTCTTTAACAGTATTCTTCAGCCTAACTTTCCAGTGTTAAATTGCATTAAGTTCCTCCCTTGTGTTCTTTTATTCTAAGCAAACTGTCCTTGAACGTGCTTTGTGACATCTGTGCCTTTATTCATGTGGTACTGATTGCTTGAACTGTGTTCTCCATCACCTCCACCAGCTGACATCCTAACAGTTGTTTAAGATCAGTTTCAAGCGCCACTTATTCTCTGAAGACTTCCCTCCTTACCCTTGTTGGAAGCGACCTCTCTTTCCTTAGGATGCCAGTGGCACTTTGTACCATGTAAGGCAATGGTCCTGTGCTGCCCCATACCTTCATATATACATGCCTTAACTGCCCCATTAGACTTTGACCTCCTGAAGACAGGGATCTTGTCTTACTCATATTTAGGTTCTCCATAGGCCCTCACTTGGGGAATTCAAACATGTATTCATTGAAGGCATGAATGGAGTTGGACGACAGTGATAGATGAAACAACGAGGGAGCGGAAATAAAGCTAGGTTCCAGCAGCCTCGTAAAATACTCTAGATGCCCCTAGAATTCCTCCTGAAGAGAGCTCCAACTTCTTCATTAGTATGATTTTGTTTTAGGCTCTGCATTGCTGCTATCATGTCACATTGTCTTCTCTTTCTTCCTCAGAAAACCATTGTCTTTTTATTCTGCTTTACTTTACCAGAAATGGTCCCACCTTTTAGGATTACATCAACTCTCTTTCATCACTCCAGAAACTCATTTACACTTATTTCAGGGATTTG
The DNA here is from genome assembly GCF_028885625.2 of Pongo pygmaeus. Lineage (NCBI taxonomy): Eukaryota > Metazoa > Chordata > Mammalia > Primates > Hominidae > Pongo > Pongo pygmaeus. The sequence goes on along the minus strand of NC_072388.2, from coordinate 52,985,051 downwards.
GATTTTATATTATAAAAATACCCTTACAGCTTTCTGTTATTTACATTTGGGGGATTTAAATTTGTGATTATTTGTCCTTGACCATATTCCTTAGTTATCTTTTTACCAAGAGCAGGGCCACTGTGTTGCACAAAATTGTGGGCACTCTTCGCATCGTAGCCTCTGCATACAGTGCTGTCTGGAGTTGAGCAGTGCTCAGCCTGCTTAACTGTATGTAGCAGCCCTGACTGTGGGCCCATGAAATTCAGGTGCACATTTGGCTGATTTCTTTTCTTTTTAAATTTTATTTTTCCATAAGTTATTGGGGTACAGGTGGTATTTAGTTACATGAGTAAGTTCTTTAGCAGAAATTTGTAAGAACCTGGTGTACCCATCACCCAAGCAGCACCATAGTTTTAGTCTTTTTTTTTTTTTTTGAGATGGAGTCTCACTCTGTTGCCCAGGCTGGAGTACAGTGGCACGATCTCGGATCACTGCAACCTTCACCTCCTGGGTTCAAGCGATTCTCCTGCCTCTGCCTCTCAAGTAGCTGGGACTACAGGCACCCACCACCATGCCCAACTAATTTTTTTTTTTTTTTAATTTTTAGTAGAGATGGGGTTTCGCCATATTGGCCAGGTTGGTCTCGAACTCCTGACCCCAGGTGATTCACCTCCTCGGCCTCCCAAAATGCTGGGATTACAGGTGTGAGCCACTGTCCTGGCCCATATTTGTAGTCTTTTATCCCTCGCCCCCATCCCACTCTTCCCCGCAAGTCCACAAAGTCCATTGTATCATTCTTATGCTTTTGCGTCCTCATAGCTTAGCTCCCACGTATCAGTGAGAACATACAATGTTTGGTTTTCCATTCCTGAGTGACTTTACTTAGAATAATAGTCTCTAATCTCATCCAGGTCATTGCAAATGCTGTTAATTCGTTCCTTTTTATGGCTGAGTAGTATTCCATTATATATGGTGTGTGTATATATATATACGGTATGTATATATGGTATGGTATATATACGGTACGTATATATGGCAGGTATATATACGGTACGTATATATGGTATGGTATATATATGGTATGTATATATGGTATATATATATATGGTGTGTATATATATGGTGTGTATATATATATGGTGTGTGTATATATATGGTGTGTATGTATATGGTATGTATATATATATGGTGTGTATATATATATGGTGTGTATATATATATGGTGTGTGTATATATATATGGTATATAGATGGTATATATATATATGGTGTGTGTATATGTGTGTATGTATGTGTATATATATATATCTATACACACCAGAGTTTCTTTATCCACTCATTGGTTGATGGGCATTTGGGTTGGTTCCATGATTTTTCTTTTTATAGGTCATTGTGGGCTCATTTGGACCCTGAGTATCTCCAGAAGGGTCAGACTGGAAGCCAACTGCATGCTAGTTTCTTCACCACTCATAGAGTTTTAGGAAACCAGGCTCCTGTTTGGACATGTTGCCCTTGTCTGGTCAGTTACTTCATATGCAGAGACTCCATAGACTGCGGATGTGAGAGCTAGCAGCCCCAGAAACCACTCACATGTGCTATATTTCACATTTGGGTATTCAGACTGACACTGAGAGAAGAAAATACTTGGAATCCAATAGCATTGCCAATTGTGAGAAGTTAGTTGTGGCCTTTTGTGTCAAAATTATGTGCTTGTGTAAGCCCTGGGAACTATGATGATGGGTCCTGTGTAAACAGCAAGACAAATAACGCTTTATATTAGTCTACCACCTGTGCCTGTCAAGTTACCCAATCGCCAATTCATAAGCTGACTTCTCCTTGAATGAATGTAGCAGGCAGTATAATTAGATGTTTCCCCTTCGAGCATTGGGACTGCTTACCCCATGTGGGATGCCCAGCTCTCTCTGAATGCCATGACAACTAGGGATGGGGCCTTCCCTGCAGGGGAGTCATGGTGTGCAATTTTCTTGGAATTCAATGTGAGTTTGAAAAGAAAAATGACCCAGAGGAGGACAAGCAAGAAGAGACAGCCCATTAGCAGTCGAACCATATGACAGAGTAAAAAGCAACTTCAGAGCTGTCAGCGCAACAGCTGGGGGAGCATGCCAAGAAGCCAGATGCTGCTGCTGAAAGACCATTTTCCACAAAGCTTGGGCCTGTGATGTTCATCTCAGCCCCATGTGTGGCCCTGGGCGCGGGGCTTTATTGCTGGATAAAATAACAAAGGCAGGGAGGGGGGGAATTTTGTGCAGGCCCAGGGGCTGACTTAGAAAGTAAAGCAGACAGCAAGAGGTGGGAATCTTGTTCATTACAAACCCACCCACATTATCAGAAATAGGAACTCTGAACGTACTCCCTCTGTAAATGATTTATTTGGAATACTACCTAACAAGGGGCATATTTTCATTTGAAGCTAGATATTAGGTTGTTGAGATTCCACTGCTAGATCCTCCTGTCGGACTTCCTGGCTGTGGTTCCAGGGATATCCATACATGTGAAATCTTCTGATGTTGATCGTCATCCCAGATAAGTGGAATTTGTTCTCATTTTACAGATGAATGAACCAAAAAGAATCTTACTGACTTAAAGGAATGCTAAGTGGCTTGCTTAGAGTTATTTCATTTGACATCTCTAGGAATAGAACTTCCTGAGTGCTGAAGCCTTTTTCTCAGCACGTATCGTTAGCCGCTTACCACCAGCCTACATTTTCTGTGGCTCTTCTCCTCTCCTTGTCTAATTCCTCGAATTTGCCTGTTTCCATCACGTGCTCTCTCCCCTCCACCCCGCTATCCTGGACTAATGATATAAGAAGTTAAGGCTGGGTGTGGTGGCTTACGCCTGTAATTTCAGCATTTTGGGAGGCTGAGGCAGTTGGATCACCTGAGGTCAGGAGTTCGAGGCTAGCCTGGCCAACATGGCAAAACCCTGTCTCCACTAAAAATACAAAAATTAGCCAGGCGTGGTGGCATGCACCTCAAGTCCCAGCTACTCGGGAGGCTGAGGCAGGAGAATCACTTGAACCGGGGAGGCAGAGGTTGCAGTGAGCTGAGATCGCACCATTGCACTCCAGCCTGGGTGAAAGAGTGAGACTCTATCTCAGAAATAATAATAATAAATTAATATATTTTATTTCATACCCAAAAGACTACTGGAGGAATCATTTCTTGACTTCTTAAAAAAGAAAGGTTTTTTTTTTCGTTTGTTTTGTTTTTTTTGAGATGGAGTCTTTCTCTGTCGCCCAGGCTGGAGTGCAGTGGTGCAATCTCAGCTCATTGCAACCTCCGCCTCCCAGGTTCAAGCGATTCTCCTGTCTCAGCCTCCCGAGCTGAGATACAGGCAGGATTACAGGCGTGCGCCACCACACCCAGCTAATTTTTTGTATTTTAGTAGAGACGGGGTTTCACTGTGTTGCCCAGGCTGGTCTCGAACTCTTGAGCTCTGGCAATCCACTGGCCTTGGCCTCCCAAAGTGCTAGGATTACAGGTGTGAGCCACCACGCCTAACCAGATAAAGTATTTTTTAAAAGATTATTTACTGGACAACATTTCTGGAAACAGGCTGAATAGATACTTAAAAAAATCCTTAGGTGTGAAGAAATGATTCATTCTGCATCAGGTAAATAGAGCAGTCAGAAGATAAACCATAGAGAACAAGTTTTATGTACTTCCTGAAGACCTTGCAGGGTAAGAAGAGTACTTTGCCTTCATGCTAGGGGAGCTGAGTTGAAGTAATTTCTAGATGTCCACTCTTGGTTTATTACCCTGACTGAAGGAGAGCAGATCTGGGATAATGTCAAGTATTGGGCCATCTAAGTATCAACACCTTGTAGCTGTGGCATGGAGTGTGGTTCTGCCTCGACAGTGCGCTCACGAGGGTGAGCAGGGGAAGGGCTTCATCACAAAGGCATGGGTATGGTTAAGGGAAGCAGCAACTGTGGAAAGCCTGCAGGAGTGAGCATCTACTGAGCCCTGAGAGCTATAGCTGTAGTTGGAGTTGAGGATCTGTGGCCTTCAGAAGAATATATCCACTCCATTGAGACCCAAGAGGAAAGAAGCTAGGGGAATAAATATCTTGATCTCATTCTCCTCTTGCCCTCTGCTCTCCTGCTGATGCCTCCCGTTGGCTGAACTCAGCTGGAAGCCAGGGGGTAAAGGGGCCCAAGTCTCAGTTCATGCAGGACAGCCTTCCTGGGTACGAAACAGGGAGGAGAAAGGTGAAGAGCGGATCTGGAGGGGCAAATATGGCTGGTGCATATATTGGGAGATACTTGGCATAGCTCGTGCATGATTTACATGGGCAGTTAATGGTCCAGCTCTGTCATATTGGGTATTTGGGTGCTATTCACATCTGCCTGGGAGTGGCTTGCTTTCACACAAATAGGAATCTTTAGGCAAAAAAGAAAAAAAACAAAAAGACTGGCTTAATATAGATCTAACTGGAAGATGTGGCTCAGAGTGTGCCTAGATTGATCACTATGGGATTTTGATATATTCAAAGTTACTTGGCAAATATTTTTTTACAATGAGACTAGGGAGACACTTATTTACTATGTAAAAATCACCTTGGCCAGGCTCACACCTGTAATCCCAGCACTTTGGGAGGCCGAGGCAGGCGGATCACGAGGTCAGGAGATCGAGACCATCCTGGCTAACACAGTGAAATCCCATCTCTACTAGAAATACAAAAAATCAGCCAGGCGTGGTGGCGGGCGCCTGCTACTAGGGAGGCTGAGGCAGGAGAATGGCATGAACCCAGGAGGTGGAGCTTGCAGTGAGCTGAGATCGCGCCATTGCACTCCAGTCTGGGTGACAGAGCAAGACTCCGTCTCAAAAAAAAAAAAAAAAAAAAAAAAAAAAAAATCACCTTGGCCCATGGACAAGGGCTGGAAGGAAAATGATGAGATTAAAAGCAAGTTCATGGTTCATGGTGGGAATGGGGAAAATTTCTCTTTTCTGATTTCCTTTGTTGCTATTTTAATGCAGTTTTTGCAGTAAATTAGAAGTAAAAAGAAGCCACTAGTCCCCTAGATGAGGTTGTTTAGGTTTCTGGACAATTTTACTGGCTATACCAAGTATCTTGGGTAAGAAAGATTTTAAACACGAATATTTC